>NC_141694.1:38071218-39419169 GCF_964263255.1 Lissotriton vulgaris | reverse complement strand
CACTGCAGTGACGAGGTTTGGTCTCAGCTCCAGTGGTGGTGAGACTGCCACAGCCACTGTGCAGGAGATCTCAGACTGCAGTGACGAGGTTTGGTCTCAGCTCCAGTGGTGGTGAGAATGCCACAGCCACTGTGCAGGAGATCTCAGACTGCAGTGACGAGGTTTGGTCTCAGCTCCAGTGGTGGTGAGAATGCCACAGCCACTGTGCAGGAGATCTCAGACTGCAGTGACGAGGTTTGGTCTCAGCTCCAGTGGTGGTGAGACTGCCACAGCCACTGTGCAGGAGATCTCAGACTGCAGTGACGAGGTTTGGTCTCAGCTCCAGTGGTGGTGAGACTGCCACAGCCACTGTGCAGGAGATCTCAGACTGCAGTGACGAGGTTTGGTCTCAGCTCCAGTGGTGCTGAGAATGCCACAGCCACTGTGCAGGAGATCTCAGACTGCAGTGACGAGGTTTGGTCTCAGCTCCAGTGGTGCTGAGAATGCCACAGCCACTGTGCAGGAGATCTCAGACTGCAGTGACGAGGTTTGGTCTCAGCTCCAGTGGTGCTGAGACTGCCACAGCCACTGTGCAGGAGATCTCAGACTGCAGTGACGAGGTTTGGTCTCAGCTCCAGTGGTGGTGAGAATGCCACAGCCACTGTGCAGGAGATCTCAGACTGCAGTGACGAGGTTTGGTCTCAGCTCCAGTGGTGGTGAGAATGCCACAGCCACTGTGCAGGAGATCTCAGACTGCAGTGACGAGGTTTGGTCTCAGCTCCAGTGGTGGTGAGAATGTCACAGCCACTGTGCAGGAGATCTCAGACTGCAGTGACGAGGTTTGGTCTCAGCTCCAGTGGTGGTGAGAATGCCACAGCCACTGTGCAGGAGATCTCAGACTGCAGTGACGAGGTTTGGTCTCAGCTCCAGTGGTGCTGAGACTGCCACAGCCACTGTGCAGGAGATCTCACACTGCAGTGACGAGGTTTGGTCTCAGCTCCAGTGGTGGTGAGACTGCCACAGCCACTGTGCAGGAGATCTCACACTGCAGTGACGAGGTTTGGTCTCAGCTCCAGTGGTGCTGAGAATGCCACAGCCACTGTGCAGGAGATCTCACACTGCAGTGACGAGGTTTGGTCTCAGCTCCAGTGGTGCTGAGACTGCCACAGCCACTGTGCAGGAGATCTCACACTGCAGTGACGAGGTTTGGTCTCAGCTTCAGTGGTGCTGAGACTGCCACAGCCACTGTGCAGGAGATCTCACACTGCAGTGACGAGGTTTGGTCTCAGCTCCAGTGGTGGTGAGACTGCCACAGCCACTGTGCAGGAGATCTCAGACTGCAGTGACGAGGTTTGGTCTCAGCTCCAGTGGTGGTGAGACTGCCACAGCCACTGTGCAGGAGATCTCAGACTGCAGTGACGAGGTTTGGTCTCAGCTCCAGTGGTGGTGAGACTGCCACAGCCACTGTGCAGGAGATCTCAGACTGCAGTGACGAGGTTTGGTCTCAGCTCCAGTGGTGGTGAGACTGCCACAGCCACTGTGCAGGAGATCTCAGACTGCAGTGACGAGGTTTGGTCTCAGCTCCAGTGGTGGTGAGACTGCCACAGCCACTGTGCAGGAGATCTCAGACTGCAGTGACGAGGTTTGGTCTCAGCTCCAGTGGTGGTGAGAATGCCACAGCCACTGTGCAGGAGATCTCAGACTGCAGTGACGAGGTTTGGTCTCAGCTCCAGTGGTGCTGAGAATGCCACAGCCACTGTGCAGGAGATCTCAGACTGCAGTGACGAGGTTTGGTCTCAGCTCCAGTGGTGGTGAGACTGCCACAGCCACTGTGCAGGAGATCTCACACTGCAGTGACGAGGTTTGGTCTCAGCTCCAGTGGTGGTGAGACTGCCACAGCCACTGTGCAGGAGATCTCACACTGCAGTGACGAGGTTTGGTCTCAGCTCCAGTGGTGGTGAGACTGCCACAGCCACTGTGCAGGAGATCTCACACTGCAGTGACGAGGTTTGGTCTCAGCTCCAGTGGTGGTGAGACTGCCACAGCCACTGTGCAGGAGATCTCACACTGCAGTGACGAGGTTTGGTCTCAGCTCCAGTGGTGGTGAGACTGCCACAGCCACTGTGCAGGAGATCTCACACTGCAGTGACGAGGTTTGGTCTCAGCTCCAGTGGTGCTGAGAATGCCACAGCCACTGTGCAGGAGATCTCAGACTGCAGTGACGAGGTTTGGTCTCAGCTCCAGTGGTGCTGAGACTGCCACAGCCACTGTGCAGGAGATCTCAGACTGCAGTGACGAGGTTTGGTCTCAGCTCCAGTGGTGCTGAGAATGCCACAGCCACTGTGCAGGAGATCTCAGACTGCAGTGACGAGGTTTGGTCTCAGCTCCAGTGGTGCTGAGACTGCCACAGCCACTGTGCAGGAGATCTCAGACTGCAGTGACGAGGTTTGGTCTCAGCTCCAGTGGTGCTGAGACTGCCACAGCCACTGTGCAGGAGATCTCACACTGCAGTGACGAGGTTTGGTCTCAGCTCCAGTGGTGCTGAGACTGCCACAGCCACTGTGCAGGAGATCTCAGACTGCAGTGACGAGGTTTGGTCTCAGCTCCAGTGGTGCTGAGACTGCCACAGCCACTGTGCAGGAGATCTCACACTGCAGTGACGAGGTTTGGTCTCAGCTCCAGTGGTGGTGAGACTGCCACAGCCACTGTGCAGGAGATCTCACACTGCAGTGACGAGGTTTGGTCTCAGCTCCAGTGGTGGTGAGAATGCCACAGCCACTGTGCAGGAGATCTCACACTGCAGTGACGAGGTTTGGTCTCAGCTCCAGTGGTGGTGAGACTGCCACAGCCACTGTGCAGGAGATCTCACACTGCAGTGACGAGGTTTGGTCTCAGCTCCAGTGGTGGTGAGACTGCCACAGCCACTGTGCAGGAGATCTCACACTGCAGTGACGAGGTTTGGTCTCAGCTCCAGTGGTGGTGAGACTGCCACAGCCACTGTGCAGGAGATCTCACACTGCAGTGACGAGGTTTGGTCTCAGCTCCAGTGGTGGTGAGACTGCCACAGCCACTGTGCAGGAGATCTCACACTGCAGTGACGAGGTTTGGTCTCAGCTCCAGTGGTGGTGAGACTGCCACAGCCACTGTGCAGGAGATCTCACACTGCAGTGACGAGGTTTGGTCTCAGCTCCAGTGGTGGTGAGACTGCCACAGCCACTGTGCAGGAGATCTCAGACTGCAGTGACGAGGTTTGGTCTCAGCTCCAGTGGTGGTGAGACTGCCACAGCCACTGTGCAGGAGATCTCAGACTGCAGTGACGAGGTTTGGTCTCAGCTCCAGTGGTGGTGAGAATGCCACAGCCACTGTGCAGGAGATCTCAGACTGCAGTGACGAGGTTTGGTCTCAGCTCCAGTGGTGGTGAGACTGCCACAGCCACTGTGCAGGAGATCTCAGACTGCAGTGACGAGGTTTGGTCTCAGCTCCAGTGGTGGTGAGAATGCCACAGCCACTGTGCAGGAGATCTCAGACTGCAGTGACGAGGTTTGGTCTCAGCTCCAGTGGTGGTGAGACTGCCACAGCCACTGTGCAGGAGATCTCAGACTGCAGTGACGAGGTTTGGTCTCAGCTCCAGTGGTGGTGAGACTGCCACAGCCACTGTGCAGGAGATCTCAGACTGCAGTGACGAGGTTTGGTCTCAGCTCCAGTGGTGCTGAGAATGCCACAGCCACTGTGCAGGAGATCTCAGACTGCAGTGACGAGGTTTGGTCTCAGCTCCAGTAGTGGTGAGACTGCCACAGCCACTGTGCAGGAGATCTCACACTGCAGTGACGAGGTTTGGTCTCAGCTCCAGTGGTGCTGAGACTGCCACAGCCACTGTGCAGGAGATCTCAGACTGCAGTGACGAGGTTTGGTCTCAGCTCCAGTGGTGGTGAGAATGCCACAGCCACTGTGCAGGAGATCTCAGACTGCAGTGACGAGGTTTGGTCTCAGCTCCAGTGGTGGTGAGACTGCCACAGCCACTGTGCAGGAGATCTCAGACTGCAGTGACGAGGTTTGGTCTCAGCTCCAGTGGTGGTGAGAATGCCACAGCCACTGTGCAGGAGATCTCAGACTGCAGTGACGAGGTTTGGTCTCAGCTCCAGTGGTGGTGAGAATGCCACAGCCACTGTGCAGGAGATCTCACACTGCAGTGACGAGGTTTGGTCTCAGCTCCAGTGGTGCTGAGACTGCCACAGCCACTGTGCAGGAGATCTCACACTGCAGTGACGAGGTTTGGTCTCAGCTCCAGTGGTGGTGAGACTGCCACAGCCACTGTGCAGGAGATCTCACACTGCAGTGACGAGGTTTGGTCTCAGCTCCAGTAGTGGTGAGACTGCCACAGCCACTGTGCAGGAGATCTCACACTGCAGTGACGAGGTTTGGTCTCAGCTCCAGTGGTGGTGAGACTGCCACAGCCACTGTGCAGGAGATCTCACACTGCAGTGACGAGGTTTGGTCTCAGCTCCAGTGGTGGTGAGACTGCCACAGCCACTGTGCAGGAGATCTCACACTGCAGTGACGAGGTTTGGTCTCAGCTCCAGTGGTGGTGAGACTGCCACAGCCACTGTGCAGGAGATCTCACACTGCAGTGACGAGGTTTGGTCTCAGCTCCAGTAGTGGTGAGACAGCCACAGCCACTGTGCAGGAGATCTCACACTGCAGTGACGAGGTTTGGTCTCAGCTCCAGTGGTGGTGAGACTGCCACAGCCACTGTGCAGGAGATCTCAGACTGCAGTGACGAGGTTTGGTCTCAGCTCCAGTGGTGGTGAGACTGCCACAGCCACTGTGCAGGAGATCTCAGACTGCAGTGACGAGGTTTGGTCTCAGCTCCAGTGGTGGTGAGAATGCCACAGCCACTGTGCAGGAGATCTCAGACTGCAGTGACGAGGTTTGGTCTCAGCTCCAGTGGTGCTGAGAATGCCACAGCCACTGTGCAGGAGATCTCACACTGCAGTGACGAGGTTTGGTCTCAGCTCCAGTGGTGGTGAGACTGCCACAGCCACTGTGCAGGAGATCTCACACTGCAGTGACGAGGTTTGGTCTCAGCTCCAGTGGTGGTGAGACTGCCACAGCCACTGTGCAGGAGATCTCAGACTGCAGTGACGAGGTTTGGTCTCAGCTCCAGTGGTGCTGAGACTGCCACAGCCACTGTGCAGGAGATCTCAGACTGCAGTGACGAGGTTTGGTCTCAGCTCCAGTGGTGGTGAGAATGCCACAGCCACTGTGCAGGAGATCTCACACTGCAGTGACGAGGTTTGGTCTCAGCTCCAGTGGTGCTGAGAATGCCACAGCCACTGTGCAGGAGATCTCACACTGCAGTGACGAGGTTTGGTCTCAGCTCCAGTAGTGGTGAGACTGCCACAGCCACTGTGCAGGAGATCTCAGACTGCAGTGACGAGGTTTGGTCTCAGCTCCAGTGGTGGTGAGACTGCCACAGCCACTGTGCAGGAGATCTCACACTGCAGTGACGAGGTTTGGTCTCAGCTCCAGTAGTGGTGAGACTGCCACAGCCACTGTGCAGGAGATCTCACACTGCAGTGACGAGGTTTGGTCTCAGCTCCAGTGGTGGTGAGACTGCCACAGCCACTGTGCAGGAGATCTCACACTGCAGTGACGAGGTTTGGTCTCAGCTCCAGTAGTGGTGAGACTGCCACAGCCACTGTGCAGGAGATCTCACACTGCAGTGACGAGGTTTGGTCTCAGCTCCAGTGGTGCTGAGAATGCCACAGCCACTGTGCAGGAGATCTCACACTGCAGTGACGAGGTTTGGTCTCAGCTCCAGTGGTGGTGAGAATGCCACAGCCACTGTGCAGGAGATCTCAGACTGCAGTGACGAGGTTTGGTCTCAGCTCCAGTGGTGGTGAGAATGCCACAGCCACTGTGCAGGAGATCTCAGACTGCAGTGACGAGGTTTGGTCTCAGCTCCAGTGGTGGTGAGAATGCCACAGCCACTGTGCAGGAGATCTCAGACTGCAGTGACGAGGTTTGGTCTCAGCTCCAGTGGTGGTGAGACTGCCACAGCCACTGTGCAGGAGATCTCACACTGCAGTGACGAGGTTTGGTCTCAGCTCCAGTGGTGGTGAGACTGCCACAGCCACTGTGCAGAAGATCTCACACTGCAGTGACGAGGTTTGGTCTCAGCTCCAGTGGTGCTGAGAATGCCACAGCCACTGTGCAGGAGATCTCAGACTGCAGTGATGAGGTTTGGTCTCAGCTCCAGTAGTGGTGAGACTGCCACAGCCACTGTGCAGGAGATCTCAGACTGCAGTGATGAGGTTTGGTCTCAGCTCCAGTGGTGGTGAGACTGCCACAGCCACTGTGCAGGAGATCTCACACTGCAGTGACGAGGTTTGGTCTCAGCTCCAGTGGTGCTGAGAATGCCACAGGCACTGTGCAGGAGATCTCACACTGCAGTGACGAGGTTTGGTCTCAGCTCCAGTGGTGCTGAGAATGCCACAGCCACTGTGCAGAAGATCTCACACTGCAGTGACGAGGTTTGGTCTCAGCTCCAGTGGTGCTGAGAATGCCACAGCCACTGTGCAGGAGATCTCACACTGCAGTGACGAGGTTTGGTCTCAGCTCCAGTGGTGCTGAGAATGCCACAGCCACTGTGCAGGAGATCTCACACTGCAGTGACGAGGTTTGGTCTCAGCTCCAGTGGTGCTGAGAATGCCACAGCCACTGTGCAGGAGATCTCACACTGCAGTGACGAGGTTTGGTCTCAGCTCCAGTGGTGCTGAGAATGCCACAGCCACTGTGCAGGAGATCTCACACTGCAGTGATGAGGTTTGGTCTCAGCTCCAGTAGTGGTGAGACTGCCACCAAGGACCCACCGGAGTCACAGCAAGAGGCCCCTCTTTACACAGAATAGGTTCATAAAGTCTCCAGAAACGTAGGACTAGGAACAACGATCGCTAATTCTCAAAGACAGCCGCTAAGGAAGGGGTGTAGAGAGGGATGAACTCCGCTGCTGAGGCTATTTAGTGGAGTCCAGATTTTCTAAGAATTTGCATTGGGGGGGCACCACTTTGTGTTGCAGCCCTAACGCAAAATTCATGCTGGGATTTACAAACCCACGCAATCAAGATTTGTGGGGCTTTGTGACGAACTTTACCCCCAAAAAAGATTGCAACTCATCGCAAAGTGATGCATTGCGCTACCTTACACTAAAGAGGAACTACGTGGGTGCACCAGGGGTGTTGCCTGCATCTACCCATGTTTAGTGATGCAAACCCAGATTTACTAAAGTCACTCAACTTGGGTTTCCTACAAAATTGCCCCTACCTGAGGCTGGCGTAACAAGGAGAAATATCTTTATTTTTCCTCATCACTTCCGTTTTGCAGGTCTGCTCATTTCTGCAACATTGCTCTAAAAATGGTTTTAGCACAGGAGGGTATGCCGACTGCATAGACTATTCTGACCACAACACAGGCACCCTGTGTTGTTGCTAGGCAGTCAGAAGTGTGCCAGCGCTATGCACGAGCAGAACTGCACTGTATGTTAGTAGATGTTGCACATTTCTGCTATCCTTTTGGTGCAACGCGTCCCTTCTTGTGTTGCATCCAAAGTTAGTAAATCTGGCCCTTCATGGATACACAGGAAACCCAGAACCGATAGAGAGGGGATGAAATTGGCACACTGGTGCCCCCTACTGTATACATTTTGTGTGAAGTGATCAAAAAACTGACCACGAGGAAAAAGCTAGTTCCGGCCGTCCAAATATAGCCACGCAGTCCTCATGATTATGGAAGATGTAATATAACCCACAGGGTCGTAGTGACCTCAGAGTCAGATTACTGAGCCAGGCTAGAAGATTGTGTGCATAGCTATTAGTAACAATCTATTTTTGACCAGAATTGATCACATTTATGGGAATGAATTGTCTCTCTCCTTCATCGGAGGAGGTGGAGGTGGGGGTGGGATAAGAAAGAAGAGAACAAGAAGGCCGACGGGTAAAGTAAGAGGAGACTCAAAAGTGAGAAACATGAACCAAATGAGGCTGAGCAAGTGTTAATTCAGGGGAATCAATGAAGGATGTTATTGGACCTGGAGAAGGAAATGGACATGTCCGAAAGTCACCAGGAATCTTCCATAAGAGAAGCAGCCTCGAGAGGATAGAAGGGCTTGCACTGGCGTGTCTTCCTCTAGAGGTCACCTCCAATGGACGATGGAGCATCAGTGGTCTGGCCAGGTGGGAGCATCTGCTGAAGGGAGTCTTCAGTAGGTGTTCTAATTGGGGCACTTCTACCTTGCTTCTAGAAGGTCAATAAAGGTGTGCTTTCGAGGAGTATGGAAACACATAGGCCCTGATTATTTCGTGTTAGGTTTTCATCCATTTTTTGACATAGACCCGACACAAAATCATTTGTCGTATTTACAAAGCAACACAAATGGTATTTGTGTTGCTTTGTTAAAGAAAGTAACGGATCCCAGCACATTGCGCTGCCATGAGTTACTTTTCCGATGGATTTTGACACAAACCCATTTCTACAAAGATTTGTGGACATGGGTTTGCGCTAAATTTGTGCACCTGCATGAGGCTCGCATATCTTTATCTCTTGTTATTTCCTCTTTGGATGTGTGCTGCATTTTGCATTTTGCATCACAGCACGCATATACAAGGGAAATAGCCTCAAAGGAGAGTTCTTATTTAGAAGGATACCCCCTTCCTTATCTTACCATGCAGTCTTTCACGATGGTGCAAGGGTGTCTGCACTAGCGCTAGGCAGCCCAATCGACCCAGCCCATGGCAAGAGCAGAACTGCGCTTTCTCTTGGCTGATATGGAACAGCTATACTCCCTCCCATTCACGCAGTGCAGTACAACAACTTCACTTGCTGCACTGTGTTGTGTGAACTCTTTAAAAATATCCCCCTTAATCTAGCTTATAATGGAGGATTCCCGTCTGCCCTTCTGGACGTATAACGTATAACTTTGCTGTTTAGTAATCTAGTCACAACATACATGTCAGGACCATAAAGTTCTAAGGCTCGGTCATGACACCTGGAGTTAATGCTCATAAACATGGTAACAGACTGGCCACCTAATTTAGGGTGACTGATTCGCCATGCGTGTTAGAGTCTGTGGAAGAGCGCCATTCAAACTTCTGTCGACTTTCACAACACACTAATCATGTGCTTCTGCTTCAAGGGCTTCTTTCCATGGCTACATTTAGTGGTGCAGATTCCAGCAGCAGTCATGGGCAAACAGGGCATTCCCACCAAAACCAGTGACTCCCAATGCATGTTCAGCAACTCTAGTGGTTAAAGCACAGCCTCCATAGTGTAACACACTATGGCCTCAATATAGTCCTGTGTTGAGTAACAACTTGTTAGAAATGGGGGTCTCTAGTTGGCAGTGGCTGGCCACAGTCCAAGTAGGGACCCTTCTTCCTAAGTCAGAGTAAGGGGGCTACACCCTTTGATAACCCCTGCTCAACCCTGTGGTAACGTAGCACGAGCAGCTAGGCTTATCTCAGAGGCAGTGTGTAAAGCATTTATGATCATACACAGTAACACAGTGAAGGACACTACAAAGGGACACCACACAAGTAGTTATAAAAAAAAAGTATCTTCATATATAGACTTAACATAAGACCAATAATGGTAAAAAGCCACAATACTGAAAAATGGGGGTACTCTTGAAAAGCTGGAAAAAGAATTATTATTATTATTATAAAGGCTTTTGTAGCGCGCTCAATTACTAAAAAAATAGTATCCTGGCGCGAAAGAGAGTGAGGGCAGAGCAGAAAGAATGCTGAGTTGATGATACAGAGAGAGCAGAGAGCCCTACGGAGTGATGTTAAAGAGGTGGGTCTTCAGGCCTTTCTTAAAAGCAGTGATGGTGGGGGCTGTTTTTAGGTGGAGAGGAAGAGTATTCCAGGCTTTCGCGGCTCTGACTGTGATGGATTGGCCGCCTAGTCTGCTGTATTTAAATTTAGGTACGGTCATTTGGCACAGATTTGCCGACCTAAGGGGCCGGTTGGGAACATAGAGGGAAAATCTTTTCCTCAGATAAACTGGACCAGTTTGGTGAACGGCGCGGTAGGAGAGGACAAGGATTTTAAACATAATCCTGTGAGCGACTGGGAGCCAGTGAAGGTCGCGAAGAGGGTGGCGGACACTGGAGCTTCTGGGTATGTTAAACAAGAGTCGCACAGCGGCCTATCTGATACATCGAGGCGATGTATCAGATAGGCCGGTAGACCACAGAATAGGCCATTCGCGTAGTCTAATCTAGAAAGTATTAGGGCACGAATAACGGTCTCTTTGGCCTCTCTCGGAAGGAGGGGGAAAAATCTGCGTAGCGTTTTCAGAGTGGAAAAGCAGACCCCTGTAAGTTTTTTTAAATGATCCTCAAATTTGAGGTCGTTGCCGAACCAGACTCCTAAATTTTTAGCGGGGTCGCCTATAGATTTAGGACATGGCAGGTCAGCAGGCCAGAGGAGATCACTGAAATTATCAGGAAAAGAGCCATACAGCAGAATCTCTGATTTGCTTTCGTTGCATTTTAGCTGGGCAAGGGCTAGCCAACGAAAAACAGATGATAGGCAAAATTGGGCCGCCGACGTATCCAGGTAGTTTTTAGGCCATGTAAAAAGTAGTTGGGTATCGTCGGCGTAAGCCATCATTTTTGCTCCTAGCTGTTCTGCAAGATAGATTAAAGGGGTGAGGTAAATATTAAAAAGCAGGGGGCTGAGAGTAGAGCCTTGTGGGACACCTGTAGTAAGTTTCTTGGGGGAGGAAGAAAAGGGAGGCATTCAGACTTGTTGCGTTCTATTTTCTAGAAATGATGTCAACCAGTCAAGAGCAGGGCCTGTAATGCCTATGGCAGCTAGTCTGGTGAGCAGAAGGGAATGTGGTACCGTATCGAAGGCTGCAGAGAGGTCTAATAAAATCAGAGCCGCTCTGCTACCTCCGTCCAAACATTCCCGGATAGCCTCGGATATTTCAACTAGAGCAGTCTCAGTGCTGTAGGCTGCTCTGAAACCTGATTGGGCTGGATGGAGTACCTGAGAGGTTTCAACAAATTTGTCCAGTTGATTGAATGCGACCTTCCCGCATATTTTGGCAAGAGCTGGCAGCAGTGATATAGGCCGGAAATTGGAGGGGACAGCAGGGTCCAGTCTGTTTTTTTTAGAAGTGGAAGCAATTTCGCTTGCTTCCAACAGGTCGGGACAGTTGCAGTAAGAAAGGAGCGATTAATAATATGAGTCACCTCATTTCCAACTATATCTGCTAGTCCTGCAAATACTCTAGCAGGACAGGGGTCGGAGGGGGATCCTGATTTTAAGGCCCCAAGAACAGAAACGATGTCCAGTTTCTCTACCGGGGCAAAGTTGGCAAACTGCTCTGTGGGATCAGGCATCATTGGGGAGGGAGTAGCCAGTTGAGATGGAAAACTGTTACAGACAGTTAGCAATTCATCCTGAATTTTTGTGATTTTATCAAAGTGTTCAAATAGGGGTTCAGTTCAAAGCAGTGGTCTCTGCGACCCTTTTACTTACAAAGTAGCTGGATTTTGTAGCAAAACCAACAAAATGTCGCAAAGGAGCTGTAGCCATGATTTTCCCCACACTAGGCCGGCGATGCGTTGAATCCTTGCCGCAAGGGAGGATGATGCGCCGGGCTGCGGGTGCGTGCGGGACAAAGCGATAGATTTCTCGACGCTAGGCCAGAGATGCGATGAATCCTTGCCGATAAGGAGGATGATGCGCTGATCCTGTTGAGTGTTCCATCTTGTTGCGATGAAAGAAAAGGAAAATGGCCGACGCACGGCGTACGCGCTGTGATGATCTCGATGCGATGATCCGGGGTCAGCGAGCCTTCGGAATGCCCGCAAACGTGTGATGCGATGATTTCTGGGGTTAGCGAGCACTTTGGGGCCCACAAGCGTGCGATGCGATGATCTTTGATTTGCGCCGATTTTCAGCTCTCTCTTCTCTGTAGTAGAACTAGAGGCCCTGGAACTCACAGGGGCCTCACCTGCAGATAGAAATCCTCGCTGGGAGGAATCAGGAGGCTGGTGAAGGAGTCAGATGTGCATGTGACTCCAGCAGGAGGCTAGCTCTCTTCTAGCCCTTGGGTGATTACTTAGCAAAAATAAAAGTCTCTCAAAAGTCCTTTTCCCTCTTCTTCCAGGTCCAAGGGGAATTACTGCAGGCCAATCCAAGAAACAGCACACAAGCACAAGGACAGTCCTCTCCTGCAGATTCCTTCAGTAACAAGGACAGAGGTTCCTCTTGACATCCAGGAGCAATACAAAAATCAGGGGTTTGGGCACAGTTATTTATACCCCAAATATTTTACCGATTCTGTAAATTTACCGAATCGGTAAAATACCGAATCGGTATATTTACCGATTCGGTAAATCCATATGTAGGTGACACTCCTAAGAGTGCCACAGGCCCTTTAGAGTCGGTATTTTACCACCCAATCCTATTGGCAAGGCAAGAAAATACCTACTTTCTAAAATCTGTATTTTCAAACACAGAATATTAAAACCAACTTCACTAAAAGATGTATTTTATTATTCTGAGCTCAGGCACACTAAACTCGATTTTTGACCATGTTCCCTGAGTCAGATAGGACTATAAGATGTAATATTCAGTCTGCTAATTTTAGCCTATGGACAGGTGGCCTTGCAGCAGTGAAAAACAAAATGGAGGGTATTTCACTACCAGGACATGCTACACATATCAAGCCATGTCCTACCTTACACACACAATACACCTACCATAGGGGTGACTGACATGATGCTATGGGAAGGGTCAGAGGCTTGGAAGTGTGGGCACTTCACAGCCAAGATGGCAGTTTTGGACTGCACGCAGACACTGCAGTGGCAGGTCTGAGGTACACATTACAAGCTACTTCTGTGGGTGGCGAAAACCAGCACTGCAGGCCCACCAGCAGCATTTGGGTAACCAGCCCTGGGCACACACAGACCACACTACTATGGACTAACAGGTAAACCAAATAAGCCAATCAGGGATATAACAATTCACAGTCATGTTTACACAGGGAGCATTTGCGCTGTGGCACTGAATGGCAGTGGCACAGCGCCCAGAGCATCTAATACCAGCATAAACATAGGAGACAACAGCGAAAAATGGAAGGGAGACCCACGCCAATGGTGCCAGGTCTAACACTTGTCCCCCCCAGCTGAAATGTGGGGATAACTACCCATCTCCTTGGGGGTTCTCTTCACTAGGTGGAAAAATCTGGACAGACCATCAGCATTAGCGTGTTCTGTGCCAGGGGGTGATCCACCGTGAAATCCATACCCTGTAGGTAAATGTCCACCTCAACGACTTGGGATTCTCACCCCTCATCTGCATCAGCCATCAGAGGGGCCTGTGGTCTGTCTGAACCCGGAAGTGAGTCCCAAACAGGTATGGTCTCAGCTTCTTCAGTGCCCAGACCACAGCAAATGCCTCACTCTCAATTGCACTCCACCTCTGTTCTCGGGGAAGTAACCTCCTACTGATAACGGCTACAGGTTGGTCTTGTCCCTCCTCATTAATCTGTGACAGAACAGCCCCCACCCCATGCTCTGAAGCATCTGTCTGGACAAGAAATTCCTTAGTAAAATTGGGTGCCTGGAGGACGGGTGCTAGACACATGGCAGTCTTAAGGGCATCAAAAGCTTTC
This sequence comes from Lissotriton vulgaris, assembly GCF_964263255.1. Lineage (NCBI taxonomy): Eukaryota > Metazoa > Chordata > Amphibia > Caudata > Salamandridae > Lissotriton > Lissotriton vulgaris. The sequence continues at coordinate 39,405,501 of NC_141694.1, read as the reverse complement.
TGACAGGTGTCAGTCCAATTCACAATCTTTGGCTGCTTCTTGGAAGTCAGCTCAGTCAAGGGGGCAACAATGTTGCCATACCCCTTGACAAACCTCCTGTAATAACCCATGAGATCTAGGAAGGCTCCCACCTGGGCCTGGGTCTTGGGGAGTTCCCATTCCAGGATGGTTTCAATCTTAGGCTGTAGGGGTGCCACCTGGCCACTCCCCACCTGGTGTCCCAAATACACCACAGCCCAATCTGGCACTTACTAGCCTTGATTGTGGGGCCTGCTCTGCCCAGCGCCATCAACACTTCCCAGAGGTGGCGCAAGTGGTCCTCCCAGGAGGAACTAAACACTGCAATGTCATCCTCCAGCCCAGCCAACACCTGGTTGACCAACCTCTGAAAGGTGGCAGGGGCATTCTTCATCCTAAAGGGCATCACACGGAACTGGTAGTGCCCATCTGGTGTGGAGAATGCTGACCTCTACTTGGCCCCATCAGTTAAGGCGATCTGCCAGTACCCAGACGTTAGATCAAACGTGCTGAGGTACCGGGCAGCCCCCAACCAATCTATGAGCTCATCAGCTCTGGGGATGGGGTGCGCGTCAGTCTTGGTGACCAAATTGAGACCTCGGTAGTCCACACAGAATCTTAATTCAGGGGTGGCACCAGGCGTGGCAGCTTTTGGTACCAAGACCACAGGGCTGGATCATGGGCTACTAGAGGACTCAATCACCTCTAGGGCAAACATTTTAGAGGCCTCCTCCTTAATGTAGACCCTGACCCGGGCAGTCAATCTGTAAGCCTTGTGCTTGACAGGAGGTCTGTCTCCGGTGTCCACATCATGGACGCACCACTAAGTGACACCAGGCACCAGGGAAAACAAATCAGAAATTTGCCCCAACAGCTGCTGACAATCTCTCTGATGCTCAGGGGTCAGTGTGGTGGAGAGGACCACACCCTCCACTGACCCATCCTTCTCTCCTGCACACAGGAGGTCAGGAAGAGGCTCACTCTCCTCCTCCCTTCCAGCATCTGTGGCAAGAAGCATGCCCACTTCAGACCTCGCAAAGTGGGGTTTTATGCGGTTCACATGCACCACCCCAAGGGGTTCCTGGGAGACTGAAAGTCCACCAAGTAGGTAACTGGACTTTTGCGCTCCACCACCTCAAAGTGACCGGTCCACTTATCTTGGAGCACCCCAGGCTCCACTGGGGCCAGTACCGAAACCTTCTGACCAGGTTGAATCTCAACCAGACTGGTGTTCTGGTCGTGCCAGCGTTTCATTTCTTCATGGCTGGCTTCCAGATTTGCCTCAGCAATTTTTCTGAAACGCTGAGTCTGGTTCCTGAAGGCCAAGATGTAGTTGAAAAAGTCTTGGGGAGGTTTCCTGGGAGATTGCTCCCAGCCTTCCTTGACCCAACTCAGAGGCCCTCTTACCGGATGGCCATAGAGCAGTTCAAAGGGACTGAACCCTAAGGACTTCTGTGGCACCTCTCGGTAGGCAAACAACAAGCATGGCAAGAGGACGTCCAACTTACGCCTCAGGGGCTTCTCTAGGCTCATGCCCTTCAAGATTCAGTTGAACCTTTCAACCAGACCATTTCCTTGGGGTGGTAAGGAGTGGTGAACTTATAAGTTACCCCACACTCCCTCCACAGAGACTTCATGAACTGGGAGATGAAATTGGTCCCCCTGTCAGACACCACCTCTCTGGGAACCCATGCAGGCGAAAATCCCCATCAGTGCACGTCCTACCACAGGGCCGTCACCGTCCTGAGTGGGATGGCTTCAGGGTACGGGTGGCATGGTCCACCAGGATAAACCTGTTGCCCATGGCTGTCTTGGGATCCAGAGGCCCCACAATGTCAATGCCCACTTGCTTGAATGAGGTACTAACAACTGCTTAGCCAGCAGCCACTCATCCTTTCGCCAGAGAGCGCCAGAGAGCAGCAGCAAGCAGGACGCCAGAAACGCCAGTGAGACGCTGCCGACAGAGCCAGAGCCGCTACAGCCCGCCACAGCCCGCCACAGCCCGGTGGAAAAGCGGAAAGGCGAACACCAGCCATTTCCACCGCCGCCGCTACCCTGCCGCTATCTGCGGTCTACCTGCCGCTACCTGTCACCCGCAGCCGGTCGCGGCAGCAGCGGATCACCTGTTACAGCGGTTGGCGCCAAGCGGCGAAAAGCGTCGAAAAGCGAAAAGGGGCAAGCAAAGCGGCGGAACTGTTTTCACCTGCAGCCGGCGGACAGCGCAAGCCACAGAAAGTTGCCAAGCAAGCCGCCAAGCAAAGCGGCACCACAGCCCCCGGCTCACAGGTACTCACCACCTCATTGCCTGTGCTCCCCTGCCCCCCCGCCCCAGAGTGAGCTGCCGGAGCAGTGGACTTTTTGCCCGGGATCTGGGTGCAGGGGGTGGCCGGGTGCATCAGGGGGAAGTGCGGCTGGGGCGGCCAGGACCGCTTTTAGAGGCCAGGGTTGCCTAGGTGCGGGACGGATCTTGTTGATGCCACCCCCACAACTCCCCACAACCCTCCACAGGGCCAGGAGGCCAGGGGGTGCCAAACCCAGCGCTGCCCTCATCAACGGGGGTCACTGGCCCTACGGGAGCCATAGCGCCTAGCAGCAGGCCAGAGCCCAAGCCTCCAAACTACAATTCCCCGCACAGCAGCAGCCGGTACACAGCAGACCCATACCCAGAGCCGCAGAACATCACCCACGCAAAGCTAAACAACGTTTTTCCTGCGACCAGGGGGCCGCCCACAGTTCTGGCACACAGCTTGGTCCTTCCCCCGGGTAATTTGCGCTTGCCTACCAGTACAAGCACTGGATTTGCAGCAGCAGGGAGGCCAGGGCACCCTTCAACCTAGCAGGAGATTCCAGGAGATCCCACAGATTCCATCTACTACGTGGGATCCACCAACCAAGTAGCAGCTGCCTAGGCGAGCAGGCAAGTCACTCAAACCAATCCCAAAATGAGGACCAGAAACTCTACCCTAATCCAATCCCAGGAGAGGCCCCGGCCCCACAGCTCTGCCAAGAGACAGAAGGTGAAGCTATTTTACCCTCCAGCATTAGAACTAGGGGGGACTTATCAAGGCCCAGGGCCCTGGGATGGGGAACACTCAGGATCAGCGGGAGCGACTGGAGCAACTCCAACCTTTCCGGGACCTCACATCGATTTTACTGTGGAACTGCCGGCTCATTTTCCCACAGCTCACCCCCCGGCTGACACCACGGGGAAGACTTATAGCCCCCCAAAGTTAAACGCGCACAAGCATAGGCCTAGCACTAAAGAACGCTCAAACTGCTCCGCGGGAAATAGAGACATAAGAAGCTTTTTGAGCCCCAAAACAACCTCTCCTCCTGCTTGTCCAAGGACAGTTTACCTACTACTAAAGCAAGGGAGGAAGGGCCGAGTCCTAACACTCGCAAGTCCTCGAGCCACCAGGATTCCCCTCTCACCAACAATATTTACGCTCCAGAGCCGAATACCCCTCAAACTTACGACATCAGACAGGGTGGCGCTCGGGCCCATCCAATCAAACACCACGGCCCCGACTTTCCCCCCACCAGAGGACTGTCAGCGGAGCACCCCTCCTTCAATCAAAGCGAATACGCACAACACCTCAGACAGCACTTACGTCCACAAGAAAGGAACAACTTCCCCCATCATAGCGACGCACACAGGTCTGGCCAACGGCACCCCCGCCACAAAGGAAGGAGCAACCCGACAACCATTCGTCAGGACCCTAAATCATCTATTGAAATCGCCAAGACCGGGTTCCCCGGAACACGATAAAACGGCTCTGCCCCCGCTCCCTGATAGCGGCTTTGCAAACACTAATCATCTATCACTGATCAGCGAAGCCCTTCTCTCAATGACAGGAGCAGCGATAATGCACGCGGACAAGCTTGACGTCCAGATCAATATACTACAAATAGTGGCAAACCTGATCTCTGGGATAGACTTAAAACTGGACAACCTGAACGCTCTGATACGCAGAGCGCAGGACAGCACACAATTCAAGCCAGAGTCATGTAGTTGCAGTCCGATCCTGCACAGCTTAGAAAAACTTCCAAACATCATGACCACATTAATAGAGGACCTCAAGGGTGAAGCAAACAAAAAAAACTGCCAGAAGAGCATGCCTTTAATCACACAGGGTTCCGCCCAGGCACACTCTATGGATAATGGCCCAGCAATCCTCTGCCTAAGCAGCTCGGAAAAGCCTGCTTCCATGGCCTCGCCTGCAACGTCCACCGCTTGTGGAACAAGGGTTACCCTGATCAAGGCTGAAAACCAAGTCTCTTAACAAACCCCTAAACTGCCCAGCCCAGAGTCACAAAACCTGTCAAGGAAAAACAAGAAAAAACTAGGAAAACTCAACAAGGAGAAGAAAAACAATGCATATGCCACCAGTGTTATTCATAATTGGTTACGGCCCGATAAGCAGCCTTCCGGTAACACCATAACAGATGAAACACCCAACCTGGCAGCCATTATGCACACCGCAGAAGTAAGGGAACCAACTACTGGAACTCCACACACAGGCACTTCAGCAACGGATCCAAGCTCGCCAGCTCTCCTTGCGGCCCCTCAACCCGCTATAGCTCTGATAATACAAAAACACGCGCATGAATCGCAGGAACACAGCCACGATGAAGCAAATAAAGCCACGCTACACGAGAGGGAGTCCCGCCAAACAAGCTCTGAGCACCCTGCGCAAACTAAGTTTACATCGAGTGGAGCATCAGACTCTGATAACTCAAAAACTTCCAATGACATCATTGGAGACTCCCAGAGTGCCCCCCTCGGATTAACATGCCTCAAACTGGAGCACGCCGTGAACAGGCTATGGAAGAACAGCCCACCCAGCTTAATGCTCACTGAGGCGCCTCAACCTACAACAGGGCCAAAACACCAGACAAACGCTTACCAGCCCGGTTCGACATCGCTACCTCCAATCGGGACTCAGGGAAAAAAATGGCTCAACGAGGCCAGCGCAAGCTCTGCAAGTCAAGCAAGCGCGAAGGATCGGAAAATACTGCTACACCCAGAATATACCTCGCAAGGAAAATGGGATATCCTCAACCGCAGCAATCTTTTAACACTCTGCATAAACATCCCGGGACTGGAAGGCATAAAAACCACAGACATCGAAACCATCTCTTTCCTGCCCCCGGATGCGGAGGAAAAAAACGAAACAACGGAATTAACTTTCATCAGCCCAGACCTGGTAGAGGCACTGAGGAGCCAACATTCTCTATTGGAAAGCTGGGGCATAAAGATAAAGACAAAGCCGGCACAAAAATATCCCTCAATTTAAAAACCCTGATGCCACACTCTAAGCTGGACAATCAGGAACAGGGCGTGGCTGGCATCACACGCACAAATGCTTCTTCCATCTATTGGCCAAAAGTTGTGTCCATCCTCCAGGGGTGTAAAGGCAGCACAAACACTAGTTCAATCAATGGAACCCCAATCAAGATCACAACTAACCCCAGCCAAGGAAATCGATTGTGCATAACTAGGGGGTCACGCAAGCAAAGATTGGTCCTGGCTGTCATCAGCACTAAATTCCAGCTCCTAACACACTCTGCCCTGCAAATTTAGCCCGATCTTATCAACACACTCCCACTGAGCGAGTAAAACCTTTAAACAAAAAGAGAATCACAGAGAGCTTAAAAATATTAACATGGAATGTTGCAGGACTCAAAAAGCTGCTACTAAACCAAGCCGCTGTGAAATTCTTGGAGGAAGCAGACATTATATGTGTACAGGAAACCTGACTGACCCACCCGCTGTCACTAAGAGAATATGCAGAATACGGCAAAGCAGCAAAAAAGAACAACATATTTGAAAGACCCTCAGGGGGGACTTGTGTCTACATAAAACACTTGTTGAACATAGAATTCACAGAATTTCATAACCAACCAGACACCCTTCAGGCGGGCATTCTGAAAGTCCCCCACTCTACCAACGGCACTGCTCCAATACTACTAATCAACATCTACCATAACTTGCAGGAGAACACAGCTAACTCGCTCACACTTGCAAACCAACTTGAAACCTTACTGCTACGCCATTCATCATTACACTGCATTATCCTCGGTGACTTTAACACTCACAACATAGGGGTCTCAACTGAGCAAAACCAACAGCGCGGGGCCGCCAAAGTACTGAATGAACTTTTAAAATCCTACAAACTGGCGACGGCGCACACAACGCTCTTAAAGAACACCCCGGGAGCCTTGGTCGGTCCTACGTACAACAATCAAACGACGATCGACTATATCATCCTAAGCGATAAACTGCAAGCCCAAATAACAAACTTCATTGTTCACCAACGCAATGACAGTGACCATGCCGCCCTAACAATCACTATGAACTTATCAGTGAAACCACGCTACAGGCCCGAATGCATCGGGGCAACGGACGGCCAAGAATTAATAAAGCTGCCTAGAAGAATTAAATGGGGACAGGTAGCCACCGCAACTTTTAACAACTGGGCAAATTCGTGGGCAGGTTGGCCTCCACACAAACACAGCCAGGACGCAATAGCAATATGGGACGGAATCACCGTGACTTTAGCGGCAAAACTCCGGGGACGCGGGGACAAACAAAGGACAACCCACTGGCATCCTGCGACGGCCTTTGGATTTAATGCAGAAATTAAAACAAGTGCAAAGGACTTAAACAAAAAACGCCCTCAGTAAAAACAGCACAATCACAAACAAAATACAACTGCAGGAGGCCGCAAAGAGCCACTCCAAAAAAGTGTGGGCTGCAAAGCGTAACCACTGCGAGGCTCAGTGGCTGAAAATCTTCGATTTGTTGAGCCCCGGGAAATCACAAGAGTTCTGGAGTCACATAAGTCACCTCGGTCGTGGTACAAACCACAGAGAAAACTCCCTCGAGGCATCAGTCTGGGTCTCTCACGTAAAAGCGCTTTACAACGAAGAACGACCAATCACTCAGCCACACGACATGCCCACATTAAGAGAGAATTTGGCTTTAATCATCGATACCACGCCCCCTCCCGAAAAATCTCTAGTGTCCAAAATATTTAAAAAAATTAGACCAAACGGCGCACCGGGCCCCAACGGCCTCCCAGGCCACCTGTTCAAATCAAACATTGAATTCTGGTCCGAAAATCTGACCTACCTATACACTGACAGCTGGCTAACGGGGGATGTGCCTGACTCATGGCGAGGCTCGCTCTTGCACCCAATCCACAAGAAAGGGACCAAATCGGATCCAACGAACTACCGCATGATCGCCCTCTTGGACATCGAGGGCAAAGCCTACGCCAGTGCCATCCTGACGGACCTCACAGACTGGGCAAGCGAAGAAAACCTCCTGCCTTTCTGTCAAACCGGCTTCAGACCAGTGTCCTCGACTGTAGACAATATCATTGCACTTTCTTACCTACCCAATCGAGCGCGGCTGCGCAAAAGTCTCCCATTATTCGCCTGCTTTATCGATTACTCAGCTGCGTTCGATGGAGTAGATCGTACCATCCTATGGAGAAAGCTGGTCCATTGGAACATCGACCCCTCTTTGCTAAGAGCGATACAATCTTTGTATCAAAACACCTGGGTAAGAATTAAACTCTCAAGTGACTCTGCAACCGACAAGATTGACACGAACCGTGGCTTAAAACAAGGGTGCGTGTTGGCACCCCTGCTGTTTAATTTATACACAGCAGACATGGAGATAGCCCTGTCGGGGGCCGCCTTAGCAACGCCAAAGATCGGGGCAACCAAAATTCATTTTCTGCAATACGCGGATGACCTTGTAATCCTGCATCATACAAAAATAGGGCTTCAAAAGGCACTTACCGCCCTGGCAACATACAACAACAAAAATAGGCTGGTAGCAAACCCGACCAAGCCAAAAATAGTCATCTTTGGGCACTACCCCAAAAAAAAAGAGCAAAATGGAGCTTCAGCCATTTGACCTTGGACAGCACACAGAAATACACGTACCTGGGGGTCTGCTTCCACGAATCGGGGTTGTGTGGCACCCACCTAAAGAAAATTCAGGGTAAAGGGAAGACCATCACCTTCGCCCTATGTAAACTACAAGCCTCTTTATACAGCCCATCATCAACGGCTATTCAAAGAGTCCTCAAGGCCAAGTTAATGCCGGCCCTCAATTACGCACAACAGGCGTACCCAAGCAAACTGAACAAGGAGTTGGAAAAAATTTACTGCGGGCATATAAGAGACTGTACCATTTACCAAAATGCACAAGAAACACTCTAATTCGCCAGGAATTCTCACTCAACCAACAAAATCTGGAAGAGATGGCAGCCCTAAGCAAATATTACTACCTTACAACAGCGGCACATGACAACACACTGAAGGCCGTCTTGAAACACATCTTCATGGAACCCGGGAACCCCTGGTCAGCTATCATTGAATCAGCAATGACCCAACTTAACCTCGCGATCGAGTCGTGGAATCCAGACCTTGTCAACTACACGGCCATCAAACACGCGATCAAAAAGCAAGTGCGTGCCTGCTCCCGGGTCTTGGACCTTGAGTCTCTTGCGAAAAGAGCCTGTCATGAGTCCCTATGCTTGCCGCACACCGCGTATAACCCTCGAAACCATCTCACGCAGGCCGTGGGCCTCCCAGCCCTCCATAAGATTCTAGCCTACAGACTGCAGCCCCTCCCGCTCAAAGAACTATATCATCCGGGAAATGCTGGCACGGGAGTTCGGGAATGCAGACTCTACAATTACAAACGTGAGTCATTGGCCCATTTACTATTCTGCTGCCCTGCCCTACGTGCACCCCGCACCCTCTACCTCAGGCCAATCCTCAGGGACGCGGTGTCACGCACAGTTAAGAAGGCAATCCATCAATTATACACCTTGAGTATAGTAAAACAGATGGCCTCGTTCGGAAAGTTTATACAACAGACCCGGTCCGAGCTGATGGCAGCCAAGGGTGCACAGGAATAGAGACTTTGCTGCGGGACACTGGGTGGCCCCCCCAGGTCCCCGACTGCGTGTGCCCTTTGGAACCCTGGGAACTTTTCATAAATGCTTGCCTGCAGAAACATCTTCGGTTTTAACTTTTGTAATTTTATACTTTGGTCTTAATGTAATGGTTTTAAGTAACCACACAATAAAGTTATTCATTCATTCATTCATTCATTCATTCATTCATTCATTCATACTAACAACTGGAAAGGGCTGATACCCCCCCCCCACTCTTCCCACTTGCCTGGCAAGTCTCACATGTCCTGCAATGAGTGTCTGAACTCTTGTGCATCTGGGGCCAATAAAAGTGGGTGACCAGTCTTTCAAAGGTCTTGGTCTGCCCCAGATGTCCTGCCAATGGAATGTCATGAGGGAACCCCAGTAGGAAGGCTCTGAAGCATGCGGGCACCACCAGCACACAGGCTGACCCCAGCTCAGCAGCCTTAGGCTCGCTATACAGGAGACCATTCTCCAAATAAATCATATGTAAACCAGACTGGTCACCTGCTGCCGCATATCCTCAAGAGAAGGGAAAACTCTTTGCTGCTCACAAAACTCCTCCCTGGTGGGCCCTCCTTCCTGATGCCAATGGGTCAGCTCAGGTAGGTCCCCCAGGTTGGCACTCTGCTCCCCACTGGGCTCCAGGGCATCCCCCTCGGGGTCTGCTCCCTCCTGGGCCGTGGGAACCAAGGGGGCCGGCTTCCTGTGCCCCCTGCCCCTTCTCTCTAAGGCAGGGATCTGGGCCATACTCTCAGGTTCCAGATCCTTCTCAATACCCTCCTTGGCTGCCATGGACCTAGTGGTAGCACAAGCCCACTCAGGCAGACCCAACATTTGTAAGTGAGCTCTCCTCTCCACCGTAGCCCATGGGGAGTTTTCTAAATCATTGCCCAACAGACAGTCTACAGGCATGGCGGGCCTCACAGCTACCTGAAGAGTTCCTGAGAACCCCCCCCCCTCAAAGGAAACCTGAGCCACCTCACATTGGCTCTCTAAGTTGTATGCAGACACTACAGGGTAGAATGCATGAGGGACAACCTGCTCTTTGGACACCACCTGATGGCAATTACACTGGCTCCTGTGTCCCTCAGAGCCTCCACTCTATGGCCATTGATGGTCACCCACTGCCTGTACTTCTTAGTGTTTTCAGGCAGTGCAGGTTTAGGGACCATCTCAAAGTTTCCTAAGGAAACAAGGGTCAATTCTAATGAGAATAATAATAATAATAATACGGAATTTTATAGAGCGCGAACAGCTACCTCGCAAGCAGTTGTCCCGGCGCTAGAAGAACAGGTTTTCACCGCGAGGGCTGGGGGTATTTGGGCCTAGCGCGGTTGGGAGAAAAGCCAGGTTTTCAGCATCCGCTTAAAACATAGCTCGGAGGGGGCTTGCTGAAGAGCTGGGGGCAGGGTGTTCCAAAGTGTCGCCACATTGGCCGAGAAAGTACGTCCTCCCAGCCGAGCCCTTTTAACTCGAGGGACTGCAAACTGTACGCGTCCATTAGATCGGAGGGAGTGCGCTTGGGTGTATCTTGGCAGCCGGGATTTTTCTTCTGGAGACAGGCCCCTTGCAGACACACTAGTGCCCGGGCTGGATAGCGCTTTACCACCTACCAAATCTACTACTTCAACCTGCTGTTCTCCTGTATTCTCTCCCTCCTCCCCAGGCTCTCCCACATTCTTAGGGGCATCCCTGGCTTCTATCCAGGCCTCCAGTGCTTTGTAAAACTCCTCTCTCTTAGTGAGGCCTGTGATAGGGACTGTGAACTTTTTGCAAAGGAACTTGAGTTGCTTGGCATTGTAGGTATCTATTCTGTATTCTTCCCAGGAGAGATCCTCCGAGGCATTGGATCTGGGCTTGCCCATTGTAGAAATAACTAGCGATAACAATCAAAAATAGAATCAAAAATCTCAAAAATGTATGTGGTTGCGTTATGGTCTGCACTCACTAGTAGTGTACACTATAATTACTGTATGCGATCACAAATGCAAGTTTAGATCCTCACCGCTGACCACCAATGTTAGAAATGGGGGTCTCTAGTTGGCAGTGGCTGGCCACAGTCCAAGTAGGGATCCTCTCTTCCTAAATCAGAGTAAGGGGGCTACACCCTTTGATAACCCCTGCTCAACCCTGTGGTAACATAGCACGAGCAGCTAGGCTGATCTCAGAGGCAGTGTGTAAAGCATTCATGATCAAACACAGTAACACAGTGAAGGACACTACAAAGGGACACCACACAAGTAGTTATAAAAAATAAGTATCTTTATATATAGACTTAACACAAGACCAATAACGGTAAAAAGCCACAATACTGAAAAATGGGGTACTCTTGAAACGCTGGAAAAAGAGTTCAAAGTGTTCAAATAGGGGTTCAGTGCAAAGCAGTGGTCTCTGCAACCCTTTTACTTACAAAGTACCTGGATTTTGTACCAAAACCAACAAAATGTCGCAAAGGAGATGTAGCAATGATTTTCCCCACGCTAGGCCGGCGATGCGTTGCATCCTTGCCGCAAATGAGGATGATGCGCCGGGCTGCGGGTGCGTGCAGGACAAAGTGACAGAATTCTCCACGCTAGACCAGCGATGCGTTGAATCCTTGCCACGAGGGAGGATGATGCGCTGATCCTGTTGCATGTGAGATCTTGTTGCGATTAAAGAAAATGGCGCGAGGGAGCGACGATCAGGATGCGATGCGAGGAAAATGGTGGACGCACAGCGTCAGCGCTGCGATGATCTCGATGCGATGATCCGTGGTCAGCGAGCCTTCGAAAGGCCCGCAAACATGTGATGCGATGATCTCTGGGGTTAGCGAGCACTTTGGGGCCCGCAGGTGTGCGATGCGGTGATCTTTGGTTTGCAAGCGCTCGGCGGCAGCAACGCGTGGATTTTTCTTACGCTCTTCAGCTGTGGTGGCTCGCAAACGGCGTTAGCAACGTTTTTCAGCTCTCTCTTCTCTGTAGTAGAACTAGAGGCCCTGGAACTCACAGGGGCCTCACCTGCAGATAGAAATCCTCGCTGGGAGGAATCAGGAGGCTGGTGAAGGAGTCAGATGTGCCTGTGACTCCAGCAGGAGGCTAGCTCTCTTCTAGCCCTTGGGTGATTGATTAGCAAAAATAAAAGTCTCTCAAAATTACTTTTCCCTCTTCTTCCAAAGCCAAGGGGAATTACTGCAGGCCAATCCAAGAAACAGCACACAAGCACAAGGACAGTCCTCTCCTGCACATTCCTTCAGTAACACGGACAGAGGTTCCTCTTGACGTTCAGGAGCAATACAAAAATCAGGGGTTTGGGCACAGGTATTTATACCCCAAAAGTCTTTATTCTCAAAAGTCTCTGGTCACTGAACCCAGCCAGAACTACTTTCTAAAAGTGGTATCTTCAAACACAGAATATTAAAACCAACTTCACTAAAATATATATTTTATTATTCTGAGCTCAGGCACACTAAACTCGAATATTGACCATGTTCCCTGAGTCAGATAGGACTATAAGATGTAATAGCCAGTCTGCCCATTCTAGCCTTTGGAGAACAGGTAGCCTTGCAGCAGTGAAAAACAAAATAGAGGGTGATTCACTACCAGGACATGCTACACATATCAAGCCATGTCCTACCTTACACACACAATACACCTACCATAGGGGTGACTGACATGATGCTAAGGGAAGGGTCAGGGGCTTGGAAGTGTGGGCACTTCACAGTCAAGATGGCAGTTCTGGACTGCACGCAGACACTGCAGTGGCAGGTCTGGGGTACAGTTTACAAGCTACTTCTGTGGGTTGCGCAAACCAGCACTGCAGGCCCTCCATCAGCATTTGGGTTACCAGCCCTGGGCACACACAGACCACACTACCAGGGACTAACAGGTAAACCAAATAAGCCAATCAAGGATATACCAATTCACAGTCATATTTACACAGGGAGCATTTGCGCTGTGGCACTGAATGGCAGTGGCACAGGTCCCAGAGCATCTAATACCAGCAAAAACAGAGGAGACAACAGCGAAAAATGGGAGACCCACGCCAATGGTGCCAGGTCTAACACCACTTATGCCTAAACCTAATTCCTAATGTAACAAAACAGATGCCATGGCTGAGAATTTCACTTGGCCATATGGATAATTTAAAAAAGTGGCTGTTTTGAATAAAACAAATACAACCTGCTTAGAACATAGCGGCATATGACTTTTTAATACCTCTTTTTGGTTTTTTTTAAACACCTTTTTAGAACACTTATTTTTGTGCATGGAAATACAAGGTATTTTTTATATACAATATGTACAACATTTACAATAATGAAAAAACGAATACCATTTACACACTGCAAACATACTTGGCCTTACAATCATACATAGCTCATTCAAACACAATAACAAAAATTTGGCGAATAAGAAGGAAAAATAGGTCCCCAAATCTGGTCTGTTGTTAAAAACAATTGGAGAAAATCCGTTTGCGTTTGGCCAATATTTAAAGTCTTTTCAAACGTCAGTCAATAAGAGATTTAACTTCACTGATCTGTTAGGAAAACGTTGTAGAAAGTTAGGATTTAAGCCAGATGCGGGACCAAGCTGGTCGACGCGTTTCGAACCCCTGACAGTTTGTGGGGTTCTCCTCAGGACCAAAACAAGTGCTGTAAAAACAGGAAAAAACACTATTTTAGAAATATAGTCTAGAACACGAAGAGACAAGACCCCCTGTGTCTGTCATAACCGGTAGCCTAATCATACCTTAATATCTTGACCCGTGATCCAATATGCCAAAGACAAGTATTTCCAATAGAAGTGCGCGGGCTGTGAAGGAAGCCAAGTCAAAAAAGCGCATTGCATTAAAAAACTCTATTCATTCTCACGCAATCAATTTATCTAAGTGTGTGTGAAGGGCATGTACCTGCTAGATATCGGGCGTCCGCCTCGCCATTGTAGTGGAAGCTTTCTTCGTTGCTAAGGGGTTAGGGCTGAAACTGAAACGAAGAGGAAATAGATCAGCCTGTTGTATGTGAATCCGCTGGTGGAAACGCGGTCACTAGGTAACAGTAGACATACCGGTAGAAGCAGCGCTGGCACTTGGAACGAGCGTGCGGGATGAATCACCTTCACTCGCTGATCTGCCGCTCCAGTGACTTCCTGGTTGGGAAACCTGCATTAGCAGTGCTGGGATTTGTAGTTTTAGTGAGGGGTTTTGGGAAATGTAGTTAAGTCTGCCTGTAGGCTGGGTCCTTGGGTAAAAAGAACATAGAATGTATAAGTGCAGTTCAGTTGGAATGCTGCGGTGTATCGAGGGCAGAGAAGGTTGGGGATTTGGGTCTTTAAAGCGAGGGATTCAGGGAAATGTAGTTAAGTCGGCATGTAGGCTAGGTCTTTGGGTAGACAGTACTTCAAATTTAAAGGTACAGATCAGTTGGAATCCTGCGGTGTTTGAAAGGCAGGGAAGGTTAGGAATTTTAAGGTTTATATATTTCAGAAATCTCGTTCAGGCCCCTCAGTGCTGTGTTGAATTTCATTATTAACAGCGCTTCGCGCTGGCATAGCTTAGCATCAAAGTCACCGCCACGTGGATCCCTTTCAACTTTTGAGAGGACTGTCCATTTCAGATCGGTCTGTTCATGTTTGAGATTATTCCAATGGTTTACAAGTGGTGCATTTTCAACCTTTCTGCGAATGCGAGATTTGTGTTGAGTGATACGGTTTCTGACCTCTTGTGTGGTTTTCCCAATGTAAACCAATGGGCAAGGACAAACTATGGCATAAACCACATTTTTGGTTTTGCAGTTCGTAAAAGTTTCATGCTTCCAATGGATGTTATCATAAGTGAAAATCGAGTCTTCAATGGTCTCGTCACAGCAGGTACAAGTGCCACACTTATGATGTCCTTGAGTAGGAGGCAGTCCAAATAGGCTTCTCAAAGTAGGAGTTTTGACAATTGGGAGGGCAGCTCTAACTATATGGTTAGCCACACTTTTCTCCTTTTTGTACGCGAATAGTGGGGGGGAGGTGAAGTCATCATGGAGATCTTTCAATAGATGCCAATTTGGCATGATGAGTTTTTTATGTTGATTTGCTGCTGGGCAGAAGGTGGTAACACACACCAGTCTTCTTAAATCGGGTTTAGTTTTCTTTTCAAGTAGGGTCTCTCGTGGGGTCCACCATGCCCTTTTAAGGGAGTTTTTGAGTAGTTTTTTGGGGTAGCCCCTTTGAATGAGGCGATCCTTTAGAATGCCTGCATGTTTGAAGTAATCTTCTTTTCCTGAACAATTTCGTCGAATTCAGAGAAATTGTCCGAATGGTAGATTTTGTCTTAGGCTGCGTGGGTGATTACTGGTGAAATGTAAAGCTTTGTTCCTTTCTGATGGCTTTCGGAACAAGGTGGTGCTTAGGCTTCCTTCATGAGTTTCAACTTTGACGTCCAAGAATGTAATGGATTCATTAGATGCCGTCACTGTGAACTTAATATCTGCAGTTCTTGTTCCAAGCCAGTCAACAAAAAGGTTTAGGTCTTCATGTCCTCCTGTCCAGGTGAAGAAAATATCATCTATGTAACGCATGTAGTTGGAAATGCTGTTACTGTAAGGATTATTGTTATAAACAAATTTCTCTTCAAATAGTCCCATAAACATCACTGCTAGTTCAGGGGCAAAGGGACAACCCATCGCCACCCCCTTTATTTGGTAAAAGAACTCCGCGTCAAAAGTGAAAAAGTTTTTCTGTAATGCAAAGCGGGCCAGGTCCAATATAAAATCAGTAGGTACTCTCACTGGTCTTTCCCTGTTCTCTAGAAAGACTGTCAATGTTTCCAGTGCCTGTTCTTGCGGAATTTAAACCTAATTCCTGCCACAACCCTGATATTCCCCCATCACATGCACCAGTATACCAGCAGTGGGCACCCTTGAATAGAGATGACCATGGGCCGTGGCGTGAGAATACCAGGGCCTTGGAGGCAAATACAATACAACTGTAGTAACAACACAGCCATGCTGACATCCCCGTCTACCTAGCAGCCAGGGAGAACCTCATGGTGGAAACAGTGTTTGACAAACCACTCGAGATCTATTTCAGTGGAGACCATATGGTCACATGCTGGCTGCAGGGGGTGGTGAGGGCACTGGGGCTATGGCAGTCTGTGGTCTGGCTGGTGGGAGCATTGCCATGGTGATGTTGGAGAACTGTGCTGCATTTGCCTGCTTGGAGTGGGCCAAAGTACCCAGTAAAACCATGTGTGGTGTTCTCATACTTGGGACACCAAGCCACTTGTAATTAGGTAGAGCTGTATGCCTCTTGGGTGTACACTTTGTCAAACTCATAATAAGGGCCTTGACTAGTTAAGCCACCTCACTGTGCTGATTCTTGAAAACATAGCCATTAACAGGAATTACTGCCCTCATTGGAATTCTGAATAGTGGTGTCGCACCCAGAAAGCTTGCCTGCTAAGAACAGCCACAATCACCAATTGAAACGCCAGGGGAAAAATGAGTGAAATGGAGTTGAAACATCAAATTTCATATGATATTCCCCCAAATCCCGTAATCTTGAGCATTTCCGCCTCTCCTCCCCCCAATTAGTGATGTCACCAGCATTGGTAACATTGGCAAGGAGAATGCTGAGCTCAATTCCAATGACCAGGGAACAGAACACTAAGGGCCATATGTAAGTAATCTTGAGATACCGATTCCTTAACCACTTGGATGCTATGGTGCTTCTGGTGCCTCAATGTAATTTCCATTGAAATCAATGGAAACTCCATGACGAGTTACCCTTGTCATTAGCGGCGAAGAGGTTACTACCGAATTTTAACAATTCGGTATTAAGAACTCGGTATATCCGATGTACGTAAACGATCGGTATAATCTACCGATCCGGTAAAAATCGGTAAAAAATACCAAATCGGAAAAAAAATACAGATTCAGTAAAAAATACCTATTCGGAAGTAATCAGTAAAAAAAAACAAAAAAACACCATTACCGAATCGGTAAATACCGAATCTGTAATTCAAAAAATCGGTTTCTGATGAATCAGCCAATCCTGTGCCTCCCAATTACCTCCCAAACAGGAAGTGGCCTGTGACAAGGAGGTACTGCCAGACAGCGTGAGTGGAAGTTCGCCTCCATTTGTTTCATGTGCTAGCTCCTCCTCCTCTTTTTCCCCGCAGCAACCACAAACCATAAGAGCTCCCTACGAAGTACCTGTTACAGAAAAAGAACCCTGCTACTTTAATTGGGTGGAGTTTGCCGGTGTGCCCGCCCCCTTTTCTGACATCTGCTACGAGGATAGCGTAAAGCCGGAGATCCCGATTGGAGTAGTGTGTGAATCACCTGGTGGGAGAGAGCGTGGAGCAGCGGACGAGACTAGCGAGACAAAACAGGAGGAAGAGGAGCGACTGCGGAGCCCTGGGAGAGGAGTGAGCCGCCCAAGGATCCCGGCCCTGAGCACAGCTGAGCCTGGAGGCCAACGACCCCAGGCGTGGCCCAGTCTCGCTTCAGGAGAAGTGTGGCTAGCTCAGGTACAATCCCGTATAGCGGGTTGGGCAGGGAGGAAAGCATGAACCCGTATCCACAAAACCACATCCCCATTCCCCAGCACAACCCCTCCCGAGCACGGCCCTCACATAGACAAGTGAAAGCGTGTGTATCACCGTGTGACTCCCCACTCCCTATCCCTGAGTATAACACCAAAAGAGAACGCCATTCTAAAACAGGCTGCATATGTTTGCTCTCTTTTGGGTACATTGCCATACCGAGACGACATCCTGGAGAGACAACATCAAGGTCCAAGAGGCAGCGCCACCCCAGAAGAAGAGTTAGACACCGCTTTACCCTACTACAGACCAAGCCCAAGACGAAAACAACAATTAAACTTAATAAAGCCACACTTAAGCAAAGCACCGGTGTCCTCGTTTTTATCTGACCCGCTCACATGGCCACACCCAGGCAGCTGCACTGAACCTGGAGCTGACTGTGAGGTAGGCAGGTGAGCTGAGGATCTAGGAGCAACAGTGCCACACATCCACAAATCCCCCCCAAAAAAACACGGAAATGGCAAGCCAGGAGAGAGAGAAGGAGGGATCTGAAAGGAAAAGGAAGCTGAAGTTCAGCGAGAAGGAGCTGGAGGTACTTATACAAGATGTGAGCCAGGACCATGACAAGCTTTTTGGAAAGCAGTCCCTCCATGTGCCTGAGTCTCAGAAGAGACAGATCTGGACTGTTATCCAGAGTAAAATTAATGCAATTGGGGTCACCCAGCGTTCCATAGAGGACATAAAAAAAAGGTGGTACGAGCTCAGGAAGACGGCGAAGGCAAGGATGGCTGAGAGGCAGAGGCAGGCCGGCAAAACTGGTGGAGGGAAGAACAAAGCACCCGCACCAACCTCACTGGAACTGATGGTAGAGTCCACCCTCCAGCCGGAGAGTGTGAGTGGCGTGGGAGACGCAGACAGCTCTGCCAGAGCTGCCAGGAAACAAGTTAAGATGCATGCCCAGCATGCTGTGCTACCCCCTCCCCAACCCCGAACCCCATAGAGGCATAGGGGCTCCCACTCCACTCCATGTCTTACTCATTACCTGCTGTGCATTGTGGGAGATGTAGTCCTAGGGAACAGATATATAGGACAGTCAGCCTAGCAAACCCAATAGCATGTGAAAGAAATTAGCAAGCTGAGGACAGTCAGTGTGATCTGTAGGCTTGATGTTTAATGCAATGCAAATGCAGCCAGAGAAGTGAGTATAGGTACATTCTGTCATTACAGGCGAGTCATCTCGCAGTGCTGCAGAGGGGATCAGACCAAAGGCAGCCAGGCCAGAGGGGAGGCAACAGG
The DNA here is from genome assembly GCF_964263255.1 of Lissotriton vulgaris. Classification (NCBI taxonomy): domain Eukaryota; kingdom Metazoa; phylum Chordata; class Amphibia; order Caudata; family Salamandridae; genus Lissotriton; species Lissotriton vulgaris. The sequence goes on along the minus strand of NC_141694.1, from coordinate 39,386,719 downwards.
AGGAAGAGAGTTTGCCTGCAGGGCACACAACCTCTGCACCACCACCACCACCACCAACTTCTCCTTCCCCAATATCACCACAGCACCAGAGAATGCCGCCATCTCCTCAAACTCAATCCCCAGTGCCACAATCACCACCACCACGAGCACCACAATCAGGCAGGAGGCATGCCGTGGCCACCCTCCAGCAGATGGAGGAGTCGGAGGAGGAGGGTACAGGGGGCTAACAGTCTCCAGTCCATGAGGAGTGCAACATGGTGAGGGCAGGGACTCCATCTGAGCGTGCCCACACATCATCAAGATGCCGCAGGCCAAGGCCAGCCAGTCCTCAAGGCTCAGAACATGATGAAAGTGTTTTTGCTGGACTGGAAGGCAACATGCTTAAGGTCCAGCGCCTGCAATGGAGAGAGATGTGATCATTGCATAGAGAGGTGGCGCACATCAACAAACACATGTACAGAATTGAGAAGGGCATCACTGCAATGGGCGACAACATGTCTGAGGGCATGAGAGACATTGCGACCTCTGTGGACAAGGTCTGCAGCCAGTTGGAGCAGGACCGTCTTGGTAGGCGCAGGGAGAGGAAGAGACTCCGGGCCTATACCAAGGCAGTGAACCGGCTGGCCACTGCTACCTCCCTAATGTGTAGAAGATCCATCGCCATGCAGGAGGAGATGGCACATTGTAGCAAGGACGTGGCCAGGGGCATGGTGTCAATGACCTCTGCACTGGAAGTGCTGCAGAATGTGAAGGCGGCCACTATGGTAGCGGGGGGGATAGTGAGGAGGCTACCAGCCGTGGTAGCATTATGCCCTCTCCCACCGAGGGCAGGAGGCGCAGCGAATGCCACAGCGCTGCGCAGGAACATAGCGGCAGCACAGACAGTGTGGCCATTGAAAGTGGACATGCAGCACGTGGGCGCAGAAAATAGATCATACTGTTATTTGGGACTCATTTAATGAGTGATGTAACCCATGTCTGTATGGACGCTAGTTTAGATCCTGGTGGTGTGCTGATTCAACACCATTACAGAAATACAGTAACTGGCTCTGTCTCGGTCCTCACTCAGAAATGGTTGCACGTTATCTTAGCCCGTCTGTGTCTCCCATCCTGTTCTGCTGCAACACCAGCTGCGCAGGGCGGTGGCTGGGGATTGTCCTCGCCCTCGTCCTCAGAGTCAGTTAGTTCCACTGCTGTTCTTTTTTTTGTGGCTAGATTATGTAGCATTGCACATGTAGCAATTATTTAGCAACATTTGATGGGGCTGTACTGACGTGCACCTCCACTTTTGTGAAGGCAATGGAATCTGCTTTTAAACAGTCCAAAGGTGCGCTCCACCACGTTGCGTGTGCTCTTATGTGCCACATTGTATCTCCTCTTCCTTGGTGTGGATGGGTTGAGATATGGTGTGAGTAGGTAAGACCGGAGGGCATATGCACTGTCACCTAAATGCAAAAGAAAGTGCCATTAATGTATGTCACCAATAGGTTGAGCCAAGGTATACATCAGGGGGTGTCACATTGATTTACCTAGTAGGTATCCTTCTCCAAATTCACCAGCAACCAGACGTGTATGGATACCACTGTTCCTGAATATGTATGAGTCATGGGTACTCCCTGGGAATTTTGCCACAATGTCAGTTATGATGAACTTTGCATCACATATCACCTGCACATTTATGGAGTGAGTGGATTTGCGGTTGTGGTAAATGTATTCAGTTGCTGCAGGTGGATAGATTGGTATGTGGGTCCCATCGATGCAGCCTATTATGCGTGGGAACTGTGCCATTTGGTAGAAATCCAGCTTTGTCTTCTGCAGCTCCGTCTGTGTACTGGGGAAGATTATGTAATGATGCATTTGGTCCATCATGGCGTCCAGGAAGGTGTTGAAAAATCTGGATAGGCAGCTCTGTGACACACCACCCACTGCGGCTATCACACCCTGGTAACTTCCTGAGGCCAGGAGGTGCAGGCAACAGAGCACCTGTACATTGGTGGGTATTGCGTGCGCCCTTGGTGTCTGTTGCTCAAGATATGGTTTCAGGTCCCGTATGAGGTCAAGGATGGTGTGTGGGTGCAGCCTGTACCTCTCATGGATTTCTGGTTCAGTCAATTGGAACAATGTGACACGCAGTCTGTACACCCGCTCTTCCCGTCTCCAAATCCTCACTCCTCCTGCTCTCAAACGTAGCCGCCTTGCTATGAGGTAGAGGCCCGCCATTGTGCTCACACGGTTGCATTTTGGGGCTGTTTTTATGCACTGCACCTTATTAAAGAATTCAATAAAAAGAAAGTTGAATCAGATGTAAGAGTGTCAGTTGAATTAAATTAGATAAAAATAGGCGTCTATAGGATGTTTAAAAACATGCACAAAACCCGGTGCTAATATTGCGATTTTCAAAAACTGCACCTGATTACCACCTGCTCAGGATCAGTGGTAAATACCAATTAGTTAATACCGATTTTTGTCAAATTCGGTATTACCGAATTTTGCTACATCGCATTTCGGAATTATTACCGATTAGTTATTTACTGATTTGGTAATGTTTGTTTTGGTGTTCACCGATCGGTAAATTAGAATCGGTAACGATTTACCGATTAGTTATTACCGAGGGCATTCGGTAATACACACATCACACAGGGCTAAAGACTGGTCGGTAAGGCCGAAATTTACAGAATTTCGGCTTTACCGACCGGTATTTGGTCACCTACATATGGCCCTAAGAGGCATATTTACAAGCCCCTATCGCCACCACAATGTTACTTTTTCTGACGTTTTTGTGGTGATAGGTGCTTTGCCTTATTTACAAGGCAGCGTTAAGCCACTTAATGTGGCTTAACGCTGCCTTGTAAATAAGGCACTCTTTCACGCTATACTTAGCGCGAATGGGGCAGGCAATCGGTTTTGTGGTGGGCGTTTCACCGCAAAACCAATTGATTTTGACACTGTCACATATTTACAAGGATGACGTAAATATAGGGCAACGCCAAAATTAAGACCAGTGAAAACCTGGTCTTACCCTGACTCAACGAGGAGAAATGCTTTATTTCTCATTTTTTTGCTGTTTCTATGTGTGCTGCGTTGTGAACCACACTTACAAACACCAAAAGGCCATTGATTGTAAATGTGCAAGAAGGTGACCCTTCCTGCACTTAAACAATTATTAAAACAATAACGTTTTGCAACTTCTATGTGTGTTGCTATAAGCAGCACAGATAAGGTGCAGCCCTGCATTTCAGCATTGGCATAGCGTGGTGTTAAGCCAAAGAGGCTAACACCCCACTCCACCACTTCCTCGTGAATATGCCCCCAAGAGTTATTACGAGCAGACAGGGATGACATGATGGAACCTGTCGAAGAAAGAAGCATCATCCTTTAATAAGGCATGTGTCATGCAACACTTGGAATGCTGTCCATCTTCTCAAAAGTTGCTCACCGCAACCTTTGAAATCTGTATGTTGGGATTTAGGAGCCATTTGGATTCAGGTCAATCTAATCCAGTAAAAGAGAGTCATAAAACGTTCTAAATAAATCTCTTGGAAGGTTTCCCTTCCATTTTAAGTCTTATCAGTAATAAACTCCAACTTTGGGCACCTTTGTTCCACAGCACTTTTCTCCACAATGCATTCTAAGTTTGAAAGTAAAGTCATCAGGTCCTGCTCACCAGTGCCTTTGTGAATTGGCCCCAAACATCTCAAATGGGAAAATCCAGGAAATATTCATATACAATTAGTACAAATAGAAAGTTCTGTGCCCTCTTTGTGCTTTTGGACATTTTGGGGCCAATAAACAGATGAATTTTTGAGTATGTGAAGTAGTACATGTGTGTTACTACTTCATATATTCATAAATATCTCTGTTAATTGGTATGGAGACATTCACAGATACGCCAAATCTAAGCCATAGATCGCACTCAATGAGGTAACATTTTCATGTTCAGGGTGTATCGGATTTTCTTAAGCTTCCATTAAATTATTAGTTTTGCTAGGTTCCTAAGGGAATGGTTAACTTTCTTTCATAACTTTTGTTATGTTGTGTCCTGTTTTCTTACATAGTATCATAGTATGTTCGATGTGTTTCCAAAATTATATATTCACTATTAAAGCCTAACAGTGCATCAGCGTGTCCAACATGAGGGGAAGGTACACGTTCAGTCAAATCTTACAGAGCAGGAAAGCAACAGCCAAAAGCTGAAATCTAACTTTCCAGATGGAGGTTATTCATATCTCATGTAAGTGATAGTTTAAGTTTGATGTCTGCTTTTCATCCATTTTGTGTAGTGATCTAGGAACATGTGAGAATATTATGTCAGAGTTCATAGTAATTCTGAGGATCACTTAAGAGTCCTCCACAAATAATTAAAATTGTACACCCAACCCCTCTACTAGAGACTCTGGGGGCTACTGGGAGCTCAATGTAAATGTTGAAGAGTAGGTAGCCCTTACAACTCTGTAAGATACCCTGCAAATCAGAAGAACAGGTTTGGAGAAGGATTCTTCTGTTTGAGGTACATTTTAAACTATTGCACTGCTTCATAAAGTCACAGCCTCTCTCTTCAAGCAGCAGGATGTCATGGTTGATGGTTCAAATGCAGAGGATGAGTGTAGTAAAATTAGGAGAAGGATTCCCCTCTCATCAAACAGCATGAGGGCTCCATCATCAACTTTCATCATTAATTTTTCCTTTCTGCACAGCAGCCTGACACATCTTCCTATAAGATTGTTAGATTCCAGATTCTTGAAATTCCTTGAATCAGGAAGCTCTATAGTTTTCCAATAGCTTAGCCCCAAACAGAAAGCCTGTGAAGAGCAGAACATTTTCAGGCAATTTCACATTAGGTGAAGGTTTATTTCGCAGGTGATTAACATGACCAATTTTTAGGGATTGAGGCACCAATCTGTGTATGATTTCCAGCCAAATGGATAAGACGGAAAGGTCAATTTGTTCTTGAAGGGCACAGAGGGTATACAAGACGCTTAAGGATTCGTTAAAATGGCAGAGGTTGTCCTAAAGAATTTCATAAGGTGTGGGACAAATGGATTTCACATTATTCCCTGGAAGACCTGGTAGATGATGGAGAGCAAGAATGGGAGGGAGTTGGTTGATGATCACTGTGTTCCCCTTTAGTCTTTTTGCTGTCCACTGTTGGACTGGCTTGCTATTAGATTGTAGGGGGGTTGGTGTTTTTGGGGGTTATAGATTGCAATCTTACCTGCATGAAACCAATGGTAATGTCCTGCACAATTGCAGATTGTTTGCAGGTGATATGTTACTATTAAAGATCTTAATAAAAATATTTTATTTGAAAAAGAAGGATTTGTGAAAATGATGGTTGGAGTGAGCTGATAGAATTTCTTGTCTAATGGAAGCAATTTTCTTGTTGAAGAAATTATTGAATCTTTGTATCTATATATTTAGATCTCCCACTTATTTCCATGTTTAAAGAATTTCTATAACATTTCAAAATATTTTAAAGGCCTATATTTGCCATATTGATCTATAAAGCCAAGAGATTAAAATCACTATAGCTGAGACAGCAGAATTATTGTAATTAGAAAATAATTATATATTGTGCGTCGTATTCAGATGGATTTCATAACCTATGTTAAGTTCCATCACAAGGATCATGGGATTGCTTAGTTCTTTAGACTGTGTTTAAGGAGCATAACTGAGAACATATTACACCAGCATGGAAACAACTCCATTGGTTACTAGGTGATGGTAGAGTAAATTTAGGAGTCCTTCTTAACTTTTTGGGGTATTTGAAAAATAGGGTTAATTTCAACATGTGGGCTTGATCTTTGCCTATGAACCCGGACCCGGGTCAACAACGGTGATATATTTTAGTAACACTGAAGTGGCTACTAGGAGGACAATTCAATTCAATTCAATGAATTTATATAGCGCGCTACATACCCAGAGGGTCTCAAGGCGCTTAAGGAAGGGTGGGGAATTACTTGTCGAATATCCAGGTTTTAAGTTGCTTTCTGAATGCTAGGTGGTTCTGAGTGAGGCGAAGGTGAATGGGAAGTGAGTTCCAGGTTTTAGCCGCTAGGTAGGAGAAGGATCTTCCTCCCATGGTGGTTTTGTTGATGCAAGGTACGGAAGCAAGGGCTTGATTGGAAGAGCGTAGCTGGCGGGGGGGGTGTAGAAGGAGAGTCGTGTGTTGAGGCATTCGAACCCAAGTTCGTAAAGTGCTTTGTGTGCGCGGGTTAGGAGGCGGAATGTTATCCTCTTATTGACGGGGAGTCAGTGGAGGTCTTTCAGGTGACCAGAAATGTGGTCTTTACGCGGGATGTCTAGTATGAGTCTGGCTGATGCGTTCTGGATGCGTTGGAGTCTTTTCTGAAGTTTTGCAGTGGTACCGGCGTATAGTTTTTTTGAGCATGCGGAGAATGTTGAAGCAAGATGATGAAACGGCGTTGACTTGTCTGGTCATCGAGAGTGAGGAATCCAGAATGACGCCCAAGTTCCGTGCGTGGTCCGTCGGGGTGGGTGCTTTTCCAAGGGCCTCAGGCCACCAAGAGTCGTCCCAGGCGGAGGGGGAGGTACCTAAGATAAGGACTTCTGTTTTGTCTGAATTCAGTTTCAGACGGCTGTGCTTCATCCACTCGGCTACTTCTTTCATTCCTTCATGTAGATTGGTTTTGGCGGTGTTAGGGTCTTTGGTGAGTGAGAGGATCAGTTGAGTGTCATCAGCGTAGGAGATGATGTTGAGGTTGTGTTGGCGAGCAATGGCCGCGTGGGGGCTCATGTATACGTTGAAGAGGTTGGGGCTGAGTGAAGATCCTTGTGGTACGCCGCAGATGACTTCAGTTGCCTCCGACTTGAATGGTGGGAGGCGGACTCTCTGAGTCCTTCCGGCAAGGAACGAGGTGATCCATTCCAGTGCTTTTCCTTGGATTCCGATGTTTCTGAGGCGTTGTAACAGGGTGCTGTGACAGACTGTGTCGAAGGCTGCGGATAGGTCGAGGAGGATGAGGGCGACTCTGTCTCCATTGTCCAGTAGAGTTCGAATGTCGTCTGTTGCTGCGATGAGTGCGGTCTCAGTGCTGTGTTTGGCTCGGAAGCCGGACTGTGAGGAGTCGAGGGATTTGTTGGTTTCGAGGAAGGCAGCGAGCTGGTTATTGACAGCTTTCTCGATGACTTTGGCCGGGAATGGAAGGAGCGAGATGGGGCGGTAGTTTTTGAGTTCGGTGGGGTCAGCTGTGGGTTTTTTCAGGAGGGCGCTGAGTTTGGCGTGTTTCCAGCTTTCCGGGAAGGTGGCGGACTTGAGGGAGCAGTTGATGACGTCTCGGAGGTGTGGTGCTATGATGGAGTCAGCTTTGTTGAAGATGTGGTGAGGGCATGGGTCTGTGGGGGATCCTGAGTGGATGGAGTTCATCAGGCGGATGGTGTCCTCAGTGGAGATTGGGTTCCAGTCATTAAGGATGTTCAAGGGGGGTGAAGGAATAGCGGAAGGTTGTGTGGGTTGGTCTTCGGGTTGTTTGTCGAAGCTGTTGTGGATGTCTGCGATTTTGTCGTACAAGAACGAAGCTAGGGAGTCGCAGAGGGTTTGAGAGGGAGTGATGTCGTTGGAGTTGGCAGTGGGGTTGGTAAACTCTTTGAGGATGTTGAATAATTCCTTGCTGTTATGGGCGTTGTTGTCTAGACGATATTTGAATGCGGCTTTCTTTGCGGTCCGGATCAGTTGGTGGTGTATGCGAGTGGCGTTTTTGAAGGCGTCCCTGGTGCTGGTGTTTGGGTCTTTTTTTCAGGCCTTCTCAAGGGAGCGACGCCTAATATTACTGTCTTTAGAATCCAGGGACACCGATTCCCACAATTCTCTTACTCTTTGATCCTTTCCTTCTTCTGCAACAGTATGAATGTTTCTTATGGATTCATATAATGTACTGCTGTTATTTGGGATATACATACATTTTACTGCGCACAAATGCTAGAGCTTTTGCACAATCTTTCAGCTTTGTGATGAAATTGTGGTTGATACTAACATCGAGAAAATAATCTAATTATGCCATTGTGCCCTAAATATGAGGGTTCAGGAAACAGGCGGCCCATTAATGGAAGCACACTCATAGGTAAACAACCTCTCCAAATTGATCCTCCCAACAATCCCTCCTTTGTTTACACACATCCACTCTGTATCCACTTTTGTAGTTTATATTCTCTTACATTTTGTTGCACATGGTGGGGTGGTCAAAACATTTATCATTTAAAGCACAAGACTTTTGGTCTGGAACTTTAACAAGCATGTTAAAAGTGCATCTTGTGGGAGTTCTTGGAATTAGCAGAGGCATTTCCGATTGATAGATAATTCGAAAATGTATGATCGGCCCATTTTATTACCCCCCCCCCTTACAGGGTTGTAACAGAGCTTGCAAAAGGTCATCTATTATTTGTGCTTGTTGTATTTCTTTAGCAGGCTAAGTCTGAAACCCTCTCATGGCCCATAGCTGGGCAAATTCTTGGACCACCCTGTTGGGAATGACAATCCTTTGCGTGGTACCAACCCAGATTTTTACCTTGAATAGTTTTGCGCTCTCTAGAACTCTGTGCTCTTTACGCCTGCGTACCAGCATTGATGTGCTTGTGATCCTCATTTAAACATGGTAAAATTGATATATTCCTAATTGGCACATTTAATTTACTTATACATTCTTACTATATAGTGCTATCTGTAGCCACGGCAGGTCATTTAAATGCTACTAGTAGGCATACACACTCATTTTGCCACCCACTGTGGTAGCCCTGTAGAGCATGTCTCCACCCTTTCACTGCAGCATGGGTGTGCAGTTTAAGCTGCTATGTTGACCCGGCAAAATAAACCTTTTGCGAGGCCCTTTACTACTTATATGTCTCCGCTAAGATATGCCTTAAAAGCCCATAGTGCAATGTGTATGGCATTTAAAAGTAGGACATTTATATTTAATGTTTTACATGTCCCAGCAGTGCAAATCCTCGCAAAATCAGTTTTCACTGTAGCAAGGCTAGCTCTTCCATAGGTTAACACTGGTTTACATTATTAATTTAATGAAGTGCTAAATTGAGTTTGGGAATGGCTAGAAAGATATTTCAAGGACTCAGTTAGTCAGTCAATGTCTTTATTTCGTTTTTTATAAAGAACCCCTTAAAAGAATAAATAAGGCAAGTACAATAAAAGTGTAAATAGTGGAAATAGTTAGAAACCTGCCAAAAATCTTAATTTGATAGCATCACTGAGAAAACAAGCTGTAGATAGACAAATTTGATTAGATAACAACAATTGTAAATACAGCCAGGCTGGCTATTTCAATGGCTCATTTTCATATTGAATTAAAACTCAACGTAATGGTCAAGTCAGATTTTATGATACTATTTTGCAAATGACACTTTTAGAAAGATGTAATTTTCCTGCTTAAAACCAAAGGGGTTTCCTGCCAGTGTCCAGCTGTCAAAACAAACAAGGTGATGGACGGTGTAGGAGAGTAGGGTCTGCTATCCTATGGTCACCCCAATTTTTGCTTTTTGCTTCACTGGTTTTCGACTTACTGAGGCTGTGGGCCTGCTAATCAGACCCCCAGCCTGCTGTTCTCTCTCTAAATTTATGATACATGTGCTATAGGTACATACCACAATTGGAAATGGACTCCTTGTCAGCCCCTGTACCATGCACTATAGGTGCTCAGGGCATAGGTGCCACCAAGGCCTACCAGGGGCTGAAGCATAGCTTTTGCCACCCCTGGCTGGTTCTTAAATTGACACAACTGGCTGATCACTCAGCTGGGGCAAGTGGGTGTAATCACCCCTTGCTTAGATATAGTATACCTATATCTAAACCTATATCTGGACACATATATAACCTGTGAGCCACTCCTATGGAAGGCCTCATCAATCCTGGAGGCAGAGTGCGTGGTTTTATGTGAGATGGAGCTCTGGCATGAGCTGAGCCTGTCTGCAGCTGTCGGGAACAACTCCCTAAGCTGATCCGGGATAATGCCATACCATATACTCTTAAGCGCCTTATAATCCTCGCGGTTATATAGCAACTTTGGTTTGGCTTTATCAAAACATGTCGTGTAAGGTGTCATACGAATTGGAATACTACCCCCTCGCCAGTTCTGGCGACGGGGGTAGCATTCCACCCTTCTAGAGGGAGAAGACATGTTACTTTACTGAAACGCGGTTGATTTAAAATGAGCCTCAGATCCACAAAATGGATGCCCCTGCCACAGACACGGGTCTGGCCTCCTGCTGCTGACCGAAACCCGGCAGAGGAGGCCTGGACAAAGAGTTTCCTGTCACAGGGCGGTGTCAAACCACCCCAGACAGGAGATAGTGGATTGGAGTAGGGAGGTTTCAAAGAAACCAGACACTGCCTGGGGAGCACAAGGCTGCCCCTTGCAGGATCCGGCCAAACCGGTTCTGGGGCCTCCCAGCCCCTGTCCCAGCGCGGCCAGGATCAAAGGAGAGGGGTGTAACCACCCCCTTCCTGGGTCCCACCCATAGGAGGGGACCTAGCAGGATGTCCAACCCCCTAGATTCGAATAAGAGGGGGAGCAGTCCCAACGGACTTCAGATCATCCTGAAGAAACATAAGAAACGAAATCTGGACCCTTCGACTTTCTACACGACGTGAGAAGACTGAAGAATCTCCCTTGTGGTCAAGGAGTGACCACCCTGTGCAAACAGGCACCATCCAGCCCTCGACCCTTGCTTTGTTGCAGTTCCCGCCGGAACTCGAGCGACAGAGATCGACGAGATCAAGCTTGCCTGCCTTCTACCTGCCCGATCCACAGTCCCTGCAGAGCTGAGACCCGTGGAGGCGACCGGAAGCGTGGGGCACGCCATCTTGAAAAGGCCACGAGACGCTGACCGTGCAGCCCACGAGTGATCCTCGAAGCTGTGCACCGGGGTTTGAAAAGCCCCAGCCCCGAGCTCCACTTGCACCAAAGCTCACCCCTCCACACTCGACGAGTGCTGCGTGGGGCCCTTCTGCTTGTGTGCGCTCGATGCGTTGGCCCGGTCACTTGCCAGCTGGCTTGTGGCCCCTGTGCCGACGAAACCTGAAATACGACTTGCTTTTCTGGTTGCTCCAGATCTGCACCAGCTCCTGTGAAAAGGAGCACCCACTCTGACCCTCCTGGTTCGAGTGATAAGCAATCTCCCGGTTCTGCGTGGATTGCTTTTGCCAAGTGCTGTTTGCTGCAATCTTGAAGCCGACGGTGCTGACGGCGAGAGCCTACGTGGGACAGATCGTGACCTGCTCCTGGACGTCGCAGATGCCCCAGAGCCCACGTGACAGCGGAGAGAAGCCTATCGACAACCGCCTGATTGCGCCCGACATTGCCTGGTTCCGTCCTGGTTCCACCCTGGTCACTGCTGAGTGACCCAGACTCTGTCCCCTCTGCTTTCAGGTACTTTTCTACTTCGATCCACCCTTGGATCGCACCGGACACTTCTGCTTCACAGCGCCTGCAGCTGCAACAGCTCCAAGCACCAAGAACCTGCGTGACAGAACCCGACGCCACTTCGACCCTGTGCACCCACGGCCTGTGGGTGAGGTAACTTTGCAACGCCGGTGTCCTTACACTGGTACACACCTCTAGGGTCTGTGTCTAAAGTTTTGTGTTCCTAGGTTCAGCGGAAGTATCTTTAAATTCACTTTAACTGACTTTTACGCACCATTGACAGTGCATTGGTGCGCGCCGCACTTTCCGTGCTGCACCCGTCTCCTGTGGGCTACTCCCGACTTCTTCATTGCTTGTCCTGACTGCTCCCAGCGAATCTCTAGGCCCTAGGCCTAACCATTGTTCGATAAGTGTTACTTATACCATTTTTTTAGTATATGGTCTGAGTGGCCCCCCGCCCTCAGCCATAATTGTGCCAACTTTATATGTTTAACAGTGCTTTTGATTTAACGCTTGTGCCCCTTTCCTCATAAAGAGTACTGGGGAGTAATTTAGAAATAAATACATATATTTTTACAATATATACTTGTGTGGTGTCCTTTCATTTGATTACAGGATTGTATGTGGTAAAACAGCTCGCTTAACACGACCTCTTAAGTTTAGCCTTTAGGCTGCTTAGTCCATGCTACCACTAGGATAGCTTGTCTAACAAGGTTGACTTACAACCAGACATCTTTGGGGTTTGTTTGGACTGATACCCAGTGGTTCCAGAATTGGAAACACTACATATCAGGCCAACTTCTCACATTGGTGTGCAGCGGTGCGGATTTGAGCTTGCTGTTTGTTTTACCATTGCAATCTTTATCAAATTGAAAGATCACATCAAGTACCTCTAGGTACATATAAATCAAAAGCTTAGCATATTAAGTTCTACTGAACTTAGTAGTTGTAGATTAAAGGGATTAGCACACCCTGACTACAACTCACTAGCAAGGTACAGTAGGAAACCACTTAGTGTAGGTAAGTGCACCACTTACACCTCACTAGCAGTCATGTCTGATGCAGATAGAGCCTCAGGCTCTGCTCCTGTAGAAGTTGATCCTATAGGGACAACATCCAGATATGACAACCTTAGCCACAAAGACCTGAGTGCCTTGTGCACAGCCAGGGGGCTAAAAAAGGGCAGAGGCCCTACCATTCCTTCCCTAATAGCTCTCCTAGAAAAGGATGACCTAGATAAGGTGAGTCAGGCTCCCTTAGAATCAGGTGAAGGGATACACTCCCCTGAGAATGAGAATCTTCCAGAAGAAGAAGAGGAGGAGGAAGAGGAAGAGGAAGGCTCTGATGTAGAAGAGCCTGAAGATCAGGATCAGCAGGGAAACCAGGTACAGGTTGCCAGCCTTAACCAGGCCAACTTGGACCTACATGGGAATGGAGGAGGCCAGCACCACCCCAGATCTCATAACCTAATTCTCCCAGGCAATAGAAGGGAGAGATCTCTATCCAGGGACTCTCACCTTTCTAGTGCCTCAAGAGAATCTCAAAGAGGAATGACTTCCTCCCAGAGAAAAGAGCATAGGGCCAGGATGAGGGCTGTCCAACTCCAAATAGAAAGGGAAGAGGTAGCCTTGGCTCAAGCTAAACTTGCTTTAGCAAGAGAGAGAAAATTGTGTGGCTTAGATGCCACTGGTGGCAGCAAAGTTCCTAAAGAAAAAGACAGGGCCTATGACAATAGAAACCTGACAAAAATTGTGCCCCCCTACAAGGAAGGGGATGATATCCACAAATGGATGACTGCTCTTGAGAGGGCCTGCATGGTACAGCAGGTCCCTGAGGATCAGTGGGCAGCAATTTTATGGTACTCCTTTTCTGAGAAAGGGAGGGACAGGCTCCTCACTGTTAGACCTGAGGATGCCAAAAACTACTCTGTTCTGAAGAGTGCTCTTATTGAAGGGTTTGGCCTAACCACTGAGCAATACAGGTTGTTGTTCAGAGACACCCAAAAAGCACAGACTCAGGACTGGACTGATTTTGTAGATTGTGCCACTAAGGCTCTGGGGGGTTGGCTGCAGGGAAGTAAAGTTTCAGACTATACAGGATTGTACAATCTTATGATGAGAGAACAGATCCTTAATAACTGTCAGAACCAGCTGTTGCATCAATACCTTGTTGACTCTGATCTGACCTCTCCCCAAGAATTGGGAAAGAAGGCAGACAAATGGGTCAGAACAAGGATTAAGCAGAAAAACCAGAACCAAGGTGACCAGAAGAAAACAGACCAGAAGGGTGGGAATCAGAAAGATAAAGAAAAGGACCAGAAGTCTTCAGGCCCCCAAACTAGCAATAAGGAGGGGGGTTCCCAAAATGGAAACAAGAAAAAGAAGAATGATGGCCCAAAGAAACCTTGGTGTAATACCTGCAAATCAGTTTCACACTGGGGCAGTGAATGCACTAAGAAAAATCCAGTCCCCACCACTGCAGCTCCTAAAGCAACTGCACCCCCTAGTACAGTCAGCAGTGGTGGTACACAGCCAAAGGGTTTAGTAGGGTTGACCCTGGGTACTGAGGTGGAATCTGGCCTAGTCAGAATCCCCACACAGGCAGTTCTCCTATATGATGTGGACTTATCTTTGCCCACTGCAGTAAGCCCCAGTAACCTGGGCAAATATAGGCAGACTCCCTTAATTAATGAGAAACTGGCTCAGGCCTACAGGGACACTTGTGCCAGTGTCACAATGGTGACACCTGGCTTTGTGGACCCTGGACAGATTGTACTAGGTGAAAGTTACCTAGTGACCAATGCAAGCAACTCCACTACTTCCCATAGTGTGGCTGTTGTGAACTTCTCCTGGGGAGGGGTAGATGGCCTAAAGAAAGTTGTTGTGAGTGCAGACCTCCCAGTAGACTGTCTGTTAGGCAATGATCTTGAAAGCTCAGTTTGGTCAGAAGTGGAGTACAGGACTCATGCAGAAATGCTAGGGATTTCAGCTCATGTCCTTGCAGTGACAAGGTCTCAGGCTAAGAAGTGCCTTCCTGAACCAGTGGTGGATCTTGAAACAATAGACCAACCACAACCCAAGAGAAGGAGCAAGAGGGTTAAGGCTGTGCCTTCCCACTTGCCCCAGGTTGAGGATCAGGTTTCACAGGAAACTGATTCTGCAGTCCAAGAGGAGACTGTCTCTGAGGAGCTTGAACCTGATCAGGTTGAGTTTCTGGGGACAGGGGGACCCTCAAGGGCAGACCTGGGGCAGGCCCAATTAGATTGCCCTTCACTTGAACCCCTCAGACAGCAAGCTGCTGCTGAGGCTGCAGGGAATGCTCAAGGTACCCATAAGGTGTATTGGGATGAAGGGCTCCTTTATTCAGAGGCTAGAGACCCCAAGCCTGGCACCACCAGGAGGTTGGTTATACCTTTGAAGTTTAGGGGCTTCCTTCTTACCTTGGCCCATGATATTCCCCTTGCAGGACAGGCCAGAATAAGACTTGGGACAGGCTTGTTCCACACTTTCACTGGCCTCACATGTCAGAAAATGTCAAGGAGTTTTGTCGCTCCTGTGTCACTTGCCAAGCCAGTGGTAAGTCAGGTGGCACAACAAAGGCCCCCCTGATACCACTACCTGTGGTGGGGGTACCCTTTGAAAGAGTTGGAATAGACATTGTGGGTCCCATGGATCCTCAAACAGCATCTGGGCACAGATTTATACTGGTGGTAGTGGATCATGCCACCAGGTACCCAGAGGCAATTCCCCTGAGGACCACCACAGCTCCTGTGGTGGCAAAAGCCCTCATTGCAGTTTTCTCAAGAGTGGGCTTTCCAAAGGAGGTTCTTTCAGACAGAGGTACTAACTTTATGTCTGGATACTTAAAAGCAATGTGGAAAGAGTGTGGAGTAAACTATAAGTTTACCACACCCTACCATCCACAGTGCAATGGGCTTGTGGAAAGGTTCAACAAGACCCTAAAGGGAATGATAAAAGGTTTACCAGAGAAGCTTAGGCGGAAATGGGACATCCTTTTACCCTGCTTGCTCTTTGCTTACAGAGAGGTCCCACAGAAGGGGGTTGGCTACAGCCCTTTTGAACTTTTGTTTGGCCACCCTGTAAGAGGTCCATTGAGTTTGGTGAAGGAAGGATGGGAGTTACCTCTCAAAAAGCCTAAACTAGACATTGTGGACTATGTACTTGGTCTCCGCTCCAGGATGGCTGAATACATGGAGAGAGCATCCAAAAACCTTGAGGCAAGTCAGGAATTACAGAAAGCCTGGCATGACCAAAAGGCTGTTATGGTTGAGTTCCAGCCAGGACAGAAGGTGTGGGTGTTGGACCCAGTGGGGCCAGCAGCTCTCCAGGACAAATGGACTGGACCCTACCCTATCATTGAAAAGAAGGGAGAAGTCACCTACTTGGTTGACTTTGGTACCCCTAGGAGCCCCCACAGGGTGCTCCATGTGAACAGATTGAAAGCATTTGTTGACAGGGAGGACATGAGTCTCCTCATGGCCACAGATGGGGAACAGGAGGAAGAGAGTGACCCTCTCCCAGACCTGCTTTCCCAGAACCCTGATGATGGTTCAGTTGATGGAGTAGCCTTGGCAGGCAGCCTCACTGAGCAGCAACAGGTGGACTGCAGACAGGTGTTGCAGGCCCACAGACAATTGTTTTCACTCACACCCAGTCAGACTAACTGGTGCACCCATGAGGTGGACACTGGTGACAATCTGCCTGTGAAGAATAAGATCTACAGGCAACCTGACCATGTCAGGGATTGTATAAAGGCTGAGGTGCAAAAGATGTTGGAGCTTGGAGTGATTGAGCCATCAGAGAGCCCATGGGCTAGCCCAGTGGTCCTTGTGCCAAAACCTCATACCAAAGATGGGAAGAGAGAAATGAGGTTTTGTGTGGACTACAGAGGTCTCAATGCTGTCACTAGGACAGATGCTCATCCCATTCCAAGAGCAGATGAGCTCATTGATAAATTGGCTTCTGCCAAGTTTCTGAGCACATTTGATTTGACAGCTGGCTACTGGCAAATCAGACTAGCTGAGGAGTCAAAAGCCAAAACAGCATTTTCGACCCCTAGTGGACATTATCAATTTGTGGTAATGCCCTTTGGCTTGAAGAATGCACCTGCCACTTTCCAAAGGTTGGTGAACCAAGTCCTTGCTGGGTTGGATGACTTTTGTGCAGCATATCTAGATGATATTGCTGTCTTTAGCTCCACCTGGGAGGATCACCTGATCCACCTGAAGAAGGTTCTGGAGGCCCTGCAAAAGGCAGGCCTGACTATCAAGGCTACTAAGTGCCAGATAGGGCAGAGCAAGGTTGTGTACTTGGGCCACCTAGTAGGTGGGGGTCAAGTTCAACCACTGGAGAGCAAGATCCAGACCATACAGGACTGGGCTCCTCCAACTACCCAGACACAAGTCAGAGCCTTCTTGGGCCTGACTGGGTATTACAGAAAATTTGTAAAGAACTATGGGTCCATTGTGACACCATTGAATGACTTGACATCCAAGAAGATGCCCAAAAAGGTTCAGTGGACAGTTAGCTGTCAAAAGGCATTTGATGACCTGAAGAAGGCCATGTGCTCTGCACCTATCCTGAAGAGTCCTGACTACTCCAAACAGTTCATTGTACAGACAGATGCTTCTGAGTTGGGGGTGGGAGCTGTGCTTTCACAACTTAATCAAGATGGTCAAGACCAGCCCATTGCTTTTATTAGCAGAAGGCTGACCCCCAGGGAGAAACGTTGGTCAGCTATTGAGAGGGAGGCCTTTGCTGTGGTTTGGGCCCTGAAGAAGTTGAGGCCATACTTGTTTGGCACTCACTTCCTAATTCAGACAGACCATAAGCCCCTCTTGTGGCTAAATCAGATGAAGGGTGAAAATCCCAAACTGCTCAGGTGGTCCATTTCCCTACAGGGGATGGACTTTACAGTGGAGCACCGCCCAGGGACTGACCATGGTAATGCAGATGGTCTCTCCAGGTACTTCCACTTAGAACATGAAGACTTATCTGGTCAAGGTTAAGTTTAATGTCCCTGCGTTTGGGGGGGGGTTATGTAGGAGAGTAGGGTCTGCTATCCTATGGTCACCCCAATTTTTGCTTTTTGCTTCACTGGTTTTCGACTTACTGAGGCTGTGGGCCTGCTAATCAGACCCCCAGCCTGCTGTTCTCTCTCTAAATTTATGATACATGTGCTATAGGTACATACCACAATTGGAAATGGACTCCTTGTCAGCCCCTGTACCATGCACTATAGGTGCTCAGGGCATAGGTGCCACCAAGGCCTACCAGGGGCTGAAGCATAGCTTTTGCCACCCCTGGCTGGTTCTTAAATTGACACAACTGGCTGATCACTCAGCTGGGGCAAGTGGGTGTAATCACCCCTTGCTTAGATATAGTATACCTATATCTAAACCTATATCTGGACACATATATAACCTGTGAGCCACTCCTATGGAAGGCCTCATCAATCCTGGAGGCAGAGTGCGTGGTTTTATGTGAGATGGAGCTCTGGCATGAGCTGAGCCTGTCTGCAGCTGTCGGGAACAACTCCCTAAGCTGATCCGGGATAATGCCATACCATATACTCTTAAGCGCCTTATAATCCTCGCGGTTATATAGCAACTTTGGTTTGGCTTTATCAAAACATGTCGTGTAAGGTGTCATACGAATTGGAATACTACCCCCTCGCCAGTTCTGACGACGGGGGTAGCATTCCACCCTTCTAGAGGGAGAAGACATGTTACTTTACTGAAACGCGGTTGATTTAAAATGAGCCTCAGATCCACAAAATGGATGCCCCTGCCACAGACACGGGTCTGGCCTCCTGCTGCTGACCGAAACCCGGCAGAGGAGGCCTGGACAAAGAGTTTCCTGTCACAGGGCGGTGTCAAACCACCCCAGACAGGAGATAGTGGATTGGAGTAGGGAGGTTTCAAAGAAACCAGACACTGCCTGGGGAGCACAAGGCTGCCCCTTGCAGGATCCGGCCAAACCGGTTCTGGGGCCTCCCAGCCCCTGTCCCAGCGCGGCCAGGATCAAAGGAGAGGGGTGTAACCACCCCCTTCCTGGGTCCCACCCATAGGAGGGGACCTAGCAGGATGTCCAACCCCCTAGATTCGAATAAGAGGGGGAGCAGTCCCAACGGACTTCAGATCATCCTGAAGAAACATAAGAAACGAAATCTGGACCCTTCGACTTTCTACACGACGTGAGAAGACTGAAGAATCTCCCTTGTGGTCAAGGAGTGACCACCCTGTGCAAACAGGCACCATCCAGCCCTCGACCCTTGCTTTGTTGCAGTTCCCGCCGGAACTCGAGCGACAGAGATCGACGAGATCAAGCTTGCCTGCCTTCTACCTGCCCGATCCACAGTCCCTGCAGAGCTGAGACCCGTGGAGGCGACCGGAAGCGTGGGGCACGCCATCTTGAAAAGGCCACGAGACGCTGACCGTGCAGCCCACGAGTGATCCTCGAAGCTGTGCACCGGGGTTTGAGAAGCCCCAGCCCCGAGCTCCACTTGCACCAAAGCTCACCCCTCCACACTCGACGAGTGCTGCGTGGGGCCCTTCTGCTTGTGTGCGCTCGACGCGTTGGCCCGGTCACTTGCCAGCTGGCTTGTGGCCCCTGTGCCGACGAAACCTGAAATACGACTTGCTTTTCTGGTTGCTCCAGATCTGCACCAGCTCCTGTGAAAAGGAGCACCCACTCTGACCCTCCTGGTTCGAGTGATAAGCAATCTCCCGGTTCTGCGTGGATTGCTTTTGCCAAGTGCTGTTTGCTGCAATCTTGAAGCCGACGGTGCTGACGGCGAGAGCCTACGTGGGACAGATCGTGACCTGCTCCTGGACGTCGCAGATGCCCCAGAGCCCACGTGACAGCGGAGAGAAGCCTATCGACAACCGCCTGATTGCGCCCGACATTGCCTGGTTCCGTCCTGGTTCCACCCTGGTCACTGCTGAGTGACCCAGACTCTGTCCCCTCTGCTTTCAGGTACTTTTCTACTTCGATCCACCCTTGGATCGCACCGGACACTTCTGCTTCACAGCGCCTGCAGCTGCAACAGCTCCAAGCACCAAGAACCTGCGTGACAGAACCCGACGCCACTTCGACCCTGTGCACCCACGGCCTGTGGGTGAGGTAACTTTGCAACGCCGGTGTCCTTACACTGGTACACACCTCTAGGGTCTGTGTCTAAAGTTTTGTGTTCCTAGGTTCAGCGGAAGTATCTTTAAATTCACTTTAACTGACTTTTACGCACCATTGACAGTGCATTGGTGCGCGCCGCACTTTCCGTGCTGCACCCGTCTCCTGTGGGCTACTCCCGACTTCTTCATTGCTTGTCCTGACTGCTCCCAGCGAATCTCTAGGCCCTAGGCCTAACCATTGTTCGATAAGTGTTACTTATACCATTTTTTTAGTATATGGTCTGAGTGGCCCCCCGCCCTCAGCCATAATTGTGCCAACTTTATATGTTTAACAGTGCTTTTGATTTAACGCTTGTGCCCCTTTCCTCATAAAGAGTACTGGGGAGTAATTTAGAAATAAATACATATATTTTTACAATATATACTTGTGTGGTGTCCTTTCATTTGATTACAGGATTGTATGTGGTAAAACAGCTCGCTTAACACGACCTCTTAAGTTTAGCCTTTAGGCTGCTTAGTCCATGCTACCACTAGGATAGCTTGTCTAACAAGGTTGACTTACAACCAGACATCTTTGGGGTTTGTTTGGACTGATACCCAGTGGTTCCAGAATTGGAAACACTACATATCAGGCCAACTTCTCACAGACGGAATGTTGCACAATGGCAAAACATTCACCCCCAGTCACAGATCTGCATTTAATCCAGCGTTATTTTGCTCACCAAGCCACCCCAGTTCAGACATGGCATATGCAAATCAGTCTTGGCCCTGTGCCTCATGGGAACAGTCCAGCCCGAACTGCCAAGGCAAGTCTTCCCTGGACCGGAATCAAGCATCCTAAGACCGGTTTCTGGCTATCAGCCGTCTTCAGCCAGGATAGCTTGACTCCAGTGGCGTAGTGAGCACGGCACCCACGTCTGGGCATACCCTTCCCACATAGGGTGAACAGCAAAACAAACAAGGTGATGGACGGAATGTTGCACAATGGCAAATCATTCACCCCCAGTCACAGATCTGGGTTTAATCCATCGTTATTTTGCTCACCAAGCCACCCCAGTTCAGACATGGCCATATGCAGATCAGTCTTTGCCCTGTGCCTCATGGGAACTGTCCAGCCCGAACTGCCAAGCCATGTCTTCCCTGGACCGGAATCAAGCATCCTAGGACCGGTTTCTGGCTATCAGCCGTCTTCAGCCAGGATAGCTTGACTCCAGTGGCGTAGTGAGCACGGGACCCACGTCTGGGCATACCCTTCCCACATAGGGCGAACAGCAAAACAAACAAGGTGATGGATGGAATGTTGCACAATGGGAAAACATTCACCCCCAGCCACAGATCTGGGTTTAATCCATCGTTATTTTGCTCACCAAGCCACCCCAGTTCAGACATGGCCATATGCAGATCAGTCTTGGCCCTGTGCCTCATGGGAACAGTCCAGCCCGAACTGCCAAGCCATGTCTTCCCTGGACCGGAATCAAGTATCCTAGGACCAGTTTCTGGCTATCAGCCGTCTTCAGCCAGGATAGCTTGACTCCAGTGGCTTCGTGAGCACGGGACCCACGTCTGGGCATACCCTTCCCACATAGGGTGAACAGCAAAAAACACAAGATGAAGGATGAAATGTTGCACATTGGCAAAACGTTCACCCCCAGTCACAGATCTGGGTTTAATCCATTGTTATTTTGCTCACCAAGCCACCCCAGTTCAGACATCTCCCTTAACCAATGCCCTCAGTTTCTTAAACACCCCAAAAAGATATTGGTGTAAACATTAACTTTCATATTTTGTGCAACAGAGAAAGGTCTAATTGGTGCTAATATTTTGCTACCAGAGCGCATTTTACATCTTCTACACGTCCACCTTCCACAAATCGTTTTGCTGTACATACAACATGAAATGTTTGGAAGGAGCCATAAAAGTCACATAAACAAGACACATCCATGAAAAAGTCCCCATCTGTATTTGGGAGTGGCGTATCTTGCAGATACTGATTTAGTTTGGTGTGTCTTTCTATTGCCAATACGCAATCAGGAAATGCATCATCATTCATCAATTGGTACTGGACAATTGGGAGTAAGGTTGTAGGATTCAAAGTGGCACATTTTTTATCACAATATGTGGTGCAACTAATCAATTGAGTCAGTGGCTCTCAGCGTGGGACTAGGCGGGATGGCAAGATCTGGGGGAGGAGTGGTTTACACTCCTTAAGTGCACATAAGTGCTTGGCCGGCTCTCTAGGGCTGGCCAAACAGTCCTGCACACTTTGCATCTTCCCCACCAGGATTGCTTTACACAGCCTGGTAAGGACCATGCAAAACCTCCCATTCCCCATCTGAGTGCCGATACAGGGCACTTAGACCAATCACAACGCTGCATTGTAGCTTTGTGATTGGCTATGGGGAGCCTGAGAGCCCGGGTGCTTCCTGTTGCCGGCAGAGACAGGAAGAAGAGGACAGAGGAAGGAGATGGCGGCTGGCTGGCCTAGGTGAGTGGTTTTCTTTTTAATTTTCTTCCTTTCCCCCACACCCTAACTTCCCACTACCGTCCGGTAGCAGCCGCTACTGCATTTCTACTGCATGTGTATGTTTAAGTGTAGAGTTTATAGACTGTAATACATTTATAATGGGGAAACTGTGGCTTGAGGGAGAAAATGTTGAGAGCTGAGAGGAGCTGGAGTTGTTTGATTTGAATTAAAGGCTCTTTTTACTCCAAACGAAGAAGAGTGTGTGCGAAGAAAAGTTTAAAGGTCTGTGGACATAAGAACAAGAAACACATCTACTTCCAGAAAAAAAAGAAGGAAAAGGAGAAGGAGAGGGAGAAGGAGAATGAGAAGGAGAGGGAGAAGGAGATGATGAAGGATAAAATTAGAAGAAGAAGAACCATCTCCCTGGGAGCCTATTAGGGTGAGTGACTGTATGTGATTATACTAAGCAGCATTACAGCACTTAGGCAAAATATTCTTATAAAAAGCGCTGTTAAGCAACATTCTAAACATTCAAGACATAATTAAAACTTCTGATACATTATAATACTGAAGGCGCCAGAAACATTCACACTGTTGAACTTAAAACTAAAGATAAGTACATGTCAATGTTAATTAATGCTGCTACAAGAGAAAGCATGCTGATTGTTGAAACAAAGAAACAATTCATCTGTGAGCTCAATTGAAATTAAATCGCCACAGACCAACAGGCACCAGCAGGAAACACTTTCTATAAATAAACAATATAGCGGGTGCGCCAAACACAACAGACTGAAGGGACTGACACGCATGCAACGCGAGCTACGCGAGCTACCCCGTATCAATACACCCGCTGGGAATTAAGACGAGCACTGAAAGCACAAACAACATATTAAAGATAAGAATAAAGAAATGGTTGAAGGAATACTCTTGGCACACTAAATAAATAAACTTGGATTAAGCAAATAATGTACAGAGTGACTGCTTGTTGTGATTCGTCTCTGACTGGAGCACGAAAAGTCAAGGAAAAAGTGATTTACATTAGAGGAATGCCTAAGCAACTGCAACCTATAACAAGAATGGTGAGAATACTATGAGAAAAGAACTGAAGAAACTTTTGAGAACTACTACAAATGACTGTGATAATATTTGTTAATTATTTCAAATTAATTATGTTAATCTGTTGTGTTACCTTTTTATATTGAATTTTTCTTTATAGCAGGAGGAAGCTCAGCCAGCTAGTTGGCCCCCAGGGACCCTCAGGACTCAAGGAGACTTAATTCCCCAACTTAAAACGCACCACAGGACACGTTTGCACACTTGTCACATCAGGCCCCGCCCCTCCCTGCACCACTGTGCAAACGCACCCCCTGGTGCATTGTAAATTGTGGTATTAAGTCCCCTTGAGTCCTGAGGGTCCCTGGGGGTCAACTCACCAGCTACCTCCAGTAAGTGCCACAGAGCTGCTCTGCAGAGTTGTGTAAAAAGGGGGTGTGGCCTCTCTGCAACTCAGCTCGCTGGCGCTTACTGGAGGTACCTGGTGGGCTAGTTGGCCCCCAGGGACCCTCAGGATTCAAGGGGACTTAATCCCTCAACTAAAAATGCGCCACAGGGTGCGTGTGCACACTTGTCACATCAGGCCACGCCCCCTCCCTGCACTACTGTGCAAACGCACCTCCTGCCGCATCATAAATTGGGGAATTAATTTCCCTTGAGTCCTGAGGGTCCCTGAGGGCCAAATAGTAGACCAGGTACCTCCAGTAAGCGCCACAGATCTGCGTTGCAGAGCGGTTTAAAAAGGGGCGTGGTCTCTGAACACCTCTCTGCAATGCAGCTCCCTGGCGCATACTGGAGGTACCTGGTAGGCTAGTTGGCCCCCACGGGCCCTCAGTCCAAGGGGAATTAATTCCCCAACTTACAACGCAACATGGGGCACATTTTCTGAGTGCAGTAGGGAGGGTGCGGGGCCTAGCCGCGATGTTGATTAAAAAAAATATATATTTAAGGAGGGGGGATCTGTGGCCCCCCTTCTCTTTCCTTTGTTTTGGGCCCTGGGGACCCCATCCTCCAGGGCCTGACCCCAGGGGACCCCATCCCCCAGGTCCTGACCCCTTTTTTTGTTTCTTAAAAAATGTAAACGCGAAGGGGGCCACGTGGGCCCCCCTCCCAAGGCCAATTCCAGCCCCAGGGACCCCATCCCCTGGGGCATGGAAACATATTTTTTTTCTAATGAAGGGGGTTGCGTGGCCCCCCTCCTAAGGCCTCTATTGGCCTCAGGGACCCCATCCCCCGGTGCCAGCCTTTATTTATTTATTTTATTTATTTGGGGAGGGGGGGCCACGTGGCCCCCCTCCTGGACCACCTCTGGCCCTGGGGACCTCATCCCCCGGGGCTTGGCCATCCTTTTTTATTTTATTTTTTGGAGGGGGGCCACGTGGCCCCCCTCCTCAGGCCAATTATGGCCACTGCGACCCCATCCCCCTCGCCTCTCCGTTTAAAAAAAATGTATATTGACATGGAGGAGGGGGGCCATGCGGCCCCCCTCCCGGGTCACGTCTGGCCCCGGGGTCCCCATCCCCCGGGGCCTGGCCTCACCATTGGGGACCGTGGGGGAGCCCCAATTCCCCCACGGTCCCGCTGGCTCCCTGCCTCCTGCGGGAGCCGGCATTGTTTTTCCACAAGGGGAGCTGCTGACATGCAGCTCCCCATGTGGAAAAGCAATCAGCTTTGGATTTTAGAAGCAAGAGCAGGTTTCCTTGCTCTCACTTCCAAAATCCAAAGCAAGTTTGCTATAAAAGGGCGGGAGCCCAGGGGCTCCCGCCCTGTCGTGCAAACAGCAGTGTCCAGGGGGTGGGCACCCCGGAACACTGAAGGAGGCGGCCCTGGGGGTAGCGGTCCCCAGGGCCATCACTGGCCCTTCTCCCTCCATTTCAATGCCCCAGGGAGGTGGAGGTCCCCGGAGCCGGGGGTCCGCTATGGAGCCCCAAATCTCAATTTTAAGTGCCCCGGGGAGGTGGTGGTCCCCAGGGCAGTGTGGGGGGCTTGAGCCCCCCACACTAATTATGTTTTTTATCCCCGGGGAGGTGGTGGATCCCGGGGCTTGAGGGGGCAGCGAGGCCCCCACCAAGTAGCATAAACATTCTGGGGAGGTGGCGCGGTCCCCGGAGCAGCGTGAGGGGGCTGGGACCCTCCCACGCATTATTTCAGGTAGCCCTAGGGAGGTGGTGGTCCCTGGGGCTACAGGGGGCTGCGTGACCCCCGCATTTATTTTAATAAGCCCCAGGGAGGTGGTGGTCCCCGGGGATGCGGGGGCCCCCGCACCATTATTTATAAGTGCCCCAGGACCTGGCCCACCCGGGGGCATTTTAAATACGAAGCCCAGGAGCCCGTGCTTCATTTTTTTTTCTTTTCTCGGCCGGATTCACGACCCCAGCGCGAATTCAGCAGGCCTAGGGGGTCAGGGTGTATCTACCCTGCCCCCTTTTCTTTTTTTTCACCTTTCTTTTACGGTTTTCTTGTGACTCGGGTTCCACAGAGTCACAAGATGGCTGCCAACACTTCCTGGTTTGGAGTGCTGGCAGCCAATCACAGTGAAACACGTGCTCGTAATAGTGAAAGGACGGTTTTTGCTACAGGTTGACAATAAACTCCAAACTTTTTGGATCGACTCAACTCGGACTCACGCCGCTTGTCCATTGATCATTATTATCATGTGACCAACGTGTCTTATTTTAAACATCTTTTCTGAGTTGATTTGTGATTATTGAGTTCCACATTCGAAAATGCAACATGTGATAACCTTCTATCCAATTCTGCCCCAGTGAGCCTTGAAAATCCATCATACACTATGCTTCATATCTTCAATAAAACATAAAGAGTGCAACTGTTAGTTACCCAATAATAAACAGTGCTCAAACAATTCAAAAAACAGTGCTCTGATGGTAAAAACATGAAAGTCAAGAATTTCTTCTGACTAGCAGTTATCCTTCGTGTTCCTGTTTAATTTAACCTAGATGTACTGAAAGTTCCTCGTCCAGATTAAGCCCCTCAAGATGTACTGTTTTATATCTGATGATGATTTTCAATTCTAATCTTCTGAGCCCCCTCAGTCTGTTTCCTCCCCTTTCTTTCAAAGGTACACAGTCCAGAACACAGAATTTAACCAAATCAGCGTTCTGGATGTGTACTGCTGCGAAATGGCATGCTATGGGGTATTGGCGATCCAAATTCTTTATCGCCCTTAAGTGTTCCAGAACTCTTTTTTTCGCTATGTGCAGTGTACTGCCGATGTAGAATTTTTTGCAAGGACACTTGAGGGCGTAGATCGCATCGTTCATTTACAATTTGTTCAAACCTGAGATCTGTAAATATTTGTAAATACACAAATGCAATTATTTGATCGAACGCTTTGAATAGGAGTGCAACGAAAATGTCTTTTATGTTTATGATCACATGCACAAACTGAATGATACGCTGTATCTTTAAAACAAGAATGGCTACATTGAAACCTCACCCGTGAACAAGAAGTGAGGTAACTTCGAAACGCGTTGGGTGTTTCTCGTGCCAATAAAGCGCTAAACTTAATCGTGGCCACGGCTCTTGGCTCTTTTTTGAACAAAAGCATTACCAAGGAGTGTTGTTGGATTAATGGGGGTTGCATCCCCGCTGTGTGCCCGCCGCATCAAAGAGGCTTGGACACGCTACAAATTGGACTGAATATATATATATATATATATATATATGTATATATATATATATATATATATATATATATATATATATATATATATATATATATATATATATACATATATATATATATATATAATGCAGTGATTACAAAATAGCCATATCATGCGCAGCAGTGCGGCTGCAATATTGCACAAATTGTAAATACATGAAATTTTTACAAAGTTATGAAATTTTATAAATTTATGATGTACTTCGG
This sequence comes from Lissotriton vulgaris, assembly GCF_964263255.1. Taxonomy (NCBI): domain Eukaryota; kingdom Metazoa; phylum Chordata; class Amphibia; order Caudata; family Salamandridae; genus Lissotriton; species Lissotriton vulgaris. The sequence goes on along the minus strand of NC_141694.1, from coordinate 39,359,771 downwards.
GAATATCTAGATTGTCCTCTATTCAAGCTTCGTATGTATCACCGGATAACCATACTGTATTTAAACAGGTATTATCAAGTTGTGGCCCAGCATTGCCTTTCCTGCCCGCTTTGCACTTGTAAATGATTGTTTTATACAAATGTGTCATATATTTTCACTAATTAAGTTGCAACCAATCATTGTTGCCATTGTCACTGCACTAGCACTTTAAATACACGCAACTCTTTCAGTGCGTCATGTGACCAAGGCCTCTGTGTAGGCCGAAACGTTATCCTGGCGTGGTGTACTGCAAAATAAAAACTCACCTGCACTCTGGGTCTTCCGTGTTCTTACTCGTTTGATGGCTGAGGATTGATAGCCTGGCGTGGTAGCAGAAACACAAGTGCGGAAATATATATATATATATATATATATATATATATATATATATATATATATATATATATATATATATATATATATATATATATATATATATATATATATATATATTCATCACTAGAAGTCGTTGGGTCTTCCCTGTGTTGTAGTAACTACTGTCACCTTGGGATGTCATTGTGCTAAAAATTCATGTGAGCGAAGCTAAGTGCAGTAATGTGTGAAAAAGTGCTGCATCGGTAAATACTTATAAGGCCCCAAAGGTGAGACTGGTTGCATTACAAATGCTTGTTTATTTTATTTTCTATTTTAGAAACCAGGGGTGATCAGAGCATGGCGATTCCAGTAAAATTTCTTGCTATGCCTGTTGATCCTTCAATACCATGGAAACAATGGAGGGACATGTTCTTTACCTATATTGTGGCTTTAGGGGCTGAGAAGTATGGGCTGGTGCATTGGGTATGTGAGATGGACAGCCAAGCAACGTATATGAAATGTCCTTACAAATAATAGACCTACATTTCACACTTAAAGTAAATGTGGTACTTGAACATCACCAAATTTTCCCCCAGAATGCAAAAACTAGCTGCCATATTTATCAAGGGGTTGAGTCTCTTTTACACCATACAACGGGGAGCAAAAGCGACACAACTCTTCAGATGCGATTGGTCAAGCCACAGAAGGCCCCCTTGTGTTTCCCTAGGTAGCTTGATAAATTCAGAGTAACGCAATGCACTGCAAATCGCTGTGTTGTGTTAGTCTGCCCAAGGGTGGCATTCCAGGGGTGGTGAGTGGGTGTTCTCATGCAACACCCATGGATTTTGATGCTGCCCCAGATTTACCTTAAATGGCAGATCTGGGAATGCGCCAAAACTGCTATGCATCCCCAGGGGAGGCACAACAAGGAGAAATATCCTTATTTCAACTTGTTGTTTCCTCTTTCTATGTGTGCTGCATTCTTCAGCACACATAGAAAGAGGAAAGTGCCTCTGAGGATTGTTTTTGTGCTGGAAGGTGTCTGTTCCTCCACAAAACACAATCCTGCATTCAAAAGTGCCTGCATTGGAACTAGTATGGCACCTACATATATCAAATTAAACAATGACAACTTTTTCTTAGTCTTGAATAATTATATAATATGGATGAATCCAAGATTCACAGTATCAAGCATTGCTCCAAATATAAATGTGAAATGAGTGCTCAAGGTATTGCTTGTGAAGGGATTGGAATCTGAAGGTGGAGGTGATAATAATTATAATATTTACAATGATGAAATAGACATGTCTAACAATGGTTTTAATGACTAACTAAACAGATCCCAAGTAGCGATGCATTGTGAATGCGTATTACTAACTACAGTGTCAACGAAAGTCGACGTTTCAACCCCATTGGGTAACGGAATGCAATTGATTCCTTACAACTGGGTCTTCCTCAGGACAGTGGAGGGAGCAACCTCAGTATAGAACCTCAAAAGCGTCTTCCAACTTTAAGAATTATACAGATGGATTCTGTGTGACTTCAGCCAAGAGAAATCGATTGTTGAATTCTGTCCTGTGTGACTTATCCCCCTAATTTATAATGGCTTTAGAGGCTTGCTAATTATGGCTACATCCCTTAAAAGCCTTCAACCCCTCAACTACCAATAAGCCTCATACTGAACTTCTGTATGCGCCGTGTGTGCTTTTTTCTGGATTAGGAGCTTCCCTAAACTGTCTGCATGGCAGTTCTATACTGAGGTTGCTCCCTCCACTGTCCTGAGACGATACGGTGACACTATGTGCTTAGTATAGTCTGTGAAGCATAAGGCTCGGGAAAGACACAGTTCTGTTTCAGGGTGTTAATCTCCTTGTCACACTTTTGATTTTATGGAATAGGATGAATTACTTCCTCCTGTGTCAAGGCTTGCAGAGGGCAGGCTATCAATAAGAAAGGAGGACTCCAGTGAAAACAATACCATAATATGCCAAGGAATGTTCGAACTTCCTTCTGGGGAAGAGATGGGGGAAGGGAAGCATGCAATAGCTGTACTACAGTCTAGGGGTATTCTGCATGTTCCCTTGGATAGGACATGGCCCAGATAAGTCACAGTGCTTGCCCAATCTTGCAATTTCTCTGAGAGACTGTGTAGCTATTGGGCGCTATGTAGCAATGAATAGCTACTGCATCTCGTTTGTCTGCCTTTATTGAAGGGGAGGAAAGAAGTAAAAATCAAAGTACTCTTCAATGCCAAAGCTCCTGGTAATGTCTGGTAATGTTAGGGTTGTCTAAATCTCTTTTTAATGCTTGTAAAAACTGGAGGGGGTTTCTGTCTACCGCTGGTGCAAACAGGCCCAATTATAGGATTTATTTTTGTGTAGAAAGACAGACAGATACTGGCTATCAGAGTGAAAAGGTATAGTAACAAGCATTTACAATGCAATGGTTTCGCCTTTGGAAAAGTTAGAGCTATTGCCATTGTAAATGACAATGCCATTTATTTATCTGTTTTCAAAACCAACACATAAATAAAAAGTTTGTCATCCAATGCCAATAGCTAAAACTTTTCCAAAGGCGAAACCGTTGCATTGTAAATGCTTGTTATTATATGCCCGTGCTCCTCTCTGTGGTGCTGAACATTAGCATGCCACCCTATGCTTACCACCTTTCATTCCATTAATAAATTCTACTATTTCTGTTAAGCAGAAAAAACTGGTTGCAAATTGCAGCTTTTAATAGCCTCCCCACGCCCAAAGGGCTACCATTAGTCAGAAACCTATGCAACCACTTTTTTTCAGAAGGTTCCTTTATTCATAGCGTGCACTTATTTTCTAAATGTTCAGTCCATTGCAAAAAAAAAACCACACATTGCCATTTACAACCCCAAAAGCTCTAACTTTCGCAAATGTGAGACCAATTGAGAGAAGTAAAAGGTAGCTCACAGATAATTATGTACTGATTATCCTAAACATTTTAGACTGATGACGAAATGAGGTTTTTGATCACTTCAAACTGCATGTATACTAAAATAGGCTCATAGCGGTCAGTACGCCACTATCACTGCTCATATTTCCTATAAGCGATTAAAGTGAATAGAAACGTAACGTGCACAAGGCACTTGAACCGAGGTACGTTATAATATGTACTAAACTGTGAAACATGAAGAACGATGCAAATCCACCATACATCAAAATGGGCCACGAATAATGCACGAACTTCAAAACGACACAATCTAAAAGTCCCCTCCGTCTAGATTCATTAAACAAAACTGCTTAACATGTTCTTACTGAATGCCCTTCGTTATACTACCACCTCAAATTTGCATTACTCCATGCCGTGACAAGACAGTCCCGTTCGTGTCACTTGAACACCAAATGAACTATTCACTATATACCACATGTCTCACCTCAGGAACCCTGCCTCGTCATTTAACTCGCCTCCTCACATCCCCAATTTAAGGTCAGTACTTCCGACCCGGGGTTTTTAAACGCAAAAATTCGTAGTGCCTAGAGTGGTAATCAAAGTAGGTCAATAAAAGCTAATAAAAACTCTAACTTCCAGAATATATTAGTGTTGCTATAATGCAGCCTTGGGCTCAAATCATTGCCCGTCGAAACAGAAAGGTAGCTACTCTACCGATATGTATAGTTGTATTGAGGAAGCTACATCAACAAGACGCTTTAATATCAGTTGTCCGAAAGCTGCACCATATATTGAATGACACACTACAAATATAAATATGTGTATATCTATTCCCCGAAGCACTACAACTCCAAAACTCAGAGTTCTCGGCTGCCCGTCGTCCTCCATGGCTTCCTTTTGACAGGTGAGCGCGTCTCTCAAACGAGAGAGCGAGCCCAGAGTAGAAAAGTCCCAGACCTCTCAGTATAAACGCTGCAGGCTCTGCAGATTCAAGAGCCGCAGTCAGGGGAAACAAAATGTCGGCAGGCATCCAGTCAGGAAGGCGCTTACAGCGCATACTCGTAGCATTCCCGTCTGTTACGGAAGCGAAGCAATTCGCGTCCATAGATACCAAGGAAAGGCACGTAAGGCGCAGTGTCACGCAAGGTACCGACAGAAACTCTGATAGCTGTGTTTCAACAGGAAAACCAGAATGAGCAGTGATAGTTATTAACATGCTTATGTTGGTAAGACTATTAATACAGATCAGTTAAAGTAACGCAACATATTTATAAACAATTTTGATTTGTAGATAATTTGGAAAGTCTCTTGGCGGGAGCAGGGAGGGGGGCGGGAAAGGAACGGACAACGGGAGGGGGGGCTGGGAAAGGAACGGACAACGGGAGGGGGACAGGAAAGGAACCACTCACCTGGACTTCCTCGGCCGGCGGTCGGCCGCCAAATGGCCCAAACAAACCTCGACGAGACAAAAAAAAAAAGCCCCGCCCACCGCCGCATGACGTGGCCAAAAGCGAAAGATTCTCAGGAACGCCCCCGAATCTGGTCCGGCCTTGACGGACAGATCCGGCACCCAATGGCTAGCCTCCATTTATGGAGCTAGCCAATGGGAGCCGGGGGACGTTCCTGAAGTCCTTATTGTAAACAATGGATTTCGCCTGCGCCGAAAAGCTGCGCAGAGCGCAGCCTTCTGCAGGCGAAACCCAAAAAGGGAGGGCTCTGTGCAGAAGGCATGGCTGGTGAGGCGGACCCAAAAGCATGGTGGTTCCATACCTCTTTAACGGCCCAAAACACTGGCGGCATAGACAAGCAGGTTTGTTATGCATGGGTGGAAGAAAGGAAGAAGTAAGTCTTTAGGATGTACTTGAGCTTCAAAAGTTTTTTTTAATTTCAAATCTTTTTATTTTACACGGTAGAAACAGAACATCGGGTCAGATACACACAGCGTTATGCCCACAACCCCATGTAGGGCCGGCCGCGCAGCATATAATTAAAAAAAAAAGAGAGCAATAGTGTAGGAATTTTTTAAACACAGCATGTCGCCTACAACCTGTGATGGGCCGGCCGCATGGTAAACTTTTACAGGCAATATCAATTAGTTGTGGTGCTTCGCAGGACCCTTGAAAACCGTTAATACTGCAACAAGGGCAAGAGGCCCAGAAGAGAAGAAAGCGAAAGAAACAAAGAAACAAAGAAAAGGTAGACAGACTCGTGGGCGGGTTGGAGGAGAAGGAGTGGGATAGTCGGGGTCAACGATCCAGGTCAGTGAGGAACATTACACTCCATGCCTGGAGAGCACGCGCTGGGTTGGGCCTATTGCGGGAGCAGCTTGCCAGGGTCAGACGGGAGGATAACATTTTCGAAAAGGCGCAGCGCTCGCAGCTTGGCAGGCAGGTATCGGGCATGCTCCACCTTACAGAGATACTTAACTAAGGGTTGCCAAACTGCAGTGAAGCGGGTATCACATGCTTGTATTCGCGCTCTAAGGAGCTCCATGGTTATGACATGCCATAAGCGCACATACCAAGCAGCGATAGGGGGCGCCTCTAACTTTTTCCAATATTGTGCAATAAGTTGCTTGGCTGCTCCAAGCATGTGCAGTGCTATGATCCAATTTCAAAAGGTTTTTTAAAAGTTGGAGATGTGGTTTTAGGGCATTCGAGAATGTTGATGATTCATATAAAGACTTACCTCCACATTTTGTGCATTCGGCCAGGCTGAAGGGGAGCAGATTCTGTGTAAGTGATTAGTCTTAAGCCATTTGCTTATGGGACAAAGCTGTAATCCCTTGGAGAAAAAGCTATGAAATGCAGCGCCATCTCCATTAGGTACAGGATCTTGAATTTAGATGCCTCATCTATTGGAAGGAGTAGATGAGAAGGTATTGCCCTGTGCTTTCAGACCGAATGTTAAAAGTCTTGCATGATTCTAGAAATATTGAAATATGCAGAGAGCTATTTTTGTAAAACCAATGTGTAGGACATTACAGTAATACAACTATGGTTTGACCATAGCAAGCATCAGTACCATTGTCTGAGGGAGTCGAAGGAGGAGGAGGACACTCAGGCTGGCAGAGTTGGTAGCATACATAGTTGGATACTGCATTTGGTTGTGGCGTGAAGGAAAGGGGGTGACGAACAGCAGCCCTAAGTCTCACATGTTATGCACTTAAAGGTGCCTCTTTAAAGCTAGATTCAGAGAGGGGGGAGTTGTATTGTCTATGGGCCCATAAGCAGGATCTGACTCAGCAGGTCCTGTTTGCCAACTATTTAACTATTCTATTCCCTGTTCCTTGCTTTATAATTTCCTAAACATTTTGTTGCATCTGCAAACCGATGTTTGGCATGTAAAAAACTGTACTTAAGTAAATGAATATATACCCAATCATTTAACTCACTCTGCATTGGGGGAAGAAACTGTCCTCAAAACTCTCATTAATAAACCACATCTCTCTCAGCGAAGCATCTCCTTTGAGATGAGTCAGGCAGCGGTACTCGACTGCACAGGCGCCAGAAGGGCCTGCGGCTCTCCAAAGAGCTCTGTCTGCTAATGCACTGGAGGCCCAACCGCACAAACTAGAAGCGTCCCTTTCTCTTTATGGCTGCTTTTGTCTTATGAGCCCTCAACTCCTCTCCAGCAGATGCCCAGTCATCGGGAGACCCATAAGTGAAATAATGATTTCCCTGGTCGAGGTTTCCCGAGACGTTGACCCTCGTAGGTTCTCTGGTGCCTGACCTCATTTAGCACACCAGCTTTTGGGACCCTTAAGCTAGCCTGTGCAGATATCCTTGTACTGGGGGGGGGGGGGGGGGGGGTCTGGAAAAATCGTCTGAAACTGATCCGTTTCAAGATGCTGGTCCCTTTTGCTTACCTGCTAACCTCAACTGGTCCCCAAGAGCCGAGGGGTACTCTGGGTTATTGAAAGAAATGCTGACTGTGACCCATCCCCAAAAGCCAAATTCCCCAAATAAATTATCTTTCATGGTTGCTCGACTTTCAGGACAGTTTGGCCCACTCTCAGCAGAATCTAAATGTATTGATCTACTCTGAAGTCTTCCAGGCTCTCATGCTGGCTGTGGCCAACACCGTGAGCGTTTTCCATCTATCCAGCGACTGCAGCTTTGAAAGTAAACAGTGTAGTAACCCGGAGCATCAACAGTGCCTACAAAATATGCAGGTACATTTAGTGGTGGTTTAGCTCCTTAAAGTACCATTGGGTTATATTTGGCAATCCTATCACTTTAGCCCTAAATACCAACCATATCTAGCTGTTATTACTATTTTTTAACTCTTGTCTTTTCTGTGGGTGTATTAAAGATGCAGTCCTTTCTCAAAGAAGTACCTCTGATTGGCTAGTGATGTTTAGTATACAGTGCCTTACTGATAACCGCCTCGTGAGGTGAACCTTGACTAGTCAATGGCCTAAACCTGTGTGGCATCAGTTTTACCTAGCGGGTGTGGTAATATAGGAAGTGTGTTTATGATACTCGCTATCTGCATTTGACTTCAGTGCATTTTTCAAGCACTGGAGGCACATGCATCTTCTGCAATATGTTCCAAGGGCCTTGTGAGTAGAGGTCTGTAATGGCACCCTCTTGATTCTATGCTGTTTACTTTTTAGAAGTTCCTGATCGTAATTAGTGATGCTCTTTGCTAAAGGCAATAAAGGCCGATAAAGGAAGTGCTGAAATCCGAGTGACAGAGTCTGATGTATGGGGATTCTGCAGTTTATCCCTTCCATCACCCTCTAATGTTTGCCAAGAATGTTTGCGGGAGACCACTGAGGACGCAGCATGGTAATGCATGTTTAGGTCATTTCAGAGCCTGGTCAGGAGTTTTCAGGTATAAACATACAGAAACATTTCCGCACACAGCTCTTGTCTTTTGGTGGTTCTGGGATATGAAGAGCAGTTAAATATTCTTGGCCAATGGAAATCTCCCCGCCTGGGTTTCCTCGAGGTGCCTGCGTTTCGAAGTGCACAGTTCTGCTGGCTTTTACAAAGTGCTTGGCCGCACATGTGGGAAACTGTGAGCAAGTGACTTCAGGAATCTGGATCAGAAACATGATGAGGACCTTTTGTCCTCCCCAATCTATTTCCCAATAGTGCTTAACCCCTGCTGGTTTGCTCTATGTTTCCAGGCGCTCATAAAAAGCGTGTGCACAAAAACACTGTGGTAGTGTGTGAAAATAGAGACTGAAAAAGTGTGGAATTAAAAAAAGACATACTCTCAAAAACCCGTAGTGCTACAATATCTAGCTTTTTTCGGCCTGCACCTCAACCCACTATCAAGCCCTTGCCCCCAAAGTGCTAGCATTGGAGAATTGTAACTCAATCGAGACCTTTAATAGAAATGAAATGAGTATGTCCGTATTTGGCACTTTTAAAAAGTGTGGCATTTGGCAGGGAGATATTTATGTATTGTAGATATTTTTGCAGTACATGGTTTGAAGTTTGTGTTTTTGCAGTCTGTGACCTTCATTGTCATTGGGCCGAAGATCCCAATTGGAACCCAAAAGAGAGTTTGCACCCAAATAAATTCCAAATAGTCATAACATTTTTTACTTTTATTTACACAAATCTTTCAATTAAAGCCTGGCGGAATTTGTGTGGGGAAAGACTGCTACATTCTGGGTTCCACAGGTCGGAAGGGGGAAAATATGCCGCGTGACTGTGTTATTGCTGTCCAAAAGTGTGGATCTCCGAGAGGGGAGATAGCACCACACACGGCGAGATTGAAATTGACTGGTGCGGTGTTACCTTCCAAAATACTGGGGCACCCAGACTGAGGCCATCTTTGCTAGGCTAGGATATCGTTCATGTGTTCATCCATTTTCTTGCCACTTCTGCGTGCTTTTCTGCAGAATAGGAATGCTTTGCTCGTGAATGCACATGGGTTTAGACATACCATGACTGAAATGGCAATAGTCTGTGCACTAAAGGTAAAGTTCGATATGGCATGAGGAGGGATGTTCATTCTGACGGATTTGCAAACATTACTAAGGAAGAGAGGGCAGGAGTGTATTTTATTGTACTGCATTGCATTGATATAGCGCTTTGCAACCTCTTGTGAGGCTGAAAGAGCTTTCTGGGTCCTTGTGTAATGAGCCACGGCCTGTTTATCATGTATCTAGCACCTCATTGCCCTGGCGAGGTCATGTCGCGCTCCCATTTGGTTCTGGTTCCTGGGTACTAGTTGAGTGTGTGATTGAAACAGTGTTGGTTGCAGTTTGACCTATGTGGAATCAGTTGTGTGCAGCGCTTATGGTTTGATTGAGTGGTTGGGCGCATAAGTAGGCGTGTTGTGGTGAGGGTGAGAATAGACGAGGCAGTTATGCAGGCACTCGGCAGTTGGGACGGCAGGCCGGGGGCACAGGGGCACTCACGGTCTCCTCGGCGGGGATGGGTCTCCTCCGGGAGGCTCTTCGTCGTGCTTCAGGTGCAGCTCCTCCGCCGATGGCCCAATCAGGTCGCTGCTTTGCAGGCGAGCCCTCACAACCACCCGGGAGTCAGCCAACGGCAGTGCGGCTCCCGGGGCAACCCACGATGACGAACCTTGAGCGGCCAATCCCTGCACAGCTTCAGTAGTGACGCGACGGCGCACGGGCCAATCCCGTCGCGGCGTCAGTGAGGGGGCTCGACTCCTGTGGCCAATGGGAGCGCGGCGGCTTCGATCTCAGCTACCGCAGCTCCCGGTCACGAACACAGCTTGCAGAGGGTGTTTCTGGCCCCGGGCCGCGACGGTGATTTAGCGGCCAGAGATTTTCGGGCCGCAGATCGCGGTCAGCCTGCTTCCTCGCCAGCAGATCGACACGGGGGATTATAAGGCACAGGGAAACACCACGGGTCTCCCCTCACCCCTGAATCTGTGCCGATGAGCACAGCGATCGGGCCAGCTCTTCTCGGGGGCGTTCCCGGCTTTTGGCTGACGTATCATGACGTAGCCAAAAGCCAAAGATTCTCGGGAACGCCCCCGTGTCTGGTCCGGCATTGACGGACGCCTCTCTGTTCCAATGGCTAGCCTCCATTTATGGAGCTAGCCAATGAAGCAGAGAGGCGTGTTCAAGTCACCCATACTAGAAACTACAGATTTCTCTGGAGGAGGAGCCTAACGGCTCCGCCCCCCAGCGAAACCTAAAAAGCACATTTCAGAGGAAATCAGAACATCATGGGGAATAAACAAACGACTAGCTTCTTCATGAAAGTCAGAGCCTGTATCTGTCTTCAGAGATTTCTCTGCAGACTGCACAGTCACACAGGTGCTAATCGCCCGCGTGTTTTGTGATGTTGCTCAAGACAAATAGGCTAATAATGCCCACGCAACAAACATGCACAGTGATACACACGCGACCACAGAGACGCGCAGTTAAATTAACACCGATTCTTAAAGATGCATAGCTTATACACAATCACGCACAGAAGACTAACGTAGGGAGACAGATATACAATAATTAACTAAACTGACTGACGGGCTTTCGCACAAGCTACGACGAACCCAGAGGCACATCCAAGAAAAGAAAAACAAGCAAAATATCAGACAAACGCACATCGACATATATACAATTACTAAAGTACAAACAGGCACACGTAGACTACAGGCAGACTAGCACACACTAATTAAAGCAAACACCCAGCGTGGCTCATACTGGCACATACTTATGCTTTCCTCTGAATAACATCTTCACAAGTGGAGCTGGGAGTGGGGTGTGGCGGGAAATGCACCACCCCCAGCCTCGCATCACTTAGCAGTTGTTAATTTACATGTTTCAAATGAATGTCATGATGTTCAGTGCCCTTATTCTGAAATAATCCCCGCGTCAGATTTAATTGAGACTGTTGTATCGGTGAACACGCTCCATCATGCGTTTCCCCTATTCCTTCCTGATTTGCACTCGTAAAAGTTGTTAGTATTTGTGAAATGTGAGTAATACAACAATCAAACTAGCGTGAGAGGGAAGGTGCCTGAGAACGAGTCAACCACTAAAGATAAAAGATTCATCAGCTGAAGGAGAAGCATCTTCCGGGTGCTCGAGCAGAGGTTCAGACTCAGGCCTGGCGGGGCTATGTGTAATACACTGTCTGGTTCCCATGGCGATCTCAGAGATGCTGGTTGCCTAGCAACAACAACATCAAATACAAAGTAGAAGGAGCGCCACCGGAGAGCAATCTAGCGGAGATCCGGAGGTGTAGGTTTGTCTGACTCCGGCCAGTTCAGACCGGTGCTCTGCTCTGAGGACCGGATAGGCGTACTGACACTTCTCCGGGGGTCTGTTAAACAGAACATCAATAGCTGCAGGAGGAAACCTTAGGTGGGCGTGACTCCTATCCCGCCACAAATCACAGCAACACAAGCAACAGCCGCGATCCGCTCCTAACACTCCACGAAACATGCCCGATACTTAGTAGCGAGACTGGTAGGCTTACACTTCTGCACAACACGGCCCGGCGGTTCACAGCACGACTCACATCCACAACAGCTTAGGGGCTGCCCTACGGTCAGAAATATAACCCCGACCCGAACTCACAATGTATTTCGGAAATGCACTCAATACACTTGCAATGCACGGCTGGCCGAAAACACGACCGACTCCAGGAGAGAAGGAGGAGGCGCCAACCTGCAGAAAGCACAATAAATGCTCCGGGCGAGAGAAGCCACCCGCTGGAAACACGGTCACTTCTACCAGAGCGCGGCAGTCTACAGCACCAACCAACATACAGCGGCTCCTTCCACGGGCATTGTCTCACCCTGTCCCCGAATGACTGCAACTGATGTAAACTGGCGACCACCTGCTGAGCGCACCACTTCCTACCCTGAGCCCCAGGCAGCTCCTCGTTTCAACCGGTCTGGGGCGTACAGTAAAGGTATCGGAGAGAGCCACTCCGGGCTGCACCCAGGAGCCGTGCTGAGGCAGTACGGGCGACTCCTGCCTCAAACTGAAGGATCTTTATGAGCCACCCACCCGCCGTCACCAGGTAACACTGCCATGTTCCGCTGCTGCGCCCATGACCCTGTGCAGCCCCCCCCCCCCACACACACACCACGCGTGCCCCGCGTCTTCCTGCTCTATGGCCCCGAAGCAAGATGTCTCGCGCTCATCACACTCTCACTGCCACTTGGCACGTCAGATGCGGCCAGGCTTTGGATTTCACTAGCGAACACTTCGTATCTGCTCTCGCCCTTGTGCACTAAGTCACCACGGGGTCAACGAGTTGTCCAAAGCCCCAGACAGGAGCTCCCTGGCTGCCGCAGAGTGAAAACACGACTACTGTCATCCTCGTGAGCACCTCGAGGCTAGCGCCCTGAGGCCCGAGTATATGGAGCGTGTCCGTGCACCGAAAACACGATCTGTGGTTGGATCAGACAAGCGGCCCTTCACCGGTCTCCACACCTCCAGGTAAAGCCCCTGCGCCCTGGTGACCACGCGTGCAAAGAATGACATGGGCAATACTTCCTTGTCTCATATTGTGCCCACCCAAATGAGCCTAAATATGGGTAATCAGGAAGTTAAGCATTCCGAACGGGACCTCTGTCACATTTGGACATGTCGTGTCCGATCTGGAACCTCTGGGCAACAGGGCAAAAAAATAGACCTGCTATATAAGTCTATCTGCAGCAAATAAGTTGTTTACACAGCTACTTTTCTAGAGAAATAATGTTCTCAAACCGTTGCATCGTGCTTCAGGTGCAGCTCCTCCGCCGATGGCCCAATCAGGTCGCTGCTTTGCGTCATCCTGGACTCTTCACTTTCAATGAACAGACAAGTCAGCGCCGTATCCTCATCCTGCTTCAACATCCTTCGCATGCTCAGAAAAACATTTCGCTGGATCCCCACCGAAACAAGGAAAACAGTCACCCATGCTCTGGTCACGAGCCGACTGGACTACGGAAACACCCTCTACGCAGGTACCACCGCCAAACTACAGAAGAAACTACAACGAATCCAAAACGCCTCAGCCAGGCTCATATTAGACATCCCACGCAACGAACACATCTCTGGTCACCTTAAAGACCTCCACTGGCTACCCGTCAATAAGAGGATTACTTTCCGACTGCTTACCCACGCACACAAATCACTCTACGACATAGGACCAGATTGCCTCAACTCTCGTCTGTCCTTCTACACCCCCTCCCGCCAACTTCGATCTTCCAGCCAAGCATTCGCCACTGTCCCTCACATCAACAAAACCACCATGGGAGGCAGATCCTTCTCATACCTGGCTGCCAAAACATGGAACTCACTCCCCGCTTACCTTCGCCTCACCCAGAATCACCTAGCGTTCAGAAAACAACTTAAAACGTGGATATTTGACAAATAATCCCCCTCCACTCCCCAAGCGCCTTGAAACCCTCTGGGTATGTAGTGCGCTATATAAATTTTATGACTTGACTTGACTTGACTCACAACCACCCGGGAGTCAGCCAACGGCAGTGCGGCTCCCGGGGCAACCCACGATGACGAACCTTGAGCGGCCAATCCCTGCACAGCTTCAGTAGTGACGCGACGGCGCACGGGCCAATCCCGTCGCGGCGTCAGTGAGGGGGCTCGACTCCTGTGGCCAATGGGAGCGCGGCGGCTTCGATCTCAGCTACCGCAGCTCCCGGTCACGAACACAGCTTGCAGAGGGTGTTTCTGGCCCCGGGCCGCGACGGTGATTTAGCGGCCAGAGATTTTCGGGCCGCAGATCGCGGTCAGCCTGCTTACTCGCCAGCAGATCGACACGGGGGATTATAAGGCACAGGGAAACACCACGGGTCTCCCCTCACCCCTGAATCTGTGCCGATGAGCACAGCGATCGGGCCAGCTCTTCTCGGGGGCGTTCCCGGCTTTTGGCTGACGCATCATGACGTAGCCAAAAGCCAAAGATTCTCGGGAACGCCCCCGTGTCTGGTCCGGCATTGACGGACGCCTCTCTGTTCCAATGGCTAGCCTCCATTTATGGAGCTAGCCAATGAAGCAGAGAGGCGGGGTAAAGTCACCCATACTAGAAACTACAGATTTCGCTGGAGGAGGAGCCTAACGGCTCCGCCCCCCAGCGAAACCTAAAAAGGCAGTACTTACATCTAGCACAGTGAAATACTTGCCATCAGCTGGTATATTGGACAAAATGGCTGCAGGGTTAGGATCCACTGGGAAAAAAATATCACTACCTTGTTAATTTTAAATAAATCTTACTCATGAACGCGCTGGAGCCCAAAGTCATGGAGACAGGCGTGAAGCAGCAGCAGCGGAGGCGGCCACAGCCCCAAAGCGGGTTAACCTCAGTAGCAGAGGCCCAGGATGCACCAGATAAGAGGGAGGTCATAAGCGGGAGGCCTCTGGAACCACAGAGGAGCAGTGTGAAGACCCGATGCGAGGAGGGTACCGAGCTGTGCCCAATGCCTGACCCTAAGATGGCTACCTCTGGGGACATCTGACGCACCAATTTCCTAATAATGGCCACCTTGAGTGGGCCCCTCAGTGTCCAAAGCACTCCTTCTCCCCTTGTTGGGGAGGGATCCAGCATTAATGCACTGGAGTCTCAGAGACCCCTCTGAGAGAGTCCACTGCAACAAGGGAGTCTCACACAGTGGAGGCCTGGGTTTCTATCCCATTACTGCTGGGAGCACAGCCCAGTACACTGTGACCGGTGCGCTCGATGGAACTTCTGGACTATGCCCCCTCCAGGCGGAAACTATAACCTTTCTGTATGTACTGCGGTGCCCAAGCAACCTTTGGCCGATGACCGTTGGAGCTGTCCCAAGCAGCTATAGAGGAGTTTGGCTCTAGTTCACCCCTCGGCCGTCACCTACCCAGCCGGACGTCGGACACTGTTTTTCCTTGTCTTCCCGTTGTGCCTCCTACAACCTCCCCCTCCTCTTCCCTCCATTATTCTCCGTCTACCTCGCCTATTCCTTCCCTCTCTCCCCTTGCCTATATTTCCCCTCATGTTTATTCTATGCTTTTGTACTCATGTTATTCCTGTAACTACGCTCCAGTATCTGATGTAACTTTGTAACCATGTGCTTCTTCCTCATGTAAAGCGCTCTGATACCACAGGGTCTAGCCAGCGCTATATAAAACGCAATAAATAAATTCCTTACCTTTCTCTTTCACAGGGACCTTAAGGTTGCTACACAATTGTCAGCTACTTTTTTCAGTAGTCCTTGTTTAAACAGATCCTTTATGACTGGTTTTATTCCGAATTCCCCTTCTTTTGATAAAATATGCTGTGGGCCTCTGGACTTAACACAATTTGTACCATGGAATAGTGGATCACCTTCCGTACATCATTGGGGTGTTGGACCCAGGACAGATGTAACTGAAATGTTGCGCCTACTTGAAATGTCTGCAGGAGTATTCCCCCCTTTCTTGCTTTCCAGAAACATTGCTTCTGGTGTGCAAAGTATTGTATAATGTAATTCAAACAAAATGTCTGTTCCTAACAGGTTAAAACCTGTTAATGTGCTTTGCCCAATATCTAAAGGCTTTGTTAGATGTTCTCCAACTCCCCTGTCAAGTCAACTGCCTTGATCATTGTTCCCGAAAGGTGGGTCTTAGGCACTTCTGATGCCTTTAGAATAGTGACAGTTGCCCCTGTACCTATCGGGGTATTGGCTTGTCCATTACTTTCTGAGTGACATAGGGGCCCTTTCTGTCAACCTGTAGAGCAGGACCTTATAGGCGTCCCCTTTCGGGAAGCCCTACAATTTCTTGTGGGGCCAGGGATAAGGTGGGCAATCGCCATCAGTTGTATCAGGACCAGGCCAATGTTACTAAGGGGGAGACATGGCATGGGTGGAAAGTGCCTTTTATGTGAGGGGCAGGCACAGCAGGAGTATAACCACCAACGCCCAGATGTGTGATCCTTTTTAGCGGTCACAAGCGGAAAATCGGCCAATTTGCGACCGCTAAAAAGGGTTGTGGTATGTGAAAACCCTATTTTGGGAGTCAGTAACCTATTATCGACTCACAAAATAGGGTTTACGAGTCTCTATTAAGAAGCGGCATGTCAAGGGCATCTCTTCCCAATAACGAGTCGCAATGGTATGTGTAATTGTTTTGCACCTGCAAATGCAGTTACCACCTACTTCAAGTGGAAACGATGAGAAGACTGTCTTGAGTACTGTGCGTTGGACCTGAGTGGGTAAATAAATATTATTGGTTGTGCTTCAATGCCCTAACGCTGATATTTTCCTGGACATAGTGTGAATGGCAATTAGGATCCCCGGAGTAAGGGATGCTGGTACTTAAGATCTGTTTTTCCTTGCTTGTATTATTGCCACCTTTGCCAGGGCTTTAAGTGGGCCGGGTCTCACCAGGTCTGAGCACCGGCAGTTTTTTAAAATGGGGCCTCGAAACGGGTTTCTATTGGGCTCTGTTTTGTGCTATGGCACAGGCGGTCCGTTTTTTTTCCGGACTGCAGTCACAGTAGACACATGGATGTGCGCTACTCACACTGCTCACTTCTCACAAGTGGAGAAGTTATGGCATGACGTCATGCCAGGTGAGTGTTGTAGGGGAAGGGAAATCCTTTAAAGATAGTCCTTTTCTCTCTGGATGTCCCTTCTCTGTTTGAAACTCAGGAGCAGCAACATTGTCGTGGTTTCACCAGGGCTTTTAAGTGGAAGATTTTTCAATATTATATACAAGCCATAGTTGCCGCTTATTAATCTTATGCAACTAACAACCATTGACAAAGCCAATAGTCCTGACTTGTTGTAGGTGTGATGTTACTTGTTGTATCATATATCTAGCTGCAATGACAGAAACAGCAAAATACAAGCGGGCGGCACAGATTTTTAGTTTATGTGATTTTAAGCCACGCCCTTAATTATATTGGCCACGCCCCTTTGAGAGACCCCACCCCCCAGTTTTTTCATCCCACTTGAAGCCCTGGCCTTTGCATATAGTAGAAAGAATTACATAATGGACTTATCAGCTTCGATGGGGTTTGTTGATCTAATTAACTAGTTATGTGGGGGTATAATTTACAAACGCCCCAGCAACATGCAGCATCTTCGTGCCTTTTTAGCACCAGTAACTCTCGGAAATGGAAGGTACCTATCATGATGATGGGTCTTGGGGCATTTACCCCTTGTTTCTACAGCCTGTTTGTGATCTCTGACCATGACTCTATGCAATATCGGGGAATAGTAGATGAGTGAAAGTCAACATTTGACGTTTAACTGGACCATTTATCATGATTAATCAAATCCGGGAATGATTGGCCAGTGAACTGCTCTTCCCGTTCTTTCCCTGTACAGAAGTGACACATCATGTTGAACTGTATGAGCACATTAAGATGTATTTGAGGGTAGGAAGTAATACCTCTAGTATCTATGAAAGGTTTGTAGATTTTGGATAATATTAGCATTGAACATTTGGGAAAGAACTTTCCCCTCTATACAATTGTTTTCTATGTATTTCTATGTATTTAGTGGCTCTGGACTGACACTAGTTTGTCGATTTTTGACCCCTCCCTCCCCCCCCCTTTTTTTAGAGTTGATTACGTGGAACTACACATTTAGGAAAATCTTTGTCCTTCCAGAGGGTCCAATACATTTTGATAAGGGAAACATTAGGAAGGACCTTTTCTGATCACTGGATTGTCTTGTATTCACTTTTGTTTTTTTGGAGGTGAGGCACATTATGCATATTCCTGTGCCTGAGGTATGTCGCGTTCTAACATTGTTAGCTTAAAACAGGTTCACCCTTAACGTTCAGAGTTTACTAATACAGAAGTATGGTTATGAATAACCACAAATTCTTCTGTGGTTGTTCATTTACACTCACATACCCCTTAGAAGCTCCATTTCTTGATTGTGCTCTTTTGCTTTGAGGCTGCTCATTTCTAGGGTTTTTCACCACCTCCTTGTGGTGCGAGTCTTGTGTGGATCAGAACACATGGGTGTATTTGCATTTGTATCGTCTTGTTTTGTAGCACATACGTCATAAAATATATTTGTTTTTCATGTCTCTAGTATTCTAACAATTAGTCAACACCTCCAAGACCCTGGGCCAGATGTAGGTAATTTTTATTTTCCGACCTCTTAAATACCGAGTCATACCGACTCGGTATTTCAGAGGTCGGAAAATAAAAATACCGAGATGTAGGTAATTGCAGATGTGCAATTACCGAATCGGAAACAGTCGGTAATTTCCGATGCGGTAAATACCGACCAGTTGATGCCCATGCATTCCTATGGGCTTTGAAGCCCATAGGAATGAACGGGCATTTACCGGTCGGTATTTACCACATCGGTAAATACCGATAGCCACAAGGGTGCAGGGGGTGTCACTTTGACACCCTCTGGCACCCCCAAAAGAGGCTCGGGTGCCATGTGGCAGGCATACCTGCCCTAAGGGCAGGTCTGCCTGTCATATGGCATAGGTGTGCATGCACACATGTGCATGCACACCTGAAACGGTATTTTACCATCAAGTATTATTTGATGGTAAAATACCGATTTTGTACTGCTTGTGGGACTCAGAAGAGTCCCACCTACATACCAATTTACCGGTAGCCATAATGTTACCGACTCGGTATTTTACATACTCGGTAAATTTACCTATCGGTAAATTTACCGAGTCTGTAAATTACAGGGACCTACATGTCAAATTGCTTTTACCGGGTGGTAACGGCCGAATTCGGCCGTTACCACCCGGTAAAAGCCTACCTACATCTGGCCCTTAGTCTTGAGTCTCAAAGAACCTTATGTGGGGGCTTTTAATTCGATTTTCTATGGGATTGTTCTTTTAAATATTTGTATGCTGTTTTCGTTTAAACATGTTCTGTCTATATTTAGTGTTGCTATCAAATGGAATTTTGTATGGTTTTATACATATATGTATTTTTAATGCTTGCAGCCCTGATTAAGCCTTTTTTAAGGTGAAACGCTTTGGCTGCGCTTTTGAGAGAAAAAAAGAAGAAAAAATAATGAATTAAAGCAAAGAATGTAATCAACGAAGACCGTAGACTGTTTATTCACTCATCCCAGATACTCACCAACTAACTGTGGTTGCCTCTCTTTCTGTTTATAATTCATGTCTATATTTTGGTCAATAAGCTGCTGATCATTGAGGTGGGCAACATGCTTGTATAAATACAACATAGGTGCCGATTTCAGGTAGTGCGGCTGTTCTATCCCTGGGTGCTTTTTCATTGTGTTCAGAAGAATGTGTTCATGCCAGGGCACAAGTCCTAAAAAAGAAGTGGGGGGACGCTGACGTCATAACAGGAAGTGACGTCATGAAAGGTGGCTTGCACCATCAGACTCATTGCCTCCCCTCGCTCACCACTTAGATGCGATTGCATCAGAGAAGCCAGAGCGTGAGCAGCATTCTGAATGAGCTCCGATCTCGCCCCAGAGAGGCCAAAGAGTGAATGTGTTGCTCCATTTGCTCCAGTTATCGAGCTCCCAGTAAAATAACTGGGGGGACGCTGTCCATCCGCGTGGTACCCCGACTCAAGCCCTGGTTCATGCCTTCTTTTATGGCCATCTGATAAGCGTCAACCTATATGTGACACAGGTAGGCTCTCATATAATCATGCACTACTTTCAAGGACATTGTTAGTGACTTGCCTTGCCTTCCCCGGTGGCTTATCAGGCAATGACATTTCCATCATTCCACGCACACACAATAGACGTCCTTTGAACTTGTTTCCAGGGGTCATTTGGTGGAGAGGAGAAACACACAGCGACGATCAAATAGAGAAGAAGAGAGCCTAATATGTGAGGGAAAAAGAAACAACACAGATGCAAGTAAAGCTAGACACTGACATACATGATACACTACAGTTCTATCCGCAAACCATTCCCAGCAGTGCAAGGCTTGTGGCTGCGTCTTATTGGATTTCTTCCATGTATTCCATTCAGACACAAGTTACACAGTCTGTCAAACATTCCTGTTCCTCTGCGTTCCCACCCAAGCCCCGCCTCCAGATAACCTTAACGTATGCACATCCGATAATCTGAACCTCAACGGGGCCTGGCACCAGTGCAACCTAACTGTTGTGTCCTGCGAGACACGTTCTAGTGTCTCGACAGACACAGAGTTAGTAGCCACTCCCCTATGGGAGGGGGCACATTTGCACCCCCACACACATCCCATCGCTTCACAGTGAGACCATCCAGCCCTGAGTTTCAGCAGTTGGAGTCGAATGGCATCCCTGCTCCTGACCGCAAATGCCAGAGGTGCAAAACAAGATTCAGAAGAGGCAGTCATGTAGCTATGATGTCCCTCCAGAAACCTCTTCTCCTAGCGGATCATCTCCACCTGTCGTCCAGGCCCCATGGCAGCTACGTCATCAGTGCCATGTGCATGACACCGCACTCAGCAAGAAATGTGGAAGTGTGACCTGAGGGTCTACACCAAGAATCGGAACACCAACTGAGGTCAGAAGAGACGGTGAAGAGAACCCGAGCTACAAAAGGAGCGAGTCCTGACACAGCGACAGCAAGGGACGAGGGTGATAACCCAAGAAGGAACTGGCAACCCCAAAGCGGGAGTCTGAGAGTAAGCTGCACAGCCTGCACGAACCGAGTCTCAAGCTTTATGTTTCTCAGCGTGACTATCACTCCCCTGTCCTCAACTTCTCAACAGCCCAAGAAGTTCAAGTGAACGAACGCAAGTGCCTCCACAAAGGTCATGGAGGTACCTGGCCACTCCCTGCCTCGGGTGATCGACTCCAGACTGAATGTCTGCAGCCATCAAGACAAGTCATCACCCGCCATCATCCAGATTCACCACATGGCTGGCAAGGCCACCCTGCCAGTCCTTATCAAGTGCTTCCACCGACACGATCTCGAATTCAAATGGATTGGAGTTCTACACTGTTGCCAAACCTGCTGATCAGCAAAACCCAGCGGTAGCGAGAGTATGTCCTGACCAAGTCCCATACACCCTTGAGGTTTGTGCGAGAGATTGGCTACTGGCTCCTCGGCGGTCTTGCAGCTGCCCCCAGTCAGCACACACACAGCCCCAGTGCAGCCTACAAGCAGTCCCTAGGCAGACCCAACCAAGGTGGAAGAGACATGGTCACCAGACGCAGCAAGACAGTCTAACACAGATTTCAGGTGATCCTGCAATGGTTCACCAACAGACTCCAACCATGATCTTGACGCACCAAGTCAATGAACTGTTCTTATCCACCACACACCATCCTCCACGTCAGCGAAAGGAAGCTACCTGGGACCAAAAGACGTTTCCACCGGCAACTTACTGGAGTGCAGCTGCCATCTCCAAGAAAGCGTTTGTGTCCTGAATCACTCAGGTTAAATGATGAGTGCCCGCCGAGATCGTCCTGCTACGGCCATAGTCACCGGTCCTGGTCTGCTGTCTTTCGGATGCCTGACCCGAGAAGCTGATGGACCCTCTGGTGTATATTTCATTGTTATTTCTCCCTACAAGTTGGACTAGGTAGCCTTTGTTTTTGTTAAAATTTGAGTGGGATGTTATGTCGCGCGAGACACGTTCTAGTGTCTCGACAGACACAGAGTTAGTATGGGAGTGGACACACTTGCACCCCCACAAGCATCCCTCACTGGCGTCACGAGTGACGTGAGCCTGTTAATAAAAGGGCTGAGTGCACATGCTCGTGACCAGTTAACTAACCATCGCCCCAGTGTCCGTGTCAGTCATTCAGCAGTATGTGGGCCTAGAGCCCACAACACCACACTAACCTCTGTGTCTAGGAAACACTACAAGACTACTTAGGACAACTGAGAAACCATTCGAGCAGAACTGACAATACAGGACTGAGTGAGGACACTGACCCGTGAGTGGGGAGAGGGTCACTTACAAAGAGTGATGAGGAAAACAAGCTCCCTCTGTGCGGCACCCTCGCTAGCCGCACTGCCAGGGCACACTGCACTGCCTCCCCTCGGTGCACGTGTGCAGTGCTTGCTGCTCTCGAAGTTTGTCGAAGCCTAAAGTCAATAGGACACGGAAACCATCCCGAGCTGTGAGGGGTTCTGATGTATTTGCCGCTAAACTCTTTGAGGAACATTTAAATAGGTTTCCATGCATTTTCATCCATCTTGCTCAAGATACTCCGCCAATCAGGGCACACGCCGGCACACCACATGTCTTAATATTGAACCAATCACTGATCATCTCTGTCTGTATATGGATATGGGCTCAGACTATCACAATGTCCCCCTGAAGGGCGGTTTGTCAGGAGCCCTCAGGGTTTCCTCATTTCTTGAACCCTTGCAGTCCTTGTGAATTCAGCACAGGCCAGCAGGTTCTGAGGTGTTCTGCAAACTCGTGTTAAGAGGCACAAAATAGAACCTCAAATAAAATGCATTCCCCAGAAGCTATCGCGAATTATTTGTGGCGCCACTAAAGGCCTTGTCTCGGGGGCCTTTTAAAATATATGGTAAATGGACTTAAATGCAATGGTGGTGAAATTAAACACTTTTACTGACAGGGGACTTTTGTCCTAATTTTCTTTATTTCCAATGTATATTTGAATCTGTCAATGATGGCACAACAAAAAGAGGTATTGCAAACCTTTCCTGGGGTTGTCTCCGACCTTGAGGCATAAAATGGCGGCGCTGAAGTCATGCCACTGTTGACTCAGACTTTAATTCAACCTTGTTTTGGTACCAGGAGGACACAAGCTGGCACCGTGTGCGGGAACTCTCCAAGCGGTAGATGACTCAGAGCAGAGGTCAGCCGATGCGGGGGCTTACCAGAAGCCCCCGCAGCTGCTGTGGTGCGGGAGGGGGGGGGGGGAGTACAGGTGGGGCGTGGGCGCTCAATCAGGCCAAGGTCCATAAATATCTTTCCACAGACAGACACGCAGTGCTGTGTTATATGTCCTGATGTCAGTAGAAGTGTTTGAAACAATTCCGGACGATGCAAGAATTATTAGAACAAACAGCGACCTTTACCCCCATTTAATTAAACGTACTTGCAGCCGCCCAGACGCCACATCAATGCATTAAAAGGGCCAAACGATAGGGGTAGAAAAACGAAAAAAAATAAAATGGTCCGAGATAAAAATAAAGACTGTCTTATCAAGTGGTGCAGTAAAACAGAAATGGGTAGTTTGCAGTTCACAGCTTCATTGTGGGGGGTCTCCCCGCCACTGTGTGTATTTTTGGGCAACGACCCGATACATTTGTCTCTATACTGTCTTACTAGTGGTCGAAACCAGAACAACACAGCAGAAGGACGTGAGAATCACTGGTTCTCGGAAGAACTGAGAGCAATTAAAAGTGAGCTAAATGAGTTGATAAGAAGAGGTATTTAGGGAGAAGGAAGATAAATAATTAGGTGGTGAGGCCCACCCGATGTAAATTACTCTTTAGCTTTCTGCCAAACAAAACACAGTGCAGAGCAAAGGCGCTGGGATCAGTTATCTGAAGTCTGCAAAGAGAGGTTCTTGCAAGTTTTGGAATTCTTTCAATAATTTCGTGAGTTAGGGGTCAAAAATAACAGAATTGTTTAGCCCTGAATTAACAGATTGGCCACATCAGGAAACTGCATGTGGCGGATAATGCTAGTTGTAAGGTCCAGCCCCTAGGCACACCTTCCTCTTATGAAACTCACAGAATGAATACAATCAATAGCAAGGAGGTCTTTGCCCAGCTGGACCCCGAGCTGCTGTTTCCAAGAACACTACAATGTTTGGGGGCAGTTTCTAACTCCCCTCTCTGGACGCTGCTTGAGGATTAACAACATTCTACAAGTTGAAGGGGCCTAATGTTACTTCCGATATGCAAATAAAGCACATAGTTCATTGCCTGGTTAGACGTTGAGGGTAAATGCCACCACCACCCTGCTGGACAACCTCGCCAACCTCGGTCTCAAGCAGCTGGTGACCACACCCTCCCACTACGCCGGACACACACTCGACCCCGTCTTCTCATCCAGCAAGGACATCGTCTTCAGCCACGCCACCGGACTCAACTGGACGGACCACAGCTGCATCCACTTCAACTTCAGAAGAACAACGATCCACCACCACCAGCAACAGGTTGCACGAAGAAGCTGGAACAAGATCACAGCCGACCAACTCGCCGCATCCCTGAGCCAACACCCTCCCACCAGCTCAACGAACCCCAGTCAGGCCGCCGACAACCTCACGAGGTGGATCAAAAACTGGGCAGACGACCTTGCCCCACTGAGGACCCCGCCTAGCAGAACCGGCAGCAAGAAAGCACCCTGGTTCACCGATGAACTCAAGAGCTCCAAGAAGAACTGTCGAGCCCTTGAGAGAACCTGGCAAAGAGACCCAACACCAGACAACATGACCAACCTCAAGCTCGCCACTCGGAAACACCATCAACTGATCCACGCCACCAAGAAAACCACATTCAAGGAACGACTGGACAACAACGCACACAACAGCAAGGAACTCTTGAACATCGTGAAAGAGCTCTCCAACCCCAACGCAGGAAACAACGACATCACCCCATCTCAAGACCTCTGCAACTCCCTCGCCTCCTACTTCCACAACAGCTTAAGCGCGCAACCAACGCTCCCCACGTCCGCACCAACATCCATCACTACCACCCTCCGCGCCTGGACACCGATCAACACTGAATACACCATCCGCACGATGAACTCCATCCACTCCAGATCTCCAACCGACCCCTGCCCTCACCACGTCTTCAACAAGGCTGATGATGCCATCGCACCCCACCTGCGGGACATAATCAACACCTCCTCGACACTGCTACCTTCCCGGAGAGCTGGAAACACGCCGAACTCAGCGCTTGACCTCTCACAGTCTGGCTTCCGGGCCAACCACAGCACCGAGACCGCCCTCATCGCAGCCCCCGATGACATCCGAGCCCTGCTCGACAACGGAGAAACAGCGGCCCTTATCCTCCTGGACCTATCCGCGGCATTCAACACTGTCTGCCATTGCACCCTAGTGCAGCGCCTCAGCAACGTCGGAATCCAGGAGAAGGCACTAGAGTGGATCATCTCCTTCCTCGCCGGAAGGACACAGAGAGTCCGCCTAACCCCGTTCAGATCAGAAGCCACCGAAGTCATCTGCGGCTTTCCTCAGGGCTCCTCGCTCAGTCCCACCCTCTTCAATGTCTACATGAGCCCCCTTGCGGCCATCGCACGCCAACACAACCTCAACATCATCTCCTACGCCGACGACACCCAGCTGATCCTCTCCCTCACCAACGACCCCGCCAGAGCCAACCTACACGAAGGGATGACTGACGTTGCCGAGTGGATGATGAACTGCCGCCTGAAGCTGAACTCAGACAAGACGGAAGTTCTCATCCTGGGCGCCTCGCCCTCCACCTGGGACGACTCCTGGTGGCCCCCTGCCCTGGGCAGCACACCCAAACCGACAGACCACGCACGCAACCTGGGCTTCATCCTTGACTCCTCCCTCTCCATGACCAGACAAGTCAAAGCCGTCTCCTCGTCTTGCTTCAATATCCTGCGCATGCTACGTAAGATCTTCCGGTGGATCCCCACCGAGACCAGGAAGACGGTCACCCAGGCCCTCATCACTAGCCGACTGGACTACGGCAACGCCCTCTACTCCGGAATAACTGCCAAACTTCAGAAGAGACTCCAGCGGATCCAGAACGCCTCAGCGAGACTCATCCTCGACATCCCCCGACACAGCCACATCTCCGGACACCTGAGAGTCCTGCACTGGCTCCCGGTCAACAAGAGAATCACCTTCCGTCTCCTCACCCACGCACACAAAGCCCTACACAACCAAGGCCCGAGATACCTCAACAGCCGCCTCAACTTCTACACTCCCACACGCCAGCTCCGATCGACCAGCCATGCCCTCGCCACCGTCCCCCGCATCCGAAGAGCCACAACAGGAGGAAGGTCCTTCTCCTACCTGGCCGCCAAGACTTGGAACTCCCTCCCGACCCACCTCCGCCTGACCCAAGACCACCTTGCCTTCAGGAAGCAGCTCAAGACCTGGCTGTTCGAGCAGTAGCAGACCCCCCTCCCCAAGCGCCTTGAGACCCTACGGGTGAGTAGGGCACTATATAAATGTTTTTGATTGATTGATTGATTGAAATGCTGCTTGACATCCGTTAAAAGTACTGGAAACATGGGGGCAGATTTACAAGCCCCTTGCACCAGTTTTGTGTCACTTTTAAATGTTAAAAATGACGCAAAAGTGGTGCAAGGGGCTTGTAAATCTGCCACATGGCCTATTCAAAGCAACACCATCCCTACTGTCAAACGAGCTCCAGGAAGAACTGTGGGACCGAAGAGAACCCAGTCACACTCCCCTTTTCAAGATCCTCCCGAATCAAAGGCCTCCTCTGCCTAAACTCTTCCTTCCTTCAGCGGAAACTTCAGCTCTGAGGACCCCTACCTGTCAATCAAAATAAACGATGCCGACCACCGTGCACTATGGCATCATAACCCTTAGATAAGCGCCAAGAGACCTATGGTCTTTGTGCGCTATATCAGTGTTATCAACATAACATAGGGTGACCAGGCGTCCGGATTTGCCCGTACGCTCCCGGTTTTTCACCAGCTGTCCCGGCAAATCTCAAGAAATTAAGCTCATGTCCCGGTTTTTAGAGAGGGTCGACTGAAAACCCTGGGAGGTATCTGTTTAGGTTTTGCAAAGCAGGGATAGTTAGCTGCTGTTATAAGAAGTCAATGTAAATAAAAGGCATTAAAAATAGCATTGTATGTATCTTCTTACTGCCTCTTTAATTCTCTGCTAAGAAGCAGTGTCATTCTGTGCGCTCTGTGAAAGTAAAATTGTAGCCCTTCCTCTATTTTTGGGAAATGTCCCGGTTTTTGGCTTTAAAATTCTGGTCACCCTAACATAACATAACCTTACATTCCGACCTAGAGGCCCTATATGGCAAACCCTCCTGCTGGACAGATCAACCACTCTGTAGTGCATACAGATTACATTTGGGGTGCCCCCACAGCTCGGGCCCAAACTGGGTGGGGCAGATTTACAAGCCCCTTGCGCCTCATTTGCACCGCAGTAGCGTCACTTCTGTGAAGCAGCAGCTGAGTAAACGATGCGCCACGTTGCGCCCTATTTACAACGTGACGCATCTAGGGAGATGCGTCATGTTGTAAAGCCCTGTGCCACATGAAACCTGCGTCCGGTTTCATATGGGCGTTCCAATGCCGGGGGGGGGGGGGCGTTCTGTCGCAGGAATGCCTTGGAAAACTCCAGCACTGCGTCAACCTTACGCTGGCAGATGCAACACGCATCTGTTTATCCTTGCACCATGATGCGCTGTAAATGCGGCGCATCTGTGGTGGCGCAAGGGTAAACGTGCGTCACGCATCTTTCCTGGCACATCCCTGCTGATTTGCAGGGATGTGCCAGGAAACGTAAATCTGCCCCAGAGTATCATTTATCAACACAATCTCGATCACATGACACATCCTTTCATTTGCATACATGTGCCTCAAGCTCAGGTCGTCAGCTGTGTGAACTCTAAAATGCTTCACCTGGCAAGAGTTACATAAATATACTGACTATATAATGACCTTTGCATGGTTTATTCGGACAACTGGACATGTCATGTCAAGGTGCTTCGATGCCTCGTCAGGGTTAGTAAGTACTCTTGCAATTTCAGTACAATTCAGGTTCCGACTTTGGGGAGAGGAGCAAACAACACTCCTGTTCATGAAGAAGGCAAAATGGATCTGGTTTATTGTACATTTCACACTCCAAAAATGAGATACACGCAAAATGGCATCAGTAACACTGACCCAAAGACCACGGGAATCTATATGAATCTGACATTGTCACCGCAACAGAGAGGAAGCTGCGCAGAGCACGAATCTGCTTTTTCCTGGATTTTAAGGAAATGATGGGCCTCCTTTATGCCGCATATGCTTATCTTAACCCTTTCGCTGCGGCGGCTATTCCTCCGCAGCGCTAAGTGGGCGGGGCGGCCGCATGCTGGTGACAGAACCGCTCCGTCACCAGCCCCGGTTCAGCTGTGCTGGTGACGGAGCGGTTCCGTCATGACCCGCCCCGCTCATTAAGACTGCCGCGCAGGCGCGAAATCAGCGCCGCGCAGGCGCGGCGGCCGGGCCATGACGGAACCGCTCCGTCATCAGCACAGCCCACCGTAGCTGATGACGGAGCGGTTCCGTCATCAGCAGGGGAGGGGTTAAACTCTGTTCCCTGCATTAGTTCGGAGTCATCACATTGGACACTAGCGCCAAGACGCCGATTGGAATTCTTTCACTTTGTAAAATGTATTAACATTTACAGAAGTGTTGCACATACTCTAAGAATTTGTCAGCGCAGATGTTGGCTGAGAACAATCTTTTTTCGCCTGGGGTCAGGAGCTGTGCTGAAGCCGTGAAGGATTTTGAGTGGTTTAAAGGCACATGTAACAACAGGCAGTGCTTAATTTGTAAAATAAGCACCAGGGCCCTGACTAGTAGGCAACTGCACCTTGCCCCACCCGTTGCCCCCGTCATCGCTGCGAATGACGAATGACGTACCAAAACAACTACTAACCTCTCTCGCCTGCAGGTGCGACAGCTCAGATTATTCCAGGTCCCTGCAGCTAAAGGAATGCCTGGGGAGGCAGGTATTAGTAATTTTCAATGTATATTATATTCATAAACAACCATTGTTCTGCTCATCTCTAAATTAGATGAGCAGCGCCACAATGTGGCAGAGTGTCATAAGTCTGGTGATGACAATTAAGGGCCGTTGCAAGCCCTGCAAACCAATTAAGTGCTGGTGCTGAGCACCAGAAACCATCAGCTCAAATTAAGCATGGGTGACAGAGAGATTGCTAGAATGTATGGACATGGAATATCATTAGCATATGATACCCATATCAAGCCTACGCAAAATCTCGAACCTTGTACGCATGCTTTATCGACCTTAAAGCAGCGTTCGACAAGGTTCCGAGAAAGAAGCTGTGGGCCAAAATGCAAACCTGGGGGGCACCACCCAAACTTTTGGAGGCAATAATCAATCTTTACTCAAACACGTGGGTGCAGATAAGGAAAGGAGATGGCCGCACCATAACAAACAAGATCCCAACATCAAATGGTCTAAAACAGGGGTATGTGTTGGCCCCCTGCTTATTCAACATCTACACAGCTGATCTTGAGAAGTACCTCCAACAAGTGCAAATTGACCCACCAAAATTAGGCAAAACACCGATCAGGAGCCTTCAATACGCAGATGATATTGTGCTCCTAGCACAAACACCAATAGGCCTGCAGCGTTCAATGACACAACTAGGATCTTACATCACTTCTGCTCAATTAACAATAAACCTTAAGAAAACCAAGGTATTATGCTTTAGTAGTCATCACAAAATAGGGTCAAAGGTGAAATTCACCTGGAAACTGGAGGAAAAACCAATATCCCAGGTGGACTCATACAAATACCTAGGGTTCCAACTTGACCACACACTTAAATATAAGCAACACTTGGACCAAGGGAATACTAAAGCAAAACAACTCCTGTATGCTTTCAAAATTTTACAGAAGAAACTAAAAGGTTGTCCAACAGGCCAGTTGCTTAAGATAATTGCAGCAAAATGTTTACCCTCAATATCATATGGGTCGAAAATCATGAATACCAAAGATGCAGCCGCCTTAAACCTAGCCCAATCGAGTTTTTTCAAGCGCCTGTTTTTAATTCCTCGGCACATTTCTCAGGCACAAGTTCGACTGGAATACGGGCTGAAAAATCAGAAACCTGCCAGACAAAGGGCGATGGTAAAATATTACTGGCGGATGAGGCAAGCGGAAGATGACACTTTAGCCCACTGCTTTTGGGAAGAAATCGAAAATCAGGCGAGGCAAAAAAACTCCATTGTTGCAGTCCTAAAAGAATCACTCGTTGATTTACATCTTGAAGAGGCATGGCATACAACAACATCATATTCCGGGTTCAAAAATATGGTAAACAGCGCAATAAAGCGAACTTCGCTACTATTTGATAAAGCTGCCTTTGCTAAGAAAAACCATGCATGGGCAGTGATTCAATCATATCAGTTTCTGAAACCCCAACCGTACTTGTCCGAACACTTCTCGCATCACAAAAAGCACTATTTAACCCTGTTGCGGTTGGGTTAGTTCCCCACAAAGGATTTAACCCCGAAATGGAAGTCAACATGGCCTACTAAAGAATGCCAGGTGAGAGAAAACAAGGACCCCCTGGGTATCAGTAATACACAGACTCCTAGGGCAGGGTGAAAACCAATGTGAGAAAAAAATCCTAGGCCATCAGCTGAGTGCGTGAACAATTAGTCTAAGACCAGTGGAGAAAAGGAATGTCAAATATGAAATGTATATTAAAAAAAATATATATTTAATTAACATAGATAAAAATCATATAGAGACTCGGACACATAAGTCAAACTATATGATACAGATATCAGTTTCTGAAACTCCAACCGAACTTGTCCGAACACTTCTCGCATCACAAAAAGCACTATTTGACGCTGTTGCGGTTGGGTTAGTTCCCCACAAAGGATTTAACCCCAAAATGGAAGTCAGCATGGCCTACTAAAGAATGTCACCTGTGTGAACAAGGAGAAGAGTCATTATTACATCTTTTATGCATCTGCCCCGTGCTATTGGAACCTCGAAAAATAGTTCTTCGGGAGATTTTTAGGAAGCGCCAATTGAGATCGTGCAGAGCTGCAGTGATACAATGCCTTGGTGGACTGTCAATTCATCTGTCATGTCGAGCCGTCACCTTTTGGAAAATAGCAGCCAAAGAATTGGACAAAAAAGACAATAGTCCACACGGCAAAGGTATATGACTGACTGGTCACTCCCTTTTTTGCACAGACATCAAATATCGCTCTTTTCATATCGAACTGCAATGAACTTCTTACAATGTTATCGTTTTAACTGTTGTTGCGACCAAAGCTTACAAGAGGATAATGGTTTTTACTTGTCTGAATTTTCATATATTTTAACTTCAGTTAATTATTATGTAACATGTGTTTTTCTCATGCTTTTATGATTTTTAACGAAATCAAATAAAAGTAATACTTACTTACCTTACTGATACCCAGAGCACCAGGCTTCAACGGGAGCCCATCCCTTCTCTCCTGGCAGGTGCCAGTCTCACACCTTTCATTAGTTGCAGAGATGTAGAAAAAGCGCTGAGAAGACGCCCCTCAATATGATTTTTATAAGGGGTAATGTGGTGTGCGCGTTTGTGGCTGTTACTGCCATCCCCAGGTGCTGCAATGAAGATAGAAGTATTTTATGTTTTTTCTTGTATTTAATGCTGGCCTCCACGTGTGACTATTATTTCCTTTTACATGAACATCTGATATGAACTCCGTTTATTAGGAAGGGCATCTATGTACAGTGGTGTTTATGCAAAATGATGCCGCCCCCTCCCCGCCAGAATGTAATCAGGAGCCCCTGGGTCTCCCACATCTCACAGCTATTCATTGACCTTGGGCTAAATGGGGTCCCCTTAAACGGCAGGGGGCTGCCTAAAGTGTTGAGGGCCCCCAGCGCAACAGGGCTGCAGGGGCTTGCGTTATGCCCTTGCCTATGTAGAGGAGAACGTGTGCAGTGCTTAATTTGAGCGGGTGGTTTCCGTGCTCTGCACCAGCTCCTAATTGCTGGCCCCAGCACTTAATTGCCAAAACCTGCACTTATAACAGCTGCCACGTGGCGGCCCTATTTGTTTAATTTAAAGATGAGCAGAGAAACAGTTGGTTGTTAATTCATTCAAAACAACTAATACTTTCTGCCCAAGCCATTCTTAATGCTTTGGTGGCCTCAAGCAGTCTGAATTGCCACACTTGCAGCAGTGTGATGATGAGTAGCTGAGTAAGTACAGTGGCATTTTGTGGTGCAAACTGTGGTGGCCTCCTGTTGAGGGCCCCAGCAATTATAGTTTTACAAATTAAGCACTGAAAACTGCGCCTCACTCCCTCTGTTGATGATTAGTTCTTGAATGTCACACAGGGCGGTGTCCTCTTTCCCTGTCCC
The DNA here is from genome assembly GCF_964263255.1 of Lissotriton vulgaris. Classification (NCBI taxonomy): domain Eukaryota; kingdom Metazoa; phylum Chordata; class Amphibia; order Caudata; family Salamandridae; genus Lissotriton; species Lissotriton vulgaris. The sequence continues at coordinate 39,327,583 of NC_141694.1, read as the reverse complement.
CTGCCCAGGGGCTCTCTAGACAGGTACTTCCTGGACTATGAGGTTAGAGCTAACATTGCCCTTCTTCAGAGACTTGAGCAGCTGGAAGCCACAAGGCTAAAGGAACCCCTTATATGCTGGTGCTTATCATGGTGCAAAGGGACACTACTGCTAAGGTTAAGGAGGTAGCCCCACAGGACAATGTACGCCAACTGAGGGGAATGCATCAATGTGTGACGTAAGGACAGATAATGTATGCATTTAGAGGATGCCCATACATGAATACCCCTGGTGCGTGGGTCTCCCAGGTAAATCGGTGCAATGGATCATGGCAGGGTCTTCTAAGGACCTCTCAGTGTGAGATGTGTGTGAGGAGTGTGTTCATAAGTGGGGGCAGAGGATCTAATATCTCGGTTCCCTAGTATCTATATCTTCAGGTTTGAAGGGGATTGGATGGGGATAGGGGTCGCTCAGGGAATAAAGCAGTCACCCCTTGCCTGCATGTCTCTCTGCACTGCTGTCTTCTCTCTTTTCAACCCTAAGCATCGGCCACTGTGAGCCAGATTTTGTGTGTATTGATTGTGTATTGATTGAGACTCATGTCCATTTCAGGAGGGCAGGAATATGAGTTTCTATTCTCCTTCCTTAGATGAAACCAGACCTGAACAAAGGCCTGTGGACAAGGCCCTGGCTACTGCCCCCAAACACCCTCAACAAAGGAGGAGGGTCCCTTCCACCTCAACACTCTATGTCCTCCCTGGGAGGGGACCGGAGTCCAGCAACGGCCACTATATGACTGGACGTGTGTCTGGGTCAGATACACCAACTAAGCGAACATTATGGGATACCTGTCATCACCATGGAAACCGATTGTCACTGCATGTTATGGGATACTGGGTTCCACCAGACTAAAATGCCTACAGGCAGATGCACTTGACATTGAGAAGACACCTCCAAAAGTTTAAATACGACCCCACGTACATGAGTGACTTTTAGGTGCACGAACCCTCGGGTCTACACCACCTCCCCCACAGGTCACTCGATGTCCACATTTTCATGTTTTATCTCTGGGTACCACATGTTATGCTATGTTAAATGATCTTATATAGCGCACGTATGCCCAATGGTTACATGGCGCTGAGGAGCAAGAGAGGTGCTGCGACAGTGATGCATTTGACTTACAGATATGCCTGAGAAAACAGAAAAGTTTTAAGTAGTTTCCGGAACTGTGAATAACAAGCAGTGAGCCTAATTTCCACAGGGATGGAATTCCAGAGCTGTGGAGCCAGTACAGAGAATCCAAGCCCACCATGTTTCTTACGTTTAAATGCAGGGGTGGTCAACAAATTAAGATTCGAGGTGCGCAGTTCTTGGGAAAGGGCATAGCGCTGAATCCTGGAAGAGAGGAAGGCAGGGCCATTCCCCATTAAAGCTTTGAATGTGGTGCTACCCAGTTTAAAGGCACACCGCTTAGCCACCAGTAGCCAGTGAAGGCTCTTCAATAGGGGTTTAATGTGGTGTCGTAAAGGCTAATGGGTGATGAGTCTGGCTGTGTGATTTTGCACCAGTTGCAAACGTTGTAATTGATATGCGGGGATACCAACATAAAGGGAGTTGGCGTAATAAATACGCAACGTTACCAAGGCAAGAACAGTCAAGGTTAGGGCCCCAGTGGTTAGGAATTTACTGATCTTCCTGATTCTGCGGAGGTGAAAAAAGAATGCTGACGTAAAAGGCTCTTTTATCCAAGGAGTAATCATGTCTCCACCTACGTTCGGCTTGTCGTTATGCAAGTTTTGTAATTTTAGCTCGTTAGAGAACCAATGTTGGGCATCATGGGGTCGCATAGTCTTTATTTTCTTGAGTGGGGCAATATAATTGCTAGCAGATTCAAGCCAGATTGTAATGTCTGCTGCCTGGGTTTGCAGGAAATCTACTGAGGTAGGAGATGTGGCTGTAAGTAAAGAGCAAAATTCGCCCATATTAGCGTGATTCCAATTTCTCACCAGATTATTTTTAATCTGAGCATTTTTTCTAGGTGGGTTAAAAGATATAACAAAGGTAATAGATGGTGGTCCGACTAAGTGCAAGGAGAGATAATAAATTAGATAGATGCAAGTTGGAAGTCCATACTTGGTCTAAAGAGTGCCCCTTTATATGAGAGGCAGACTTCACATGCTGAGTGCAATTCATTCCAATTAGGAGATCGGTGAACTCCGTGGGGTACACGCTCGCTCTTGCATCATTTGGCCAATAATTAAAATCTCCGATTATTAGGAGTCCGGCATGATTTATAGCTAAATGGGAAATCATATTGCCTAATAATTGAGGAAAAGTCGGCATGTGACTCGGGGGTCGATAAAATAAGGCACAAGTGAACGAGGATTGTGGAGATTCAAATTTAATTATAAGAATGTCTACAGAAGGCATACCTATAATCCCTAATATGGTAAACTGGGGATTCTGATAGATGATAGCAGCCACCCCACCTCCGTTTTTTCCCGGAGGTCTATTAGTCTGAAGAATGTAATAATGTTCAGGTATTGCTGCTAAAATATCAGGGACAGTTTCAGTGGTGAGCCATGTTTCTGAATCGATGAGCTGAAAGATTTCCAGCTGAAGTTTTAATAATGAGCGCGTATTGAGGTAGCACATTTTGAATCCCTTTGTGTTAAGTTCAATGGGAGGGGCTGTGGGTGGGAGGGGCTCATTGATAATGGAGCTTATGCCACTGCTAGTTATGTTAGGCTATACTAGATGGGTTTCCCTGAATGTTAAGATCCCTGCCTTGTCTAGAATGATGCAGATCTCAGGGGCTAAAGGCCAATTCCCCTGCAGACGCTTCAGGTCAGTTGAAGCATATGTAAACAAAATGGGCATAGTCTGTGGCCCCTGGTCCCGTTTGGCCGCGGACGGCCGCGGACGGGCGCAGATGGGCTTGCCTTTGGCGAGCCAGTGGCACGCGTCGGCTGCGTGCTAGCGCCATTGCCTTTTTGAAGCCGAAGTCGATCTGGAAGGGTACGGAAGACTAGACCGTCCCTTTCCAAGATGGCGAATGCAGCGTGGCCTCCCGGAAGTGAGTCAACCCGGGATCTCCCCCCACACAAATAGCCCGCTAATGGCTGCGGTGGACCGGGGAGATCTCGAGGCAGAAGACAGGAGTGCCAGTAAGTACAAATGTGCTTGAAATATAAAGTGCAAATGTGCGCGATTCCAGAAACATTAAAAACAATTAATACAAATAGTCTTCCCAACAATTCTCCCAATGGTTAAAAAATAATAGAATTAAGTTTTAAAAGTTTCCCTATCAGTTATTAGAAAAGAGAAGCTTAATATAGTTCTTTGCGCTTGCAGGTGTCACACAGCTCGACCTGCTCCGCTGCGCGCTTTCCCCATTGCCTTTTTGAAGCCCAAGTCGATCTGGAAGGGTACGGAAGACTAGACCGTCCCTTTTCAAGATGGTGAATGCAGTGTGACCTCCCGGAAGTGAGTCAACCTGGGATCTCCCTCCACACAAACAGCCCGTTAATGGCTGCGGTAGACCGGGGAGATCTCGATGCAGAAGACAGGAGTGCCAGTAAATACAAATGTGCTTGAAATATAAAGTGCAAATGTGCGCGATTCGAGAAACACAAAAAACTATTAATACAAATAGCCTTCCCAACAATTCCCCCAATGGTTAAAAAATAATAGAATTAAGTTTTATAAGTTTCCCCATCAGCTATTAGAAAAGAGAAGCTTAATATAGTTCTTTGCGCTTGCAGGTGTCACACAGCTCGACCTTCTCCGCTGCGCGCTGGCGCCATTGCCTTTTTGAAGCCCAAGCCGATCTGGAAGGGTACGGAAGACTAGACTGTCCCTTTCCAAGATGGTGAATGCAGCATGGCCTCCCGGAAGTGAGACAACCCGGGATCTCCCTCCACACAAACAGCCCGCTAATGGCTGCGGTGGACCGGGGAGATCTCGAGGCAGAAGACAGGAATGCCAGTAAGTACAAATGTGCTTGAAATATAAAGCGCAAATGTGCGCTGTTCGAGACCACTAAAAAACAATTAATACAAATAGCCTTCCCAACAATTCCCTCAATGGTTAAAAAATAATAGAATTAAGTTTTAAAAGTTTTCCCATCAGCTATTAGAAAAGAGAAACTTAATATAGTTCTTTGCCGCGTGCTGGTGTCACACAACTCGACCTGCTCCCAGCAGGAAAACAGTTCTCACTCTCGTCCCACTGACAAGTCTGTGTCTACCGGTGCTCTTGCATGTGGCATATTTCAGCCTGAGGCGGATAGTCAACTAATCACTTGGTGTGGAGCCACCCAGGGTACATCAGCCGGCTATCTGGGACCACTGAGAGCAACCATCACACAAATAATCCGCTTATTCCACCAATTGTCATATTGTGGCCATCCTCAGTCCCTGGTGGATTGGAGTCAAGCTCTGGGGTTTCTCATTCCCAGGCTGGGATCATCTTTGGCTGTGCTTAGAGCTGGAGCATGGACCGCCTGGTTACAACACACATTGCACACTCCTACTATATAACCACAAGCATTCTAAAAAACAAGTTGTAACTGCATGGCCTCTCTCCACCGTGCCAGCAAATCTGGATTGTGCAAGGACATTTAATCATACACAAACTACCAATAGAACCAGCTACACTTTAAACCCAACCAACCAGACCTGTTGTGCTGAGGATGCCTGGTGCAGCCCGTGCCGGTGAGTTCTCGCTTTGCTGGCTTCCACGATGCAACAGGGCAGTCTTTCTTCCAGCCCAGATGAGATCTGAGTTTGGAGTTCCAGGGGTGCCCTATTTATGCTCAGAAAATGCCCTCAGGGCAGGATGCGGTTGGTAGACAATGGGCTACCAGGCTCTATCCCCCTGGTGATCACTTCCTGCAAAGTGTGACATCTGGGAATCCCAGGATGCACCATTCTGCCCACTTCCAACATGGTAGTATCCCTCTCTTCATTATAAGGGGTTTGCAGTGCACACCATTGTTTGAGTTGGAAAGTAAAGGAGGGTTTCCAGCTGTACGTTGAAGACAGGAGGTTTAAATGTTGGGCCTTTGAAGTGGGATAGTGGTAGCGCATGGCGCATAGAGGGAAAGTGCTTCATTAAGTTGATGCGCAAATGTTACCCAAGCATTGTATGTTACATCAATAGGAATGTTTAATCGTAGTTGTTTGAGGCCACTTATTAATTGTGATGTTTCTTTAAATTTTAGTGAACCCCTGAGGATGGGCTCATGAGTAGAGCCCGAAATGCATTGGGTGACATCCATTTCGCGAAATGAAGTTGGTTAATGTTTATTGAAATACGTGTCCAGAAAAAGGCTCGGATGGGCATATCTGGCCATGAGAAGTTGTAAAAATAAACATGTTGCACGAGTACTTTAAACTACAAAATAAAGAAAACTACAGTAAACCTTGGACTACCTGGAACCATTTTGTTGAAACCGAGGAAATGTTGATAAATTTACACGATTATTGCCCAACACGCTGTGCACTGGACATGGAGGGAATCTCCCCTCCATCTTCACTTCAGTATCCTTCTCTTGGAATGTGGAGATCCCTAGCCCAACCCAGAGGTGTGGCTACCAAGGATGCTACATGCCCCTGGAAAACATGTTTGCCAACTGGTTTCCCCTCTCCGTCCCTAGTGAAGTGAAGTGAAAGTGATTTATAAAGCGCAATCTCATGCACATGGGCCTCTTGGCGCTGTAAAAACGGATATAGGTAATAAACTAAGGTTCCTGCAGATACTCTGATACCTCCTAGTCCTGGGAGAAGAGCCAGGCTTTCAAGGCCTTTCTAAAGGTAAGTAGTGAAGGAGCAGCTTTTAGTTCCAATCCTAGACTGTTCCAAAGCACAGCAGTAGTCCTGAAAAAGCTCTTCCCAACCCATGTTGTCCTCCTAAAATGGGGGACTGCCAGGTTCATAGCTGAACCTTAGCAAAGCGTCCTCCCTTGGGTGTACCATTTGAGCTTATCATTAAAACCGGGCTGGCCCCAGTCTCTGTAACGATTTGTACGCCAGGCAAATAGCCTTGAGCCTGGCATGTTATTTGACTGGGAGCCAGTGCAGTTTCCTGATGGCTCCTCTAGCTGATTCGTATTTAGGGATTTTAAAGAAAAATCGTGCAGCTGCATTCTACAGAATCAGAAGTTTATTCAAAGAGCCTGAGGCAAGATTGAGATATAGGCTATTACAGTAATCAATCCTCTAGTGCCTGCCTGTCTGCCTAAACAATGGAGCAGTCACTCTCCCAAGTTTTTTCGCATTTACACTTCAAAGGTGGACTCTCCTTTGTAGCGCCCCCTTTTAGGCAAAAACCCATGTGACGTCTTACAGGAGGGAGGTAACACCTCCTGGCAGAGAAGGCCCCTATTTTTTTTTTTTTTTTTTAATTTTTAAAACCTTTATTTAATAAATGCACACAGCTATTCAGCCTAACATCCCGGAGGCAAGGCAGCACAGTAACCAGTAGAGCAATAGTGCAAAAACAAGTATCGCAGCACAGTGAAGGTTGTTTTTATTGTTTTATATAAGAAAGGAACGTAGAATAAGATAAAGGAAGAAAACGCCAGAGGGCGCTATAGAGAGGCAATGGAGTAGTAGAAGCCTTCGAGGTGTTGGCATCGGGGCGGGGGGAATAGCGGGCACACAAACACGGATACAGGAGAAGAGATCAGGATACAGGGGGGGAAGGAAAAGGAACAGGATTCAGCTTTACAACGCATGACAGTTGGTATCACAGGTTATGGTGACAGATGTTCCTCCAAGGAGACAGGTTCCGGGGGCAAGCAAATATCTCCCCTGTAAGCGTTCCAGGCCCCCCACACTTTCAACCACTTTTTAGGCCTACCCCTGGCAACATAGACCGTCTTTTCCCTAAACATACACCAATCCATGTTGGCTTTCCATTGCACCACCAGGGGAGCCGACGAGGCCCCCCACTTCTGCGCGATATCGCGTTTGGCCACCATGTTGCCAAGGGTCACCCACTGCGTCTGAGCTACATTGTGATCGGGCGGCTCCCAGATGTTGAGGAGACATCTCCTAGCCTCCGCAGTCGCCACCACTCCAGTCACCTCGTCCATAATCCGGTGTACTCGTCTCCAATAGGAGGCTATGACGGGGCATTCCCAAAGAATGTGCATAAAGGTAGCAGAAACGCCGCGGCGACAAAGCCCATCGGTCGAGTAGCCCATACGCACAAGCCGGGGGCCAGTCACGTACACCCTGTGCAGGATTTTGAACTGCACCAGCCGAAGGCGAGAGGAGATGGCCACTTCCTTAGGGGAAGATACCGCACTCTGCCAATCCTCGTCGTCGATCTCCAGGCCATCACGTACCCACAGGTCCCGCACACCGAGGAGAAGGTCAGTGCGCACATTAATTAGTTTTTTATACGACGGTGAAATAGCACTGTCGGGCATGTGGCCATCCAACACCCTGTCCTCCAACGGGGAACTTTCTGGAATCGCCCCCTCCGCCGGTTTAGCAGAGAGCAGTGCATGTCGCAGCTGGGCGTAACGGAAGGATTCCGAGTTACCCAGCTGATACTCAGCCTGCAGCTGGGAGAAGGTCTTAATCTCACCCTTCGAGATCATATCGTCCACCCTGGAAATGCCTATGAGGTCCCATTTGTCAAAACCCTTGGTGTGCCATAGCCTGCCCAAAATATCGGATTCATATAACGGGGTGAATCTGGTCAGCCTGCCCTGCCAGCCCTGCGCCTTGGTGATCGTCCGCCAAATGTGGACCGCAGTTCTAGTTGGGCCCGTCATCCGCCTATCCAAAGACCTCGAGTACAGTGCCCTGTAATAATTACCCCCACACAAGAGCCACTTATCCATAGCATAGCCAGGGCTATTTCCCGGTCCATAGAAGCCATGGTTAATAGCCGCCAACTGGGAGGCCCAATAATACCTACGCACATCTGGCAGTGCAATACCCCCGTCGTACCACGGAAGCGTGAGCTTCGTGATCGCGACGCGGGGACGGCCGTCCCAGAGCAAGGTACGTTGAAGGCCCTCGATCTCCCGAAAGTAGCGGGCGGGGACCGGATCCTGGGTGTTCTGCAGGGCGTACAGAAACCTGGGCAAAGACATCATCTTAAATAATGCCGCGCGTCCGAGTACAGAAAGTGGAAGCTTGCGCCAACCCTCCACATCACGCCGGAGGCGCTGTAGTGGGGGAAGCAAATTGTGGTCATATCGCGCCTTCGCATTACCAGAGATATAAATCCCCAAGTATTTAAAGCCCTGGCTGGCCACCTGGATGTTACAGCCTCTTGGGAGGCACGGTGTGTCCCCTTTCAGTACATACAGGGAGGACTTGGCCCAATTAATAACGAGGCCAGAGTAACGTCCAAAAGCCTAAGTAGATCGCATGTCACAATAAGGGACTTGCAAGGGGAAGTGAGGTAAAGCAGAATATCATCGGGATAAAGAGAGATTCTGTCCTTGAAACCAGGGGCCCAGCTGATGCCGTGCAGATCCGGGTGTATGCGCAGCATGGCCGCGAGCGGCTCAAGGGCGAGCGCAAACAAGAGAGGCGACAGTGGACAACCCTGTCTAGTGCCTCTGTGAAGGGCAAAGGATGCCGAGATGCGGCCATTAACGGCAACATGAGCCAGTGGGTCGGCATACAATAATTTCACCCATCCAACAAACACCGGGCCAAAACCGAGCTTCGTCAACACCGCCCAAAGGTAACTCCATTCGAGAGAATCAAAAGCCATCGTGGCGTCCAGGGAAGCAAGGACTGCCGGCTCCACCAGGGTGTGGGCCCTGGCTAGGACGCCGTGGAGTCTACGCAAGTTAAGGGCAGTGTTGCGGTGAGGAATAAAGCCCGATTCATCCGGGTGCACTAAGTCGCCGATAACTCCAATCAGTCGATTAGCGAGCAGTTTGGCGAGAATCTTAGGCTCCGCATTGAGGAGAGAAATGGGACGATAAGAGCGACACAAGTCTCTCGGCTTCCCTTCCTTATGGATGACCACAATGGTGGCCAACCTCTGGTCTAGGGGAAGTAGGCCGGCATCACGCGCTTCCAGAAACATGCGACGCAGGTGTGGGGAAACCACGTCCGGCCTCATCTTATATAACTCAACCGGGATGCCATTGGGGCCAGGTGCCTTACCCGACCGCAGTGAGCAGATCGCAAGGGCGATCTCGTCAACAGAGATGTCTCTTTCCAAGTCGTCGCGCTCCTCGTCCGAAAGACATGGGAGGTCGACGGTCGAGAGAACCGCCGTCGAGTCAGACTCAGACCGATCCGAACCAGAGGTGTAAACGCCTCGGAAATAGTCAGCGAAGGACTCAGCAATGGCACTGGGGTCAGAGACGACAACCCCGTCATCTCCCATTATCTCGGGTACAACCCGGCTAGCCATCTCTCTCCTGTCCAACCAGGCCAGCAACTTCCCAGCCTTGTCACCGATGTCGTATATCCGACCCTGCTGTTCCTTAGCTAAAGCAAGGGCAGCGTTCGTGGCAAGGTCGCGGTATTCCGACTGCTTGAGGGAAAGGTCAAGCAGGAGGGCAGGATCGGGTTCTGCCTCCAGCTGGGAGTCGAGATCTGCGATCTCCTCCTCGATGCGCACCAAATCCGCATCCCTGACTCTACGGGCCTCCGCTATAAGAGCGAAAGCCTCACCCCTCAAGACAGTCTTAAACGCCTCCCATAGAGTCGCGGCCGAACCAACCGATCCCTCATTTTCAGAAAAGTAGAGGTCGATGGCCTTGGCCAAGAGATTGCGAGTTTTGGGATTGCGGAAATACCATGGATTAACGACCGCCGGCCGATTCGTCAAGACAATGTCAAAATCGAAGGAGACCCACAGCGGAGAATGGTCAGAAATGCCCCGCGCCAAAAAACGGGCCTCAAAAACGGCAGGCGCGTGTGCAGCCAGTGTAAGAACGTAGTCTATCCTAGAAAGACTACCATGGGCGCCGGAGTGGAAGGAAAAACCACAGAGCGTGGGATGTAAAAGTAGCCAACTATCCACCAGACCCATGGTCTCAAGGAAGGACGACAACCACAGCTGGGAGTTACGGAGGTCTCTAGGCGGATGATGGTCCAAGGAGCCAGAGCAAACCGAGTTGAAGTCACCCCCCACTATCAACAAACCAGCAGGCAAATTTAAAATGGCGCCACCAAGGTCCGGGAACGTAAACTGAAAGTCAGGCACGCCCTTCCCACCGTCCCGCCACTGCGGCGTACCGCCCTCTCTCATCGATCAGGGTGACGTCAACCTCAAGCGGAAGGGACGTACGAACAAGAACTCCCGCCTCCCGGGACCCCGAAGAGAACCCCGAGTGGGCCACCATTTTATAACCTTTGCGATTGAGTGCTCTACACGTGTTCCCAACCAGATGCGTCTCCTGAAGGAGAACAACATCAGGCATGTGGCGTTTAAGCAGTTGAATCACCACCCCTCTCTTGATACGGTCACCCAACCCGTTAACATTCCAACTGAGTATTCCTAATTTCCTACCCCCCATCATCGTGTCGCCGGCCCCACCCAACCCCAACAAGCCACAACAACAAATGGTACTGAACAGTGCTTATAACCCATTGCCCAAAAGATAGAAAGAGAGAAAAAGGAACAAACCAACAAACTTTCCCATCCCCACCCCCCACCCTGCACCCCTGCAGCAGACTAAATAGCCCCCCCAACCAGCAGTGTGCCTGTCGCCCCATAAACTAGTCTACAGAAAGCCCCTAGAGGAGTAAGGAATCTCCGCAAACCCCTCCCGCCACCCTCCATGTTAACGACAGGAGAAGTATCAAGTTCGGAAGAGCAGTGGTATTAGCAGTCACAGACAGTAGGGACACCAACCGCCATAATCAGTTCAGCAGAACTCAGTCCTAGGGATCAGGACCACCAGTAGCGCCTCCAGACTGTTCGTTGTGTTCCTCCCGTTGTTGCGGCAAAGTGTCTAGCCAGTCGCTTGCATTCTCTGGCATGTCGAAAAACAGGGCATGGCCCTCGTGCTCAATCCGAAGTTTAGCTGGGAAAAGCATCGAATATTTAAAGCCCATGTCCCTCAGGCGCCGCTTCACCCCCGCAAAACTCTGACGTTGCCTCGGGACGGCCCTGGTGAAATCCGGATAAAAGTGTACCTCAGAGTTCTGATATTTGAGCGGTCCATGCCTCCTGGACGCCTGAAGGATCACATCCCGGTCTCTAAAGTTGAAGAGCCGGGCAATGATGGGTCTAGGCGCCACACCCGACTTCGGCGGGCTGCCCGGTACCCGATGGGCACGCTCCACTGAGAAAAAATGGCTCAGGCCGGAAGGTGCGAGATGCGTCTGCACCAGGTCCTCCACGAAAAGGTCCGTTGCCGCCTCCTCCGCTCCCTCCGGAACACCAATAATTCGGACATTCTGCCGCCTGGCACGTCCTTCAAAGTCCTCCAGCCTCCTAGAGAATTGATCGTTGGCAAGTCTCAGGGTCCGGACCTCTGTTTGTAGGTCCGAAACATCGTTAGTTAAGCTGGAGGTCTTGAGATCGATAGATTTCACCCGATCGTTGGTCTTTCCCAAGTCAGCCCTGATCAGGGTGAGGTCCACAGCCAAAGTGTCCACCTTGTGAGTCAGGACCTCATGTTGTTTTTGCATTTCAGACCGAATGCCCGCGATGGCCCCCATAACGTCACTCAGAGTAGGCTCGGAACCTTCAGGCGAGCTCGCACGATGAAGGTCTTTAGATGAGGCCACGACCGTGGGCGAGGTTCGTTGCTGGGCATACCGGTCAATCTTGTTCAGCTGCGTTTGAGTCACTTTACGAACACCTCTGTTCGACGTCTTGTCGGGGTCCCCTCTGCCCGCCATGATGGATCCAAGGAGGACAAAGGGCCACGCCGTCCGAACAAAGAACAAATGAGTAGAACAGAGGCAAAATCAGCAGTCGCACCAGGCCGGCGGTAGGCAACTCCGGAGCTACGAAGACTCCGCCAGCAGGAACCACAAGAATCCGCTACGCATTCCAATCATGCGGAGCGCCGATAGAGCCAGCAGCCACCCACTAGACAATGGCGCATCCCTGGCACGGAGTTCAGCTCGACGTAGCTTCGCCTAGGAGCCACCAATTTTGAAGCGGAAAGCAGCTCCCGTGTCTGCGACCATCCACCAAGTAGAATCCACTAACGTGGACCAGGATTTCCAGCAGGATATTTGCGGAGGGTCGGAGGGTCCGCGGAGCTTCGAGCTTACGCGGCCATCTTGGTTGCCCGCGAAGCTCCTCCGAAGGCCCCTATTTTAGCCTTTTCTGGTAGTCATTAGAATGTATTCCCAGGAAGACAGAAAGTTGTCTCAGCAATAGGGCCCCGTGTGCAACTGGTAAGGGCACAGAGGACTAAAGATAACAAACTCGCAAAGTGTTAAAGCTGCACATGGTGACTTGTTACATTAATTTTGACTTGAGAATCAAGTCGGGCTCAATGTAATAAGTTGTTTCATAGCTTGGATGACCCACTTAGGTTCCATCATGGCGACCAAGCTGTTCTATAGTAAAGACAGTTTTGCGTTTTTACTATCAGAACATGTGAGATACATCTTCTGCCCATGCGATATGTTGCACCCTGCCTTAGGACTCGATAGGCTCGTCATAAGGGTCATTTACACAAATGCTAGGGGGAATTCTGGCTTTGCCATTACTGTAAATGGAAAAGTCAGGCTAGCTGTTTAAATTGCTCTTCTTGTCTTCAAATGGCAGACTGCAGGTCTTGCTTTACACATATCATGCCCAGGGTGGCACAACAAGTGCAGTAGTCCTTGGGATGACTCTCTAACTTACATGCCCTGAGTACCCAGGGTACTATTTACTAGGAACTTCCAGGTTAGTCAGCCTAGTCAATTGGGTGTTAGCCAATTCGAAATATATGTTTATGGGTGAGGGCACGGGCACTGAGTTCTGTTTAGCACACCTCAGTCCACTCTCCGAGTCGAAAACCAGCAGCATCAGTCCACAAACTTGAAGGTGACCATACAATGAAAGGCATTACCATACAAAAAGGTCATAGGAATCAGTCACAAGGAAATAGTACAAAGCAAGAGGTGACAAAAAGAAAATAGTTAAAATAAAGTAATCTTTACCACCTCAAGGAAATGGCAGAAGAGGAAAAACTGGCAAAGAGATGACAGAAGAAGAAAAGGTAGGCATGCTACTGCATCCCCATGATTCCAACAGTTATACTTTTGCATTCAATTCAATAATATTCTACAGTCTCTCCAGAAGTGTCAATAAACGTACATACCTCAATAGAGAAAGGGACGGGGAGGAACAAAACAAAGATGTGAGGACATAAATCTGATGAACAAATTAATGAAATGCCTAAGCCAATGCAAGCGGCGACACTCCCTGGCACACAGCAATGTTCAGAGTCAGGTTAAATATGCTGCTAACACAGAAGTGGTCAATACACCAGGTATACCCACCCTCCGGCTGTTTATCTATCATTTTTTCACATGGTTCATTCTGTCTTCAAGAGTTTCTATCCCTTCCCTTAATGACATTAGTTAACTGAGTGCTCTTGGGAGACTCTTCCGTTTATGGGCCTGATTACGATTGGGTCGGTTAAATTCAACCTGTGCGCGAACCGCTGTTTCCGCACAGGTAAGAATTACTAGTTTGGCTGTATTTAACACATCTGATAATGATCGGATACGTTAAGTATCTTACATTTCAGCAGGTCAAACCTGCCAAAATTTAACGTGGGAAAGTCAGCCAAAATGTACCATACCATACAAATTTTTGTGCATTAAAACACCGAAATCCACATGTTATTCCTCACAAACTCACAACAGGTGTTATTTATCGCCATAATAAATAAGGTACCCTGTGGTATCATTATTCATCAGAGGGACTAAATAGCACCTAAACTCGTAATCAGACCCTTTGTGTCTTTTGCTCTTTGTTCTTAACTCTGCAAACATCGTACACCCCCTTGCACATCTGTGTCTGTAATGGAATCTTGACAGTATTAGTTACCCTAGCAAGCCTAACCACCTCCTCTCAAGCCTCGCAAAGAATTCCTCCTCACTGATTTGCCAGGGCATATTATTTTTTCAGGGAACTGTTTATGAAATTATTTAACCAATCGAGGGGCATGTATGAATTTGGCTGGTTCCCAAGACCTTTCTGAGATTTCAGAAAATTTTCACGCCAGTAGAGACTATAACTGTTCAACTCAAGATAAAAGCAAGAATCTACCATGGCTTCCATCTCATAAATTATGTCCCATCTATAATCATGGCTGGTAGAGGTGTTTTTAATCTATTTTTTACAATTGATTTTGGCCTTTAACACGTATTGTCACACCGTCTGTTGATCCTGGTGATTATATTGGAGTAAGTGTGAAACACAGGGGGGCGATTCACAGAACTAATCTGAGACAAAATCCTAAACTTACTACTTTTGGTATTCATAGAAGGCATTTAGTAGTAGTAAAATTATGATTTTGTCTTAAGTTAGGATTTTGTCTTAAATTAGGATTTTGTCTTAAGTTAAATTTGAGTTAAACTTAGGTTTGTTTTGAGATTTTGGGCCAGATGTATAAAGTCTTTTGCGACTCGCAAACAGCCGTTTTGCATCTTTTCAGATGTATGAAAAAATCGCAATTTAAGGAATCGCAATTATTTGCGATTCCTTATTTTGCCATAGCTTTTAAGGAATCGCAAATTTTGCGATTCCTTAAATGATATGTATGACACATTTTGAAATTGCGATTTTAAATTAAGGAATCGCAAATTACCACCAACTTGTACTTGGTGGTAATTTGCGATTTCTTTTAAAAATGCCCTATTTGGCATTTGTGAGGGTGGCATGTGACACACATACATGCCCATAGGGCATGTATGTGTGCCACATGCACACACATGTAGTTTTTAGGGGTGCAGCAGGGTGTCTTTGAGACACCCCTGCACCCTTGAAATAATTCTCAAATTGCGATTAGCAAATTGCGAATTCGCAATTTGAGAATTATTGCACTATCATTCCTATGGGCCTCCTGGCCCATAGGAATGCATTGGAAATTATTCTTTATTTGTGAATTTGCAAAATGCGAGTTCGCAAATAAAGAATATTAAGGAATCGCAAAAAAATTGCGATTTTGTACATACATACTGTTTTGCGAATTCTAAATAGCGATTCGCAAAAAATCGCTGTTTAGGATTCGCAAAACGGAATCTTGACACATCTGGCCCTTGGTCTTGAAAAAACATCCTAATTTAAGACAAAATCCTAATTTAAGACAAAATCCTAATATAAGACAAAATCCTAATTTAAGACAAAATCCATACTTTACTACTACTAAATGCCTTCTGTGAATGCCAAAAGTAGTAAGTTTAGGATTTTGTCTCAGATTAGTTCTGTGAATCGGCCCCAGGAGACCTTGGAAACTAGTAAAATCAAAGGGAGCATCTTAAAATGGTAATCAAAAATACAGAACAATTGAGAGGTGGGGTGCAACCGCCAGGGCAGCTGACTTTGGAGCACAGGGTCCTCGCTTCGATCCCTGGCTCTGGCAGCAGCTCAGCACCATGTGACTCTGGGCAGTAGCTCACGACGGCCCCCAGCGTACTGAGACCCGTAAGGGTAAGGGTGAGTAGCTCGTGCTTTACAAATAAGGATTTACATTTAATGAACAATGCAAGATGTTATTATAGTCAAACTGTGCCATAGCTATCCTTCTTACCTGATATGGCTGATGGCCGATTGGCTCCCGCCCCCCCCCGCAGACCCTCCCTCCCGGCTCCCTTCTTATGACGTCCCCAGAGCGACCGCGCAGCGGACGCGCGCAGCGGGAGCACCGATTGAGCGCCGAAGGTGCGCCAAAGGTAAGCCCGTCTGCGCCTGGACCACGCCCAGCGCCAGGACCCCTGGCCCCCGCAGACCCCAGCCCACCCGCCGGACGTACGACGCCGCCACCCTCAACGCACTCAACGCCGGCCGAGTCCCGGGCTGCTACCGAGCCACCCCGAGACGCACCCACGGACCCTTCTGCTGCAACTCCTGCAAGTTCACCTGCATCCGGACCTGCACTACAACTACACCAACCAAGACGAGCAACAGCAGCAGCCACCTGAAATGCATCCTGATCAACACCCGCTCCATCCACAGGCACGCCATCGAGGTCTGGAACCTGCTCGACACCACAGCCCCAGACGTCGCCTTCTTCACGGAAACCTGGATGAACGCCTCCTCAGCGCCTGACATCGCCATCGCCATCCCAGACGGCTACAAGATCATCCGAAGGGACCACATCAACCACACCGGAGGAGGCATCGCCATCGTCCACAGGAACACCATCCGCATCACGACCAACACCGATGACACCCTCGCAACCGCCGAGCACCTGCACTTCCAAGTCCACATCAACCCCAAGACCACCCTCAGAGGCACCCTCATCTACAGACCCCATTGGACAACGCACACAATTCAGCGAAGACATCGCCGACTTCATCAGCCCACACGCCCTCTGCTCTGCTGACTACATCCTCCTAGGGGACCTCAACTTCCACCTGGAGAACAACAACGACCGCAACACCACCACCCTGCTGGACAACCTCGCCAACCTGGGACTCAAGCAACTGGTGACCACCCCCACCCACTACGCCGGACACACACTCGACCCCGTCTTCTCATCCAGCAAGGACATCGCCTTCAGCCACGCCACCGGACTCCACTGGACGGACCACAGCTGCGTCCACTTCAGCTTCGCAAGGACCACGATCCACCACCACCAGCAACAGGCTGCACGCAGGAACTGGAACAAGATCACAGCCGACCAACTCGCGTCCTCCCTGAGCATGAACCCTCCCACCAGCACAACGAACCCTAGCCAGGCGGCCACCAACCTCACGAAGTGGATCAGCGACTGCGCAGATGAGCTCGCCCCCCTGAGGACCCCGCCCAGCAGACCCGGCAGCAAGAAAGCCCCATGGTTCACCGACGAACTCAAGAGCTCCAAGAAGAACTGCCGAGCCCTCGAGAGAACCTGGCACAGAGACCCAACACCGGACAACATGACTGCCCTCAAGCTCGCCACCCGAAAACACCACCAACTCATCAGCGCCACCAAGAAAACTGCATTCAAGGAACGACTGGACAACAACGTACACAACAGCAAAGAACTCTTCAACATCGTCAAAGAGCTCTCCAACCCCAATGCCGGAAACAACGACATCACCCCTTCGCAAGACCTCTGCAACTCCCTCGCCTCCTACTTCCACAACAAGATCGCGGGCATACACAACAGCTTCAGCACTCAACCGACGAACACCACGACCGAACCACCGCCCCCCACCACCAACCTCCGCGCCTGGACTCCGATCAGCACCGAAGACACCGTCCGCACGATGAACTCCATCCACTCCGGATCTCCGACCGACCCCTGCCCTCACCACGTCTTCAACAAGGCCGACGCTATCATCGCACCCCACCTGCGGGACATCATCAACACCTCCTTCGACACCGCTACCTTCCCGGAGAGCTGGAAGCACGCCGAACTCAGCGCTCTACTCAAAAAGCCATCGGCTGACCCCACCGACCTCAAAAACTACCGCCCCATCTCGCTGCTCCCGTTTCCTGCAAAAGTCATCGAGAAGACCGTCAACAAGCAGCTGGCCGCCTTCCTTGAGACGAACGGATCCCTCGACCCCTCGCAGTCTGGCTTCCGGGCCAACCACAGCACCGAGACCGCCCTGATCGCAGTCACCAATGACATCCGAGCACTGCTCGACAACGGAGAAACAGCGGCCCTCATCCTCCTCGACCTCTCCGCGGCCTTCGACACTGTCTGCCATCGTACCCTAGTACAACGCCTCAGCAACGTCGGAGTCCAGGAGCAGGCACTGGAGTGGATCATCTCCTTCCTCGCCGGAAGGACACAGAGAGTCTGCCTCCCTCCGTTCAGATCTGAAGCCACCGAAGTCATCTGCGGCGTCCCTCAAGGCTCCTCGCTCGGTCCAACCCTCTTCAACATCTACATGAGCCCCCTCGCAGACATCGCACGCCAGCACAACCTCAACATCATCTCCTACGCTGACGACACCCAGCTGATCCTCTCCCTTACCAACGACCCCGCCACCGCCAGAGCCAACCTTCACGAAGGGATGAAAGAGGTAGCCGAATGGCTGAAGAACAGCCGCCTGAAACTGAACTCAGATAAGACGGAAGTCCTCATCCTGGGATCCTCACCCGCCGCTTGGGACGACTCCT
Source organism: Lissotriton vulgaris (assembly GCF_964263255.1). NCBI lineage: Eukaryota > Metazoa > Chordata > Amphibia > Caudata > Salamandridae > Lissotriton > Lissotriton vulgaris. Next base: position 39,309,373 of record NC_141694.1, on the reverse strand, counting down.
GGTGGCCCCCCGCCCTAGGCAGCGCACCCAAACCAACAGACCACGCACGCAACCTGGGCTTCATCCTGGACTCCTCCCTCTCCATGACCAGACAAGTCAACGCCGTCTCCTCGTCGTGCTTCAACATCCTGCGCATGCTACGTAAGATCTTCCGGTGGATCCCCACCGAGACCAGGAAGACGGTCACCCAGGCCCTCGTCACCAGCTGTCTGGACTACGCCAACACCCTCTACGCCGGAACCACCGCCAAACTCCAGAAGAGACTCCAGCGGATCCAGAATGCCTCAGCACGACTCATCCTGGACATCCCCCGTCGCAGCCACATCTCCGGACACCTGAGAGATCTGCATTGGCTCCCGGTCAACAAGAGAATCACCTTCCGTCTCCTCACCCACGCACACAAAGCCCTACACAGCCAAGGCCCAGGATACCTCAACAGCGGCCTCAACTTCTACGCTCCCAAACGCCAGCTTCGATCGACCAGCCACGCCCTCGCCGCCGTCCCCCGCATCTGTAGAGCCACCACAGGGGGACGGTCCTTCTACCTCGCCGCCAAGACATAGAACTCCCTCCCCACCCACCTCCGCCTGACCCAGGACCACCTTGCCTTCAGGAAGCAACTCAAGACCTGGTTGTTCGAGCAGTAGCAGATCCCCCCCCCGCCCCCCCCCCCCCCCCCAGCGCCTTGAGACCCTCTGGGTAAGTAGTGCGCTATATAAATGCATTGATTGATTGATTGATTGATGGCTTATTTGGAAACATTGCAAGTATAGCTCTATACACGAGTTCCCTCTTTCCTTTTGCCAATCAGTGGTAGCTAATTGATTTGAAATGTGCAATACCCAACATCTTCATAACTCATTTCAAAAGAGTGCAGTAAATTGAGAACCTAAGTAAATCAGCTTGAAGATGTGATCAAAAAAGATATCAGCCAATTAAACTGATGTAGGACATTCTTACAATGCAAGAAATCATCTAAGTTTGGAAAAATAATCCATTTACTGTTAGTAGAACAGTGAATCCTTGAAAACTGGCTAATGCAAAATTGAAATCCAAGGGAGTTTCAGACCAAAGTCTCTGTAGGGTGGGAAGAGATTGAAGTAGGATACAAAGCATCCCCTTTAAACAAATAATTCCCTCTTTTCTGCTTGACATGGACCTTGCTTTATCCAACTGTTAAAGTCATAGGATCATTGAACTTGTATGACCTTTACCAGAAAATTACTACTTGGAGGGTGAGAATCAGAATCCAAAGGCGCAAAGGTCGACATGTTTTTTAGTGTGCATTAGTCTTCCTTGACAAGGAATAAGATGTAAGTGATCTCAGCTCCTCCCGGGGTTAATTGAAACCTGAAAAAGAAGACTGACCAGTGGGTACGCCAAGCTCTGGTGCACATGGATTTCAGATACAGAAAATTATTATGATCCTATGATGATCTTATGGATAGCACTCACAAGATAATGCAACCGATTAGTAAATGCCTCTTTTTGGATGTAATGTTTCTGGTTCAGGATAACTTTGTAAAAGTACTGCACCTATGGCAAAAGAGGAAGCATCTGTCAAAACAATGAAGTGTAGTTGAGGAACCAGGTGAGAAAGAATGGGAGCAGTTAGGAAAACATTTGTTAATGTTTGCCCCCAATGAAAAGGAATTCCTTTCTTGGTGAGTTTGATGGAGCAGGGGAAATACACAAATGTTTGTGTCCCCTTCGAAGTTAATGACCTCATAACTTTAATAATATTAACTGTGTGAAGCATGTGAACTAATCAACAAATGCACCTTTTATGTAGACACGACACGTGGGAAACTAATGGCTATTTTGCAAAATTCAAATTTATTAATAAAATGTGAATCGAATTAATATAGGTTTGTGATTACGTAGAAATGAACAATAAAGTGTATGACCTATGATTGTAGTAGAATTATTATTGTGGCAAAGAATGCAAATTGGTAAGTAAAATGGCTTTAAATGTCGCTTTTGCTAGGCAACACCTAACACTGAAAATGAAAATGATGGGCAGTAAACAGATTTGCGGATACAATAGCTCAATATTGTGCTAGACATATGAGCTCAATGAATCGGTGAAGGGCAAAAGAACATGTTCCATGTCCTTTAATGCTTACTAACATAGTTGAAACTTGGGAAGAAGTGAGACAGTTCTAGGAAGAAGCAAGTGATGAGGAAAAAGACCGATGGATAAAATCAGGTTGCAGACAAAGAGAGGAGGATGAAGTTTGGGTTTACAGAGATGAAAAACCAGTTATGCCTGATAGCATGATCTCTAACATGGCACAGATGTACCATGGACAAGCACACATTGGTAGGGATGCAATGATCAGACTTTTCAAACAGACTTGGTGTAACCCAAAGTTTAGAATCTTAGCAGAAAGCCTTTGTCTAAGATGTCTTGTATGTCAACAATTGAATCCAGGAAGAAAGACATTGTGTGTCTAGGAACAATAGGACAAGAAGGAGGTCCTTTTACCAGAATAAGTAAAAAAAGAGGGAGGACCCCTTTAAATCCAATACGGGACAGGGGAAAGTACTTGAAACAAAGTTGTCCCTAACACGAAGTCAAATAATATGACAGTTAAACACAAAATAGTTGGTATTCATGTCTACTTAAGCTCAAGGGAACCACTAGTGCCACAGTGTAAAAAGCATAATTTCAATATTGCATAAAATACTCAGACAATTTTAAAAAACAATAACAAACTATTTATAAAAATACATCATTTATTCGATACAATACACCAATGTGTGCAAATATCAGAAAAACATATATTTAAAAACATATAAAGAAAACAGTTGTCAGAAAAACAGTTGTCGATGCAGCGTTTTGGTTTTAGGTTAACAGCTTCTTCAGGACAGTTTTTCTAAATAGAAAAAACATATAATTAATCACATAGTATTTTTTTAATTCAATTTTAACATAGAAATACACTAAAAAAATAAAGAAACAGGCACTATTACTTTTCTTGTTCCGAGCACAAGATCACTTATTAACATGACTACCAACAGATAAAGATCACATATCTGTCTACATTGACTAAACAAATGGTTATTCAAAAGTCACTATGTGTAACACAATCTTACAATCAATTACGTCAGTGCTACAGAGAAGACCGGCCAATTTCATACCTCAATTAAAAAATGGTGAGGCACTAAACTACATTGAGTCTCTCACTTCTGATTCTTTGATCATAGGGTTAAAACCATGATTTCGGGGAACCGATGTACTTCCTAATAAAATCAACCTTTAAAACAAAAGGAAGAAAATCCAAGCTATATATAACCAGTTAAGTTACTTCATTACTAGTCATCTCTCATGTTATATGAAAGTAGTTACCTCAGATTATCAAGTATTCACAGTGTATTTATGTACACTGGAGCCACCGTAGACATCGTATAATTAGGGTGGACTGTGGAAAAATATATAGAGGATAAGAATCTTACTGTACAGCATTTATTATACCCAAAGGTTACAATCAACAACTTACCACTTTTAATTTAGCAAGGAGCAAATGCTGCATGCGTGATTGAATAGATGCATTTATTAGCGATGCGCAGATTCCGGGGGTTGTCCTCCCATAGAGGTCTTTCAATTAACCATTTGGAATTAATAGTAGAACACCTTAGCATGATGAATGATGTGATTTGTGTAAAATTTTATGAGTGATTCTGATTAAGTAAAGCTTATCTTGATGGCATTCAGCATTTAATTTGTAGCATTATATAGTTATACGTTAAAGTAATAATAATCATTATGCCGGTATTAGAAACTGCATTGTTTCAGCCATAAGTTATACCGCAGCTAGTTTAGAAAATCTAATTTGATATTCAATAGCGCTCTGTAACAGCTCCTTAAATCACAAGGGAGAGGTACTGTCCCATGGGCTAGTCACACTATATCCGCATAATTGAACTGTATCGGGGCACTATCCTTTATAAAAAACAAGGGGCCATATTATCAAGGACGGGCAATACATTATCGCCGCTTTTATCGGCAGGAAACTGCCGATAAAGCGGCGATAATGGGCCTGATAATATGCTCTATGGAATTCCAATCGAAGCCCATGTTAGATGTGAAGACATCTAACATGGGCTTCGATTGGAATTCCTTAGAAGATCTAGATGTAGATGGTGTGGAATGTGTTTTTATTGTACAGGATTACTAATGCTTAGTTGGTTCCTTTTAGTAATAATTATTACATTTAGACTAAATGCAAAGAATGAGTTTGAAATTCACAATATCACAATAGTAATAAGGCACATAACACAAAGAATATTATAACACTGGTGAATAATACTGAAAATCAGAGAGATAGGTCAATTAATGATTTTTCAAAAATGTATTTACAAAACTTCTGTATGCATATGTAGACACTATGGATGTGAGAGATTGTTATGTATGTATGCAATTACCTGCGTCTGTGTCAGAAGGAGTAACATATCATCACCTTCCTTTGACGTATGGAATAACTTGCAGTGTATTAGCTAGTTTATTTGATAAAACAAGCAGATTAGAATATTACTATTCTGACATTGATGATGTTTTTGCTAAAATGTCTATAGTTCCTGAACTGAACAAAATGAAACAAGGTACGTTTTTGGAGAATTTTTCTTAGAAACAAAAGAATTAACTCTAGAATATGCATTTAGATACAATTTTACTTGTAAATTGAGAAAAGAAGAAAAAGTATTTTTAGGTATGGTGGAAGATAGAAGGGTTAAATCACATTGATGTTAAGATTAGCCTGTGTGTGTATTAGAAAACGAAAAGCAGAAATAAAATAAAAATGAAATTAAGAAAAACAAACAAAGAGAATGAGAGATGGGAGAAATTGAACTACAAGATATTAAAGAAAAATTGTACAATAATTCCAAGAGACAGAATGTGAAAGATACTATTGTTTGAGCTAAACAAAATGAAAAAGGACAAGAAACATGATTCTGATAAAATCTGTTAGAGATGGTTTTGTTGTGATGTTTAAAAATCACCAAAGGTGGTAGTTGATGGAGCAGGGGAAATACAAAAATGTTTGTACCCCCTTCGAAGTTAATGACCTCAAAACTTTAATAATATTAACTGTGTGAAGCATGTGAACTAATCAACAAATGCACCTTTTATGTAGACACTACACCGGGAAACTAATGGCTATTTTGCAAAATTCTAATTTATTAATAAAATGTGAATCAAATTAATATAGGTTTGTGATTACGTAGAAAAGAAGAGTAAAGTGTATGCAGTTATGTTTGTAGTAGCATTATTATCGTGGCAAAGAATGCAAATTGGTAAGTAAAATGGATTTAAATGTTGCTTTTCCTAGGTAACACCTAAGACCTTAACTGACCGCGCTCCTTGCTGGACAGCTTTTTACTGGTGCCTAGATATTCTCGGGCATTTTTATTCTTAATTGCGCTGCTCGCGCTGCTTACTATCGCGCTGCCGCTTTTGTCACCTAATTGCTTGGCGCTTGTTACTGCAGCTATCAGGGACATCTGTAGGCTCACCTGCACTATAATTGTGTCCTCACTCGCATTTTGCGGGATTTTAGGATTGAGATCGTGGTGCTCCGTCCGCCATCTTGGGTGAGAGTAGAAGCTTGGGGCACTCTTAGGCGCCATTTTGCTCGGGTGTGGAGGCTCTAGCAGCCGGAAGCCCGCGCGGCGTAATACTATATTGAGGCATGGAGGAACAGGCGTGCAGCGAGTGCACGCAGCGGACGCGCCGTAGACGCGCCGGAGGTGCGACAGAGGTAAGCCCGTTTGCGCCCGTTCGTGCTACGGGCGCGCCTAGGGCCGCCTCCTCTGGTCCTTCACATACTCCTCGCCTGGTCTACTCCCGGGCTGCTCTTTTGGAACTCAGACTGACTCGGTTGCTGTTGCCTAAGAAGATCTCTGGCTTCCCTCCATCTCAGTCCCTGTCTTGTGGGTTGCTGAACGTGCGGTCGCTGTGTAAGCACCATACAGAGATTGCATTCCTGATCGATTCTTCAGGGCTGGACGTGTTGTTTCTTACTGAAACGTGGACTCGGGAGGACTGCCTAGTTGAGCTGGGACTTGCTTGTCCCCCAGGCTTTAAAATCATTCACACCCCTCGGCTGAAGAACAGAGGTGGTGGAATTGGTATCATTTATAGAGAAAAGCTTGGTATCTTCCAGCTCAAAATTAGGGAGGTGTTGGGATTCGAGTTGATGGGATTTTCCATTAGAGGTCTGGAGGGAACACTGCTCTCAGGGGTGCTCTGCTACCGTCCACCGGGATCGGCTCCCTCTCTATCAGACTTTCTTGACCTAATCTATAACCTTTCCAACACCCACTCTAAGCTGCTGGTCCTGGGGGATTTCAACTTATGGCAGGGGGGTCCACTGGACGGGGCGTTTACGACAGTCTGCCAGGCCTTTGGCGATATCCAGCTGCAACAACTGGTCTGCTCTGCGACCCATAAGGGAGGTCATATCCTGGACTTGATTTTTGCTGACGCTCAATCTGCAGCGGTCACCGACATCTTGTGCCAATGCTGGATGGACCATGCACTTGTGGCCTTCTCCCTTCATATAGGTGACTACTCCTCTGAGACTTCGGGGGTAGGAGTGGCAAAATTGGGCAGACCCTGGTCTCGACTACTCAATCGCTCTCCTTTGCCTTCACTACTACCAGACAATTTTCGTCTGAGCGACTCAGTGGAGGAAAGCTACTCTATGCTCTGCCAGTCGATTACTAACACGCTGGACAAGGTGGCCCCTTTTCGTAAGTCCCGTGGGAGAGTGAATCGGCCTTCCCCCTAGTATACGGAAGAGCTTCGACAGCTGAAGCTGAGCTGTAGACGGGCGGAGAGGGCTTGGAGGAAGCAATATTTACCATCAGCAAAGGCCTCGTTCAGGCTCATACTGCAGGACTACAAAGCGCAGATTAAGCTCGCTAAGGCGACCTTTTTGGAATCTACCTTGAATCAGGCGCCTAACAAATCGCAAGCACTGTTTAAAATCGTCAGGGACATGTCCCACCCTACATGTGCCGCTAACACGATCCCTGTATCGCAGGCCCTGTGCGATTCCCTGGCGGGGGCTTTTGAAGAAAAAACTGCTAAGATCTTAGAGGGCTTAAAACATCCCTTGCCCATTACTCTCGATCTGGGAGCTCCGGTTAGCCCGCTCAGTCGACCCCGGCCAGCTGGCTCTTGTCCTGGCTCGGGAGCTCCGAATGGGTTATCCAGTCGACCCCAGCCGACCGGACCGTGTCTTCCAACTGCAGTTCCTGTCCTGGGAACTCCGGGTGACTTGTCCAGTCGACCCCAGACAGATGCCTTTGGCTCTGGTCTGGGAGCTCCGGACAACTCACCCAGTCGACCCCAGTTGAGTACTCTTGCTTTTAGTTTGGGAGCTCCGGTTTCTCCTTCCAGTCGACCCCAACTAAAATCCTTTCCTCGTCCCTCTTTTGAGGAATTTTGCAGTTTGGCTAACACGATATCCTCTGGCTCTCCGCGTGATCCACTGCCTCCCAAATTTTGGAAGGCATTTCAGGCGGAACTTTTTCAACCGTTGCATTCCATTTGCCTCCAGTCTCTGGAGTTGGCATCCGTCCCTGAGTGTTGGAAGTTAGCAGTAGTGTCACCTCTGCTTAAGAAGCCAACGCTGGACCCGACCTGTCTGTCCGACTATCGGCCAATTTCCTTGCTCCCCTTTCCTATTAAAATCATGGAAAAATGGGTGACCCGCTCGCTCTCAGGTTTCTTGGAAAACATTGGTTGGTTCGATGAGGCACAGTTTGGTTTCCGCCCCGGGCACGGGACGGAGTCTGCGCTCGTAACCGTATTGAACAATCTTCGTTCGCGTGTCGACAGTGGTCGGGCAGCCTTCTTAGTGCTGCTCGACATGTCAGCCGCGTTCGACACGGTGTGCCATCGAACCCTCATCAAGAGACTTGAAGAGTGTGGGGTCAAAGAGGAGGCAAGAGACTGGCTCATATCTTACCTTGACAGTCGGCAACAGCTGGTATCGCTTCCTCCATTCTGCTCCGAACCAAGGAAAGTAGGGCAGGGGGTGCCACAGGGCTCGGCCATCAGCCCAATACTTTTCAACCTATACCTCCGCCCCCTGGTCCAGCTTATTAAATCTTTTGGTGTCTCGGCTTTTAATTATGCCGATGATACCCAGCTGGTCTTTTCCTTGGAGGGCGATAAGGCGGTCTCGCTGGAGACATTCCATCGCTGCATGGCAGCCACCGCGGACTGGCTACGGGCCAACTCCCTACAATTTAACAGGGCGAAGACTGAGGTTCTTTATTGTTCTACCGACCGGATCTCGCGGACATTGCCAGAGAACTTTTGGCCAGCCTCCTTCCCCGAGCCAGTCTCGGCTGCACCATCCGCTCGAAACTTGGGGGTGATCTTCGGCCCAAATTTACAGCTCGACCTGCACATTAATAAAACCACGTCCACGTGCATGATGCTGTTACGCATGCTGCCCCTGAGCAAGTTCTGCCCCTTCTCCCCGCCCACGCCAGGCCGGAAGTAGTTCGCGGTACTATTCTAAGTCGCTTAGATTATTGTAACGCGCTACTTCTGGAGGCCCCAAAAAATCTGGTGGGGAAGCTACAACGTGTGCAGAACATGGCCGCCAAGTTGGCCCTCTCATGGCCTAGGTCCAGTTCTTCTACCCTGGCTTTGAGAGAGTTACACTGGCTCCCGGTACATTTGAGGGTGCTGTACAAAGCCGCGTGCTTAGTATTCAAAGCTGCACACCATCAGGGCCCGATACCTTTGCAGAATATGTTCTCTTGGTATTCTGCCTCGCGACCTCTCCGATCCTCTTCTGCGCAGCTGTTGGTAGTTCCGAGGTTTCAGAGAGTCAGGATGGGCGGCCGCTCATTCAGTGTGGCTGCTGCCAAGCTATGGAACTCCCTACCTCTCTCTCTGAGAAGCCACAGCAACTATCTTCCGTTCCGGAAAGCCCTAAAAACGCACTTATTTCCAAAAAATGCTGTGTAAGTGAATAGTGCTGTTGCTTAAGCTCAAAGCGCCAGGATGCCCTCTGGGTGACAGGCTTGCGCTCTATAAATATACTAAATAAATAAATAAATAAATAAAATAAATAAAACGGTAAATTAGAATGGTGGGCGGTAAACAGAAGGGCTTATTTTCTATATCTAATTTTTGTTATGTTTGTTTTCGTTTTAGTTCCAATTCGGGTCTGCAAGGCCTTGACTGAAAATGGCGACTGTGAAGTGCGATGGCGCAAAAGAAAATAAAGATGACCCCACGCAAGTGTAGAATGGAAGATCAGTCACGAGTGTATGGCCTATGCCCGGAGTGATAGATGTCAAGGACAACCTGGCCTGTGCCAGGAGGTGTGCCAAAAAGACTATTCTGAAAGCCTGGGAATGGATGGGAGAACTGAGCACCAGAAGATGAGCAAAGTCATGACTGTGGAGAATGTTGCCAACATTTAAACAAAGTATAATTGCAAATATTTCATGAAGTCATGTGAAACTAAAATGAATAAGAACTTTTCAAACTGGTTTGAGCTAGGAGTACCATGAGGTGACCACCACCACCCCTCCAATTGACCAATCAGAAGTCGATGTAGCCCCTAAAAGTTTACATTTTGGATATAGAAAGTTAGTGAAAGGGTATAAAAGAACTGTGTGCTTAGGATGAGTGGTTTTTCTTGGCGCTCGCTTATTTTCGCACCTTTGCTCAGCACGACATGCTGTCCGTTGAGACAAAATCTTTTTATGGTGCAAGGGCTTTGAAAATGTTGGACTATGAACTTTTGATGGGGAAAAGGAACCAGAACGTCGCGGGAATTCAATCCCGGGAGGGAGACGTCCGAAGAAGTTAAAGGGACAGACAGTCAGCTTGGGAACCTATCCTGTGATCTGCGATTTATTTTTCTGGTGAACCATTCTCATCATCGCCCTATGGCCAAGGGGTAATGAGTATTTTCCGTTCTCTATTTTCTTTGCTTAAATGTTTGAAATAATGCTTAAAATGTTTGCCTAATAAATCTTGCTTAATTTCAATATTCTCGGTAAATGAATTTAGATGAAAATCTTATGAAAATATAAACTCGAGTCTGTGGTTATTAGAATAAAAGTCATGACAAAATAAATGTTGAAGGTTTTAAATTGTCATTAAGCTGGACTAAATTGCCATCAACTGATTCTACTAGTTGGTCCATCGACCAAATAGCAGAGTACCTTGATGTATTTAGAACTGACAGCTATCAAATTTAAATGTATATAGTAACTTTATAGGTTAATAAAGTACCCCGCATGTCTTGCAGCTCGTCTACTTGTCACTGACTCCGAAAACTGTGTGTATGTGTGTGATTCGCGGTGTTATGGGCCCCACTGTTGAGTAAGTGGTATGGGTTTTTCCTGGGTCAGATGACGAAGAGAAAGGGTTTGTGTTAGACAGCGCTGCATCAAGTTCAATGATGCCTCTAATGATGCTGAAAAAGGACTTAGTAAGGTAGTTAGAACCGTAAGCGAATCCCACAAATCTCTCTATTGCTTTAACATATTTTGAGTAGGCCAGTCTAAAACACACCACAAATCTGTAATCACAGAAAGTGATCTTGTTAATTTCCAAATTATTTTTTTTTTAAATTGAATTGAGGGAATGCCTAGAGCATCAAGAGGATACCTCTTCACTTGCTCTGTGTTTCTCTAAGTTTTCCAAGTATATCAAGATGTCGTCTAAATACACCACTATGAAAGTAATCAGAAGGCCTCTAAAGATGTCATTCACAAAGGATGTAATAGCAGGAGGGGCATTACAATGTCCACAGGGCATCACCAGGTATTTTTAGTGATTGTACTAGGTATTGAAAGGGGGCTTCCATTAATTTCCCTTTCTAATCGGCATCAGATTGACTTTACTGTAATCAATACATAGCTGTACTCTCCATTGTTTTTTTAAAATGAAGAAAATAGGACACTCTGCTAGTGATGCTGAATGCCCTATAGACCCTTTAGCAAACTTTTTTTTACAAGTTTTTGTTGAGGGCCTCGACTTTTTTTTAATAATGGAGAAATACTTCCATGATGAACAGTGGCACTAAGCTCCAAAACACTAGCACAATTGAACTCGTGTTGGAAATGTACAGTTTCTTTGTTTCTGACACATCAGCAAAGTCTGCGTACATTGCTGGAGGTTTCCTGCTATCGGATCCCTCAGGTTCTTTCTACAGAGCAAAACATTTCAGTTTCTGAACTTGGGAAGAAATTTTGCTGGCAATGTGCAATATGATGTACATAGCAATATGCTGGAAATCTTCCAATGACTGACTTGGTTATGATATCTGAGCTACTTGCTTTCCAGCACAGTAGGTGATGAAGGTGAATCATTAAGATCAAATTGGATGGCTAGCACATGGGTGCAGAGAATGTTTATCATCAAAGGTTTTGTCTTTTACTGATCCTGAGGTTAGCAATGCTCCATCGGTTTCCTAAATTTCTATAGGTTCTAACTTTGGCAACAGGTGAATTGTATGTTGATCTCCAAAGGTGCTGTGTATAAAGTTGTTGTAGGCCAAGGAATCCACTCAACCATGTATAATCAGAGAACCTTCACCGTCAGCTAGCAGTATTTTCACAAAGAAATTGTGTCGTAGCAATGACAGACATAGAAGATACACCCTCTGTAGGTCTGTCTTATAGGACTGAGCAGACTCGTTTTCTGACTTGTCAGGGAATTGCTGCACAACATGACTCGAATGACCACAATATGAACAGGTTGCTGTTTCTGCAAAGTTTCTTTTATTCTGGGCATAGGGTTGTTTTTTGTTGCTCCAACTTGCATGGGTTCATCGATCTCTGGGATTTCTGAAGAATGAAAGAGCCTGGCAAACCCAATGTGACACACCTTCCCTCCCGTTTTTCAGAAAATGAGGGGCATATTTATTAAAAGTTCACGCAATGCAGGGCAGCAAACAAAGTTGTTGTGCTGCATAATAGGAGATAGCTGGGGAATGCTGTATCTACTAAGATATGGCACTGATAAGATAAGTGATAATGATAAGACAGTGCTCTGACCTGGACAAAAATGCAAATGACTTAGGGGCTGAGGAAGGAGGATAGGAAACCATGATCTGATTCACTCCTAAGCTGTTACCAAGACTTGACATGGCATCAGAGGCTGTAGTGGGGCCAGCTGTTATAGGAGTTGGGTCAAGATTTAATTGATGTGATTCCACGGGAATGCATTCTCCTGACTGGCTTTAGTAAGGTTGGACTTTATCTTAGATATGGCACTCTTCAGCTTTCCAACTCCACTGGTGCACTTGAGGATACATAGAACTCATGCAGGCACCTGTGCCAAAGTAACAAGGCGAAATAAATGTGTTTCTCCTCATTAGACCTCTGTCTGGGTGTTGTACCCTTTTGGCAAAATCCTAGGTTCACGGATTTCAATAAACCCTGGAATTGCATCAAATTCCACAAGTGGATGAATGGGAAAGCCCATGAACCACCCATGGAACGCTTACCAATGTGAAATGTAGAGCAACACTTCTTTAGAAAGTCACACAAGACTGAGCGAATAGCCCCTTGCAATGGCTTTGTAAATACCATTTAAGTACCTGCGATGTCTTGCAACGACTTGCATCACGCATGGACAGTGCAACTCCTAAATAAAACGGAGCAATTCTAAATCCTTTGGCTATTCCTTTCTCACAAGTTGTTGTACCTGAAATTACATGTAAGACAGCCCCTAAGACTAGAGAATACGTAGATACTCTCTTTCTTGATTTTATTCCCATCTTTGATCCAGACCTGATTTTAAATAGATCTGTATTAGTTAATTGTTTTCAGGAAATAGAGAGCCTAAAATTAATCCACTCGGCAGATATAGATGTTGTAAATCTAATAACTTCGAATAATGGAAAGATAGCTCGTGTGAAATTTTACTCCAAACTGGTATTAAACCACATTCTCCAGTGGGCAGAAGAATTTCAAATAAGAGGAATTGATGTTGATACTCACATACCGGCCAAATTAGTCGGCCAAAACTGTAAAGGATTGTTAACCTATCAGGGGTTGAAAGCCTGTTCTTCGGATAATCTTCCTGTAAAGAATGAAGAGTTGAAAATACGGATACAAAAAAATAAGCGACAAGTGATAGTTAATAATCCACTCTCGTTAAAACAGACTAGGGTAAAAGATGCTGATTTTGAGTGGAGTTGGTTACCCTCTATCCTGTCGAATAAATCGGGTCCTTCATTCGGAGTCAATCCTAATCTTTAGCGATAACTCAAAAATAATTTCATGGAACGTTGCTGGTTTAACCCAGAGTTCCGATAAATTGTTATTTTTAAACTCTTTAGATGCAGATATAATCTGCTTGCAGGAAACCTGGCTAATAGGGCACTTTCCAGTCATGAAAGATTATTATGTGCTAGAGAGCAGCGCCACTCCCTCTATCAGAGGCCGAGCCAAAGGTGGGCTAGCTTGTTTGCTATCTAACAAAATAACATGGAATTATACCCACTTTGTAGATTCGAATAAATTATTCCAGGCGATCACATTAATAAATTTCCTGAATGATGGCTCGAACAAATCGGTCATAATAATAAATGCTTACTTACCTCCTGATTTAAAATATAACTGTGGTATTAAGACGATTTCCTCCTTCATCCTTAACCTACAGGAATCCTGTCCCCCTCCACACATTATACTGGTGGGTGATTTAAATGCAAAAATATCAAATGGAGCTTTAGGGTTATTTAGAAACAAAACAAAGGAGGAATTGTTCCAGATACCAAAAGCCATATTCCCAAAGAATATTAAAACAAATAAAAGAGGGAAATTAATCTTAGAGAGCTTAACCGAAGCAGACTGTATTATAGCCAATGGGAGGTTTCCCTCTGGCAGTCCTGCTCATTTAACACATAAATCAGGAAATGGTGGTTCAATTTTGGATTATGTGATTGTCGATAGCACATTTTTTAATTTTTTGAAGGACCTGGTAGTGTTAGCCACCGATCTTAGTGATCATAATGTCTTGATGCTGAAGTTGAATGTATCATCTCCCAAAAATCACTGGAAAATCGGGGATGATTTATTGAACTTTAATACTAAAAGCAGGAAGTGCTATTGGAACCCCGGGACTATTAAAAATCTGTCCAACTTACTGGAATATACAGTAGATAATTTAGCTTTATGGGAAGGCAGAGAATTAGACTGCTTTACGTCATTTTTACAAATTTTAAAATTAAAAGCTCAAAAGCAACTAACAGCTAAGGTAATGCATAAAATTCCCTCTGATCTCCTTAATTTAAATAAGGAAATAAATAAGCTGGTAAGGGCCCAATACCTTTCTCCCTCTCCAGACCGTAGACAAAGAATTTCACTCTTGAAGAGGAGAAGAAACAGACTGAAGGTCAGATTAAAACGTCAGAAGGAAGACGCTCTTTGGTGTAAATTACGGGAAGCAGCCAAGAATGGTCGGACTAAGACCTTTTGGTCACTAATTGGGGAGGGTTGTGGGGTGAGAGCCAGACCCTCTCCGATATCAATAAATGAGCAGACTTGGGTAAATTTTGTTCAGGGTCTATATAGTAGTAATGGCGAGGAGTTTGATCGCAATAAATTGCAGGAAGATTTATGTCCTTATGATCCTCCTTCCGAATTAGAAATTGAAACTGCAATTAAAGCTCTCCGCTCGTCCGGTGCCCTCGGCCCAGATGAAATTCCAATTTCTGTATTGAAAACTCATAGTGCCTTATGGGGAAAAATTCTATACCCCGTCTTTAAAGCCTGTTATAATAATGGCATTGTTCCACATTCTTGGAAAGGGAGCTTGCTAATTCCTATCTACAAAAAGGGCGCCAGGGATTCTCCTGAAAATTATAGACAAATAGCTCTCCTAGACGCTATAGGCAAGGTTTTTACCAAGTGTCTATTGAATTCTATAAATGACTGGGTGACCATGTCTGCAATTCTTCCACTAGAGCAGACCGGATTTAGAAAACACCACGGTACCTTAGATAACTCTACTGCTCTTCAAATTTTAATTGAAAAATATGTCACAGTCCGTAGAGGAGGTCTTTATGGAGCATTTATTGACTTCTCTACGGCCTTTGACAAGGTGGAAAGAGCTCTGCTTTGGAGTAAGCTAATACAATTAGGAATGCCCCCGAGCCTATTGAAACTAGTTATTGAACTCCATACAGACACCTGGTGCAGAGTTTTAATGGGTGGTGATAGAGGACTCTCCAGGATAATATCTACCAATAATGGGCTTAAACAGGGCTGCCTCCTGGCCCCACTGTTATTTTCCTTATACATTGCGGATTTACCTAAAGCCATGTTAGCCACGAGTAATGGTATTGCCCCTGTATTAGGGGGATTATCCATCGCATGCTTAATGTATGCTGACGATATTATAATTCTAGACCTCACCCCAAAGGGTCTGAATAATCGTTTAAAAAGTTTGTACTCCTACTCCGTGGCCCACTTTTTAAAAATTAACACCTCAAAAAGTAAAATAATGTGCTTCTGTGGAAGGAGAAAACCTAAATACAGCGATTATTTCTGGTCTGTCGGGGGGGAAAGATTAGAAGTAGTTAAATCCTACCCCTTCCTTGGGAAGATCGTCACGAGTAATCTCTCAGAAAAAACCCATACAGAGAAGAATGGTAGGAAAGCTCTCGCTCAAGGGAGGAGTCTTATCTCCTTATACAAAGCGACAGGTCGGAGGCATTTTTCTATATTGCTCGAAGTCTATCGGGCAAAAATCCCCGCATCTCTAATCTTCGGACTAGAAATAGTGGACATGGCATGCTGGAAATTCCTGGATTCTATTGAGGGAAGAATTCTTCGTAATCTAGCCTCTGTAAATACTGCAAGCTCTACGTCATCGTTGCGACAAGAGTTTGGTCTACGTAGTGCACGGTCCCAGGCAGTGGCGAGTGTTGTGAGATGGGTTTTTTATATTGCTGAAGGAAAACCTGGCACCCTGAGGTTTCAAATAAAAAAAGAACTGCTGGGTTCCTATAATGTTTACTCCTCTATAGTAAAAAACTTCAGACAGGCAATTTCTCTATTACAGATTGATGAACAAAGTCTTTTTACACTATCAACTCCCCAATTAAAATTATCTTTAAAAACCTCATCTTGGGAGTTGAGTTTTAGAGCTGATAGTACGATCTGAAAGTCTAAGAGAGGAATGTTCACCCTCGGTAACTCTTGTGAAATTAAAAAATTTCAACCATATTTAGGTTGGAATCTTCCTCATGCAGTTAGGCGATTTATCTTACTGTTAAGATATGATTTACTCCCATTGAATTGTTTATTGTCTAAATGGCATGGTGGTACAGATATCTGTGACCTCTGTAAACTCTATCCCCAGGATTTATACCATGTAGTTTTGTTTGCCCAGCCCTTATGGTACACAGACGAAAATGGGTAAAACCTCTGTGTTTTCAGCTGGGTATTTTTACTGCTTATGATTTCATTGTAGCTATGTTTAATCCTCCTAACGAAATGTTTTGCTTTAAATTGTTTTCCTTCTTTAAATGTTTTTTAACACTGTATTGACATTTCTATTTAAATATGTATTGAAAATTGTTTCTTTTCTTTTTTTACTTTATTGCTAAACTGTTATGTGGATCTCGACAGAGTTCCGTTATCATAAAAATAAAAACTTGAAACTTGAACTTGAGCCATTATTTGTGCATCTTTCTGAAGCATAAGATTTATTAATACTGAAGTAGTCAGAGGGCAGTTTACCACAAGAGAAAGAACATCCTTTATTTCTTCCTGAAGCGCCTGGTAAAATAAGGTATGTAGTCTAAATATCGAGTTTTTTTTATCGAATGGAGGTAATATCGAGTCAGGAATATCGAGTCTGCAATAATATCCAGGTAAGTAATATCGAGGTAAGTAATATTGATTTGAATATTAAAAAAAAATATCGAAGGTAGTAATATTGAGTTGTTAATATCGAGTGTGTAAAATATCGTTTTTGTTAGTAATTAATTAATATCCAAAGTAAAAATATAGAGTGTCAGAATATCGAATGTAAAAATATAGGGGCCCATTAGGAAAGCGGGCGGAAAACCACCCCGACCGCCATGGAGGCGGAAAAACACCGCCCGACAGGACAGCGGAAATACTGTCAGCAAAATTAGGATGAACCGCCACAAAAGACCGACCGCGGCGATAGCGGGCCAAGCAAATCCGCCCGACGCAGGCAGAGAAGGCAAAAAATGGACCGCGGCGGACGGAGAAGCAGCGGAAAAGGCACATCCCACTACATGGAAAACGGACACACCGCACTGTAAATTACGATATCCCCGAGGGTGTCGCGGTCGGAAACGACGACAACGACCGGCGCGGTCGCACCCAGGAGTGAAAGGGAGAAATGGCGCACAAGCAGCAGCAAAGCCACCGCTGCGGACAAACATGAAAAATATGCCGGTGGATGTGAATACACCTCAGTGGTGCCAAAATCCCATTAACAAAGTAGCACTGCCCCAAAATATACAACACACACACATACACATAAAATGATTTAGTAAACTCAAAGACAAAACCACAGAACCACTCCCACAACACACCTGACAACCTAATTCCAATTGGACACACCCACACAGCTGAGTACAAAGCCACCCCCTTCACTGACCACAATCCTTAGCATCACTCCAGATCAGAAGGCCATTCACCACACCTTACAGGAGAGACCATAGAGCTAAGCACACACACACACCCACCCACCACCACCACCATCAACACCACCATCACAAACAAACCCCCATCACACAACCCACCTAACACATCCCCACAACAACCCTGCACCCACACACCCCTGCACCCACAAACACCTCAACCCCCACACACCATGACAGCACCAAAAATGCCCAAATTCACCGACAGTGAGTTGACAGTCATGGTCAACGAGATTGTGAGAGTAGAGCCACAACTATTTGGTAGCCTGGTCCAACGGACACCATTAGCCACCAGGACACAAATGTGGGAAAGGATAGGCCAAAGGGGGAATGCAGTAGGGGCCACCCCAAGATCCAAGAAGGAGATCATGAAGCGGTGGCATGATCTGAAGAGGGTTGTCAAGGAGAGGAGGAGCAAGAACTGGACGCTGGCTCACCAGACAGGCAGTGGCCCTCCCATCCCACCGAAGATCTTCACACCATGGGAGGAGAAGGTGCTTGCCATACTGCTACCTGAGAGTCTCACAGGAGTAGCCGGGGGAGCGGAGGCTGGTAAGTACAGACAAATGACAACCACCACAATGCCAATTACTACCTTGCAATACACAAACACCATTACACTGTCCATCCCCACCCAACATGTAGCCAGCCATCTTGCTGAGGAGGCCTGTATGGGGGAGGGAGGTCTGTACAACAACTCACACCATAGCCCCTGTCCCACACCCCATCAGCATGGAGGCCTCCCCCACACAGGAGCATGTGTCAGCCATTGCACCGTTTAACGAACAGACTTACAGGTTGGTAGCCATCTTGTATTGGATCTCATTTAGTAAATTATATGGGTTTTGTGTTCAGCACCTTCCCTGACTTTGTACTTGGTGGAGTGGGAATAGTAAATTATATGGGTTTGTTATCCAGCACTTTCCCTGAGTTACTACTTGGTGGAGTGGGAATAGTAAATTACATTTTTTCAGTGTCCAGCACCTTCCCTGAGGTTATAGTTGGTGGAGTTGGAATAGTAAGTTATATGGGCTCTGTATCCAGCACCTTCACTGACTTTGTACTTGGTGGAGTGGGAATAGTAAATTATATGGGTTTTGTGTTCAGCACCTTCTTAGAGTTTGTACTTGGTGGAGTGGGAATAGTAAATAATATGGGTTTGGTATCCAGCACCTTCCTTGACTTTGTACTTGGTGGAGTGGGAATAGTAAAATATATGGGTTTTGTGTCCTGCACCTTCCTTGACTTTGTACTTGGTGGAGTGGTAATAGTAGATTATATGGGTTTTGTGTCCAGCACCTTCCCTGAGTTTGTACTTGGTGGAGTGGTAATAGTAAATTATTTGGGTTTTGTCTCCAGGACCTTCCCTGACTTTGTACTTGGTGGAGTGGGAATAGTAAATTATATGGGTTTTGTGTCCTGCACCTTCCTTGACTTTGTACTTGGTGGAGTGGGAATAGTAAATTATATGGGTTTGGTTTCCAGCACCTTCCCTGAGTTACTACTTGGTGGAGCGGGAATAGTAAATTACATTGTTTGAGTGTCCAGCACCTTCCCTGAGGTTATAGTTGGTGGAGTTGGAATAGTAAGTTATATGGGTTTTGTATCCAGCACCTTCTCCGACTTTGTACTTGGTGGAGTGGGAATAGTAAATTATATGGGTTTTTAAAACATTTAGATAAAAAATTGGGAGCGGGATGTGCTTTTTTAGGGGAATAGGGTGGGGATTGTTGTAAAAATTTGAAATTTAAAAAAAAATTGATTTTTTATTAAAAAATATTAAAAAAACATTTTATAATTTTGAAAAAAATTTAGGTTTGGGATGTGAGTTTTTAAGGGAATCGGGTGGAGATTGTATAAAAAATTTGAAATTTAAAAAAAAAAAATACATTAAAAAAAATTAATACAAAATATATATATTAAAAATTTAGAAGTGGGATGTGGGTTTTTAGGGTAATAGGGTGGGGACTATTGTAAAATCTTTATATATTAATAATTTTGAAAATTCTTTTTTTTTTTAAATTAACATTTTCAAAATGTATGCTTACATTTATAAATGGGATGTGAGTTTTTATGGGAATAGGGAGGGTAGTTTGCTAAAAATTTTGAATATTAACATTTTTCTTTAAAAAAATGTAATACATTTCATTAGTTGATCAAAATTTGAAACATTTAAATTAAAATTTAAGAGTGGGATGTGGGTTTTTATGAGTATAGGGTGCAGAGTGTTTGAAAAATTTGAAATTGTAAAATATTTTACTAAAATGTTATTATTAAAATAAAACTAAAAAAATCTACTAAATGTTAGTAAATAATAATGGTTTTGTGTACACTACATTACCTGACTTTGTTGTTGGTGGAGTGGGATTACTTAAGAATATTGTTTGATTAATCTGCATCTTCCCTGAGTTTATACTTGGTGGAGTGGGAATAGTAAATTTTATAGGTTGATTGTCCAGCACTTTTCCCAAGTTACTGCTTAGTGGAGTGGTAATAGTAAATTATATGGGCTTGGTATCCAACACCTTCCCTGAGTTACTACTTGGTGGAGTGGGAATAGTAAATTATATTGTTTGAGTGTCCAGCACCTTCCCTGAGGTTACAGTTGGTGGAGTTGGAATATTAAATTATATGGATTTTGTATCCAGCACCTTCCCTGACTTTGTACTTGGTGGTGTGGGAATAGTAAATTATATGGGTTTTGTATCCAGTACCTTCATGACTTTGAACTTGGTGGAGTGGAAATAGTAAATTATATGGGTTTGGTGTCCAGCACCTTCCCTGAGTTTGTACTTGGTGGAGTGGGAATAGTAAATTATATGGGTTTTGTGTCCAGGACTTTCCCTGACTTTGTACTTGGTGGAGTGGGAATAGTAAAATATATGAGTTTTGGGTCCAGCACCTTCCCTGAGTTTGTACTTGGTGGACTGGTAATAAAATAACATTTTTTTGAGTGTCCAGCACCTTCCCTGGGGTTATAGTTGGTGGAGTTGGAATAGTAAGTTATATGGGTTTTGTATCCAGCACCTTCCCCGACTTTGTACTTGGTGGAGTGGGAATAGTAAATTATATGGGTTTTGTGTCCAGCACCTTCCCTGAGTTTGTACTTGGTGGAGTGGGAATAGTAAATTATATGGGTTTTGTGTCCAGCACCTTCCCTGACTTTGTACTTGGTGGGGTGGGAATAGTAAATTATATGGGTTTTGTGTCCGGCACCTTCCCTGAGTTTGTACTTGGTGGAGTGGGAATAGTAAATTATATGGGTTTTGTGTCCAGGACCTTCCCTGACTTTGTACTTGGTGGAGTGGGAATAGTAAATTACATTTTTTGAGTGTCCGGCAACTTCTGTGAGGTTATAGTTGGTGGAGTTGGAAAAGTAAGTTACATGGATTTTGGATCCAGCACCTTCCCTGACTTTGTACTTGGTGGAGTGGGAATAGTAAATTATATGGGTTTTGTGTTCAGCACCTTCTTTGAGTTTATACTTGGTGGAGTGGTAATAGTAAACCATATGGGTTTTGTGTCCAGCACCTTCCCTGACTTTGTACTTGGTGGAGTGGGAATAGTAAATTATATGGCTTTGTTATCCAGCACCTTCCCTGAGTTACTACGTGGTGGAGTGGGAATAGTAAATTACATTTTTTGAGTGTCCAGCACCTTCCCTGAGGTTATAGTTGGTGGAGTTGGAATAGTAAGTTATATGGGGTTTGTGTCCAGCACCTTCCCTGACTTTGTACTTGGTGGAGTGGGAATAGTAAATTATATGGGTTTTGTGTCCAACACCTTCCCTGAGTTTGTACTTGGTGGAGTGGGAATAGTAAATTATATGGGTTTTGTGTCCAGGACCTTCCCTGACTTTGTACTTGGTGGAGTGGGAATAGTAAATTATATGGGTTTTGTGTCCAGCACCTTCCCTGAGTTTGTACTTAGCGGAGAGGTATTAGTAATTTATATTGTATCCAGCACCTTCCCTGACTTTGTACTTGGTGGAGTGGGAATAGTAAATTATATGGGTTTTGTGTTCAGCACCTTCCCTCACTTTGTACTTGGTGGAGTGGGAATAGTAAATTATATGGGTTTGTTATCCAGCACTTTCCCTGAGTTACTACTTGGTGGAGTGGGACTAGTAAATTACATTTTTGAGTGTCCAGCACCTTCCCTGAGGTTATAGTTGGTGGAGTTGGAATAGTGAGTTATATGGGTTTTGTATCCAGCACCTTCCCTAACTTTGTACTTGGTGGAGTGGGAATAGTAAATTATATGGGTTTTGTGTTCAGCACCTTCCCTGACTTTGTACTTGGTGGAGTGGGAATAGTAAATTATATGGGTTTGTTATCCAGCACTTTCCCTGAGTTACTACTTGGTGGAGTGGGAATAGTAAATTACATTTTTTCAGTGTCCAGCACCTTCCCTGAGGTTATAGTTGGTGGAGTTGGAATAGTAAGTTATATGGGCTCTGTATCCAGCACCTTCACTGACGTTGTACTTGGTGGAGTGGGAATAGTAAATTATATGGGTTTTGTGTTCAGCACCTTCTTAGAGTTTGTACTTGGTGGAGTGGGAATAGTAAAATATATGGGTTTTGTGTCCTGCACTTTCCTTGACTTTGTACTTGGTGGAGTGGTAATAGTAAATTATATGGGTTTTGTGTCCAGCACCTTCCCTGAGTTTGTACTTGGTGGAGTGGTAATAGTAAATTATTTGGGTTTTGTCTCCAGGACCTTCCCTGACTTTGTACTTGGTGGAGTGGGAATAGTAAATTATATGGGTTTGGTTTCCAGCACCTTCCCTGAGTTACTACTTGGTGGAGCGGGAATAGTAAATTACATTGTTTGAGTGTCCAGCACCTTCCCTGAGGTTATAGTTGGTGGAGTTGGAATAGTAAGTTATATGGGTTTTGTATCCAGCACCTTCTCCGACTTTGTACTTGGTGGAGTGGGAATAGTAAATTATATGGGTTTTTTGTCCAGCCCCTTTCCTGACTTTGTACTTGGTGGAGTGGGAATAGTAAATTATATGGGTTTTGTGTCCAGCACCTTCCCTGAGTTTGTACTTGGTGGAGTGGGAATAGTAAATTATATGGGTTTTATGTCCAGCAACTTCTCTGAGTTAGTACTTGGTGGAATGTGAATAGTAAATTACATTGTTTGAGTGTCCAGCACCTTCCCTGAGCTTATGGTTGGTGGAGTTGGAATAGTAAGTGATATGGGTTTTGTATCCAGCACCTTCCCAGACTTTGTACTTGGTGGAGTGGGAATAGTAAATTAGATGGTTTTGTGTCCAGCACCTTCCCTGAGTTTGTACTTAGTGGAATGGGAATAGTAAATTATATGGGTTTTGTGTCCAGCACCTTATATGAGTTACTACTTGGTGGAGTGGGAATAGTAAATTACATTGTTTGAGTGTCCAGCACCTTCCCTGAGGTTATAGTTGGTGGAGTTGGAATAGTAAGTTATATGGGTTTTGTATCCAGCACCTTCCCTGACTTTGTACTTGGTGGAGTGGGAATAATAAATTATATGGGTTTTGTGTCCAGCACCTTCCCTGTGTTTGTACTTGGTGGAGTGGGAATAGTAAATTATATGGGTTTTGTGTCCAGCACCTTCCCTGACTTTGTACTTGGTGGAGTGGGAATAATAAATTATATGGGTTTTGTGTCCAGCACCTTCCCTGTGTTTGTACTTGGTGGAGTGGGAATAGTAAATTATATGGGTTTTGTGTCCAGCACCTTCCCTGACTTTGTACTTGGTGGAGTGGGAATAATAAATTATATGGGTTTTGTGTCCAGCACTTTCCCTGTGTTTGTACTTGGTGGAGTGGGAATAATAAATTATATGGGTTTTGTGTCCAGCACCTTCCCTGTGTTTGTACTTGGTGGAGTGGGAATAATAAATTATATGGGTTTTGTGTCCAGCACCTTCCCTGTGTTTGTACTTGGTGGAGTGGGAATAATAAATTATATGGGTTTTGTGTCCAGCACCTTCCCTGTGTTTGTACTTGGTGGAGTGGGAATAATAAATTATATGGGTTTTGTGTTCAGCACCTTTTTTGAGTTTATACTTGGTGGAGTGGGAATAGTAAATCATATGGGTTTTGTGCCCAGCACCTTACCTGACTTTGTACTTGGAGTGGGAATAGTAAATTATCTGGGTTTGTTATCCAGCCCCTTCCCTGAGTTACTACTTGGTGGAGTGGGAATAGTAAATTACATTTTTTGAGTGCCCAGCAACTTCCGTGAGGTTATAGTTGGTGGAGTTGGAATAGTAAGTTATATGGATTTTGTATCCAGCACCTTCCCTCACTTTGTACTTGGTGGAGTGGGAATAGTAAATTATATGGGTTTTGTGTTCAGCACCTTTTTTGAGTTTATACTTGGTGGAGTGGGAATAGTAAATCGTATGGGTTTTGTGTCCAGCACCTTCCCTGCCTTTGTACTTGTTGGAGTGGGAATAGTAAATTATATGGGTTTGTTATCCAGCCCCTTCCCTGAGTTACTACTTGGTGGAATGTGAATAGTAAATTACATTGTTTGAGTGTCCAGCACCTTCCCTGAGCTTATGGTTGGTGGAGTTGGAATAGTAAGTGATATGGGTTTTGTATCCAGCACCTTCCCAGACTTTGTACTTGGTGGAGTGGGAATAGTAAATTAGATGGTTTTGTGTCCAGCACCTTCCCTGAGTTTGTACTTAGTGGAATGGGAATAGTAAATTATATGGGTTTTGTGTCCAGCACCTTATATGAGTTACTACTTGGTGGAGTGGGAATAGTAAATTACATTGTTTGAGTGTCCAGCACCTTCCCTGAGGTTATAGTTGGTGGAGTTGGAATAGTAAGTTATATGGGTTTTGTATCCAGCACCTTCCCTGACTTTGTACTTGGTGGAGTGGGAATAATAAATTATATGGGTTTTGTGTCCAGCACCTTCCCTGTGTTTGTACTTGGTGGAGTGGGAATAGTAAAT
The DNA here is from genome assembly GCF_964263255.1 of Lissotriton vulgaris. Taxonomy (NCBI): domain Eukaryota; kingdom Metazoa; phylum Chordata; class Amphibia; order Caudata; family Salamandridae; genus Lissotriton; species Lissotriton vulgaris. Next base: position 39,284,734 of record NC_141694.1, on the reverse strand, counting down.
TGTATGGGTTTTGTGTCCAGCACCTTCCCTGACTTTGTACTTGGTGGAGTGGGAATAATAAATTATATGGGTTTTGTGTCCAGCACCTTCCCTGTGTTTGTACTTGGTGGAGTGGGAATAGTAAATTATATGGGTTTTGTGTCCAGCAACTTCCCTGACTTTGTACTTGGTGGAGTGGGAATAATAAATTATATGGGTTTTGTGTCCAGCACTTTCCCTGTGTTTGTACTTGGTGGAGTGGGAATAATACATTATATGGGTTTTGTGTCCAGCACCTTCCCTGTGTTTGTACTTGGTGGAGTGGGAATAATAAATTATATGGGTTTTGTGTCCAGCACCTTCCCTGTGTTTGTACTTGGTGGAGTGGGAATAATAAATTATATGGGTTTTGTGTCCAGCACCTTCCCTGTGTTTGTACTTGGTGGAGTGGGAATAATAAATTATATGGGTTTTGTGTTCAGCACCTTTTTTGAGTTTATACTTGGTGGAGTGGGAATAATAAATTATATGGGTTTTGTGTCCAGCACCTTCCTTGTGTTTGTACTTGGTGGAGTGGGAATAATAAATTATATGGGTTTTGTGTTCAGCACCTTCCCTGTATTTGTACTTGGTGGAGTGGGAATAATAAATTATATGGGTTTTGTGTTCAGCACCTTTTTTGAGTTTATACTTGGTGGAGTGGGAATAGTAAATCATATGGGTTTTGTGCCCAGCACCTTACCTGACTTTGTACTTGTTGGAGTGGGAATAGTAAATTATATGGGTTTGTTATCCAGCCCCTTCCCTGAGTTACTACTAGGTGGTGTGGGAATAGTAAATTAAATTTTTTGAGTGCCCAGCAACTTCCCTGAGGTTATAGTTGGTGGAGTTGGAATAGTAAGTTATATGGATTTTGTATCCAGCACCTTCCCTCACTTTGTACTTGGTGGAGTGGGAATAGTAAATTATATGGGTTTTGTGTTCAGCACCTTTTTTGAGTTTATACTTGGTGGAGTGGGAATAGTAAATCGTATGGGTTTTGTGTCCAGCACCTTCCCTGCCTTTGTACTTGTTGGAGTGGGAATAGTAAATTATATGGGTTTGTTATCCAGCCCCTTCCCTGAGTTACTACTTGGTGGAGTGGGCATAGTAAATTACATTTTTTGAGTGTCCAGCACCTTCTCTGAGGTTATAGTTGGTGGAGTTGGAATAGTAAGTTATATGGGTTTTGTGTCCAGCACCTTCCCTGACTTTGTACTTGTGGGAGTGGGAATAGTAAATTATATGGGTTTTGTGTCCAACACCTTACCTGAGTTTGTACTTGGTGGAGTGGGAATAGTAAATTATATGGGTTTTGTGTCCAGGACCTTCCCTGACTTTGTACTTGGTGGAGTGGGAATAGTAAATTATATGGGTTTGTTATCCAGCACCTTCCCTGAGTTACTACTTGGTGGAGTGGGAATAGTAAATTCAATTTATTGATTGTCCAGCACCTTCCCTGAGGTTATAGTTGGAGGAGTTGGAATAGTAAGTTATATGGGTTTTGTATCCAGCACCTTCCCTAACTTTGTACTTGGTGGAGTGGGAATAGTACATTATATGGGTTTTGTGTTCAGCACCTTCTTTGAGTTTGTACTTGGTGGAGTGGGAATAGTACATTATATATTTTCAGTGTCCAGCACCTTCCCTGAGGTTATTGTTGGTGGAGTTGGAATAGTAAGTTATATGGGCTTTGTATCCAGCACCTTCCCTGACTTTGTACTTGGTGGAGTGGGAATAATAAATTATATGGGTTTTGTGTTCAGCACCTTCTTAGAGTTTGTACTTGGTGGAGTGGGAATAGTAAATTATATGGGTTTGGTATCCAGCACCTTCCCTGATTTTCTACTTGGTGGAGTGGGAATAGTGAATGATATGGGTTTTGTGTCCAGCACCTTCCCTGACTTTGTATTTGGTTGAGTGGGAATAGTAAATTATATGGGTTTTGTGTCCAGCACCTTCTTTGAGTTTGTACTTGGTGGAGTGGGAATAGTAAATTATATGGGTTTGGTGTCCAGCACCTTCTCTGAGTTTGTACTTGGTGGAGTGGGAATATTAAATTATATTGTTTGAGTGTCCAGCACCTTCCCTGAGTTTATATTTGGTGGAGTTGGAATAGTAAATTAAATGACTATTGTGTAACATCTTCTTTGAGTTTATATTTGGTGGAGTTGGAATAGTAATTTCTTTGGGTTAAGGGTTTAGCACCTTCTCTGAGTTTATACTTGGTGGAGTGGGAATGATAAAATATTTTGGTTTACTGTTAAGCATTTTGGTAGAATATATAGTTGATGAAGTGGGAATAGTAAATTATAATATATGAATATTTAGTATTTTGTGAAAGAACATATAATGATATTAACTATGTTGAATTCATGTTGTATGGTAAAATTTTTATCACAATATTAATTAATTTTTGTAATTGTTAGTAATAAAAAAAACATTATTCGAGTCACAGCATGTTTTTTCAATGTTATCTGTACATTTTTATTTTCATTAAATACCTTAAAATAATTTACATTTTCATCACAGTTGTACATTTGTCTCAAAAAAATAATATTGCACACATAATTTATTACAATTATTTTGAAGTAAAGTAATATTTATTAAGTGTACATTTTTTAATGTAAAAATAAATCATTTATTTGGCATGTCATATATAACAACTTTTTTTATATTTTTTTAACATTGTGGTAGTATTTTTAAAAAAAATGTTGTAGTACACATATTTATAAACATTAATACAAAAAGGTAGGTTTTATTAACATTATTATAATATTTACATTTGTACTTTTTTGAAATATTTGTTATTATTAATATTAAAAATATTAATAATAATATTTGTTTTCAAATACATTGCTAATGTTTTTAGGTAAAACATTGGTTTATACAAACAGTAAATAATAGTAATATTAATAACAGTATTGAATATTCATACAGTCATGTAAGTAATTTTTAATAAGATAAATGTTTCTTTATTTAATATAAAGTCATTGAAAATAACATATAGTACATTCGAATAATATTTATAACAATGTTACATTTTTGTTTAATTGAAAAAAATACAATAGTTACATAATGTATATTGTAACATGTGTAAAATAATTTCTAAATATTATTTAATGTTAATAGAAATGGGACTATTTGTTTGTTTGGGCCTATTTTGTAACCGCGCCATGTTATTTTGGGTCATTTCGATTTGGAAGAGCTCGCGGTTGGAGCCTGCTTCGCGTGTTGAAGGGTAAGTTTAATTTTAAGTACTTTATATAAGTTATATGTTTAGTTTGAGTGTTTGTGGAGTGCGTGTAAGTGTTTTATTGTCTGGAAGTTGTAGGATGTGTGTGTTTTAGGAGGTAGTTACGGTTATCGTTTTGGTTCCGTTTTGCAAATTTTTGTTAGTATGTTGATGAGGTAGGAATAGGGTTAGAAATGTAATGCAATGTTTAGTATTGTGTTTAATAATATTTTATATTGTATGTTGGGGTGTATTGTGTGCCGGTGGGTATGTATTTTTTCTATTTTACAGGTACTTTATGTGGATTTCGTTTTTGGGGGAAGATTGCGTTTTTTTTTGTAAGAAGGGTCTCTAATATTTTTTAATATGTTAGAGAGACACTTTCTACCATTTTCGTTTTTTCCTGGAGCGTTTTTTTATCTTTTTTGGGTCTTTAATGGCTTATCGCTGGATCCATTATGGAGGAGAATCGTTATGGATCTGTTTTTTTTATTTTTATTTCTATTTAATTACCATGGAGCGTTTTTTCTTTTTTTGTGAACTATTTTCGGGTTTTTTAAGGGTTTCCGAGTGGATTGTGTTGGAGCACATTTTTTGGGATTTCGTGTTATTTTTGGATGACCCCTTTTGGATTGTTTTGGTGGATTACTTCGAAGGAATTACTTATTTTGTTACAAAGGTTTTTCTTCAGCAACAAAGTGAGTAAGTATTTTTATTTTATTTATTGGGTGGAATTGTTATGTTATTTTTTATGTAATTTTATAGTATATGTTAGTAATTGTAAGGAAATTATTTAGATATATTTAAATAAATATTTTAAATATATTTAAATAATTTTGTTACACTTTCTAACATGTAATTAATATCTATAGTTTATGTTTACTATTTGAATATTGTAGGTATGTGACTTATGTTTAAAGAATTGTTTTAGCTATGGTAGATAGGTATGGTAGGTCTCTGGTAGTTGGGTATAGGGTTACTTGGCTTTGTAAGGTGTTGTACATTTTTTTCGTTTCTTTGATACTCCACTTTCACGCACAGTTATACGCGAAATGGAAACATATTTACAAGGCACTGAAAAAATCACGCAGGGTGACTTTACATGACCTTGTAAATATGGGAAGCCCGTTGCGATGTGTCACTAAAAGTGCCACACCAGCGGTGCAATGGGCTTGTAAATAAGCCCCTTAAAGTACATTTTGGGTAAAAGCCAGAAGTTTGCTGCACAGTCACCAGGATTTAAACTGAGGAGTACAAACGGAATTTTTATTTTATCCTAGTAAGATACTTCAGGCCTCATTTATGGGGCCCCTTGCGCCGCCGGAACGTCACTTTTTTTACATTCCGGGGGCGCAAGAGCCTGCTCCATATTTACGTGGTAGCATTAAGCCACTTTTTTTGCCTTAATCCTGCCTCGTAAATATGGCTCCCTTTAACCCAGTTTTCTGAGTTAAAGGGGCGTGCAATGGGTGTTGTTGGGGGCATTTCCAGCAACATCGATGGCTTTTTGACACTGCCCTAGATTTACGAAAATGTACATCTAAGGCAGCAAAAACGTACCTCTCCCCATGGGAGCCGCAAAGGAGGTACAACGAGGAGAAATACCTTTATTTCTCCTTGTTTTTCCTTTTTCTTTATGTGCTGCATGCAGCACACATAGAAAGAGGAAAACGCCTCTTCTGATTGTTTCTGAGCAGGAAGGTTTGCCTCCCTGCTCAGAAATAATCATCCCCACAACTTATGGTGCACCATGGTGCAAAGGTGTCTGTGTTGGCGCATGGTAGCCCATTGTGTGCCGGCGCAGGGGAAAAGGAGAGGAATGCGCTGTATCTCATAGATACGGCTCATTCCTGCCCTTTTCTTTTACCCTAGGGCAGCATAGCAGGAAGGCCTGCTGCGCTGCCTTAAGGAAAAACCCCATAAACGAGGCCTTGCATTTCCAATTCTGTGGGTCCCTATGCCAAACTCTCACAACAAGGTAGCTCTGTAGAAAGGTCAGTGATAGAAGAGCATTTTGTTTGCAGTACACAGAAGGTTTCACTTTGATAGGTTATATTTAAACAAGCCCATCACTTAACTTGACAATGCTGACATAACCTTCCGATGTTAAGCACTTTGTCATTTCACTTTGTGCTTTTTGGTTCATAAAGTATTTTTTTTACACTCATAAGTAGGAGATGAGACATACTAGAAATCTCTGTTGTTTCTATAGGAAAGCAAACTGAACATTTGATCTTTCCTTTTCAAATGATATGTAATACTTTTATCTATCTATACTACTATTATAAAGGAAGAACTTTGAACCTTTGAGGCGGGTAAACTAGGGAACCACAGCGCCAATCCACACACCCGATACATCGTTGTAATCGTCAGGGTATGCAGATGGACATAGGCTATATAAACATAATAAATATAAGTTATTTAAAAAATTTACAGAAAAAAAGTAGTCCCTTGGAAGAAGCGCCGGCCGCGACGTGCGTGCCCGACGTGAGGAGCGCGGGGAGGAGCGGCGTCCAGGAGCACGAGGAGGACCGGCGGACATGGCGCGGGGAGGAGCAGTGAGGAGCGGCGGACAGGCGGTGAGGAGCGGCGGACAGTCGGTGAGGAGCGGCGGACAGGCATGGAGGAGGGATGAGCAGCGGATGAGGTAGGTTATTTATTTATTTATTTAGGAGCGGTGAGCGGTGGAAAAATGAAGCAAAAATGAAAATCGTGAGCAAGAGGAAGCAAACTGAGCATTACAAAAGTGAGCCAAACGGTGCATTACAGGAGGAAAAAGTTACTTGTGCAGGTTACAAAAGCGTACATTGTGAGCAAGAGGAAACACATTTAGGGAAAAAGACAATATATAGCAAACTAATGGTAATTATATCGCCCTTGTGTCGACCTCATATCGCATGCTCTATATTAAATGATAATAATTTGCTGAGACAGTGATGTATCAAAATTATTTGATTATTTTATTTCTGTTTGTTAACTTTTCTTATTTTTTTGAAGGAAAAATCTTTATCTTTTCTATCTCAATTAGTTTATAAAAAACACATGTACTTCATATAATTTAACATTCAATGACATATAATGCACATACAGACAAAAACTAAACAATATCAACAACAGTGCAAAGAAAGAAACGTGCTATACGATATATTCAGTCGATGGAAAATAATGAAGAAGGCAATGCGGTATTAGGGTTCAAGGCTAGGTTTGGGTTTTGGGGTACAGTGGTATTTTAGGGTTCAGGGCTAGGTTTGGGTTTTAAGGTACAGGGGTATTTATAGGGTTCAGGGCTACGTTTGGGTTTTGGGGTACAGGGTATATTTGTAGGGTTAAGATGGGTTAATGTTTAAGGGAGTTGGGGTATTTTAAGGAGTAAGGATGGGTTATGATTATGGGGTGCAGGGGTATTTAAAGGGAGCAGGGTGGGATTAGCACTCGATATGAGACATGGCATGAAGGGAGGAATGTACCACACGCCCCCAGCATTTGTCACGCCCACAGCATACGCCCACAGTACAACGCAGACACACCCACAAGGGACTACTTTGCTGGCACGGTTCTTTTACCTTTTAAATGTATATGGTGGGCGTCTGCATAGCCTATGTCCTTATGCTGCAACTGCTCTTTCCAACGCTGTATTGGGTGTTGTGATTGGTGCTGTGGTTCCTGAGATTACCCGCCTCAAAGGTTTGGGCTCTCTCTTTATTATATTAGTATGGATATGGATATGCATATAACCATAAAAGCAAACACATTAAAATTAATTAATTAAAACACATTTTAAAAAGAACCAACTGCAAAATATACATCTTCCCCATTCAACATTTGTAAAAAAAAATATATGGCGCGGGTCCACATTGGCTAAATCCATATAATTTCACTAAAGGGGATACAAACACTTAGAATAAATAAGGTAAAATCTACAAAAGAGAGTAAAGTGCAAAAGTGTCCGATCTGATTGACCTAAGTTAGAGCTGTTCTATTGGTTCGAAGGGAAGCGAGCTAGGAGAGCGCTCTCCCAGGTACAAGGCGCCTTCAATAAACAGGGTTCTGTGCCGAAACATGTTTTAAGCCAGCAATAGCTCTTGACAGTATGTTTATACAAGTCTCCGCCATCCCTGTCTGCAGGCCTGTTCTCCAGAAGCAATTTCTTCACATGCGATTTATCAGGCTTAGAAATTTTGGAAGGCTCATAAAAGAGGCTTGGCGGCCCTAGGGACACCAAAGCAGATTTGACATATAAAAGCCAGGGTATTCTATAGGCCCTTGTCTCAATTTAAACAACTGTCAATAACCTGGCGATTGCAACTTGCATGGGGATTTAACCAAACTGAGAGCCAGCGTAAAAGAGAAGCCAACTTTCTCCTGACAAATCATACTGGTAGAAGAAGGAGGGAGGCACAGTAGACGTCGAAGGCAATGAAACTCTTCTGATTTAGCAAAATGTAGGTCGGCGTTGCCCCAGACCCATGCGCCTTACAGTGCCTTTTGTATAATTCTTATCTAGGGGCCAGGGGTTACTACCAAGATCTCTAGAAAGAATAGACAGAGCATCCACACAGTTTAGGTTTTTTGGTACCTAACTGATAGGTTGGGTAGCCATGAGATATAAAGTATCAAACACAATACCCAGATTGGGGAAACTGGAAACCTTCAACAATGGACACCTAATAAGTATTTGCCATCAGCATATAATCGAGCAGAAACCGGAGTAGATTTAGTAGAATGCAGATCCATCCCACCTCCTGACAACTACTGTTTATTCAGGATGTTGATATCAAAAAGAAACAAAATGGCTGCCAGCATGGAGCCTTGAAGTCCACCTCGATCAAATTTCACGGGGGCGAATACACACCATTGGGTCCAAAACATACTCTTGCTTCTAAGTCCGGATGTAGATCTGCAAGTAAGTGCGCCAGAGTAACATCCAATCTCTGTTTCAATAAAATCATTCCAGGTGGTCACTTGACTATCTTACATTTTTCTTTTTCCACGTGACCACGTGACCACTGGTTCAACAGGAGGTTGTCCCACATGAAACAGGGGAAAGTGGCTGTGCTCTACACTGTTCATGGTCTCCACCTGAATCAGAATAAGAAACGATTTTGTTTGATTGATTTATTTTACTTTATTTATTTAAAGCGCATCTATCATCCCCAGAGGACCTCCTTGTCCTGGAACAAACACAAAGAGACTCTGCAAATTCAATGCCACTAAAAAGGGTACAATTCAGAAAAGGGGGTGGTGATGGACAGAGTATCTGAATTAAGCAGAACACTCCTACCCAGTCAAGAGATCCGGGCTTGATCCATCACCGTTTTTTAGCTCACTGCACCATCCCAGCTCAGAACCTGGCTACATGCAAATTAGTCTGTCCCTGGCCCAGTGCATCATGGGAACAGGGCAGACCAAACTACCAAGCCAATTCTTATACTGGGAAGGAAACAAGCTTCCGGGGACCAGTTTCTGGCATTACAGCCGTCTTCGGCCCGGCTTGCTTGAATCCTGATGGTGCAGTGAGCAAGGGACACATGTCTGAACATACCCTTCCACGCTTATGGTGGACAAAACGATTCAGAAAAGGGGGTGGTGATGGACAGAGGCTTGATCCCTCACCGTTTTTTAGCTCACTGCACCAACCTAAAAAGGGTACAGCCAGGTTTTCAAGTGGTGGACAATAGAATCAGAGGAGGAAGAGATGGGGCGCTACCATCAAGAGAAAGCCTCCTTTTGGCTTACTCTATCCCTATAGTAATTACCCCTACTTCTTGTGCGACAAATGTGTTAATTGTAGAGATTTTTGCACGTGCACGTGTATTGCACGTGGACTTGCGCTTACCCATAGTAGTAAGGACGAAATGGGGGGAGCCTCTTCCTGACTTAGACGGGTGCAGACAGGACCACTCTTGGTCTGGTCTTCGCCCATGCATTGCCCGGGTGCATCCCACGCTCTGGGACCAAATGTCTTGTTATCCTTAAAATGTACTTGCATGTTTCACTATACTAATTCAACACTAATCCTCTATGGGTCCCGGAGTAGCATTTGACGCCTTCTCAGGGGTAGTAAGCGCTATACAAATGCAATTACAATTCAATACAATACAATATAGCGCTGTGTGTCCAACTCCACTGCTCCTCTCCTTCATATGGTAGGTATAGGCCTCGTAGACCTCAGTCATCAGGCAGACTGTATGCCAGAAAACATGCAGCTGCCTCACGTGGCAGAAGCAAAGGTTCCACTATATTGCACTGCTGGCCACACCTCCACTGCTCCTGTATTTCACTTGGGGAGTGTGGGCCTCGTAATCCTCAGTCCTCAGGCTCCCCGGAACGCACAGCTGACGCTCCTGGATTTTCAAAAAGCATCACGAGGGGAGATTTATTTATTTATGTATTTAAATTTGTCAGCGCACAGCTACCCAAAAGGGTTTCCCGGCGCCGTGAGGAACAGCAGAGGGTGGAGAGACCTATTGGCTAAAATTGTATTTATTTATTTATATATTTATGCGTTTTTATATAGCGCGGACTTTACCCGAAGGCGTCAGAGCGCTTCACAATAGGAACAGTAATGATATATGAGGAGAAAATTACAAGTGAGCAAATTACAAAATCAAACGTTGTTACATGAGGAAAAAATACATGAGGTAGCAAACGGTGCAATACAGGAGGAAAAAGTGACGTGTGCAGGTTACAAGAGAAAACAAAGGACAATTAGAGGTATAATACTGCAATATATGGCAGACACTCAAGCACAAGAACAAACGTTACGTAGGCAATGGTGGAACTTGTGCAAGTATCTAAAGCAAACAAAATGTGAGAAGTAGCAAACAGTGTGTTACAAGAGAAAGTGGCGTGTGCATGTTACAAAAGAGTACCAAACACAGATACAAGGATAATACTGCAATAAATGGCAAACACTCCAATCACAAGAACACACTGGGAAGGCACTTCCATAGTCATGGAGAATAGAATTTTCAATAATGGGAGGTCTTCCTTCAGATAATAAAGAAGGCGTGAAATAAATTTGGAGGTGTCTTTGGAGGAGGTCAGTTTTGAAGGCCTTGGAGGAGGTGGTGGTCCGGAGCTGAGGCGGAAGTGAGTTCCAGATTCTCACTGCGTAGCCTGAAAAGGATTGGGCCATCGATCTTTCTTTCTTGAAAGTGGGAGTTCAAGCAGTAAATTTTCCGCATTACGAGGTGATCTAGAGCCTCCAGAGAGTTTTAGTTTATTCACCAGGTAGCGAGGAAAAGAGGAGTGCAAGGCTTTGTGGGTAATACAGGCAGTCTTGTAGATAGCTCTAGCCTCGATGGGAAGCCATAAGAGGGTGGATAACATCGGTATGATGTGGTCGCTTCTTTTGGCCCCCTAAATGAAACGAGCTGCTGAATGGAGAACAGATTTCAGGGGGGACAGGTGGGATTTGGGGAGGCCAGTAAGAAGAGAATTGCAGTAGTCCAGTCTGGAGAGGACCAGCGATTTCACCAGGGTTTTAAGGTCTTGCTTCAGGAAAAAGCGATGAATTCCCCAAAGAAGGCGCAGTTGGTATCGAGCAGACTTTGGAATGGAATTGATGTGGGAGATTAGATTGAGTTTTTTGTCGAGTATGACACCAAGGGATTTTGTGCTGTCAACAATTATGGGTTTATTGGTGGAGAAGTGTGGCTCACCGGTAAGAGGAGGCAGACCCCGATGCAGAGGTCAGACCCGGGACCAGGGTTTAATCCCCGACGCGGCAGGGTCTTGAGCTCAAATGTCCACAGACTCGATAATTCTCGACTCGGTGCCTACTCAAATCATGGGTTCACACTCTGCAACTCTGGACAATAGCTTGCTTAATCTCCACTATGGCCCCACCACGATGGGATGCCTGGCTTTCACCTTGGGGATGCCCAGTAGGGGTTATCTCGCAGGGAAAAGCCAGGACGGGTTCCCAAAGCAAGCGCCTTGAGACCTTACGGTGAAGGGCGCTATATAAGAACGTATGATTTATTTATTTATTTATTTATTGTTAAGTAGATTCATCTGATCCATCCATGATTGAACCAGGGGAGGAGAAAGTGAGGAGGAGAGGAGGAGGAGGAATTCAGTTTTGGAGGGATTCAGAATCAGTTGAAGATTTGATATCCAGTTTTGAATGGAGTCGAGAGTGGAGCTTAGGATGGCGAGATCGTGAGTGGAGGCAACCTTGAGGTAGATTTGAGTGTCATCTGCATAGAGATGATAGTGGATCCCGGATTTACTTAGGAGATTTCCCAGTGGTTCTAAATAGAGATTCAACAATGTGGGTGCAAGTATAGATCCTTGAGGGACACCTTGACCTATCGCCAAAGGAGATGAAAGATTGTTCGCTATTTTGATCATTTGGGATCTATCAGAGAGGAAGGAAGCAAACCATTTAAGCACAGTGCCCTCCTTGCCCATTCTCTGTTGCAGAGTGTTGAGGAGAGTGTTGTGATTGACAGTGTCAAAGGCTGCCGAAAGGTCAAGGAGAATTAGAAGGATGGACCCCCCCCCCATTCATCGAGTATCCTCAGCGCGTCATCAACCACTTGCAGTAGGGCTGTTTCAGTGCTGCAGTTTTGGATGAAGCCGGACTGACAATTGTCAAAAAGATCATTGTCCTTGATATGACGAGAGAGTTGTTTCGCTACACATCTTTCTGTGATCTTCGCAAGAAAGGATAGGTTAGTGATGGGACGGAAGTTGTTGAGGTCATTCGTATCAGCAGTGGGTTTTTTAAGCAGAGGGGTGACCTGCCCAGTTTTGAAGGACACTGGAAGGGAGCCTTGACAGAGGGAGAGGTTGAACAGAGTGGTCCAATAGGAAACAGAAAGGGTATAGAAGTCAATGGCACTGGGGAAGGGGTCCAGAGAATGGTTGGAGGGCTTTTTTTTCGAGGCTGCAATTGAGAAGGGCAGCTTCAGAGATGGGGTCAAATTTCTGCCTAATGGCTAAGGATTTACGCTCCTCTGGAGGGGTAGGATGAGCGACCTGATCCACAAGGGATTTCACTTTTTCGTCAAAGAATATAGCAAAATCCTCTGCTTTCTTTGTAGAATCGTCCAACTTGGAGGTTGGGGGAGAGCAGTTAGGAATCTTGATGAGATCAAATAGTTTTTTGGGTCTATATTTGGCTGAGTCAAGGAGGGTTCTGAAGTGCGAGGCTTTCCCAAGGAAGATGTACTTGTGGTACTTGGATCTTGCTGAACGAAGAGTGGCTAAATTATCGGTGGAGGGCGCTTGCCTCCATTGTTTCTCAAGGAATCTTAGCTGTTTCTTTTCTTCATAGAGGGATTTGTTGAACCAAGGTGCTGAAGGAGTGGGCCTTATCTCTTTGCTTTGGAGAGGAGCAACGTTATTGATTTCGACTGCAAGGACTGTGAGGCATTGGGAGGTGAGTTCATCAACATCTAGGTTCGGGTCTAGCCTTGGAAGTGATAACAAAGCTGATTCACAGAGGGAACATGGCTTGGCAGTTCGGTCGGGACTGTTCCCAAGAGGCAGAGGTTCAAGACTGGTTTACTTATGGCCATGTCTGAACTGGGGTGGCTTGGTGAGCAAAATAACGATGGATTAAACCCAGATCTATGACTGGGGGTGAATGTTTTGCCAATGTGCAACATTCCGTCCATCGCCTTGTGTGTTTTGCTGTTCACCCTGTGTGGGAAGGGTATTCCCAGATGTGGGTTCCGTGCTCACTACGCTACTGAAGTCAAGCTATCCTGGCTGAAGACGGCTGATAGCCAGAAACCGGTCCTAGGATGCTTGATTCCGGTCCAGGGAAGGCATGGCTTGGCAGTTCGGTCGGGACTATTCCCATGAGGCACAGGGTCAAGACTGATTTGCATATGGCCATGTCTGAACTGGGGTGGCGTGGTGAGCAAAATAACGATGGATTAAACCCAGATGTATGACTGGGGGTGAATGTTTTGCCAATGTGCAACATTCTGTCCATCACCTTGTGTGTTTTGCTGTTCACAGAGGGAACTAACATAAATATTTTTAGCATCACGGAACCAGGAGGTAGCCTTCTTAGGTTGGCCAAGAGTTATAGAGTGTGATAGGTGAAGAGAGAATAGGATGAGGAGGTGGTCAGACCAGTCTACATGAATAGGGGTAGTGATAGAAAGCATGCCTGTTTTAGAAATAACAAGGTCCAGGATTGAGCCCTTAGAGTGTGTTGATTCTGTGCAGTGTTAGATAAGATCGTTTGCAGAGAGGAAGGTGGCCAGCGAGTTCGCAGAAGAGTCTTGCGGTAAGCCCCAGTGGAGATTGAAGTCACCCACGAAGGTCTGATTGTCACTTTGCGAGAATTGGTTGCTGATGAAGTCAGTGAGTTCCTCCATAAACGAAGGGCCACTACAGGGTGGGCGGTAAATGACATGGAATCTGAGGGGTGAGTTGTGGTCCAATTGAAGCTCAAGAGAAAGGCATTCAAAAATGTGGAAGGAGCTGATAGGAAAAGCCTTAAATTGAAGGGAGTTTCTAAAGATGACTGCAAGCACTCTCTGGCGTGGGAATAGTAATTTTTACTCCTACGCTATCCAACGCTTTCTCTACTGTTGCACTCTCTGGAGTGGGAATAGTAATTTTGACCCCTACGCTATCCAACGCTTTCCCTACTGTTGCACTCTGTGGAGTGGGAATAGTAATTTTTACTCCTACCTATCCAACTCTTTCCCTACTGTTGCACTCTCTGGAGTGGGAACAGTAATTTATACTCCTACGCTATCCAACGCTTTCCCTACTGCTGCACTCTCTGGAGTGGGAATAGTAATTTTTACCCCTACGCTATCCAAAGCTTTCCCTACTGTTGCACTCTCTGGAGTGGGAATAGTAATTTTTACCCCTATGCTATCCAACGCTTTCCCTACTGTTGCACTCTCTGGAGTAGGAATAGTAATTTTTACTCCTACGGTATCCAACTCTTTCCCTACTGTTGCACTCTCTGGAGTGGGAATAGTAATTTTTACTCCTACGCTATCCAACGCTTTCCCTACTGTTGCACTCTCTGGAGTGGGAATAGTAATTTTTACCCCTAAGCTATCCAACGCTTTCCCTACTGTTGCACTCTCTGGAGTGGGAATAGTAATTTTTACTCCTACGCTATCCAACGCTTTCCCTACTGTTGTACTCTGTGGAGTGGGAATAGTAATTTTTACTCTTACGCTATCCAATGCTTTCCCTACTGTTGCACTCTCTGGAGTGGGAATAGTAATTTTTACTCCTACGCTATCCAACGCTTTCCCTACTGTTGCACTCTCTGGAGTGGGAATAGTAATTTTTACCCCTACGCTATCGAACGCTTTCCCTACTGTTGAACTCTCTGGAGTGGGAATAGTAATTTTTACCCCTACGCTATCCAACGCTTTCCCTACTGTTGCACTCTCTGGAGTGGGAATAGTAAATTTTACCCCTACGCTATCCAACACTTTCCCTACTGTTACACTCTCTGGAGTGGGAATAGTAATTTTTACTCCTACGCTATACAACGCTTTCCCTACTGTTGCACTCTCTGGCATGGGAATAGTAATTTTTACTCCTACGCTATCCAACGCTTTCCCTACTGTTGCACTCTCTGGAGTGGGAATAGTAATTTTGACCCCTACGCTATCCAACGCTTTCCCTACTGTTGCACTCTGTGGAGTGGGAATAGTAATTTTTACTCCTACCTATCCAACTCTTTCCCTACTGTTGCACTCTCTGGAGTGGGAACAGTAATTTATACTCCTACGCTATCCAACGCTCTCCCTACTGCTGCACTCTCTGGAGTGGGAATAGTAATTTTTACCCCTACGCTATCCAAAGCTTTCCCTACTGTTGCACTCTCTGGAGTGGGAATAGTAATTTTTACCCCGATGCTATCCAACGCTTTCCCTACTGTGCACTCTCTGGAGTGGGAATAGTAATTTTTACTCTCTACGCTATCCAACTCTTTCCCTACTGTTGCACTCTCTGGAGTGGGAATAGTAATTTTTACTCCTACGCTATCCAACGCTTTCCCTACTGTTGCACTCTCTGGAGTGGGAATAGTAATTTATACCCCTAAGCTATCCAACGCTTTCCCTACTGTTGCACTCTCTGGAGTGGGAATAGTAATTTTTACTCCTACGCTATCCAACGCTTTCCCTACTGTTGCACTCTGTGGAGTGGGAATAGTAATTTTTACTCTTACGCTATCCAATGCTTTCCCTACTGTTGCACTCTCTGGAGTGGGAATAGTAATTTTTACTCTTACGCTATCCAACGCTTTCCCTACTGTTGCACTCTCTGGAGTGGGAATAGTAATTTTTACCCCTAAGCTATCCAATGCTTTCCCTACTGTTGCACTCTCTGGAGTGGGAATAGTAATTTTTACTCCTATGCTATCCAACGCTTTCCCTACTGTTGCACTCCGTGGAGTGGGAATAGTAATTTTTACTCTTACGCTATCCAATGCTTTCCCTACTGTTGCACTCTCTGGAGTGGGAATAGTAATTTTTACCCCAACGCTATCCAACGCTTTTCCTACTGTTGCACTCTCTGGAGTGGGAATAGTAATTTTTACTCCTACGCTATCCAACGCTTTCCCTACTGTTGCACTCTGTGGAGTGGGAATAGTAATTTTTACTCTTACGCTATCCAACACTTTCCCTACTGTTGCACTCTCTGGAGTGGGACTAGTAATTTATACTCCTACGCTATCCAAAGTTTTATATATTTAAGTTTAAAAATATTAAAAGTATATTTAATTTTTTTATATTTTTTACATTTTATTTATGTTATTGTTTTATGTTTGTAAATGTATTTGTAATTTAGATATATTTTATTAATTTATAAATTAGTAAAATAATTATTACAACTTATTGTTCAGTACATATATATTATATATTTACTGTATATATTTAATTATTGTATTATAATTATATATGTATTATTTATTAATTTTAAACATTATTAGATACTTTTAACTATGTAGATTTTATTTATTAGTGTTATTTACTTTATTTTACATTTATATTTTAAAAGAAAAAAAACGATATTTTTAACATCGATATTTTTAACATCAATATTTTTTTTTTATATTTTTGTACTTACCATGTTGTAGATAGGATGTCGATATTCTTGCCCTCGATATTTTTGACTCGATATTCCTGTAGGTCGATATTTTGTAGGTCGATATTTTGTCAGTGATCCTAGGGGGAGATGGGCGTGGATCAAGGCGGTAGGGTAGAAGGAGAGGGGAGGACTTTGTGGAGTCATGGGAATGTAGGAGGTTTGGGAGGAAAAGAGGGGAGGTGGTTGAAGAGGTCCTGTCAGCTAGAAGAGGTGTCTGTGAGGGAACGGGCATCTGGCAGAGTGAGGGGGGTTAGGAGAAAGGGAAGTTGAACAAAGGAAGTGGTTCTGCTGGGCCCGAGGGAGGGAAATGGAAAGGGTTACCAAGGGGGGTAAGGGGGTAGCACAGCATTGCTGGAGGAGTGGGAGGAAGGAGAGAGATGCAATAGGTTTGTGGAGAAATTGGGGTGAATAACGAGGGGAGGAGGGGGCAGAGAAGTGGGGGGAGGGAGGAATAAGGGGAGCTTAGGGAAAGTTAACTGGGGAGAAGGTTGAAGGAGAGGTGGACTAAAAAGGGGGGTGACAGGTAGGAATATGGGGGAGGAGAAGAGATTTGAGTACCGGGATGGTGCAGATTGGATGAGGAGCGTATCAGCTAGAGGTAAGGCTGAAGTGATGAAGGAGGGGCATACTGTGAGGGGGGAGGAATAGGAGAGGAGGGCACAGGAGAGGGGGAGGGAAGAGGGCCGACCTGTGCTTCTCGAGGGTGCACCCTATTGGAGAGTAGGTGGGGTCAGGGGAGGAGAAAGGGAGTAATGGGTGGAGCTAGAAGGAGAGGCAGGGGATAACCCAGTCGCAGAGGAGTAGAGTAGGGAGGGGAAGAGGTGGTCAAAGAGCGAGAGACAGGTGTCTTTGCCTTGGATCATAACAGTACCGTTGTTATAGAGTAAGACAGTGAGGTAGCCGTTGAAACACGCAGAGGGGGACATTTGTAGTTGTTTCCCATGAGGGATAGAGGAGCAGGAGGTGACTTTACGGGAATTATATAAGCTGGTGGACCATGAGGGGGAGTTGTGAGTGAAGAAAATGAAATCGTTTTTGAGCCTCCCAAAACGACCATTGTAAAATTGATCAACAAAAAGGGAATCCGGGAAACGTTCAATAGTGTTATGCTTCAATCGGTTTACTGCAACTTTAGTCTGGTCGGGAGGATAAATGATTTTGTAGCAATTAATTCCCGCCTTAACTCAAGTGATGGTCATGTTGGGAGAATGAGGTGGAGGAGGGTGGGCGGATATGAGAAGGGTGTTACTAGGAAAGCAGTGGTGAGGAGAAGTAAAAGGGCATAAAGGGGGCACATATTCCAGACGTTGGGTGAAGATATCAGAACTAATTTGCCATCCGGGAAGTGAGGTGGGTATTTGTTGGGCCCTTCATCTAGCTATACATTATGCCGCTTGGCACTAGATAATATTTACAAGGGAATTGTTTACATATGATAGGACCAACTGGACCACTTTCAGAACCATCACAAAGCAAATTTAGTCCAAGTAGAACAGATTATAAACGAACACCCAGTGACCACTGGTGGACACTGTACTTAACATCAGCCTGTTAACAGAACCACATTCGGCACCAACCGCATTGTACGCCCATATTCTCAACAGACTACTATTGGACCCTAATCTCCTGAGAACCACTAACATTAGGGGCAAAGATTATAGGGTGGAACAGAATCTTACTAGCAAAATCCAACTATGCACGACAACCTCGTCATCATAAGACCACCTTTAGAGGTACTCAGAACTGAGTGCGTAAATCATACTACATGAAAAACATTTCCTAGAACCACATATATGTACAAGGGCCTGGCGCCCTACACACCTCTCAATCTCCCTGGCCAACTGGCCATCTCAGAGGGGGACTAAAATGCCCTGAATCCATAATGTCTAGGCTGCTGCCAATGCAGAACTGTCCCCACGGATAAAGTGGCCTAAATGGTGCAGCTGGCTCTACTTGCTGCACAGCCATGTTTTGAGGGATCTACGGAATAAGAGAAGATTTGGTTGCATGCGGAGGGGCAGTGGCAGAGAGTTCCATAAGGCAGGGCCCAGGTAGGCAAATGAGCGCCCTCCCATTCGAGGAAGTCTGACTTTAAGGACTTGGAATTTCTCTTGGGTGGAAGACCGGAGAGTACGAGAGGGAACATAGTAACATGCTAGATGTTGCAAGTAGCGGGGAGACTTTGCATGCTTGATACGGAACATGTAGGTAAGGGCCTTAAACTTGACCAGTTTTCCACTGGAAGCCAGTGGAGATCTACCAGCAGACCGGACGTCGATGCAGTTTTGAACGCTCAGCAAAGAGTTTTGTACTCGCTGCAGTTTACGTGTTACCTCTTTGTTGACTCCCAAGTAAAGGATATTCCCGTAGTCCAACCTGGATGTAACAAGGACTTGGATTGCGGTACGCTGGGCATGAAGAGGGAGAATCGACACAATTTCCTCAACCATTTCAGAATGGTGAAGCAGGTAGCAGCAACCTTGGTGACTTGTTGACGCATAGAGAGAGAGTCGTCAATGATGAAACCAAGGTTGCGTACTTGGGTAGAGGGTTGTGGAAGCATACCCATTTCTGGCGGCCAGTGTTGGGGGCCCCAGAGACCTCGGTCTTTGCCCAGGATCAGGACCTCTGTTTTATCGCCATTGAGTTTTCAAAAATTGGTGTTTATCCAAGACACGACTATGCTGAGGCCTGATCTAAGTGCTGAAGGCTCAGAGGTTTTTTCCACTGAGAGAGAGAAGAGGATCTGGGTATTGTTGGCGTATGAAAAGAGCGACAACCCAGATTCCTCAACCATAACTGGCAGGGTTCTGAGGTAGATGTTGAACAACAGGGGACTGAGAATAGAACCCCGGGGGACCCTATAAGGTGAGGAGTGAGGCTTGGATTTAGAGGTGGATGAAAAGACCTGAACGGTGCGGTCAGAGAGAAAAGAATGAAGCCAGTTCAGGGCTGCCCCAGTGACACCAGAGGATTGGAGGGCCTTTATGAGTACGGTATGGGAGACCATATCAAAGGCCGCACTGGGAAGGATGCAAGAGCGCATTGGTTTCAATGAACTTAGATAAGTGCCCATTAATATGTCTCGCAAGGATCTTTGAGAGAGCAGGAAGGAGTGACATTGGACGAAAGTTTGAGGGGAGTGCAGGGTCAGAGTTCGTTTTTTTAAAAATGGGACAACCATTGCATGTTTCCAATCTGGAGGAACAATGGAGTTCGTTACGGATGTGTTGAGGAGATGAAGAATATGATTAAGTGAAGGTAGTTCGATTTGTTGTAAAACCGCAATGGGCAGTAAGTCACAGGGGGATCCTGATTTAATTTGACTGAGATGTTGTGTGAGTGTCACCATGTCCAAGCGTGGCCAGGTGTCAAGAGTAAACATATGCATCTGGGCAGTACAGTTTTTCGGGCACTGCGGCAGGATGATCAACGGTCGCAGTGGGTGAGGGAGAAGAAGAGGGGGCAGTTCTAGCCAGAGCAGAATAAATAGTTTCCACTTTATTAAGGAAAAATTGGTCAAGATCCTCGCATAGTGTTGTATTTAGGCTAGGAGGTAATTGCGTGGCAGCTGAGCCGGATAGATCTTTAACTGTGTTGAATAAAATTTTAGGGCAGTTTTTAGCCTGAGTGATGGATGTGGAAACATAGTTAGCACGTGCAGACCTGCAATGGGAATAATAAGCCCTTTAATAGTGAGGTAGGCGGTTTTGGCTTCAGGTGCATAGGTCTTTCCCCACCAACGCTCCAAGTTTTTACATTTGGTTTTCTGCTTCTTTAATTCTTCGGAGAACCAAGGGGGGGGCGGTGACTATTGAACCAACCTAAAAAGGGTACAGCCAGGTTTTCAAGTGGTGGACAATAGAATCAGAGGAGGAAGAGATGGGGCGCTACCATCAAGAGAAAGCCTCCTTTTGGCTTACTCTATCCCTATAGTAATTACCCCTACTTCTTGTGCGACAAATGTGTTAATTGTAGAGATTTTTGCACGTGCACGTGTATTGCACGTGGACTTGCGCTTACCCATAGTAGTAAGGACGAAATGGGGGGAGCCTCTTCCTGACTTAGACGGGTGCAGACAGGACCACTCTTGGTCTGGTCTTCGCCCATGCATTGCCCGGGTGCATCCCACGCTCTGGGACCAAATGTCTTGTTATCCTTAAAATGTACTTGCATGTTTCACTATACTAATTCAACACTAATCCTCTATGGGTCCCGGAGTAGCATTTGACGCCTTCTCAGGGGTAGTAAGCGCTATACAAATGCAATTACAATTCAATACAATACA
Organism: Lissotriton vulgaris; assembly: GCF_964263255.1. Taxonomy (NCBI): domain Eukaryota; kingdom Metazoa; phylum Chordata; class Amphibia; order Caudata; family Salamandridae; genus Lissotriton; species Lissotriton vulgaris. Next base: position 39,264,098 of record NC_141694.1, on the reverse strand, counting down.
ATATAGCGCTGTGTGTCCAACTCCACTGCTTCTCTCCTTCATATGGTAGGTATAGGCCTCGTAGACCTCAGTCATCAGGCAGACTGTATGCCAGAAAACATGCAGCTGCCTCACGTGGCAGAAGCAAAGGTTCCACTATATTGCACTGCTGGCCACACCTCCACTGCTCCTGTATTTCACTTGGGGAGTGTGGGCCTCGTAATCCTCAGTCCTCAGGCTCCCCGGAACGCACAGCTGACGCTCCTGGATTTTCAAAAAGCATCACGAGGGGAGATTTATTTATTTATGTATTTAAATTTGTCAGCGCACAGCTACCCAAAAGGGTTTCCCGGCGCCGTGAGGAACAGCAGAGGGTGGAGAGACCTATTGGCTAAAATTGTATTTATTTATTTATATATTTATGCGTTTTTATATAGCGCGGACTTTACCCGAAGGCGTCAGAGCGCTTCACAATAGGAACAGTAATGATATATGAGGAGAAAATTACAAGTGAGCAAATTACAAAATCAAACGTTGTTACATGAGGAAAAAATACATGAGGTAGCAAACGGTGCAATACAGGAGGAAAAAGTGACGTGTGCAGGTTACAAGAGAAAACAAAGGACAATTAGAGGTATAATACTGCAATATATGGCAGACACTCAAGCACAAGAACAAACGTTACGTAGGCAATGGTGGAACTTGTGCAAGTATATAAAGCAAACAAAATGTGAGAAGTAGCAAACAGTGTGTTACAAGAGAAAGTGGCGTGTGCATGTTACAAAAGAGTACCAAACACAGATACAAGGATAATACTGCAATAAATGGCAAACACTCCAATCACAAGAACACACTGGGAAGGCACTTCCATAGTCATGGAGAATAGAATTTTCAATAATGGGAGGTCTTCCTTCAGATAATAAAGAAGGCGTGAAATAAATTTGGAGGTGTCTTTGGAGGAGGTCAGTTTTGAAGGCCTTGGAGGAGGTGGTGGTCCGGAGCTGAGGCGGAAGTGAGTTCCAGATTCTCACTGCGTAGCCTGAAAAGGATTGGGCCATCGATCTTTCTTTCTTGAAAGTGGGAGTTCAAGCAGTAAATTTTCCGCATTACGAGGTGATCTAGAGCCTCCAGAGAGTTTTAGTTTATTCACCAGGTAGCGAGGAAAAGAGGAGTGCAAGGCTTTGTGGGTAATACAGGCAGTCTTGTAGATAGCTCTAGCCTCGATGGGAAGCCATAAGAGGGTGGATAACATCGGTATGATGTGGTCGCTTCTTTTGGCCCCCTAAATGAAACGAGCTGCTGAATGGAGAACAGATTTCAGGGGGGACAGGTGGGATTTGGGGAGGCCAGTAAGAAGAGAATTGCAGTAGTCCAGTCTGGAGAGGACCAGCGATTTCACCAGGGTTTTAAGGTCTTGCTTCAGGAAAAAGCGATGAATTCCCCAAAGAAGGCGCAGTTGGTATCGAGCAGACTTTGGAATGGAATTGATGTGGGAGATTAGATTGAGTTTTTTGTCGAGTATGACACCAAGGGATTTTGTGCTGTCAACAATTATGGGTTTATTGGTGGAGAAGTGTGGCTCACCGGTAAGAGGAGGCAGACCCCGATGCAGAGGTCAGACCCGGGACCAGGGTTTAATCCCCGACGCGGCAGGGTCTTGAGCTCAAATGTCCACAGACTCGATAATTCTCGACTCGGTGCCTACTCAAATCATGGGTTCACACTCTGCAACTCTGGACAATAGCTTGCTTAATCTCCACTATGGCCCCACCACGATGGGATGCCTGGCTTTCACCTTGGGGATGCCCAGTAGGGGTTATCTCGCAGGGAAAAGCCAGGACGGGTTCCCAAAGCAAGCGCCTTGAGACCTTACGGTGAAGGGCGCTATATAAGAACGTATGATTTATTTATTTATTTATTTATTGTTAAGTAGATTCATCTGATCCATCCATGATTGAACCAGGGGAGGAGAAAGTGAGGAGGAGAGGAGGAGGAGGAATTCAGTTTTGGAGGGATTCAGAATCAGTTGAAGATTTGATATCCAGTTTTGAATGGAGTCGAGAGTGGAGCTTAGGATGGCGAGATCGTGAGTGGAGGCAACCTTGAGGTAGATTTGAGTGTCATCTGCATAGAGATGATAGTGGATCCCGGATTTACTTAGGAGATTTCCCAGTGGTTCTAAATAGAGATTCAACAATGTGGGTGCAAGTATAGATCCTTGAGGGACACCTTGACCTATCGCCAAAGGAGATGAAAGATTGTTCGCTATTTTGATCATTTGGGATCTATCAGAGAGGAAGGAAGCAAACCATTTAAGCACAGTGCCCTCCTTGCCCATTCTCTGTTGCAGAGTGTTGAGGAGAGTGTTGTGATTGACAGTGTCAAAGGCTGCCGAAAGGTCAAGGAGAATTAGAAGGATGGACCCCCCCCCCATTCATCGAGTATCCTCAGCGCGTCATCAACCACTTGCAGTAGGGCTGTTTCAGTGCTGCAGTTTTGGATGAAGCCGGACTGACAATTGTCAAAAAGATCATTGTCCTTGATATGACGAGAGAGTTGTTTCGCTACACATCTTTCTGTGATCTTCGCAAGAAAGGATAGGTTAGTGATGGGACGGAAGTTGTTGAGGTCATTCGTATCAGCAGTGGGTTTTTTAAGCAGAGGGGTGACCTGCCCAGTTTTGAAGGACACTGGAAGGGAGCCTTGACAGAGGGAGAGGTTGAACAGAGTGGTCCAATAGGAAACAGAAAGGGTATAGAAGTCAATGGCACTGGGGAAGGGGTCCAGAGAATGGTTGGAGGGCTTTTTTTTCGAGGCTGCAATTGAGAAGGGCAGCTTCAGAGATGGGGTCAAATTTCTGCCTAATGGCTAAGGATTTACGCTCCTCTGGAGGGGTAGGATGAGCGACCTGATCCACAAGGGATTTCACTTTTTCGTCAAAGAATATAGCAAAATCCTCTGCTTTCTTTGTAGAATCGTCCAACTTGGAGGTTGGGGGAGAGCAGTTAGGAATCTTGATGAGATCAAATAGTTTTTTGGGTCTATATTTGGCTGAGTCAAGGAGGGTTCTGAAGTGCGAGGCTTTCCCAAGGAAGATGTACTTGTGGTACTTGGATCTTGCTGAACGAAGAGTGGCTAAATTATCGGTGGAGGGCGCTTGCCTCCATTGTTTCTCAAGGAATCTTAGCTGTTTCTTTTCTTCATAGAGGGATTTGTTGAACCAAGGTGCTGAAGGAGTGGGCCTTATCTCTTTGCTTTGGAGAGGAGCAACGTTATTGATTTCGACTGCAAGGACTGTGAGGCATTGGGAGGTGAGTTCATCAACATCTAGGTTCGGGTCTAGCCTTGGAAGTGATAACAAAGCTGATTCACAGAGGGAACATGGCTTGGCAGTTCGGTCGGGACTGTTCCCAAGAGGCAGAGGTTCAAGACTGGTTTACTTATGGCCATGTCTGAACTGGGGTGGCTTGGTGAGCAAAATAACGATGGATTAAACCCAGATCTATGACTGGGGGTGAATGTTTTGCCAATGTGCAACATTCCGTCCATCGCCTTGTGTGTTTTGCTGTTCACCCTGTGTGGGAAGGGTATTCCCAGATGTGGGTTCCGTGCTCACTACGCTACTGAAGTCAAGCTATCCTGGCTGAAGACGGCTGATAGCCAGAAACCGGTCCTAGGATGCTTGATTCCGGTCCAGGGAAGGCATGGCTTGGCAGTTCGGTCGGGACTATTCCCATGAGGCACAGGGTCAAGACTGATTTGCATATGGCCATGTCTGAACTGGGGTGGCGTGGTGAGCAAAATAACGATGGATTAAACCCAGATGTATGACTGGGGGTGAATGTTTTGCCAATGTGCAACATTCTGTCCATCACCTTGTGTGTTTTGCTGTTCACAGAGGGAACTAACATAAATATTTTTAGCATCACGGAACCAGGAGGTAGCCTTCTTAGGTTGGCCAAGAGTTATAGAGTGTGATAGGTGAAGAGAGAATAGGATGAGGAGGTGGTCAGACCAGTCTACATGAATAGGGGTAGTGATAGAAAGCATGCCTGTTTTAGAAATAACAAGGTCCAGGATTGAGCCCTTAGAGTGTGTTGATTCTGTGCAGTGTTAGATAAGATCGTTTGCAGAGAGGAAGGTGGCCAGCGAGTTCGCAGAAGAGTCTTGCGGTAAGCCCCAGTGGAGATTGAAGTCACCCACGAAGGTCTGATTGTCACTTTGCGAGAATTGGTTGCTGATGAAGTCAGTGAGTTCCTCCATAAACGAAGGGCCACTACAGGGTGGGCGGTAAATGACATGGAATCTGAGGGGTGAGTTGTGGTCCAATTGAAGCTCAAGAGAAAGGCATTCAAAAATGTGGAAGGAGCTGATAGGAAAAGCCTTAAATTGAAGGGAGTTTCTAAAGATGACTGCAAGCACTCTCTGGCGTGGGAATAGTAATTTTTACTCCTACGCTATCCAACGCTTTCTCTACTGTTGCACTCTCTGGAGTGGGAATAGTAATTTTGACCCCTACGCTATCCAACGCTTTCCCTACTGTTGCACTCTGTGGAGTGGGAATAGTAATTTTTACTCCTACCTATCCAACTCTTTCCCTACTGTTGCACTCTCTGGAGTGGGAACAGTAATTTATACTCCTACGCTATCCAACGCTTTCCCTACTGCTGCACTCTCTGGAGTGGGAATAGTAATTTTTACCCCTACGCTATCCAAAGCTTTCCCTACTGTTGCACTCTCTGGAGTGGGAATAGTAATTTTTACCCCTATGCTATCCAACGCTTTCCCTACTGTTGCACTCTCTGGAGTAGGAATAGTAATTTTTACTCCTACGGTATCCAACTCTTTCCCTACTGTTGCACTCTCTGGAGTGGGAATAGTAATTTTTACTCCTACGCTATCCAACGCTTTCCCTACTGTTGCACTCTCTGGAGTGGGAATAGTAATTTTTACCCCTAAGCTATCCAACGCTTTCCCTACTGTTGCACTCTCTGGAGTGGGAATAGTAATTTTTACTCCTACGCTATCCAACGCTTTCCCTACTGTTGTACTCTGTGGAGTGGGAATAGTAATTTTTACTCTTACGCTATCCAATGCTTTCCCTACTGTTGCACTCTCTGGAGTGGGAATAGTAATTTTTACTCCTACGCTATCCAACGCTTTCCCTACTGTTGCACTCTCTGGAGTGGGAATAGTAATTTTTACCCCTACGCTATCCAACGCTTTCCCTACTGTTGAACTCTCTGGAGTGGGAATAGTAATTTTTACCCCTACGCTATCCAACGCTTTCCCTACTGTTGCACTCTCTGGAGTGGGAATAGTAAATTTTACCCCTACGCTATCCAACACTTTCCCTACTGTTACACTCTCTGGAGTGGGAATAGTAATTTTTACTCCTACGCTATACAACGCTTTCCCTACTGTTGCACTCTCTGGCATGGGAATAGTAATTTTTACTCCTACGCTATCCAACGCTTTCCCTACTGTTGCACTCTCTGGAGTGGGAATAGTAATTTTGACCCCTACGCTATCCAACGCTTTCCCTACTGTTGCACTCTGTGGAGTGGGAATAGTAATTTTTACTCCTACCTATCCAACTCTTTCCCTACTGTTGCACTCTCTGGAGTGGGAACAGTAATTTATACTCCTACGCTATCCAACGCTCTCCCTACTGCTGCACTCTCTGGAGTGGGAATAGTAATTTTTACCCCTACGCTATCCAAAGCTTTCCCTACTGTTGCACTCTCTGGAGTGGGAATAGTAATTTTTACCCCGATGCTATCCAACGCTTTCCCTACTGTGCACTCTCTGGAGTGGGAATAGTAATTTTTACTCTCTACGCTATCCAACTCTTTCCCTACTGTTGCACTCTCTGGAGTGGGAATAGTAATTTTTACTCCTACGCTATCCAACGCTTTCCCTACTGTTGCACTCTCTGGAGTGGGAATAGTAATTTATACCCCTAAGCTATCCAACGCTTTCCCTACTGTTGCACTCTCTGGAGTGGGAATAGTAATTTTTACTCCTACGCTATCCAACGCTTTCCCTACTGTTGCACTCTGTGGAGTGGGAATAGTAATTTTTACTCTTACGCTATCCAATGCTTTCCCTACTGTTGCACTCTCTGGAGTGGGAATAGTAATTTTTACTCTTACGCTATCCAACGCTTTCCCTACTGTTGCACTCTCTGGAGTGGGAATAGTAATTTTTACCCCTAAGCTATCCAATGCTTTCCCTACTGTTGCACTCTCTGGAGTGGGAATAGTAATTTTTACTCCTATGCTATCCAACGCTTTCCCTACTGTTGCACTCCGTGGAGTGGGAATAGTAATTTTTACTCTTACGCTATCCAATGCTTTCCCTACTGTTGCACTCTCTGGAGTGGGAATAGTAATTTTTACCCCAACGCTATCCAACGCTTTTCCTACTGTTGCACTCTCTGGAGTGGGAATAGTAATTTTTACTCCTACGCTATCCAACGCTTTCCCTACTGTTGCACTCTGTGGAGTGGGAATAGTAATTTTTACTCTTACGCTATCCAACACTTTCCCTACTGTTGCACTCTCTGGAGTGGGACTAGTAATTTATACTCCTACGCTATCCAAAGTTTTATATATTTAAGTTTAAAAATATTAAAAGTATATTTAATTTTTTTATATTTTTTACATTTTATTTATTTTATTGTTTTATGTTTGTAAATGTATTTGTAATTTAGATATATTTTATTAATTTATAAATTAGTAAAATAATTATTACAACTTATTGTTCAGTACATATATATTATATATTTACTGTATATATTTAATTATTGTATTATAATTATATATGTATTATTTATTAATTTTAAACATTATTAGATACTTTTAACTATGTAGATTTTATTTATTAGTGTTATTTACTTTATTTTACATTTATATTTTAAAAGAAAAAAAACGATATTTTTAACATCGATATTTTTAACATCAATATTTTTTTTTTATATTTTTGTACTTACCATGTTGTAGATAGGATGTCGATATTCTTGCCCTCGATATTTTTGACTCGATATTCCTGTAGGTCGATATTTTGTAGGTCGATATTTTGTCAGTGATCCTAGGGGGAGATGGGCGTGGATCAAGGCGGTAGGGTAGAAGGAGAGGGGAGGACTTTGTGGAGTCATGGGAATGTAGGAGGTTTGGGAGGAAAAGAGGGGAGGTGGTTGAAGAGGTCCTGTCAGCTAGAAGAGGTGTCTGTGAGGGAACGGGCATCTGGCAGAGTGAGGGGGGTTAGGAGAAAGGGAAGTTGAACAAAGGAAGTGGTTCTGCTGGGCCCGAGGGAGGGAAATGGAAAGGGTTACCAAGGGGGGTAAGGGGGTAGCACAGCATTGCTGGAGGAGTGGGAGGAAGGAGAGAGATGCAATAGGTTTGTGGAGAAATTGGGGTGAATAACGAGGGGAGGAGGGGGCAGAGAAGTGGGGGGAGGGAGGAATAAGGGGAGCTTAGGGAAAGTTAACTGGGGAGAAGGTTGAAGGAGAGGTGGACTAAAAAGGGGGGTGACAGGTAGGAATATGGGGGAGGAGAAGAGATTTGAGTACCGGGATGGTGCAGATTGGATGAGGAGCGTATCAGCTAGAGGTAAGGCTGAAGTGATGAAGGAGGGGCATACTGTGAGGGGGGAGGAATAGGAGAGGAGGGCACAGGAGAGGGGGAGGGAAGAGGGCCGACCTGTGCTTCTCGAGGGTGCACCCTATTGGAGAGTAGGTGGGGTCAGGGGAGGAGAAAGGGAGTAATGGGTGGAGCTAGAAGGAGAGGCAGGGGATAACCCAGTCGCAGAGGAGTAGAGTAGGGAGGGGAAGAGGTGGTCAAAGAGCGAGAGACAGGTGTCTTTGCCTTGGATCATAACAGTACCGTTGTTATAGAGTAAGACAGTGAGGTAGCCGTTGAAACACGCAGAGGGGGACATTTGTAGTTGTTTCCCATGAGGGATAGAGGAGCAGGAGGTGACTTTACGGGAATTATATAAGCTGGTGGACCATGAGGGGGAGTTGTGAGTGAAGAAAATGAAATCGTTTTTGAGCCTCCCAAAACGACCATTGTAAAATTGATCAACAAAAAGGGAATCCGGGAAACGTTCAATAGTGTTATGCTTCAATCGGTTTACTGCAACTTTAGTCTGGTCGGGAGGATAAATGATTTTGTAGCAATTAATTCCCGCCTTAACTCAAGTGATGGTCATGTTGGGAGAATGAGGTGGAGGAGGGTGGGCGGATATGAGAAGGGTGTTACTAGGAAAGCAGTGGTGAGGAGAAGTAAAAGGGCATAAAGGGGGCACATATTCCAGACGTTGGGTGAAGATATCAGAACTAATTTGCCATCCGGGAAGTGAGGTGGGTATTTGTTGGGCCCTTCATCTAGCTATACATTATGCCGCTTGGCACTAGATAATATTTACAAGGGAATTGTTTACATATGATAGGACCAACTGGACCACTTTCAGAACCATCACAAAGCAAATTTAGTCCAAGTAGAACAGATTATAAACGAACACCCAGTGACCACTGGTGGACACTGTACTTAACATCAGCCTGTTAACAGAACCACATTCGGCACCAACCGCATTGTACGCCCATATTCTCAACAGACTACTATTGGACCCTAATCTCCTGAGAACCACTAACATTAGGGGCAAAGATTATAGGGTGGAACAGAATCTTACTAGCAAAATCCAACTATGCACGACAACCTCGTCATCATAAGACCACCTTTAGAGGTACTCAGAACTGAGTGCGTAAATCATACTACATGAAAAACATTTCCTAGAACCACATATATGTACAAGGGCCTGGCGCCCTACACACCTCTCAATCTCCCTGGCCAACTGGCCATCTCAGAGGGGGACTAAAATGCCCTGAATCCATAATGTCTAGGCTGCTGCCAATGCAGAACTGTCCCCACGGATAAAGTGGCCTAAATGGTGCAGCTGGCTCTACTTGCTGCACAGCCATGTTTTGAGGGATCTACGGAATAAGAGAAGATTTGGTTGCATGCGGAGGGGCAGTGGCAGAGAGTTCCATAAGGCAGGGCCCAGGTAGGCAAATGAGCGCCCTCCCATTCGAGGAAGTCTGACTTTAAGGACTTGGAATTTCTCTTGGGTGGAAGACCGGAGAGTACGAGAGGGAACATAGTAACATGCTAGATGTTGCAAGTAGCGGGGAGACTTTGCATGCTTGATACGGAACATGTAGGTAAGGGCCTTAAACTTGACCAGTTTTCCACTGGAAGCCAGTGGAGATCTACCAGCAGACCGGACGTCGATGCAGTTTTGAACGCTCAGCAAAGAGTTTTGTACTCGCTGCAGTTTACGTGTTACCTCTTTGTTGACTCCCAAGTAAAGGATATTCCCGTAGTCCAACCTGGATGTAACAAGGACTTGGATTGCGGTACGCTGGGCATGAAGAGGGAGAATCGACACAATTTCCTCAACCATTTCAGAATGGTGAAGCAGGTAGCAGCAACCTTGGTGACTTGTTGACGCATAGAGAGAGAGTCGTCAATGATGAAACCAAGGTTGCGTACTTGGGTAGAGGGTTGTGGAAGCATACCCATTTCTGGCGGCCAGTGTTGGGGGCCCCAGAGACCTCGGTCTTTGCCCAGGATCAGGACCTCTGTTTTATCGCCATTGAGTTTTCAAAAATTGGTGTTTATCCAAGACACGACTATGCTGAGGCCTGATCTAAGTGCTGAAGGCTCAGAGGTTTTTTCCACTGAGAGAGAGAAGAGGATCTGGGTATTGTTGGCGTATGAAAAGAGCGACAACCCAGATTCCTCAACCATAACTGGCAGGGTTCTGAGGTAGATGTTGAACAACAGGGGACTGAGAATAGAACCCCGGGGGACCCTATAAGGTGAGGAGTGAGGCTTGGATTTAGAGGTGGATGAAAAGACCTGAACGGTGCGGTCAGAGAGAAAAGAATGAAGCCAGTTCAGGGCTGCCCCAGTGACACCAGAGGATTGGAGGGCCTTTATGAGTACGGTATGGGAGACCATATCAAAGGCCGCACTGGGAAGGATGCAAGAGCGCATTGGTTTCAATGAACTTAGATAAGTGCCCATTAATATGTCTCGCAAGGATCTTTGAGAGAGCAGGAAGGAGTGACATTGGACGAAAGTTTGAGGGGAGTGCAGGGTCAGAGTTCGTTTTTTTAAAAATGGGACAACCATTGCATGTTTCCAATCTGGAGGAACAATGGAGTTCGTTACGGATGTGTTGAGGAGATGAAGAATATGATTAAGTGAAGGTAGTTCGATTTGTTGTAAAACCGCAATGGGCAGTAAGTCACAGGGGGATCCTGATTTAATTTGACTGAGATGTTGTGTGAGTGTCACCATGTCCAAGCGTGGCCAGGTGTCAAGAGTAAACATATGCATCTGGGCAGTACAGTTTTTCGGGCACTGCGGCAGGATGATCAACGGTCGCAGTGGGTGAGGGAGAAGAAGAGGGGGCAGTTCTAGCCAGAGCAGAATAAATAGTTTCCACTTTATTAAGGAAAAATTGGTCAAGATCCTCGCATAGTGTTGTATTTAGGCTAGGAGGTAATTGCGTGGCAGCTGAGCCGGATAGATCTTTAACTGTGTTGAATAAAATTTTAGGGCAGTTTTTAGCCTGAGTGATGGATGTGGAAACATAGTTAGCACGTGCAGACCTGCAATGGGAATAATAAGCCCTTTAATAGTGAGGTAGGCGGTTTTGGCTTCAGGTGCATAGGTCTTTCCCCACCAACGCTCCAAGTTTTTACATTTGGTTTTCTGCTTCTTTAATTCTTCGGAGAACCAAGGGGGGGGCGGTGACTATTGAACCAACCTAAAAAGGGTACAGCCAGGTTTTCAAGTGGTGGACAATAGAATCAGAGGAGGAAGAGATGGGGCGCTACCATCAAGAGAAAGCCTCCTTTTGGCTTACTCTATCCCTATAGTAATTACCCCTACTTCTTGTGCGACAAATGTGTTAATTGTAGAGATTTTTGCACGTGCACGTGTATTGCACGTGGACTTGCGCTTACCCATAGTAGTAAGGACGAAATGGGGGGAGCCTCTTCCTGACTTAGACGGGTGCAGACAGGACCACTCTTGGTCTGGTCTTCGCCCATGCATTGCCCGGGTGCATCCCACGCTCTGGGACCAAATGTCTTGTTATCCTTAAAATGTACTTGCATGTTTCACTATACTAATTCAACACTAATCCTCTATGGGTCCCGGAGTAGCATTTGACGCCTTCTCAGGGGTAGTAAGCGCTATACAAATGCAATTACAATTCAATACAATACAATATAGCGCTGTGTGTCCAACTCCACTGCTCCTCTCCTTCATATGGTAGGTATAGGCCTCGTAGACCTCAGTCATCAGGCAGACTGTATGCCAGAAAACATGCAGCTGCCTCACGTGGCAGAAGCAAAGGTTCCACTATATTGCACTGCTGGCCACACCTCCACTGCTCCTGTATTTCACTTGGGGAGTGTGGGCCTCGTAATCCTCAGTCCTCAGGCTCCCCGGAACGCACAGCTGACGCTCCTGGATTTTCAAAAAGCATCACGAGGGGAGATTTATTTATTTATGTATTTAAATTTGTCAGCGCACAGCTACCCAAAAGGGTTTCCCGGCGCCGTGAGGAACAGCAGAGGGTGGAGAGACCTATTGGCTAAAATTGTATTTATTTATTTATATATTTATGCGTTTTTATATAGCGCGGACTTTACCCGAAGGCGTCAGAGCGCTTCACAATAGGAACAGTAATGATATATGAGGAGAAAATTACAAGTGAGCAAATTACAAAATCAAACGTTGTTACATGAGGAAAAAATACATGAGGTAGCAAACGGTGCAATACAGGAGGAAAAAGTGACGTGTGCAGGTTACAAGAGAAAACAAAGGACAATTAGAGGTATAATACTGCAATATATGGCAGACACTCAAGCACAAGAACAAACGTTACGTAGGCAATGGTGGAACTTGTGCAAGTATATAAAGCAAACAAAATGTGAGAAGTAGCAAACAGTGTGTTACAAGAGAAAGTGGCGTGTGCATGTTACAAAAGAGTACCAAACACAGATACAAGGATAATACTGCAATAAATGGCAAACACTCCAATCACAAGAACACACTGGGAAGGCACTTCCATAGTCATGGAGAATAGAATTTTCAATAATGGGAGGTCTTCCTTCAGATAATAAAGAAGGCGTGAAATAAATTTGGAGGTGTCTTTGGAGGAGGTCAGTTTTGAAGGCCTTGGAGGAGGTGGTGGTCCGGAGCTGAGGCGGAAGTGAGTTCCAGATTCTCACTGCGTAGCCTGAAAAGGATTGGGCCATCGATCTTTCTTTCTTGAAAGTGGGAGTTCAAGCAGTAAATTTTCCGCATTACGAGGTGATCTAGAGCCTCCAGAGAGTTTTAGTTTATTCACCAGGTAGCGAGGAAAAGAGGAGTGCAAGGCTTTGTGGGTAATACAGGCAGTCTTGTAGATAGCTCTAGCCTCGATGGGAAGCCATAAGAGGGTGGATAACATCGGTATGATGTGGTCGCTTCTTTTGGCCCCCTAAATGAAACGAGCTGCTGAATGGAGAACAGATTTCAGGGGGGACAGGTGGGATTTGGGGAGGCCAGTAAGAAGAGAATTGCAGTAGTCCAGTCTGGAGAGGACCAGCGATTTCACCAGGGTTTTAAGGTCTTGCTTCAGGAAAAAGCGATGAATTCCCCAAAGAAGGCGCAGTTGGTATCGAGCAGACTTTGGAATGGAATTGATGTGGGAGATTAGATTGAGTTTTTTGTCGAGTATGACACCAAGGGATTTTGTGCTGTCAACAATTATGGGTTTATTGGTGGAGAAGTGTGGCTCACCGGTAAGAGGAGGCAGACCCCGATGCAGAGGTCAGACCCGGGACCAGGGTTTAATCCCCGACGCGGCAGGGTCTTGAGCTCAAATGTCCACAGACTCGATAATTCTCGACTCGGTGCCTACTCAAATCATGGGTTCACACTCTGCAACTCTGGACAATAGCTTGCTTAATCTCCACTATGGCCCCACCACGATGGGATGCCTGGCTTTCACCTTGGGGATGCCCAGTAGGGGTTATCTCGCAGGGAAAAGCCAGGACGGGTTCCCAAAGCAAGCGCCTTGAGACCTTACGGTGAAGGGCGCTATATAAGAACGTATGATTTATTTATTTATTTATTTATTGTTAAGTAGATTCATCTGATCCATCCATGATTGAACCAGGGGAGGAGAAAGTGAGGAGGAGAGGAGGAGGAGGAATTCAGTTTTGGAGGGATTCAGAATCAGTTGAAGATTTGATATCCAGTTTTGAATGGAGTCGAGAGTGGAGCTTAGGATGGCGAGATCGTGAGTGGAGGCAACCTTGAGGTAGATTTGAGTGTCATCTGCATAGAGATGATAGTGGATCCCGGATTTACTTAGGAGATTTCCCAGTGGTTCTAAATAGAGATTCAACAATGTGGGTGCAAGTATAGATCCTTGAGGGACACCTTGACCTATCGCCAAAGGAGATGAAAGATTGTTCGCTATTTTGATCATTTGGGATCTATCAGAGAGGAAGGAAGCAAACCATTTAAGCACAGTGCCCTCCTTGCCCATTCTCTGTTGCAGAGTGTTGAGGAGAGTGTTGTGATTGACAGTGTCAAAGGCTGCCGAAAGGTCAAGGAGAATTAGAAGGATGGACCCCCCCCCCATTCATCGAGTATCCTCAGCGCGTCATCAACCACTTGCAGTAGGGCTGTTTCAGTGCTGCAGTTTTGGATGAAGCCGGACTGACAATTGTCAAAAAGATCATTGTCCTTGATATGACGAGAGAGTTGTTTCGCTACACATCTTTCTGTGATCTTCGCAAGAAAGGATAGGTTAGTGATGGGACGGAAGTTGTTGAGGTCATTCGTATCGGCAGTGGGTTTTTTAAGCAGAGGGGTGACCTGCCCAGTTTTGAAGGACACTGGAAGGGAGCCTTGACAGAGGGAGAGGTTGAACAGAGTGGTCCAATAGGAAACAGAAAGGGTATAGAAGTCAATGGCACTGGGGAAGGGGTCCAGAGAATGGTTGGAGGGCTTTTTTTTCGAGGCTGCAATTGAGAAGGGCAGCTTCAGAGATGGGGTCAAATTTCTGCCTAATGGCTAAGGATTTACGCTCCTCTGGAGGGGTAGGATGAGCGACCTGATCCACAAGGGATTTCACTTTTTCGTCAAAGAATATAGCAAAATCCTCTGCTTTCTTTGTAGAATCGTCCAACTTGGAGGTTGGGGGAGAGCAGTTAGGAATCTTGATGAGATCAAATAGTTTTTTGGGTCTATATTTGGCTGAGTCAAGGAGGGTTCTGAAGTGCGAGGCTTTCCCAAGGAAGATGTACTTGTGGTACTTGGATCTTGCTGAACGAAGAGTGGCTAAATTATCGGTGGAGGGCGCTTGCCTCCATTGTTTCTCAAGGAATCTTAGCTGTTTCTTTTCTTCATAGAGGGATTTGTTGAACCAAGGTGCTGAAGGAGTGGGCCTTATCTCTTTGCTTTGGAGAGGAGCAACGTTATTGATTTCGACTGCAAGGACTGTGAGGCATTGGGAGGTGAGTTCATCAACATCTAGGTTCGGGTCTAGCCTTGGAAGTGATAACAAAGCTGATTCACAGAGGGAACATGGCTTGGCAGTTCGGTCGGGACTGTTCCCAAGAGGCAGAGGTTCAAGACTGGTTTACTTATGGCCATGTCTGAACTGGGGTGGCTTGGTGAGCAAAATAACGATGGATTAAACCCAGATCTATGACTGGGGGTGAATGTTTTGCCAATGTGCAACATTCCGTCCATCGCCTTGTGTGTTTTGCTGTTCACCCTGTGTGGGAAGGGTATTCCCAGATGTGGGTTCCGTGCTCACTACGCTACTGAAGTCAAGCTATCCTGGCTGAAGACGGCTGATAGCCAGAAACCGGTCCTAGGATGCTTGATTCCGGTCCAGGGAAGGCATGGCTTGGCAGTTCGGTCGGGACTATTCCCATGAGGCACAGGGTCAAGACTGATTTGCATATGGCCATGTCTGAACTGGGGTGGCGTGGTGAGCAAAATAACGATGGATTAAACCCAGATGTATGACTGGGGGTGAATGTTTTGCCAATGTGCAACATTCTGTCCATCACCTTGTGTGTTTTGCTGTTCACAGAGGGAACTAACATAAATATTTTTAGCATCACGGAACCAGGAGGTAGCCTTCTTAGGTTGGCCAAGAGTTATAGAGTGTGATAGGTGAAGAGAGAATAGGATGAGGAGGTGGTCAGACCAGTCTACATGAATAGGGGTAGTGATAGAAAGCATGCCTGTTTTAGAAATAACAAGGTCCAGGATTGAGCCCTTAGAGTGTGTTGATTCTGTGCAGTGTTAGATAAGATCGTTTGCAGAGAGGAAGGTGGCCAGCGAGTTCGCAGAAGAGTCTTGCGGTAAGCCCCAGTGGAGATTGAAGTCACCCACGAAGGTCTGATTGTCACTTTGCGAGAATTGGTTGCTGATGAAGTCAGTGAGTTCCTCCATAAACGAAGGGCCACTACAGGGTGGGCGGTAAATGACATGGAATCTGAGGGGTGAGTTGTGGTCCAATTGAAGCTCAAGAGAAAGGCATTCAAAAA
The DNA here is from genome assembly GCF_964263255.1 of Lissotriton vulgaris. NCBI lineage: Eukaryota > Metazoa > Chordata > Amphibia > Caudata > Salamandridae > Lissotriton > Lissotriton vulgaris. Next base: position 39,248,479 of record NC_141694.1, on the reverse strand, counting down.
TGTGGAAGGAGCTGATAGGAAAAGCCTTAAATTGAAGGGAGTTTCTAAAGATGACTGCAAGCACTCTCTGGCGTGGGAATAGTAATTTTTACTCCTACGCTATCCAACGCTTTCTCTACTGTTGCACTCTCTGGAGTGGGAATAGTAATTTTGACCCCTACGCTATCCAACGCTTTCCCTACTGTTGCACTCTGTGGAGTGGGAATAGTAATTTTTACTCCTACCTATCCAACTCTTTCCCTACTGTTGCACTCTCTGGAGTGGGAACAGTAATTTATACTCCTACGCTATCCAACGCTTTCCCTACTGCTGCACTCTCTGGAGTGGGAATAGTAATTTTTACCCCTACGCTATCCAAAGCTTTCCCTACTGTTGCACTCTCTGGAGTGGGAATAGTAATTTTTACCCCTATGCTATCCAACGCTTTCCCTACTGTTGCACTCTCTGGAGTAGGAATAGTAATTTTTACTCCTACGGTATCCAACTCTTTCCCTACTGTTGCACTCTCTGGAGTGGGAATAGTAATTTTTACTCCTACGCTATCCAACGCTTTCCCTACTGTTGCACTCTCTGGAGTGGGAATAGTAATTTTTACCCCTAAGCTATCCAACGCTTTCCCTACTGTTGCACTCTCTGGAGTGGGAATAGTAATTTTTACTCCTACGCTATCCAACGCTTTCCCTACTGTTGTACTCTGTGGAGTGGGAATAGTAATTTTTACTCTTACGCTATCCAATGCTTTCCCTACTGTTGCACTCTCTGGAGTGGGAATAGTAATTTTTACTCCTACGCTATCCAACGCTTTCCCTACTGTTGCACTCTCTGGAGTGGGAATAGTAATTTTTACCCCTACGCTATCCAACGCTTTCCCTACTGTTGAACTCTCTGGAGTGGGAATAGTAATTTTTACCCCTACGCTATCCAACGCTTTCCCTACTGTTGCACTCTCTGGAGTGGGAATAGTAAATTTTACCCCTACGCTATCCAACACTTTCCCTACTGTTACACTCTCTGGAGTGGGAATAGTAATTTTTACTCCTACGCTATACAACGCTTTCCCTACTGTTGCACTCTCTGGCATGGGAATAGTAATTTTTACTCCTACGCTATCCAACGCTTTCCCTACTGTTGCACTCTCTGGAGTGGGAATAGTAATTTTGACCCCTACGCTATCCAACGCTTTCCCTACTGTTGCACTCTGTGGAGTGGGAATAGTAATTTTTACTCCTACCTATCCAACTCTTTCCCTACTGTTGCACTCTCTGGAGTGGGAACAGTAATTTATACTCCTACGCTATCCAACGCTCTCCCTACTGCTGCACTCTCTGGAGTGGGAATAGTAATTTTTACCCCTACGCTATCCAAAGCTTTCCCTACTGTTGCACTCTCTGGAGTGGGAATAGTAATTTTTACCCCGATGCTATCCAACGCTTTCCCTACTGTGCACTCTCTGGAGTGGGAATAGTAATTTTTACTCTCTACGCTATCCAACTCTTTCCCTACTGTTGCACTCTCTGGAGTGGGAATAGTAATTTTTACTCCTACGCTATCCAACGCTTTCCCTACTGTTGCACTCTCTGGAGTGGGAATAGTAATTTATACCCCTAAGCTATCCAACGCTTTCCCTACTGGTGCACTCTCTGGAGTGGGAATAGTAATTTTTACTCCTACGCTATCCAACGCTTTCCCTACTGTTGCACTCTGTGGAGTGGGAATAGTAATTTTTACTCTTACGCTATCCAATGCTTTCCCTACTGTTGCACTCTCTGGAGTGGGAATAGTAATTTTTACTCTTACGCTATCCAACGCTTTCCCTACTGTTGCACTCTCTGGAGTGGGAATAGTAATTTTTACCCCTAAGCTATCCAATGCTTTCCCTACTGTTGCACTCTCTGGAGTGGGAATAGTAATTTTTACTCCTATGCTATCCAACGCTTTCCCTACTGTTGCACTCCGTGGAGTGGGAATAGTAATTTTTACTCTTACGCTATCCAATGCTTTCCCTACTGTTGCACTCTCTGGAGTGGGAATAGTAATTTTTACCCCAACGCTATCCAACGCTTTTCCTACTGTTGCACTCTCTGGAGTGGGAATAGTAATTTTTACTCCTACGCTATCCAACGCTTTCCCTACTGTTGCACTCTGTGGAGTGGGAATAGTAATTTTTACTCTTACGCTATCCAACACTTTCCCTACTGTTGCACTCTCTGGAGTGGGACTAGTAATTTATACTCCTACGCTATCCAAAGTTTTATATATTTAAGTTTAAAAATATTAAAAGTATATTTAATTTTTTTATATTTTTTACATTTTATTTATGTTATTGTTTTATGTTTGTAAATGTATTTGTAATTTAGATATATTTTATTAATTTATAAATTAGTAAAATAATTATTACAACTTATTGTTCAGTACATATATATTATATATTTACTGTATATATTTAATTTTTGTATTATAATTATATATGTATTATTTATTAATTTTAAACATTATTAGATACTTTTAACTATGTAGATTTTATTTATTAGTGTTATTTACTTTATTTTACATTTATATTTTAAAAGAAAAAAAACGAAAAAAAAAGAAAAAAAACGATATTTTTAACATTTAACATTTTTTTTTAATATTTTTGTACTTACCATGTTGTAGATAGGATGTCGATATTCTTGCCCTCGATATTTTTGACTCGATATTCCTGTAGGTCGATATTTTGTAGGTCGATATTTTGTCAGTGATCCTAGGGGGAGATGGGCGTGGATCAAGGTGGTAGGGTAGAAGGAGAGGGGAGGACTTTGTGGAGTCATGGGAATGTAGGAGGTTTGGGAGGAAAAGAGGGGAGGTGGTTGAAGAGGTCCTGTCAGCTAGAAGAGGTGTCTGTGAGGGAACGGGCATCTGGCAGAGTGAGGGGGGTTAGGAGAAAGGGAAGTTGAACAAAGGAAGTGGTTCTGCTGGGCCCGAGGGAGGGAAATGGAAAGGGTTACCAAGGGGGGTAAGGGGGTAGCACAGCATTGCTGGAGGAGTGGGAGGAAGGAGAGAGATGCAATAGGTTTGTGGAGAAATTGGGGTGAATAACGAGGGGAGGAGGGGGCAGAGAAGTGGGGGGAGGGAGGAATAAGGGGAGCTTAGGGAAAGTTAACTGGGGAGAAGGTTGAAGGAGAGGTGGACTAAAAAGGGGGGTGACAGGTAGGAATATGGGGGAGGAGAAGAGATTTGAGTACCGGGATGGTGCAGATTGGATGAGGAGCGTATCAGCTAGAGGTAAGGCTGAAGTGATGAAGGGGGGGCATACTGTGAGGGGGGAGGAATAGGAGAGGAGGGCACAGGAGAGGGGGAGGGAAGAGGGCCGACCTGTGCTTCTCGAGGGTGCACCCTATTGGAGAGTAGGTGGGGTCAGGGGAGGAGAAAGGGAGTAATGGGTGGAGCTAGAAGGAGAGGCAGGGGATAACCCAGTCGCAGAGGAGTAGAGTAGGGAGGGGAAGAGGTGGTCAAAGAGCGAGAGACAGGTGTCTTTGCCTTGGATCATAACAGTACCGTTGTTATAGAGTAAGACAGTGAGGTAGCCGTTGAAACACGCAGAGGGGGACATTTGTAGTTGTTTCCCATGAGGGATAGAGGAGCAGGAGGTGACTTTACGGGAATTATATAAGCTGGTGGACCATGAGGGGGAGTTGTGAGTGAAGAAAATGAAATCGTTTTTGAGCCTCCCAAAACGACCATTGTAAAATTGATCAACAAAAAGGGAATCCGGGAAACGTTCAATAGTGTTATGCTTCAATCGGTTTACTGCAACTTTAGTCTGGTCGGGAGGATAAATGATTTTGTAGCAATTAATTCCCGCCTTAACTCAAGTGATGGTCATGTTGGGAGAATGAGGTGGAGGAGGGTGGGCGGATATGAGAAGGGTGTTACTAGGAAAGCAGTGGTGAGGAGAAGTAAAAGGGCATAAAGGGGGCACATATTCCAGACGTTGGGTGAAGATATCAGAACTAATTTGCCATCCGGGAAGTGAGGTGGGTATTTGTTGGGCCCTTCATCTAGCTATACATTATGCCGCTTGGCACTAGATAATATTTACAAGGGAATTGTTTACATATGATAGGACCAACTGGACCACTTTCAGAACCATCACAAAGCAAATTTAGTCCAAGTAGAACAGATTATAAACGAACACCCAGTGACCACTGGTGGACACTGTACTTAACATCAGCCTGTTAACAGAACCACATTCGGCACCAACCGCATTGTACGCCCATATTCTCAACAGACTACTATTGGACCCTAATCTCCTGAGAACCACTAACATTAGGGGCAAAGATTATAGGGTGGAACAGAATCTTACTAGCAAAATCCAACTATGCACGACAACCTCGTCATCATAAGACCACCTTTAGAGGTACTCAGAACTGAGTGCGTAAATCATACTACATGAAAAACATTTCCTAGAACCACATATATGTACAAGGGCCTGGCGCCCTACACACCTCTCAATCTCCCTGGCCAACTGGCCATCTCAGAGGGGGACTAAAATGCCCTGAATCCATAATGTCTAGGCTGCTGCCAATGCAGAACTGTCCCCACGGATAAAGTGGCCTAAATGGTGCAGCTGGCTCTACTTGCTGCACAGCCATGTTTTGAGGGATCTACGGAATAAGAGAAGATTTGGTTGCATGCGGAGGGGCAGTGGCAGAGAGTTCCATAAGGCAGGGCCCAGGTAGGCAAATGAGCGCCCTCCCATTCGAGGAAGTCTGACTTTAAGGACTTGGAATTTCTCTTGGGTGGAAGACCGGAGAGTACGAGAGGGAACATAGTAACATGCTAGATGTTGCAAGTAGCGGGGAGACTTTGCATGCTTGATACGGAACATGTAGGTAAGGGCCTTAAACTTGACCAGTTTTCCACTGGAAGCCAGTGGAGATCTACCAGCAGACCGGACGTCGATGCAGTTTTGAACGCTCAGCAAAGAGTTTTGTACTCGCTGCAGTTTACGTGTTACCTCTTTGTTGACTCCCAAGTAAAGGATATTCCCGTAGTCCAACCTGGATGTAACAAGGACTTGGATTGCGGTACGCTGGGCATGAAGAGGGAGAATCGACACAATTTCCTCAACCATTTCAGAATGGTGAAGCAGGTAGCAGCAACCTTGGTGACTTGTTGACGCATAGAGAGAGAGTCGTCAATGATGAAACCAAGGTTGCGTACTTGGGTAGAGGGTTGTGGAAGCATACCCATTTCTGGCGGCCAGTGTTGGGGGCCCCAGAGACCTCGGTCTTTGCCCAGGATCAGGACCTCTGTTTTATCGCCATTGAGTTTTCAAAAATTGGTGTTTATCCAAGACACGACTATGCTGAGGCCTGATCTAAGTGCTGAAGGCTCAGAGGTTTTTTCCACTGAGAGAGAGAAGAGGATCTGGGTATTGTTGGCGTATGAAAAGAGCGACAACCCAGATTCCTCAACCATAACTGGCAGGGTTCTGAGGTAGATGTTGAACAACAGGGGACTGAGAATAGAACCCCGGGGGACCCTATAAGGTGAGGAGTGAGGCTTGGATTTAGAGGTGGATGAAAAGACCTGAACGGTGCGGTCAGAGAGAAAAGAATGAAGCCAGTTCAGGGCTGCCCCAGTGACACCAGAGGATTGGAGGGCCTTTATGAGTACGGTATGGGAGACCATATCAAAGGCCGCACTGGGAAGGATGCAAGAGCGCATTGGTTTCAATGAACTTAGATAAGTGCCCATTAATATGTCTCGCAAGGATCTTTGAGAGAGCAGGAAGGAGTGACATTGGACGAAAGTTTGAGGGGAGTGCAGGGTCAGAGTTCGTTTTTTTAAAAATGGGACAACCATTGCATGTTTCCAATCTGGAGGAACAATGGAGTTCGTTACGGATGTGTTGAGGAGATGAAGAATATGATTAAGTGAAGGTAGTTCGATTTGTTGTAAAACCGCAATGGGCAGTAAGTCACAGGGGGATCCTGATTTAATTTGACTGAGATGTTGTGTGAGTGTCACCATGTCCAAGCGTGGCCAGGTGTCAAGAGTAAACATATGCATCTGGGCAGTACAGTTTTCGGGCACTGCGGCAGGATGATCAACGGTCGCAGTGGGTGAGGGAGAAGAAGAGGGGGCAGTTCTAGCCAGAGCAGAATAAATAGTTTCCACTTTATTAAGGAAAAATTGGTCAAGATCCTCGCATAGTGTTGTATTTAGGCTAGGAGGTAATTGCGTGGCAGCTGAGCCGGATAGATCTTTAACTGTGTTGAATAAAATTTTAGGGCAGTTTTTAGCCTGAGTGATGGATGTGGAAACATAGTTAGCACGTGCAGACCTGCAATGGGAATAATAAGCCCTTTAATAGTGAGGTAGGCGGTTTTGGCTTCAGGTGCATAGGTCTTTCCCCACCAACGCTCCAAGTTTTTACATTTGGTTTTCTGCTTCTTTAATTCTTCGGAGAACCAAGGGGGGGGCGGTGACTATTGAACTTCCTGACTGAGATTGGGAGGCAAGTGTCAAGAGCCGATTGAATCCAGTCTTTTGAACGCTACCAGGTCCAGGGCGACATTATTTTGGAACGTCGGGGCATTAGTGGACAGAAATAAATTCAACTTAGCGATGTCAAGATTTTTCCAGTTCCTGGAAGGTTTGGCAGTGATGTTACTATTGGCATGTGCGAGACGGGGGCTTCAAGACTGAAGCCCACTAAGAAGTGATCAGTCCAGCACAGCGGAATGGCTGCTGGACAGTGTAAGGAGGGTAAATTGGAGAAAATGGGGTCAAAGAGGTGACCTGCTTTGTGTGTGGGCCTGACGTAAATAATTAATTTACTCTCTTAATTTCTATGCAGGTAAGTACTTAATCAATAATAACTCAAAATCAGAAGAAGGAGACAGAGTCCGTGGTGTTAGAGTTCTTAGGGGTTTTATTCCTTAAAAAGGAATGTTCATGGCCAGGATATCATGTTCTGACCACCACAGGGGTGTCAGAAGGGATAGAGCGCTACATTTTATTAACAGTACATAGCTTATATACTTATTTTACACCATTGGAAACAGTATAGAAGGCGTAACAGCTGAGAGAAGACAAGATAACAGTATACACGTGGTACATGTGCGTAATCAAGAGGCGTGAACTAGAGGTGTGTTCTAGAAACGTCACAAGTAAGTGTCACAGAAGGGGTGGCACTAACAAGAATGTTGCAATGTCAGCAGAAATCGGAAGCTTGGATGCGCGCGCAGCTGCATGACGTGTGTTGCACGTGTGACTAGAGGGTGCACGGGGACTTGACATTTACACTGACGGAAAGAGACAGAAGTCTGGCATGTCAGATCAACTTGTGCTTCTATCATATCTGGTATCTGATGTTTAGGAACTAAGCTATCTGGGTGGAAGAGGTCTCTAGGGCAGAAGCTATTCTATATTTGCTGTGAGTGTGTGTATAAGCGACTGAATGTCTGTATGAGAAGCGTGGGGGCACGGGCCTTCCATGGGAGCATGGCAACAAGGGCTATGAATTACTTGAATTACTTGCATAGAGACAGGCCGGCCCCTTGGTTCTGCAGCTGAGGGGAATGTTTACAGAAACTGGCAGGCAGGAATGTATTTTCGGGGAGTGGAACAGATAACTCGAAGGTTATAGTCGATCTTGGCAGGCAGCAGGCTTGAGCTGAGCGCGAGGGGCCGCGCTGAAAGTAAGTCAGAGTTCACGGGTACAGAGGCAGCCTGGGCAGAGGCCCTTTGAGTCAGAAGCCAGGAAAGAGGCTCGGTGGCAGAAATTCAGGGCCTACTCAGCCAGAGCTGAAAAACGTAGAAGTACGCTACAAAAAGACGTTGGCATGGCATACTTAGGAACGGACCATTCAACCCATTCATGGTGGGTCTGAAAGAGGACATGTTAACGTTGGACGCAAATGTATTTGCGTCTTCATAGCTGGTACAGGAGGGAAGTTACATGCACTTTAACTCGTACATGGAGACGGTGGGGTGCGCGCTAGGGAACATAACTTGACCATAAAATTTATATTTCCTCATTCCCTCCTTGTTCCCTACGGACCCTTCATGATATATCAATCCTCATGAATCGATCAGTCTGTTCTTGTAACATTATTTGTTCATCTTTCTTTCTTTGACTGTTTGAGAGAAAACTGGAATGTTCAATGCATGATGTGGCACACAGTCCACATATCGCCGGCCCACACTGTAGGCACAGGCAGCAGCTGAATACTATGACCAGGCCGAAACCTAGGAAGGATAGGATCTTCCATCCCCAGGCTGTTAACGTTGTCCAGAACCATCCGGACCAAGTCCAGGTGCCTGGATTCTGATGTATCTGATTTGCAATTTTATGTAAACGGGTAATAGCTTGATAGACAGATGGTGCATTTTGTGGAATGAAAACACAGCAACTTGACCCGATGACCTTACAGGCTCCACCTCTATCTGCCAAGATGACGTCAATAACAAGACGATTTTGAAGGACAACAACCCGCATAGCAGATTGCTCCTCTGTTAAGTTACCTAAGGCGGAGGCAGTTTCATGTACTACAGCTTCAAGTGTCTCGTGTAAGGGACCGGGATCAGAATAATGTTTTCTGTATTTGATGAGAAGGTGCTGGATCATGTATACACCTGCTAATTTCTGTTCGTCGGGGGAGAGGTTCAGAAATGTCTGCGCCACCGTGTCATCGTTATATATGTCTGCATTTTCGGCCCATGATACAGCTGATCGGGCTAGTTCTTGTTCATCCATAGAATTGAGTACGTGGTACCCGACTCGATCTCGAAGTCTTTTATCAGTTTCCTGGAACTGATGCTCGGCAGAATTCGGATTTGTCAAGGCAGAGAAGAAAACTCTCTTGCTTTCTGGACCGATACCCTTCCTAAGGTAAGTTCCCTTACCTACATATGCTATGGTGCCTGCAGTCTTTTCTGGTTCTTCAGATTCTTCTTCCTCCTCAGAGGAAGCTTTGTCTTTCTCTTTCTGGTGTACCTCTATGACTGTTTTTCTTATTTTTCTGTACATAGTAGCTATGCAATTCTGTTTGTCATGTTTTCCATCGGCTATATTTTGACCCCACTTGTTCAGTGCATCTAATTCACTCTGATCTGTTCCAGGCCTATCTCGTTCTCTTATTAGACAATTTATGAAAAATCGTAATATCTGTGCTTGTATGTCAACTTTCTGGTTTTCCATGGCATTCTTGATACTGTCAGGGTCTTTCCCTGTCTGTACAAACTCGTATATCCTATCTAGACGGTCCTTCATTCCTACATAGCTTAGCAAGATATCAGTAGCAGATCTTAACCGTAGTGATGCCAATATCATTAGATCGTCTTTACCGGGTACTGGATCGTATCTACAAACTGAAAGGTTTTCCTTGAATGCGTCTAAGCGGGACAAGTGAGGAGACCTGAACGTGAGGGGACTCTGTATATCTCTGACATTTAATCTGTGTGTCAATGGCGGGGTCCGAGGACCCGCGGTCGCACCCCCTGAAGCGGAGGCTTGGCTATCATCTCTGTGTACAGTCTGTATTTGAATTTGTCTTTTAGTAGGATCTGGTAAACGTGGTTTCGGTAGATCTGTTTTAGGTGCTGGAAGTGGCGGGGCTGGCGGAACAGGGGAAGTCTGTTGCGGTACCGTCGGAACATGACCTGGGGGCGGAGTGCCATCCCCGTCTCTGTCAGTAGGCAGGGCACGAACAGGCAGATTGGTATAAGCTGGTGCTACATCTTCTAGGTAGGAATTCAGGAATATATCTTTAGTGGCCCTATGAGTTACTTTAGTTGGAACCAGTGGTGGCGGCAGATTTTTCGGTATTTCTGAAATGGCGTCAGGTGTACCCTCGGCCATAAGATACATGCCGTTTACTTGGCTATTTCGGATGCGATCTATTTGTTCTGTTTTTACTCGGATTCCTTCAGTGACTAATTCATTTTCTTGAGCTCTATCTGATTCTCTGAGTCTGTCTTCTCTACGGAGTGCTCTTTCAGCACGTTTATGTGATTCCTTATGCCAGAATTCTATGGCGTCTTTCTGAGATTGTCTGGCTTTCTTTTTCCGTAATGCCTCTTCTACCTTCATGATGCACTCGGCATCCCATGTTCCATTAACTGGCCATCTGTGCCTCTCGTCTAGGTGCTTTGTATAATCGGTCCATAATTCTAGATACAATATGGCATCTATGCCATGTTTGTTATACATAAAGTTACCTGGAGTGTCCCTAGGGGGGATAGGAATTTCTTCCTCTAACATTCCTTTCCTAGTTCCTATCTGCTTTAACTTGTTAAAAAACGGCATTTTGCCTACTTGATTCTGAATGCGCGATCCTTGATACTTAATTCTGAATATAACTGGTTAAACAAGAAAACACAATAACGCACATAAAACGTTCACATTCATACCACAACATTAATCACATGAAAAAAAGACATTGGAGACATAGATGACTACCCCCTATACCGGATGTACTGCTAAACAGTACAGATACACTGGTGTAACAGTGCAGAAATTCAGAAATTCGGAATACTAGATATACTGCTAAACAGTACAGATACACTGCCTAAAAACAGTGCAGACCGGACTTGTGTACCCAAACCCGTCTAGATACGTCCCAGCAATGGTACTCACCGGGAAGCACGGAAACAGAAGGCCTCGGAAAACTCGACTGAACTCGACTCGAAACTTCGGGAAACTTCGGGAAACTTCGGAAAACTTCGGAAAACTTCGGAAACCTGGTGGGCCTCTTGACACCTCGGACCTTGTTTCTTTCGGCTAGGCTCTGGTCGGGATCCTCCGCACTCCTCACCGCCTCGTCTGGGCACTGATCGCAGTCTTCGTCACCTCCGTGGGTCAGAGGGAGATGCAGGAAATCCTGCCGGTACGCGTATGGTCCATCTAACTGATGGCAGGGGACAGAGCTTGCAATGCGCCAACCGGCGCGTGAGGTGGGGGAGGGGTCCCTGTTCGGGCGCCAAATGACGTAAATAATTAATTTACTCTCTTAATTTCTATGCAGGTAAGTACTTAATCAATAATAACTCAAAATCAGAAGAAGGAGACAGAGTCCGTGGTGTTAGAGTTCTTAGGGGTTTTATTCCTTAAAAAGGAATGTTCATGGCCAGGATATCATGTTCTGACCACCACAGGGGTGTCAGAAGGGATAGAGCGCTACATTTTATTAACAGTACATAGCTTATATACTTATTTTACACCATTGGAAACAGTATAGAAGGCGTAACAGCTGAGAGAAGACAAGATAACAGTATACACGTGGTACATGTGCGTAATCAAGAGGCGTGAACTAGAGGTGTGTTCTAGAAACGTCACAAGTAAGTGTCACAGAAGGGGTGGCACTAACAAGAATGTTGCAATGTCAGCAGAAATCGGAAGCTTGGATGCGCGCGCAGCTGCATGACGTGTGTTGCACGTGTGACTAGAGGGTGCACGGGGACTTGACATTTACACTGACGGAAAGAGACAGAAGTCTGGCATGTCAGATCAACTTGTGCTTCTATCATATCTGGTATCTGATGTTTAGGAACTAAGCTATCTGGGCGGAAGAGGTCTCTAGGGCAGAAGCTATTCTATATTTGCTGTGAGTGCGTGTATAAGCGACTGAATGTCTGTATGAGAAGCGTGGGGGCACGGGCCTTCCATGGGAGCATGGCAACAAGGGCTATGAATTACTTGAATTACTTGCATAGAGACAGGCCGGCCCCTTGGTTCTGCAGCTGAGGGGAATGTTTACAGAAACTGGCAGGCAGGAATGTATTTTCGGGGAGTGGAACAGATAACTCGAAGGTTATAGTCGATCTTGGCAGGCAGCAGGCTTGAGCTGAGCGCGAGGGGCCGCGCTGAAAGTAAGTCAGAGTTCACGGGTACAGAGGCAGCCTGGGCAGAGGCCCTTTGAGTCAGAAGCCAGGAAAGAGGCTCGGTGGCAGAAATTCAGGGCCTACTCAGCCAGAGCTGAAAAACGTAGAAGTACGCTACAAAAAGACGTTGGCATGGCATACTTAGGAACGGACCATTCAACCCATTCATGGTGGGTCTGAAAGAGGACATGTTAACGTTGGACGCAAATGTATTTGCGTCTTCATAGCTGGTACAGGAGGGAAGTTACATGCACTTTAACTCGTACATGGAGACGGTGGGGTGCGCGCTAGGGAACATAACTTGACCATAAAATTTATATTTCCTCAGGCCCACTATTATGAAGTGAAATATTCATGGCCACCAAGTCGGAGACAAAAGTGTTGCTGATGGTACAGTTTAAGTCCTCAAGATGGAGATTGAGATCACCTATAATTGTAAAATTGGCTGAACGAAGCAATAAAGGAGTAACAAGATCGGGGAAGTTTATTGCCCATGAGCCTGCAGGGCCTGGGGGGCGGTACACCAGCATCCCAGAAAGAGTGAAGTGGGGAGTCAGATTTAGTTTGCAAACTGCAGCTTCACAGTCGGGAATCAGTATTTCGTCGAACCAACAGCAAAAGGTGCTTTTAAAAATAATGGTGATCCATCATATCTTCTCTATCCTTTCTGACAATAGCGTAGTTAGGTGGCAAAGCTCTGGCTACGTCAGGCCCTGAGCAGATGTTAAGCCATCTCTTCGTTAGGAAGATGGCATCAGGTTGTAAGTCCACTAGAAGATCCAAAATGTCTGCCTGATGTTTAGGGAGGGAGCAACAGTTAATGTTGAAAAAAGAGAAGTTATTAGGGAGAGCTGGCTTGGGTTTCATAACATATTGTGTGTGCTGGTGGGCTGTAGTACCGAGTTTAGTAGCATTACCTGGTTCATCTAGGTAAGTTTTAAATGTGAAGTTGCAGCCCGGGCAGGCGGAGGAGTTACCATCAACATCGAGGCAGGCGCAGGTAGGTCGGGAATTCATGCAGTAATTCTACAGCTGGGTGGAAGAAAGCTTTATACTATCGATATTGGGAAGGGCAGGGGTTTGGGCCCCAAGTTCCGGCCTGGCGCAGACGGGTGCAGATGGGCTTGCCTTTGGCGCGCCCGCTGCGTGCTAGTTCCATAGGCTGCTTTTGAAGGGCCCGCCTTGGGAAGGGAACACAACCACTAGAGCGTCCCTTGCCTGAAGATGGCGGCAGCGTGTGGCGCAACCCGGAAGTGGGTTGGAAATTAGCGTGCCGAGTTTCCCTGTGACCTCCCTCCACACAAACAGTCCGCTCTTGACTGAGGTGGACTGGGGGGGGGGGGGCACAGGTACTGAGGCGCAATCCCACACGAGCAAACACGAGGTAAGTCAAAAACAAAAATACTTTACAGAAGCGCTCGAGTTTCTAAAATTGAAGAAGCACCTTGACAACAGATTTAAAACAGTGCACAATCACTTCCTGGTCGATATATTAAAATGTAAATACAATACAGAATACAAAAGCAGCAACAATAGGCAGTAATGTGGAATCAATGCAGTCCTGTTATCTCCTGAGATATGCAGTAATCAGGTGACCTTGTCAGTGATGTTCAGTCCATCTGGATGCAATGATTTTAAAAGGCACATCCAGGAGTTTTCTCTGGAGTCCTGTAGTTCTTCTTTTAAGACATGTTCCACAGGGAAAATCTTCGAATCTGATAGCAAATGGTCCACAAGGTTATATGAGTGCTGATCAAGTTTCTTAATAATTATTGCTGATTTGTGATTCCTGAATCGTCTACAGTGGTCATTCACTATTTGACCTACATATTGTTTTTTACAGCTTTGACGTTGGCACTGAATCACATAAATAATGCTTGTTGATTGACATGTAAGAGGCTTTCTCATGCCATAGTTTCTTCTCATAACAGAAGTTGCTACTGATGTTCTTTGTAAAAGGTATTCACACGTGACTTGCACCTTTTAGAGTCACAGCAGTGAAACCTTGCATTTGTTAAAGCTTGCTGGAGTTCAGTTAACACACTAAGAGCTCATAAATTGGGAGCTTTGCAATATGCGATGTCTTGCGGTTTTGGAAAAACCTTTTGTAGTTTTAGCAGATGGCTGTTAAGGGAAATGTTATTTGAATTATGTTTTTGTAGTTAGGAGCTGATGGATGATAGTCAACAACAAATGGGATTCTGTCACTACTGTTTCTGCTGCTGGTACTCCAAATAAGTGTTTTCCTGGGTAACTGCAAAGACTTGTCAATTTGTTGCTGTGTGATATGCAGAGGACAGCCGCGCATTTGAAATAATCGAGCAGGCTCCTGTGGATGTTCTTAACAAGTGTTCTCATTGCTGCAGATGCGTCTTATTCTGAGTGCTTGGCTGTAAATGATGCTGAGTTTAATGTGGTGCTGGTGGTACGAAGTCCAATTTAGAAACAAATGAGCATCTGCAGGCTTGTTGTACAGAAACAGATTGGTTTCAATTTTATGCTAGTAAATTGGGTGCACATCCATAAAAGGGGAGATGAAGCTTGTGTTTACCATTGCTGCTGTAGGTTATTGAATGGAGGATGGATACTATTGATATAACGTAACATAACGTGCATTTGTAAAGCGCATGTTCACCCAGATGGGTGTCTTGGCACTGAATAACTGATGTTTATTTGAGCTGTGAATTCTATCAAATTCTTCCAATTTTCTACTTATTGCATCTTGTACTATGAATAAGCCATCAACGTATCTTAGCTGTACCAGTGGTTTGATGCCAGAAGTAGCAAGTAAATGGTGCACTAGTTTGCCCATGAAAATATTCTCATAGGATGGAACCATCTGAGACCCCATACATATGAAACACAGATATGCACAATCATCATGATCGGCCTTTGTAGGTGACCCCACCAGTTTTATCTGTGGCACCTCATGTGTCCTCCCAAAAAATCACGTATAGAAACACTGCTATTTTGGGTCCCTTTTGGCTGTAGTAACTTTAGAATTACAGTTTGTGAATTGCATTGGGATTAATCTTTTGTGCCCATTAGAAGCAAGTTCCTTTTGGCAGCCACTTCCCCATGAACCTCGCACATTTACTAGTAAGGGGCAGATTCCGATTCCGGTTGGAGCTCACATTGGAATGTGCCGGCCGATTTCCTTTCCGACCAAGCCATTCCGATGGGCTCGGTCGGAAAGGAATTTGACTCGGATTTCCGGATGGCTGACGACAGGCTCGGAGAGCCCGTCTGCTGTCCGGAAATCTTCAGTACTCCCCAGGCCGCCTCTTTACGACCGAGGGAGTATGATGGCAGTTTCTCACTGCCTTTTCATGCCGTACTTTCCGGCACAAAAAGGGCAGTCAGAAACTGTCTTTGGGGGCCCCCAGTAGGGCCCCCATGGGTGCGAGGACACCGAATGGTGGCCTGGGGGCAACTATGGTGCCCCTATGTAGATACCTGCACCCGGTGGGCGGCACCTTAGGGTGCCGGCCACAGGGTGCTGGGACGGACTGCACCCCTCCATTGCACAATGTGGGCATGCATTTGGCCTGGAATGCATACTCCCATTGTGTGGGATCGTACTTGCTGGGCCGTGACTGACAACAGTGGCTCCATCAGTCACGGTTCCTGGCCAATGTCGGACAGACACAGGTCCATCCGACATCGGAATCGAACCCTAAGTAGCAAACTTACAAATGAGAAGATCTCCCACTGAAAAGATAGGCACAGTGGAGGTGGAGATTGACACTTGTAGGGTTGTGAAAAACATTGAATAGTACTTTTGCAGTACTATCATAGTACAAATAATCTTTCTGCAGAATGCAATTCTTTGAATGGCCCCCAGAGAATTTAGTAAAATATTCTGGTTTTCTTTTCTGCAGTAATTCCTTCTTCATCAAATCTCTCTTATAAAGTATGCTTCTACGCAATTGGAAGCTTGCTAGATTCACCAGGAGAGGGAAGATATACTTGTGGAAGCTGTAATGGCATCTCTTGTGCATGCATTTTTATTACAACGCTTGTTTACTGATGTTGTTTCATAATATGTTTCTTATTTGGCACTTATTGTTACATTACAATGCTGCCAAACAAGTTGTCCTCAGTTTCAAACACTTCCCATTTTTTGCGTTCCATAATCTCTCCAAAGTAATGCATTTGCCTCACTTTGGTATTCTTGGAAAAGCATTAATAGTGCCCACCCTTGTTGGCACTTTATGATGCCTGCACTGGTGTTGAGTAACACCCCAGTCAGCTTGACTCTTATTTGCCTCCTGTTCCAGTGCCAGGTAACAGTGTGGTCCCCTTACTCTTCCAAAATGGTGAGAGGTAGATGCATACGTGTTGCGCAACGTGATGACGTGTATTACGTTTTCTCTCTGGTGGCGATTTCAGCATTTCTTGTTCCTCGGAGAACACTGGGAGTTACTGTTGTGAGTAATGAGCGGTGCTCATGCCAGATCAATTACACTCCATGGTGATCGCTAATCTATAGTATTTGAATAATATTAAGGGCTGATGAATACTACAAAATAATGTGTAAATTATTCAATTTGACTTAAGTGTATAATAATGCATGTCGTGGCAAGCGTGGAAATACCAAATACAAACATTTGTGTTTTTGTTGAGGTTGCAAACGCAAGCAGATGATTGACGGAGCGCTGCGCCGCTGACATTTTTCTGACACTCACCCCCGTCACAGACCTGGGTTGAATCCATCATCATTCTTTAGCTCACTTCGCCACCTCAGTTCAGACCCAGCTATATGCAAATCAGTCTTGACCCTGCTCCACATGGGAGCAGTCCAGCCTGTACTGCCAAGCCAGGTCTTCGTTGAGGTTCCATCAGTGATTGACAAGCACCGCAGGGCATCATACAGGCAGATATTGGCTTCTGTGTGGTTTCAGGACTCTGAAGCCCCAAATCTTTATAAATTGGTTAAAACGCATTGGCCTGCTGAGTAAAGGTCCTGTTTAACTGACACCTGCGGCCGTATCATAATCCTGTTATGAGCGCTATACAGATGCAGAGCAGGTCCAAGCATTTGTTTTTCCCAAACTTGCACTGTCCACAAGGCATAGGTTAACTCAGAAGTGTTATGAGTTCATGTATGTCTTGTATACAATGCAATTCAATCTGCAAATAAATGTCTGTCCTGTAGAAAACCAAATGAATAGAAATGCTCTACATCCAGACGGTTCTCAGAATGAGGTCATGTTAATGCCCCTGGTTGCTAATCTCACGGCTGTGATACCCAAAATCCAGAGGTGCGCAAAGACCTGTTCTGCGCAGCATGTTAATGCCCCTGGTTGCTAATCTCACGGCTGTGATACCCAAAATCCAGAGGTGCGCAAAGACCTGTTCTGCGCAGCATGTTAATGCCCCTGGTTGCTAATCTCACGGCTGTGATACCCAAAATCCAGAGGTGCGCCAAGACCTGATCTGCGCAGGACGCATTGGCCTGGATGAGCCTGAAGTCCTAGAGCTTAAACTTGGAGGATGAATTCTATGTCAGGACCGGAGGCTTCAGATTATGCTTCTCTTTCTTTACTACTGAAAAACACAGCAGCCAACCAAACATTAAACAGAAATAAAAATACATTTCCTATGAGTTTCTGGCCATCGTCCATACTGTTCCACCAACCATGATCCATCAGACAATATAAGACATCATATGTCCTTAGTCCATCCCCTTTCTTTATGGTCACACTTTCCTCTCTACTGTTCTTACTATTGTGTGATATTATCATTTGACTGTAATTGCTCGACCCACTGGGCGGTTAATGAGGGCTTAGGCTCCCTCTTTGTTTATTTTGCCCAAGTAGAGCAGGGCTTTTCAGGCGTGCACGGGGTGCTCGGAAGACTTAGTCCTCTTTCACTGCCGAGCGCCGCCCATGTGCTCTGACACGTGCCTTCGCTTCATCTGCAGTCGGCCTCCCCGGAGCACACATGTGGGCCGAATGGCCCAGGCGTAGGGAATACAGGTAGGTACCTCCACTTTCTAACTGCTGGCTAGGCAACTCTCGAACTCCTGTTGGCAAATACCTCACCTGTCTGTGGTTCCCCTCCTTAACTTCCTCCCAGCTGTTTCTCCTCCTCATATTTGGCCTCCCCTGGAGAAATATTCCAGTGTCTTGCCCAATTATGGCCCAATTTGATAATGAAAAGATTCTTTTGGGTAGTACTATGAAGTCCCTTATAAGCATCAAGTGAGAAAAGGTCGGTGGAGGCACTGGACAACCATGAGCAAGATACCATGAACAGGGCCTGGTTAGGGCACTCTGCCCCTTCACAACTCCTCTAATACGCTGTTGTAAGGGAGAACAGGGCATGGGCCCTGGGGGAACCCACCAGCTAGTGCTTAAGTCCACGGACCCTGGACCTTCTCGAAAAGGAGGAGCTGGATGGCCTCATGCTGAGGCTCTGGACAGATGGTCAAATCAGTTCTTAAGGATCATGAATATGGCTCTTCGACGACGCCAGGCCCTTGAGGGCCTGCCCGCAAGAAAGAGAAGTATTCCGAGAACTCTTCGTCTCACTCCTTTGCTTCGGAATAATTTCTAAGATGAATCCCAACCTTCTTCCAAGTGGAAACATAAGTCCCATGATTCCACTGATAGCCGGCTGGGCTACGCAACAAAAATTGGTTATTCAACCCGGACGGCATCAGTCACCCTCGTTCGACAGATTATGTTCCCTGTCCAGAGGGAGTTGAGTATGCCCACACCCGCTTGTGCAAAGTTTTTGAAAGGGAGGTTCGTAACACTTTGCACTCTGAATGCCCTTGGTCTTCACTCCCAGGAAAAGTCACTGATACCCCCAATATCGATCCTAACATGGCAAAATTCTTGAAAAAATTTGCCAAAGATCCCAAGAAAGGGATTAACTTCGCCTGGCGCGGCTGCCAGGATAATCTTCTGGAACTCTAGTCACTGGTTTTCTGTTCTGCAATGAATTCTTAAACGATCAGGGCAAATATGTTGCCATGTTGTCAGCATTAGATAGTTTATCAGTTTTACTTTTATTTAGCAGAGTTACTTAAAACCATTGCTACAAACAAGTCATTGCAAGTTCAAAAGTTAAGATCGATTAAAAAACATTATAATATTGCAGTCTGTTATTAAAAATGATTATTCTAGCAACGTCAGTCTCTTTCCTTGTCAGCTGCAGTGCCGATCTGATTTAACATTTTCTTCTCCACTTTTCCTAAAAATTTCACAAGCCTGCAGTTAAGCTGCGTGTCCCCAGGTGAAAAGCACGCTAACACGGCCTATCTCAGCATTAGATCGGGCCCAGTCTTTGACTAAGATGGTCTTTAATAGTCGCCTTTTTGAAAGGGCCAGATGCTTCAGGGGGTGGGCGCCTGACCACGGTTTCACACAGGCCTCTCCTAGAGGTTACTCTCATAGAGGAAGACGAATGTCAACCTACTCTGGTTCCAACAGCTTCCATCATTCCTGTAGAGGTGGCAGGGGTCACTCCTTCAGGTGTGGCCATCACTTTGGGGAGCAGACTCAGGTTTTTCCTGCACAATTGGAGAAAGATTACTCAGGATTCCTGGGTTTTAGAGACAGCACAAGAATTCAAACTGGAATTCTGTGTAACCCCGTCTCAGGAGGTTGCCCCTCTCAATTTTCCCCAGTCAGAGAGTCTTTTTTCAAGACGTCAAGATACTCCTAAAAGAAGCAACATTTCCCATGCTGCTCCACCCCAATTGCTCTGTAAGCACAGTTTTCCTTGCACAGAAAAAGGTGGAGGTTTCCGTTTAGCTCTCCATCTCAGACAATTCAATTCATGGGTGGTCTATCGCCATTTCAAGATGGAGAGTATCCATTTGCTTTGAGACCTTTTGCAGGAAGGAGAAGGGATGGTGCGCCTCAATATGAAGTTCGCATACCTACCAATTCTGTTATTTATCTGCACCGGATATTCCTTCAGTTTCATTGGCGTCAACAGTGGTGCGAATTTACCAGTCTTCCATTTGGGCTCTCCTCAGTTCCTTGGTGTTTCACCCAGCTACTTCGGATGGTAATTCAATACCTCAGGGAGAGGGGAGTGCATTTGATTTTCTATCTAGATGCCATTCTCATCAGGGCTCAACAACACAAGATGGTCCTTCTCCATCTCTCAGGGCAATTCATCATCTCTAAGTTCTGGGATTTGTCATCAACAATGAGAAGGCTCCTCTCTTCTTTCTTAACCAACAGAGTACAGAGTGTCAGCTGTGGGGGTTTCAGTGCGAAACGACTTCAGTCTTCCCTACGCAGTGCCCCAGGTATTTTGCCTAAGCCCAACCCTCTTTAATGTATATGTGGTTCCACTTGCAGAACTGGTGTGATCCTCTGGATTCCATGTGCTGTCTCATGCAGGTGAACCCCAAATCATCGTGTCCATCTCTAACGGCATGATATCTGTTGCTGAGAACTTCAATCTATGCATGTCCAGCATCAGTAGATGGAAAAAGGACAAAACATTATTACTCAATGCAGGTAAGACTGAGGTATTGGTGTTTGGCACTTACTAGTCCATCTGGTTCAGCATTTGGTGGCCGAAGGACTGTTGACCCTTTCCCATTCTGGTTCAAGTGAGCCATAAACCTAGTTGTCATTTTTGATGACACCTTGAGCTTTGAGACTCAGCTGAGCCATGAAAACCTGTTTCTTCATCATTAGGACCCTGAGAAGATCTTTTCAAATAGCCCCCTTGGAGCGAAGACAATCAGTCATTATTGCACTTATCACCTCGCAATTGGACTATGTTAACTCACTGTATCTCAACATCAGGGCTTCCAGCCTCAATAAGCTTCAAATCATTCAGAATGTGGCTGTCCGCATTATCCTCAACATCCCCAGATGTCTCTCGGTGAAAGGCTTGATCCGCTCTCCACTGGCTTACAGTTAGGAAGAGGATTGCCTTTAAGACTCTGCACGGTCTTCCTAGCCCTGCCTCAGAAAGGGCTCATTCAACTAAATGCTCACTTTCACTGGTGCACGCCTAGCAGGCCTCTCAGATCTTCCATCCATAAGATAGTGATCATACCCATATTTCGGAAGGCAAGCTGGGGAGGCCATTCCTGCTCAGTTGCTGCTGCCAAACCATGGAACTCCTTACCTTTTAGAAATCGGCTCTTTGACCCGCTTTAAAAAAACAACTGAAAAATTGGCTCTTCTGCACTTACTCCCTCTAGTATTTCTCTGGGTGCGTTTAGAATGCATCAGAATGCCTTCCCTCACCGCTTTGACGCCTTTGGGTATGGTGCACTTTACAAACTCATTTAATTAAAGTCTCTTCAGATGCCGAATCTAGAGTTCTTGGTGTTCATTGTAGATTTGATTTTGGCTCAGCTCAAACTCTTTTTTCCAAAGATGATATCCTTTAAGAGAGAGTTGAGAAGAGCCCTTGCCTCTCAGACCATATCATTGAGGATTTTGGTCAGACAACATCTATTCAGGTTATTTTCCCAGGCCCCATTCACTATCGGGCTCTACATGGATTCGAAATCTTACATCACTAGAAAGAGTTGTCCTATTTAGAAAATATAACTCTATCAGAGGAAGCCGAGACAGAAATCTTCTGGTGGGTAGGCTACATGGAAACCTCGAACAGCAAGGCCTTTTTTGTTTCTGTTCCTGAGGTGATCATAGAGTCGGATGCAAGCAGATGGAGCTGAGGAGGTTTGGACCGGAGGAGAAAGAGGGCAGATGGTCTACAGACAAAATGTACCTTCATATCAATTGCCTTCAGCTTCTAGCCAGAGCGTTTGTGGTGCGAACTCTCACTCCTCGCAGGGTGAAATGTTGCACATTTTTTCAGATGGACAATAAATCGGGGGTTAGGTATCTCAACAAACTGGGGGGTACACGCTCTGGTCTCCTAGTGAAAATTGCCAACTACTTTTGGCACTTCAGCCTGGAATGCCAGATAGTGGTGACAGTGGTATTTATTACAAGTGGAACAAATATTATAGCAGACTGGAATGGGAAACAGCCTTTACTACGCAGCCATAAGTAAGTACAACCAGTATAACGCAGGCAATACAACAAATGCTTTACAATGATTTGCATTCAGGAATATATTGTTGGATTTTAAGTCCAACACCTTCCCTACTGTAGCACAGACTGGAGTTTGGAATAGTAATATATACTATTCCAAAGTACAGTGCTTTCCTAAGCCAAGTCGTTGTTACGACTTGCGTGGTAATGGATTGCGTGATTGTGTCATACATCTGACTGGAACTACCGGCGACTGGAGGCTTAACCCTCGCATTTTTAGAGCCTTGGAACACTTAGGGAGCCGCTGCAGGGTGGATCTTTTTTGTGTCGCGTCTGAATACTCATCTTCCGATCTGCTAACATTGGGGGCTGGACCCTCTGGCGGCGAGTTTGGATGCTTTTCTCCAGTAATGGATGGGGAACTTGCTGTATGCGTTTTCTCCTTTCTCAATGATTCAGAGAGTTCTTTCTCAGGTGCGCCATCAAACCTCAGAAGTGATTCTGGTGACCCCTATTGGACGTCGCAATCATGGTTTCCAGTGGTGCTGGCGCTATCCTGCGTTCTGCCGGTTCCAATACAGTCTTTCAGTGACCTTCTTGGGTCTCCCTCATCATTAGGTGGTCAAGGATCAGTGTTCTCTCATGGCATGTAGGATTTCAGGAGACAGTGGCAATTGCTGGGTATTTTGTAGCAAGTTATGTTCTTCTTATCCCAGTCTTGGGCCCCCAGAATTCACAAGAGATATGCGGCAGCTCTGGTTTAGTGAATGCAGCATGGATCTCTTGGCAGCAAATGTGCACATGATTGTCAATTTTTAATCAATTCTGGCTGCTCAAGGTTTAGCCCATAGGTCAATCAATCATTTTCGCTCTGCCATCGCAGCAGGTCACCCTCATCTAGAAAGTAAACCTGTGGGGGTACATCCTTTAGTATAAAAACTCCTTAGGGGTGTCCAGATGGTTTTTCCCCCAGCTGAAGTATTCAGTTTTGTGGGATGTTTATGTGGTTCTTCGAATGAGGATCTAATGAGAAAACAGTTATTTGCTAATCTGACTGTTCTTCTATTGCTCATTTCCTGTAGAAAGGTTTCTGATGTGAAGACCCTGTATACAGCATGTAGAGTGGTTACACCCTGCGGGTCTCTTTTTGTATATCCAAACGTACTAAGACTAATTCACATTGTGTAAGCTATCTGTCATTTCCTGATAATACGAAATTGTGTGTGATGAAATGTCTTAAAGCATATGAAGACTGTACCTGGGAATTTTGCAGGGGCCTATTGTAACAATTCCTTACTCTCTCCAAAGGCTTTATTGTCCAGTTTCTTCAGCTGCGGGGTCCCATTGGATCAAATAGTTGTTAGCTGAAACGGAAATTGATGTAGCCAGTTTTGGAGCATATTCAGTTCGAGGTGGCATGGCTTCTAAGGCTTTTTCTGTGGGGTGTAGGCTGGAAGACATTATGGCAGCTGCTCACTGGTGGTCTGATGCCACTTTTAAAATGTTTTATCACAAACCAATTCAATCAATCAATCATCGTATTTATATAGCGCGCTACTTACCCAGAGGGTCTCAAGGCGCTGGGGGGGGGGATCCGCTACTGCTCGAACAGCCAGGTCTTGAGTTGCCTCCTGAAGGCGAGGTGGTCCTGGGTCAGGCGGAGGTGGGTGGGGAGGGAGTTCCATGTCTTGGCGGCGAGGTAGGAGAAGGACCGTCCCCCTGTGGTGGCTCTGCGGATGCGGGGGACGGCGGCGAGGGCGTGGCTGGTCGAACGGAGCTGGCGTTTGGGAGCATAGAAGTTGAGGCGGCCGTTGAGGTATCCTGGGCCTTGGCTGTGTAGGGCTTTGTGTGCGTGGGTGAGGAGACGGAAGGTGATTCTCTTGTTGACCGGGAGCCAATGCAGATCTCTCAGGTGTCCGGCGATGTGGCTGCGATGGGGGATGTCCAGGATGAGTCGTGCTGAGGCGTTCTGGATCCGCTGGAGTCTCTTCTGGAGTTTGGCGGTGGTTCCGGCGTAGAGGGTGTTGCCGTAGTCCAGACGGCTGGTGACGAGGGCCTGGGTGACCGTCTTAGTGGTCTCGGTGGGGATCCACCGGAAGATCTCACGTAGCATGCGCAGGATGTTGAAGCACGACGAGGAGACGGCGTTGACTTGTCTGGTCATGGAGAGGGAGGAGTCCAGGATGAAGCCCAGGTTGCGTGCGTGGTCTGTTGGTTTGGGTGCGCTGCCTAGGGCGGGGGGTCACCAGGAGTCGTCCCAGGCGGAGGGTGAGGATCCCAGGATGAGGACTTCCGTTTTGTCCGAGTTCAGTTTCAGGCGGCTGTTCTTCATCCATTCGGCTACCTCTTTCATCCCTTCGTGAAGGTTGGCTCTGGCGGTGGCGGGGTCGTTGGTAAGGGAGAGGATCAGCTGGGTGTCGTCGGCGTAGGAGATGATGTTGAGGTTGTGCTGGCGTGCGATGTCTGCGAGGGGGCTCATGTAGATGTTGAAGAGGGTTGGGCTGAGCGAGGAGCCTTGAGGGACGCCGCAGGTGACTTCGGTGGCTTCGGATCTGAACGGGGGGAGGCGGACACTCTGTGTCCTTCCAGCGAGGAAGGAGATGATCCACTCCAGTGCCTTCTCCTGGACTCCGACGTTGCTGAGGCGTTGTACTAGGGTGTGGTGGCAGACAGTGTCGAAGGCCGCGGAGAGGTCGAGGAGGATGAGGGCCGCTGTTTCTCCGTTGTCGAGCAGCGCTCGGATGTCATCGGTGACTGCGATCAGGGCGGTCTCGGTGCTGTGGTTGGCCCGGAAGCCAGACTGCGAGGGGTCAAGGGAGCCGTTCGTCTCGAGGAAGGCGGCCAGCTGCTTGTTGACGGTCTTCTCGATGACTTTTGCAGGAAAGGGGAGCAGCGAGATGGGGCGGTAGTTCTTGAGGTCGGTGGGGTCAGCCGATGGCTTCTTGAGTAGAGCGCTGAGTTCGGCGTGTTTCCAGCTCTCCGGGAAGGTAGCGGTGTCGAAGGAGGTGTTGATGATGTCCCGCATTGTGGATTTGGCTTCTACAGTAGAGGCACAGATTTGAACCTGCATAATCCAAAGTCTCCTGTCCTGACATAGAATAAAATATTTCGAACTAGCGCGTCAAAAATGTTAAATTCTATCAAGGACACCGAAGCGAGGACTATCCCACCCTCAAGAGTCTTGATCATGTATGTCATATTGATTATGGTTGATGAAGTATATCAGTCTGATATTGTTCTAAGTTCTTAGCCCACCCTGTGTTTACCATTATCTCTGACGGAGATGAGTTATCACGACTACGTGTTTCTTGTTGACAGGCACGAATTACAAACCATCATGATCAACATCGAAGCACAGACCCTTAAGAATCCTGGAGTAAAGACCGCGAGCTGAAGGATCCGTTTTTACTGGATACTGAGTTGAGCTCTTCAGTTGATTGACGGTGGGCAGTTGCTTCCTGATTTCCAGGTTGGAGACAGGCTGTTCATGCACGTATTGAAGCTTTTATGACTTTACAAAGAAAGAGGAAGGACTATGATCACATGATGTCTTACATGGTCTGATGGATCATGATTGGTGGAACAGTATGGACGATGATCAGAGACTCATAGGAAATGTCGTTTTATTTCTGTTTAATGTTTGGTTGGCTGCTGTGTTTTTCAGTAGTAAAGAAAGAGAAGCATACTCCTCCCCTCAGTGTCCTTAATAGAATTGAAAATTCTTGACGAGTTAGCTAGAAAAAATATTATTCTCCGCCAGCTGCACCAGTGTCAGATATTGAAACCACAGGCTGTGAAAAAGACGGCAGCGATCCTGGAAATAGCCCAGCTGTTAATAAAGGTCTGAAGAAAAACTGCAAGTAAGCAACACGTTTATGATTTCTGCTACTTAGTGCTGGATGATGGCATTGTGAATGATGTCACTGTGCATTAACAATTAGGAGTAGGAGAAGGTGAGGAAAACAATGCTAGGCTGATGTTAAATCAGATGTGTTCCTCCTGTTAGCAGCAGGCTGTTGGCAAAGTTCACATGAATTAAACTTGCAAAAAACAGTTCCTCACAGACTGATTTCCTAGCATCATTTTATGGGCATAAAAGGCCCGAGAACCAAAATCTTACCTTAGTGCACAAAATTGTGATTACATTTGCAAATGCTGTTTTTCAGTCTGGTGAGACGGTGCCAATAACCACATACAATAACCACATACCTCCAACTAAAGTGAATTAGGCTTTAACAGAACATGTCTGCAAATACAATCGCTGGAAAGAAACCTTACAGCTTAATTATTTTTTTTACAAGACAGGAGGCTCATATTATGCAATCTCTACTCCTGAATTGCACCTTCAATAAACTACATTTATCATGATCTGCTCCCTGGGCAGGAAGTAACAAACATAAAAATACATCTCCAACTAATATGTACTCTTTTCTTGCTGGGTGAGGTAAGTAAATGTGAGACACTTAATCCAATAACATATTCGGATGGGGCCAAAGGGCAGTATGCATCTTGGGTAATGCAAATGCTGTATTATTTTATGAACGATGCAAAGAGCTTTTGCTCAGAATTGAGTATAAAATCAATCCGCTTCTCTGGATAAGACTTACTCACTGATGACCTGCAGATGGAGGGGTCACTTCACTGGCCCTTCCTAATTCAGACCCTTTTTCAACTTCCAGTTGTACTGGCACGTCAAGGCAATGTTCTTTCCACAGAGAAGGGAGGGGGACGTTTTGGCTTCAGGACAGAAGCTGGCATAGAAAGGAGATACAGAGACTTATTTGTTGCACCCAGGAAGATTTCTAAGCAATATATTTTTATTTCAAGGGAAAAACAAAAGTACAGGCCTGTGATGAATCTGAGAGACCTCCATCAGTTTGTCCAATGTTTCAAAATGAAGACTGAAGTCAGCCTCAGAGATAATCTTTTTTACAGGGGCCTGGATGATGCATCTGGATTTGAAGGATGTTTATTTGGTAGTACCTGTTTGTCATAAACACAGGAAGTATTCCTTTGGCTAGGGCAGGTGTACAGGTTCAAGTTCTTTCCATTGGTCCATCCTCTGCTCCATGGTGCTTTGCCAAGTTGATAAAGTCAGTGGCAGCATCGCTCAGGTCCCAGTGGCTGAGGATGGTGGTATACTTGAATGGTGTGAGATTCTTTGGCTAGGAAAGGCATCTCTTATGGAAGCAAGTTCAGATGACCATAACATTGATCCAGTCCTGGGCTTTATCATAAATGTAGAAAATGCAGATAGGGAAAACTCAACAAGTATAGAATTTTGGGAGTTCTTAGTAGGTTCAGACAAAGAGGTCCTTTTGCTCCCAGAGGCTAAGTTAAAAGTGTGGGAAGGAAAAGGCCCCTGCATGGCAAGAGATATGCACTCCTGCCCTAAATGCCCAACTTCATTGTTATCTGGCTCCCTATTGCCTATTTTAGTGATAGGCAAACACAGATCATACATGTGCGTCATGGCAGGTCTGTCTCACAGATTGCAGTCTTGTTGGACCAGGAGGGGCACCCAAAGCACTACCCTCATAGTGGTGGAAGGCTATCGCCTTCATGAGGAGTTAAGCAGCACACGCACAGTGGTGGCAGCATACAGTGTAGTGATCAGTAGTAGTAAACAGGTCCTCTTTACCCTGTGTAACTGGAGTGAGATCTACAGGATCACTCATCTTTTTAAAACTTCCACTGCTGTGTGCTTAACTTACCCAGGTAGATTTGGAGTGCTGCGCTGGAGTGGTGACTGTGACTGTGCTGGTTGTATGTGTGCCTTGGAAGAGTACAGTACAGTGATAAAGCAGTACTATGCACTATATGTGTGGTAAGTGCATGCTCTGAATATATGTATGCCTGTTGGAGATACATTACATGAGAGATGTAGTGCAGTGCAGTGCGTGCATAATTGAAGCACGTGCTGGGTATATGTGTGCTTGCGTGAAGTAGCATACATGAAGTGTGAAATGTTGTGTAGCACACATTTTGAGTGTGCTTTGGCAGTGTGTACAATATCGAAAAGCTTAAATGCTGAACAATGCGCACAGGCTGAATGTGTGTACTGAATGTATGTGTAAGTGTGGTGGTACTTTTGGTGGTACAATGCATTAAAATAATACTGCCGGGCAGTAAATTCTTTCATGAGGAAAGAAGAAAAAGAACAGTTTTCACTTCAAAAGAACCAGAACATCAACATAAAACTATGACCCAGACTCTAACTTACATTTTGGTGTCTGGAAATGGACAATAAGAAGGGGAGTTTGAGATTCCAAACTGTGTCGTCTGCCAAGCAGCCAGATGGGCTGTGGCAGGAGGGGAAGCTCTGCAAGACTTCTGCCTGTGACCAGGACTGGGGGCTGCAGCCTGCTAGGCTCCCTGCTGGGTGAGAGGACATTACCCAGGATAACCAAGACCACCCGACCTGGAGCATGGAGCGCCAGCACCTGCCTGCCTGCCAAGACCAGTCTGCCCTGTCAGGAAGTGAAGAGCATTGGAGGGAGCGTGTTCCAGTGGGGAGTCCTACCGTGAGAACTCCCTGTGCGAGGTGTGAGGATTTGGGTGTGCTCCAAGTTATTGCCCATGCATAGTGTAGGCTCAGTGACCCCTGTATGCCAGGAGAGGGCTGCCATGGGCTGAAACATGAGATAAGCACAATTGGGTACACTGGGATCGAGTGAGAACACTACCATTTTGCATGTTCACGTGAACTTGGCATCTTTTCTTGAACATAGCACATTGACATTTGACGACATTTCATTGCGTGGCTGTGCATGATAATATTTTCTGAAATGGCTTTGCCTACATTTCCACTTAGTAGGCATACTATCAACTACCTTGAATATTCTGTACAAGGGATAAGTTCAATATGCAAAATGTTGTCACTTATTTTGTCCGCTTGACGACAAAGTTGTCACACAGAATAAACAATAACGGCCTGATTGGGGCTTCGGCATGGCAGCATGGGTGATGTTTATTATATAAACAACATCACTCACTTATTTTGTTAGAGGAGCATTTAGCTGGCACTGAGAGGGCACCCATGCTGGAATTCCAACCCAGCTGATCCCTGCTTACCTCTGCAAGGGATGTTGCCCAGCTCTCTACTAAGATGGGCACTCTGATGACACTTACCCATAGGTAAGAGGTAACGAGGAGTTAGATCATCCTACAGGAATTTGGCAGATTCACCCATCTTAGACATACTAGGTTAGGGACTGCCAGGTCGGAGTACATTATAATACAGTACTTATATGCAAGCATATATTCTCTGTTACAGCACGGTGGTTGAGCTGTTAATCTTCTTTACCATTCTCGGAATACTGACCACGTTATTCTGTTTCCTTTTATTGATTATTGCAGTGCTTGTCTTTAATACAAGAATCACAATGCATCAATAAATATTGAAATGCCTTGCTGAGTATTTCTTGTGCTTCTCTTTGGGTATGTCTTAGTAACTAAACGAAAAGGTTCTAGATCTGTTACCACAACTTCCTTGGCGAGTCAGGGTTGCCATTTTCCGAGTATGCACAATCCATTTGTTACCTGATCAGGTTTGGGGTACAGATGGTGCACTGTGAGCTAGCAGGACTCTAAGCCAACATTTCCTGAGGGAGTGCGTGGAATGAGTCTTGCCCGATTCTGATGTCTATGAACAAACCCACAGTTTTTACTGAGAAAGTATTCGCTGCCTGTACCATTGTTGCTGAAGAATTCGGGTCATCCACGAAGGAGAGACTGAGGCTACATTCGGCAGCAGGGATCCGCACTGCGAATGAACTGCCTCTGACAGACTACTTAGGACTACAAAGGACGCCGTGGAGAATGTTGCCTGTCATTGGGCTCCAGTCGGGAGCTGAAAAAAAATTCCCCCCTCCTGCTTGGTAAAGCCAACTTACTGCATCATTGCAAGATGGGAGCTGCTATGACAACTGAGAGAATTACGGTAGTGCAACTCAGGAGAGAGTATGTACTGCCAGGTGCTGCCACATGGACTGCAAGCAGACTGACTTCTCCAACCAGAGTAGCACTCACAGCTGCTAGCTCAGCTCCCCCCTGTATGGTGTGGAAATGTGGGGTAGTGAAAAGTTAAATGGGATGACTGTCTCAGAAAACACATTTCTTAGAAAGCTAATAAGACTACCTCAAAGCACTCCATTGTATCCTCTGTTCTATGATTTGGGTATAACACCTCTAGCCCAAATTGAATCTTTGCGCCCAATACTATACTGGCGGCGAATTTGGACTACACCGGAACTGGAAACATACACTAGAGGGCTGATGGATGTGATTAAAAGTGATGGTTCCCGGAAAGTCAAATGGTTGGGACATATTCAAAATCTTTTAAATATATTAGGATTAGATGAATTGTGGAAGGATCCACTGCATGCCAGGTTCCCACTGAAGAAGACAATAAAGGCTTTGTATTGGAATATGGTGGCTTCAAAGATTTTTAGTACCACACCCTCACAATCCCTTGCTGGTTTATTTCTAGAAATCAAAGACTGTCCCAAACTTGAGGAATTCTGGGATGTCTTTCCAAAGCCCCTTGACCGAAAGCTCTATTTTCAGTTAAGAGTGGGAAGTCTACCCATAAGGTCGTTCTCAAATATATGGTCTAGTGGAGGCATGGTGGACTGTCCAACTTGCCCAAGTGTTCCTGAAACCATAGGCCACCTTCTATTTGAGTGCCCAATGTATGCAGCACCAAGGCGGAAGTGGCTAAAGCCGATGTGTAGGTCATTGGGAACAAGGGAAGGAATGACTGCAGTCAGACTTATCCGTACCAGTCCTAACATGTCTGTGTACATTGCGGTGGCAAAATACCTAGGTTGGACGATCAGAGCCTGACTTCTGAAGGAATAACACAGTACTTAACGTTCCAAGCTGGTTGCCTCTTGTAAGAACAATACTTTGCTCATTTGTACAGTTTTTAAGGTTTTTTACGTTTTTTTTTTTTTTTAAACCTTGGCTGCTAGGCGTTTTCCCCCTCCTGTGCTTATTTGTGAGCTTTCCCATTATACATGACGAGCTCAGCTCGTCATCAGCACAGCTCAACTGTGCATCATGACGAGCTGAGCTCGTCATGAGCATCGAAAGGGTTAAACTATTTATTATGAAACAGGTATTTTGTTTTTAAAATGGTTTTACTACTAGAAGTTTATACATGTACTTTTATATGTGGAACATGCTTTTATGACAATTGTCGAAATAAAGCTTACTTGACTTGACTTGACTTGCTAGCTCAGAGGGTTCCTGCTTCACCACTGAACTCTTCCAGGCTGCGAGAACAGGTAAGAAATGAACTTGGTTGGTTGAGCCCTTGGGGATTCGCTGCTACCAGTGCTATAGCACAATAGACTCTTTTGACTAAAGCCTGAAGAGTAAAGGGGGCCTAATAGTGAGCATTCCCTGGATGTGGGCACCAGTGAATGGGAAATAACCCCAAACACATTACACAAAGGAGGGTGGGACAGGAATTTGCCTGACAACTACTAGAGCCCCGATCTCAAGGGGAATGTGTGATTACTTCTGAATGTTGCATTCCCTTGCATGTGTAGAGTTAGACATAAAATATTTATTTTTCTTAAAAAACAAGTATTTAACTGGACATTGATTTATTTATTGTTTGTATTGTTTGCAATTTTCATATTATGAGTTGTGCTGCGCTGTATCTACACTCCCCCCTCCAGAGGGAGCCTTGACTGCTCAACCACAGCTACCACTGAGAGTCAAAGAAGCCATTATCAAGCCTCTCCTAAAAAAGCCCACACTGGACCCTCAGCTTCCAGCCAGTTACAGACCCATCGCCTGTCTCCCCTTCCCAGCCAAAATATTTGAAAAGTCTATTAACATCCAGCTTTCCAAATTCATCAACGATAACAACCTTCTTGATGAAACCCAGTTTGGTTTCAGACAGGGTCATGGGACCGAGACGGCACTCTTAAAGGCCACAGATGAAATTAGAACTACCATGGACATGGGAGGAGCAGCAGTCCTAATACTTCTGGACCTTTCGGCGGCTTTTGACACGGTCGATCATGTCACTCTGATCGACCGTGTCTCAGCGCTAGGAATAAAAGGCAAAGCTAAAGAACTGATTGCCTCATTCCTAGCTAACCGCCCTCAGACCATCAAGATGGGCAATTTCACCTCCCACACCTTCTCCCTCCCGTGCGGTGTTCCCCAGGGCTCTTCGCTAAGTCCGACGCTGTTTAATATCTATGCGTCGGACTTGGCGAGGGTGATAAAATCTTATGGAATTGCCCTCACTACTTACGCCGACGACACCCAACTAGTGCTATCGGTGTATAATAATGGAACATCTGTTGCCGCCAACTTCCAGGAGGGAATGAAGGCAATAAGCTCCTGGATGTCATCAAACTGTCTCAAGCTTAACTCCGACAAAACGGAGGTGATGACATTCGGGAGCTTGCGCCCAGCATGGTCTCCTCAGTGGTGGCCACCTCAGTTAGGACCCCCACCACAGCCGGTGGAAAAAGTTCGCAACTTGGGAGTCATTTTTGACAACAAGCTGACGTTTCATCACCATGCCAACGCCGTCGTTTCATCGGCTTTCTATACCCTCAAAAAAATAAAAAAACTCCTTCCTTACCTTCCACAATCAGCAGGAAAGACTCTCATCAGTACATTAGTGTTCTCGAGAACCGATTATTGCAATTCACTTTTTTTGAATGCGCAGGAAGGAGTTCTCAACAAATTACAATCAGTACAAAATGCTGCAGCCAGAACGCTACTGTCTATCCCTAAATTCTCATCTGTTTCCCCGTTCATTAGAAAACTCCATTGGCTCCCCATTAGGAGCCGAATTAAATTTAAAGCTATGTGTATAGCGTACAAAACCCTGAATAATACTGGACCACAGTTTTTAAAAGAAGCCCTTCGTCCAGTTGAACAACTTAGAATTCTACGGTCCTCTTCAGCTTTTCTGTTAAAAGTCCATCGAACCAAAAAGGTCAACTGGGGAGACAGACGATTTACCATTGCCACGGCCAAATTGTGGAACACTCTACCTTTCCACATCAAAACTGCTCCCACTATTCTAAAATTTCGTAAAAGCCTCAAAACATGGCTATTCTCTTCCTCTTACCCCACAGTCTATATTCCCCTGACACCCTCTAGTGAGTTCTGTGAACTAGCGCCGAGACACCCTAACGGGTATTTGTTTGCGCTTTAAAAAAAAAAAAAAAAAAAAAAATGTAGAAGGGGGTAATGGCCCAGATGAACGAGATCCATAGTAGGTCAACGTCTCAACCACTATGGTTTGGCCCAGTAGTCCGTGCGTGCACCGCAGCCCTCTGAAATTGGTTCTGACAAAGGCTATGAGGAAAGAGCTGATTATGAGTTTGACCAGCTGGGGCTCCACCATTACGTCGGAGGAGCGTTGCTTCACTGCTTTAATCACAGCAAAAATGGAAAATAAAATGGTAATGAATGTAATTTACTACCATTATATTTTTCACTGCTCCCAGCCCAAGCCAAGCCCCAGGGGGGTGGGGCAGGCTGTGGCTGCTGATTGGCAGCAAGGGAGAAGTGGTGCCCACTCCTGTTTAAAGTGTGCATGCCACTTTGGCTGGCTTTCTTGCGACTGCCAGCCTGACAAACGCACTTTAAACATCTCCAACCCAAGCTGTGTTAGACAGATGTGAGAGAGCAGGCACAGGCCCCCACTGCCTGTGGGAGCGTTGAGCCAGCCTGCTCCAGCCAATCCTCACACTTCTCTAATGCTGCTTAACATTCTCAGCAGCATGAGAGCAGTGTCTGGATTGGTAGAGGGGATTTTGCTCTGAAACCACTCTCTCCAATGGACTGTAGGTACACCGAGGACCAGAAGAGGCGAGCTAGTGGGTAAGTAAGCATTTTCATTTATAATTTTAGCCCAACCTGTCTGTCGTGATTTGTTACTAACACCGTTTATAATGTGGCAGGATTGAGAGCTTTGGCAATGACTCTAAAGGCATTGTTGATTGCCCACAGTTCTGTCAGTGCGTCAAAATGAATAATTTCTTTGCCCTCCACTCATGGATGTCACCAGCCGCCATTGATGTTGGCTCAACTACAGGTAACTCTCCTGCAGTTGACAGGGCTAGTGGGCCTTCTTTCCTCCTCAATTCAGATGTTTTTTCTAGACCCCTAAATTACTGGGCTCTGCAACTATTAAGAATCAGATATTTGCAGAGAGGCCTAGTGTACTCAGAGATGGTTCCTTTAGACTTGGGGCAAAGGAGGAGATGAACTGCTGTTAAGCCACACAGACATATGGAATGGACCTGACAATTTTCCAACTTCCCTACCTCTACTACTAGAATCAGATGCAAGTCTCTGTGGTTGGGGTAACTAGGGTGGCACATTCTTGACTGGGGGAAGATGGTCCAGGCAGGGCCAGTCTGCCTGTAGCGGGCATCGGTGATTTCTCGATGGGCTGGAAGGGTGGGAGCCAGTTTTGAAGTGGTGGAGGGCCGGTTTTGTTACTGGGGGCCGGTTTTGTAGCAGTGCTGCAATATCGACCCTCTATAACAAAAGCAGCAGCTGTGGTGCTTAAGTGCCGCAGCACTGTGCCTTACTCACACCCCCACCTAGGCGCCACGCCCCACCCTCCAGAGGCCAGCCGGGTTGACTTGCCGGGCCGTTTTTTGTTCCCAGTCCGGCCCTGGGTCCAGGAGGGAGCTATCCATGTACTTAAATTGTTTAGAGCTTCTTGAAGGTTCCTTGAAAGTTCAGAGTGTGATAAAAGGAATGGTAACTTGTACAATTCTTCTGTTCATGGACAATCTGACAGCAGTCAGGTACATAAAGAGATTAGGGGCACAATATCAAAACCTAAAGCAGAATTGGCAGTGGCACTTTAGTAGTTTTGTCTTTGCCAAAGGATATTTCTAAAAGCAGAGTATCGTTCAGGGCCCCGCAAATGGTGGTAGACAAGCACCAGAGGCAAGCAAATGGGATCTGAATGGGCAGATCTTCAAAGCTCTAAGCATGGTTTGGGGGCAATTTGACATAGACCTCACAGGCTCACAGCCCAGCTTTAGAGATATTTATTTGGAGACCGAATTCAGAAGAGTTTGCAACATACACTTTTCTTCAAGATTGGTTCAATGGAAACCACTATGCTTTCCCATCTTTTATTTTGATAGCCAAGGATGTTGTACAGATGCGCAGGCAGTAGGCAAGTTTTCTGTTTATATACTAAAAAAAATAATGGAAATCTGAAACATGAAATTTAGGTAGCTGCCCATATTTCAGGAGGAGTTGTGTACCCACCTGCCCCACACAGGCAGAGTTCTTTCTTCTAAGACAAATATTGTATCATATCTTTCTACGACATGCTGTTTCTTTTTTTAAACATTTTGGCTGGTAATTTAAAAAAATACAGTTGATCTTAATCCCATGTTTCTCGGGGCTGCCCAAACTATAGTGAGTAACCTGATGTGTGTGTGTGTGTCTGTAAATAGATGGCTCTGCTGGATCAGGTGTCCGTTGATCAGATCTGTGTACCGCGAGCGATAGCTCTGCTGTCTCAAGTGTGAGTTAATCATAGCTGCATCAATGCACTCTCATACAGGAAAGGGCATGAACAACATGTTGATCTTCAGTAACAGCACACAGTGCCAAGACGCCAAGACACTGGCACTGGTAGTTTGCCTGTCCCCTTATTCTCCATAGCTGGGAGCCGCCACTGACTTAAAAAGTGTTTTTTGTTTCATACATCGGGGTAGTGACAAACTCTTACATTGTTTTTCACTAATGCAAGGCATACCTCTCCCATAGGATAACATTGGAGTTACCTTATTACATTTCATAACTGATCATTTCCAAATGGGTAGGTGACCAGTTGTGTTTGATGTCCTCAGAATTGTGATAAAAAATCCTCTCTAAAGGTGAAGTTAGATTTTAAAGTACAATTTTGAAAATATCACTTTTAGAAAGTTGGCATTTTCCTGCCCTAGCCATTTAGTGCCTGCAGCCTGTCTTTGGGTCACATGACTGGGTGTAGTTGACAGTTGGCTTTGTATATTCCTCCTAGACAGCCACACGCAATAGAGAGAATAGGTGTGCCTGTATGGGCCATCACTAGCAGGGTGGGAGGGTGGAAAAGGGCACTGTCCTAATTAACACTTGAATAGGCTATGTCATGTGTCCACACAAAGGACTGCAACACCCCTGTAGTGAGTCTGGAGCCAGGAAAGGAAAGGCAGGATGACTGGGGACTTCAAATGGAAACCTCTATAAGCTTTTCCCCACTTCAAAGGCACAACTGGGTATAAATATTGGACCCCAGACACCAACTCTTCAGTACACTTCTGGACCTGTGAATACTCTGCCAGGAAGAAGAACTGGTGTGCTGCTGAAAACACTGCCACTCTGCTGGACTGCTGCTCTGAAGGAACTGCTGTCATGCTGTGCTGACCTGTTGCCCGCTGAACTCTTGACTGGGTGCGAAGGTCTGGATCTGCATCTGTTGAACCCAGGAACATAAAGTGACTCCAAGGGCTAGTTGGTAGGTCTCCTGACTAGAGACTCCAGGAAAGAAGGCTTCAACAACCTTAAACCTAGCACGAGACTCTGCCATATGTGAGTCCTACCCTGCCAATTGGTGCATCCCAGTTCTGTACCCCTGGAAGTCGGCCTGCAGGTGCTCTGCCAGCCCGTCTATGGAACCAGCAGACCTTACGCATCTCATCTGCTTTGGGGTGCAAACAAGAGCAAAACTGACGTATCATCTCTGCTGCGAGGGTTCTCCTGATGTAAGGGACTCCAAATTGACCCCTCAACTGTATCGGAACCCCTGCCTTGGCGAAGCTTTCCAGACACAGACCCTCACATCTCTCATCGACTGCAGCCCCGACGATGATGCAGGTCCTTGCACCTCACATCACAGCTTCACTGCTCCTTGGAACCTATGCATTGCCCCGACTGCGTAAATCATCCTCGATGCCGGACTTCACTTCGCAAGCCCTCACCAATGGTAACGTAGATGATGCCACGAACTTCGAATTGCAGCTCCACAGCACCTCGGAATCAGCGCATCACCTCGGCTGCATGATGCATCTTCAGCACGGAACCGCACAACACTCTGCAACCAGGATCAAAGGTACTTTGTTCAGCTGCTGAGTCCCTGTACCCCTGTAGCCGGGACACACTCCAATCGCAGTCAACCTAAACATATGACTTTGCCCCGGTCCGGCGTGATCAGATATCCACAGTTGGTGCTTTGTGCTTTTTGTGCTATTTTCACTGAAATCGTTAAACTTGCAAATATCCAGTTCTACCAATTCGATTTTTATCGTTTTAGTCTTGTTTTATTTATTAAAAATAACTCTATTATTGTAGACTAGGGTAGGATTCTTTTTTGTGTTGTTTTCACTTTATTGCTGTTTGAAGTGTTGTACAAATACATTACATATTGCTTCTAAGTGAAGCTTAACTGCTCTGTGTCAAGCTATCAGGAGGTTGAGCAGAGGTTAATTTACGGTTGAGTTATGCTCACCCTGACAAGGATTGTGGTTGCTGCTTGACCAGGGTTCACAAACCAGTCAATCAATAACCTAATTTCTCACCACATTGGTCTAGAGTGTCAACGTTTAAGAATGTTTATTGTTAGCCTGTTCAGCATGCGGCAGTGACAATTGTTAATATGTTTTAAACTTGTATAATATGAGTCTACTGTCTCTGCACATTCTCCTAGCCATTTGATGAAAAAGAGTCCTGATTTAAGACTACAGATGCAAATATAAACCCTATGCTAAATGATATCCCCACCCTGATAATGGAGTTACTGCTGATGCCAATCTCGATCAGCCAGAAGACAGTCTGAGGTGCCAGGCAGTGATACAGTGGAAGAAAGACACTCCTTGTGGATGGAGGACAGGTTCAAGGCCAAGAAGAAGCCGTTTGGAATCTTTTGAGATTTTTTACTGTTTGTACTGTTTAGATTGTTCTAAAGTCTTCAAACTTCAATCATCAGGAAAAGAGGGCATGTTGGGGACTACTCTTATTTATAGTGCGTTGATGTATTTTTTTTTATGTTGTTACTTCTTGCCAAGGAGAGTGGCATCATGGGAAATGTAGTGATTTGAAGGTGCTATTCAATAAACAGCAGAGAGATTGCATAATTTTTGCCTTTTATCTTTAATAAATTAGGACTATCCTTCACCAACTGGCAATGTACATATGCCTAGACCGTCCCTGCAAAGCTAACTGAGCAAGTTAAAGTGGAGAAGTGTGGCTCACTGGTTAGAGCAGGCAGACCCTGAAGCAGAGGTCAGACCCTGGACCAGGGTTCAATTCCCGATGCGGCAGGGTCTTGAGCTCAAATGTCCACGGACTCGACAATTCTCGCTTCGGTGCCTGACCTAATCATGGGTTCACACTCTGCAACTCTGGGCATTAAGCTTGCTTAATCTCCACAACGGCCACCCCGCGGCGGGATGCCTGGCTTTCACCTTGGGGATGCCCTGTAGGGGCTATCTCACAGGGAAAAGCCAGGACGGCAAGCGCCGAGATACCTCCCCAGGTGATTGAGCGCTATATAAGAACATCCAAAAAAAAAAAAAGTAGTAACCAGCTCAACTACCACAATATATTTCTGATTGCCTAATGTACCATCACAAAAAAAACCGAGTTCAATATTTGTGAGGTGGGAGGGCGGTCAACTAAAGGCCATCCAGCACCCTGGGCTGCTTCTAACTTTACTTTAACTGTGTCATGTAACTCTCCCACTGGTCCACCAATCACACCCTGTGGGATGCTGCCCAAAAAGCCATGGGGTCTTGCCTGACCTCTACCCACCCCCTCCTCCAGATAGCCAACACACTAAAGAGAGAGGGGACTTAAAGGACTGGTATATGCTACCTGTGAACAGATATACATGTATAAGAAATACTAAACTCCAGGAAAAAAGCTGAGAAACTAGTTATGTAATTACCTAGCTTGGGCGCTATGATTCATCAGTGGGCCCCACATCTAGCCCTGGGTACACAAGTACTGCTGTGCACGTGTTATACAATCTCCTAGATGTGAGTTCCCTAGCTTGGGTGAGGTTATGCCCCTTTTGTTGACATTTATGTTCTCTCTTTGTCAGACTATATTAACAATGTTTGTGAGTAAGCTACAAATGCTTTACTAGTTTCTCAGTATCACATGATTAGTAAGTAAGTAAGTAATCTTTATTATTTCATCTATTCTTTTTTTAATTCAGTCAATAAAACATAGGTTAGTACACAAAATATAAAACTCTAGCTCAGGAATGGTCACTGACCCAACCCACCGCTAGCATATGAAATGACGCTCAATAGACTGTGGGGCATATTTTTTAAAAATGTCGGAGAGCGGAGCTGCACTAAATCTGGCAGCCTCACACTCCAACATTTTCAAAACACAGGGATGCGCTGTATTTACTACGATATGGTGCACCCCTGTGTTTCGCCTAGCGCTTGTGCTAAAATGTGCTGCCTAGTGCCAATGCAGGCACCCTTGCACCAGAGTGCAAGGGTGCCTGCGATGCAGGGAATGATTGTTTATGTGCAGGAAGGTGTCCTTTCCTGCACTTAAACGATCCATAATGGTGATTTGCTACTTCTGTGTGTGCTGCATTAGAAGTAGCAAATCGTCATTAATTCCTTTTTTTGCTTTTTGCAGAAAGCAGCACACAAAGTCAAAGTAAAAAAGAAGAAAAATTAAAGTATTTCTCCTCGCTTCACCATTCTAACGACTCCTCTTGCATGGCGTTAGTTTTTGACACTGCCACAGATTTTCAGCTCCTTGTAAATCTGGGTCAGCGAGAAAAGCAATGGGTGTTGCGGTGGAACACCCGCAGCAACACCCCTTGCACTCCTCTTTGCCACAGAGGACTCTCTGGCGAAAGGAGCTTGTAAATATGCCTCTGATTGTGGTTTGTTTCCGAATGGGAGGGTCAAATAAAAGACTAGTGGGAAATAGCCCTTCACAAAGTTTTAAAAGTACTAAAAGGTGTGATAAGAAAGTAACTTGGATAAGCAAATTTAAAAATGTGCAACCCTTGCCCACATGTATATGAAATTCATAATTCAATAATAAATGCGCAAAATCGCAATTATGAGACTGAACACACCCTGAATGATACTTCCACTTACTTTCCAAGCAGACTAGGTGTGCGGGTCCTATTGGAATCAGAAACATTTCATAGTCTAAACAGCATGTATGGATTCTCAACAATATAATATGTGTGCAAAATGGCAGGAGAGACGACTGACTGTGTCTGACTCAGAGAGTAGAGCAGGCCTTCAAGGCGCTACACCTGGATATTTTCCATGCGCCATAAATGTTTGAATCTACTGGTCCGTAGAGTGACTCAGGGTATGCAAAGACAGCCCAACAGGGCTGGATGCAGTGCCTTATATCGTGACTGGTGAGTGGAGGTCTCAGACGGGCTTTCCTGGCTGGTGAGGATTTCGTGCAAAAGTAGCGTAAAAGGAAGCAGGGATTACACCCACCTTGTGTGCCAACACATAAAGCAGATGCCTCGCAAAATCTTTTTTTTGTGGCGGTTTTATATGGTGGGAACTTAACCTGAAGGTATTGGAGCTCTTTACATGAGCACTGTATTATGTTCTGGCCTGTGGGGCACAAAAGAGGCACCGTGTGGTATGCGCGGGGGCAGGAGCGTGCAGCGAGACACAAGGAGACCACACTTTGCTCTCGGTCGGAAGTGACGACCTCGAGCAGCCGCCCCCCATTTATTTTAGCCCCGCAGGCCACGCCTGGCCTGCGGATGTGGTGGGTGCATGTGAGTTGGCCACTAGACCGGCAACTGCTACATCCCTATCCAACTCAGTTCTTTTTCTGAAAACAAACACAGTGTTTTAAACATATCAACTGGCCTGATAAATAATCTCAGTACTTGCGTGGATCTCGGTCGGCAGAGTCTGGACGCCCTCAGCAGACAAAGTCTCTCAGCCGTTCGCTCGGGCGAGGGTTCGGTCTCAGGCTGTACCTTTGGGGGCCAATGCGCACGCCTGTGCCATCCAGGCCAGGGCCCTCATAATAAGCCCCGGACTGAGGTGAGGGGCTTGCCTCCAGGGTCTCAACGATTCTGCCACTTCCTGGTTCTTCCTCACGGGGTTCTGGTGTGATGGTGGCTATTGGACTTGTTTAGTCACTTGAGGTCTCTAGGGGGTGTTCTGATGGGACCACCTTGAACAATGAGATGTTCCTGGACACTTCCCCTTCTCCTCCCCACGCAGTTATCATGGTGCCGTGGTTCGCAGTGACCGTCCAGGTGCCTGGCTCGTAGTTCGTCCGTAATTTCCCTCCCTGACGTCGATCTCGTAGGATGACTGTCGCTCCAGGACAGATTTTTCTTGGGGTGGCAAGGCTGCGGATGCTCGCATCCTGATTGTGTTGGATCTGTCTCTCTTGTACTTCTTCTGCCTCCAGCGGATGTGACGACCACCCTGGGCAGGTAGGGAGCAGGTCTCTTGAGGGGCCATGGAGCATGAGTGCCCACGGACCTCTCTGGGTCGTACAGTGGGGTGTACTTCGGTATTCTCTTAGAAACTCGTGGAGTCTCTGTTCTGGGTTTGCTTGTTCAACGCCCGCTGTGCGGAACATCTTGTTCAAAGTGCGCATGAATCGTTTGATGCCCCCGTTGGCTTGGGGCCATTGAGGGGGGATTCGCCGGTGAGATATACCTCGCTGTTTGAGAAACGTGGCATACTCTGACCCTTGGAATGGTGGAACATTATAGCTGCATACTTCTTGGGGAAAACCGAACATGGCGAAGATCTTCTCCAATATTGGTCCCACATGGTTGAAACCCATGGACACAACAGGTTCTACTATGGGGTACTTTGAATATGCATCTATGACCACAAGCATGTGTGTCTTCCTCCCGGGAAACTCCCAAAGTCTATGCTCACTTTAGACCGTGGAACGGTGCAGGCTTCCTCGGTGATGACTGGGATTGGTCTCTCGGGCCACATTTCAGCTGATACGGTGAACAGTGTCGGACATATTCCTCCACCATGTCCTCTAGTTCAGGGAACCAAAATTTCTCCCGCATTCATGCCTTTCATTTTGGTCGAACAAAGAAAAACCAAAGGGGATGATGGACAGGGCGTTGACAATACAAACACTCACCCCCAGTCAACTGATCTGGGTTTAATCCATCACGGTTCTTTAGCTCACTTCGCCACACTGAAGGACTGGGTTCTGTAGGACCCAGCGGTGCCAGGGCACAACACCTGAAACCTTCGTGGGTAACCTGCTCCGGCGTACGAATGACAGAGACACGGGACACTTCCTTCGGCGACAAAGATTCAAGGTTTATTTGCTGCAGGGAACACAGATATCACGACAAGTACAACTAGTGCAACTTGGGGAGACTGCTTCAAATTGGTTCTGTAGATCGCTCCTTTTATACACAATTTCCCCATAGGGTTACATTGAACACAAAAGTTTATGACCCGGTTCC
Source organism: Lissotriton vulgaris (assembly GCF_964263255.1). NCBI lineage: Eukaryota > Metazoa > Chordata > Amphibia > Caudata > Salamandridae > Lissotriton > Lissotriton vulgaris. Next base: position 39,206,152 of record NC_141694.1, on the reverse strand, counting down.
CACAATCATCCCCCAGAGGGGTCGTTTTGGTCACTTTGAAACACACAAGGTCCGAATCATAAGTGCGGAAACATTTGGAGGTTCCCAACTGTAAAAACCCATCTTCCCAACATTAGTGCATTCCAATCGGTAATAAACAGAACGAAATAGGAACAAGAACAGGTGTAGAGGAAGACGGAGACAGTGGGGAATCGGAAAGGGTGTAAAAAAGGGGAGGTATCGGGAAACACGAGATACAGGCATCAAAGGGACGTGCCTAATGAGATGCACGGCTAAGACAATAAGTCCGTGCAGCAAGATGAGCCTCGAGCGGCGCCATCTGCTTTACAGTAGCATCTCCCTCATCATGAAGACACTTACAAAGAACATGTGTCTTCCGTAAATATCTTGGGAGTCCCAGGGTCGCGAAGCGGACAACGTCCGTTCGCTGGCTACTTGAGGGCAAGAGACAAAATGGATGCCGTATCTAAGATGGAACCCGTGGGTACAGATAAAAATACCCACGTAACAGACGAACGGTTTAGGTTAGCACAGCGAAACTGCGCACACTCACTAAACTCGTCATTTGCGGTTCATAGATACCAGACTCGACTATATTTGTGCGAGTCGAATGCACCACTTACAATTGTCACGGAACCTCAGACGCTCCTTTTGCCCTCATGTAGGCAAGCACTAGTCGGAATCATACTCAATATTCATCAGACCATCTAGATGTTGCTGTAGCATAGCTCTGTCCAATCGAGTCCCATTGGTAACAGGCGGCTGTCTCATACACGTTGTAGCACAGAGGCCACATAAGGCAGGACCACACTGCACGCAAAGGCAACACGTGAACAGGAACACCACAACGACTCCGATGATCATCAGAATTTTCCAACCCCAAGTCGACATTAGGCCCCAAAACCACCCAAGTAGCGTCCAATCCCCTACATCCACGTGTATGGATTCAGAGATCTTATGCAACTTAGAGATGGCTTGATAGACAGTTGGAGCATTATCTGGAATGAAAATGCAGCAGCTCGAATGGATCACCTTACATACCCCACCTCGATCTGCTAAGATGACATCTAAAACCATACGGTTTTGTAACGTCATAAGTCTATCCGCCTGAAGTTCTGTGGTGATATTACCAAGGGCACTGGCAGTAATATTAGCTGTCGATTCTACCACTCGAGTCAACTGTCTCAGGTTCCTACTATTAAACATAGGTCCCCAAAACGGGAGGAAACCCTTGAAAAAGTCTCCTGCCTCTTGACCGGCAGTGTCCTCTTCGCTAATTACGCCTCTCACAACTCTAGTCTTGTGATAATCGGCATCTACAGTGAACGTCGGAGGCAACAGATTTGCAATAAAACATGAGCCCATGAAGTCAGCGGGCAACCATGCATATGCACGATCATGACAGATGAAGTATGTACCCTTGGCAGCCAGAAACACAGGGGACGAGAACATCGGCAGAATGTAATTTTCAATGCAAGCACTCGCTCCAAGTCGGGCTTGCGATCTTCGGCCACGACCCATAAGACAATAATTACCAATGTGGGGTACGACCCATATCGGAGGTGAGCTTTTAAGCTGCTTTTCACTCGTGAACACACTATACTCACCTCTACTCAGGACCCTGTAAGCTTGTACCTCTTCTTCGGGAATAAGCGAGGGATCATAGATATCGCTGTCTAAGTCCTCTATTGCTATTGACAAAGGTTTCTGATACGAGGTAGGACCAGAGTAGGGGGAACGTGGTTCTCGAATGGGGTGGAAACCCAGTGCGCTTCGAAACATTGTTTGAAATGCTCGAGCTGACCCTTGGGAACTATATGGTAACACCAGATATGGAATTCCCTTATCCGTAGTATGCGGCATCAACCCACACACCCAACAGTTAGTAGTGTTAACCACTAACTGATGCTGATGAAGGAGCTGAATAAAGGAATTATTACGGAATTCTGCACGTCTAGCCTGCTCGTGTTCAGGTAGGATGTAGAAAGAATGGGGGGATGCAGTGGAGATAAGTTTAGGGTCAGGGGTAGGAGTAGGTGTAGCAGAAGGTAAGAAGTAAGACATCGTGTAATACACCCCACCCGCCAATAATGCAGAAGCAGTCAAAAACAATACAAATATTTGGAATATAAAACATTTGGTACGACTAAGTTGCTGCAGCTTGAATCTATGAGCCTGTGCTCCTTCCAAATCGTTCAGCTTCGAGAATGCCATTCCCTACGACCGTCCGCAACGTTTCTTGACGCACTTCGTTCTGTGTAGCAATAGTCAATCCCTGGGAATTCCCAGGAACCGACGGCCTTTAACCTAGCGTCAAGACCTACTATCCAGAAGGAAGTACGCGCGCGGCCCTACGGCCTTTAATGCACAATATATATATATATATATATACAAAAACAAAGTCTCTCGGCTGTGGAAGCAAAAAGTATAAGGAATGAAGCTCAGTGTGTATATACAAGAATAATCACAGTAATATGAATGTTCAAACTGATCGTGGAAAACGGGATAATGCAATTATCGAAGAACAGAACAGGATCTTTTATTAGTCTTTAGTGTGGGATCGTAGAAAGTATCGCGTTTTCCCAGGACGTGTCTGCTCGTCGAACAAAGGATCCGTTGAAGAGACAGCGTCCTGCTGATCAGTTGAGTGTTCTGGTCTCGAGTCCTTTGATGACAATTGTTCAACAGAGTCTGTCTGCTGCTCTGAGGACTCTCCAACAGGCTGTGCGTCGCTGAAAGGGACAAACGCCGGCAATCCTTCGGTTTCAGTTGATACAATGCCTTTCCTCACCCACGAGTCTGCTGGCAACGGGATGGGGACTTTCTTCGTGTGGGTGGCGTGCACCCAATTCTTCCGCCCCTCAAGACGAACCGCAGTTCTCGTGGCAAGGAGGACCTGGTAGGGTCCGGTGAACCTCGGGTCCAAGTTATTCTTGCGCGAAAAGTTCCGCGTCACCACCCAGTCTCCGGGCTGGAGCTGGTGGCCTGGACCCTCCGTCTGCGTCGGCAATGCTTCGTGAACCTGTTGGTGAATTAACCTCAGTTTAGCAGTCAAGTCATGAAGGTAATCGATCAACATTGGGTACTCGAGATCACAAAAAATACCTGGCCTAGGAACCCCCCACACATTCGCAGGACGACCGAACACTATTTCATAGGGACTAAGCCCTACTCGGGAGTGTACAGTCGCCCTAGTTGACAGTAATGCTAAAGGTAAAGCGTCAGGCCACGAAAGACCAGTCGTAGCCTGAATCTTCGCTAGCTTTAATTTAAGGGTGCCGTTATACCCTTCAACCAAACCAGCTGACTGGGGATGATTGGCGCTGTGGAATTTCTGATTAATTCCAAGGCCCTTACACACACGCTTCATCACACTACCCACAAACTCACTTCCGTTATCTGACCACACGACTCTAGGCATTCCGTACCGAGGAAAATATTCCTTCAGTAGGATTTTCGCAGTAGACAAAGCAGTATTGTCTTTGAGAGGATAGGCCTCGATCCATCGGGAGAATGCGCAAACCACAACTAAAACGTATTTCAGGTTATTGCATCGCTCCATATGGATGAAGTCCAATTGGATCACCTCAAAGGGACATGAAGGGGGAGCAAAACTGCCAGGAGGAGTTGGGGTTCCTTTGCCAGGATTGTACATCATACACACCATACAATTCTTCACCAGACGTTCAGCACATTTCGTGATACCATCATTCTTCCATACAGGAGACAACAACTTACAAATACCTTTCGCACTAATATGTGCTAACCCATGTGCCATTGTCACAACGGCCAGCACATACGCATCGGGCAACAACCATCTTTTCTGATCTGACAAATCAATCCAACAACCATTCGCATCCAATTTTCCCGTGCTTTCTTTCCACTTCATCTTTTCAGTCTCGGTGGCCTCATTCTGAATTTCTTTCACACTTTCGATAGTGTCCTCACACATGCTCGATTCTGTAGGCCACCTAACCGAACTCGTCACATACATCCGAGTGCTAAGGTTCCGGGCAGTCTCCTTAGCGATCTCGTCTGCAAACGCATTACCACGACCAACATCATCCGTCACCTTACGATGCGCACTACATTTAACAATCGCTACTTGCTTAGGCAACGTCAGTGCATCCAAAAGATCATTCACAAGCTGGCCATGCTGAATCTTCGTACCGTGCGACGTCAAGAAACCTCTCTCTCTCCACAATCATCCAAAACTATGTGCAACGCCAAATGCATATTGGCTGTCGGTAAACACATTCACACGTTTCCCTTTTGCTAACACGCACGCTCTAGTGAGAGCGATCAACTCTGCAGCTTGGGCAGAATTCTGATTCAACCTTGCAGTCTCAACAACAGTATTCAACGTTACAACAGCGTAAGCAGTAGTCACATCGCCATTCGGCAACTTAAAACATGACCCATCCACATACAATGTACCGTCCGGGTCTTCCAATGGAGTGTTTTTAAGGTCCACTCGACCTTTTGTTTCTTCCTCTGTCCTCAAGTAGCAATCATGTTCTGCTACTTCATCTGACTCTGCGCTAATTGGTAACAAAGTTGCCGGGTTCAGAACATTACAACGTTTTATCTGAATATGACTTGCCAGCAACGTCAGCTCGTACCCAGACAACCTCGCACTCGTTAAGTGCTGCGTTTTCGTACGATTCAAAAGAGTATCGACTGCATGCGGAACCATCACCGTAAGCATATTATCCATGACCAGTCCTGCTGATTGTCGGATGGAGACCGCAGCTGCCGCAGTTGCTCTCAAACAACTCGGCAATGCTCTAGCTACTGGGTCCAAGGTCGAGGAAAAATATGCACATGGACGCTGTTTACCACCAAAAGGTTGCGTCAAGACACTTAAAGCACAACCTTCCCTCTCGTGAACATATAATGTAAACGGCTTACTGTAGTCGGGAGTACCCAACACAGGAGCCGAACACAATGAATCACGCAGTTCAGAAAAACTTTTCTGACATTCTTCCGTCCATGGTAAAGGAGTTGAAACATCCTTGCACGTAAGAGCCACCAATGGTTTCGCTAGCAAGGAAAAATTAGGAATCCATTGCCTGCAGTACGACGTGATACCTAGAAAGGCACGCACATCTCTTTGGGTTTTTGGCACAGCCATTCGCGCAATCGCTGCAATCCTCTCTGGGGTCAGCCTCCTTCCCTCCTTTGACAATAAGTGACCTAAGTAGGTGACTTCTTGACAACAATATTGGAGTTTAGAAGGGGACACCTTATGATTCAACTCACAGAGATGTTGCAGCAATAACACCGTAGCAATTTTGCAAATGTCCTGAGTATCAGCAGCCACCAATAAGTCGTCAACATATTGGATTAAAGCCGCACCAACCGGCAACCTAAACGCATCCAGTTGACCCTTCAAGGCTTGACTGTAAATCGATGGACTTTCACAGTAGCCCTGAGGAGCGCGTTTGAAGCGGAAGCTGCGTCCACTGAGAGAGAAACCGAAAAGGTCTCTGCTCTCCTCGGCAATCGGGATGCTGAAGAACGCATTCTTTAAGTCAATCACCGAAAACCACGATGCAGAAGCTGGAATCAGAGTCAGTAGCGCCGTGATGTCAGGCACAACAGGGAATTGAGGAACCACAATTTTATTCACCTCCCGTAAATCGATAACAAAGCGATAAACAGGCGGTTTTGAAGGATCAGTACGTTTAAGAATAGGCAGTACAGGGCTGTTGCACACGTTTCCCCGTGTCTCTTCAATAACGTCCTTCTCGATCAGGTCGTAAATGATCGCTAACAATGCTCGTTCACCATCAAGAGAGATACGGTACTGGGGAATACGTGGCAATCGCACATTGCATTTCAACTGAACAACATAAGGGGAGATGTCAAGCAGGCCCACATCATTGGGACCTGTTGCCCACAAAGACACAGGAAGAGAACTCAATTCCGGTGGAAGCTTATCGAGAGACAAATACATAGGAGAGACAACCCTCTCTCCTAACGTAAGCTTTACACCCGCAGGAGAACAATACAAAGTTGCATACAAACGTTTAAGCAAATCCAGGCCCAAAAGGTTTTCACCACAGCCAGTAGTCAAAATTAACGGAGCTTGAAGCTCACGTGGCCCTATTGTAAGGGGCAAAGGGCACGAAACTGGATTGCTAACGGGGGCGCCAGAGAATCCAACGGAAACATTTGTTAAGCCAGACAAAGGTGCGCCAGGGAGTTTCGAATGCTTGATGGAACTTTTCGCTGCACCAGTGTCCAACAGAAAAGGCTCAACGACGCCCGATGTAGCAACTGCGACGTAAGGCCCTCTCTGATCAACCGGAACTGATACCACTCCCTCTCCTTGTCTTTGGCTGTCCTAGTAATTACTGTCGTCAGTACCCTGATCGACGTAATAATCGTCTACATTGTACTGCGCAGATCGTCCTTGCGATGATCCACGTTGATCGAAACAATTAGTAGAATTAGAGGGGTTATCGGAACGATCATTCTGAGCACCACGACCCCTACCGCGTGACACCTGATGAGAACCACCACGACCTCCTTTGAACGAATTACCACTATTTCGATCGTTCAAAACAGGGCAATTGAATTTAATGTGTCCCTCCTGTCTACAATAAGCACATTGGTTGTACCCTAACGATGATCTTTGGGAGGAGGAATCATTACGCGGCTGCGATCGATTCGATTGCGACTGCGTTCTATTCTGTTGGGATGCATTCTGGTTTGAACGCGGAGGATACGCTTGTTGCAGCAACACTTTAGTTTTTAGTTCTTTCGTCTTTTTATCAGCACGGTCGTTCTCCTCTTTCTCTCTATTCTCATAATATTGTGCTGTAGCCAATATCTGAGCTGAGGTAGAAACGGCCCATGCACTTTCCGAATTCTTTAATTTATTGCTCAAATCGGGCAATAAGTTTGAAACGAATTTATCCACAAACAATCGCTGACCACCCTCGGTACCCATATCCTGTCCACTGTGGTCAATGAATGCTTCCTCGAACCTCGTAAAGAAGTCGGAAACACTCTCGTCCTTCTTTTGCTTACAAGCTGACAATTTGTCCCAGTTCACCCTCATAGCCGGCATAAGAGTTTTCATTAACGCTATTATTCGTTGAGGAAGAGCAGTAATCATCTGCTCAGGTTTAGCCCCACCAGTTTGTAACCCATCCGCCGCCACAATGGCAGCCCAATCACCACCTAATTCATTCGGATGATTTTCCTGCCGGATCTTAGCCCATACAGGTTGCGGTACGACATTGCCGAACAACATATCAATATCGGCAAGATTCATTATTGTAGCGTCCACAAGCTGCGATAGTTCTTTGTAATACCCTGTAGGATTTTTGCGAGGGTCAGGCAAAGATTGCTTCACCTGCAACACTTCTGAGCGTTTCCATGGGAGATGTATCCATACTCTCTGGAAATGCGGCAGAATATTAGGATTAGCTGTAGCATCACCTGGCATCCACACTGGTGGAACTTCACGCATGGGAAACTGACCAGACTCATCTGGCTGTCTTTCAATATCCTCAACAAACAATGCATGAGGTATCGGAGTGGGACGAAAAGATAGCAACCGCTCAACAGCACGTCGAACATTGGTATCCACTATCAGTCCGTTTGAGAACTGAAGCTGAAGATCAGACAAAGCGGCCAGCACCTCGTCAGGCGCATCAGCCGATATCTGATCGCGAAGGAACTTACACATTTCATCGAACACGTATCTCTGGGTTGGTATATTGAATTGACAAAACGTTTCGAGTACAACACGGGGCGGACTTCTAAGAGGGTTCACCATCCAACCCATCGCCATATTATATAGCGCAACGCGTTCTCTGTTTCCAGGAAGCTGACTACGTCTCTGAGGACCATCGGAACCAGCGGACCCATGAACAGGTCCGAGCGAATGAAAGAAACTAGCCGCAAGAGGAGTAGTACGAGAACGAGTCGAGGGAGAAGTATAGGACACAGGACTAACAAGTGAAGGGGTAGAAACAGTAGCGACAGCAGGAGTTAACAGAACAGGAGCAGCAGCGGGAGCAGGAGTATGTGGAAGCGGTGGAGCAGTAGGGATAGCAACAGGCAAAGGAGCAGGAACAGTCGGAAGAGCGGGTGCAGGTTGAGGAACAGGCGGGGGAATAATAGGCGGGAGAATAGGTACGGCAGGAACCACAGGAGTTGCGGTACCCTGTACGTACGGAGGTGGCGACTTCAGAAGATAAGACATTAAAGGATCCTCAACTGGCTCTTCCTTCTTTTCCGACTCCGTAGGCAAAGCGGGATAACATTTATCAACGGTCATACGCTGTAGTCTATCGAACACTTCCTTATCCTTAACCTCCTTGTCGCGCTGAAATTGCTCTGCTTTCTTCACTATGGTAGCAACATTATCTCTCTGATTTCGTTTAGTCTGTCTGATTTCTTTCTGTTTGGCTTCTTTACGCCACAACCGAAAGGCATCAAACATGGCCGGCCTTGACTTTCTTTCGAACAATTTAATTTCTAAATTATCTAAGATCGGGGCCTCGAAGCTACCATGAGGTGGCCAATGAAGGTCACCATCCTTCTTCGTGTATTTAATCCAATAATCATTAAAAGTAATGGGGCCTAGCCCATGTTTACTATATAGTTCATAAGTGGGAGTTCCAACCGGAGGTATCGGACACGAGTCCTCCAGTCGGGAATCCGCACCACAAGGTCTGAAACAACTAAACAAAGTACTACGACCAGGCATCTTGCACACTAGCCGAGTTTCACAGACTTCAAGGGTTACGGGATTTACCAAGTCCCAGCAAAGAACAAAACCCTCGGTTTTTGGCGGCTGCAGTCGTCAAACAACACAACAAAATACGCTTAGCAAAGTGTCATCGACAAAAACACTCTCACAGCGTCAACAACAAGAACACTCGCTAAAGTGTCAACAACCAAGGACTCTGGGAGCGACCCACAAATACTTAACTCAAAGAGCAATGGCGTCACCAGGAAGGCCCGTCAATCGTCTCGCTCTACCAAGGTCTACGCCAGGCGCCAAAACAGGTCTACAGTCAGGGCAGCAGTCCGTCGCAGCCGTCAGGAGGCGGGAATCTTTGCGGGAAAAGTCTTCGGGCCACTTATTTCGACAACAGGATCGATGAAGCGGGGTGCACCTTCCCTCGGAGATTTCACACGAAGTTCCTCACGATCGTCGGGCTTGGACCGGTACCACTGAGCAGCCCCACGTTGGGCGCCAACTGAAGGACTGGGTTCTGTAGGACCCAGCGGTGCCAGGGCACAACACCTGAAACCTTCGTGGGTAACCTGCTCCGGCGTACGAATGACAGAGACACGGGACACTTCCTTCGGCGTCAAAGATTCAAGGTTTATTTGCTGCAGGGAACACAGATATCACGACAAGTACAACTAGTGCAACTTGGGGAGACTGCTTCAAATTGGTTCTGTAGATCGCTCCTTTTATACACAATTTCCCCACAGGGTTACATTGAACACAAAAGTTTATGACCCGGTTCCCACAATCATCCCCCAGAGGGGTCGTTTTGGTCACTTTGAAACACACAAGGTCCGGATCATAAGTGCGGAAACATTTGGCGGTTCCCAACTGTAAAAACCCATCTTCCCAACATTAGTGCATTCCAATCGGTAATAAACAGAACGAAATAGGAACAAGAACAGGTGTAGAGGAAGACGGAGACAGTGGGGAATCGGAAAGGGTGTAAAAAAGGGGAGGTATCGGGAAACACGAGATACAGGCATCAAAGGGACGTGCCTAATGAGATGCACGGCTACGACAATAAGTCCGTGCAGCAAGATGAGCCTCGAGCGGCGCCATCTGCTTTACAGTAGCATCTCCCTCATCATAAAGACACTTACAAAGAACATGTGTCTTCCGTAAATATCTTGGGAGTCCCAGGGTCGCGAAGCGGACAACGTCCGTTCGCTGGCTACTTGAGGGCAAGAGACAAAATGGATGCCGTATCTAAGATGGAACCCGTGGGTACAGATAAAAATACCCACGTAACAGACGAACGGTTTAGGTTAGCACAGCGAAACTGCGCACACTCACTAAACTCGTCATTTGCGGTTCATAGATACCAGACGCGACTATATTTGTGCGAGTCGAATGCACCACTTACAATTGTCACGGAACCTCAACCCCAGTTCAGACATGGCCATATGCAAATCAGTCTGACCCTGTGCCTCATGGGAACAGTCCAGCCTGAACTGCCAAACCATGCCTTCCCTGGACCGGAATCAAGCTTCCCAGGACCGGTTTCTGGCATGACAGACGTCTTCAGCCGGGCTTCCTTGAATCCAGTGGCAAAGTGAGCAAGGGACTCACGTCTGAGCGCACCCTGCCAACTTAGGGCGAACAAAGAAAAACCAAAGGGGATGATGGACGGAGCGTTGACAATACAAACACTCGCCCCCAGTCAACTGATCTGGGTTTAATCCATCACCATTCTTTAGCTCACTCCGCCACCCCAGTTCAGACATGGCCATATGCAAATCAGTCTGACCCTGTGCCTCATGGGAACAGTCCAGCCCGAACTGCCAAGCCATGTCTTCCCTGTACCGGAATCAAGCTTCCCAGGACCAGTTTCTGGCATGATAGCCGTCTTCAGCCGGGCTTGCTTGAATCCAGTGGCAAAGTGAGCAAGGGAATCACATCTGAGCATACCCTGCCAACTTAGGGCGAACAAAGACAAACCAAAGGGGATGATGGACGGAGCGTTGACAATACAAACACTCGCCATCACCGTTCTTTAGCTCACTCCGCCACCCCAGTTCAGACATGGCCATATGCAAATCAGTCTGACCCTGTGCCTCATGGAATCAAGCTATCCAGGCTGATGAGGAGTGAAAGCCCGAAACCGGTCCTTGGATGCTTGTTTCCAGTCCAGGGAGGACCTGGCTTGGCAGTTCGGGCCGGACTGTTCCCATTGGGCACAGGGTCAAGACTGATTTGCATATGGCTGGGTTCCAACTAGAATGGCATGGTGAGCAAAAAAACGATGGATTTAGGCCCAGATCTCTGTACTGGGGTGAATGTATGACATTGTTCTGCATTCTGTCCATCACCTGTTGTTTTTTGCATTTGTCACCCCAAGTGAGACGGGTATGCTCAGACATGAGTCCCGTGCTCTCCATGCCACTGGAATCAAGCTATCCAGGCTGATGACGGCTGAAAGCCCGAAACCGGTCCTTGGATGCTTGTTTCCAGTCCAGGGAGGACCTGGCTTGGCAGTTCGGGCTGGACTGTTCCCATGGGGCACAGGGTCAAGACTGATTTGCATATGGCTGGGTTCAAACTGGAATGGCATGGTGAGCAATAAACTATGGATTTAGGCCCAGATCTCTGTACTGGGGTGAATGTATGACATTATTCTGCATTCTGTCCATCACCTGTTGTTTTTTGCATTTGTCACCCCGAGTGAGACGGATATGCGCAGACGTGAGTCCCGTGCTCTCCATGCCACTGGAAACAAGCTATCCAGGCTGATGAGGGCTGAAAGCCCGAAACCGGTCCTTGGATGCTTGTTTCCAGTCCAGGGAGGACCTGGCTTGGCAGTTTGGGCTGGACTGTTCCCATGGGGCACAGGGTCAAGACTGATTTGCATATGGCTGGGTTCAAACTGGAATGGCATGGTGAGCAAAAAAACGATGGATTTAGTACCAGATCTCTGTACTGGGGTGAATGTATGACATTGCTCTGCATTCTGTCCATCACCTATTGTTTTTTGCATTTGTCACCCCAAGTGAAACGGGTATGCTCAGACGTGAGTCATGTGCTCTCCATGCCACTGGAATCAAGCTAGCCAGGCTGATGAGGGCTGAAAGCCCGAAACCGGTCCTTGGATGCTTGTTTCCAGTCCAGGGAGGACCTGGCTTGGCAGTTCGGGCTGGACTGTTCCCATGGGGCACAGGGTCAAGACTGATTTGCACATGGCTGGGTTCAAACTGGAATGGCATGGTGAGCAAAAAAACTATGGATTTAGGCCCAGATCTCTGTACTGGGGTGAATGTATGACATTGTTCTGCATTCTGTCCATCACCTGTTGTTTTTTTCATTTTGGTTACACCTTGATGTCCTCAGTGGGCTAATTGGACTGCCCGATGTTTGAGGCTTTGCGGGATCACCAGCCTGGACCCTCTCAGCGGGATGTCGCCACTGGTGGCACTGAGCTTGTGGCATACCCGCCACATTTTTGTTAGGGTGTCACGGTCTTCCAGGCTCCAGGAGTTGGCCTGACGAAGGTAGTTTTTCCAAGATCCTTCTTGCACAGCGCAACGTCTTGATGTAGACTGCATCGATGGCGGAAGCCTCTTTCACATCGTCTAGGGTCATGCTCTGAGGGCGTGCCGCAAGGGATATTAGGTGCGCATATTGTTCAACATCATCGGTCTCTTCTTGCTTCTCCAACAGAACCGGGTGCCTCGAGAGGAAGTAAGCTGGGTTCTTGGATCCTGGTCGATATGCCACTTCCATTTCATACGGTTGCAGCTGAACGGCCCATCGCTCAATGTGCGGAGGTGGGTGAGGTGCCGTCCCTCTAAAAAGGGTACGAGGGGCTGATGGTCTTGACCATGGTGAATGGTTGTCCTTTGAGGTACAGATGAAAATAGCTGCAGGCCCATTTGATGGCTAAGGCCTCCCACTCAATCTGAGCGTACCTCGTTTCCGTGGGTGTGAGAGACTTGCTGGCGAACGCTAGGGCCGCCCAGTGGCCAGGTTCGTGTTCTTGATACAATACCGCCCCAAGTCCTACGGGGCTTACTTGGACCAGTACTTCTGTTCACTTTACGGGATCAAAGTAGGCCAGCGTGGCTTCTCCTAGGAGGGCATCCTTTATTCCTTGGAAGGCTTCTTCCTCTCTTGGACCCCAGTGCCAGGTTGTATCCGTTTTTGTAAGGGCCTGCAGTGGCTTCGCTCAGGTGGACAGGCCAGGTATAAACCTCCTGCAGTACGTGGCCATACCCAGGAAGCTCCGTACTTCTGTTGGTGTCGTCGGTGCGGGGGCATCTTTGATTGCATGCGACTTCCTTGGGTCCACTTGAATGCCTTCCTGATTGAACACATATCCGAAGAACTCGAAGGATGGTTGGAAAAACTGGCATTTGTCCTTATGTAGGGTTGCTCCATACTCACTGAGGCGTTTCAGTGTGTTGCGGAGGTGTTTATGGTGATCTGCGGCCGTCACTGAGTGGATGAGAATATCGTCGCTCACGTTCAACAACCCAGGTAGGCCCGACAACAGCTCTTGTATTGTGTTCTGGAATACCTCAGCTGCTGAGGATATTCCGAAGTTCAGACGCTTGTATCTCCGCAGTCCTAGATGGGTGCTGAATGTGGTGATGTACCAGCTTTCTTCGGATAGGGGCAGCTGGTGTTACCCTGCGTTCAAGTTGATTTTTGAGAACCACTTGGACCCATTAACATTGGCGATGATGTTGTCTATTGTCGGTGTTATGTAGCGTTCTCTTCGGATGGCTTTATTCAGTAGTCACATATCGATGCAGAGACGTATGGCTCCAGGCTGTTTCAGCTTTTCTGCAATAACCATCGGGGACAACCAGGGCGTGGGCCCGGATACTTTCTCGATGACTCCTTGTTTCTCTTGGGCCTCTAGCTCCTTCTCCCCCAGTGGCCGTAGGTGGAATGGGACTCTCCTATGCCACAAGACGACTGGGGTAACCGACTTGTCTATGTGAAGCTTGATTGGGTCACACTTGATGCACCCCAGCCCTTGGAAGAGTTTGGGAAATTGGCTGAGTAGCTCCTCTACTTAGTACGTCTGGACCCTTCTTGCGAACGAGATGAGTCTGAGATATTCTGCAGTGTGGCTGCTCAGGAGGGTGTCTGCTTCCCTGTCAATGACATGGATGGTTGCCATCACTTCGAGATCATCTGCTTTGATGGGTACTGATATCTTCCCTTTCAGCGGGAGGAGCGTGTCGGCTCCGTATGCCTAGATCCGGGTTTTTGACGGCACCACACGAGGGCGAGGGCATAGGCGTCGGTACGGTTGGAGTCCCATAACATTCACCGTCGCTCCTGTGTCGATGACTGCTTTTATTTCTGTTCCCGTGGCATGGACCATGCACGTTGGCTGTGGCCGGTGGCGTTGCTTGAGTTTTCTCTCGAAGGATACCAGGTATACCTCTTCCTCCTCATCCTTTGAGGAGTCTTCTACCGTCAGTAGGTGTTTCATGAGCCTTCTCTGTGCGTGTTCAGGTGACGCGGCGTATGTCACTGATAGTTTCCGGACGGCTCACGTTGGGGGATTCTGTCCGCGGAAGTCTCGGTTCCTGGTGTGTCTTCGGCAGACAGAGGCAAAGTGATTGGGTATCCCACAGTTGGTGCAGGTCTTTCCCTGGGCAGGCCAGTCTTTGGAGGCATGTGGCTCATGACCGCAATATTAACATCTTGACTTTGAGCTGTCTACCTTCGATCTTCTGAATGTGTATTCTCTGGTTTTGGTCTGAATGGCATCTAAACGTTCAGTATTGATGGCGCCGGACTTCCCTTGGGGCTTAATCAGGGCTTGATCCATCTTGTTTGCTCTAGCGGTGGACAGATCGTGCGATCTTGCTACTATCAGCATGTCTTCAAGCGAGATTTTTGGTTGGCGTAAGATGAGTCCTCTCAAGGTATTGTCACAGCACCCCTGGATTAGTTGTGCTCTGATCTCTTTCGGTTGGTCATCTTCAGTGCACGTGCTAGCAAGCTCACGGAGTCGCCCGTAGTAAGTGTCCATGGACTCTCCCTCTCTCTGGCGGGCTTGTCTGGGCTTTAACCGTTCGAAATAAGGGTTTAGCTGCGGGTCAAAATGGCCATTTAACGCTGTTACCGCCGCATCATAGTCATTTGCCACCCCTGTGTTGGGCAGATGCTTGAAGAGCTTGAAGATCTTGTCCCCCGCATAGTGCAATAGCAAGGACCTCTTAACTGCATCGTCTATCTCCCTGGTCGCGAAAAAATAGTTGTTGAGGCGTTCGATCCATATTTTCCAATGGGGGAGGCTGATGCGGGATCTTCTAATTCACTGAATGGAGGTAGGACCCCTGACGCTGCGTGTTGGAATGGCGTGCGGGTTGGCGCTGCGTCTTGGTAATCATACCCCATGGCATCCGGTTATAGGTGCTCCTGGATGTGTTTGAGCAGGTGGGGTGCCTTGTGCTCCTGGTGTAGGCCTAGGGGAGGATGGCGCACGGTGACCCACATGGTGTTCTGCGCTAAGGCCTGTCTCTTTCTCTTGGCCCTCTGTTGGCTGTTCCCCTGTGTTCTGCAGTTTCTCCTCCGCCTCCTCTGTCTGTTGCAAAATCAATAATGATGGCAGAGTGCCTTGAAGTCACTGCTGCCCACGTGTGCCCTTCCTCTGCGGCCTGGCACAGGGATGTTCCCCCTATTTCTCCTTAATTTTTGTTCTTTTTTCTTTTCCTCCTTCGTTCTCTTCCAGGTGGGACCTCTGGCAGCCCGTCACTCTGGCTGTGCCTGTAGCTAAGGCCTTCAGCAGGGGTGTGGCTTGCTCATTCAGCCCGGCCTGGTCACGTGGTAACAGGGCATCCTGTCCTCAGCCCTGGGCTCCTTGACGTGTTACACTGACCTTGCCTAGGCTTTCTGCCTCGGGCGCGGCTGTCGCTGAGGTGGGGCGCACACTCACTCCAGCTGCCCGGCTGCCCCGGCATTGCGCGGATCGCGACCGCGTTGCACTGCTCCTGTGGTGAGGCGGCCACGGTGCGGGTTGACGTGTGGTGAGAGCGAGGGTCGGGCTCCCTCCGCTCGTCGCCAGAGTTATGTTCTGGCCTGGGAGGCACAAAAGAGGCACTGCTTGGTATGCACGGGGGCAGGAGCACGCAGCGAGACACAGGGAGACCACACTTTGCTCTCAGTCGGAAGGGACGACCTCAAGCAGCCGCCCCCCTTTTATTTTAGCACCTCAGGCCACGCCTGGCCTGCGGATGTGGTGGGTGCATGTGTGTTTGCCACTAGACCGTCAACTGCTACACACCGGTTACACATTCATTTTATTGGTAGGCATGGGGATATTAAGTGATTTGCCCAGAATCACAGGATGTGGAGTCAAACCCGAGACTCAAACGTTGGTTTCCCAGCTCCAAAGTCAGCAGTCCAGCCATGAGACCACATCCTCCCCCCCAGGGCACGTCTTAACTTGTGAAATGCTCAGTCTGAAGTTAATGAACAGGGGTGACCTTTCCACTGCTTGGAACACGCTGTCCATGGGAGCTTTGGACGATGTGTTAGGTTTGATCATCAGGAAACGTGTCATCAGTGAACCTTGCTACTCAGCTCTCATCCAAGCCCAGAAGTTGTGGGGTTGGGGGAGTCATTGCATCCGGATTATTCCAGATGCCCACGCAGCCGGTGCCAGGGGGTGCTTGAGATGTGGTTGAACCATGGCAGGGTTCTCGCTGTATCACTTGATCACATGTCATGCATGGCTCTTCCATAGATGGCCGGGTCAGGTTCTGTCTCCTAATATAGCACAGGTTTAGGAGCTAGAAGCAATTTAATGGGCCTCGTGCCCAGATCCACCCTTGGTGAAGCCTTTGGGGTCCCAGGGACAGACAAAGGACACTGCGCACACATCTGTCTTCTGCCTTGACAAGACCTGTCAGGTTTTGAACCCCCAGAGATGGCACTGTAAGACCTTGCTTCCACAGCTTTCATTTGATAGGCGGGTAGAACTGAAGAAAAGTTTGTGGCCACATTTATGGAAGACTCTGGGAGATATGTACGATGAAGTGGCGGAGCGCGGCGTTAGCCTTCCTGGCTTAACGCCTTTCTCCGCCACTTCTGAAAGCAAGGCTGCACCATATTCACAAGGACATGGTGCAGCTTGCATTTCCCCCTGCAATGGCGCTAAATTTAGCAACTTAGCGCCAACGCAGGCACCCTTGCACCAGGGCGTCTGTGTACAGAGGAGGATTGTTTGTGTGAAGGAAGGTGTCCCTTCCTGCACATAAACAATCCTAAAATGCCATTCTGTCACATTCATGTGTGTTGCTTCAAGCAGCACACATGATAGTGACAAAGGTTTGTTTATGTACAGGAAGGGACACCTTCCTGTACATAAACACACCATGGCATTTTGCTTTTTTCAAGCAAAAATGAGGAGAAATCATGCATTTCTCCTCATTTCGGCAACTTCAGACTAGGATTTACCTGGTCTTAATTTTGGCGCTGCCTCCTATGTACGCCACCCTTGTACATAGGGGGCAGCATCAAAATGAAGGAGTGTTTAGGTGAAACGCCCACCGCAACACTCAATGCCCACCCCTTTCATGCTAAGTATAGCATGAAAGGAGGCCTTATTTACAAGGCAGCGTTGAGCCACGTTAAATGGCTTAACGCTGCCTTGTACATAAGGCGCAGCCCCTATCGCCACCACAACATAGGTAAAAGTGCAGTTGTGGTGGCAATAGGGGCTCGTACATATGCCCCCCGAGGCCAGCATTGCTATATTGGAGCAGTCACTTCACTTTGGATGGTTGTGCAGCCCTAGTCAGCTTCTTGTCACATAAAATCCCCAGATAATCATAAAATTAAATTCTACAGATGGGGCTGCCCCTAGATTTTAGAGGTGGACGTCAGGGATTTCCTGGGGTTCACTATCAAAAATGTGGTTTTGGCCGTAGTGATCATGAGGTTCCTACTTGTGCACTAGTTCTTTAATTCGTTAAGCAGTTTATGCATCAACAGCTCGGTGCAAGACAGGAGAACTGCACCATTGGCAGAAAGCAGCAATGGAATTGTATCTCCTCCCATGAGTGGCAGGCCCAGGATCAAGTTCAGGAGGCTTTTGCCAACATCTTTTGTAAAAAGATTGAATAGAAGGGGCGCAAGAACACAGCCTTGCCGGATGCAGCTTTTTATATCTAAACTAGTTGTCAATGGCTCTTTTGGGGCATATCTGACAGCAGTGGTGTTATAGGGATGTTGTCTGATAGACTCAGTTTGTGAAGGGTTTGCCACAAAATGGATCTATTGACTGAACTGAAGGCAGTTGTGAGATCGGTAAAAGTCATGTTCACGGTTGTTTTAGGCTTATATTATTCAGCCTCCTTGCTTTCTTGATTGATCGTCCTATGGACTTTTGCTAAAACTTGCCTGGAATGATGACGCGCAACGCCCATAGGTCTCAAAGGGCTTCAGCCCCCTTCGTCATGTGTCAGCCCGGGCTGACACAGTTTCCCGGGCACATAAAGAGACATGTTTTTGAGCTAGTGTGGGCTGCCTGGTCTGGCGTCCGTCTTACTGCAGCCGCACCCGAGCACTTCACAGGTCTTTAAAAGACCATTTACTTGTTAACGATGCTTTGTTGTTTTTTCACCCCTTCTTAGAGCCCCTCAGGGTCGAATTGGGATCACAATTTGGCCTGGGCACTCACGAAAAAATGTGGCCCACATTCAAGGGGCGTGGCCCACATTTAAGGGGCGTGGTCCACATTTAAGGGGCGTGGTCCACATTTAAGGGGCTTGGCCCACGTTCAAGGGGAGTGCCCTTTCATGAAACACCATTTGCACAGACAAGGAATGAAAGTGGGGGGATCCTGTTCTTGCACAGGGCCAAGGTGACAATGGCCTACATGCCGAGCAACTAAAAAAACAGCAACGCCCCTTTCTGGCGCAAAATTATTCAAGTCCTCCAGCGCAGGAGCACCTGAAAAGTTGCGAAGCCCATGGTATTACTAACCTACTCAGCCCTCCCAGACCTTCAGCTCAGGAGCACATGAACAGCAGTAAAGCCCCTGCAGTTACTACATTAATCAGCCCTCCCCAGCCCTCCAGGCCTCAGGGCAATGTCCTGGCAGGGGAGCACAAAACACAGTTGCTGGGTCATCCATGGTAGCCAGGGGGAGGCTGAGGTGAAGATGGTGCAAGTTCCAAACATCACCAGCCCCCACAGCGAAACCCATTCTTCCTCGCCCACTATGCCCTGAATGAGAAGGGCTGTGGGCGAGTTGTTTGGACTAACACTGTTTCTGGGCTGCATGGGCCCCAGGGGGCCCGAGGTGAAAATGGCTCAAAGGCCTGAGCTAAACCTGGTCCTCAGGGAGGCTAATTCTTGCAAACAATCAACCCTCCCCAGCCCACCCTCAGCGTGATTGCTTTGCAGGGCAGGGGGTGAAGGAGAGGCCACAGCTGATAATCGCGGCCGCACAGTGAAGCTGCTTTCATTTCTCTGTCTCTGTCTCCCTGCCCTCTGTGGGCGATTTTTTTTCTCCCCTTTCCGAGTCCACACAGAGCACTCTCTGTGGACTGGGAAAGGGGAGGGAAAAAACTGGCCAGGGCACTGAAACACCGGCTCTTCGGCTGATGCCCGAATGCCCGCAGTGCCAATCCGCCCCTGGAGCCCCTGCATCTCCACTCTGGCTATTGCTGGAAGAATCAGCCCCCCCCAACATTTTATGTACCCTCCCCTACCCCGAAATGTGGCTCTCGTTGCGCCTCTCTCGTTGACAATATCCTGCTTTCTTCAACCCAAGTTTCCAATCGGGTAAGTAAGGCTTTTCCATAGCTCTTGCCAGCGCCATCTAGTAATGGCATTGGACGGTAGTTAGCGGGGTCGTTTCGTGCACCCTTTTTGCGGAGTGGGGCTATGACTGACTGCTGGTTTCCATGAGACCGTCCCTGCCTCGGCTTCACAAGCTGCATTGAACACTGATGTTAGCGCGAGTGCCCAGTCACAGGGTTCAACAATGGAGCCTGCTTTTCATTTCCATCGCCACGTTTTAGCACTATGAGATCTGGCGCCCACCACAACTCATCAAATATAGTTAAAGAGTCCATGGGGCATGGTATTCAAGTGCACTCAATATCCCTTAGTGGTTTTATATGATGGGGCAACAGCAGTGGAAACCCATTCTTCCTAAAACAGGGACCCTTGTGGCAGAAACAGTGCCAGCTGCAGAGTACAGGAACAGCGAGGGCAGCAGCAGGGCAAGCTACGAAGCAGCGGCTGAA
The DNA here is from genome assembly GCF_964263255.1 of Lissotriton vulgaris. Lineage (NCBI taxonomy): Eukaryota > Metazoa > Chordata > Amphibia > Caudata > Salamandridae > Lissotriton > Lissotriton vulgaris. The sequence goes on along the minus strand of NC_141694.1, from coordinate 39,186,175 downwards.
GTCCTCATTCCACACAGAACAGAGGAGCACTAGCGTTCATCGTCACAGGGCAGATACAAATGAGGCCAGGCAGGGAGAGGCTTGCTTCCTCCCGAACATGTACAGCTTGGCAACAGCAGAGCAAGCTTCCCTCTCTCATACCAAGCAGCGGCTGAAGTCCTCATTCCACACAGAACAGAGGAACACAAGCTTTCATCGTCACAGGGCAGATACAAATGAGGCCTGGCAGGGCAAGGCTTGCTTCCTCCCGAACATGTACAGCTTGGCAGCAGCAGAGCAAGCTTCCCTCTCTCACACCAAGCAGTGGCTGAAGTCCTCATTCCACCCAGAACAGAGGAACACAAGCTTCCCTCTCTCACACCAAGCAGCGGCTGAAGTCCTCATTCCACCCAGAACAGAGGAACACAAGCTTCCCTCTCTCATACCAAGCAGCGGCTGAAGTCCTCATTCCACCCAGAACAGAGGAACACAAGCTTTCATCGTCACAGGGCAGATACAAATGAGGCCTGGCAGGGCAAGGCTTGCTTCCTCCCGAACATGTACAGCTTGGCAGCAGCAGAGCAAGCTTCCCTCTCTCATACCAAGCAGCGGCTGAAGTCCCCATTCCACCCAGAACAGAGGAACACAAGCGTCCCTCTCTCATACCAAGCAGCGGCTGAAGTCCTCATTCCACTCAGAACAGAGGAACACAAGATCCCTCTCTCATACCAAGCAGCGGCTGAAGTCCTCATTCCACCCAGAACAGAGGAACACAAGCTTTCATCGTCACAGGGCAGATACAAATGAGGCCTGGCAGGGCAAGGCTTGCTTCCTCCTGAACATGCACAGCATGGCAGCAGCAGAGCAAGCTTCCCTCTCTCATACCAAGCAGCGGCTGAAGTCCTCATTCCACACAGAACAGAGGAACACAAGCTTCCCTCTCTCATACCAAGCAGCGGCTGAAGTCCTCATTCCACACAGAACAGAGGAACACAAGCTTCCCTCTCTCATACCAAGCAGCGGCTGAAGTCCTCATTCCACCCAGAACAGAGGAACACAAGCTTCCCTCTCTCATACCAAGCAGCGGCTGAAGTCCGGCTGAAGTCCTCATTCCACCCAGAACAGAGGAACACAAGCTTCCCTCTCTCATACCAAGCAGAGGCTGAAGTCCTCATTCCACACAGAACAGAGGAACACAAGCTTTCATCGTCACAGGGCAGATACAAATGAGGCCTGGCAGGGCAAGGCTTGCTTCCTCCTGAACATGTACAGCATGGCAGCAGCAGAGCAAGCTTCCCTCTCTCATACCAAGCAGCGGCTGAAGTCCCCATTCCACACAGAACAGAGGAACACAAGCTTCCCTCTCTCATACCAAGCAGCGGCTGAAGTCCTCATTCCACACAGAACAGAGGAACACAAGCTTCCCTCTCTCATACCAAGCAGCGGCTGAAGTCCTCATTCCACCCAGAACAGAGGAACACAAGCTTCCCTCTCTCATACCAAGCAGCGGCTGAAGTCCGGCTGAAATCCTCATTCCACCCAGAACAGAGGAACACAAGCTTCCCTCTCTCATACCAAGCAGCGGCTGAAGTCCGGCTGAAATCCTCATTCCACACAGAACAGAGGAACACAAGCTTCCCTCTCTCATACCAAGCAGCGGCTGAAGTCCTCATTCCACCCAGAACAGAGGAACACAAGCTTTCATCGTCACAGGGCAGATACAAATGAGGCCTGGCAGGGCAAGGCTTGCTTCCTCCTGAACATGTACAGCGTGGCAGCAGCAGAGCAAGCTTCCCTCTCTCATACCAAGCAGCGGCTGAAGTCCCCATTCCAACCAGAACAGAGGAACACAAGCTTACCTCTCTCATACCAAGCAGCGGCTGAAGTCCTCATTCCACTCAGAACAGAGGAACACAAGCTTCCCTCTCTCATACCAAGCAGAGGCTGAAGTCCTCATTCCACCCAGAACAGAGGAACACAAGCTTCCCTCTCTCATACCAAGCAGCGGCTGAAGTCCTCATTCCACCAGTCCTCATTCCACCCAGAACAGAGGAACACAAGCTTCCCTCTCTCATACCAAGCAGCGGCTGAAGTCCTCATTCCACCCAGAACAGAGGAACACAAGCTTCCCTCTCTCATACCAAGCAGCGGCTGAAGTCCTCATTCCACCCAGAACAGAGGAACACAAACTTCCCTCTCTCACACCAAGCAGCGGCTGAAGTCCTCATTCCACCCAGAACAGAGGAACACAAGCTTCCCTCTCTCATACCAAGCAGCGGCTGAAGTCCTCATTCCACCCAGAACAGAGGAACACAAGCTTCCCTCTCTCATACCAAGCAGCGGCTGAAGACCTCATTCCACACAGAACAGAGGAACACAAGCTTTCATCGTCACAGGGCAGATACAAATGAGGCCTGGCAGGGCAAGGCTTGCTTCCTCCTGAACATGTACAGCGTGGCAGCAGCAGAGCAAGCTTCCCTCTCTCATACCAAGCAGCGGCTGAAGTCCTCATATCACACAGAACAGAAGAACACAAGCGTTCATCGTCACAGGGCAGATGCAAATGAGGCCAGGCAGGGCAAGGCTTGCTTCCTCCTGAACATGTACAGCATGGCAACAGCAGAGCAAGCTTCCCTCTCTCATACCAAGCAGAGGCTGAAGTCCTCATTCCACACAGAACAGAGGAACACAAGCTTTCATCGTCACAGGGCAGATACAAATGAGGCCTGACAGGGCAAGGCTTGCTTCCTCCTGAACATGTACAGCATGGCAGCAGCAGAGCAAGCTTCCCTCTCTCATACCAAGCAGCGGCTGAAGTCCTCATTCCACCCAGAACAGAGGAACACAAGCTTCCCTCTCTCATACCAAGCTGCGGCTGAAGTCCTCATTCCTCCCAGAACAGAGGAACACAAGCTTCCCTCTCTCATACCAAGCAGCGGCTGAAGTCCTCATTCCACCCAGAACAGAGGAACACAAGCTTCCCTCTCTCATACCAAGCAGCGGCTGAAGTCCTCATTTCACCCAGAACAGAGGAACACAAGCTTCCCTCTCTCATACCAAGCAGCGGCTGAAGTCCTCATTTCACCCAGAACAGAGGAACACAAGCTTCCCTCTCTCATACCAAGCAGCGGCTGAAGTCCTCATTCCACCCAGAACAGAGGAACACAAGCTTCCCTCTCTCATACCAAGCAGCGGCTGAAGTCCTCATTCCACCCAGAACAGAGGAACACAAGCTTCACTCTCTCATACCAAGCAGCGGCTGAAGCCCTCATTCCACCCAGAACAGAGGAACACAAGCTTCCCTCTCTCATACCAAGCAGCGGCTGAAGTCCTCATTCCACCAGTCCTCATTCCACCCAGAACAGAGGAACACAAGCTTCCCTCTCTCATACCAAGCAGCGGCTGAAGCCCTCATTCCACCCAGAACAGAGGAACACAAGCTTCCCTCTCTCATACCAAGCAGCGGCTGAAGTCCTCATTCCACCCAGAACAGAGGAACACAAGCTTCCCTCTCTCATACCAAGCAGCGGCTGAAGTCCTCATTTCACCCAGAACAGAGGAACACAAGCTTCCCTCTCTCATACCAAGCAGCGGCTGAAGTCCTCATTTCACCCAGAACAGAGGAACACAAGCTTCCCTCTCTCATACCAAGCAGCGGCTGAAGTCCTCATTTCACCCAGAACAGAGGAACACAAGCTTCCCTCTCTCATACCAAGCAGCGGCTGAAGTCCTCATTTCACCCAGAACAGAGGAACACAAGCTTCCCTCTCTCATACCAAGCAGCGGCTGAAGTCCTCATTTCACCCAGAACAGAGGAACACAAGCTTCCCTCTCTCATACCAAGCAGCGGCTGAAGTCCTCATTCCACCCAGAACAGAGGAACACAAGCTTCACTCTCTCATACCAAGCAGCGGCTGAAGTCCTCATTTCACCCAGAACAGAGGAACACAAGCTTCCCTCTCTCATACCAATCAGAGGCTGAAGTCCTCATTCCACCCAGAACAGAGGAACACAAGCTTCCCTCTCTCATACCAAGCAGCGGCTGAAGTCCTCATTCCACTCAGAACAGAGGAACACAAGCTTCCCTCTCTCATACCAAGCAGAGGCTGAAGTCCTCATTCCACCCAGAACAGAGGAACACAAGCTTCCCTCTCTCATACCAAGCAGCGGCTGAAGTCCTCATTCCACCAGTCCTCATTCCACCCAGAACAGAGGAACACAAGCTTCCCTCTCTCATACCAAGCAGCGGCTGAAGTCCTCATTCCACCCAGAACAGAGGAACACAAGCTTCCCTCTCTCATACCAAGCAGCGGCTGAAGTCCTCATTCCACCCAGAACAGAGGAACACAAACTTCCCTCTCTCACACCAAGCAGCGGCTGAAGTCCTCATTCCACCCAGAACAGAGGAACACAAGCTTCCCTCTCTCATACCAAGCAGCGGCTGAAGTCCTCATTCCACCCAGAACAGAGGAACACAAGCTTCCCTCTCTCATACCAAGCAGCGGCTGAAGACCTCATTCCACACAGAACAGAGGAACACAAGCTTTCATCGTCACAGGGCAGATACAAATGAGGCCTGGCAGGGCAAGGCTTGCTTCCTCCTGAACATGTACAGCGTGGCAGCAGCAGAGCAAGCTTCCCTCTCTCATACCAAGCAGCGGCTGAAGTCCTCATATCACACAGAACAGAAGAACACAAGCGTTCATCGTCACAGGGCAGATGCAAATGAGGCCAGGCAGGGCAAGGCTTGCTTCCTCCTGAACATGTACAGCATGGCAACAGCAGAGCAAGCTTCCCTCTCTCATACCAAGCAGAGGCTGAAGTCCTCATTCCACACAGAACAGAGGAACACAAGCTTTCATCGTCACAGGGCAGATACAAATGAGGCCTGACAGGGCAAGGCTTGCTTCCTCCTGAACATGTACAGCATGGCAGCAGCAGAGCAAGCTTCCCTCTCTCATACCAAGCAGCGGCTGAAGTCCTCATTCCACCCAGAACAGAGGAACACAAGCTTCCCTCTCTCATACCAAGCTGCGGCTGAAGTCCTCATTCCTCCCAGAACAGAGGAACACAAGCTTCCCTCTCTCATACCAAGCAGCGGCTGAAGTCCTCATTCCACCCAGAACAGAGGAACACAAGCTTCCCTCTCTCATACCAAGCAGCGGCTGAAGTCCTCATTTCACCCAGAACAGAGGAACACAAGCTTCCCTCTCTCATACCAAGCAGCGGCTGAAGTCCTCATTTCACCCAGAACAGAGGAACACAAGCTTCCCTCTCTCATACCAAGCAGCGGCTGAAGTCCTCATTCCACCCAGAACAGAGGAACACAAGCTTCCCTCTCTCATACCAATCAGAGGCTGAAGTCCTCATTCCACCCAGAACAGAGGAACACAAGCTTCCCTCTCTCATACCAAGCAGCGGCTGAAGTCCTCATTCCACCCAGAACAGAGGAACACAAGCTTCACTCTCTCATACCAAGCAGCGGCTGAAGCCCTCATTCCACCCAGAACAGAGGAACACAAGCTTCCCTCTCTCATACCAAGCAGCGGCTGAAGTCCTCATTCCACCAGTCCTCATTCCACCCAGAACAGAGGAACACAAGCTTCCCTCTCTCATACCAAGCAGCGGCTGAAGTCCTCATTCCACCCAGAACAGAGGAACACAAGCTTCCCTCTCTCATACCAAGCAGCGGCTGAAGTCCTCATTCCACCCAGAACAGAGGAACACAAGCTTCCCTCTCTCATACCAAGCAGCGGCTGAAGTCCTCATTCCACACAGAACAGAGGAACACAAGCGTTCATCGTCACAGGGCAGATACAAATGAGGCCAGGCAGGGCAAGGCTTGCTTCCTCCTGAACATGTACAGCATGGCGTCAGCAGAGCAAGCTTCCCTCTCTCATACCAAGCAGAGGCTGAAGTCCTCATTCCACACAGAACAGAGGAACACAAGCGTTCATCGTCACAGGGCAGATACAAATGAGGCCAGGCAGGGCAAGGCTTGCTTCCTCCTGAACATGTACAGCTTGGCAGCAGCAGAGCAAGCTTCCCTCTCTCATACCAAGCAGCGGCTGAAGTCCTCATTCCACCCAGAACAGAGGAACACAAGCTTCCCTCTCTCATACCAAGCAGCGGCTGAAGTCCTCATTCCACACAGAACAGAGGAACACAAGCTTCCCTCTCTCATACCAAGCAGCGGCTGAAGTCCTCATTCCACCCAGAACAGAGGAACACAAGCTTCCCTCTCTCATACCAAGCAGCGGCTGAAGTCCTCATTTCACCCAGAACAGAGGAACACAAGCTTCCCTCTCTCATACCAAGCAGCGGCTGAAGTCCTCATTTCACCCAGAACAGAGGAACACAAGCTTCCCTCTCTCATACCAAGCAGCGGCTGAAGTCCTCATTTCACCCAGAACAGAGGAACACAAGCTTCCCTCTCTCATACCAAGCAGCGGCTGAAGTCCTCATTTCACCCAGAACAGAGGAACACAAGCTTCCCTCTCTCATACCAAGCAGCGGCTGAAGTCCTCATTTCACCCAGAACAGAGGAACACAAGCTTCCCTCTCTCATACCAAGCAGCGGCTGAAGTCCTCATTCCACCCAGAACAGAGGAACACAAGCTTCACTCTCTCATACCAAGCAGCGGCTGAAGTCCTCATTTCACCCAGAACAGAGGAACACAAGCTTCCCTCTCTCATACCAATCAGAGGCTGAAGTCCTCATTCCACCCAGAACAGAGGAACACAAGCTTCCCTCTCTCATACCAAGCAGCGGCTGAAGTCCTCATTCCACCCAGAACAGAGGAACACAAGCTTCACTCTCTCATACCAAGCAGCGGCTGAAGCCCTCATTCCACCCAGAACAGAAGAACACAAGCTTCCCTCTCTCATACCAAGCAGCGGCTGAAGCCCTCATTCCACCAGTCCTCATTCCACCCAGAACAGAGGAACACAAGCTTCCCTCTCTCATACCAAGCAGCGGCTGAAGTCCTCATTCCACCAGTCCTCATTCCACCCAGAACAGAGGAACACAAGCTTCCCTCTCTCATACCAAGCAGCGGCTGAAGTCCTCATTCCACCCAGAACAGAGGAACACAAGCTTCCCTCTCTCATACCAAGCAGCGGCTGAAGTCCTCATTCCACCCAGAACAGAGGAACACAAGCTTCCCTCTCTCATACCAAGCAGCGGCTGAAGTCCTCATTCCACCCAGAACAGAGGAACATAAGCTTCCCTCTCTCATACCAAGCAGCGGCTGAAGTCCTCATTCCACACAGAACAGAGGAACACAAGCGTTCATCGTCACAGGGCAGATACAAATGAGGCCAGGCAGGGCAAGGCTTGCTTCCTCCTGAACATGTACAGCATGGCGTCAGCAGAGCAAGCTTCCCTCTGTCATACCAAGCAGAGGCTGAAGTCCTCATTCCACACAGAACAGAGGAACACAAGCTTCCCTCTCTCATACGAAGCAGCGGCTGAAATCCTCATTCCACCCAGAACAGAACAACACAAGCATTCATCGTCACAGGGCAGATACAAATGAGGCCAGGCAGGGCAAGGCTTGCTTCCTCCTGAACATGTACAGCTTGGCAGCAGCAGAGCAAGCTTCCCTCTCTCATACCAAGCAGCGGCTGAAGTCCTCATTCCACCCAGAACAGAGGAACACAAGCTTTCCTCTCTCATACCAAGCAGCGGCTGAAGTCCTCATTCCACCCAGAACAGAGGAACACAAGCTTCCCTCTCTCAAACCAAGCTGCGGCTGAAGTCCTCATTCCTCCCAGAACAGAGGAACACAAGCTTCCCTCTCTCATACCAAGCAGCGGCTGAAGTCCTCATTCCACCCAGAACAGAGGAACACAAGCTTCCCTCTCTCATTCCAAGCAGAGGCTGAAGTCCTCATTCCACACAGAACAGAGGAACACAAGCTTCCCTCTCTCATACCAAGCAGCAGCTGAAGTCCTCATTCCACCCAGAACAGAGGAACACAAGCTTTCATCGTCACAGGGCAGATACAAATGAGGCCTGGCAGGGCAAGGCTTGCTTCCTCCTGAACATGTACAGCATGGCAGCAGCAGAGCAAGCTTCCCTCTCTCATACCAAGCAGCGGATGAAGTCCTCATTCCACACAGAACAGAGGAACACAAGCTTCCCTCTCTCATACCAAGCAGCGGCTGAAGTCCTCATTCCACCCAGAACAGAGGAACACAAGCTTCCCTTTCTCATACGAAGCAGCGGCTGAAGTCCTCATTCCACACAGAACAGAGGAACACAAGCTTCCCTCTCTCATACCAAGCAGCGGCTGAAGTCCTCATTCCACACAGAACAGAGGAACACAAGCTTCCCTCTCTCATACCAAGCAGCGGCTGAAGTCCTCATTCCACCCAGAACAGAGGAACACAAGCTTCCCTCTCTCATACCAAGCAGCGGCTGAAGCCCTCATTCCACCCAGAACAGAGGAACACAAGCTTCCCTCTCTCATACCAAGCAGCGGCTGAAGTCCTCATTCCACCCAGAACAGAGGAACACAAGCTTCCCTCTCTCATTCCAAGCAGCGGCTGAAGTCCTCATTCCACCAGTCCTCATTCCACCCAGAACAGAGGAACACAACCTTCCCTCTCTCATACCAAGCAGCGGCTGAAGTCCTCATTCCACCAGTCCTCATTCCACCCAGAACAGAGGAACACAATCTTCCCTCTCTCATACCAAGCAGCGGCTGAAGTCCTCATTCCACCCAGAACAGAGGAACACAAGCTTCCCTCTCTCATACCAAGCAGCGGCTGAAGTCCTCATTCCACCCAGAACAGAGGAACACAAGCTTCCCTCTCTCATTCCAAGCAGCGGCTGAAGTCCTCATTCCACCAGTCCTCATTCCACCCAGAACAGAGGAACACAAGCTTCCCTCTCTCATACCAAGCAGCGGCTGAAGTCCTCATTCCACCAGTCCTCATTCCACCCAGAACAGAGGAACACAAGCTTCCCTCTCTCATACCAAGCAGCGGCTGAAGTCCTCATTCCACCCAGAACAGAGGAACACAAGCTTCCCTCTCTCATACCAAGCAGCGGCTGAAGTCCTCATTCCACCCAGAACAGAGGACCACAAGCTTCCCTCTCTCATACCAAGCAGCGGCTGAAGTCCTCATTCCACCCAGAACAGAGGAACACAAGCTTTCATCGTCACAGGGCAGATACAAATGAGGCCTGGCAGGGCAAGGCTTGCTTCCTCCTGAACATGTACAGCATGGCAGCAGCAGAGCAAGCTTCCCTCTCTCATACCAAGCAGCGGCTGAAGTCCTCATTCCACACAGAACAGAGGAACACAAGCTTCCCTCTCTCATACCAAGCAGCGGCTGAAGCCCTCATTCCACCCAGAACAGAGGAACACAAGCTTCCCTCTCTCATTCCAAGCAGCGGCTGAAGTCCTCATTCCACCAGTCCTCATTCCACCCAGAACAGAGGAACACAAGCTTCCCTCTCTCATACCAAGCAGCGGCTGAAGTCCTCATTCCACCCAGAACAGAGGAACACAAGCTTCCCTCTCTCATACCAAGCAGCGGCTGAAGTCCTCATTCCAGCCAGAACAGAGGAACACAAGCTTCCCTCTCTCATACCAAGCAGCGGCTGAAGTCCTCATTCCACCCAGAACAGAGGAACACAAGCTTCCCTCTCTCATACCAAGCAGCGGCTGAAGACCTCATTCCACACAGAACAGAGGAACACAAGCTTTCATCGTCACAGGGCAGATACAAATGAGGCCTGGCAGGGCAAGGCTTGCTTCCTCCTGAACATGTACAGCGTGGCAGCAGCAGAGCAAGCTTCCCTCTCTCATACCAAGCAGCGGCTGAAGTCCTCATATCACACAGAACAGAAGAACACAAGCGTTCATCGTCACAGGGCAGATGCAAATGAGGCCAGGCAGGGCAAGGCTTGCTTCCTCCTGAACATGTACAGCATGGCAACAGCAGAGCAAGCTTCCCTCTCTCATACCAAGCAGAGGCTGAAGTCCTCATTCCACACAGAACAGAGGAACACAAGCTTTCATCGTCACAGGGCAGATACAAATGAGGCCTGACAGGGCAAGGCTTGCTTCCTCCTGAACATGTACAGCATGGCAGCAGCAGAGCAAGCTTCCCTCTCTCATACCAAGCAGCGGCTGAAGTCCTCATTCCACCCAGAACAGAGGAACACAAGCTTCCCTCTCTCATACCAAGCTGCGGCTGAAGTCCTCATTCCTCCCAGAACAGAGGAACACAAGCTTCCCTCTCTCATACCAAGCAGCGGCTGAAGTCCTCATTCCACCCAGAACAGAGGAACACAAGCTTCCCTCTCTCATACCAAGCAGCGGCTGAAGTCCTCATTTCACCCAGAACAGAGGAACACAAGCTTCCCTCTCTCATACCAAGCAGCGGCTGAAGTCCTCATTTCACCCAGAACAGAGGAACACAAGCTTCCCTCTCTCATACCAAGCAGCGGCTGAAGTCCTCTTTCCACCCAGAACAGAGGAACACAAGCTTCCCTCTCTCATACCAATCAGAGGCTGAAGTCCTCATTCCACCCAGAACAGAGGAACACAAGCTTCCCTCTCTCATACCAAGCAGCGGCTGAAGTCCTCATTCCACCCAGAACAGAGGAACACAAGCTTCACTCTCTCATACCAAGCAGCTGCTGAAGCCCTCATTCCACCCAGAACAGAGGAACACAAGCTTCCCTCTCTCATACCAAGCAGCGGCTGAAGTCCTCATTCCACCAGTCCTCATTCCACCCAGAACAGAGGAACACAAGCTTCCCTCTCTCATACCAAGCAGCGGCTGAAGTCCTCATTCCACCCAGAACAGAGGAACACAAGCTTCCCTCTCTCATACCAAGCAGCGGCTGAAGTCCTCATTCCACCCAGAACAGAGGAACACAAGCTTCCCTCTCTCATACCAAGCAGCGGCTGAAGTCCTCATTCCACACAGAACAGAGGAACACAAGCGTTCATCGTCACAGGGCAGATACAAATGAGGCCAGGCAGGGCAAGGCTTGCTTCCTCCTGAACATGTACAGCATGGCGTCAGCAGAGCAAGCTTCCCTCTCTCATACCAAGCAGAGGCTGAAGTCCTCATTCCACACAGAACAGAGGAACACAAGCGTTCATCGTCACAGGGCAGATACAAATGAGGCCAGGCAGGGCAAGGCTTGCTTCCTCCTGAACATGTACAGCTTGGCAGCAGCAGAGCAAGCTTCCCTCTCTCATACCAAGCAGCGGCTGAAGTCCTCATTCCACCCAGAACAGAGGAACACAAGCTTCCCTCTCTCATACCAAGCAGCGGCTGAAGTCCTCATTCCACACAGAACAGAGGAACACAAGCTTCCCTCTCTCATACCAAGCAGCGGCTGAAGTCCTCATTCCACCCAGAACAGAGGAACACAAGCTTCCCTCTCTCACACCAAGCAGCGGCTGAAGTCCTCATTTCACCCAGAACAGAGGAACACAAGCTTCCCTCTCTCATACCAAGCAGCGGCTGAAGTCCTCATTTCACCCAGAACAGAGGAACACAAGCTTCCCTCTCTCATACCAAGCAGCGGCTGAAGTCCTCATTTCACCCAGAACAGAGGAACACAAGCTTCCCTCTCTCATACCAAGCAGCGGCTGAAGTCCTCATTTCACCCAGAACAGAGGAACACAAGCTTCCCTCTCTCATACCAAGCAGCGGCTGAAGTCCTCATTTCACCCAGAACAGAGGAACACAAGCTTCCCTCTCTCATACCAAGCAGCGGCTGAAGTCCTCATTCCACCCAGAACAGAGGAACGCAAGCTTCACTCTCTCATACCAAGCAGCGGCTGAAGTCCTCATTTCACCCAGAACAGAGGAACACAAGCTTCCCTCTCTCATACCAATCAGAGGCTGAAGTCCTCATTCCACCCAGAACAGAGGAACACAAGCTTCCCTCTCTCATACCAAGCAGCGGCTGAAGTCCTCATTCCACCCAGAACAGAGGAACACAAGCTTCACTCTCTCATACCAAGCAGCGGCTGAAGCCCTCATTCCACCCAGAACAGAAGAACACAAGCTTCCCTCTCTCATACCAAGCAGCGGCTGAAGCCCTCATTCCACCAGTCCTCATTCCACCCAGAACAGAGGAACACAAGCTTCCCTCTCTCATACCAAGCAGCGGCTGAAGTCCTCATTCCACCAGTCCTCATTCCACCCAGAACAGAGGAACACAAGCTTCCCTCTCTCATACCAAGCAGCGGCTGAAGTCCTCATTCCACCCAGAACAGAGGAACACAAGCTTCCCTCTCTCATACCAAGCAGCGGCTGAAGTCCTCATTCCAGCCAGAACAGAGGAACACAAGCTTCCCTCTCTCATACCAAGCAGCGGCTGAAGTCCTCATTCCACCCAGAACAGAGGAACACAAGCTTCCCTCTCTCATACCAAGCAGCGGCTGAAGTCCTCATTCCACACAGAACAGAGGAACACAAGCGTTCATCGTCACAGGGCAGATACAAATGAGGCCAGGCAGGGCAAGGCTTGCTTCCTCCTGAACATGTACAGCTTGGCAGCAGCAGAGCAAGCTTCCCTCTCTCATACCAAGCAGCGGCTGAAGTCCTCATTCCACCCAGAACAGAGGAACACAAGCTTCCCTCTCTCATACCAAGCAGCGGCTGAAGTCCTCATTCCACACAGAACAGAGGAACACAAGCTTCCCTCTCTCATACCAAGCAGCGGCTGAAGTCCTCATTCCACCCAGAACAGAGGAACACAAGCTTCCCTCTCTCATACCAAGCAGCGGCTGAAGTCCTCATTTCACCCAGAACAGAGGAACACAAGCTTCCCTCTCTCATACCAAGCAGCGGCTGAAGTCCTCATTTCACCCAGAACAGAGGAACACAAGCTTCCCTCTCTCATACCAAGCAACGGCTGAAGTCCTCATTTCACCCAGAACAGAGGAACACAAGCTTCCCTCTCTCATACCAAGCAGCGGCTGAAGTCCTCATTTCACCCAGAACAGAGGAACACAAGCTTCCCTCTCTCATACCAAGCAGCGGCTGAAGTCCTCATTTCACCCAGAACAGAGGAACACAAGCTTCCCTCTCTCATACCAAGCAGCGGCTGAAGTCCTCATTCCACCCAGAACAGAGGAACGCAAGCTTCACTCTCTCATACCAAGCAGCGGCTGAAGTCCTCATTTCACCCAGAACAGAGGAACACAAGCTTCCCTCTCTCATACCAATCAGAGGCTGAAGTCCTCATTCCACCCAGAACAGAGGAACACAAGCTTCCCTCTCTCATACCAAGCAGCGGCTGAAGTCCTCATTCCACCCAGAACAGAGGAATACAAGCTTCACTCTCTCATACCAAGCAGCGGCTGAAGCCCTCATTCCACCCAGAACAGAAGAACACAAGCTTCCCTCTCTCATACCAAGCAGCGGCTGAAGCCCTCATTCCACCAGTCCTCATTCCACCCAGAACAGAGGAACACAAGCTTCCCTCTCTCATACCAAGCAGCGGCTGAAGTCCTCATTCCACCAGTCCTCATTCCACCCAGAACAGAGGAACACAAGCTTCCCTCTCTCATACCAAGCAGCGGCTGAAGTCCTCATTCCACCCAGAACAGAGGAACACAAGCTTCCCTCTCTCATACCAAGCAGCGGCTGAAGTCCTCATTCCACCCAGAACAGAGGAACACAAGCTTCCCTCTCTCATACCAAGCAGCGGCTGAAGTCCTCATTCCACCCAGAACAGAGGAACACAAGCTTCCCTCTCTCATACCAAGCAGCGGCTGAAGTCCTCATTCCACACAGAACAGAGGAACACAAGCGTTCATCGTCACAGGGCAGATACAAATGAGGCCAGGCAGGGCAAGGCTTGCTTCCTCCTGAACATGTACAGCATGGCGTCAGCAGAGCAAGCTTCCCTCTGTCATACCAAGCAGAGGCTGAAGTCCTCATTCCACACAGAACAGAGGAACACAAGCTTCCCTCTCTCATACGAAGCAGCGGCTGAAATCCTCATTCCACCCAGAACAGAGGAACACAAGCATTCATCGTCACAGGGCAGATACAAATGAGGCCAGGCAGGGCAAGGCTTGCTTCCTCCTGAACATGTACAGCTTGGCAGCAGCAGAGCAAGCTTCCCTCTCTCATACCAAGCAGCGGCTGAAGTCCTCATTCCACCCAGAACAGAGGAACACAAGCTTTCCTCTCTCATACCAAGCAGCGGCTGAAGTCCTCATTCCACCCAGAACAGAGGAACACAAGCTTCCCTCTCTCAAACCAAGCTGCGGCTGAAGTCCTCATTCCTCCCAGAACAGAGGAACACAAGCTTCCCTCTCTCATACCAAGCAGCGGCTGAAGTCCTCATTCCACCCAGAACAGAGGAACACAAGCTTCCCTCTCTCATTCCAAGCAGAGGCTGAAGTCCTCATTCCACACAGAACAGAGGAACACAAGCTTCCCTCTCTCATACCAAGCAGCGGCTGAAGTCCTCATTCCACCCAGAACAGAGGAACACAAGCTTTCATCGTCACAGGGCAGATACAAATGAGGCCTGGCAGGGCAAGGCTTGCTTCCTCCTGAACATGTACAGCATGGCAGCAGCAGAGCAAGCTTCCCTCTCTCATACCAAGCAGCGGATGAAGTCCTCATTCCACACAGAACAGAGGAACACAAGCTTCCCTCTCTCATACCAAGCAGCGGCTGAAGTCCTCATTCCACCCAGAACAGAGGAACACAAGCTTCCCTTTCTCATACGAAGCAGCGGCTGAAGTCCTCATTCCACACAGAACAGAGGAACACAAGCTTCCCTCTCTCATACCAAGCAGCGGCTGAAGTCCTCATTCCACACAGAACAGAGGAACACAAGCTTCCCTCTCTCATACCAAGCAGCGGCTGAAGTCCTCATTCCACCCAGAACAGAGGAACACAAGCTTCCCTCTCTCATACCAAGCAGCGGCTGAAGCCCTCATTCCACCCAGAACAGAGGAACACAAGCTTCCCTCTCTCATACCAAGCAGCGGCTGAAGTCCTCATTCCACCCAGAACAGAGGAACACAAGCTTCCCTCTCTCATTCCAAGCAGCGGCTGAAGTCCTCATTCCACCAGTCCTCATTCCACCCAGAACAGAGGAACACAAGCTTCCCTCTCTCATACCAAGCAGCGGCTGAAGTCCTCATTCCACCAGTCCTCATTCCACCCAGAACAGAGGAACACAAGCTTCCCTCTCTCATACCAAGCAGCGGCTGAAGTCCTCATTCCACCCAGAACAGAGGAACACAAGCTTCCCTCTCTCATACCAAGCAGCGGCTGAAGTCCTCATTCCACCCAGAACAGAGGAACACAAGCTTCCCTCTCTCATACCAAGCAGCGGCTGAAGTCCTCATTCCACCCAGAACAGAGGAACACAAGCTTTCATCGTCACAGGGCAGATACAAATGAGGCCTGGCAGGGCAAGGCTTGCTTCCTCCTGAACATGTACAGCATGGCAGCAGCAGAGCAAGCTTCCCTCTCTCATACCAAGCAGCGGCTGAAGTCCTCATTCCACACAGAACAGAGGAACACAAGCTTCCCTCTCTCATACCAAGCAGCGGCTGAAGCCCTCATTCCACCCAGAACAGAGGAACACAAGCTTCCCTCTCTCATTCCAAGCAGCGGCTGAAGTCCTCATTCCACCAGTCCTCATTCCACCCAGAACAGAGGAACACAAGCTTCCCTCTCTCATACCAAGCAGCGGCTGAAGTCCTCATTCCACCCAGAACAGAGGAACACAAGCTTCCCTCTCTCATACCAAGCAGCGGCTGAAGTCCTCATTCCAGCCAGAACAGAGGAACACAAGCTTCCCTCTCTCATACCAAGCAGCGGCTGAAGTCCTCATTCCACCCAGAACAGAGGAACACAAGCTTCCCTCTCTCATACCAAGCAGCAGCTGAAGTCCTCATTCCACCCAGAACAGAGGAACACAAGCGTTCTTCGCTCGCAGAACGGGTACAGTTATAGCATGCGTGACGTGTGAGTTACAGCCAGATATCTGGTGGGATCTGAAGGCGGATGAATGACTGAATATGGGAGTTCTGGCACCATTCTCGCTTGTGTGATATTCCACGTCTGGGTCTGATAGCATGGCTGCTGCCGCTCGGATCCCTGCTGATTCTGTTGATTCATTGGTTTCCGCACATTGAGTAGTAGCCATTATATATTATGTACAAGTTCATTGTTTTTTGGAGCAGCCACAGCCTAAGTAGCTATGCTCCAGACAGACAGACAGACAGAGTCGCCAACCTCTTCGAAAAGGTTTTCAAAGCACGTGCACTGGGCGCAGTGCAATCTCAACCCCTGAGCTGCAGCTATTCAACCAGTTGAGGACCACCCATGTCCTCAACAACTCTCGGACAGGCATCTGCCTCGCAGATGGACGGGGTCTGTTCTGGTGGAAACATCTGCATTTGGTTCTCCATGGGCCTCATTTCACACCTATCAACCTCCAGCCAAGCGCCACCTCTGGAGTAGCTTGTGACTTGTCCAGCAAGAGTGCTTTGGCATCTCATAAGGCGCTATACAACTGCAACTACAACACACCACAGAGCGTGGAATTGCTGGGTACGCAGCTGCTTGGCAACAAGCTAGATTGGTTCAGATGGAAGATGGTGGCGCGACAGATAGCACTGAGAGTGTGCACAGAGAGATGTTTCGTCCATTAGACCTATGAACCAGCAGTCACCTTGCGGCCGGACGCCTCACTGCCACAGGCCAGCCGGGGCCACAGCAGCATTGCTGATGGCTTCACTCACAGCTCACCAGATGTGGGTGGTCTTGCAAGCCATGTTGTATTCACGGGATCGCTCAGGGGCGAGAGATCATGGCTTGTCGCCAGGGTTGGATTGGGATCAAAAAGAGGCCCCGGCACCCTAAAAAATGTGGCCCATGTGTGTAGATTGTGCTTTTTCGCAAAACACTGCTTTTATGTTTTAAGTATTATGAAGGGGGAGGGGGGTCCTCTAAAAGAGGCATGTTTTCTAAACTTCGCTGAGATAAAAAAAAATGCAAATATTTCTAGGCCTCTTTGTCCACGGATGAGTTCACAGTTGTGAACCACAACTGAATATAAGTTAGGCCACTTCTGCTCAGGCCCCCTGCCCCTGATCAATCTGCATACATTAATGGGTGGACCAGCCAGTGACTGGGAATGACACCTCCGCCCCATCAGTAAAAGTGAGGTAAGAGAGGCCCATCTGCCTCAGAAAGGCCGCTCAGGCCCCCACTGGGCCACTGGTGGCATCTGAACAGCACCACACTAGCTATAAAAAGCAGCCCACAGATGGAACTCCGGTACCAGCCCCTCACCCATTGCCCGAGTGCCCACCCTGCCAATCCGACCCTGATGTTGGTCGTTTGTAAGCTGAACTTCCCGCCAGCTTGAAGCTCTGTTCGCCTTGGACAGCTACCCAGAAGTTTAACATCAATTCCGGGTAGTAGTGCGTAAATGATGTTCGGCATAAAAAAGAACAAGCTAAAGGCCGAGCAAGTTGTTGTAAAGTCAGTTGGTACATGCGTTTCTTACAAACTCTGCTTCCCATGCCTTGGAATGAAATGAAAAGGCAAATTATAAAGCGCGAACATTCAACTGGTCAGAGCATTATTTAGAGGTAAACTCTTCAAATGTTGTAAGGGTAATGGCCGGCGCTTAATTTGAGCTGGTTGTTTCCAGTGCTCAGCGCCATCAATTAATTGTCAACACAGGCACTTATGAGAGTCTGCCACATGGTGGCACTGTTTCACTCATTTAGAGATGAGCATAGCGACAGTAGTTTATCAATTCAATATGTATTACAAATTATTAATACCTGCTGCCAGTGCTATTCTTATAGCTTTGGGAACCTGGAATATTCGGAATTGTCTCAGGAGTGGGAGTGTGATGGTTAGTAGTTGTGTTGTCACTGTAGTTGGCAGCATGACAGGGGCGATGGGCAGTGCAGCCGGAAAGGACCTCCTGATGGGGGGGCCTGGCACAATTTTTTTTTTTAAATTAAGAACTGGGTAATGTGAACCTAGGAGTAAGTCCTTAACCGGGTGCAAACATACTAATGCTGGTTTTATCACTAACCTCTAGTAAGAGCTGATTGTAAATGGCAAGGGCTGTGATTTTAGCACAGGCAGTTGCTAGCAACTTGAAGCTGGGGGTAATTGTGCAAAATATTGGGCAAAGTAATAGACACAAAAAAAGCGGTACCAAACCAATTTGCTGACGTTACGACATATTACTTACAGCGCGAGACATAGCAGGAGGAAAAATAAACTCGATACAAGGCGCCAATATTATTCGCACCAGTTCTGCACCTGTTTTTACCTCCCGAGTCCAATGTATCATGCCAGATCACTAAACAATTAGGCAATTTCTCAAGAGTGGTACACGTGTTTGATGTTTGTGATGAAATCTAACAATTGAATATACATGTGTATCGTAATGAAATTTCAGAATGTTAGCGCATTAAAGTATGGTGAATAATAGATGTGCTTGTTTATAAGCCCTGCGGTGATTGCATCAATTTCTGAAAATAACTCTCACGTGAGAACTATATTCAAGGTGGAATGTAGTTTTTTATTTTATGGCTATTGATCGACAATCGAAAAAAGTAATTCTATTCTTAATAGTCAGAATGCATAATCCTGTTGGCCACCAGAGGGCGCCCAAGGCGTATAGGCCTTTGGGAACAGAACGCGTGAGTTTAAACCTTTTAATCAGGTAATGTTTTTACCGGTATAATCTATAAAGAGTAACTGCTAGATTTCTAAACGTACACCTGTAGAAAAACGAAACTATAAAACAAGCATAGATATAATTGATTAAAACAATCGTTTCCTTTGTTATTTGAGTTCTTCTGCTATAGACTCAAATACAAATTACAGACGGTAAAAAAAAAAACAGTTCCAGTGAAAAACACAACAATGATACCTGGAAAGGATTGACTTGAGTTCCAAAATGATGACATTTTAACTCTGGGCCGATTCAGAGAAGAATTTCTGACCAAGGAGGCCTTTATGACAGGCCCCAAAACAAACACCCCTATTAGTAACAAGCATTGGAAATGCAATAGGTCTCGCATTAGAAAAGTTGGAGCTATTGGTTTTGTAAATGACAACTTTTTTTTATGTGTTGGTCTTGAAAATAGCAAAATTAATAGCTTTGTCATTTACAATGCCAATACTTTTAACTTTTTCAAATGGGACACCTATAGCATTTGTAATGCAACATGTTTTGTATGTACGTGACTTACATGTATTCATATTACAAATACAAATGGCTTTTAATTTTTTAAAATAATTAATACTTAAATAAAAGTTCTTGTAATTTATAATAGCAATAGCTTAAACTATTGTAAATAACTTTTGTGAAGAATATGTTCAGTGTATTTTATTGTGACGAAAATGCAAGAACAGAGGTGAAATATTGATTTTACAAATAACAATGGCTTTTAATTTTTTTTCGAATAATTAATACTTAAATGAAAGTTATTGTAATTTATAAAGGCACTAGCTTAAAGTAAATCCAAAAAAAACAAACCATAGTGTAATATGGAAACATTTACCGCCGAACTGAGAACAATGTAATGTGAAAGCTCTTCATATTAGTACAGCTGCAGACCTTCTAATGTTGATTAAGTGCACTATAAAAAGAAAACTCAAAGGAATAAATCTGTGTCACTCGAGCCCTGCGATGGGGAGAGTGATTTCCATATTTAGAGCATTACATTAATAAATGTCACGAGCTTTGTCTCTTGTGCCCGTTTACACAAGCGATTGAGGCATGGTCTGTGGCAAGCGAAAAACAAGGGGGAGGGGCAAATATGCGCCCAAAAAGATGAACCCCAGGACCAAACGCGAGGCCACCCCTTGATAAGCTGAAAGTCTGGGATCATTGGGAGTGTGTGGGGATGATTGCTAAACAGGACGTTCTAAATCCTTGTTTTGAGGTAATGTCTTTGTGCACAAACCAGCCTGCAGGCGCTGCAGCCAGGTCCTCTCCTAAAGTGATTGTAACATGGAATCTGTGAAGCAGATATTTGTTTTATTGTATTTACTGCCCCGGAGATCCAGGTTTACAAAAGGACAACAGAAGGAGAAGGCCATAAAACGAGCCAAGCGTGTAATGCCCAGTGGTTCGGCTTGCAGCAGGCTGTGCTTCTGCACCACAAAGGAGCCGGCTAATGAGAGGTCCAATGCAGCCTGGAGAAACGCGAGAGACGGCCCGGCGGCCGTCAAAGTGAAAGTAAACAAGTTAAAAAAAATAAAAGTATTTTAACTTGTTCTTAGCTTTGTGCGCAGTGCACAGAATCACCTGAGCATCCAGACTCACCACAGAAGCAACCCAGCTCCCAGGATGCACTGCAGCTAGCTGACACAAAAGTAGGACAACAGCAAAGGTTTCAGACCGACAAGGAAGGCGGACTCTCTCAGCTTGTCGCCGTAAGTGAGCAACATGTCCTTCAAATGAAAAGCTTACGTCAGCGTTCGAATCAATAAATCAAACAAAGCAGGCAGGCATTTATTTTCAAAACGTTTTTTTATGCAACATAACTTTGCCTTTAAACACTAAATACATAATATTACTCTTATACTGTTACTAGATAATAAAAAAAAAACGTTCGCATTTAAAACACCCCTCCCCCCAAAAAAGACGGACTTCTTTCAGAATGTATTAAAAGAACCCAACTCAAAGATGGCTGTGTGTATTGTGACGCGTTCTACCAATCATCGGGAATCTGTCCCACCCAATCCCAAGCAAGGGGCAAAACAAATGTGCAATAGGTTTGATGTTTTTTATACCGCGGAACAACATGAACTCGACCACGTGGCACCCGTTATTATCGGCATGTATGCGCACACAATGAACGCCCATGTATACATACTCGTACCTGTGACTGGAGAGCGAGGGGAGGCCATGCAGTTAAGGGTGATAAAACGCCGAAAAAATAGTTTGAGTTGATGCAGGTTTGTTAAGTCAGTGATTTAATGGAACCTAATTGTGTTGAGGACAAACATTTGGAAGCAAGAAAAAAAATAAATCGGGGAAATTGATTTTTATTTTCTCTGTTGACTTGCATAGAAGTGGAGGCAGCCCCTGAGATGCTGTTTTCCCGAAAGCTGACACGGCGGGCAGGGGAGGGGGCGGAGCGGGGAGAGGTGCGACACGGCAGGCAGGGGAGGAGAGTAGGAGGAGGAGGGGGGAGGAGAGTAGGAGGAGGAGGGGAGAGAGAGAGTGGGCAAGGCAGGCGGCTGGGGGCATGTGCACGCGCTTTTAAGCTCAATGCGCATGCGCATTGAGCTTAAAAGTCACGGGCACTGCAAGGAATCGCCACGATTCCTTGCAAGTTAGTTAAAGAGTGGTTTAGCCCCCATAGTCTCGCAAGCTCGATGCGCATGCGCATCGACAGGCGAGACCTAAAAAGTCAAAGAGGGAACAGTTCTTTCTATCTGTATCCATTGTTTATGTATTTTACCTACATTTTACAATTTGTATTCCATTTTTAGATGTTTTGGGGCATTTTCACAAAGGCATGTAAAAGTGCTAAAAGTGTCCTACAGAAGTCCCAGCCTGTACACAACAGAGTGCTACAGGAGTCGCGGCGTGTACACAGCAGAGTACTACAGGAGTCCCGGCCTGTACACAGCAGAGTACTACAGGAGTCCCGGCCTGTACACGGAAGAGTTACTGGAGTCTCAGCCTGTGCACAGCAGAATTACAGGAGTCACATCTTGTACACAACAGTACTACAGGAGTCCCGGCCTGTACACAGCAGTACTACAGGAGTCCCGGCCTGTACACAGCAGTACTACAGGAGTCCTGGCCTGTACACGGAAGAGTACAGCAGGAGAAGTACTTCACATAACCATAAACACCTTTAGGATGTACCCTGAAATGTCTAATTCCCATTAGTGAAAAGCTGATTCATAAACGCACTGAGAAGTGTGCAAGAGCCTCATACAGGAGCACTACTTCCGTCCTGCAGGAGCGCTACTTCCGATCCACAGGAGCATTACTTCATGTACCTGTGTTTATTTCATGTTCTTTTCATTTATTGGTTCCTACTGGTGTTTAGAGGCGGGCATAGCTCGGGTAATTTTGTGTAGCATATTTGCACAATTGTATATCAAAATTACAGAAAGTTATGCTTAATCACACAAAATGCATCTTGCACTGTAAAATTACATTTCTTGTTGTATTCCAGGTGCTTGCATTCAGAATACTGCAGCTCACATTTGGATTTATAGATTGGCGCCAAAAATCTACCTGAAATGCTGCTTGCATCCACATCGCTTGTGATTGGGTTGGCTATGTTGGGCCAGGGGACTTTAAACTATACCTAGTCACTGCTTCACCATTTGGCTGACGTTCAAATATTGCTCCATTCACTGCAATCTGCTGCAGAGATCCATCTCAATACACAGAGACACCAGAGAGTAACGTGGAGACAATTGTGGCTTCTGAGCATCTTCAGGATGAGGACAACATTTAAACTTCTTGTGGCTGCATCTGTAAACACCAAGGAAGAGTTTCATTGGGGAGCACACCGACATCCGCTCTGCAGACCCCTGGTCTCTTCTACCATAGTTTGCTAGACTCCATCTGTAATGAATTCCTTGAAGTCAGAGTGGAGCTTTAAAGGTTAGCAGGATAGCACTATCGATCAATCAGGGTTGGTAAAGCGCAACTTCTCACCCGGGAGGGTCTCAAGGTGCTGGGTTGTGCGGGGGGCTCTATCGTGTGCTGGGGTCATCCAAAGAGCTAGGTCTTGAGGTCCTTCCTGGGGAATATCTTCATAATCTCTAAAACTCAATTAGTAACATCACAGGGACATAGGGCCCCATTCACGCACTAACTTGGGCTAGGTACAAAGGAGTGTTAAAGTGAAGGGCTTCATGGGTCATGCAAGATCATTTTAAGATGTATCCTAGCCTCAAAAGGAAGCCAGTTTAGGGATTTCAGATCTGTTGTGATGTGGTTATTTCTTCTGGATCCTGTGATACGCCTTACCACCGAATTCATTCAGCAAGGCCCTGTGCTGTGCCAGTTTGTATCTAGATAGGCCACAGAGAGTTGCACTACCATACTCCAACCGGGATATGACTTGCACTTGAACAGCAGACTTGAAGTCTTCCAGGGAGAGTAAGGGTTTTATCTTTCTTAGGATGCTCATTTGGAAGTATGCCCCTTTGGTGGCTGAGCTGATGTGCCCCTGCATTTTAAGGTCTTGTCGAGTATTATTTCATTAGATCTTGTGGAATCAATGATGTGTGGGATACAGGTGTTTCATGTATTCGACCATAATGGGAGCCTGTTTAGGTGGAGAGATGAGATGGAATTCTGTTTTGAGGGAGTTTAGCTTCAGATGGTTTAAAGTCAGCCTGTGTTGGGTTTTCAGTAGGGTTGAATTGAGTTACCTGATATCTTCCGGGAAGGAGATTTTCAGGTACAGCTAGGTGTCGTCCGCATATCCATTAGTGAGAATGAAGTCTAAAAGAGTAGAAGTGAACAGGAACAAAGTGCACTCAGTAGCCATTACAAGATGGCAGCCCCATTAGCTGTATCAATGAGGAGGGCGGTGTCACACTCCTTCATTAATGTCTATGCAAGGAAAGGAGGGCTGTGGTGCAGTCCTTCTTTAACGTCTATGAAAGGATAGGAGACTCCATGTTGAAGAGGGGTCCTAGTGTGGCGAACTGGACATGGAATCCACAAGATGGGCAACTAGATCCAAAGTGCCATACCATAAGGGGCAGTTGTCAGAGCGTGGGAGTGGGATCAGGCAAACCACGACCACAGAGAGCATACCCTGGGCCCTACCATCTAGCCCGACCAAGACCTCCGGATTGGACTAGACCCCTGAATCGATCTTTCTCACTGGCCATCAGGGCTGCCTACCGTACCCTGCAAGCCCGTCCTGTTCACAGCTTCCACTCCCAGAGGACGCCACAGTGAGGAGCACGAAGGACCGGCCCACATCAGCAGCCTCTACTAGGCTCGAACAACAGCAAACAGGCAGGTGTCTACCCAAGGACCCTACGAATAGTGGGAGGCCCAGAACACAGCAAACGAGAACTCCACTTTGATAAAGCACACCAGTGCCAATGGTTGCGTCAATGACGGGTGGTGATAAACAGAGCGTGATGGCGGTGCGGCAGCTGACAGATCAGGTCCCCGGTGAGTAGCAGAGTGAAGGCCAATATATCTGACAAAGATGACAGCAAGGCAGAGTGACCACCCAAAGACCAATGCACTCCTTGGGTCCAAATTCTGCTCCCTGCCCAAAGGCGCCCAGGAAAGGTCAGCAAACAGCACAAGGGCAACATTGCCGGACAACCATGATCTCCTCCGGCCAGCAGACGGCTCCGTGCCACAACGTTAAAGTAGGACAAGTTTCTCCCCGGAACCACAACCTATGTAGAGTAGGTTTCAATCCCCTGCTTCCGGTATCCTCTTCCAGGAGATGATGTCACTTGAGAGGGCGGATGGCAAGGCACAAGCAGGTATATTCCCTGAAACACGATCCCAGGCCCAGGAGCTTGCATTAAGCAGCTCCAGCTTCGGCGGCCATCTTGGTTCGTGGGTACCTTTGGTGTCTAAATCCCTTCTTCACCCTCTCTTAACCCCTGATGCCGCACTTAACCCCTTGCATGTCAGTAGTAGTGTTGTACTACTAATAAATGTACCACACAATGCAGTTTGTGACTAGGCTCATTGGCTTAATTTTAACTCCCAGGGGTGTTTGCAATAATAAAGATCTGGTTACAAAGGGCCTCATTTACTACAATTTGATGCAGGGCAGCACTGCACGTCATTTTGCAGCGCTGCCCTTCTTCAAAAGAAAAGGGCAGGAATGCGTTGTATCTATAAGCGATGGATTTAGGCCCAGATCGCTGTACTGGGGTGAATGCTTGACATTGTTTGCATTCTGTCCATCAATTGTTGTTTTTGCATGTGTCACCCGAGTGGGACGGGTATGCCAAGACGTGGGTCCTGTGCTCTCCATGCCACTGGAGTCAAGCTATCCTGGCTGACGAGGGGTGAAACCGGGCCTTGGATGCTTGTTTCCAGTCCAGGGAGGACATTGCGTGGCAGTTCGGGCTGGACTGTTCCCACGAGGCACAGGGTCAAGACTGATTTGCATATGGTTGGGTTGGTGAGCAAAAAACGATGGATTTAGGCCCAGATCTCTGTACAGGGGTGAATGTATGACATTTTTCTGCATTCTGTCCATCAATTTTTGTTTTTTAATCTATAAGATGCAGTGCATTCCTGCCCTCTTTCACAGCGCTGGTGCACAAATGGCTGCCATCCACCAACGCGGTGTCTGCATTGACATCTGGTTGTTTTTGTGTAGGAAGGGATACCTTCCTTCACAAAAAGAACCCTAGCGCCACCACTGGGCAGGTGCAAGGTTTTGACGCTTTCCCAGATTTAAGCTTTGTTGTAAATCTGGGAGTGTGTTCAAAACCATGGGCGTTGAGTGGGAACACCCACCGCACTGCCCATGGCACACCTCCCCGAGGCAGTGTGAGGCAATGCAGTGACTTGCGCTGCCTTGCACAATATCTACGAGGCCATGACATTCCATGCTGGGTGGCACTCTGTGGCTTCGTAGATATAGGTAAGCCCAGTGCGCCACTGGAATGTAAAGAAAAGTGACGTTCCAGGGGTGCACCGGTCATGTTAATAAGCCCCTCAGTACCTACTGTCAGAATGAATGAACAGACGGCTTCATTGCACTGCAAATCACAGATGCTTTTTTCTCTCAGGTCAATACATCTGCATTGTTAGTCTTGGAAAAGATGGAAGTTTTGTGTTTTGAGGTTGTTACCAGTAGGGTTTGCAGAGTGCTCTATAGCTCAATGACCTGTCTCACTAACCCGCAGAGTCAAATATCCCCACAATGATAAGGAATGATGCTAGTATGAAATTGCTTTTTAGATATTGCAAAAACTTTAGAAAAAAGGAATGACCACAGTTCATGGTTACTTTACCTCTGCTCGCCATTTGATTCTTAATGTTACATTTCAGCTGTAGGTGTAACCGTTCATGTGGGGAAGACAAGACGCGAGCCTGCTGGATGATGCTTAATGCTGATGAGCGATGAGTGTAATCATCGAGCTAGTAATCTGCTTTTGAGCAAACTGCTTCCTAATAGTATCTGTAGTTAGAGGACAATTACTGTAACTGCCTTTAGCAAGGACATTAACAATCTGCAGTGAATATCCTCTCATTAGCCTATCATGAGACACATATGGGGTTAATTTATGCAAATCAATGCTAAAAGATGTGTTCTGTCTTCACCTCCCCCTCCCCCTCTGTCTTAAGGCTTTGGAGTACGCAGCAGCAGTGCAGGGTGCGTGAATCCTAGGGCGCGCGCGTGGTGGTAGGGTGGTGGGTGAATCCTAGGGTGCACGCGTGGTGGTAGGGTGGTGGGTGAATCCTAGGGTGCGCGCGTGGTGGTAGGGGGGTGGGTGAATCCTAGGGTGTGCACGTGGTGGTAGGTGGTGGGTGAATCCTAGGGTGCGCATGTGGTGGTAGGGTGGTGGGTGAATCCTAGGGTGCACGCGTGGTGGTAGGGTGGTGGGTGAATTCTAGGGTGCACGCGTGGTGGTAGGGGGGTGGGTGAATCCTAGGGTGCGCACGTGGTGGTAGGTGGTGGGTGAATCCTAGGGTGCACGCGTGGTGGTAGGGTGGTGGGTGAATCCTAGGGTGCGCACGTGGTGGTAGGGTGGTGGGTGAATCCTAGGGTGCACGCGTGGTGGTAGGGTGGTGGGTGAATCCTAGGGTGCGCGCGTGGTGGTAGGGGGGTGGGTGAATCCTAGGGTGCGCACGTGGTGGTAGGGTGGTGGGTGAATCCTAGGGTGCACGCGTGGTGGTAGGGTGGTGGGTGAATCCTAGGGTGTGCACGTGGTGGTAGGTGGTGGGTGAATCCTAGGGTGCACGCGTGGTGGTAGGGGGGTGGGTGAATCCTAGGGTGCGCACGTGGTGGTAGGTGGTGGGTGAATCCTAGGGTGCACGCGTGGTGGTAGGGTGGTGGGTGAATCCTAGGGTGCGCGCGTGGTGGTAGGGGGGTGGGTGAATCCTAAGGTGCGCACGTGGTGGTAGGGTGGTGGGTGAATCCTAGGGTGCACGCGTGGTGGTAGGGTGGTGGGTGAATCCTAGGGTGCGCGCGTGGTGGTAGGGGGGTGGGTGAATCCTAGGGTGCGCACGTGGTGGTAGGTGGTGGGTGAATCCTAGGGTGCGCACGTGGTGGTAGGGTGGTGGGTGCAGATTAGGTTGAAGGATGCTGCGGGTGGTGTGGGCGGCTGAGGGCTTGGGGCCATCATCCAAAGGAACATAACTTTCCTGCCTTACATTTTGGAGCATGGAACTTTGCTAAACTGCTGAGTGCAGGAGCAGACACTTTGATAATAGTGTGTTCTGAGGAAGAGCAGTGACATGGTGTCTACAGCACCACCAGCATCGTCAGCACACTTGGCATTAAGGAAGAGTAAACAAGAGGATCAAGAGATAACAGGGGGATCTTGTAATCAAGACTGGATGGAGATGTTCTCAAGTGACCTGAGAAGATCTGTCAAGGTTTAGAGAGAATAGTAGAGGGAGGAAGGTGGGTGAGTAAGAAGGAGGAGGGGAAGCGGTTGGGTGTACAACGCGTTTAAAAGGTCTAGGAGGGCCTATGCAATAGTATTACACACCAAACCAAAATGGGCAGGTGTATGCAACAGTATGCTTTGATTAACACACCCTGGGGAGTACAGACCAGGCAGTGTGTAGGTAAAGAGAATAGCACAACAAGGATGCCTTTGGTCCTAATGCAAGCAAGGAATGCAAACTCTTTAGTAGAAATAGACAGGTTTATTTTAAGGCACAGTAGGTCCTCACGCCGGCTGGCCACGGTACCCTCTTCACTAATGAGAAAGCAGTGGGACCAAGCTTCAAGAACCTTTACAATATGCATCATTGTGTTGTTATGAGTTCCTGTGAGTGTTCTCTTTTGATTGAGTGTGGTTTCCAGAGCACTCCCTGGGTTTGTACGCCCTGCATAGAAAGCTCCTCTGTCAACTGGAATATGGTCTTGCAAACCTGAGTGCTGGCTGGCACTTGCTTCCAAGGTGCTGTTTGATGGTTTTCTCATAATAAGCTCATTAAATTAAATCTGGTGCTTAACACCCTGTTGCATACCAGGTCTTCGGTTCAGCAGACGCCTACCTTGGCTTTCTGTAGGAGTGCACCCAGCCACAAAGGTAACCTTTGAATGCTGTCATTGCCAGGTGGAGCTGTGGGAGGAAGATTGCCAACGTGCTGAGATTCTGGGGGTTTTAGATTGCTTCCTGCTTGTCTTTTTACTCTTTTTGGTCTGAGGGATATCTTTACTGGTGGATTTAGGACCTTTCGGAGAGGGTTATCTTGGCGAGGAGGGCTTTTATTTACTTCCTGGAGACGAAGGATGGGGTTTGTGAAGCTTAGATGGGAGGGCATTCCAAATGCTTGTGATACAGCGAGAGAAATGCCCTAGAAGTAGATAATTTTAAATGTATGTACAGCTGGGCTCAGCAATCAGGATGCTATACGTGTTCTTGCTTGTCAGCCACCATCTCAAAGGAGTTTATATATAGGGCATTTTGGGTCAGCTACACAATCTAAGTATACAACAGCCTTCAGTCAAGGTCAGGATGGGAGTAACATTGTGATATTTCCTTAGATCTGAGGTCATCCGGCTGCCACATGCTGTCCTTTTAAAGGTGGACTCCTGCTCCTCGGGA
This sequence comes from Lissotriton vulgaris, assembly GCF_964263255.1. NCBI lineage: Eukaryota > Metazoa > Chordata > Amphibia > Caudata > Salamandridae > Lissotriton > Lissotriton vulgaris. Next base: position 39,157,432 of record NC_141694.1, on the reverse strand, counting down.
GGCCGCCTACAGGGCTGCGCTGCAAGGAAAAGCTATTCGAAAGAGCTAGGAAGTCAGATATTTTGTCTTAGCAAAACACACAAGATGATGGACGGAATGTTGCACAATGGCAAAACATTCACCCCCAGTCACAGATCTGGGTTTAATCCATCGTTAATTTGCTCACCAAGCCACCCCAGTTCAGACATGGCCATATGCAAATCAGTCTTGGCCCTGTGCCTCATGGGAACAGTCCAGACCGAACTGCCAAGCCATGTCTTCCCTAGACCGGAATCAAGCATCCAAGGACCGGTTTCTGGCTATCAGTTGTCTTCAGCCAGGATAGCTTGACTCCAGTGGCGTAGTATGCACGTCTAAGCATACCCTGCCCACACGGGGTGACAAATGCAAAAACCACAGTTGATGGACAGAATGCAGAACAATGTCATACATTCACCCCAGTACAGAGATCGGGGCCTAAATCCATCGTTTTTTTGCACTCCACACCACCCCAGTTCAGACATGGCCATATGCAAATCAGCCTTGACCCTGTGCCTCATGGGAACAGTCCAGCCCGAACATGTGGAGTGGAGTGCAAAAAAACGATGGATTTAGGCCCAGATCTCTGTACTGGGGTGAATGTATGACATTGTTCTGCATTCTGTCCATCAACTGTGGTTTTTGAAGATATTTTGTCTTCACACATAGGAGGTACTTTCTACTTTTGCATTAAACCCTGCACAAAAGACTGCCTTGTGAGTAGGTATATGAGGGTCAAAGGGATTTTCATGCCTCGTCCATCCGTGTGCGTCTTTTTATGATCCATTTTACCACCAGATAATACCTGGCGGCAAATCGTATCTGAAAATCAACTTAAGTAGCACTGATTTGCTCCTCTTTTTATCACTGTTCCGACCTAAATCAAGAAATTCATCTTCTGCATGGAACAAACATCAGGTAACTGTGGTGAGGTTTTGAATCGTATCCAAGCAGCTCTCCATGGTTTGTACAGGCCAGACTCATTGAGGGTCAACACTTCAGGACTAAAGCTCGAAGCCAAAGAAAGTTCCTTTTGAGGCGTTGCCAGTGGCGTAACATAGGCCCCCGCAACCCCCCGCTGTGTGGGGGGGCCCGAGCTCCAGGGGTCCCTCTCAGCACAGCATCCTGGCATGAGAGCTCCTGACTGACTCGAGAGGGGGCCACTCCATGTACTTTGCAGGGAGGCCACATCAACTTTCGTAACGCCACTGAGCGTTGCTCATTATATATACCTTCTACTGACGTGGATGCAGAGAATAGTAAACCTTTACTTACCTATCAGCACTTACCTTCTTCATATTTTGGCCTTTAATATTTTGGTCACACTACTGAAGACTGTCGGACTCTATAGAATAAAGTGGCTCTCCAGGTCGTGTCACAATGTAACCTCTGTGCTTCAGATATGAATGTAATCAATTTTATATCGTACCCGTCTATTCACATCTTCTTTCTGGGAATGTACAGGAGAGTCTCATGGTCGATGATGTCACAAGCTGCTGTGAGGTCGAGGAGGACTGAGAGACAGGACTTTGTCTGTCAAGCACCTTCAGTGCTTCATCCATTATGGATTTGGCTTCTGCTTCAGTGCTGCATCCTTCTCTGAAACCTGAGTGATTCACATCCAGCAGGTGTTATCCTAATGTGCTCTTTCAGCTGTACCTTGACCATGCTCTTCAGTGCTTTACCCAAGAAGGAAAGAAATGTTAACTGTGTAAAGGAGTTGAGCTTGCCTATGTCTACTTAAGACTTTCAAAAGTGTTTTAATTTGGTCTGTTTTTAGGTTATGTGGTTGCTATCGCTCCTCCAGGGAGCTGTTAATGATTTTCACCTGATAAAGTGAGCTGTGTGCAGCTTGAATGTGGTTGAGGAGGCTGAGATCTACATCAGCACATTTGTTAGGGATGTTTCTAGGGTATTGGCTGAGATAACTTTAAATGAGCCCCATTTATCCACACATTTACCTTGTAGCCTTATAATGATAATATTTGCAGGTAATAACAAAATGTTGGGCCTGACCTTTTATGGTTTTCCAAAGAAGAACTCTGGAAATCGTCCACATTTAGCTTCAGATTTTTCCAACATAGTTGGTTGTGGTAGTGCAGTGTGGAGTATTTGTTATAGCTACAGTTCACTGAATATTGTTCCCGATTATTCTTCTCCAAGAAGTAAAGAAGGGTTTTGGCTACAACATGTGCACTGTCCCCACTGAATATTGAGGCCTCTCACCAGGATGTGATTAGTTTCTGAGAAGTTGGGGAAGAGTGCTTATTTCACACCGATGAAGACCATGTTTGCAGGGGGCTGCAGCAGATAATGCTGCATAACACAGATGTTGTGTTGTCAGGTCTGATTTCTGTTCCAGGTCATAGAAAGAGTTGGAAATTGAGTTCATGTATATTGTGCATTGAAGTTACTATCTTAAGGTTAGAGATGCCACCCCTCCTACTCTGTTTTATTTGTCTCTGTGTATGATTGGGTATTCTTGTGGGAGCATGAGGTTACTCATAGTTTGAGAGTGGTGTTCATCCTTGTATATCCAAGGAGCAAAGATCAGATCAAGAAGAGTTAGATTATCTCTTAATTTAATTCTGCCATCCTGTGAAAGGGCAAACAAAACAGGTGATGGACCGAATGTGGATCAATGTCACACATTCAACTCAGTCCAAAGATCTGGGCCCAAATCCATCATTTTTTTGCACTCCACACCACCCTGGGTTAGACAATGGCGATATGCAAATCAGCTCTGACCCTGTGCCCCATGGGAACAGTCCAGTCCAAACTACAAAAGCCATGTCCTTCCCAGAACGGAATCAAGCATCCGAGGACCGGACCGGTTTCGAGGTAACACCTCTCATCAGCCCGGCTAGCTTGACTCCAAGTGGTGTGGAGTACCTGGGACCCACGTCTGAGCATCCCCAGCGCACTTATGGCGGCAATTGCAAACAAAACAGGTGATGGACCGAATGTGGATCAATGTCACACATTCAACCCAGTCCAAAGATCTGGGCCCAAATCATTCGTTTTTTTGCACTCCACACCACCCTGGGTTAGACAATGGCGATATTCAAATCAGCTCTGACCCTGTGCCCCATGGGAACAGTCCAGTCCGAACTACAAAAGCCATGTCCTTCCCAGAACGGAATCAAGCATCCGAGGACCGGACCGGTTTCGAGGTAACACCTCTCATCAGCCCGGCTAGCTTGACTCCAAGTGGTGTGGAGTGCCTGGGACCCACGTCTGAGCATCCCCAGCGCACTTATGGCGGCAATTGCAAACAAAACAGGTGATGGACCGAATGTGGATCAATGTCACACATTCAACCCAGTCCAAAGATCTGGGCCCAAATCCATCGTTTTTTTGCACTCCACACCACCCTGGGTTAGACAATGGCGATATGCAAATCAGCTCTGACCCTGTGCCCCATGGGAACAGTCCAGTCCGAACTACAAAAGCCATGTCCTTCCCAGAACGGAATCAAGCATCCGAGGACGGGACCGGTTTCGAGGTAACACCTCTCATCAGCCCGGCTAGCTTGACTCCAAGTGGTGTGGAGTGCCTGGGACCCACGTCTGAGCATCCCCAGCGCACTTATAGCGGCAATTGCAAACAAAACAGGTGACAGACCGAATGTGGATCAATGTCACACATTCAACCCAGTCCAAAGATCTGGGCCCAAATCCATAGTTTTTTTGCACTCCACACCACCCTGGGTTAGACAATGGCGATATGCAAATCAGCTCTGACCCTGTGCCCCATGGGAACAGTCCAGTCCGAACTACAAAAGCCATGTCCTTCCCAGAACGGAATCAAGCATCCAAGGACCGGACCGGTTTCGAGGTAACACCTCTCATCAGCCCGGCTAGCTTGACTCCAAGTGGTGTGGAGTGCCTGGGACCCACGTCTGAGCATCCCCAGCGCACTTATGGCGGCAATTGCAAACAAAACAGGTGATGGACCGAATGTGGATCAATGTCACACATTCAACCCAGTCCAAAGATCGGGGCCCAAATCCATCGTTTTTTTGCACTCCACACCACCCTGGGTTAGACAATGGCGATATGCAAATCAGCTCTGACACTGTGCCCCATGGGAACAGTCCAGTCCGAACTACAAAAGCCATGTCCTTCCCAGAACGGAATCAAGCATCCGAGGACCGGACCGGTTTCGAGGTAACACCTCTCATCAGCCCGGCTAGCTTGACTCCAAGTGGTGTGGAGTGCCTGGGACCCACGTCTGAGCATCCCCAGCGCACTTATGGCGGCAATTGCAAACAAAACAGGTGATGGACCGAATGTGGATCAATGTCACACATTCAACCCAGTCCAAAGATCTGGGCCCAAATCCATCGTTTTTTTGCACTCCACACCACCCTGGGTTAGACAATGGCGATATGCAAATCTGCTCTGACCCTGTGCCCCATGGGAACAGTCCAGTCAGAACTACAAAAGCCATGTCCTTCCCAGAACGGAATCAAGCATCCGAGGACCGGACCGGTTTCGATGTAACACCTCTCATCAGCCCGGCTAGCTTGACTCCAAGTGGTGTGGAGTGCCTGGGACCCACGTCTGAGCATCCCCAGCGCACTTATGGCGGCAATTGCAAACAAAACAGGTGATGGACCGAATGTGGATCAAAGTCACACATTCAACCCAGTCCAAAGATCTGGGCCCAAATCCATCGTTTTTTTGCACTCCACACCACCCTGGGTTAGACAATGGCGATATGCAAATCAGCTCTGACCCTGTGCCCCATGGGAACAGTCCAGTCCGAACTACAAAAGCCATGTCCTCCCCAGAACGGAATCAAGCATCCGAGGACCGGACTGGTTTCGAGGTAACACCTCTCATCAGCCCGGCTAGCTTGACTCCAAGTGGTGTGGAGTGCCTGGGACCCACGTCTGAGCATCCCCAGCGCACTTATGGCGGCAATTGCAAACAAAACAGGTGATGGACCGAATGTGGATCAATGTCACACATTCAACCCAGTCCAAAGATCTGGGCCCAAATCCATCGTTTTTTTGCACTTCACACCACCCTGGGTTAGACAATGGCGATATGCAAATCAGCTCTGACCCTGTGCCCCATGGGAACAGTCCAGTCCGAACTACAAAAGCCATGTCCTTCCCAGAACGGAATCAAGCATCCGAGGACCGGACCGGTTTCGAGGTAACACCTCTCATCAGCCCGGCTAGCTTGACTCCAAGTGGTGTGGAGTGCCTGGGACCCACGTCTGAGCATCCCCAGCGCACTTATGGCGGCAATTGCAAACAAAACAGGAGATGGACCGAATGTGGATCAATGTCACACATTCAACCCAGTCCAAAGATCTGGGCCCAAATCCATCGTTTTTTTGCACTCCACACCACCCTGGGTTAGACAATGGCGATATTCAAATCAGCTCTGACCTTGTGCCCCATGGGAACAGTCCAGTCCGAACTACAAAAGCCATGTCCTGCCCAGAACGGAATCAAGCATCCGAGGACCGGACCGGTTTCGAGGTAACACCTCTCATCAGCCCGGCTAGCTTGACTCCAAGTGGTGTGGAGTGCCTGGGACCCACGTCTGAGCATCCCCAGAGCACTTATGGCGGCAATTGCAAACAAAACAGGTGATGGACCGAATGTGGATCAATGTCACAAATTCAACCCAGTCCAAAGATCTGGGCCCAAATCCATAGTTTTTTTGCACTCCACACCACCCTGGGTTAGACAATGGCGATATGCAAATCAGCTCTGACCCTGTGCCCCATGGGAACAGTCCAGTCCGAACTACAAAAGCCATGTCCTTCCCAGTACGGAATCAAGCATCCGAGGACCGGACCGGTTTCGAGGTAACACCTCTCATCAGCCCGGCTAGCTTGACTCCAAGTGGTGTGGAGTGCCTGGGACCCACGTCTGAGCATCCCCAGCGCACTTATGGCGGCAATTGCAAACAAAACAGGTGATTGACCGAATGTGGATCAATGTCACACATTCAACCCAGTCCAAAGATCTGGGCCCAAATCCATAGTTTTTTTGCACTCCACACCACCCTGGGTTAGACAATGGCGATATGCAAATCAGCTCTGACCCTGTGCCCCATGGGAACAGTCCAGTCCGAACTACAAAAGTCATGTCCTTCCCAGAACGGAATCAAGCATCCGAGGACCGGACCGGTTTCGAGGTAACACCTCTCATCAGCCCGGCTAGCTTGACTCCAAGTGGTGTGGAGTGCCTGGGACCCACGTCTGAGCATCCCCAGCGCACTTATGGCGGCAATTGCAAACAAAACAGGTGATGGACCGAATGTGGATCAATGTCACACATTCAACCCAGTCCAAAGATCTGGGCCCAAATCCATCGTTTTTTTGCACTCCACACCACCCTGGGTTAGACAATGGCGATATGCAAATCAGCTCTGACCCTGTGCCCCATGGGAACAGTCCAGTCCGAACTACAAAAGCCATGTCCTTCCCAGAACGGAATCAAGCATCCGAGGACCGGACCGGTTTCGAGGTAACACCTCTCATCAGCCCGGCTAGCTTGACTCCAAGTGGTGTGGAGTGCCTTGAACCCACGTCTGAGCATCCCCAGCGCACTTATAGCGGCAATTGCAAACAAAACAGGTGATAGACCGAATGTGGATCAATGTCACACATTCAACCCAGTCCAAAGATCTGGGCCCAAATCCATCGTTTTTTTGCACTCCACACCACCCTGGGTTAGACAATGGCGATATGCAAATCAGCTCTGACCCTGTGCCCCATGGGAACAGTCCAGTCCGAACTACAAAAGCCATGTCCTTCCCAGAACGGAATCAAGCATCCGAGGACCGGACCGGTTTCGAGGTAACACCTCTCATCAGCCCGGCTAGCTTGACTCCAAGTGGTGTGGAGTGCCTGGGACCCACGTCTGAGCATCCCCAGCGCACTTATGGCGGCAATTGCAAACAAAACAGGTGATGGACCGAATGTGAATCAATGTCACACATTCAACCCAGTCCAAAGATCTGGGCCCAAATCCATCGTTTTTTTGCACTCCACACCACCCTGGGTTAGACAATGGCGATATGCAAATCAGCTCTGACCCTGTGCCCCATGGGAACAGTCCAGTCCGAACTACAAAAGCCATGTCCTTCCCAGAACGGAATCAAGCATCCGAGGACCGGACTGGTTTCGAGGTAACACCTCTCATCAGCCCGGCTAGCTTGACTCCAAGTGGTGTGGAGTGCCTGGGACCCACGTCTGAGCATCCCCAGCGCACTTATGGCGGCAATTGCAAACAAAACAGGTGATGGACCGAATGTGGATCAATGTCACACATTCAACCCAGTCCAAAGATCTGGGCCCAAATCCATCGTTTTTTTGCACTCCACACCACCCTGGGTTAGACAATGGCGATATGCAAATCAGCTCTGACCCTGTGCACCATGGGAACAGTCCAGTCCGAACTACAAAAGCCATGTCCTTCCCAGAACGGAATCAAGCATCCGAGGACCGGACCGGTTTCGAGGTAACACCTCTCATCAGCCCGGCTAGCTTGACTCCAAGTGGTGTGGAGTGCCTGGGACCCACGTCTGAGCATCCCCAGCGCACTTATGGCGGCAATTGCAAACAAAACAGGTGATGGACCGAATGTGAATCAATGTCACACATTCAACCCAGTCCAAAGATCTGGGCCCAAATCCATCGTTTTTTTGCACTCCACACCACCCTGGGTTAGACAATGGCGATATGCAAATCAGCTCTGACCCTGTGCCCCATGGGAACAGTCCAGTCCGAACTACAAAAGCCATGTCCTTCCCAGAACGGAATCAAGCATCCGAGGACCGGACTGGTTTCGAGGTAACACCTCTCATCAGCCCGGCTAGCTTGACTCAAAGTGGTGTGGAGTGCCTGGGACCCACGTCTGAGCATCCCCAGCGCACTTATGGCGGCAATTGCAAACAAAACAGGTGATGGACCGAATGTGGATCAATGTCACACATTCAACCCAGTCCAAAAATCTGGGCCCAAATCCATCGTTTTTTTGCACTCCACACCACCCTGGGTTAGACAATGGCGATATGCAAATCAGCTCTGACCCTGTGCCCCATGGGAACAGTCCAGTCCGAACTACAAAAGCCATGTCCTTCCCAGAACGGAATCAAGCATCCGAGGACCGGACCGGTTTCGAGGTAACACCTCTCATCAGCCCGGCTAGCTGGACTCCAAGTGGTGTGGAGTGCCTGGGACCCACGTCTCAGCATCCCCAGCGCACTTATGGCGGCAATTGCAAACAAAACAGGTGATGGACCGAATGTGGATCAATGTCACACATTCAATCCAGTCCAAAGATCTGGGCCCAAATCCATCGTTTTTTTGCACTCCACACCACCCTGGGTTAGACAATGGCGATATGCAAATCAGCTCTGACCCTGTGCCCCATGGGAACAGTCCAGTCCGAACTACAAAAGCTATGTCCTTCCCAGAACGGAATCAAGCATCCGAGGACCGGACCGGTTTCGAGGTAACACCTCTCTTCAGCCCGGCTAGCTTGACTCCAAGTGGTGTGGAGTGCCTGGGACCCACGTCTGAGCATCCCCAGCGCACTTATGGCGGCAATTGCAAACAAAACAGGTGATGGACCGAATGTGGATCAATGTCACACATTCAACCCAGTCCAAAGATCTGGGCCCAAATCCATCGTTTTTTTTCACTCCACACCACCCTGGGTTAGACAATGGCGATATGCAAATCAGCTCTGACCCTGTGCCCCATGGGAACAGTCCAGTCCGAACTACAAAAGCCATGTCCTTCCCAGAACGGAATCAAGCATCCGAGGACTGGACCGGTTTCGAGGTAACACCTCTCATCAGCCCGGCTAGCTTGACTCCAAGTGGTGTGGAGTGCCTGGGACCCACGTCTGAGCATCCCCAGCGCACTTATGGCGGCAATTGCAAACAAAACAGGTGATGGACCGAATGTGGATCAATGTCACACATTCAACCCAGTCCAAAGATCTGGGCCCAAATCCATCATTTTTTTGCACTCCACACCACCCTGGGTTTGACAATGGCGATATGCAAATCAGCTCTGACCCTGTGCCCCATGGGAACAGTCCAGTCCGAACTACAAAAGTCATGTCCTTCCCAGAACGGAATCAAGCATCCGAGGACCGGACCGGTTTCGAGGTAACACCTCTCATCAGCCCGGCTAGCTTGACTCCAAGTGGTGTGGAGTGCCTGGGACCCACGTCTGAGCATCCCCAGCGCACTTATGGCGGCAATTGCAAACAAAACAGGTGATGGACCGAATGTGGATCAATGTCACACATTCAACCCAGTCCAAAGATCTGGGCCCAAATCCATCATTTTTTTGCACTCCACACCACCCTGGGTTAGACAATGGCGATATGCAAATCAGCTCTGACCCTGTGCCCCATGGGAACAGTCCAGTCCGAACTACAAAAGCCATGTCCTTCCCAGAACGGAATCAAGCATCCGAGGACTGGACCGGTTTCGAGGTAACACCTCTCATCAGCCCGGCTAGCTTGACTCCAAGTGGTGTGGAGTGCCTGGGACCCACGTCTGAGCATCCCCAGCGCACTTATGGCGGCAATTGCAAACAAAACAGGTGATGGACCGAATGTGGATCAATGTCACACATTCAACCCAGTCCAAAGATCTGGGCCCAAATCCATCGTTTTTTTGCACTCCACACCACCCTGGGTTTGACAATGGCGATATGCAAATCAGCTCTGACCCTGTGCCCCATGGGAACAGTCCAGTCCGAACTACAAAAGTCATGTCCTTCCCAGAACGGAATCAAGCATCCGAGGACCGGACCGGTTTCGAGGTAACACCTCTCATCAGCCCGGCTAGCTTGACTCCAAGTGGTGTGGAGTGCCTGGGACCCACGTCTGAGCATCCCCAGCGCACTTATGGCGGCAATTGCAAACAAAACAGGTGATGGACCGAATGTGGGTCAATGTCACACATTCAACCCAGTCCAAAGATCTGGGCCCAAATCCATAGTTTTTTTTGCACTACACACCACCCTGGGTTAGACAATGGCGATATGCAAATCAGCTCTGACCCTGTGCCCCATGGGAACAGTCCAGTCCGAACTACAAAAGCCATGTCCTTCCCAGAACGGAATCAAGCATCCGAGGACCGGACCGGTTTCGAGGTAACACCTCTCATCTGCCCGGCTAGCTTGACTCCAAGTGGTGTGGAGTGCCTGGGACCCACGTCTGAGCATCCCCAGCGCACTTATGGCGGCAATTGCAAACAAAACAGGTGATGGACCGAATGTGGATCAATGTCACACATTCAACCCAGTCCAAAAATTTGGGCCCAAATCCATCGTTTTTTTGCACTCCACACCACCCTGGGTTAGACAATGGAGTCAAGCTAGCCGGGCTGATGAGAGGTGTTACCTCGAAACCGGTCTGGTCCTCGGATGCTTGATTCCGGTCTGGGAAAGATATGGCTGTGTAGTTCGGACTGGACTGTTCCCATGGGGCACAGTGTCAGAGCTGATTTGCATAAAGCCATTATCTAACCCAGGGTGGTGTGGAGTGCAAAAAACGATGGATTCAGGCCCAGATCATTGTACTGGGGTGAATGTAAGACATTGACCTACATTCTGTCCATCACCTTGTTTTTTGTAATTTTCTCCCTCAGTGTACTGGGGTAGCCCAGCCGTGGGTCCCAGAGCCTCCACACCACTGGAGTCAAGCTAGCCGGGCTGATGAGAGGTGTTACCTCGAAACCGGTCTGGTCCTCGGATGCTTGATTCCAGTCTGGGAAAGATATGGCTGTGTAGTTCGGACTGGACTGTTCCCATGGGGCACAGGGTCAGAGCTGATTTGCATAAAGCCATTATCTAACCCAGGGTGGTGTGGAGTGCAAAAAACGATGGATTCAGGCCCAGATCATTGTACTGGGGTGAATGTAAGACATTGATCTACATTCTGTCCATCACCTTGTTTTTTTGTAATTTTCTCCCTCAGTGTACTGGGGTAGCCCAGCCGTGGGTCCCAGAGCCTCCACACCACTGGAGTCAAGCTAGCCGGGCTGATGAGAGGTGTTACCTCGAAACCGGTCCGGTCCTCGGATGCTTGATTCCGGTCTGGGAAAGATATGGCTGTGTAGTTCGGACTGGACTGTTCCCATGGGGCACAGGGTCAGAGCTGATTTGCATAAAGCCATTATCTAACCCAGGGTGGTGTGGAGTGCAAAAAACGATGGATTCAGACCCAGATCATTGTACTGGGGTGAATGTAAGACATTGATCTACATTCTGTCCATCACCTTGTTTTTTGTAATTTTCTCCCTCAGTGTACTGGGGTAGCCCAGCCGTGGGTCCCAGAGCCTCCACACCACTGGAGTCAAGCTAGCCGGGCTGATGAGAGGTGTTACCTCGAAACCGGTCCGGTCCTCGGATGCTTGATTCCGGTCTGGGAAAGATATGGCTGTGTAGTTCGGACTGGACTGTTCCCATGGGGCACAGGGTCAGAGCTGATTTGCATAAAGCCATTATATAACCCAGGGTGGTGTGGAGTGCAAAAAACGATGGATTCAGGCCCAGATCATTGTACTGGGGTGAATGTAAGACATTGATCTACATTCTGTCCATCACCTTGTTTTTGTAATTTTCTCCCTCAGTGAACTGGGGTAGCCCAGCCGTGGGTCCCAGAGCCTCCACACCACTGGAGTCAAGCTAGCCGGGCTGATGAGAGGTGTTACCTCGAAACCGGTCCGGTCCTCGGATGCTTGAATCCGGTCTGGGAAAGATATGGCTGTGTAGTTCGGACTGGACTGTTCCCATGGGGCACAGGGTCAGAGCTGATTTGCATAAAGCCATTATCTAACCCAGGGTGGTGTGGAGTGCAAAAAACTATGGATTCAGGCCCAGATCATTGTACTTGGGTGAATGTAAGACATTGATCTACATTCTGTCCATCACCTTGTTTTTTGTAATATCCTGTGAAAGGGAGCATAGGAATGGGCACTGCAAGTGCTGTGATGGACTCCTACTGAAAAAGTGAACTGTGGACCCTTCTGGCTTACATGTGCTCTTGGCCGCCTGAGCGAGGGGACTGGTGACCGGAGGCGAGGCTTCGAGCGGTGAGTGATGGCCACTGATGTGGTGTCCAAGACTGTTGGGAGTATAACAGAGTCTGCTGGTGAACAGTGCAGCAAACGACTCTGGAAACCTGTGAGCAAAGCGCCCATACTGGAATGGGCTCGTGAGGTGCAGCGGGTGCCCACTGGACACGACCCCTGCTGCAGCCTGGAGACATGGAGACTACTTTGAGCGCACCATCTTCCCCGACAGTCTTTCCACACCCCACTGGTGTGCTAGCAGGGATAGAGTACCCAGCGGCTAACCAGAGATTTTTTAAGGCATGGGCAAAGTGGGCTCTGGCCCAGGACCCCTGTCTTCCATAGGGCCCCCGATAGAGCCAGCTATGTTCTGCAGACAGTCTAACCGTGATGACCTTGAATACGTTTTAAACAGATTGTTGTAAATAGTGCTTTTCTATCATTTATTTTTAATGGGTGAGTGTCTATTATAGACATTTTGCAGACAAAATGTGTTCATGTTTAATGCAACATCCATATAAAAAGTTTCTTTAAATCAAAACAGGACCTCACATATGAAGAATAGGAGGGTGTCATGGAGATTACTTGCAGTAAAAGTAGTGACCTCCTGCTGTGTTAGAACACTGAAAGCACACATCACTATCCCTGAATATCAGATGTACACACATTCAGAATTTGACCAAAGAGATCAAAAAAGAGCTGAAACCGGATCATAACATCAAAGCTGTTCCGAACAGTCGACTCCAAAATACAGTTAGCCCAGGTCCATAAAATCCTTAAAACGTCCAAGCGGCTGGCGATGAAACCTACACCCACATGCATCATTGTTACATTTTGCGATTTCTTAATTGCGAAAATTAAAAACTCGCAATATTTTTTGCGATTCCTTAATTTTCCTTAATTGCGATTCACAATTTGCGAATCGCAATTAAGGAATCCCTTCCCATTGATTCCTATGGACCTAGAGGCCCATAGGAATGAATGAGAAGCCATTCTCATTTTGCGATTCGCAATTAAGGAATCGCAAAATGAGAATGCTATTTCAAGGGTGCAGGGGGGGTCCCAAGGACCCCCCCTGCACCCCAGAAATTTAACTTTAAGAACATTTTTCACACACACATGCCCCAAGGGCATGTGTGTGTGTACAATGAAACTTTCAAAAATGCACTTTTGTGCATTTTTGAAAGTTTTAGAAATTACCATGAAGTTCAACTTCATGGTAATTTACCTCTTCCTATTTGCGAATTCGCCCCAAAAAAATATTCATGCATTGCATTTAAGAAATCACAAATTGCGATTTCTTAAATGCAATCGCAATTTAAGAAATCGCAACATACTTGCGATTCCTTAACCCCTTCGATGCTCATGACGGAACGGTTCCGTCATGAGCATCGGTTGAGCTGTGCTCATGACGGAACCGTTCCGTTATGTCCACACCCGTTTTCGTTAGGGCTCAGCACCGGCGGTAAATCTTACCCGCACGGATGTAGTTAAATTGTGAAAAAATAAAAAAACATGATGCATCCCAAAAAAGGAAATTGCATTCGCAAATGGCCGAATTTTGCGATTAGCACCGTTTGCGAATGCAATTTACCTTGATGCATGTGGGCATATGGGTGATCCCTGCTCCCAAATAACCTGCCACCAACTCGTGACTGGAGTTGTGAAAGTAGGCCACTAGCAAGCATGGCACTGATCGATTGGGGAGATCTATGAACACTAAACACTTCCAGGAAGTGACAGGACGGAAGCGGCAGAGCATCCATCTTGGGCGGTAGCGGTGTGAAGCTTTCAGGGAAGATTGGAGCCGCGTTGCAACACGGCAGATATCTTTTGTGTCTTGCCTTCGCAGGTATCCTTCTGACACCCACCCATGGTGACTGCAAGAGGTTAGGGGGTAGCAACAACGTTAAAGGGCATCTTTTGTAGCACATCTGAGTGGGGTAGGGAAATTCTTCTGAATGAAGAGAGTTGATGAACCTGTTCTGTTGCATTGTTTTACTTCGATATCACATAACGCTCTGCCAGGAGACAAAGGCACATAATTTAATAAAATTAGGGAAGTAAGATGTGAGTTCAGGACTCACCGGATGTCTACTTCATGACTGGCAATAAGCAGAAACAAACATTGGTAATGCATTGATTTCACCTATGAAATGAATAAAGAGTTGTTTCCATCAAAATTGATACTTGTACTTGTATAGCGCACTACTCACCCGCAAGGGTCTCAAGGCGCTTGTACGAATACCGCTGTGGTATCAATCATCATCCGGAAGAAGGAAAGCGCTCCATGCCGGATAACAAAGGAGTGGAGAGGATGTGGTGCAGTGGTCAGAGCTGCTGACTCGAGAGCTGGGGATCCCCGTTCGAGACTCAGCGCCGCCGCGCAACATCCTGGATTCTATGCAAATCACTTAATCTCTCTGGGTGATAAATTGTTATATAAATATGCTGCAAGAGTAAAAGGTAAAATTCTATGAAAATATAGGGGGTGATTACGATGACCGCCATTGGACCCATGATGATATCCACCCGCCATATTACCATGGCAGGTGGATACTTGGCGGTCGGAAAGACCAACCGCCACACATCCGATGGGCTCCTTCAGCCCTCTGGTGCATCGTAGAGGAATCATATACCTACAACAGTGGCGGTGCCTGGCAGGCACCTCAGTAGAGATTTTGATGTCCCTTTCTGCCCGCCTTTTCATGGCGGGTTAACCCGCCATTAAAAGGCAGGCGGAAAGGGTTAACCAGCCTTGTAAGGTAGGCAGAAAGGGACTTTGGGGCCCGTAGTGGGCTCCCTGGCCCTGAGCTGTTGGTTTTCGGGAGCACCAATGGTGCCCCCTCCATATCCCTGCACCAAGTGGCAGGCACTGCATGGTGCCTGCCACGTAGTGCAGGGGTACATCAGGTGTCCCCTTTTTGCATTGTGGCTGGTGCTGCAGCCAGCAGCACCCGCCGCAATGCAAAAGATAGGCATTGCGACCGCCGTGGTGGTGGTCGCATCATAAAGCCTGTGTCACAACCGCCGACAACCTGTCGGGCTGTCCCGTTTCTGATAGGGTGTCCGCCTGCCATCCTAATCAGCCTCATAGTTCCACCAAAGTGGATGTTAACAGTATTTTCGGTGTCAAGAAACTGATAAGAGAAGCAGATGAGGAACAAGCATTGGTAAATGCAGGAAAATATGCCACACCCTCTAGAATTGGAGGAAAAGTAAGTAGCAGTCACAGTAACCAATGAGAAGCCAGGAAAGAGAGGAGGTGGGATGTAAATCCCTTTTAAGTTTATATTAAAAAGAATAGATTTCTCAAGCACAGTGCAAGTGCTGCGAAAGCAAAACATAAAAATGAAATTTGGCCTTGAGAAACTGTTTTGTGTGTTTAGCTGGGGTTAATTTAGTTTAATTTGGGGTAACACACACCAGGTAAATTGGGGTGGTGGGTGGGGTAGGGAGTAAGGGACTGAATGTTTTTCAAGCATTGGATGTGATAAGGTCTATTTTGAGGCATCCGGGTGGGGGGGCTGTGCTCTTGTTGCTATTTGTGGATGACCATATCAGGACAAGGGGGAGGGGGGCTAGAAATACTAGACATGAAGACTAGTCTTTGACCAACTGAGACGATAAAGGTATTGATGTATTTTTGTGGTACATTAATGGTCTGTAAAGAAAAATAAAGAGGAATATACACACCAATACATCTAACGGCATTCACCGGATCTGGGGCTCCCGCAGGAGACCCATCTTATGGAAGAAAATTGTTGAGATGAGGGTATCTGTCAGTAGGACATGGGTGTTCCTCTTACACATCCAGGGGAGTTGCAATATTAAAAAGAAAGGTTTTCCGTATAGAGATAATGCAGATTATGGGTGAACTCTTGGGTTGCTATGTAGTACCACTGCAGTTTACCTTCCACCCACACTACAGCCTGGAGGACTGGAGGAACTAGGGGTGCTTCTTCCTACATTACCAGATGGGAAACTAATTATGGAAGAAGACTTTAATCTGGAAATGGATGAGGCACTGGATGGACAACATCAGAGAGTGAAGGGTCTACTTACATACTTTTGATCATTCACTGAGACTTGTGGTTTGGTGGATATCTGGAGAAAGCATAATCCAGGGATATCTTGTTACAGTTCAACCTTTCTGCAAGATCATCCCAAACATTTTGCCTTCACCCTCCTGTTTTCGGAACCCGTTTTTGTTGGCTATTAGGACTCTTTACCAATTATTATCAGTACTAAAGTGCTTGTGCTCTCTCCTCAAAACATGGTAGAATTGGCTTTCACCCATTTTGTACATTTGCTTTACCTATACGTCCATAGTAAAGTGGCACTACCTTTTCCCAGGACCTGTAAATGAAATGTTACTAATGCCACCCACTCAAGCAGCCCTTCAAACATGTCTCATGACTGCAATTGCAGCCTATGTCTGCAGTTTTAAACTGCCACTTTGATGTGGCAAAAGAAACCTTTTGCTAGGCTCAAACATTCTTTTTAGTACATATGTAACCCCTACGCTAGGCCCTGGACAGCTCAAAGGGCAGAGTGGAGTGTATTTAAAAAGTTGGACATGGGGGCGTGGCCAAGTAAGAAGGCAGAGCAGTCGTGAACCTGCTCAGCTCCGCACCCGCCCGATCGATCGATGGCCCTACCTTATGTCTAGGGACGTCGCTGCTGGCCTCCTAGGTGTCCGTTGCCTCCTGGGTGCTGTCTGGCCAGCGGGCGATGTTAGTGGAGCTGGGAGACAGGTGTAACGGGTGACTGTGTGGCGAGCCGGAGGAGGTCGTGGGCCCCGGGAACCATTTTGTGGCTGCCTGTGCCGGGAGTACCGCACAAGGATCAGAGCACCGGATCGATTCGAGGGGCCTCGGGTGAAATCGAGGAGGGCCCCTCTCTGCATGGTTGGGAGCTGCCGATATAGAATGGCGCAGACGGCAGATTCCGATCCGGTAATGGTGCTGCGTATACTGTGACGTGCTACAGCAGCTCTGGTGGGGCGAGACAGCAGCGGGGGACATTTCATTGGCCCTTGGGCTGGTGGGGTTGTGGGCCAGCACTCTCCCCTTCTTTCGCAGGTGGCGCAGCATTGTGCCTCTCCCCGCATGCTAGTGATGTCTCGCTCCCGTGCCTGACTTCAAGATGGCGGCAATTGTGGTCCTGATGTTGGCGGGGGCAGTTTGGGGAGCATAGCATAAATGAAGCTGCACCTGCAATAGCGTAGTGAAGAGCCAAGATAGCGAGCATTATCAAGGATTTTGCATGTTGGTCTGAAGTGAATCCCAGGCAGCAGAGGAGGTTCCAGTGAGGCTCGTCTTCTTTGTGGGGGTCCCCCGCATGATACTTGCTTTGGGGAGTCCGGGGAGGCATTCCATACCTTGAACATTGAGAGCACCCCACGTGGGACGGTCTGAGAAGCGTCTTGTACTTTGTTAGGGTTGGACACCTACCGGGCGCCGCACAAGTCAGAGGATGGGACCCTATGCCTCCTAAGAAGCACTCCAACAAAGTCTCTCAATACTTTAAGGCCTCTGAGAAGTCAAATTCCCTGGGGGACACCACACACTTGCCTGAAATGTCGCTTACACGTGAAGACCTGGTGGCTACCCTCCGAGACTTTAAAGTGGAGCTCTGTCGAGAATTTAAACAGGACTTGCGAACCTCTGTGAACCAATTGAAGGCCGACCTCACGGAAAAGCTCACTACTCTTCTGCAGGATGTGGATGCAGTGGGATCCCGAATCCTCGAGGTGGAGGGGCAAAAACACAGAGTATGGCGGCGACCCAGGCCACAATGCAGGATGAACAGCAGACCCTTCACGCTCAGCTCCAGCAAGCTTTACTCAAGGTAGAGGATTTGGAGAACAGGACCCTGAGGGAAAATATACGGATCGGGAATCTGGAGGAGATTTTAGACGATTTATACAGATCCCCGGTCCAAAATAATTAATTGCTACCCAACTTAATTAATAAACATTCTTACACTAGGTCTTATTTTGATTTCATATTATCAAAAGTTTTTATAATATGTAATATGTCATCATTTCACATTATTACATAGACAAATACAAACATGTATATATACAGACACTATACTGTATCAACATTTGACTTAGACATGTTAACATTTACCAAATTGTATACATTTTTAGATGATTTATACAGATCCCCGGTTCCAAAATAATTAATCGCAACCCAACTTAATTAATAAACATTCTTACACTAGGTCTCCTTTTGATTTCATATTATTGAAAGTTTTTATAATATGTAATCATTTCACATTATTACATAGACAAATACAAACATGTATATATACAAACACTACACTGTATCTACATTTGACTTAGACATGTGAACATTTACCAAATTTTACCAAAACAAAAATGTAAAGTGTATAACATAGTTCACCGTAACACTGTGGACTCAAGACGAATTGTCAATTCTATCAATAACTAACAACATATAACGACATGACTAACATGAACAAACTTTTCATAACCAGTGTGACATGTGATAGTACATAACACATATGTGATTTATCCTAACAAGTATTGCTCTTACGCTTTACTTCAGAGTTTTACAAATGGTAAAGTTGCCTTTGTGAGGTGTTGTGTGTCCTATTCTTATTTAGTAGTGGGACCAATTAACGTTTAAGTCCTCTCACGTTTTCATGTACTTATGTTATTTTGAGGTGCTGGTGGGGTCAGAGTTTTCAGTGGTTAATTTCTAGTGGCTTGTGTGCACTTGTGAATTGTTCAACTGGGCTCTTGACCTTTAACTATAGTCACCAACGCGTTTTGACCTAGAGGTATGGACCTTAGCAGTGTTTTGGTGCAAGGTCTTTTTCAGGGCCAAATGATCCTTATGTGGACAAGTGTTTTCTTGGGGATGTTGACACGCACATTAAAAGACGAAAATGCTTCAGAGGATTGTTTTGGTGACAAAAGGTTCCCAAAGGCAATCCTGCTTCAACGCAGGCACCCTTGCACCATGGTGCAAGGTTGCCTGTGTTGGAACTAGGCAGCCAAAAGGGCACCAGCAAAAAGGAAAGGACAGAAATGTGTTGCATTATGTTACATTTGGTGCATTTTTCCCTAGCACACAGCGCAGCCCTTTAGTGCCTGCAGCCTGTCACTGGGTCACATGACTGGGTGTAGTTGGTAGTTGGACTTTGTGTATTCCTTCTAGTCAGCCAGACAAAATAGAGAGCTTAGTGTGTCTGGATGGGCCATCACTGGCAGGAACGGAGGGCAGAGCTGACTCAGCGCTACTTACACTTAAATAGGCTGTGCTCTGCGTCTACAAAAAGGGCAGCATACCCCCTAAAGTTAGTTAGGTGCAAGGCAGGGGAGGCAGGAAACCTGTGCACTTCAAAGGGACACCTCTAGAAGCTTCTTCCACTTCAAAAGGAGGCACCTGGTATAAATATTTGACCTCAGACCCCAACTCTTTAGTACACTTCCGGACCTGTGAAGACTTTGCCAGGAAGAAAGATAGCTGTGCTGACGAAAGGACTGCCACTCTGCAGGACTGCGGAACTGCTGAACTACTGCCTCACTGGATTACTGCCTTTCTGGACTGCTGCCTTGCTGGATTGCTACATTGTTGCCCTCCTGCCTGAGTCAGAGGGATTTGGACCTGTACCTGAACCCAGGATTCCCAGAGTGACTCCAAGGGGGATTCTGCTGGCCTCCTGTTCAGACTCACAGAGACATAACAGTATCCCAACCACATGAACCAGCGGCCAGATCCAGCTGGAGTAAGCCCCTGACCCCCAAGTGATGCCCCTCATGTCCTGGGCCTTTGGTGTGGCCTCAGTGGAGCTGAATTGAAGTTTGTGGGCCCATTGGTGCAAAACCTTGTCGCTCGCACTGCCTGTCAACAAGAAGTTCCATCAGCCTGACCCATCACGCTACATCATCGACTGCTTGGAGGGAGCGGCACCGCTGAGCTCCAGCCCGACCATCCACAATGACAACAGAGACTTCACACTACAGCGACGACCATCCGTGATGCCCAGCCTACTCGTCATTCTACAACAATGTCTGCTTGTTATGCATCCCTGCTCCTCATGTCCCCCTCCACCGCAAATGGGACTCTTTATGCGGAACTGAGAAGGTAACTTTAAAGCAGAACTAACCTGGTCCTTGCATCCGACCCACACTCCCTTGAGGTTGGCCTGAGCTTATGGCTTGCTCCCAGTCTCGCGTGACCCGATATCAGCAAGTGGCGATTTGGGCTTTTTGGTGCTATTTTCACTTAAATATTTGCAATTACAATCTCCATTTATACTGATTGGATTTTTGTCACTTTGGTCTTGATTTATTTATTGCATTTTACTATATTATTCAAGATTGGTGTGGGAATTTTCTTGAATTGTGTTTTCTCTTTATTACTGTTTGAAGTGCTGCATAAATACTTTACACATTGCCTGTAAGCTAAGACTGACTGCTTTGTGCCAAGCTACAAGAGGGTTCCGCACGGGTTAATATGGGGTTTGCCTGTGCCTCACCCTGACAAGAATTGTGGTTGCTGCTTTAACCCCTCAACAAGTAACTTCATTTCTCACATATCAAAATTCTATTTCCACTCAGCATTTCATAACAGCTACTCCAGGTCGGATCATTTGTTCACACAAGGGACACATATGCATAGAATTTCAGATGGCAGATACATTACGAGAAGAATCTCCAATTATTCGCCACTTGTGGTGAGCTGGGTGAGTGGTGAAGAAAGGACTTCCGGGGGTGGAGATGTTATGCCCAGCTAATTAAAAAGAGCAGGATCACAGAGAAGTTGAGAAATGCCACAGATCAATATTTTATCATAAATTACACCCCTGTAAAATCTGGTGTTGATTCTTGGGAGTCATGCAAAAAAGTACTCCGGGGACAAGTGATCTCACTAACATAAGCCCAAAAAGCAAAGTGGTGGGTGAAATTAGACTGGTAGAAAAATAATTAACTGAATTAGAGTACCAACATTTACAAAAAACCTGGATGAAGTGTTCCACCAAATAGAACTCAAACAACAGGAATACCAAGAGCAAACATTCGATGTGGCCTGCTACTACAACTTAGCAGCTCAGAGGAGGCTATATGACATGGCCAATAAGGCGAATACATGACTAGACTGCAGTTGCAGCTGCTGCCTGGAAGCAGCAGTGGGATGGGTGGGGGGAATCTTTTAAGAAAATCACTTAAATCACAGCCGGCCGGCGCCTCTCCTGCATTCTCATCCTGGCTACTTGTGAGTAACAGGAAGCACCAGGGCTCCCACGCTGCTCGTATGGGTACCCACAAATTCAGAGATATGCAAACAACTACTGCTTCTAAAATTCAAATCTTGTTCCCATTTCAGAAATAGATAGGTTTCCTTGGTACTTATTCTTCACTCTTTACATTTTACCAAATGAATTGCAGGATACCTGTTACACAATGGAAAACCATTGCAAGGTGCAGGTCAGTTATTGGCTCTGAGTACCTCGGGTTCTTGGTAAACCTAGAAGCCTTATATATCCCCGCCACCTGTAACGTTATATTGCTTTAAAGAATCTGCCATACTTACAATAAGTTACAGGTGAAAATGTAGACACAAATGGCTGTTTTTCTAAAACTCAATTTCAGTATTTTATCATTTCAACTGTTACTTTCTATAGGAAAGCCTTGAAGGATCTACACAAATGACCCCTTGCTGAATTCAGAGTTCTGCTTACTTCTCACAAATGTAAGCTTTCCAGGATCCATCTTAGGTTTTACACCCATTTCTGCCGCTAACTGGAAGGAGCTTGAAAGCACCAAAAGTAGGATAAATAGAGTAAGTTTCAGTAAAATGTCAAAACTGTGTAGAAAATGTTGGTTTTCTGGCAAAGGTCTGCCTATTCCTGAAAGCTGGAAAGATGGTGATTTTAGCACAGTAATCCTTTAATTTATACTATTTGCAGGGAAAAGAACAGATGCTTTCTTCGGCAGCACTTTTTTTCCCTATTTTTCCCAAAGAAAACACAATTTTGCTTAATTTTAGCTATATGTTTACTCCCCTTCAGGAGACTCCACAAACCGTGGGTACCTTTACGATTCTCAGGATGTTGGAAAAAAGTACGCAAATTTGGCGTGGATACCTTATGTGGACAAAAAGAAATGGGGGCCTAAGTGCGACCTACCCCAAATAGCCCAAAAAAATGTGTGTAGCGAGGGGTGGCCTGGCAGCAAAAGGGGTTAACAATGACTCTCAAACTATGAGTGATCTCATGCTCCCACAAGAATACCTAATTATACATATAGACAAATAAAACAGAATAGGAGGGGCTTTATCTCTAACCTACAGATAATACCTTAAATGCACGATCTACATCGACTCAATTTCCAACACTTTCAGCGCCCTGCAAAAAGAAATACGACCCAACAACACAATATCTTTGTTATGCAACATTATCGAATGTTAAATATTTTGTGCATTTATATTTTCGTGTAATATTAACAGTGCGCAAAATGTTCTTTTACATTTGATTATACATGTACACGCTAATATTATATGATTGTCCTTGAAAAGACTTTCCTATGTTGTGTAGAGGTGTGTGTTCCGGACTGTAGTCAACTAGGCCTCCATTAGGACCTAGCAGCAATGTTTTTAAAAAGGGTCCACCCTTGGCCTTCCCCCTGCACATCTCACCTGTCTGTAGTCAAGAAGAACATTGTTTGTTTTTTTCTATTGCCATTGTTTGTGCAGCTCCAGATGGAACTTCCCCAGCTCAGTCACAAATTGTTAGTAGACTTCACGGCCCTCACATTAGATCACTGTGTCCTATTCATTCATATTCATGTTGTTCCACCATCTCCAGATGACAGCAGAGAGGGGACAGCATCATTATTTATGTGGTGGAGGAGTGCTTAGGTGTTAAGGCAACAGGAAGTTTTAAGAGACTGTAGTCTGATTTGCCATTAATGTAGCATTTGTAAACCTACCATGATTAATCTGCAGTGCTGTTATTTCAAATGTGAAAAAAGTATATAAAAACTCTCGATTATGAGTGTGAGTCAGAGATCTTTCCTATGCAGCTAGGGATGCTGTCCATTTTTCTCTTGATTTTGCTGCCTACTTGGGATGAGTTTCCAAATATGCATTTCTCTGCAATGATTTATTTACTGAGAGCCTTCGTGGCATTGACTCTGTACCACTTTTACTTTAAAATCTGTAATGAAACCCTTTAACTATCACACTGATCTAGAACTCAGTTGTTGAATTTTTGACCCTTTAACTTAATTGACTATATTCTTGAATATTTGATCAATTGGGAGATACCACCTTTACTTGGGGACACACTGCATCATGAAATTGAGATTTAACTTAATCTCTGATTCATTGAATTGTGGGCATTCTACTGAGGTACATTTTTGGGGTAACAAAATGTGAAGGTCCTTGAACACTCTTCAAGAACTTCTCAAAACCTAATCACCTCCTGGTGGGGTGCACATGCTGTAGCCAAAACTCCTATTTTTTTCTTGGAGAAAAAGTATCTTAAACTATACTCTGTGAATAGATCCACAAGTTAAGTGTGTGGTTAAATGGGGCTTATTTAAACCATTGTTGGCCTGTACCCTAGAAAAACCTCTAAGAAATTTGCAACACTCCTGCTGATAGAGACCATATCTCAGCCTCCTTAACCAAAAATAATCTGCAAACAACTCCCCTTATATGCTAAAAATGATAAACAGCTCCCAGGAACAAGGATAGCTACCAAACAGCCTACAAAACGGAATTAGTGGAATAACTATTGAAAAAGTGTTCAGCTGGCATAAGCAAGCTCAACTACTTCACACTGTTAACATTTCTTTCCTTTTTGTGAAGAGCACTGAAGAGCATGGTCAAGGTACAGTTGAAAGAGCACATTAGGAATAACACCTGCTGGATATGAATCACTCATGTTTCAGAGAAGGATGTGGCACTGAAGCAGAAACTAAATCCATAAGGGATGATGCACTAACGATGCTTGACAGACAAAGGTGCTGTCTCGCAGTCCTCATTGACCTCATGAATGAATGACTAAAGCATTTCTATAGCGCACGGCTACTCAGAAAGAGCTTATGGCATCATCGACCATAAGACTATCTTGTACATTCTCTGAAAGAAGATAGGAATCAACGGGTACGATATAAAAATTATTACATTCATATCTGAAGGACAGATGTTACATTGTGAAGATGAGAAATTGCTTGGCCAACACTCACCATCAGTCAGCACCTGGAGTGCCACAATATTGCAAGGAGACCCGACACTCTTGAGTATGTGCACAGAGCCACTTGGTGAAAACACCAGAGAACTAGCTAGTCTGGCTGATGATGAGTGTTACCTCAAAACCAGTCCCAGGATGTTTGTTTCCGGTCCAGGGAAGACTTGGCTTGGCAGTTCGGGCTCGACTGTTCCCCACGAGGCACAGGGTCAAGGCTGATTTGCCTATGGCTGGTTCTGAACTGGGGTGGTGAAGTGAGCTAAAGAACAATGATGGATTCAACCCAGATCTGCGACTGTGGGTGAGCGTCTGAAACGTTTCATCACTCCGTCCATCATCTCTTTGTGGTTGCATAGTAAGATCCAAACCTTGGTAATTGTGGGATTACATAACCCTTTTGCTATATTACTTGCTTTATCGTCATTATCTTGTCTCAGCCTGGCAGTACCTGATGGATTTTAGTTCCAGCTCAGCAACGTTTTCTTTTGTTTCTCTGACAACAATATCACCGTTTTTGCTGATGGTCCATAGCCAAGAAACAGTAGAAGCTTAATGGATGGATGTTTACTCTTTTTGTACTTTCTCCAATCATTTTTTGTGACTACGTTGGTGACCTGACAAGGATGTAGGAGATTGACACTTTCACCTCTGTTGTGTTTAGTATTGTTATTACACTCATTGTGTTCTATTCTTTTACACGTATTGTGTTCTATTCTCCTTGCGCCCAGCTCCTGGTCCCCGTCAGTTGAGAGATTTTAGATTGCTGACAGTGGACGTTGGAGTTGGACAATGGATGGAGGGTTTCCTGCTTCTACTGTACCGGTGTTTCTGTACGAGAATAAAGCAAATAATTACTTCACTTGTGTCTGGCTCCACTGTACAAGTGTCGACGAGTGAAACACCAGTGGGTCTACGCGTGTCTGCATGATCATTTATAGCCGTTACTTTTGCTACGTTTCCGACATTCCTGTTTAAAATCGGCAGTTGGATGATTTTCAGGATTTTCACTTTCAAGATATTCGAAAAGTAGTGGAAGCAGTGCTTTAAATGGGCCGGTACTCACCGGTACTGAGTACCGGCACTTCTTCATTTTCTCCCCTTGAGTACCGGCACTTTTTTCTAGAACAAAGAGAGTACCGGTACTCATGGGGATCTGACTTTAACCGAGGCAGCGCGCTCCCTTTATCGCTCAAGTTATACTACGGCAGCACCTTTCAAGCACTGCGCAGAATCAATCAATGGAGCTCTCACCAGGACCCAGCGTGAGCTGCTTTGTAAATCAGACCAGGGGTGTGTCTGCTGAGTCATTTGCTTATCCAAAGATCTTTCACAGTGGGCGCTGAGAGGGGGACTGTAAAATCTAATGGGTGGCAGTGGGAGGCCCTATTCAGGACATAACAAAAGAACGTATGGAAAGGCTTTTACAGTCGCCACGCATCTGAATTGCTTTCTTGCACACTTCCACTTCCACACTCACTGATTCCTATTTCATCGACCTTGGACAGACCTTAAGACCAATCAACAATGTGGAGATTGACACCTGGTTCCCCAGTACAGACGTTGTCAGCTCTGGCCCTAACTCCGGTTTACAAATGTTCCAGGAGAGGCTTGTTTATTTATTTTATGCGTTTTCATATAGCGCAGACTTTACCCGAAGGCGTCAGAGCGCTTCACAATAGGAACAGTAATGATACATGAGGAGAAAATTACAAGTGAAGAAATTACAAAAGCAAACATTAAGTTACATGAGGCAAAAGTGACAATTGTGAGCAAACAAAATACAAGAGGTAGCAAACGATATATTACAGGAGGAAAAAGTGATATGTGTGCAGGTTACAAAAGCATATAACATACAAGTAGAGATATAGTACTGCAATAAATGGCAGACACAAACACAGGAACAAACGTTACATGAGGCAATGGTGGCACTTGCGCAAGTATCTAAAGCAAACAAAATGTAAGAGGTAGCAAACGATACATTACAGGAGGAAAAAGTGATATGTGTGCAGGTTACAAAAGCGTACAAAGTACACGTAGAGGTACAGTACTGCAATAAATGTCAGACACTCCAGCACAAGAACAAACGTTACATGAGGCAATGGTGGCACTTGCGCAAGTATATAAAGCAAACAAAATGTATGAGGTAGCATACAGTATGTTACAAGAGAAAAGTGACGTGTGCATGTTACAAAAGAGTACCAGTACTGGACAGATGGCTCAGTGGGCTGTAGGCCACCGGTTCGATTTAAGGCAGGCAGAAGCAGCATGTAATCCTTAGGCGGTTGATAAAATGCATGCAGATTTTGTGCATACAACCTTGGCACGATCAAAAAGCTAACCCCGCCCCTTGTTCCCCGTTAGCCTCTCCCTAAACTCCGCCCACTGCTCCTTTTAGTGAGTACCTGCAGTTATTTTTTTTCCATTTAAAGCACTGAGTGGAAGTATCACTATTGGGATTGCAGGTCGTATGACTTTTACCTTACTTCATTCCATTTGCATGGGAAATCAGTTTACCGTTAAGCTTACGTCCATTGTAATTCAACTGTGCTCGAGCTTAGTAGGTGGTTCAGCGCACGTCAGCACTGCTCAGTGTGAACTCTGGAATCCTGCTCTGAAGCGCATTAGACAGTCCGCAAGCATTCTTCAGGTGCATTGTGGTGCGCATTGTCACGTCCCAGGTCACGTTGCGTGACCTTGCATGCCACCATTTTGCAAATCTCTGCATTCTTTTCCAGGTAGCATTGTTAGCATGGTGACTTTGTTGAGGGGTTCAGTGAAGTGCATCGATAAAAAGGTGATGAGCACACCACTTCTGCATTTAACATCTGTGATGCGCACACCATTTCTTCATCTGCATTGTTTCTCAAGCATTTTGAGAGAGCGTGGTGATGCGCACACCTTCCTGATCAATTTCATCGTTGGCGGGGTGACGCGCACTCCATTTCTTTATTTAATTTGTTCCTGAGGTATTTTGTCAGCGCTGTGATACGCACACCCTTCTGCATCTATTTCATTTTTAGTTTGGTCACGTGCACAGTAATAGCATTAATTTTAGAGGCTAATTTCAGCATTGATTATTTTGTTCATGTGCGGGTTGTTAACAGACCGTGATACGCTCACCTTGTTGGAGACAGCTATTGTACCTTCCTGTTGTGCTTTGGGAACTAGTTCTTCATTGGTGATTCAAGAACACTGTTTAGTACTTCTATTTTTTCATTTTGAAGTATTGTCTTCTAGTTGGCATAGCTAGTCTCTTCAACCTCCCCAAACTTTTTCGCCTGCTGGAGGTAATCCCTGCATGAAGTGTACTGAGTGGAAAGCCTATTTTCTTAACTTTGTTTATACCATTGATGAAGATAGGAAGATGACTCCAGAAAGGAAAAAAATGATTTTGATACATTCTGTGGGTCCAGGAGGTTTTAAAGGATATGAGGAGATGACCAAGGCCTTAGGGGGTAGGTATGTAAATGTTTTTGATGCCATTTTGACACCTATTTTGCGCCGAAAGTGTGCATTGGTATCATAGGATATACATTTT
The DNA here is from genome assembly GCF_964263255.1 of Lissotriton vulgaris. Classification (NCBI taxonomy): domain Eukaryota; kingdom Metazoa; phylum Chordata; class Amphibia; order Caudata; family Salamandridae; genus Lissotriton; species Lissotriton vulgaris. The sequence goes on along the minus strand of NC_141694.1, from coordinate 39,129,574 downwards.
TCCTTAGGAAACAAGAGTCTAATGAAACAGTAGATGAGTATGTATCAGCCCTTAGTAAGTTGGCCGCAGATTGTAAATTTGATCATCTATTGGATCAGTTTATCAGGGACCAAGTAGTGATGCATGCCAAGGATCCTGCTATTCAGGAGAGGTTATGGATAAATGGTAAAGCTGAATTGAAGGACATTTTAAATATTGTTAGGAAGGCCGGAATGTCTAGTCACAGTGATAAGTTACTTAAGCAAGAAGTTGAAGAAATTCCTGTTGAAATAGTCAGTAAAGTTAAAAATAAGAGTAGTGCTAAACCTAAGAAGGAAGTAAGCAAGAACAAACATTTCATCAGACGTGGTAACTTCAGAGGTTTCCGTTGTGATAGTGTGTCACACATAGCTTCTAGCAAGTCTTGTCCTGCCATTAAGCAAAAATGTTCCAAATGTGGAATAGTTGGCCATTTCGCCAAGGTTTGAAGGAGGAAAGGGAGCAATAGAGTTAAATGTGTGGATGAAGACAAATGTGGTTTGAGTAAGGATGAGTACAGTATAAAAAAACTTAGTATAAGAGATTGTAGTGATGGAAGTCTTAATATTGATCCTAAGGAATTTATTCTTTGAAATATTAACGACAGAAGTGATTTTTGCAGGAAAAAGCCTTCATTTTTCATGTCCATTGGTGGTATTATCATGCAAATGTATGCTGACTCTGGATCTCCATACACCATTGTCGGTAAAGGAACCTGGAAGTCCTTGTTTCCCAAACGGTTAGGTGACAAATTACTTGAACCGGATATTCATCCAGAGGGTTTTTCAGGTGAAAAAATTGATATGGGAGTTACAGATCATTGGTGTTCAGGTACAAGAATAGGGAAGCAATTGGCAAATTGTATGTTGCTAAGAAGGGATCTGCTGTTCTGGGTTGGATGGACCAAGGAAATTTAGACATAATCCTTAACCCTAATAGTCCTGATCCTGTTATGGTTCTAAATGATAGTGAACTACTTTGCGATTAAATTTTGAAGGAATTGCCTAAGGTTTTTAATGGTGGTGTTGGGAATCTCAATGATTTTGAGCATTCTATTGTTTTAAAACCTGATGCTTCTGCCAAAGTGCATAATGTTAGGCATATTCCTGTTCTACTTAGAGATGACGTTGAGAAGGAGTTGAAGACATTAGTCAAGGCAGATATTATTGAGCCAATTGAATCGGCTGAGTGGATTTCTCTGATTGTGGTAGCCAGACACAGCAATGGCAAATTGAGATTATGTATTGATCTTAGACACCTTAACAATAACATTGTTGTGGACAAACTTCCCCTTCCCAAAACATCAGAGATGTTATCTCTTATCAAAATGCAAAATGGTTCTCATCTATTGATCTATCTGCCGCTTATCACCAGATTTCTTCAGCTAGGGAGAGTAAGCAGCTCACAGCATTCATTACTCCTTTTGGATGCTTCCAGTACAGGAGACATCTGTTTGGTTTAGCTTCTGCTGCTGCCATTTTTCAAAGGTTGATGTGTAAATTGTTTGGTAAATTTAAGAGCTTGAGATGTTTCCAAGACGATATACTTGTTTTGGGGAGGATAGGCCAGAACACAATAAGATTTTGATGGAGGTTCTAGGCGTTCTGGAAGCAAAAGGTTTGACTATCGAACACTCAAAATGTAAGTTTGCTGTCAAATCCATTGCATATGTAGGCCATTTTCTTAGTGTTGAAGAGGTTTCACCTAAACCCTCATTGATTGATGCTATTTGCGATGCTTCCCGTCCAAAGAATAGAGAGGAAGTAAGATCCTTCCTTGGGCTTGTGGAATTCTATTCTAAATTTGTCAAGGATTTTTCTAGTAAAGTGTTTTGCATTAGGCAAATAAAAGCAGAGTGACATTTTTGTGGGATGAGAAATGCCAACTGGAATTTAAAAACATCAAGGATGCTGTTGTTAAAGCTCCTGCACCCAAGAGGTTTGATTCTGAACTGGAAAATGTGGTTACTGTGGATGCCAGTAATAAGTGCTGATAGTAAGGAAAACGTTGTAGCATACGCCTCTCATGCTTTATCTTTTACTGAGGAGAAATTCTCGGTTATCAAAAAAGAAACTCTTGCATGTGTGTGAGCCATGGAACATTTCCGTTCTTTTGTGTGGGGAAACTTTGTGAAGTACGAAGCAAACATAAACCTTTAGTCAACTTGTTGACTACACCAGGCTTTTCAATGCCTCTGCCAGGATAGCAAGATTGTCAATGCGTCTGCAGGATTTAATTTACAAAGTTGTCTATGTTCCTGGTAATAAGGATGTTAATGCTGACTGTTTATCCAGCTTACCAGTTGATATGCAGGAGTGTGAAGACTAGTATTTGAAATGTGAGTAAATCACTTTGATTCATGATCAAGGGTTACTTAATGTTGATGAAAAAAATTGTTGAACATTTATGGTTTAGACAAGGATCTACAAAGCTTGCTTGGATTTCTTGAACATGGTTGTCCAAGGAAGATTAGTGTGTCTGGTGCTTTGAACCCTTTTTGGGAAATCAGACATGCACTTTCTATTGTCAATGGGTCCATTTATAGAGTTTACAGAATTGTTCCTCCTCCTTCTTTGAGGTCTGATATAGTCAAATTGTGTCATGAAGAGCATTGCAGGTTTGTTAAGACCAAACAAAGGGTCAAACAATGGTACTGGTGGACTGGAATAGATGTGCTCATTGAAAGGATTGTATGAGACTGTGTGTGGTGTGTTAATTCTGATAAGTCTCTTGTTACACTGAGACCCGAAATGTGGGAATCCATTATACCTACTAAACCGTGGCACACTGTAGCTGTAGACAGTATGGGACCAATTGGTATTGAAACAAAGTATATCATTGCTCTCATTGATGTGTTTTCCAGCTGGCCAGTTATCAAAAGAGTAAATAGGATTACTTCAGATGAAGTTTTAAAATTTCTTGACAGAACATTTATTGAGGAAGGCCTACCTGTTCGAATTGTGTCTGACAATGATATTCAATTATTCAATGTATGTCCAACATTAGTAAGGAGTATTTCAATAGAGCGGATACTATACACTGAACGACTTCTCTATACAATCCAAGCGGTAATGGCATGATCAAGAGATTTAACAGGGTACTAAGAATGCCATTCAAATGGCTGTACAGAATGGTTGTGATTGGGAGGATCAAGTTTTCAAGATGTGGATGTATAGAGCTACTCCACATGAAGCTTTAGAAATATCATCTTTTGAAATTAAGAGAGGGTGTGGCGCCAGAACTGTGTAATCCTGAATGGATGTTGGAAGCTGCGACCAGTACTGTGCCAGTGGATGTAGTGAGAGCTAGAATTGTGAAGAAGCACAAAAAGTACAAAGAATTGTATGATCTTAAACAAAGTTCAAAAAATGCACCCGCTTCATTCATGGTATAGTATTGCACTACAGTTCTGAGCATCCGTCTATAAGCGTGGTACTGTATCACACTATAGCCCTGAACACCCATCCGTAGCCATGGTATTGTATCACACTACATTTCTGAGCATCTGGCTGTAGTCATGGTACTGTATCTCTCTATGGTTCTGAGAACCCGAAAGTAGTCATGGTATTGTAATGCAACACGGTCATGCGCACCTGGCTGTAGTCATGGTATTGCATCACACTTCGGCTCTGAGCACCTGGCAGTAATCATGGTATTGTATCGCATAATGACTCTGAAGGCCCGGATGTAGTCATAAAATTGTATCGAACTATGGCTCTGAGCACCTGGCAGTAGTCATGGAAGTATATGGCACTATGCTTCTGCGCATCCAGTTGTAGTCATGGTAGTGTATGCCACTCGGGTTCTGAGCACCTAGATGTAGTCATGGTATTGTATCACACTACGGCTCTGAGCACCCTGCTGTAGTCAAAGCGCCATTAGTCACATGTTCTGTCTTCTACCTTTCTACGTAACTTTACCTTGTTCTCCTTTGAAGTTTCAGTTCAAACACCTCTCTTACCTTTCATCCCTGTTCACCTTGGCCCCACTGCAGACTTCTTCTTTCTCTGAACAGGTCTGCGAGCTTCAGATCTCTTCATTGTTGCCTCCCCTTGCAGTGAAACCAGCTGATGTCCCTTTCACACAGACATGAACAGCTCATTTGAAGGAGTTTTTATCTTCAGTATCAAAGCTCAGAAGTTTCTCTTTGGCACTTCATGTATCAGCTGCCGCGCAGTGTAGTGAGACTTGCTGAAAAGAATACTGCCCTCTGAAAACCAAAGGACACTGACAGAGAGGGATTTGTACGATAAGAGATCCCTGATGTGTGCAGAACCTTACAGCATCTCAACTGAGAATCAGCACATTGGGGCCATGTCACAGAGTGCCAACATGAGTATTCTTGTAGCATTCTCACGGGTCTGGGTGAATCAGGGCAAAAACACTGAAAATAGGGAAAAGAATAATATCCAGGAGATCTTGATATACAATTAGAACAAGTAGAAAGGACAGTGCGCTCTTTCGGAGAGACGTTTCAGAGCCTATTTATAAACCCCTGAAAGATGACATAAAAGAGTATTCCTGTAGCACTACTTCCCACACTCATAAATACTGTATAGTCTGTGGGGGGGTGGGGCAGCAGCTGTCAATGGAAAGGACTCCTTTTAAAAGCACCCATGGTACTTTACCTCAGTCTTATTCGGTGTTTCTTAAAGTTTTACATTCCAGGTTTGCACTGCAGGAGATGATGCTGCTCCCAGTAGCTGGAATCGAAGCGCGCCATATGATTTTTCCTGGATATTTTCGGCAAAGAGCAACTCAGAAAACTAAGCAATGATTCCAGAAATGATGCCATATGGTGGTTCATTATTATTCAATATTCACATCCAACTTGGTTATAGAACGCTGTATGAACTGCAAAACCCTGTTTATAAAAACAATAAGGAGAAATGTTGCAATAGATTCTACTTTATTAGCACATTGGAATGTGGAGCACTCCATTGAATACAATGGAATCCTCTGAGCTTCTACGGGCCAGTAAAAGCCTGCAAAGCAACATTCCAATGTTGTTTTACAAAGGCCTCTCTGAGCCTGAGGGGGATTTAAACCCCCTCGGGCTCCGAGAGCCCTTTGTTTTATTTGTTAGAACATTCTGCCCTCTAGTGGCAGAATGTTCTAATAGCCTTATAGCCCTCCGCAGCTGGGCAATATCGCAAATAAAGTTCCGCTGAACTGTGACCGGGGTCCGGGGGGGGGGGGGGCTGTAGATGAGTGTCCCTCTGAGGGTGGTGTTGGGGTCGGTGTGAGTCCGGAAGTGCAGGTGTTAGGCGGTACTGAGGGTGTCGTCTGAGTGGGAGGAGACCTTGAGGGTGGACTTGTGTACGATGGCTATTCCTCCTCCGGTCCTGTTGGTGCGGTCTCTGCGGGTGATCTTGTAGCCATCTGGGATGGCTTCGGTGATGTCGAATGCCAAGGAGTCGTTCCACCAGGTCTCGGTCAGGAAGGCGATGTCAGGGGCGGAGGTGTCAAGTACGTCCCAGAGGTTTGGTGGCTCTGTCGCAGGTGAAGCTGCAGGTGCGGCAGGAGAACGGTCCGTGGGTGCGTTTCGGTGCGGCCTGGAAGGAGCGGTGGTCTCGGTCGGCGTTGAGAGCGTGGAGGGCATTGGCGTCGTAGCGGAGTCTGGTGGTGCAGCTGTTGCGGGGTCCAGGGGTCCTGGCGCTGGGCACGGTCTGGACGGGACGGGCGCAGACGGGCTTGCCTCTGGCGTGCCTTCGGCGCACCGCTGCTGCGTTCGGCCGCTGCGCTGCCGCATAGTGGCCACCATTTAAGGCAGGGGGAGGGAGGAGCAGCTGGGAGGCAGGAGCGGACGGCGGGGCTGCAGGGGGCAGCGGCGGGAATCTGGCGAGGGAACAAAAGGCAAAAGGGGGGAGGGGGAAAATGGGCAGGGCACGGCAAGTGGACTTAACAATACAGTTACAAGAGAGACAGTACAGCAGTGAAAATAGTGTGGCAGCGGAGAAAAGCAATACAGTCAGCACAGCAGGAACGAACTCACAACACGAGTGGCAGCAGCTAGGGGAAAGGCACTGGCGCACTGGTGGAGCTGTGTGGCAGGAGGGGAGCGACCTGGCCTCAGCAAGGTCAATAAATCATTCTCTTTGAAGAAGATCATCATTTGGAAATCCAGCGTTACTTTTAGTGGGCCTGCCATCTGAACCTGTATGATCTCAGTAACCTGGGCTGTACCTCTAGTTTCTGAGTCCATAAGACCTCGCAAAAACATACAGCATGACGCCATCAAGTGGACCACCTACTTCTTTACTGAACACACAGAGTATCTGGCTATCTTCCTTCACCTCTGCCCCCAAGTACATTGTTTGCAGCTTATCATCACTCGGCCCCACCATATTCAACACCTTCATGACCTCCATTGCAGACATGAAATCCCACGACCTCAACATAATCTCCTACACTGAAAACACCCAACTGATCCTCTCGCTCACCAAGGACCCCACCAATGCCAAAAGCAACTTCCCAGGGCCATGGCAAATGTAGCCAACTGGATGAGAGACAACAGCCTCAAACCGAACTCTAACAAAACCAAACTACTAACTTTCGGGAACAACACCTCAGCCTGGAACCACAGTTGGCGGCCATCTGAACTCAGACCTTACCCCAACAGACCATGCGAGCAACCTGGGGATCATCCCTGACAGCCAACTGACCATGAAATGACAAGTCAACGGAATCACCTCCTCCTGCTTCCTCACTCTGCACATGCTCCACAGAATCTTCAGATGGATCCCAGTCAGCACAAGAAAGACCATCTCAGGCCCTCGTCACCAGTCGCCTTGACTATAGCAACACTCTCTATGTCGCATCTCCACCCAGCTCCTCAGAAGACTCTAGACCATATAAAACACTGCAGCCAGACTCATCCTGGAACTTCCCAAATGATTGCACATTGCCCACCCACCTCAGAGACTGCCACTGGCTCCTCAAACAGAAGAGATGCCACTTCACGATCCTCATGCATGCCTGCAAAGCCCTCGTCGATCAAGGACCATTCTACATCAACCATCGACTGAATTTCCATCAACCCTCTAGACACCTTTTTTCCTCTTCACTCACCCTCACCCTCGCATCCGTCGCAGCTAAAGCAGAGGCCGCTGCTTCACCTATATCACCCCAAAGACCTAGGGTCCGTACATTCCCCTCCACCTCCGAACAACACAATCCCTGGCGGACTTCAGGAAAAGACTCAAGACCTGGCTTTTCAGCGAAGACACAGCATCCTCAGCACACAGATACCTCTAGGGGTGACACTGCTGCACTATACAAATACTATTGATATAACGTGAGGGACAGCTCTACTGCTGATTGACTGAGACTAAGAGATCACTGTATCTTTTTATTTCCCACTCATGCCCTCTTATTAGACTTACAGTCAAAGTATATGACAGAAACTCAGAAAAATTAAAAGAAATAAAAGGTAGAATCCAGAAAAGATACCATCTACTGAAGTTATTCAAGGACAAGTCAAATTGCAAACTCAGATTAATTATCTGTCATTAAAACCTGTTACTTTTTAACCACCTTTTAGGAAAATAGACCAGAAAATTCAATTGCTTGATCCTATGTTTTCTTGAGAGCAACACCATCAACACCCTGGGGAGGATCAGACTTTTTTGTCACACCATTAAAGTATTGGACTGTGTCACAAGTGCCCCTTCAGAGTTGTCTGTATAATCTGTGGCTCGTGACAAAGTTTATCGCAAAATGTACCTAAAATTCACAACTTTGCATCAATTTTTCAACCATGTCTGAGGCCGAAAACCCCTCACTGCTCCTGCACAAGTAAAGCTCAGTTAACTTTCCTTAACCCCTTCTGTGCTGCGCGAATTTTGCTGCGGTGCTGAACGTTCCATTGGGCCTATGGAACCATGACGGAACGGTTCCGTCATAAGCACAGGCCAACTTACGCTCCTGACGGAACCGTTCCGTCATGAGCATGGAAGGGGTTAACCTGTGAAGTTCTGGCTAACTTTTTAGATCCCACCACTTTAAAAATTCATCAGCATCAGCCAGATATATACAGGTTGTAATGGACTAATGTGTGTTTACTGTATTACTATACATCCTACCCCTTACTTTGTTTTCTTCCCCTAAACCACAGCACTCCTGGTCTGTCACTGCCTGATACTTCAATGTGTATGTTCATCTTCCTAGGTGCAACATTTCTGGCAAAATGTTTACGAAGCCCTAAAACACAATGGTTATCAGAGACAACGGTCCCTTTCAAGAGAAATAAATACATATAACCGAAATACTACAATCAGGATCGGGTCTACTCATGTACAATTGACTGATATTTAGAATTGATTTACAGAAGTTAAAGCTAAACAATACATGAAAAAATTGAGTGAGCAAAATGTAAGTGTCTGAAAAGTTTCAGCGCTTCGTCCATCATCTCCTTGTGTTTGCTTTGTTTGCCCTAAGTTGGCAGGGTATGCCCAGACGTGGGTCCCTTGCTCACTTTGCCACTGGATTAAAGGTAGCCTTGCTGATAAGGGCTGTTAGCCTGAAACTGGCCCCAGGATGCTTGTTTCCGGTCCAGCGAAGACATTAAGCATGGGCGAATTTGGTGAATCTGGCGTTCGCGAATTTGCGTATTTGCGAACTCGCAATCTGCAAAATCTGCGAATTCTCGCGAATTTGCGGATTTTTTTGTTTTTATAGTGTTCGCAAGGGTTTCTGCCAGTTCGCGAGGATTTTGTACCAGTTCGCGATTGCGAACTTACTTGTCGGCACGCAACGGTCGCGACTATGTTGTTTCTACGTCTGGTTCATCATCACAGGTTCACAGCACCCTCTGTTTCAACACTGCCACCCTCTGTTTCACCCATGCCACCCTCTGGTACATCAATGCCACCCTCTGGTTCATCATCATCACTGTAGATTAGGGGGGGGAAAGCAAGCACAACTGCCCTGCTTCAATTGACATGAATTAATTTGGGGTTGATTTATTAATGTGTCACTGTTTTAAAATTCCAGTCTGGCACCTGCTTCCTTATCTGTAATTTGCTTTCTGTTGCAGTGCAATTTTTTTTCCAGGACCTTTGTGGCCTACTTGTAGCTATTCTATGATCCGGCTGTGAGGTCAGAGCAGGGTCATACAGTTGTTGCAACTAGCAACTGAACTCTGGAGGGGCCCCAGTCAGGAAGCACTACAGGGAATGGTTACTAATGATGAATTTGAACTTTTGCACCTGCTGAGTGCTTTCAGTTTAGCAAAACCCGTTTTTCTGCAGAACAGCAAATGTAATGCCCCAAACAAACTTACTTGTGAAAGTTGATTTCTAATCCAAAAGTGATCCAAAGAAAGTCAAAAGGCCTCAAATCCAAAAAAGGGCAGGCAAATGTCAACCTGAGGAGTTATTCTGATAAAAATCATCATTTTCAGAAGGTCTATGCTGCTTGCTAGTGGATTTCTTGTGCAGAATTGCAAATTTTGTAATTTCGCGAGTGCGAGATTGTTACTGCCCGCCGCACCTACATGTTCGCAATTGCGAACTTACGCGCACGCCGCAAAATTGTATCACCAAGAAAAAAAATCCGCTGCGTGCGAATTTGCGGATTTTCGGTAAATTCGCGAGCGTTCGCGGATCGCGAATTTACCGAAAATCCGCGAGCGGAACAGATTTTCCACCCATGCTTAGAAGACATGGCTTGGCAGTTCAGTCTGGACTGTTCCCATGAGGCATAGGGTCAGGAATGATTTGCATATAGCTGTGTCTGAACTGGGGTAGCGAAGTGAGCTAAAGAACGATAATGGATTCAGCCCAGATCTGTGACTGGGGGTGAGTGTCTGAAAAGTTTCAGCGCTCCATCCATCATCTCCTTGTGTTTGCTTTGTTTGCCCTAAGTTGGTAGGGTACGCACAGACGTGGATCCCTTGCTCACTTTGCCACTGGATTCAAGCTAGCCTAGCTGATGAGGGCTGTCAGCCTGAGGTTCCGTGACAATTGTCAGTGGTGTTTTCGACTCGCACGAATATGGTCGAGTCTGGTATCTATGAACCGCAAATGACGAGTTTAGTAAGTGTGCGCAGTTTCGCTGTGCTAACTTAGACCGTTCGTTTGTTATGTGGGTTTTTCATCTGTACCCACGGGTTCCATCTTAGATACGGCATCCATTTTGTCTCTTGCCCTCAAGTAGTCAGCGAACGGACGCTGTCCGCTTCGCGACCCTGGGACTCCCAAGATATTGGCGGAAGACACATGTTCTTTGTAAGTGTCTTTTTGACGAGGGGGATGCTACTGTAAGGCAGGTGGCGCCGCTCGAGGCTCATCTTGCCTCACAGGCTTATTGTCTCAGCCGTGCATCTCATTAGGCACGTCCCTTTGATGCCTGTATCTCGTGCTTTCCGACACCTCCCCTTTTACACCCTTTCCGATCTCCCCACTGTCTCCGTCTTCCTTTGCACCTGTCTTTGTTCCTATTTCCGATCTACTTTACTGCTGATTGGAATTTGCTAATGGTGGGAAGATGGGTTTTTACAGTTGGGAGCCGCCAAATGTTTCCGCACTTATGATCCGGACCTCATGTGTTTGAAAGCGACCAAAGCGACCCCTCTGGGGGATGATGGTGAGAACCGGGTTGTAAACTTTTGTGTACCATGTTACCCTATGGGTAAAAACTGTATAAAAGGAGCGATCCACAGAACCAATTTGAAGCAGTCTCCCCGAACTACACTCGATGTACTTCCTGTGACTTCTGTGTTCCCTGCAGAAAATAAACCTTGAATCTTTGACGTCAGAGGAAGTGTCCCGTGTCTCTGTGACTTGTACGCCGGAGCAGGTTACCCACGAAGGTTTCAGGTGTTGTGCCCTGGCACCGCTGGGTCCAAAAGAACCCAGTCCTTCAGTTGGCGCCCAACGTGGGGCTGCATCAGTGGTACCGGTCCAAGCCCGACGATCGTGAGGAACTTCGTGTGAAATCTCCAAGGGAAGGTGCACCCCGCTTCATCGATCCTGTTGTCGAAATAAGTGGCCCGAAGACTTTTCCCGCGAAGATTCCCGCCTCCTGACGGCTGTGACGGACTGCTGCCCTGACTGTAGACCTGTTTTGGCGCCTGGCGTAGACCTTGGTAGAGCGAGACGATAGACGGGCCTTCCTGGTGACGCCATCGATCTTTGAGTTAAGTATTTGTGGGTCGCTCCCATAGTCCTTGGTTGTTGACACTTCAGCGAGTGTCTTTGTTGTGCACGCTGTGTGAGTGTTTTTGTCGGTGACACTTTGCTAGCGTACTTTGTTGTTGTATTTGTTTGACGACTGCAGCCGCCAAAAACCGAGGGTTTTGTTCTTTGCTGGGACTTGGTAAATCCCGTAACCCTTGAAGTTTGTGGAACTCGGCTAGTGTGCAAGATGCCTAGTCGCAGTACTTTGTTTAGTTGTTTCAGACCTTGTGGTGCGGATTCCCTGCTGGAGGACTCGTGTCCGATACCTCCAGTTGGAACTCCTACTTATGACTTATATAGCAAACATGGGCTAGGCCCGATTGCTTTTAATGATTATTGGATTAAATATACAAAGAAGGACGGCGATCTTCGTTGGCCACCTCACGGTAGCTTCGAGGCGTCGATCTTAGATAACCTAGAGATGAAGTTGTTCGAACGTAAATCAAGGCCGGCCATGTTTGATGCCTTTCGGTTGTGGCGCAAAGAAGCCCGACAGAAAGAAATCAGACAAAATAAACGTAGTCAGCGAGATAATGTTGCTACCATTGTAAAGAAAGCTGAGCAGTTTCAGCGTGATAAGGAGGATAAGGATAAGGAAGTGTTTGAGAGATTACAGCGTATGACCATAGATAAATGTTATCCTGCTTTACCTACGGAGTCGGATAAGAAGGAAGAGGCAGTTGAGGATCCTTTAATGTCCTATCTTATGAAGTCGCCACCTCCGTACGTTCAGGGTACCGCAGCACCTGTGGTCCCTGCCGTACCTGTTCTTCCACCTATTCTTTCTCCACCAGTTCCTCAACCTGCACCCGTTCCTCCGACTGTTCCTGCTCCTTCGTCTGTTTCTATTCCTACTGCTCCTCCGCTTCCACATACTCCTGCTCCCGCTACTGCTCCTGTGTTGTTAACACCCGTTGTTGCTACTGTTTCTACTCCTTCTCTTGTTAGTCCTGTGTCTTATCTCTCTCCCTCTACTCGTAGTCGTAATTCTCCTATTGCACCAAGTTTTTTTCAGTCGCTTGGACCTGTTTTTGGGTCTGCTGGTTCTGATGGTCCTCAGAGACGTAGCCAGCTTCCTGGTAACAGGGAACGCGCTGCGCTATATAATATGGCGATGGGTTGGATGGACAATCCGCAGAGAAATCCACCCCGAGTTGTTCTTGAAACGTTTAGTCAATTCAACATACCAACTCAGAGATATGTGTTTGACGAAATGTGTAAGTTACTACATGACCAGATAGCGGCTAATGCGCCTGACGAGGTGCTGACCGCCCTGTCTAATCTCCGGCTTCAGTTCGCAACCGGACTGATAGTGGATACTAATGTCCGACGAGCTATTGAGCAGTTGCTATCCCTTCGTCCCGCTCCCATTCCTCATGCACTGTTTGTTGAGGATATTGAAAAACAAGACGAGTCTGGCCAATATCCCATGCGCGAAGTTCCACCGGTCTGGGTACCAGCTGATAATACTAATGCTGGCCATCCAGTACCGGCACATTTTGAGAGAGTATGGATACACCTTCCATGGAAACGATCGGAAGTGCTTCAGGTGAAGCAATCTTTGCCCGACCCGCGTAAAAATCCTACAGGGTATTATAAGGAATTATCGCAGCTCGTAGATGCTACGGTGATGAACCTTGCCGATATCGACATGTTGTTTGGCAACGTCGTACCGCAGCCGGTATGGGCTAAGATCCGTCACCAAGATCACGTAAATGAATTAGGTGGTGATTGGGCTGCCATTACAGCGGCAGATGCTGGACATGTGGCTGCTACTAAGCCCGATCAATTGATTACTGCTCTCCCTCAAAGAATTATTACGTTAATGAAAACGCTTATGCCAGCTACGAGGGTAAATTGGGACAAGTTGTCAGCTTGTAAACAAAAGAAAGATGAGAGTGTTTCCGACTTCTTTACGAGGTTTGAAGAAGCATTCATTGATCATAGTGGACAGGATGTGGGTACTGAGGGTGGTCAGAGGTTGTTCGTGGATAAATTTGCATCGAACTTGTTGCCCGATTTAAGCTATAAATTAAAGAATTCGGAAAGTGCATGGGCCGTTTCTACCTCGGCTCAGATATTGGCTACGGCACAATATTACGAAAATAGGGAGAAAGAAGAGAATGACCGTGCTGACAAAAAGACAAAAGAGCTGAAGACTAAAGTGTTGTTGCAACAAGCGTATCCTCCGCGATCAAATCAGAACAATTCACAACAAAATAGATCACAGTCGCAATCGAATCGATCGCAGCCGCGTAACGATTCCTCCTCCCAAAGATCATCGTTAGGGTATAATCAATGTGCTTATTGTAGACAAGAGGGACACATCAAATTCAATTGTCCTGCTCTGAATGAACGTAATAGTGGTAATTCATCTAAAGGAGGTCGTGGTAGTTCGCAACAGGCGTCACGTGGTAGAGGTCGTGGTGCTCAGAATGATCGCTCAGATAATTCATCTAGTTCTAATAATTGTTTCGATCAACGTGGATCATCGCAAGGACGATCTGCGCAGTACAATGTAGATGATTATTACGTCGATCAGGGAACTGACGACAGTAATTACTAGGACAGCCAAAGACAAATGGAGGGAGTGGTATCAGTTCCGGTTGATCAGAGAGGGCCTTACGTCGCAGTTGCCACATTGGGCGTCGTCGAGCCTTTTCTGTTGGACACTGGTGCAGCGAAAAGTTCTATTATGCATTCGAAACTCCCTGGCGCACCTTTGTCTGGCTTAACAAATGTTTCCGTTGGATTCTCTGGCGCCCCCGTTAGCAATCCAGTTTCACGCCCTTTGCCCCTTCAAATTGGGCCGCGTGAGCTCGAAGCTCCGTTGATTTTGACCACTGGTTGTGGCGAAAATCTTTTGGGTCTGGATTTGCTTAAACGTTTGTATGCAACATTGTATTGTTCTCCTGCGGGTGTAAAGCTTACGTTGGGAGAGAGGGTTGTCTCTCCCATGTACTTGTCTCTCGACAAGCTCCCACCGGAATTGAATTCTCTTCCTGTGTCTTTGTGGGCGACGGGTCCAAATGATGTGGGCCTACTTGATATCTCCCCTTATGTTGTTCAGTTGAAAGCTAATGTGCGACTGCCACGTATTCCCCAATATCGTATCTCCCTTGATGGTGAACGAGCACTGTTAGCGATCATTTATGATTTGATCGAGAAAGATGTTATTGAGGAGACTCGGGGAAACGTGTGCAACAGCCCTGTACTACCCATTCTTAAACGTACTGATCCTACGAAACCGCCTGTTTATCGTTTTGTTATCGATTTACGGGAAGTAAATAAAATTGTGGTTCCTCAATTTCCTGTTGTGCCTGATATCACGGCGCTACTGACTCTGATTCCAGCTACTGCATCATGGTTTTCGGTGATTGATTTGAAAAATGCGTTTTTCAGCATCCCGATTGCCGAGGAGAGCAGGGACCTTTTCGGTTTCTCTCTCGGTGGGCGTAGCTTCCGGTTCAAACGCGCTCCTCAGGGCTACTGTGAAAGTCCGTCTATTTACAGTCAAGCCTTGAAGGGACAACTGGATGCGTTTAGATTGCCGGTTGGTGCGGCCTTAATCCAATACGTCGACGACTTATTGGTGGCTGCTGATACTCAGGACATTTGCAAAATTGCTACGGTATCGTTGCTGCAACATCTCTGTGAGTTAAATCACAAGGTGTCACCTTCTAAACTCCAATATTGTTGTCAAGAAGTAACCTATCTAGGTCACTTATTGTCAAAGGAGGGAAGGAGATTGACCCCAGAGAGAATTGCAGCGATTGCGCGAATGGCTGTGCCACAAACCCAAAGAGATGTGCGTGCCTTTCTAGGTATCACGTCATATTGCAGGCAATGGATTCCTAATTTTTCATTGCTAGCGAAACCATTGGTGGCTCTTACGTGCAAGGATGTTTCAACTCCTTTACCATGGACAGAAGAATGTCAGAAAAGTTTTTCTGAACTGCGTGATTCATTGTGTTCGGCTCCTGTGTTAGGTACCCCTGACTACAGTAAGCCGTTTACGTTATATGTTCACGAGAGGGAAGGTTGTGCTTTGAGTGTCTTAACGCAACCTTTTGGTGGTAAGCAACGTCCATGTGCATATTTTTCCTCGACCTTAGACCCAGTAGCTAGAGCATTGCCGAGTTGTTTGAGAGCAACTGCGGCAGCTGCGGTCTCCATCCGACAATCAGCAGGATTGGTCATGGATAATATGCTTACGGTGATGGTTCCGCATGCAGTCGATACTCTGTTGAATCGTACGAAAACTCAGCACTTGACGAGTGCGAGGTTATCTGGGTACGAATTGACGCTTCTGGCAAGCCACATTCAGATAAAACGTTGTAATGTCCTAAATCCGGCAACTTTGTTACCAATTAGTGCAGAGTCAGATGAAGTAACAGAACATGACTGTTACTTGCGGACGGAAGAGGAAACAAAGGGTCGAGTGGACCTTAAAAACACCCCATTGGAGAATCCGGACGGCACTTTGTATGTGGATGGGTCATGTTTTAAGTTGCCGAATGGCGATGTGACTACTGCTTATGCTGTTGTAACATTGAACACTGTTGTTGAAACTGCAAGATTGAGTCAGAATTCTGCCCAAGCTGCAGAGCTGATTGCTCTTACTAGAGCATGTGTGTTAGCAAAAGGGAAAAGTGTGAATGTGTACACCGATAGCCAGTATGCCTTCGGTGTAGCGCATAGTTTTGGACGATTGTGGCGAGAGCGTGGTTTCTTGACGTCGCATGGCACGAAAATACAGCATGGCCAGCTTGTGAACGATCTTTTGGATGCATTAACGTTGCCTGCACAAGTTGCGATTGTTAAGTGTAGTGCGCATCGTAAAGTGACGGATGATGTTGGTCGTGGTAACGCGTTTGCAGATGAGATTGCTAAGGAGACTGCCCGGAACCTTAGTACTCGAATGTATGTGACGAGTTCGGTTAGGTGGCCTACAGAATCAAGTATGTGTGTAGATACTTTTGAGAGTGTGAAAGCAATTCAGAATGAGGCCACTGAGACTGAAAAGATGAAGTGGAAAGAAAGTACGGGAAAGTTGGATGCGAATGGTTGTTGGATTGATTTGTCGGATCAGAAAAGATGGATGTTGCCTGATGCGTATGTGCTGGCCGTTGTGACAATGGCACATGGGTTAGCACATATTAGCGCGAAAGGTATTTGTAAATTGTTGTCGCCTGTGTGGAAGAATGATGGAATTACTAAATGTGCTGAACGGTTGGTGAAGAATTGTATGGTGTGTCTAATGTACAACCCTGGCAAAGGAACCCCAACTCCCCCTGGCAGTTTTACTCCTCCTTCGTATCCCTTTGAGGTGATCCAATTGGACTTCATCCATATGGAGAGATGCAATAACCTGAAATACGTTTTGGTTGTGGTGTGCGCATTCTCCCGATGGATTGAGGCCTATCCCCTCAAGGATAATACTGCTTTGTCTACTGCGAAAATCCTACTGAAGGAATACTTTCCTCGGTATGGAATGCCTAGAGTTGTGTGGTCAGATAATGGAAGTGAGTTCGTTGGAAGTGTGATGAAGAGTGTGTGTAAGGGCCTTGGAATTAATCAAAAATTCCATAGCGCCAATCATCCCCAGTCAGCTGGATTGGTTGAAGGGTACAATGGCACCCTTAAACTAAAGTTAGCGAAGATTCAGGCTACGACTGGTCTTTCGTGGCCTGACGCTTTGCCTCTAGCACTACTGTCAACTAGGGCGACTGTACACTCCCGAATAGGGCTTAGTCCCTATGAGATAGTGTTCGGCCGTCCTGCGAATGTGTGGGGGGTTCCTAGGCCAGGAATATTCTCTGATCTTGAGTACCCGATGTTGATTGACTACTTACATGACTTGACTGCTAAACTGAGGTTAATTCACCAACAGGTTTACGACGCCTTGCCAATGCAGACGGAGGGTCCAGGCCACCAGCTCCAGCCCGGGGATTGGGTGGTTACCCGCAACTTCTCACGCAAGAATAATCTGGACCCCCGATTCACCGGACCGTACCAGGTACTCCTGGCCACGAGGACTGCCGTTCGTCTCGAGGGGCGGAAAAATTGGGTACATGGTACCCATTGTAAGCGAGTCCCTATTCCTTTGCCGGCAGACCCGTGGGTAAGGAAAGGCATTGCGTCAACAGAAACAGAAACATTGTCGGCGTTTGTACCTTTTAGCGACGCACAGCTTGTTGGAGAACACTCAGCGCAGCAGAAAGCCACTGTTGAACATTTGTCAGCAAAAGACTCAAGACCAGAACAACGAACTGATCAGCAGGACGCTGTCTCTTCAACAGATCCTTAGTTCGACGAGCAGACACGTCCTGGGAAACATCGATATTCTTTGCGATCTCACACTAAGGACAAATAAATTTTTTTTGCATTGCTGTAATTGACAACTGCAATATCCTCGTTTCCCATGATCAATTTTGAACATTCATATCATTGAAATTTTTGTACATATGTCGAGCTTTTTCCTTGTATCTTTTTCCTTCCACAGCTGAGAAATATTGTGCTAAAATATATACATATTGTGTATTGAGGGCCGTAGGGCCGCGCGCGTACTTCCTTCTGGACAGTAGGTCTTGACGCTAGGTTAAAGGCCGTCGGTTCCTAGGAACTCCTGGGGATTGACTATTGCTGCACAGAACGAAGTGCGTCAAGAAACGTTGCGGACGGTCGTAGGGAATGGCATTTTCGAAGCTAAATGATTTGGAAGGAGCTCAGGCATACAGATTCAAGCTGCAGCAACTCAGTCGTACCAAATGTTTCATATTTCAATTGTTTATGTTATTTCTGACTGCTTCTGCATTATTGGCGGGTGGGGTGTATTGTACTATGTCCTACTTCTTATCTGCTACCCCTACTCCTACTCCTCACCCTAATCTTACCACTACTGCTTCTCCTCATTCCTTTCACATGTTACCGGAACACGAGCAGGCTAGACGTGTAGAATTCCGCAACAATTCCTTTATTCAGCTCCTCCATCAGCATCAGTTAGTGGTTAACACTACTAATTGTTGGGTGTGTGGGTTGATGCCACATACTACGGGTAAGGGAATTCCGTATCTGGTGTTACCGTATAGTTCCCAAGGGTCAGCTCGAGCATTCCAAACAATGTTTCGAAGCACACTGGGTTTCCACCCCAATCGAGAACCACGTTCCCCCAACTCTGGTCCTACCTCGTATCAGAAGCTGCTATCAATGGCAATAGAGGATATGGAAGATGAGATCCATGATCCTTTTCTTATCCCTGAAGAAGAGGTACGAGCTTATAGGGTCCTAAGTAGAGGGGAATACAGTGTGTTCACTAGTGAAAAGCAGCTTAAAAGCTCGCCTCCAATATGGGTCGTACCCCACACTGGTAATTTGTGTCTTATGGGTCGTGGCCAAAGTCCGCAAGCCCGATTTGGAGACAGTGCTTGCACTGAAACCTACGTTGTGCCAATGACCCCGTCCCCTGTGTTTCTGGCTGCCAAGGGTACATACTTTATCTGTCATGATCGTGCATACACATGGTTGCCCACAGACTTTATGGGTACATGTTTCATTGCAAATTTGTTGCCTCCGACGTTTACTGTAGATGCCGATTA
This sequence comes from Lissotriton vulgaris, assembly GCF_964263255.1. Lineage (NCBI taxonomy): Eukaryota > Metazoa > Chordata > Amphibia > Caudata > Salamandridae > Lissotriton > Lissotriton vulgaris. The sequence continues at coordinate 39,110,778 of NC_141694.1, read as the reverse complement.
TCATAAGACTAGAGTTGTACGAGGCATAATTAGCGAAGAAGATACTGCCGGTCAAGAGGCAGGAGACTTTTTCAAGGGTTTCCTCCCGTTTTGGGGACCTATGGTTAATAGTAGGAACCTGAGACAGTTGACTCGAGTGGTGGAATCGACAGCTAATGTTACTGCCAGTGCCCTTGGTAATATCACCACGGAACTTCAGGCGGAGAGGCTTATGACGTTACAAAACCGTATGGTTTTAGATGTCGTCTTAGCGGATCGCGGTGGGGTATGTAAGGTGATCCATTCGAGCTGCTGCATTTTCATCCCAGATAATGCTCCTACTGTCTATCAAGCCATCTCGAAGTTGCATAAGATCTCCGAATCCATACACGTGGATGTAGGGGATTGGACGCTACTTGGATGGTTTTGGGGCCTGATGTCGACTTGGGGTTGGAAAATTCTGATGATCATCGGAGTTGTGGTAGTGTTCCTGTTCACGTGTTGCCTTTGTGTGCAGTGTGGTCCTGCCTTATGTGGTCTCTGTGCTACAACGTGTATGAGACAACCATCTGTTACCAAGGGGACTCGATTGGACAGAGTTATGCTACAACAACATCTCGATGGTCTGATGAATATCGAATATGATTCCGACTAGTGCTTGCCTACATGAGGGCAAAAGGAGCGTCTGAGGTTCCGTGACAATTGTCAGTGGTGTTTTCGACTCGCACGAATATGGTCGAGTCTGGTATCTATGAACCGCAAATGACGAGTTTAGTAAGTGTGCGCAGTTTCGCTGTGCTAACTTAGACCGTTCGTTTGTTATGTGGGTTTTTCATCTGTACCCACGGGTTCCATCTTAGATACGGCATCCATTTTGTCTCTTGCCCTCAAGTAGTCAGCGAACGGACGCTGTCCGCTTCGCGACCCTGGGACTCCCAAGATATTGGCGGAAGACACATGTTCTTTGTAAGTGTCTTTTTGACGAGGGGGATGCTACTGTAAGGCAGGTGGCGCCGCTCGAGGCTCATCTTGCCTCACAGGCTTATTGTCTCAGCCGTGCATCTCATTAGGCACGTCCCTTTGATGCCTGTATCTCGTGCTTTCCGACACCTCCCCTTTTACACCCTTTCCGATCTCCCCACTGTCTCCGTCTTCCTTTGCACCTGTCTTTGTTCCTATTTCCGATCTACTTTACTGCTGATTGGAATTTGCTAATGGTGGGAAGATGGGTTTTTACAGTTGGGAGCCGCCAAATGTTTCCGCACTTATGATCCGGACCTCATGTGTTTGAAAGCGACCAAAGCGACCCCTCTGGGGGATGATGGTGAGAACCGGGTTGTAAACTTTTGTGTACCATGTTACCCTATGGGTAAAAACTGTATAAAAGGAGCGATCCACAGAACCAATTTGAAGCAGTCTCCCCGAACTACACTCGATGTACTTCCTGTGACTTCTGTGTTCCCTGCAGAAAATAAACCTTGAATCTTTGACGTCAGAGGAAGTGTCCCGTGTCTCTGTGACTTGTACGCCGGAGCAGGTTACCCACGAAGGTTTCAGGTGTTGTGCCCTGGCACCGCTGGGTCCAAAAGAACCCAGTCCTTCAAGCCTTAAACCGGTCCCAGGATGCTTGATTCCGGTCCAGGAAAGACATGGCTTGACAGTTCGGTTTGGATTGTTCCCATGAGGCACAGTGTCAAGACTGATTTGCATATAGCTGTATCTGAACTGGGGAGGCAAAGTGAGCTAAAGAACGATGATGGAGTCAAACCAGATCTGTAACTGGGGGTAAGTGTCTGAAAAGTTTCAATGGTCCATAAATCATCTCCTTGTGTTTGCTTTGTTCGCCCTAAGTTGGTAGGGTATTCCCAGACGTCGGTCCCTTGCTCACTTTGCCACTGGATTCAAGCTAGCCGGCTGATGAGGGCTGTTAGCCCGAAACTGGTCCCAGGATGCTTATTTCCGGTCCAGGGAAGACATGGCTTGGTAGTTCGGTCTGGACTGTTCCCATGAGGCACCGGGTCAAGGCTAATTTGCATATAGCTGTGTCTGAACTGGGGTGGTGAACTGAGCTAAAGAACGATGATGGATTCAGCCCAGATCTGTGACTGGGGGGTGAGTGTCTGAAAAGTTTTAGCTCTCTGTCCATCATCTCCTTGTGTTTGCTTTGTTTGCCCTAAGTTGGCAGGGTATGCCCAGAAGTGGGTCCCTTGCTCACTTTGCCACTGGATTTAAGCTAGGCTCGCTGATGAGGGCTGTTAGCCCGAAACTGGTCCCAGGATGTAAATGTAAATGTGTTTCGATTTATATAGCGCACTATAACCCAGGGGTCTCTAGGTGCTTGCTTAGGGAACCCGTCCTGGTATTCCCCTGTGAGATACCCCGGCCGGGTATCCACAAGGTGAAAGCCAGGCATCCCGCCGCGAGGGGCCATAGTGGAGATTAAGCAAGCTATTGCCCAGAGTCGCAGAGTGTGATCCCGTGAGTCGACTAGGCACCAGAGTGAGAATTGTCGACTCCGTGGAATTTTTTTGAGCCCGAGCCCGAGCCCCGCCGAGGCGGGGAATCGAACCCTGGTCCACGGCCGATCTCAGCTTCCGGGTCTGCCGCCTCTAACCACTGAGCCACACTTCTCCACACAACAGTTTCGGGCTGTTAGCCCGAAACTGGTCCCAGGATGCTTGTTTCCGGTCCAGGGAAGACATGGCTTGGCCGTTCGGTATGGACTGTTCCCATGAGGCATAGGGTCAAGACTGATTTGCATATAGCTGTGTCTGAACTGGGGTGGTGAAGTGAGCTAAAGAATGATGATGGATTTAACCTAGATCTGTGACGGGGTGAGTGTCTGAAAAGTTTCAGCGCTCAGTCCATCATCTCCATGTGTTTGCTTATTAATACAGCCCCTTTTTTTGCACAATACTTTGTGTGAAAGGGGCGTGCCGTGGGTGTTGCTGTGGGTTTTCCCACGCAACATCCATGGTTTCTGCTGTATTTCCAGATTTACAACATTTCGGAAACCTGGGAATGTGTCAGAATCCTACGCCTCCCTAGGGGAAATACTTGTATTTCTCCCAGTTTTTTCCTCTTTCTATGTGTGCTGCATTGTGCAGCATGCAAAGGAAGAGGAAAACACCTCACGTGATTGTTTGTGTGCAGGAAGGCATGCCTTCCTGCACAAAAATAATCTCTCCTAAAACGTAGACATCGTTGCACCATGGCGCAAGGGGGTCTGCGTTGGTGCATGGCAGCCAACTGAGTGCCAGCGCCGGGAAAGCACAAGGATGTGGCATATTGTTGTAAATATGACGCATCCCTGTGCTTTGAAAGTGACGCAGCGCAGTCAAATGGCTTGTGGTTCGTCACTTTCTTGTAAATAAGGCCCAATGTATGCCGGAAGCCCACCTTTGATCATAATAGACAAGACCTGGGAAAAATAAGCAGCAACATTATATTTAACTAGTTTTCTTGCACAGGGATTTACATACCAGCCAAATTACGAAGTAGCTTCACCGTATGAGGAGGGGCCTAGGAGGGGGTGGGGCCTGGTGCCGAGAGGCACTCTGTCCCTCACCAAGCACTCTATCCCCTCCTAAAAGAATACAAACCAGCAAAGGTTCTTCGAGGCTGTCACCAATGTCCTGGGGTGTTTAAACACCTTTTAGTGAACTTCGGCTCTTTACTACATCTGAAAGGAGCTGGAAATCCAGTTTTCAGTGGTTTTCAGCTGGTTTTCCCTGCCAGCATGTGATTTCGGCTCCTCGCCGGGTGACCGTGTGATCGTTTGACACACAGTGGCACCGTGTGAGTTGGCTGGTCTGATTTACCTCTGCCCCGTACAACCTGCAGCAGCGGATGCAGTGAATGCACACAATGTTATCATTTTCATGTCTTCCATGTAAGGGTCCCTCCTAGGAGTAAATGCATTGGAGACAAACTGATTGATGGTTTCCAGGAGGAATGAACTCCAACTCCTTCCCCACGCAGACATCTTGGATAAATGGCTGCAGCGCTCAGAGCGCCAAGGCGTCCAAATTGCAAAAAGCAGAGGAAAAGTAATTAAAAGACGGGGATGAAAGGCAGAGCCAGGCATACTTCTTTCCTCTGGGACTGGGGCAAGATTACATGCATTGCATTGGTGGCTGGAAAATTCTGCACTGGCAACCGTGTGATTGATTGTTTGCACTGACCAACCAGCGCACACTACCAAGACCCGCCGTTGCATCCGTTTACAACGGAACTTTGGCTTTGATGGTTAATGCAAACATCAGAGCAGAATATCCCAGTGACGTCAGGGGAGGAAGCAACCATGGAAGAATTCCAGTTTTAGAAAGATACCATGGAGAGAGTGAAATGGCAGCTAAGTCTGAACAGCAGAAAGGCAGCTAACATATACAGGCTTTTCATGCATGGTGGGGGCCACCTAACTAGAGATGTGAGAAAACAAATGTGAAATGCTGCACGAGGCGAAATCCACTTATTTCTCGCTCAGCTGTAAAGTGAATTTGAGTAAAAAAAAAAAAAAAAGACCGCTAAAATCTACTCCAGAGAGAAAGCAAAGGAAATAGTGGATTTCCTACTTGAGCACAGAACATCATTTGTGTTTGGGATGCTTTTGCTCCACGCTGGACCACTGAACACAATCCATGGAGGTGTGAGATACCCACAACCACACCAGATCTGATCAGAGCGGTCTTAAATAGAGGAACCTATTTTTATTTCTTGAAAGGTTGGCCAATGAAATTGCAATACTTTCAGCAATTTCATTGGCCACCATTTCAACCAATCACATTAGGGGCATATGTGACCTTGATGATAGCCAATCAGACGAAAGCTTACATAAACTGTTCTCAGTTTACACATGAGCCTCTCGTGTTGCTGCTGCCCTTGGACTGCTGCAAAGCTACCACCAGAGTGCGCCTTTTGATTTAGCCTATTAGTATGTAAATTATTATTATTATTATTATATTTATATTTATAGAGCGCGCAGCTACCCGGAGGTTTCCCGGCGCTATGGACAGGATGAAAAAGGACCTAGCAAAGTGAGACTCAGGGCCTGGAGTAGAGAATAGCCTATTGGTTAAACAACCACGTTTTTAGATCCCTGCGAAATTTGAGGTAGCTGGGTTCTGTGCGAAGGTGATGGGGGAGAGAATTCCAGAGAGAGGGCGCTAGGTACGAAAAGGAACATCCGCCCATTCTAGCTCGCTTTATCCTAGGTACCTGAAACTTGTGCTGGTTTGAGGAATGGAGGAAACGTGAAGGGCAGTATTGGTGAACTAGAGTTCTAAGATAGGGTGGTGCCCTGCCTGAGTTGATTCTGTGCATATAGCATATGGCTTTGAACTGTGTGCGACTTTCAATTCGGAGCCAGTGAAGGTTTCGTAAGGGGGTTGATGTGGAGGATTTGTTAGGCAGTTTGCAAAGTAACCTAACCGCTGCGTTTTGTACCTTCTGAAGTTTCCTTGTTACTTCCTTGCTGGCACCTAGGTACAGGATGTTGCTGTAGTCCAGTCTAGATGTTATTAGAGCCTGGACTACGTTTTTTTGTGTGTCCTGAGGAAGCATCCATATGATCTTCCTGAGCCACTTTAGGATAGTGAAACAGGTCGAAGCAACTCTGACCACTTGTTGCTTCATGGACATTTGGTCATCAAAAATGATGCCAAGGTTGCGGGCAGTTTTAGAGGGGGAAGGAAGAGGACCCATCTGGGACGGCCAGTGATGTGGGCCCCACAGAGCTGCATTGTTACCAAAAAGGAGGAGTTCGGTCTTTCACCCATTAAGTTTGAGTTTGTTTTCATGCATCCATTTGGCAATATCATTGACTCCATAGCAAAGGGAAGATGGGTTAGAGTGTGCGTTGGCGGAGAGTGAATAGATAAGCTGGGTATCATCAGCGTATGAGTAAATAGTAAGCCCAGCTTGTGGATGGTGGCTAAGGGGCTGATGTACAGGTTGAAAAGTAGGGGGCTCAGGATGGAGCCTTGAGGGACACCGTACTGTGAGTTATGTATTTTAGAAACAGATGTGGGGGAGAAGACTTGAAAAGTTCTATCATAGACAAAGCTCGCGAGCCACTCAAGAGCAGGTCCAGTAATACCGTAGGATTGAAGGGTGTTGAGAAGGATGGTATGCGGCACTTCGGTCGAGCAAAATGAGTGCGACGGTTTCCCCATTGTCAACCTGACTGCGTATAGTCTCGGCGACACCTAAATACAGATCCTAAGAAAAAATGCCGGATTTGCACCATCAGTCCTATGGCCATTCCACAATCCTAGCCCTGGGTTCACAAAAATCTATGAAAGCACTTCAACCCTCACACTTTAGAAACCTTTACTATCCAAACTTTATAAAGAGTACTCCGCTCTTTCAACTTAGCTGGTATACCCAGCAGAACCTCTGCCTTTCCAGGGCAAAGACTCGGGCATCAGAGCTCTGCCAGTGCCCCTGAACCCTGCAGGTAGCACGTGTTATGATTCTAATACTTGGATACAGATACACATTTCAAGCTGGTAATGGACACAAAACTCCCCCCATGATATCCAGGGTTGGAGTGGGATCAAAAATAAGCCCAGGTTTCTTAATTTCACTAAGATTAAAAACAAATGCATGGATTAGTTCACACTTCTGAACCACACACGTAAATGCAAGTTAGACCACGTCTGCTCAGGCCCCCTTCCCCGCTCAATCCGCATACATTAATGGGCCGGCCCACCGAGAGAAAGGGAGGGAGACCTCCGCCCATCTGCAGCCAGAAAGGCCACTCAGGCACCCACTGGGCCGCTGGCGGCATCCGAACAGCACAGACAGCCCTAGGCTGCCCAAAATAGCAGCCCACAGCTGGAACAGGGCTACCGGCCATTTAGCTATTTCCCGAGTGCCCTCATTACCAATCCACCTCAATTATAGCCTACCTGACTTGCACTACTATGTGCTACCCCACTTCCGGAACGTACACACTGTTCTTTCAAAGCACCCCATTCATATCCTGGAACGCACCGTCATATAAAATGACTGATGCCCCGCTTCATGCCCCACGGCAACCAGATATTCTACTACTCGGCCTTATGAAGAGCTTGTCCAAACACCCCCAGTCAGACCCTCTGTCGCACCCATTGCTGGTGATCGGCTCCACCAATGCACCACAATCCTGCCCAGTACTTGGATTCACAAATAGCTGCTCAGAATGGGAAACATCTATTACCACGCGGGCATTGCATCGTAATGCCTATACATCGCGGGTATTACAACGCAAGTCGTTACAACGACTTGCGTTGGATGGCGCTCTAACCTAAGGAATAGTATGATTTACTATTCCAACACCTTCCCTACTGTACGTAGACTGGTGTTGGAATAGTACATCATACTATTCCTCAGACTAGCTCCCTCCAGCGCGAGTCGTTGTAAAAACGTACGTTTTAAAAACTGTGATGTAACATACCGCGATCATTTTGATCTTGTCGTAACGTTAAATATTCGCTCAGTAGCACTGTCGCTGTTCCAACATAGGGAACGCACAGGTCTGTCAATGCACCACCTGTCCCAGACACCCAGGCTCCGCCCATTCCGGAACACACAATGAGCTGGGATTATGTCATTTAAAGCTGATTGGCAGCAATCTTGAGAGCCACACGCACACAGTGTGCCTGAATATTGTCAAATAAATGTTCACCTCGAGTGTAGGATGAGGCTGAAAGTGTTCATTAATAAAAACAAAAATGAATCACAGAATCAGGTGGCATGGGGTTGTCTTTTTAATCGTTAGTGGAGACACGCTTATCGACTGTAGGCAAGACTCAAATTTACACTCGACTACATACCAGTTTCTGTTATTGGTAACATGATAAGATTCTCACGCCTGAGCAAACCTTTCTTTTCTCATCTCGAGTGAGAAGACGGACTGCACCTCTGCATCAGAGACAAAAACATCCTCTCAATAATGTTAGCATAAGCAAGAAAACGTTAAATGAAGCGACTATAATTGTATTTAAAATATTTTACAATATCTCCCTCTTGCGCGATTTATTTTGTGCAACTCTCAAGACTATTTAATATTAATTACTCTATCTTCTTCCTGTTCAAAATCTCCTTCAAGTAATTCCAGAGAAACACATTCAGACTTCTCATCAATATCACAATCATAGCCGGTATCCTAAATGCCAAGATGCACTTTGTCTCTGTTGATGCCTCTGATGGCGCGCTGTATTTACAAGCTCAGTTTACCATACTCACCTGGGCCCATAAACATTCACACATTGAACTAGTTATCCAGCTTAACTTCCTGCCTATCAGAATTCTATCCACTTTTTAGGGCTTATACTTGTACACCATGACTTACCAAATCCTTGTCACCTGTACTCTAAGTCCTAAGGATCAAGGGAGTTAGAATAATAGGTAGAGAATAACATTTACCTTCTTGAAATAACCACAGACTCAGGTACGTTTTAAACACTTTATCTATGCAATATTTGTGAGTTAACAGCCACAATAGAGAAACTAATGAATTTTCGAGTAAGAAAATAATGATTAAAGCAATCATTCTGCAAGACTTTAACCCCTTCGCCGCGGGGCTAGTTACCCCGCGGTGCAGGGGGGGGAGGGGGCCGCGCGCTGCGCCACGGTGCTTGTGACGCGCTTGGCACGGTGGAGCTGTGCTCATGACGAGCTGAGCTCATCATGACCACGCCCGTTTCTTTAGAACGCTCAGCACAGCAGGGGAATTGTCCCCGCATGGGAGTACCGCGGCGGTCATGACGAGCTGAGCTCGTCATGAGCACAGCGCCACTGTGCCTCATGACGAGCTGAGCTTGTCATGAGCACCGAAGGTGTTAAGGTTATATTTTTCGACATTGGTACCTGGGAAAGGTGAGAAAAAGAAACGGTATCAAGGGAGTTAGAATAATAGGTAGAGAATAACATTTACCTTCATGAAATAACCACAGACTCGGGTAAGTTTTAAACACTTTATCTGCGCAATATTTGTGAGTCGACAGCCACAATAGAGAAATGAATGACTTTTCGAGTAAGAAAATAATTATTAAAGCAATAATTCTGCAAGACTTTAAGGTTCTAACTTTAGACATTAGTACCTGGGAAGGGTGAGAAAGAGAAACGGTACATGGATATACTACACAGAATATATTTACCTAGAATGGTGCGAGGACCAACCCTGGCCACGGGCTGGGACAAGGAAAAAAGGCTCCCGACTAATCAGGTGCCAACAGGACAGGACAGGTGCAGGTCAGGACAGGTATCCTCAGTTAAGTGCAATGCCAGTGTCACTCCCATCTCTGCGGCTAACACTCGGACCTCAACTGGGTCAATCGAGTCTTCTCCTTCAGCAAAACTCCTGATTCTTCCGTCAGAGTGCTCGACCAGCCATCTGCTCTCGATTCTCCTTCAGCATACATTGGGTCAGTGACTGGTCTATGACAAGTCTGACCATGTAACTGACTAAGCCTACCTTAGTTATACTATAATCCAGGGCAATGTACCACCACCCAGTGTTACAAATTTGTGTATTCCCTTCATTTCAGTGGTAAGAAAGAGGAGGAAAGGTCATCACACCACAACAGTATGAGGTCACTTTGCATTGATTCTAATTGATTCCGGTTCCTGCCCATAATTTATTTTCCCGTGCACTTTTATTCCACCCAGTAATATTTGTTTCAAATCATATACAATGTATTTTGATAGTCCATATTTCTTCCTCTCCTGGGGTCAGGCGGTCAGTTTCCCACGAACATTGCGAGTAAGTCAGGAGTTGGCTGAGTTTCAATGACGTGTTCAAAGATTTCTGGGTTCCTCTGTGTAGGCACAGCCTTTTCAAGATGGAGTTTACGACACCCTTTAGGCCTAAATACGAGCTGACAGCAAAGTTAAAAAGAGACATATTAGAATATAAAAAAATAAATGAAAGCACTGTATACCACTTATTTCTACTCTAAACCCCATAACTTTATTTTAACTATGGCATTAATGGTTAAGCAGAACATATGAAGTTTAGTTTAAGCAGAAGCATGTGCATAAATGTGTGAGGCATGAAGCGGCCATCTTAGTACTGGTGCGCAGCTGCAAGAAATTCCCACCAAGCGAAAGATAAGTCACACCACATAGATGTGGCAGACGCATGCGTAGAAAGGTTCCCGCGTTTTCGGCGGCCATTTTTAGACACTCTGATTACTGTTAGTGAAAAGCACATAGGAAAGCCCCCCCTAGATACTAAAATGTCGTTAAATGCAGGTTTTAGTATACACAAAACATGTTGATTAACTCTTTCGCTGCGGCGGCTATTCTGCCGCAGCGCTAACAGTGCTGGGCGGCCGTGCGGCGGCCGCATGCTGGTGACAGAACCGCTCCGTCACCAGCCGCGGTTGAGCTGTGCTCGAGACGGAGCGGTTCCGTCATGGCCCGCCCCGCTCAATAAAACGCGCCGCTCAGGCGCGGCGGCCGGGCCATGACTGAACCGCTCCGTCATCAGCACAGCCCAACCGTAGCTGATGACGGAGCGGTTCCGTCATCAGCATCCAACGGGTTAATAAGTTACATGTTATTTCGAGAGGATTGAATAGTAGCAAGTTTCTTTACGTATGAAACCTTGCTCCATCACCTCGTAGAATAAAAAAATAAAAGATCACAATTTCCTCCAGTGTTTTCACACACCACCATCCATAAATGATCAGAGGTCCCGACCTTCAAATCCCAGGTTGACAATAATTGTATGTAAGTCTTTGACCCCCTCTATATATTGTATTTCTCTATTCACCGCTGCCTACAGAAACGTCAAGGACGTCAGTACAGCAATTGACAATTACAGCACATTCACCACCCTTAGGAATCAGAGCTGTTATGTTTTGCAGGATCACAGTCTGCTGAGCCATCACCTGGGTACCAGTAATCTTGAGAGCAATAGAGGTTGCATGTGCTCCCTCCTCCAGCACCTTAGCAATTCTGTGGACCATTTCCTTGTTCCACTACAACCCATTGAGGTGTTTCTGACATCCGTGTTTAGTCCAGGCACCCTCAGGTGCATGACTCTGTAGGTTTTCTCAACTGCTTGTGGCACATACAAAGTGCTCCAGAATAAGGGGATAAGGGGTATTTTTGGCAGCCCTGTTAGCAAAAACATAACCTTTGGACATTTCATCATGGGATGTTTGGTAGAAAATGCATTAAACAATAATTTTAAGGGGCATCAGTACAGCATCAAACAACCCTTTGACGTAGAAAACATATTTGAATAGGGTCCCAGCAGATGCAAGGAACCCTCGTACATACACAAACAACCCTAAATGCATAATTTGAATGAGTGAAAGAGGCTTCAGTTTTCTGGTAGCAAATATACAAGGACAAGCAAATGTGAAAGCAATCAGTTGTGCTACAGGAGTAGAGTGCACCTGGTGTGAACATCAATTCTAAACAATTTTGTACATGATGCAAACAGCATACCCAGCCCCTAAGGGCCAGGTGTGCAAAGCATTTCTGTGGTCCCACAATGGCCCGATTCATAGGGTCGGGCCTGTTGTGGCTGCAAAAATGCTTTTTTTAAATGTACAAACACCAAATTGTGATTCTCTAACTTGCTACCAAATCACAATTTGGATTTGCGACCCAACTTTGATTCAGTATTTGGAAGGGGTGTTTTTAGGGTCTCCCTTCCAAATACTAAATCAGTATAATATGCAGTAATGTTTTGTGACCGAATTATGGTTAAAAGATGAATCTTTTACCGAGTACTCAAAGGTAGTGGTAACCATGCGTAAATGGAAAGTGGTCCCCATGGGACCCCTTCTACTTTGAGAATGTACCAAAAAAATAATAATAATATGGACAGGCAGAGGTTCTATGGACCAATGCCTGCTCTTAAAAAATGAAACTTAAAAGTTCTATTGTTTTTTTTTTAAATGCAAGAATAATTTTATTTAAAAGCAATCATAGACATGGCATTGTGCTGACCCGAGCAGGCCACCATCCCCGCGATTTTCGTGATTCCTAATCAGTCACAAATTGTGACCTACCTCATTAACATTCATGAGGTAGGTTAGTGTGTAACCTCATCAGGGATCACTAATGAATCGTTCTAAGGTTTCTTACATTAAGAATTGCAATTTCCAAATTGTGATTTGGTAAGAATCACAATTTGGAAATCGCAATTGCTAATTTTTGGACATCTGGCCCTAGGTACCTTCATTATTTAGAGACACGAACCATTCATAATGGTGAATTGGTGACATCAGTTTAGGGTTTGGTAAAGTGGGCAGCAGTGAGAATACAATCCTAAAACGTTAACAACAATGCAGCCACAGCATGAGGCATAGGAACAGTGAGACGTGACCGAAGACCAATGAGACAGGCAGGTCTCTCAACAGCACTCAAACACAGAGGCTGCCCTGTGACCCGCATCAACAACAGATGAAGAATAAGCAGCTGTGTTCTTCTTATCACCACGATCCTCTACAAATTCTCTGAGGTCAAGGCCCTGCTTCTCATGGCAGTACTACAATGAAGGTGTAGTATAATCGTGTAAATCCTGCACAAGGGCCTATGGCAACACATTTTTCAAACACATAAAAGCCTCTTCTGCTCCCATGGATCATGGCAAAGAATTTAGAGCTTTTTGCTTCTCAGAATCTTACAGTGGCTTCACAATGCTAGCAAAACCAAAACCTGCCATCCCCAGAAAGAGTGCATAGCTGGGAGACAGCGGCAGGTCGGTGTCGTTTACAAACAGCTGTGCCGACAGATGCCTCGCTCCAGCTGGAATGTCGTGATCTAGATATTGAAAATGTAGTAGGCAAGAGTGCAAATGTTCTCTAGAAGCCTTCTGCTCCTGCTTGGATAGTTCAGTGAGCAAATATGTGGAGTTGCAGCTGCATTGGTCCAAGGAATCAGATGAAAGCAGCATATTGTCAGTGCACTGAACCAAGGTAGAACCGCTGGGCAATCCAATTGCACCTATTTTATCCAGAAGTGTTATTCTTTCTTTTGGCTGATATGTTGAAATATAAAATTATATATATTTACGATTGGCCCACTATGTACCATATAACCGTAAATATGTATGAATAACCGCAAAGTATTAGACAATATATGCTGACTTAATGATAGATTTATGTAGGCCCGTTCAGACCTATTGATATAGTCAGGGCCACTTTGTTTCGTTTCCCTTCGTTCATGTACGGCTTCCCAGAAGTCACATGGTTTAGCTCGGGGTACGAAACCATGCTAAACTGCTCAGTCTGCTTCTCTGTTATTTTGTGTGTAGCTCAGGGAAACCCAAGGTCACACCTGCCTTTCTAGTGGGATGCGCACATTCTAGCAGGGCCCGTTCCTGTACTCCCTGGGTTTTGGATAGACGAGAGGGCGCCTCGCTGACCTGCCCCTGAATAGCTCTAGCTTAGCCACTGTCAATTAGTGGTGCCTAATATGGGTCTTCCTGCTGGCTTACTGACAACTTGTGTTTTTCCTTGTAGGGTGTTAACCTGAATATGTGAAACGTATATATGCCTTGTATCATCTGTATTTAGTTAGTCTCCTCTACGCACCTCCATGGGTCGTGTAGACTGAGGCTCCCCTGTCAGGTCCTGTATATGATTGAATAAACGATTCGAACTTCTCCATTGCCGACTACCTTATTATTATATATATGTGCATGGGCTATTGGTAAGTATAGTCCGGTATTGTAAATTTTGGTTCCTTCAGTTATATAGAGTGGCATTTGCATTGATCCAAGGAATCAGAGGTAACCAGTAAATCATCAATGTACTGAATCAGAATAGAACCAGTGGGAAAACCAGAGTCCAAATCTTTCTCAAGGGCTTGTGAAAAGAAGAGGGTGACTTTGTATACAACCAAGGAAGTCAAGCCCCCATTATTTGAGATCCACTGACATTGAAGGCAACACTGACATGGCTTTCAGGGTGTTTAGGTATAGAGAAAAACACAGATCAACAAAAATAAAGCATGTGGCAATAGGTGGTATATAAGTTAAAATGATTGCTGGGTTAGGCAGAACAGAAAAAACACAACAGCCTAAAAAGCACACAAGTCTTGCACACATCGGTAGGTGTCCTTACCCGCATTTCCAATATATAGAATCATGATATTAAATATGCTTACAGTGAGTACCAAAACATTTTGTTTTAACAGATGAACAGTAACCAGGCAGATTCCTGCTTCCGCCTTGAGGCGCAATGTATATTGTGGTATACAAGGGAGCTTTTTTGCTGGGTTCATCCTTATTTGTACCGGATCAACAGTCACAATGCAACCTCCAGTACAGTGTGTTGAGACTGCAGAGAAGATGTAAGCTGTGCTAAAGCATCACCTATAGTTTAACATGGAACATTCACAGTTTCATGAAATGTACGTTCATTTTCACATAGAACAGGTATAACAGGATTTGCATTTTCAATCTGAACAGATAAAAACAATTACTAGAGCAATACACAATAATATTAATTTTACACAGTAGCCCCTAGATGCATCATTGTAACATTTTGCAATTTCTTAATTGCGAAAATTAAGGAATCGCATTTAAGAAATTGCAAAATGCTGTGCATCAAAAAATCGCAAATTATTTTGCGATTCGGTAATTTTCCTTAATTGCGATTCACAATTTGCGAATCGCAATTAAGGCCCAGAGGAATCAATGGGAAGGCATTCACATTTTGTGAATTTCAATTTGCGATTCGCAAAATGTGAATGCAATTTCAAGGGTGCAGGGGGGGTTCAAAGAACCCCTCCCTGCACCCCTGAAATTGAATTGTAAGTGCAATGTACACACACACACATGACCCAAGGACATGTGTGTATGTAAATTAAAACTTTCAAATATGCAACTAGTGCATGTTTGAAAGTGTTCTGTAAATTAGCATGAAGTTCAACTTCATGTTAATTTACCCCTTCCAAATTGCGAATTCGCAATTCTAAAGTAATCATGCATTGCATTTAAGAAATCGCAAAATTGCGATTTCTTAAATGCAATCGCAATTTTAGAAATCGCAATACAATTGCGATTTCTAAAATTGCGAAAAAGCCAAAATGCTTGATGCATCCCAAAAACGGGACTTGCATTCGCAAACGGCCGAATTTTGCGATTCGCACCGTTTGCAAATGCAAAATCCCTTGATGCATCTAGGCATAGGTCCCTTGTTATCAAGTTGGCCGGAGAGGTAGAGGAGGTAGGGTATACGAGGAAATCATATTGGATCAAACCAAAATATGTGTACACAGTTCTGGTAACAAAGTGAGATTGGGAGACACATGTATTTCAAATGCCAAGAGAGGAAGAGTAGACAATTCAAAGGTTCCGATAACA
This sequence comes from Lissotriton vulgaris, assembly GCF_964263255.1. Lineage (NCBI taxonomy): Eukaryota > Metazoa > Chordata > Amphibia > Caudata > Salamandridae > Lissotriton > Lissotriton vulgaris. Next base: position 39,095,483 of record NC_141694.1, on the reverse strand, counting down.
GACCAACTAGCACCTTTATCAATAAGACATGAGGTGGGCTTTCCGTTAAAAACAAATCTCACAAACATACCCTTCTTGTCTACTAGGATCAAAGCATGTAGAGAGCAGTGGCTCCCCTTGTGTTGTCCTAAAACGCTGGGTACCTGATTGGAGGGGCTGGAGGAAAAAATCTGATTGCATGGTATCATTAGAACTGTAAAGTATGTTCAGGCTATCTCTTCTCCAGTACCCTGGATGGTATCACATGAAATATGAGTGCTAAGCAGGTGGTGTAAATCTTATCTTCCCCCCACTTTTCCATCTCCCTGTCCACTCTGTCTCCTGGGCTCACCTTGTCTCCCAATTCCTCCCAAAGGCACCACTCTTACTGTTTGTTGGAAAGATTGCATTTTCGGAGACATTAGTTTGGATCCAGTGGCTTCTTTCTTAAGTTCTTGGACCATGTTGGGATAGGAATGTCATCTGCATGCAGTGCACACTCAACCCCTCTTCATCGTGGAATGCATGGATTTCTTCACCTCTCAACTCATCAGGTCTGACACCAATATCTTTCTTGGTGACTTCAACATCCACTGGAGAGACGTGAGCAACAGTTATTTGGCCACTTTTACTTCCTTTCTCAATTCCAACAATCTCAAACAACACTGCCATAAACCTACATACCACAAAGTAACCATTCTGGATCTGATAATCTCCAATTCCCCTTACCTAAAATGCATATGACCCTATCGCAGTCAATTCATGCAGATCCCGTTCTCTCTAACCTGCTCTTATAACAAAACAAATGAGCAACCCAAGAAAGAGAAAATATGGTTTAGAGACACATCCAACCTTCATACAGAAGCCATGGCCATCATGGCCTTTTCCACCTTAATTGCGATTACACCCCATCTTGACATTAATGGGGCCACTGCCGAGTACAACTCCTGCATGGAATCCCTAATTGACAATTGTGCACCCCTGAAATGCAAATTATCCAGACCAAAACCCTCTAGGCCATGGTTCTCAAAATAGCTTTATGAAGAACGAAAGCTTATCAGAAAATGCGAGAAAGAATTGAGACAAGCGCCATCTCACCTGAGTATCAATGAGCTTCACAAGGGAGAAAACAATACAAAGACCATATCCTCAGAGCCAAGTACTCTGATATAAAAGCCCTCGTGAATTCTGCAAAGAATAGACCGAAGCACCTGTTGGAGGTCATTGCACTGTCTTCTAACCCTCCTAAGTAATCCGTGGCCTGTTGCAACGACTGTGAGAACTTAAAACACATCTTACAGACTTTGAACTGAGTTGCATAACAGATTAAAGGGGCTTTTGTGCAATCTACATCGGAGCCTCAACCCAACCTACTCTCTATTAAAGGAGACGGTAATAGCTGGAACCTTGATCTCAGAGGGTGGAAGAAGATTAAAGGGAATAGCAGGGACAGAGTAGAACGTTGTGATTAGGGAAGCTTACAACAACTCTGGTGGATAGTTTGAATTGCATAGTATTTAGTTTTGCTGTGAGATTAAAAGTACTTTATTTTCTAAAAAGATAAGCACTGGGCTGGACGGTATATTATTGTGTCTGTTGTTTCAATGTTACATTCTGAGATCTTGTTTCCTGCACTACCTCCCGGAGTATTTTGTGACTATTTTCTCAAGCTACTCTTAAAGCCACCTGCGGAAAAGGTTGTACTTGGCCTAGTTTGGAGGACCATAGGAAGGCAGGTGTCAGGGCACAGGTGAAAACAACCTCAACTTCCCTGGTTGTGGACGAGTAGCCCTTGTTGTTCCCGTGGACCTAAGAATGAAATTTACACCGCTACACAGGTACTGGCTACAGATAACAGTTCAGGCATATTTATGCTTTGCCCATCAACACATTTATATAGAGAGGATGTGGTGAGCCAGCTAGAGCTGCTGACTTTGGAACTAGGGAACCAAGTTTGAGTCTTGGCCTTGGCTCAACCGCCTATGAATCTGGGCAAATCACTAAGGTCCTCATTACGATCAGAACGGGAAAGCCTTCGATATGTGGTTGGAGGCATTTTGGGTCCCATTGCGGGTTTCACTTTCGACCGCCACATTACGATACAGGCAGTCAAAACTGAATTTGCAGGTCATTCTGGCTGGATTCCCGCAGGCTCAAGGAGCCTGTTGACCAGTTGGAGGTCTGCCCATAATCACTACGCACTGCGTTTCCACCACATGGATTACGATGTCAGTTTCCATGTCGGGCTTTCCGACATAGAAAGCCTATCGGAAAGTTACAGCAGGGGCCCCTAGCAGGGCCACCTTTTACCCTGCATCCTCCAGTTGGGGCCGAAGGGGCACATATGGTTCCCCCCTGTTAATCCCTGCACCGTGTGGCAGGCACCCCAGTGCAAGGATGAACAGATTCTCCCATTTCTCTATGAGAGCGTGTGCTACAGCTGGTTTACGTACCATAGAGAAATGGGAGTATGCGACTGCACCCTGTGTAGTCGTATTGTAATGCTGAGGTCGGTACCCGAGGCCGACATCGTAATAAGGGCCTTAATCTCCCTGTGTCTACCAAAAATAAATGTGTCCTTGTGTAATGTAACTGGTGCTCATATAAAGAGCTCCAATTTATTTATTTTATTTATTTAAACAACTTCTAAAGTGCATAAATACCCTTGGGTGCCTCAGCGATAAGGACTAAAAGGAAAGGAGTTGAGCGGGCTACTTATTGATTGAAAAGCCAGGTTTTTACTTGTTTCCTGAAAGCTAGCAGGGTGGGACTGGTCTTGATCTTCAGAGGAAGTGAGTTCCAGAGCCTGGCAGTGGCCACTATAAGTCTTCTGTCGCCCCACGTGGCTTTCTTAGTTCTTGGGACGAACAATAGATTGGCTACTGAGAAGCGCAGGGTTCTGCTGGGCGTGTATGCTCAAAGAGCTTTCTTCAGGAACTCAGGTCCCATGTTGTGGGAAGCCTTATAGGCAATGCATAGCGCCTTAAATTTGGTTCTGCTTCTTATGGGCAGCCAATGTAACTGTTGTACCACCTTGGATATGGGCATAAACTTAGGGGTACCTGAGAGTATCCTCGTGGCTGCAGCTTGCTTAGAACCATATTCCTGAGCATTAATGAAGAGACTGTTGCAGTAGTCGACTTTTGTCATAACCAGTGTGCTTATAAGAGTTTTGCATGCACCAACTGGAAGAAAAGGTAGAAGTTTTTTTTAACATCCTTCGTACATAGAAGGATGAGGAGAATACTGCGTTGGCGTGGTATATGAAAGACAGCTTGTCCTCGAACATGACACCCAAATTTCTAACCTTTTTGACAGGGCACGGAGGTAAACCCAACACAGCTGTCCACCAAGTTGGGGACCAGCAGGGGGAAGCGTTGCCAAAAATCATCACCTCAGTCTTATCTGAGTTTAATTGAAGGCAATTATTTGCCATCCCGGCACTGATGGCCATCATGCCATCTTGAAATCCTACAGCGACTGCCCCTCCATCATTGTGCACCGCTAGCACCAGTTGCGTGTCATCTGCGTAAGATGTTAGACCCATCACATATGATTTGATTACTCGCGCCAGGTCCAACACATATAATAGGGTCGGACCCAATGATGATCCCTGTGGCACGCCACACTGGAGAGCGAACGGTGTAGAGTTGAAGTCACCTAGGGGTACTAGCTGGGTCCGATTAGATAGAAAAGAGTACAGAAGAGAGCTTTGACCTTGTGTCTAATGCCAATGGCTGAGACACGGTCGATCAGAGTGGCATGATAGACCGTGTCAAAGGTTTCTGATAGATCCAGCAGCACAAGGACTGCGGCGCCTCCACGGTCTAATACCGTCCTGATTTCATCCGATGCCTTGATGAGGGCGGTCTCCGTACCATGGCCCTTTCTAAAGCCACATTGTGTGTCATCTAGTAAGTTGTATTCATCAATGAAATGAGTCAGTTGAGTGTCCATGACCTTTTCAAAGATTTTTGCTGGAAATGGAAGACATGCTATTGGCCTGTAGTTTTTAGTCTCAGCTGGGTCAAAATTATTCTTTTTTAGCAGAATCTTGATGGTGGCCTTTTTCCAGATGGCGGGATAGTTGCCTGTACAAAACATCAAGTTTCAGATGTGTGTAAAGTTAGGGCCTATCAGGTCAGGGATCAGTCTAAGAATAGATGGAGGGCATGGGTCGTCAGGAGAACCAGATTTGACGGTAGTAATCAGATCCGTGATATGTTCCAGAGACACCTGTTTAAATTCCGAGAAGCTAGGGGTGGATACATTCTCGATGAGGTCGTCCTTGTGGGTCCCATCCTTCGTTTGGGCAGAGAAGTTGGCATACATTTGGCCACCTTTCCTTAAAAGTAGCTGGCCAGGGAATTACAGAGAGATTGGGAGGCCTCCTTGTTAGAATTAATCTCTGGCCCTGTCAGCTTGGCTACTACCTAGTAAAGCTGCTTAGTGGATTCTTGGGCAGTTTCGATTTGTCTTAGGTAGTAATTGCTTTTCTTGGGGATTAAGAGGCGTTTATCCTTAGTCAGTGCCTCCTTGTAGAGAAGTTTTGCCGCTTCATCATAATCTCGGCGCCAGCGTCTCTCTTGGTTCCTGCACCATTATTTCCCCAGTCTCAGTGCCTCAGAGAACCATGGGGCTGCAGGGGTATTCCTGTTTTTGGAGGCAGATTGAGGGGTACCAGTCTACTAAATGCGCTTTCGAGCCATTCTGTGTAGTTGGTAGATGCCACTCAGGATTTTGCCTAGTTTCCTGCTTGGTAGATAGTAGATGTTGTTTAAGACCATCTTGAACTGTTTGGGGGGAGTGGATCTAGAGTGCTGTGGAGTGTTCCTTCGAGACTGGATGTCAAATAGGACCGCACCGTGATCCGTCCATGTTAGAGGGAGGACGTTCCTTATTGAAATTTGCTTCGAGAACAAACCATCCGGCGTGTGGCCTGCAGAGTGTGTGGGACTTATCGCTTTTTGGGAGAGTCCTACCGACTCTAATTCTGCGGTCAAGGTTGATGAGTCCTTATCATCATGGGCCTCCAAATGAAAGTTGAAGTCTCCCAGAAAAGTTGGTTTTCCCACTATGGGTTCAAGTAGACTACCCATGGCTGATAGAAATTCTGCCCACGAGCCAGGAGGGCGGTACAGGAGGGTGCCCTTAAAGGATTGGAATTGAGTGAGGATTATCTTAAAGATAAATACTTCACAGACCGTAGAGAGAATTGTCTCTTTCCGGGCTGAAAACTTATCGCGGTAAATAAGCACTAAACCTCCTCCTTTCTTCGGTGTTCTGTCTTGTCTGAGGGCACAAAAACCATTGGGGGTGGCGATACAGAAATCTGGACCGGACGAGGGATCACCCCAAGTTTCTGTGATAAATACCTTTGGGTCGAGTTTGCGCTATATAAAAGTGCAAAATAGAATAAAATAAAAATTATATATATAGTTCTCAATTGCATTTGTACCTTTTGTAACAATACACACAAAGAGGGCCAAGAGGAGGTTTAAGGACCAGCAGGTTATTGACCTAATTAGGTTGTAGCGGTGGATCCACTGAACACATGAAGCTCTGGTTCAGTATACACCACCGTCTTTTCCTTTTTTTCATCTACTTGTTGCAGTAGCTGTTGGATCCTGACAGAGGCCGAGACACTTTTAGAGTTCACAAATGGCCGAAACATGGTGATCCCCTTGATGTAGCTGTCTTGAATCTTGACAGTCTCATCATTCAGCTTATTGTTGTTTTTAATCCTGTCATAGGGTAGCTTAATAAAGTTTTACTACCTAGCTCTATAGGCAGTTTTATCTCACATTCACGCTAGCACTGCACTTTTCATTTATCCACACGCCACGCTCACATAAGGTTTTTAGTACAACCCATGTGCTCAAATTTAAAAACATCCCGGAGCTCCTCCCTCGTAGAGAGGGGGTTGTAACCCGCATTAGGACCAGGTTCCTAACACGAAGAGGCACCCCTATGATGAAGCATGACACCAATGGTGTGTGAGAGGAGCCGTCCTTAAAATTATACCTTCCCCTGATCAGTCGGTATCCTCTCTGGTGGGAGTTTTGTGTTTCACATTCAAGTATTTTTGTATACCTTTTGTAACAATCCCTGACCGAAAATTGCTTGTACATCTGTCTAAGTTGTTTTGACAGCATTGGAAATACCAGTGACAATTAAACACATCTTTTAAGCGAACGAGGTGTTTTGCTTTAGTCCTGTTTACAATTGTTCATTTTGGTCTAATCAATCTTATTAGGACAAACTTCAGAAATAGCATTATGTAAAGTATCACTAGCAGTAGCCTTTAATTGCCACCAGGTCCTTGACTTCATCTTGCATAATTACATGCAACAATTAGCTAATGTCATTCCAATTTGGATTGCAACATACAAAAACATTCAACAGATTACACAGGAACGAAGGAGTGAGAATGGCAAAAAGACATTAAGTTGGACACGGGAGAAGTAATTGGAACCGTCGCTATCTTTGCTGCTTGCAGAAGATGTCCTTCTACACAGTCCAAAAAGAACTGATGAGGAGCAGAATGCTGATCAAATCAAACATTCACCAGCAATCACAGATTGGGGTTTAATCCATTGTTTTTTTTGCTCACCAACTCACCACAGTTTGGACCCAGCCATACACAATTCAACCTCAACCCTGTTCCCCATTGGAACAGTCTAGCCCAAACTGCCAGGCCAGGTCCCCTGGAACGGAAACATGCATCCTAGGACCGGTTTCGGGGTATAACCCCTCATCAGCCAGGCTAGCTTAAACCCAGTGGCACAGCAAGCACATAATCCACGTCTTGGCATAACCTTTCCACTTAAGGAGACAAAAGCAAAAAGAACCGATGATTGACAGAATGCTGAGCAAATTAAACTTTCACCCCTAGTCACAGATCTGTGTTTAATCCATTGCTTTTTTTGCCCACTATGCCACCCCAGTTTGGACCCAGTCATACGTGAATCAGTCTCAACCTACTCTCCACAGTCCGGCCCTAACGGCCAGGCCAGGCATTCCCTGGACCGGAAACAATCATCTTGGGACCAGTTTCAGGGTATCAGCCCTCATTAGCCATGCTAGCTTGAATCAAGTGGCCCAGTGAGCATGAGACCCACGTCTAGCTATGCCCTTACCACTTTGGGTGCCAAAAGAAAAAAGAACAGATGATGGACAGAATGTTGAAGAAATTCAACATTGACCCCCAGTCACAGATCTGAGTTCAAATGTTTTTTTTGCTCACCAGGCCACCCTAGTTTGGATCCAACCATGCGCAAATCAGTCTTGACCCGGCTCCCATGGGAACAGTTCAGCATGAACTGCCTGGTCAGGTCCTCCCTGGACCAAAAACAAGCATCCTAGGACCAGTTTCAGGTATCACGTCTCATCAGTCAGACTATCTTAAATCCAGTGGCACAGTGAGCACATGACCCACATCAGGGCATACCCTTCCCAATGAGGGCAACAAAAGTGATAAGAACACATAACGAACAGAATGCTGAACGAATCAAACATTAACCCCTACTCACAGATCTGGGTTTAATCCATCGTTTTTTTGCTGACCACCCAAGTTTGGACCCAGCTATATTCAAATCAGTCTCACCCTGCTACCCATGGGTACAGTCCAGCTCGAATTGCCATGTCCAGTCCTCCCTGGAGCAGAAACAAGAATCCTGGGACCAGTTTCGGGATATCACCCCTCAGCAAGGCTAGCTTATATTAGTGGCACAGTGAGCACAGGACCCACATCTGGGCATACCCTTCCCAATTCTGTGACAAAAGCAAAAAGTACAGATGATGGCCGGAATGCTGAACAAATCAAACATTCACCCCCAGTCACAGACCTTGGTCTAATCTATTGTTTTTTTGCTCACCACGCCAGCCCAGTTTGGACCCAACCATACTCAAATCAGTCTCGACCTTGCTCCCCATGGTAACAGTCCAGTCTGAACTGCCAAGCCAGCTTCTCCCTGGACTGTAAACAAGCATCCTAGGACTGGTCTCGGGATATCACCGCTCATCAGCAAGGCTACACAGTCCAGGCACATATTCCATGCCTCTAATCATTACTTCAGCTGTCAGTCTCAAGCTATCCTGGGTAATAGTCAGACTATATGCTAACCCACTCTTAACATGATTTGGATCAGTGGGACACCAACTAAAACCGCCCTACGGATAGCAAATGCAGAGTTGTTGTGTCAACCTCATATCAGACCTTCATGATTGACATGTTTCTTCATTAGTGCTGCCATCCATCATTCTACCACATGCAGCGTTTTCTTCAAACGCCTACATGGATCCTGCCTGCACCCCATTTGCAGGGCATTAGACTAGCATTGCACCATGGACACTAGTGGATGACTTGGACCAAGAGTGGTGGAGTGGGTCTCAAAGAACAAAAAGAAAATTTACTTACTTTCACAGCATGACGTCCTCATCGCTCGGATGTGTTCAAGGAAGCTCCCTATGCAGGAAACTGCAGAATAGAATTAAAGCCTGAGAAGATCGAGGAAAACGAGAGTGCCTTGCCTTGCCCTGCCAAAGATACGCTACCCCGAAGTGGACTTACGCAGTAACTGATGCCAGGAGTAGTGAGTTCCAGGAGGCTGAGGTCCATGGGAGTGGTCAGCAGGAATCCACTACTGAAGATCAAAGTGGTACTGCTGGTGCCTGGTCTTGAAATCGAGGGGTTGCTGACACTCACGGTTCCAAAACCTTCACCTTTGAGCAAGGTGCGTATCGTGATCTAGCAAAGACTAGTTTTCCACACGTTTGGATTTGAACCATCAACTTGTGATTTGGAAATTGTTAGTCTTGAAATTCTGCAACATGTTCTAGCTGCAATTGGATCTGAACTTATTGTAGATTGCGAGTGAACTGTGTTTATAAATAAGAGTTTAAAGAAGATAACCTAGGCCCAAGTGGAAGAAGAACAAACTTAGGGGCTTTCAGAAGATGAAGAAAGAGGGTTAAGGAAGTCTTCTTGAACTGTGTAAATAAAGAACTAAAAGACTTTAAAGGGGATTTCCAGCACATCCATAGTGGTGTCTGAGCTGTTTGAACAGCAACTTGTGGTGAAGAAAGAGACTCTAAGTGTTTGTTTGTTAAAAATTAAACCAACAAAGAGCATGGAGGTTGGAAATCCGAACCGTATGTCCAAATGTATGATAGGTACACTCATAGGAGGAGTGATAGTTTCAATAGTTGTAGTTATCATAGTGTCAGTAGCTAATCCACATGAGGTAGAAGTCAGAGAGGTGAAAGGGACACCGACACCTAGCACTTCAACCAAGAAAGAGGGTATCATAGGAGCTGAGAAGGCTTTCTCAGATAGGGAGAATCGTAGATTGCATGTAGATTTGTCCAGAGATGATTTCAAGCTTAATGTGTATGCCAAGCTGCTATATGAGTATGTGGAGGCGATGGATGCGAAAGATTGCTAGGTGTGTATGCAGCTGCTGCCTCAGTGGATGAGTGGATAAGTATCACTTTCTTTCACTGACATATGGAATTACATGTAATTTGTTGCTTAGTATATTTTATGGAAGAGGTCATTATGAATACTTCTTTTAGAATTATGTTGCAGTGCTTTTCAAAAGTGCCAGCGTACAAGAACCCGATTAAGTATGATTATTACATGCAGGGGGATAGCATTGGAAATTATTTCATACCGGCTACAACGTTAGACACCTCTTATGCCCATATACATGATTTAACCTGCTTACTAACAGGGGTAGAGAATACTTTTTAGATCAAATAGAGCATAGGTACAGACTGCTAACACAAACACGCGATACAGGTATCCAGTAGATTTCACAGAAGTGGAGAGATCTCACAGGGCAAAGTGAAGCAATGGCCCTAGAGCATTAGATCTGGTGCAGAAGGGGAAGTTGTGTTTGAGGCATGTGCAAACCTATTATGATCAGATTTATGTGGGACAAAGCTTGTGTGATCATGTCTTCACTATAGAAGCGTCTGCAAAGGACTTTTGGCAAGGTTCAGTGCAAGTGGTACCAACAGTATATTATGTATGTGGAAGGAATGCCTATGTGAGACTGCCTGCAAATTGGTATGGTACATGTTATTTGGGAATGATTTTTCCTAAGATCTACCACACATAAGATTTAGAGATTTTGGAAGGGGGAGGACGTCCCCGAATGAAGAGAGATGCAAGTGCAGGAGCAGTGATTGGAGATATTTTTGGAGCGATAATAACACGTTTGGGAGTGGTTTTGAATGATGGGACGATAAGGAAGTTGGCGACTGTTGTGGACCAATTGTCGACAAACACAGCTAGGTCATTGATACTAGTTGATGGAGAGAGGTTGTCGATAAGGACGATGGTAATGCAGAATCGTCTTGCTTTAGATGTTTTACTAGCAAAAGAGGGAGGAGTCTGTAAAATGTTGACGGTTCAAGAGTGCTGTACTTATATACCAGACAACAGCAAGGATCTGGAGAGATATATAAGTAACATCACTGTGATCCATCATGAGAATAAGGATTTGACGGAGGAAGGAGTTTGGGAAAAAGTTGGGAAAGGATTTGGCAGAGTGGGAAATTGGTTTGCGAACTTGGGGAAAGGAATCCTTGGATATATTCTGAAGCCTATCATTATCATTGTAGTTTGTGTGGTTTGCTTGTGGGGATTTGCTAGGACTTATCAGTGGTACAGGGCAAATCAAGTCGAAATGTCTCTTAGAGAACAAGAGATAAGGATGGCTAGACTGCAGGACAGTCACTATGAGAATATAAAAAATCTAGCGAGGTTCAGACAGAGGAGAATGGCTACGAGCTCTGTTTAGGTTGGTTCTTTCTCCAGGGAATTGTGATTTTGGGTGATGACACTAGTCATCAAAGGGGGGAACTGATAGCGCGCTAAGATGTTTTGAAAATTGTAGGGGTGCATCATAATCACCGATAGTCTGCACTCACATGTACTTTTGAGTCATATTAACAGATAATCATTAGAAATGTGGATGTAATAACGAATAATGTGAATGTCATGTTAGAAATTTATTTTGTGTTAGTCGAAAATGGTAAACAGCATATAAATGTAATCGCTTATTGCAAAGTGCCTAGTGAATTAATCCACATGTAATGTAAATGCATTAGATCTAATCGTGCATTATAGAGTCTGCACGTGTAGAAGTGACAAATTATGCCTAAAGTGAAGAAATGCAATGTTTATAAATGCAACATTTAAAATGTGTAATCCTTGATGTGTACAGGCCTAAATATATGTTCACGTTTTGCAGCAAAAAGCTTAATTATTTTTTATGTTAGCTGAATTATGTGGGCCCGAAATGTGATTCCCTGGGAGAGCTCTCAGGTGAAGGAATTCAGCAGATGTCATCTACGAGCAAGGTTATTTCAATTTACATGCTTTCTGTTGCAGGTGCAAGGACATTGTCTTAGTTAGTTAGACGGATGCTCTTTGTTTTAGGAGTTAGGTATGGAGGAGACCTGCTACAGAGTATCGTGGAATGCTGATAATTGGATTCTCGCAGGAGAAGCCTGAGACCCAGGTTTTTATCTACTGTTATTGGACTGAGTGCAAGTTTCTGGGAAGTTACCAGCCAAAGGAGGTGTTTCAGGGGCGTGTTCTATGAGTTGTTCGTTTTGTATTAGGGACAGTACCCTGAGGGAGGAGCAGCAGAGAAGAGCATGTGGGAGCAGAGAGCGGTTAGGAAGAGAAGAGAGGGATCGATACTTAGAAGAGAGATTTAGCTTTGACCATTGACTTATGCAACATGAGTGTACTTCTTAGGAACTCATCAAGAGCTGACACCTTTTCTCGATCTGGGTTGGGAAATGCTAAGCAGGGATGTCACCTTAGTGCTAAAGTAGGGATAGAACTAACTGATCATTTCTCTTTTTGATGTAACTGATGATGACTGACTTAGACATTGGAGTTGTTGTTGCTTGCCTAATTTTTCTAGAATGATTGATCCTTTTTATGCCACACCGAACCAGCCTGGTATATAGAATGATTTTTGTATTAGTGCCATGTATTTTTTCAACCTCGTTATGAGGTGTTTGTATGTTCAGTTATTTTTGGCTTTGTAATAAAATCTCTAAATGGTAAGTTGGAGTCAGTGTTCTTTTCCTAGTTTAAGTTGATTGGTACATATTGTTTGTGATATGGACATTGGGTTCTCTCCTTTATGCTTCCTAGCAGATAAAAAGATCCAGTCTGCCGAGGATTCTTAGGAATGGTGGGATAAGATAAAAGATAAGATAAGAATCCGACGTTATCATGTGCATGTCTGGCTGGCCCAAGACGGTCAGCCAAACAGACATGCACATTTTAAAGCGCACAGCTCCCTGCTGCTGACACTCAACAGCACAGGCCCTGTTTCGTCCTGACACTTAGGCCTCTATTTCGATGTCGGTCAGAGATGCCTCAGACCAACACTGTTTTGGTGTGGCAACCGAACGGCTGTAGGTCGGCAGTTCCGAGCACAGTATTTCAATGCGGCCCACATTGTGCAGTCGCAAACTTGCATTTCTCTATGGGAGTTTGTGTAAATCCCTGCACTGTGTGGCAGGTACCTCATGGCCGCAGGGAGAAGGGGCCCTGCTAGGGGGCCCCAAGGTTGCTTTCCAACAGACTTTTAATGTCAGAAAGCCCAACATGGAAAGCCTGTAAGAAACCGACATAATAATCCCGATGGCTGAAACGCCATCCGCATGGGATTATGGTGGGTTTCCGACTGGCTGACAGGCTCTGTGAGCCCGTCGGAAGCCAGACGGAATGACTGCTCGGTTTGAATTCTGACCCCCGTAAACCTAATATGGCGGGCAGAATTCAAACCAAGTATGTCGGTCGACTGACATCATAATGAAGGACTTAGTTCATGATGACTTGCTGAAAAATAAAATGGTATTAATAAAAACGTCATTACCGTTTTTCAGCTCTTGGGTTTGTGGGGTGACGCCCTACCACTCCGATCAAATGGATGAGCAGCCCTTGCCCATGGTGCACCTATTGCATTTCCTGTAGGAACTGGAAAATGCAGAACACCTAACATGCGCTCCTTCTTACCTCCCTTACCTTCATTACTTCAGGGAAGTCATTAGTCATTTGAGCTATTAAGTTTGGGAGGGGAGCTGCAACAGTGCACAAACTTGCATACAATTCCATAAATTATTAATTTCGTAGCTCAGTTTCGCTTGACTGTGTTTAAAATGAAAACCTTACATCTGAGATTCCTGCCGCCATTTGCTGGCTTCCTCGTACCAGTTTAGGAAAGCTAGCCTCTGTTCTGCAGGGGTTGGTTCTTAGGTTAGTTTAACCTTTCCTTAAGGTTAATCAAACATTCGATTTTGAAAGTACCTTCTCCTTGAAGAGAGTTGCCCTTATCACTATTAATGCACTTTATCCAAGTTTCTGTATACCTGCAAGAGCGCGAGTTATACAATCCATTTGATTATCTGCAAATTCTGTGCCCTAACCAGAAAAGGGTTGGGTGAATATTTCATTTTCTGTTCATAAATAATGAGGCATTTCCTAATTCGACAGAACACAAATTAGAGGAGGTTAATTGCGGTATTTGGATGTCGAATGCCCAATCATTTCATTTGGGTTAATCCATTTATGTGTCTGGCACATTCTGTTTTCTTTTTTATATTTGTGATTTATTTTGCAGCAAATTGATTTAATTTGTGATTTCTCTTACAGCAAATGTATGCAATTTGTAATTTGTTTTCCCAATTTTCTCAAACCAATAGATTTGGGGCCAAAGTAGGATATATTCCAGTTTTACTGTATCATAACTCAGTACATTTTCAATTTTCTGTGAAATTATGCAAAATTAACGCAGCCAACCCTGTTGCAAAAATGGCATTGTTTCTGTGAATTGCATAAATCTGAAAAGTGTTTGAATTAGCGATAAAGGCTAGTTCTAGTTCTGCGTAGGCACAAGAGTAATTTACACATACCATATTCCATGTAATATTTGTGAATTGGCCCAATACATTGCATTGGAGATAATGCAGCCAGCCTGAAGTCCAATGGAACCACAAATATCTAAAACAAGGTTGTACATTGCTTATAAATTATGCTAATCTCTAGTGCTGCAACAAAACGTGAGGGGAGCCCTTGCAAGATGTGATTTAGGGGCCCACAAGTCATGCTCTGCCCTCTACCGCCTCCTGAAAAGTCTGTAGTAATGTGTTATTTGCAGCTGTATAACCTACATAGAGCCCTATTTATCAAGGGATTATGTGGCTTTTGTACAACGCAACATGATGCATGCGTGACGCAACCCCAAAATGCAATTTATCAAGCCATGCAAGACCAATTTGTGTGGCTGAGTGGCTTGATAAATCGAGAGCAATGCAACACAGCCTAAATCGCTGCCTTGCGTTACTCTGCCCCAGGGTGGTATACCGTGGCATTCCATGGGAGTTGTATTGGTGTTTGTGTTCTGACACATTCCGGGATTTACCATTACCTGGGAATGAGCCAAAATGCAAAGCCTTCCCAAGTGAGGCATAATGAGGAGTATATAATCTTCCTCTTTCTATATGGCATATTCTGAAGGACTTATCGCCGAGTTATCGGCACGTTATCGCAGCCAAATTGGCGATAAAGTTATCGCTCCATTCACAAGCTGGTGCAAACAGCTGATATCACCAGTTTTCCGGCGATAGTATCCTCAAAAAACATCGCCACGGATGACCCCGGCAACTATCGCTAATGAGATGCAGAGTAGTCGTTCCCAAGGAAAAAGCTGCGACAACACCACACCTCAACATTCTCAACGACCAGCTAGATCGGCGCTAAGATCACAAAACATGCAATAAGGCGTGTTAGCAGCAGGAAATTAACACCTGGTCTGACCTGGTGCAAAGTTGAACGACAGACCAGTACCAGAAAAGGGAGCCCAGACCACAGCCACACCTGAAGACCAACAGATGCCATGATCATGCAGCTCGGAGCCCCAACAGGGCAATAACACCCACCGCCACCACACCCAGGACCACAACCCCTCCCATACCCCCCTCTTCCGCCCTGGTACCACCACCGAGGCAACGCAGAGCAAGACAGCGGACCTTCAGAAAATGCACCAACCACACAGACCCAACACCAGAGAATGTCATTGCCCACTACAGGCTCAAAAGGACAACCATCCTACGCATCCTGACCCTCATTGCCCACAGGCTGATGGTACCAACACAGCGGACAACCAACATTCCTCCTCAGACAAAGCTGCTGGCTGTGCTGCACATGTTAGCCTCTGGGACCTTACAACCAACACCGCCAACTGTCTTGGATGCCATTATCAGCTTGGTAGTACCCCAGTACCTATACTCCTCCCACACTGCACAGGAGCAGCTGGAGACCAAGCAAGGACCATACACCATAGCTGGCTTCCAGCACGTGTTAGGGTGCAATTGACTGCACACATGTCCTACTCATGCCCCTGGTGACACTGCACACAATTGCCTAAACAGATACCACACGCATTCCATCAATGTGCAGGCAACAGTGGACCACCTGGGAATCGCCACCAATGTTGTCGCAAACTACGAAGTGTGCATGATTCTACCGACAGTCCATCATCAACCAGCGCTAACAGGATGGCACCCATGGAAATGCACTGCTCGTTGGCAAGTACCAAATGAACACACCACACCCCCCAACTCCACAATCATTCAAATCACAACTCTGGGAATGCACATGTCACAGACTCACATTCAACATGCCAAACAACATGCCCACCCACCAGACAGGACAGCATAACTTACTGTGGCAACCTGGGCTAGCCAGGTACATGAGCCATCAACGGCATTGCACTTCAGCCACACAATAGCGGAATGCGGGGAGAGGTGGGAACCAGGCATGTGCGACGGAGGCAAGTGACCCATGAATGAGCAGGTTCACAATGCCAAGTGTGACGGAGATGTGCTGGACAGACTGCAGTATGCAGACCACACACATATCCATGTCCACATGCACTGATGGTGTATGAAGTGTAGTGGACAGTGGATGCAACCATGTCATCCAAGGCAGTGGGGAAGATCCTGGAAATAAAGCTTGTGACGTACACCCCCCTGTAAGCGGGAGCGGATTGGGCCGGCCCTGCGTACGCCAGGCCAGCGTATGGGTGTGAATAAAAAGCACGTAGCTCTGGGCGTGGTTCTCTTCCGGAATGCCCAACGTCTCTCCCAGCCCGCCACAAGATCAACGCTGTCGCCGTCGCCGTGAGCGGTGTTGCATGGTTCATATGGGCCTGCTGAACCCCGGGCCGCTGGTCCCCGACCCGTCATGCCCACCCCTGCGCAGCCAAACCTCACTGCTCACCTGCCGACACCGGCGTGTGTCAAGGAGGGCCCACAGCATGCCGGCGCAAGCCCCAAGCCCGCGGCCCGTGAGCTTAGCAGCCTCCTCAGACCATCACGGACTCCGTGACACAGGCCTGCAGCACTCCTTTCTCGTTGACATACTCCACCGGCCAACACACCTGCCAGGTCGGTCACACATTTGCAACTGAGTCTTGATTACGCAATGGCAGAGTACACATTTTATGGCAGATTTCATAACTCTGTACTCCCTACGATGTGGTACCACCAGCTCTGTGCATATGATCCACACAACACCTGTCTGTGGTCCCTTGCTGACTACTGCCTTCGGCCTACACTGTGGTCGAGTAGGTCACACAGTTAGAACTGAGTCTTGATTTGTGTATGGCAGGGTTCATATCATTAAACACATGGAGAGGAGTAAGAGGAAGACGTGGTGCAGTCCACAGGGAAAAAAGGATCCTTGTTACGGAGGTGATCAAACGTACCCGTAGCCAGTTCCACAAACTATCTGTGTGTGTCCGTGTGGTCATGATGTATGCATGAGGGCCCCGGGGGCCTACAAAATTACATTGTGCTGTGTAGAGCGGACTCAACCATGTCCCCGTGGCAGCGGGTAAGACCTTAGATATATGGCTTTGTCGTCACCCACTCAATGCGTAAGAGGAGTTGACTGGGCTGTCGTACGGAGGTCCAGCGTGGGGGCGTGAATGATGATTCCGTGGCTCTGGGCGTGGTTCATTGCAGGAAATGTGCACATGCATGTGTATCTGTCGCAGTGTGGGTCTCCTTTGTGGGGTGTAGGTGGTCCCTCATGGGACCTGAACACCCACGTATGTGATCTACTTCAGCTTCCATGTGCTCTGATCCCACCCGCACCTGTTCATCCACCTCCTGTTGGTTTTCTGGCACCTGGCATTGGAATGCGATGTGTGCCTAGGTGAAGTGTTGGGAGCCAGCTGTGGTGGCGGGTGCTTCCTGCTGTGTGGTCTGTGCAGGGACTGGGTTCTCCTCTGTGTAGCTGGCCTGCTCCTGGGGGTGGGTTGCCTAGGATGTCCATGGACTGTTGTAGGGCGTTGGTGTTGAAGGTGTGGTGGTCCTCTCCAGCATCACTGATGAGTAGTCTGGTCTGGTCTGGTCTGCTCTGCTGGAGGTGTTGTTTGTCCCTCTGCAATGTGAAGGGAAGATGCATGTTGACATTGTGTTAACATGTATGTTGGCTCATTGTTCTAGTTTATATGCAGACTGTATGACAACATACATTGTGACTGTTTGGGAGGTGCTGTATATTTGATGTGGAACAGTGGACATTAGGACTACATGACAGATGTGTGGTTGTACACGTGCTTTTCCATCTCACAGATTCCTGCTATGTTAGATGTGATTGGCCTGTTTCTGCGCATGTGCGGACCCAGTTGTGTCCTCTGTTCTGTAGTGTTGGTGTTGCACTTCATGCCACATTGTCGTTGGATGTGCTGTTATTGCTATGTGTGTGTGCTGCAGTGTGCCACAGGGATCAGGGACATGATCCTGGGTCATTGTGGGTGTGCAGTGTGCTACACATTGTTGTGCATGTGTGCCATTGTGCCCATCACTCCCCGTCCCCCCAGGCCCTGGTCGTTACTCACCCTGTTGATGTTGTTTCAGTTCCTATCATGCTGTGTCCGGACTCACAACTCCTTGAGCCGTCTCCAACCTGATGACTGTGGCCTCTGTTTCATACAGCTCCTCCTGTGGCGCAGGACTCCCACCTCCTGTCGCCGTTGCTGCCTTCCTTTTGGCAGCAGGTTTTTGGTGGGTTTGGCTTTTTCACATCATGCCAGCACCTCTTGTCCTCCTCCATAGACCTCCTCGACACTCCAACTGCATTCACGTTTGTCATTTTGACGTTCACGGGATGGTTAGTGTTCTGTCACCTCTGTGATGCTGATCTGGTTTTCCTGTGGACTGCACCCCGTCTGCCTTTTCCTCTGCTCCTTGGACTTCTGGGACCCCGAGGTTCCTTGCTGGTGGTCTGTAGGGCTTGTGGGGTTTGGGGTGGCCTCTGCACGTGGTCAGGGTGCATCCATGGTGCTACGCAGTTTCTTTTTTTGTCCATTTTTTTTGTTTTGTTGCTTTTATAGTTCATTTTCCCGCATGACGCATGGGAATTGCAGGACTGTCGCTGGTTTTTGCTGATTTTTGTATGGCGATTGGCCTCATCGCAGCTTTTTTTGCATTCGGGTTTCGCGTTGACTTTATCGTGGACATTTGACGCATTATTGTGTGCCTATCGCATGGTACCGCTGGCTTGAGAATACCATGTTACCACAATGTTATTTTCCTGCAATAGACTACGATGTCCAAAGTTGCTTAAGCTAAATTTGCGATGGTTATCACACATTCTTGAGAATATCCCCCTATGTATACTGCATTCTGAAGCACACATAGAAAGAGGAAAATGCCTCAGGGGATTGTTTTTGTGCAGGAAGGTGCCCAAGGTGCCAAACACAGGCTTCCAGCTAATTGTGCGTCAGCGCAGGAAAAAAGCAGAAATGTGCCTTATTGTGATTAATACAGCGCATGCTTGCACATTTCCTATACAGCAGCGCATCAATTGCTGCGCTGCATTACTTTTTGGTAAATATGGCCCATAGTTTCAGCAGTCTCTCTATAATTTTTTTAATTTATCATTTTTTGCAGATTTATATAGCACGAACCCGACCCTATGGTATTGGAGCGCTTTACATGAGCACCAGTTACATCACACAGGGACACATTCCATTTTTTGGTAGGCACGGGGAGATTAAGTGATTTGCCCAGAATCACAGGTTCTGGAATCGACCCGGAGACTCGAACCAACGTTTCCCAGCTCCAAAGTCAGCAATCTAGCCGTGAGACCCCATACTCTCTATAATGCCTTTTCCTTTGTTCTGCCTTTTAACCTTCTTATGGCGGCAGCTCTCTGGTCTCATTGTTCTGGCAGCCCAGTGGTGGGTTTTACCGAGAGATGCTGGGGGAGGTTGGGGGGGGGCTTTCCTTCCAGGCATCGCTACATCGGCAAGAAACAAAGGAGCAGATATACAATTCCCTTGCGCCTCTTTTACACCGCCGTTGCGTCACTTTTGTGATGCAGCGGCGGCGCAAAAGATGCACCATGGTGCAGGGTATTTACAACGTGACGCATCTGGGAGATGCGTCACGTTGTAAAGCCCTGCGCCATAAGGAGGCGTTCCAGCGCAAGGGGGCAGGGGGGGGGGGGAGGGGTCCTGCACAGGAACGCCTCCTAAAAGTGGCTGAGTGAAATATACAAGATTTCACTCAGTCACTTTTAGGCCAATGCTGCGTCAAAACCCTGCGCCTGCTTGAAGCAGGTATAAGGCTTGACGCAGCATTTGACAGATAGGGCCCCCCAGAGCATTGCTGGAGCTGCGTTGCGCTTGCGACGCAACTCCAGCAATGCGCCGCCTTTACGGCTCGGATGCGTCACGCATCTGTCCGTTTTTTCCCCATGGTGCGCCGCATTGTAAATGCGGCGCACCATGGGTGGTGGAGCTGCAGTGCACAATACCTGGCGCATCCCTGAGGATGCGCCAGTTATTGCAAAGCTGCCCCAAAGTTTATAATTTTAACACCGCACTACCAAAGACACTGAAGCTAAACTGGACCTGCTGTGCATTGCTCGGTCCTGACGCCCCTTGTGGCAGTCACACTTACACCATAGGAGGCTGAGGTGCCCCCTCCAGTATGGGGAAGCATGCCCCCCCCCACACCGCAGGGGCTTCAGGGGACCTCTGTTACGCACCTGATAATGCCACATTTTGTTGCTTTTTCTTTTACCACTACTAGAGCACAAAATTGTGTTTTTTTTTGCTGGCAGTATTACATAACAAGCATAGTTAAAGGTAGAGCTATTGGCATTGCTCATGACATTTTAATTTTTTTAATTTTTTTAAAATCATAAATAAATGGCATTGTCATTTACATTGCCAATAGCTTAATCGTTAAATAAATTGCATTGTCATTTACAATACCAATAGCTTAATCGCTCGCAAATGCATGACCTATTGCATTTATACTCACACAGAGCCACACACACAAAGCCACACACATACAGAGCCACCCACACAGAGCCACCCACACAGAGTCATTCGCATAGAGCCCCCTACTCAGAGCCACCCTCACACAGACAGAGCCACCCACACATAGAGCCACCTACAAAAAAAGCTAGCCACACACACACAGAGACACACACACACAGAGCCACACACACACACAGCCACACACACACAGAGCCCCCCCACACACACACACACATAGAGCCCCACACACACACAACCCCCCCACACACACACAGAGAGCTCCCCCACACACACACACACACAGCCCCCCCACACACACAGAGCCCCCACACACAGAGACCCCACACACACAGAGCCCCACACACACAGAGTCCCCCCACACACACAGAGCCCCACACACACACAGAGCCCCCACACACACACACAGAGCCCCCACACACACACACAGAGCCCACCCCCCACACACACACAGAACCCCCACACACACAGAGCCACACACACACAGAGCCACACACACACCCAGAGCCACACACACACACCCAGAGCCACACACACAGGAGAGCAAGCACAGCGAGGGGGTAGGAGAGCAAGCACAGCCAGGGGACAGGAGAGCAAGCACAGCCAGGGGGCAGGAGAACAAGCACAGCCAGGGGGCAGGAGAACCAGGGGGCAGGGGAGCAAGCATAGCCAGGGGCAGGGGAGCAAGCACAGCCAGGGGGCAGGGAAGAAAGCACAGCCAGCGGGCAGGGGAGCAAGCACAGCCAGGGGGGCAAGCACATAACAGATGCTGTTAACAGCTCATTTAACAGTACTCCGTTTGTCGACCTCAGAAGAAATGAACAGCAAGCTGCCTTTTATTGAGACCTCTACATTACAGCGGTGAGGTCATGGTACAAACCATCTTGCCAGAGTGACAACCACTTTAATGGCAGAAAGGGTGACAACCTGTTGGTGCTCTCTCTCTCCTTGTGCCATGTATATACTTGTAAGGTTCACCAGCAGCAATGAGTTCAGTTTTCTAGCAGACACCCTTCTTCTCCTTTATATTCTACTTCTCAAGGTCCAGGTACATGATTTTTCCTCGTCATTTGTCTAGTGGGCATATAGTGCTTAGCAGCGATGGGAAGCTGCTCGAGCAGTGTTTAGGAAGAGCCTGACCGTGCGGTCTTGGAAGCTTGGCCTCAGGGCAGGCTTCTGCGGGCCAGGGTGACGGGATCTCGGAACCAGTTATCCCTCCCCCCTACAGATGCCACTCAACCCCTCCACCCCCCACCAGAGGCTCCATCCCTCCTCACCTGAAGCAAGCAGGGAAACAAAGGCACGAAAACAGCGGGCACAATCACCGGATCATAAGCAGGGAAACAAAGGCACGAAAATGGCAGGCACAATCACCGGGTCACAAGCAGGGAAACAGAGGCACGAAAACGGCGGGCACAATCACCGGATCACAAGCAGGGAAACAGAGGCACGAAAACGGCAGGCACAATCACCGGATCACAAGCAGGGAAACAGAGGCACGAAAACGGCGTGCACAATTACCGTATCAAAAGCAGGGAAACAGAGGCACGAAAACGGTAGCCACAATCACCGGATCACAAGCAGGGAAACAGAGGCACGAAAACGGCGGGCACAATCACCGGATCACAAGCAGGGAAACAGGCATGAAAACGGCGGGCACAATCACCGGATCACAAACAGGGAAACAGAGGCACGAAAACAAGAAAACGGCAGGCACAATCACTGGATCACAAGCAGGGAAACAGAGGCACAAAAACGGCGGGCACAATCACCGGATCACAAGCAGGGAAACAGAGGCACGAAAACAAGAAAACGGCGGGCACAATCACCGGATCACAAGCAGGGAAACAGAGGCACAAAAACAGCATGTACAATCACCGGATCACAAGCAGGGAAACAGAGGCACGAAAACGGCGGGCACAATCACCGGATCACAAGCAGGGAAACAGGCACGAAAACGGCGTGCACAATCACCGGATCACAAGCAGGGAAACAGAGGCACAAAAACAAGAAAACGGCGGGCACAATCACCGGATCACAAGCAGGGAAACAGAGGCACTAAAATGGCGGGCACAATGAATGAATGAATGAATGAAGGGAGTCTTTTACTGCGCAACTTAGCCAAAGGGCATCAAGGCGCCAAACAGGTCATCCAATCTGTAAACCGCTAATGTGTACTATTACAGATATGCCTCAGAGAAGAGCCAAGTTTTTAATGCTTTACGAAACAGAGCAAGGGAAGATTGCCCTACAAGTTCAAGGGGGAGCGAGTTCCATAACCTGGGTGCAATTGAGGAGAAAGCTCTACCTCCCCATGTTGCTCTTACAAATCTGGGAACCACAAGAAGATTTTTATTAGAGGAGCGAAGAGCTCGACTGGGGGAGTAGGAGTGAACAAGGAACCTAATCCCCTCTGGGACGGTCCCATGAAAAGCCCCATGGGCAAGACAAAGAATCTTGAAAGAGATCCTGGACTGAATGGGAAGACAGTGTAGGTTTCTTCTGGCTAACGAGGCCGAGGCAAGCCTGGGGAGATTAAGGACCATCTTTGCCGCCGCATTCTGGACAATTTGCAAATGATGAATAAAGCTCTTATTTATACCCACATAGGTATGTTGCAAAAGTCCAGTCTTGAGGAAACTAATTCCACAGTGGCTTGTTTCCGAGCATCGGGGGAAAGATAGTGGGCAATCTTTCTAAGAACCCTGATGATGCCGCAACAGGTGGAAACAGTCCTGCTGACCTGACGTTCAAAAGAAAGAGTGGTGTCCATTCGCACCCCTAGGTTCCTAGCGAACTGGCAGGGTGGCAATCCCCAAGTGAGGGTGGCCACCAGTCATTTGACCAGATATCCTGATTACCCCGAAAATCAACACCTCCGTTTCTCCCCATTTAACTTCACCGGATCACAAGAAGGGAAACAGAGGCACGAAAACAAGAAAACAGCGGCACAATCATCGGATCACAAGCAGGGAAACAGAGGCACGAAAACAAGAAAACGGTGGGCACAATCACCGGATCACAAGCAGGGAAACAGAGGCACGAAAACAAGAAAACGGGCACAATCAGGGAAACAGAGGCACGAAAAAAACTTATCGTCTCAGGGAGGGTGGGGGGGGAGTCCCTCGTAGACTTCCTCTGCTGCTGATGTGAAATCCTGTGGCTGAGAGGCAGGCGGGAAACCAAGCAGCACTACCATCTTTCTCCGAGGCGAGGCAGAAATGCCTCGGAGAAAGCATCGTCATTTTCTGATTCGGGGACGTGGTTTTCTTTCTCTCCTCTTCCCATTGGCTGGAAGGTAAAATTCCAGCCAATGGGAAGAGGAGAGAAAGAAAACAAGAAAGAAGCAAAAAAAGACGCCCCAGAATCGGAAAAAGACGGGGCTTGAACGGAGTGACGCCCCTCTCCTCCAATGCCTGGCCTCCGTTTAGGAAGCCAGCTAATGGAGAAGAGGGGTGGGTTCAAGCCCCCTACTAAAAAACATTAAATCTCGGAGCTCTGCCCACACTGCTACGCAGTGCGACGCAGTCCTGGACCTAAAAAGAAGCAGCAATTTGTCAGGAGACTTAGCCTGATACTTGATCTGTCTTTGAAACGCAGCAAATGTGACAATATCTGATTTTAAAGGCATCTCTATGTATTGCTTGGACTTTAGCAACCTCCAAAATCAGCTTCAGACCCACAGTTTGGAAACATATGTACAGGTTCAATTATTTTTTCCTGAACAGCAGTGTATAGACCATCTTGACTAATATTTTCGTAATAGCAGAGAATCATATTGCCTACCTGGGTGCTTTCAGAGGGTTTGGTTTTAATTATATAAATTTGTACCTGGATGCTACAAAGTTACATTGCATGATGAATACCTGCATTAGAAAGTTGGGAATAGGTATGAAACTTCTTCTTTATTGACAAAAGCATTCACACTCTGGGGCTTTAGCAGACTATCCACATTGGGTTTCATAGTGCCTGTCTGTCAAAATAAAAATGATAAGAAGGCATCAATAATGGTTAAGAAATGTCCTTACCAGGCTGTCCACAGGGTGTTTAATATTGCCAGAGTCTGTCAAAAGTTAGAACAAAAAGGAGGCATCAATATTGGTAAAGAAGTTTC
This sequence comes from Lissotriton vulgaris, assembly GCF_964263255.1. Taxonomy (NCBI): domain Eukaryota; kingdom Metazoa; phylum Chordata; class Amphibia; order Caudata; family Salamandridae; genus Lissotriton; species Lissotriton vulgaris. The sequence goes on along the minus strand of NC_141694.1, from coordinate 39,070,997 downwards.
CTTACCAGTACTTTGTACTCCTGCATTGTCTGTCATCTTGCTAATATCCTTAATCGCCATTCTGTTCTAGGGTTGCTCTAGCATCCAAAAATTAGCGACCATGATTTGGGGCATTGCTGCATTCTGTTACTGATCACAGAGCAGAGCCTTATTGTAAAGAGTTAGGCCGCGATGAAGAAGTGGGCAGGAGAAGCGTACTATATTTAGCGTACCATTTATATTCCGGCATTGCAGAAATCTGAATTTATCAGGTGCAATAAATAGCACCCACTTACAATTATCGCCTGAAATATGGGGAATGAAACCGGATTCAGTACTCTCCCCATTAAAATCTGCATATCCCGTGATTTACCAGGCATTTTTTCTCTGGTAAATTCAAGCATGTTTAACCTTCTGAAATTTACCTGGGAACATTTTCAATGGGATTTGGTGCTGATGGCACAACTCGTGTTTGTGCGGGTAACATCATTTACTGCACATGTCGTACTTTATTGGGCCAACCATATATTATTTATTAGAGGACACAATGCTGAGTTTTCCAAAGCAATGTTATTTTGAAGATGTAAGTGGTTACCTTGAGGGGGCTAGCATGGGGGCCAGTGCGAGATCTGAGAGGCAGCAGTCATTCCCGATGCATGTGAAACAGTGAGCTGGCGCAGCAGTTAGCAGCGAGATTTGTATCATCCACTGTGACACGTGGACTTGGCTCAGGCTGGACTAGTGTACAGGTGGCAGGCATAATGATGGTGGCACTTCCCGCAGCCTGCAAGTAGGCAGCTCGAAGCCTATTTTCACCAGGAAAGCAAACAGAACAAAGGCACTCTGAAGTAAGCTGTGGGTCTTGATGGTTTAATATAAAGAAAGTGGACGATTTAGCCACTTTCAGGCACCACTGAAGAAAGATGGAGAGAGGAATTCTCATTTTTAGACCCACCAGCCTCCACCTCAAGTCAATCTTAGAGAGAAGGTGGACTTTGACTCGGGCTAGTAACGGGAATACACAGTTGGACAGAGAGCTTCGTGAAGTCACTCAGCCTTTCACAGAAATTAAAGTGACTTCAAACCGGGGACAGTGGATAAACATGGTGGCATTGTGTAAACAATGGTACTCGAGACGGAAATAGGTTTTGAGGGGCAGCCTAGCGTTATCTTTCCAAACTTGAGTGCAGATCCATCAGACGAAGAAGACATCGCTGAGAATGTCAGCCTGAAGGTATTTTTATGCAACAAATCATGTTTAGGTCTGACTTAACAGCGCTGCTGGTAACCTTAAGTGATGAACTGAAAATGAGTTACCGGGAACATTACTGGGAGAGGGGCTGGGGCCCCACCCATATTGATTACCTTGACTACAGCATTTGAGTGGGCAGATATTGTGTGCATCGTCCCAAAGATGACATGTGCTGCATTTACTTTGGCTACTGAAGGGGTCGCCACACTCACTCTAGCTGTCTCTTTAAACGTAATTGCGATGCAGCGCTTAAAGGGGTCATCATCCTGACGTCATCGCATTTGCTGAGATGGCTTTCTTTTAACCATGCTGCGTGAATCAGCAGTGGTATGACCGCATGCGTTGTCCATCAGGGTAATCCGGTCGGACCGTGAGTGTGACCTCACTCAGCTTCCTGCTCCCTCCCCAGGGCTGACCCCCACCCTCAAGCCCCGAGAAACCGGAGCTCCAACCTCTTACTCTGAAGGGGGGGCACCCAACTGAATAATTATTCGCTCCTTTCTCCCACTCCATTATCCTACTCTGCTTCTAAGGGGCTTAGGGCAGAGCTGTTGAAATAAACATTTTCTATGAGATGAGCACATGCTTGCTTTTCTCTGGTCTCTCGTCTAGTCATCATCAGTAAAACGGCTTCTGTGCTCCGACCTCTCGGGTGCACGTTGTCCACCGGGCCAGATTCGATAAATGCCGAGCATTGCTGAGGTCTTGTATTTCTGCTCTTAATTGAAGCATAAATACAGCAATTAGAGGCACTTTAAACAAGCGGATGGATGCAAGGGCCGGACGCGGTCGGGCAGAAATGGCTGCTGCAAAGCTCCAAAATTTTCGGGGGCGTGTTTTTTGGTGAGTGACGGATGATGTCACAGATAGAAAGAACCTAAAAAACCTGCCTCCGAATCTGAAAAAGACGGGGCTTAAAGGGAGTGACGCCCCTCTCCTCCAATGGCTGGCCAGCATTTACGAGGCCAGCCAATGGAGAAGAGGGGCGGGATCAAGCCCCCTACACTAAGAAACATAAAATCTCGGAGCTCCGCCCACTGCTTACGCAGTGCGACGGAGTCCTCAACCTAAAAATTACATGTATCTTTCACAAAATTCACTATTTTATTTAAACATTGAAGTCAAGTCATTTGAGATACCAGCAAGAGGCGGGTTTTGAGGAGCAAATGTCTCCAACTAGACATTTTCTGCTCAAAAAAGTCACCCGTACGTAAAAGTGATGCGACATTTTACACCTTCGAAATCTAGCAAAATTTCGTAACCCTCATATGATGAAATGTGCAAAACGATTCCGGCCCATGCATGCTTTTACCATACATTATGTTAAACGAAGAATTCAAAGTGCTGCCCGATAAGTCCATGGATACTGAACAATGGAATCGAAAAGCTTGCCCATGATAGCGGAATTGTAGTAAATCACTGGTATTATGTAAGCATGACACTTATCAGTAAATCAAAAAGCATTTGTAAAGTGCAACACTATCACCCTTAGGGTTATCAAGGTGCCATGTCTCCACCCAAAAGCCAGGTCTTGAGCTTCTTCCTGAAGTCCCCCAGGGAGGGTCCCATTCGGAGGTGGAGAGGCAAGCCTTTCCAGGACTTGATGGGGATGTAGGAGAAGGAGCAGCCCCCACTGCAATGGATACGGGGGGTAAGTCCAAGGGCGAGTGAGGAGGAGTGCAAGTGTCTTGCAGGCAGGTAGAAATACAGTCTATGGTTGATGTAGGATGGTTCTTGGTCATGTAAGGCTTAGTAAGCGTGCCTGAAGATCTTGGACTGGCATCTCTCCTGGATGGGGAGCCAGTTCAGGTTTCTGAGGTGGGAGGGTGATGTGGGTCCATTGGGAGGGAGGGGGTCAGGATGTGAATTTCCTTTCACTCTCTTCTGTTCTTTTTGTCTTTTTGCTAATCTGGTCTTAATCATCCAACAGGTACTGACTGTTGACTACATAACAGAAACAAGTTGCATGTCAGGAGCTCTTACCTCATACTCTTAGATTGGTTCTACAGACACTGTGATATGTCATTCCTATGAGCCCTTTTGGAGGTCAACGAACTACTGAACCTTATCTACATACCTTCCATATGAAGGAGGCAGTTGTGCACCTTTGTTTCATCTGATGATATTATCCTATTATTACTTCGTGCCCTGAAGAAGTCCATAGTTACGGACAAAACACGTTGGCTGTTTCTGCTGTAAAAATTGGCGACATATATACTTTTTACAGAACAAGAATAAAAAAGAATTGCACATGATTTAGAAATCTCTCTGATATGTATTCATACTCTTACTATTAGTGGTGCACCTTTACTATGTTACAATCTGAAATGTCCTTTTTTAGGGCTGCATCTTGGCAGCAGGTGCTGATATTGTGTACACAAAGTGATCAAAATACCTTTCTTCAATTATTGTTTTGGGGAAACAGGTTAGGTGCGGCAAGCTGGATTTCGCTGCCCTACTAGCGTTTGGGGGGCTGATTGCTGACTACCGTGAACTTGTTACTTCCTTGCCCTCCCTCTGTGTCACCATTGCACCCTGTGCTACCACCCCATACCATTTCTTGTACTGATAGCTGGTTTGGAAATGGGCTATTAGAGCCAGGGTGAATAATACCGTACATTACAAGCAGTTAGAATCCAAGGGGCTTACTTACGAGAGCCCTGCATCACTTTTGCACCATGTAAAGTGGCGTGATGCAGGGCTTTCATAAAGACTAGCAGCCCGTCCCGACGTTGTCCGGGTATGAATTGCTGCCGGCCAGTAGTATAGTGTTTTGGAGGATTTCGTTTTGATAGCATTTCTTATCTGTGACAGGCCTGTGAAACGCTCCGATTCACAGTGCACTGCTGATGCACTTAAGAGTGCGCGTTCAGTAGTGTGTGAACTCGAGTTTCCCTACTTTATTTTTCCTTGCAATATATAGCGCAAACTCGACAACATGACATGAGCACAATTTACATTACAGAAGAACACATTCATTTGTGGTAGGTACGGGGAGACAAAGCGATTTGCCTGGAATCACAGGATGTTGAGCTGATGCCGAGATTCGAACGTAGCTTTCCAGCTCTAAAGTTCGCAATTCTAGAACTTGTGGTGGGAGGTGTGTCTAAAAGTGTATGTCGGTGCTGGCCATCAATGAGAGAGACCTGTGCATTTTTCGAATGGGTGGTGAAAAAATATGTGTATGTGACTGGAGATGTGGCCCGCCGTGCCACCAATGTACTTACCGGGGGAGAGTAAACACCCATTATTCTGCAACTTTCTTTCCGCATACCATCACTCCGCATACTTTCATTACGAAAGTACCATGACTCCGCAATGCCATTATAACGCATGGCATTACATTTTATATGCTTTTACCACGCATACATTTACAACGAAATTTGTTGTAAATGCATGAATGGTAAAAGCATGTTTTTTTTAAATGTTTGGTAAGGTAAGTATGGGTATAGGGGTATATGTTTTGGGGTACTGAGGTATATGTTTTGGGGTGTTTGGGTATTTTTTTAAGGGTTCAGATATAGTATTGGGTTATGGGGTACAGCGGTAGTTTTAGGGTTTAGGGATAGGTATGGGTTTTGGGGTACAGGGGTATTTTTAGGGTTCAGGGCTAGGTTTGGGTTTTGGGGTATAGGGGTATTTTTAGGGTTCAGGGGTAGGTTTGGGTTTTGGGGTACAGGGGTATTTTAAGAGTTCAGGGCTAGGTTTGGGTTTTGAGGTACAGGGGTAATTTTAGGGTTCAGGGCTAGGTTTGGGTTTTGGGGTACAGGGGTAATTTTAGGGTTCAGGGCTAGGTTTGGGTTTTGGGGTACAGGGGTATTTTAGGGTTCAAGTGTAGGTTTGGGTTTTGGGGTACAGGGTTATTTTTCGGGTTCAGGCCTAGGTTTGGGTTTTGGGGTACAGGGGTATTTTAAGGGTTCAGGGCTAGGTTTGGTTTTTGGAGTAGAGGGGTCTTTTAGGGTTCAGAGGTATGTTTGGGTTTTGGGGTACAGGGTTATTTTTAGGGTTCAGGGGTAGGTTTGGGTTTTGAGGAACAGGGGTATTAATAGGGTTCAGGGCTAGGTTTGGGTTTTGGGGTACAGGGGTATTTTTAGGGTTTAGGGATAGGTTTGGGTATTGGGGTACAGGGTATATTTATAGGGTTAAGATGGGTTAGTGTTTAAGGATGTTGGGGGTATTTTAAGGAGTAAGGGTGGGTTAAGATTATAGGGTGCAGGGGTATTTAAAGGGAGCAGGGTGGGATTAGCACACAATATGAGACATGGCATGAAGGGCGGAACGTACCACACACCCCCAGCACATGCCCACAGCACAACGCAGACACGCCCACAAGGGACTACTTTGCTGGCACGGTTCTTTTACCTTTTAAATGTATATGGTGGGCGTCTGCATAGCCTATGTCCTTCCGCTGCAACTGCCCTTTCCAACGCTGTATTGGGTGTTGTGATTGGTGCTGTGGCTCCTGAGATTACCCGCCTCAAAGGTTTGGGCTCTCTCTTTATTATATTAGTATGGATTGATTGTTTGTTTTAGAAACTATTCCTTTCCACAATTAGGGCATATATTGCTGCTACAGTGATGTGCTGTCTATCTCACAATCTATCTACAGCTACTCATCTCCCTGCTTGGTTAGCCTTGGTATTTTGTTCCACAAAGGTGTGTCATGAAATCAGCAAGATGTATTCTGCTAGGTCTGCTTGATGGAGATGTGTCTCCTGTTGAAAACAGATATCTGCCTCCAAGTCATATAATTCCCATACAGTGTTCATCCATTTGATAGGGTTCTTGAAATCCTTGACATTATTGGTTGTGGCTATTAGTGGGTGTGTCCTAGGCATCAACCAAGTGTATGCTGCCGTTCGCTATGTCAGGCCATCTATCTGTGCCCCTGTGAGTCATGTGTGGGCCTGTCTTGCTTCTCTGACTTGACTGGTTTCTACTCCTGTACCACCCACCCACCTCTAATATGTCCCCAGATTTTGAACATTTCCACCGTGAAAAGCAAAAGGGATTAAACTTTTACCAACTCCGCAAGTAGTCCATTTCCATACTTCTAGTTTTGACTCAACACATTACTCTCCACTTGCACCCTTACTTCAGTCGCTTGAGTTTAGTCTGAGGCGATCTAGTGTAGATTAGGATTATGAGCCTTGTCCCCCCAAAGGCACTCCCACTGGCATCATTCACCGCAATCCCCCCATACACACACACACACACACAGACACACAGGCTCCTCCCCACGCTGGATGGGGTATTTATGCATGCGGTACTTGTGTTTAAGCTTGTGTTTTTTTGTTTTTGGGCATATCGGTTTTCTCCGGGAGAATTTAAAAGTGCATTAGTTTGTTGGCAATTGAAAGGTGTGAACAGCTGTGTTGCTTTTGTTAATATTTACATTTTTGAGTTGCAATGTGTGAAGAAAGCGGAACCAAAAATGTATATATTTTAAGGAGTCTTGGTTTATTTGTAGACCTATATAGCACAATGTACGTATTTTCAGTCATTTATAACAACAAAAAGCCCAGAATATTTTTTTAGCTGCCTCGGCTCATAATTTTGGCTCTGATTCAGCTCTTCCCAAACTGCAGCTGGCCACAGTTGCAAATGGGCCGAGACTCAGCCGTGGATGCTGGCGAGGTCCGTACATAGCTGTCCTCAAGTCACTCGTGGCATCAGCCAGTCTGGCCTGCTTACGCTTCCATCATTTTGCATTCTGGGGCCTGTAGTCTACTGTTTATCACTGATTTGCACATATAGCACACGTCAGGGGGCACGAGGCAGCCATAATCGATGCAAATGGAAGACGTGGGTGCCCCGGCCACCGACGCTTTTCTGCATCTCTGCACTTTCAAATCAGGGCGCATTATAATGTTCGAAACCAGGAAAGCTGCACACAGTTCACCGCTCCTCCCCACGCTGGATGGGGTTTTTATGCATGCGGTACTTGTGTTTAAGCTTGTCTTTTTTTGGTTTTGGGCAGCAAGGCTCCGGAAGAGCAAGATACTTAAAAAAAAGTCGACGTTTCTGTTATTTATTATTTTGGTAAAAGCACTCACTTGTCTGCAGGATTTTAGGACGGACGATCCTCCCTCAGGCTGAGTTCCTCGCCCCTGTCCGCTGCTCCTCGACCTCCTCGGGCTCCTGTCCGCCACTCCCCCCCCCCCCCATATGATGTCAGCACGCACGTTCACATCGTTAGCACACACGGCCGGCGCTACTTCTTAGGGACTACTTTTTTTTTATTGTTTATTTTTTAATTAACATTTATTTATTTATTTATTATAGCCTATGTCCTTCTGCTTGCCCTGAGGTTTTCTAAGATGTCTTGGGTGTTCAGATTGGTGGTGCACTTTTCAAGTTTACCTGGCTCAAAGGACACAGTTCTCTCTTTATAATAGTAGTATAGATTTATTAGGTCACACAAAGTCACCCTGCTTGGCTTTGAGTGGCCTCATAAATCATGGGCAAGGTGACACAGCGCAAATCACTGCGTTGCCTTACTCTCCACCCGGGAGTCGTTCCATGGCTGTTTCAGTGGGTTTTCCCAAGCAGCACCCATGGATTTTGACGCTGCCACAGATTTACAAAAACACGCAAACCTGGTGGGGAACCAAATCTGTTCGCCTCCTGAGGTGAGGCGTAACAAGGAGAAATATGTTTATTTCTCCTCGTTTGTTTCTCTTTCTATGTGTGCTGGAATCCTACGAGGAAAACGCCTCGTAGGATTCTTTTTGTGCAGGAAGGTGTCCCTTCCTGCTTAAAAACAATCCTGGCTGAAATGGCCAAAACGGCGCCAGCACAGGCAGAAAGGATAGGCATGCACCATATTGCTTAAATACGGTGGATTCCTGCCCTTTTCACTATGTCGTAGGACAGCTGCCCTACTCCAAAATGACATAAATGAGGCCCCAAATGTGAGAGGGCTCGTCCGCTCAATCTTCTGCAACTGTGGCACATCGTTAGTTACTCTGTTGCATTGCAATTTGGTGGGGTTTCGACTCATTACTGTCTTCTTCTAGGCTGGTCCCACTATAAAGTTATTGCATGTAGGTGACTGCGGTTGGGCAGGATGGTTCACTGTATGACAGCTGTATTAAGGTTTTGAGGTCATTGTTGTGGGGTTCCCAATGAACACCGATTGTTGGGAGAATACTATATTGTCGATAACACTGGAACGGAGGAGGTCAAAGCTTGCCACACCTGCCCTCTCACTAAGGCCAGTTTCATGGAACTTGCAAGATTGCAACAAAGCCATGAGTTTGTGAGATCCCAAGAGACAGTCAATTGAGTATCTTTTGGTGGCCATATTGAGGATTGTGTTGTTCAAATGGGTCATCCTGTTCTCAATCACCTTGCTAAGCCCGGAGGAAAAGGACCTCTTCTGATGACCTCCCATCCCTCTCGAAAGCCAGAGCCTGGTCAGAACATACGCCCAGCATGGATTCCATGTAACTCTGTTCCAGCCAGCACTCTGGCTGCCCACTCCATTCTCTGGGAAAACAAGACTAAAATAGACAGTTATGTTTTTGCAATCCGTGACTTCCAAAGTGTATGGTCACTTAGCTTCTGAGCATTGAGTAGAAGAGACAACAAAGGAAAGCTTAAAAAACAGAGTATGAATGAGGAATAACCTAGGAATAGGGAAAATATCAATTTCTTTCAAACGTTTTCAGAAACTTCCAGAAGATATTCACATTTGATTCCACTCGACGTTTACAGGGCAAAGAACTTCACACTTTACATGCGGCTCTAGAGAAAAACTGGCCACTGGTCTTGTTGTAACACAAGGGAAAAAAGATTTGAGGGGCAGAGGGAACCGTTCAACCAGTACATAGTAAACTTGGAAGCCAGACTATCTGGCCTTTTCTGGTATTCACTGCTCTGTGTATAATGGATACTGCCTTCAATAGATGATGGTTCAAAGGAAATTCCGCAGTAAATGGGCTGCCAGAGGCACAACCTCAACATAGCGGGAATATGATTCTGTCTGGAGGGGAGGTGTTAACCTGAACTTGCATAATGTCTTTTGCAATGCTCCAGTCAAGGCTTACTGCATAGGCGCACTCTTGAACTCAAGATTTACTACCCAGAAACCAGGCACATACCTCATATCTTACCTCTATGTAGGAACTTAGGCACATAGTGTCACAAATTGAGCACCGACTTTTAGTGACCTGTCTTTGATTTTGCAATAAAATCTATGTACTAACATCTCCGAGTGCAGGATGCCACAGAATGGCCTACCTAACGAATATTATTAATTAGGCAGTGCCATGCTTACACCGCCTGTGATTATCTACAAATACAGGAATGGTGGCCTTCAGGGGACAGAAGATTGCAATCTCTACTTTTGCATCCCAGCCTGGAAGCTTGTGTTCCTTTAAAGTTGTCTGACCCGGGTCCTAAAAAGTTGTCCAACAGGGACTAAGTCACCTTTGCTAATAGGTTGCCATCGCCTCTGAGTGTGTTTGCAAACCATTGTACATCTCATTGGAATGTGCAATTAGGAGGTCAGAGTTTACTTCCCTCCTAATTGTGATTGGGAACAAGTTTGTAAACCCAATTTGAATGGTTTTACCTACTTGCAAAATGGGTTTAGTAGATAGCAAAATCCCAGTTTACGTCGGCACACCTTGTGAGTTTGTGAATTCTAAGGTTTGTGACCACAAAATGTTTTTGAATATCCAGCCCTTAGTAAGTATCCAGCACCGGTATTTGAAGGAGCCAAATTGATGGATCGCACTGTACCCGCCAGTCTGCTTGGAACCCCCTCTTTTTAATTTCAAAATCCTGTTTGCCCTGAGGTCTGGCTCCGCATTGCGGTCCTTGTGAGAGGGCGGTGGCACAGTCCAGGACGGGCGGTCATTCAGTGGTTAATTTGTAAAATAATAAGTGCCAGGGCTCTCGTCAGGAGTCTCATGTTAGCGCTGCCTAAAACAGAACCAACTACTGACCATGAAAGTGGGGAGAGGGTGTTGTGTAATGGCCAGAGCTGACAACTTTGGAGCTGGGGAACCAGGATTGAGTCTCGACCTCGGCTCAACATTCTGTGATTCTGGGAAAATCACTTAATCTCCCCGTGCCTCCCATAAATGAATGTGTCCTTAACTGGTGCTCATGAAAAGAGTTGGTGTTGATTAAGTGCAGGTGCTGAGCACCCGAAACCACCGGCTCAAATTAAGCATGGAGCTCATCTATCATTGGTACCCCATAGCTCCGCCAGGTATCTATGCTGCACCACGACTACACACAACCATTAATCAAACCTGAGTCAAGGGAGCTGATTTACAGGCATCTCTCCCATGATTCAGCCTGATTAATTAACAAAAACTCAGGAGTAAGTCATACCTAAAAGAGTAAGAGGAAAGACTTAAAGAATCTGGTACTAGCACAAATAGCAAGGATACAGTGTGCTGGTATGCTGTAGGCATTGGACACCCGTTCCTGTAGGTAACACAGGTCTCACCTTGGCCCATGCCTGTACTGCTCCGCGGAAATCCTATTTAGCACTTTGAGCAAAATGAAAAAACACAAAATGACACTTGTACCGAGGAGTACCGTGAGACCTCTACCCAGAAGGCACGCTGCATAGATTATGAAATTCACTATGCATAATTAGATTCAGAAAAGTTTAACATTTAATTATAGTAAATGAACACATTTATGCACAGCTGTGTGTGCTGAATATTCAAGACTGAAACCTCTTCACTTGTATAAACCAAGATAATGAATCCATCACTCATAATATTAACACGCTTTTACTTGGAATAATGTGCATTCTAATGCACTAGAAAGGGGAAGTTAACTGAGGTAAGCACTCCAGGGTGTGATAGGCAGGGGTACCACTTATTCTCCATCAGTGTCACGTGCCCTGTGCTGCCCCGCCCCCGCCTGACTCATGTCTCACTGCAGTCCCTGGTGGCCAGTAAACAGAACTGCTTCCTGGCAAGCAGCCTGCGGTACTAAGTCTCAGATGTGGGTTCTACCAGCTGCCCTGGGTGTCCGCATGAAGACAGAACAATGCAAAAAGCAGAACTTCAGAAAGCGAATTGTGTGCTCAACGGGGGTAGCAGGGGAGTGCTGTCTGGGCCTTGTCTTTCAGCCGCTGTGCACTTGTGGAAGGAGATTTTTCCTCCAGAAATAGGCGTTGAAATTCACACAGTAAATGTATCTTATGCAAATGACGAAATGGGGCATTTTGCATCTAGGTGAATTACCAAAGCACACTATGGACACACGTGAAAAATGTTGTGGCCGCCATTTTGGAGTTTTTCCCTAAAGGACCCAAGCACGGAATGTACTCCTGTGGAATGGACGGGAGGTAAGACCAGCTGAGATCTTGATTGGCGAAGGAATGTGAACGAATATTTGTCAGCCACGCATCCCACTGCGCTACGCCTTCAGGCACCTAGAGAAATGCCCCTGCCGACACCGAATGCCTGTATTCTTCACTGCTCGTGTAGACCTGGAGCACTGCAGCACAACATTGTATGGCTACTATGGTTTAGGAGCAGAAATGTAATTACCTATACAGGCCCTTTGACGCTTCGGTGAAGAGATGGAAGCCTCTTGACATCAGCGCCTTTTATCCACCAGGCATCCCCCCGCTGGGCTGTAGCCCTTGAATCCAGTTTTGAAAGCCCTTGGTTGCTCCTGGTGTTGCACTCTTTCTGCTAGTAAAGCAGACCTGTGTATTAGGATGAGAGGGCAATAGAATGTAGGGGCTGAGTCTCTCTACAATGTCAGTACCTGATAGATGAATGGATGGATGGATGGGTGGATGGATGAAGTAAAAGGGTGGAACATTAGAAGTTTATACTGAATCAATCAATCAATCAATCAAGAAATTTGTATAGCGTGCTACTCACTCGGAGGGTCTCAAGGCGGTTTGAGGGGGGGGGGGGGGGTGGTCCGCTACTGCTCGAACAGCCAGGTCTTGAGTTGCTTCCTGAAGGAGAGGTGGTCTTGGGTAAGACAGAGGTGGATGGGGAGGGAGTCCCAGGTCTTGGCTGCCAGGTAGGAGGAGGATCTTCCTCCCATGGTGGCTCTTCGGATGCGTGGAACGGCGGCGAGGGCGTGGCTGGTCGATCGAAGTTGGCGGGTGGGAGTGTAGAAGGTCAGGCGGTTGTTGAGGTACCTGGAGCCTAGGTCGTGGAGGGCTTTGTGTGCGTGGGTGAGGAGGCGGAACGTGATTCTTTTGCTAACGGGGAGCCAGTGCAGGGCTTTCAGGTGTCCGGAGATGTGGCTGTGGCGGGGGATGTCCAGGATGAGTCGTGCGGAGGCATTCTGGATGCGTTGGAGTCTTTTCTGCAGTTTGGCTGTGGTTCCAGTGTAGAGGGTGTTTCCGTAGTCCAGTCGGCTGGTGACAAGTGCCTGGGTGACCGTCTTCCTGGTTTCGGTGGGGATCCAACGGAAGATCTTTCGGAGCATGCGTAGGATGTTGAAACATGAAGACGAGACGGCGTTGACTTGTCTGGTCATCGACAGGGAGGAGTCGAGGATGAAGCCTAGGTTGCGTGCGTGGTCCGTTGGTTTGGGTGCGCTGCCTAGAGTCACCAGGAGTTGTCCCAGGCAGATGGTGATGGTCCAAGGATGAGGACTTCCGTCTTGTCTGAGTTCAGTTTCAAACGGCTGTTCTTCATCCACTCGGCTACTTCTTTCATCCCTTCGTGTAGGTTGGTTCTGGCGGTGGTGGGGTCGTTGGCGAGGGAGAGGATCAGCTGGGTGTCGTCGGCGTAGGAGATGATGTTGAGGTTGTGTTGGCGTGCGATGGTTGCGAGCGGGCTCATGTACATGTTGAAGAGGGTGGGGCTGAGTGATGATCCTTGTGGTACGCCGCAGATGACTTCGGTGGCCTCTGATCTTAACGGGGGAGGCGGACTCTCTGGGTCCTTACGGCGAGGAATGAAACGATCCACTCCAGTGCCTTCTCTTGGATTCCGATGTTGCTGAGGCGTTGTACTAGGGTGCGGTGGCAGACAGTATCGGACGCTGCGGAGATGTCCAGGAGGATGAGGGCCGCTGTTTCCCCGTTGTCGAGCAGGGTTCGGATGTCGTCTGTGGCTGCGATGAGGGCGGTCTCGGTGCTGTGATTGGCTCGGAAGCCAGACTGTGAGTGCTCGAGGGATCCGTTCGTCTCGAGGAAGGCGGCCAGCTGTCTGTTGACGGTCTTCTCTATGACTTTGGCAGGAAAACGGAAGGAGCGAGATGGGGGCGGTAGTTCTTGAGGTCGGTGGGGTCTGCTGATGGTTTCTTCAGGAGGGCGCTGAGTTCAGTGTGTTTCCAGCTCTCCGGGAAGGTGGCGGTGTTGAAAGAGAAGTTGATGATGACCCGGAGTTGAGGTGCGATGACGGAGGTGGCCTTGTTGAAGACGTGGTGGGGGCATGGGTTGGTTGGTGATCCGGAGTGGATGGTGTTCATCGTGCGGATGGTGTCTTCAGTGCTGGCCAAGGTCCAGTCGCGGAGGGTGCTGGTGGGGGGCGTCGGTTCTGTGGTGGGGTGCGCGGACTGTTCGCCGAAGCTGTTGTGTATGTCTGCGATCTTGCTGTGAAAGAACGTGGCAAGTGAGTCGCAGAGGTTTTGTGAGGGAGTGATGTCGTTGTTTCCGGCGCTGGTGTTGGGAAGCTCTATGACGATGCTGAAGAGCTCCTTGCTGTTGTGTGCATTGTTGTCTAGTCGTTCCTTGAATGCTGTCTTCTCTGTGGTGGGATCAGCTGGTGGTGTTTGCGGGTGGCGTGCTTGAGGGCGGTCATGTTGTCTGTAGTCGGGTTCTTTCGCCAGGCATTCTCGAGCGTGCGGTAGTTCTTGTTGGAGTTCTTGAGGTCCTCGTTGAACCACGGGGCTTTCGTGCTTCCGGGCCTGCTGGGATGGTGTAATGTAGTCAATGGACAGTGCCCAGTGACCACACTGGTCAGGCACTAGGACCAGCCCGAGGGAAGGCCGAGGGCGGGAGGAAAGGGAGGAGCTGGGGGACGAAAGGGCAGTTCACTGCTGACCACCATGCATGTAGCACATGAATAAAGAAGCTCTCTACCAAAGCAGTTGTCCCGTGGTCACTGAGTCAACAACTACTCTACAACTGGCGACGAGGCTAAAGATACCCTACACATGTGAGTAGCAACTGCAGCGACCGGCGACCGACTGGCCCGGAGCTCGCCCCACGTCCGTAGGCTCGAGCGCGCTGCGCGCCAAGATAAGGAAACGCCCACCGAGTGCCCACCTCGGCGGCAGAATTGTGCTGGGACCTACCGAGCGCTCACCTCGGTTGCCCAAAGCGCCTACCTAGTGCCCACCTCGGCGGCGTGTACTCAGGGAGGACGCCCACCGAGTGCCCACCTCGGCGGCGAAAGCAGAAAACGAAAGCCGACTTGAAACGCCCACCGAGTGCCCACCTCGGCGGCGAAAGCGGACCAGAAGAGCGCCCACCGAGTGCCCACCTCGGCGGCGGAAGCTGGGCCTGACGTGGACCTGAAGAGCACCCACCGAGTTCCCACCTCGGCGGCGGAAGCGTGGCAAGACCACCACCCACCGAGTGCCCACCTCGGCGGTGGAAAAGGAAGAGGACTGCCTTTGTACCTGTTGTGTCTCCAGCGACGGATCCCCGGCCTCGGTGAGTGAAGACGCCGACCCAGCCAGACTCCCGGTAGACATTTGAATGTAATCGGCCGAAATCCCGCCGAAAACGAGATTCACAGCGGCCATCTTGAACTGGCGAGTGCAACGCAAACAACAAACAAGCACTGGTGAGTGCAACAAGACCGGCCAAGAGAGTGAACACGGACTGAGATAGACGGCAGACACTACGAGCGAACAATGACTGACCCTGCCCCTGAGAGTACATCGCGAGCATCTCTCCTGCGGCGCCCCGAACCCCTCATTATCGAATCTGGCAGGAGCATGAGCCTGCGGTGGCAAGAATGGATAGAAGACTTTGACGATTTCATAAAAGCAGCCAAGATAACTGACGAGGAAGGATAACTACTCTTCCTCAGGAACTTGATTGGCAGGGACGGGGGCCGGGTCCTGAAAGAACTACCAGAGGAATCCTTGGTGTCCTACACAAAAGCACGGGAAGCCCTGGATGGTAAATTCCTGCACAAAAAGAACATTGACTATGAGCGGTACACCCTCAACAGGGCAGTGCAAGAGAGAGGTGAACGAATGGAGGCGTTCGTGACTCGTTTGAACCGCCTAGCAAAGGACTGCGAGTTTGACAAATTTTCAAAGGAAGACGCTCTGCGACTAAGAGTCATAGAAGGATGCCTCTCCGAACCATTGAGACGTGAGCTACTGAAGAAAAGCTACACACTAGCAGAAATCGTGGACATGACGAGAGTAGAGGAGCAAGCTGACAATTACGCAAAGAGCATGGAAAGCGGGAAAAGCGAGAGACCGGAACAAGCCTTCAGGATGCAGTCTCGGCATGAACATCGGCGGTCTCCGCCACGTGATCGCTCGTCCAGGTCTAAGAAACATTACCACCAGTCCCACAGAGGGCACAAAGACACGTGATACACGAAAGGACGCTCGGACAAGCCCACCAAATGTTTCCCATGCGGCTAAGACTTCCCACATGCAGATGCATGCCCAGCGCTGGGTGAGCAATGCCGTAAATGTGGGAGAGACAACCATTTTGAAAGCATGTGCGGGGCAGTGTCGAAGAGCGATCACAAGGGAAGCCACCGACGATACCCAAACAGTCGCCATCATGTCAGGGCTGTCGAAGACAAACGTGACTCATCCTCTGGGTCATCACAATCAAGCAGCCGCTCCTGCAGGACATGTCAGTCTCGGCGATCATCCTCAAGAGGATCTCGATCTCCATCACCCGTTTCCCGAAAAGAATGCCTCTATCGGGTGGCAGATCTTGACCAACTAAAGGAATACCCGCGTCTGGACATCAACGTTGGCTCTCACCCCACCCAGTTTGTGCTCGATAGTGGGGCAACGCTAAACTATCTACCAGCCGGATGAATCCACCACCCGAACTAATGGAGGCCCATGTTCAAGTGTATACGTGGATGGCTAAAAAGCCACTGACGTGCCTTGGAAAGTTCGAAACTGACCTTTCATATGAAGATCGGACAATACCAGCGTACATCCATGTCATTGAAGGGCCCGAAGCCGACTGCCTCCTGAGCCTGGCAACTGCCGAACGGCTGAAACTGGTAGATATCCTGTTCAGAGTCACTGACAAACCAGCACTCATCCGAAAATTCCCAAAGCTGTTCCAAGGTCTAGGAAAACTGAAGAACTGTCAAATAAAACTACATATAGATGAACAAGTCACGCCGGTGGCACAACACCAACGAAAAATTCCATTTCACCTACAAGAAGCCGTGGAGAAGGAACTCGGAGACCTGCTAGAAGCAGACATCATCGAGAGAACGGAGGGGCCGACCCCGTGGGTCTGCCCGGTCGTGGTGGTCCCAAAGAAAGGAGAAACGGGACGAGTTTGTCTGTGTGTAGACATGAGAGCGCCCAATACGGCCATCGAAAGAGAGAGACATCCTGGCCCACACATCAGTGACATGATCAAGTCCCTCAACGGAGCAAAGATATTTTCAAAACTGGACCTCAACTAAGGATACCATCAGCTAGAGTTGCATGAAAGATCAAGATACATAACAACATTCTCGACACATCTTGGACTATTCAGATATAAGAGGCTAAGTTTCGGAGTGTCATCAGCGGCAGAAATATTCCAGGAAGCCATCAGGAGAACAATACACCACATCCCACAGGTTCTGAACTACAGTGATGACATCCTCGTATACGGAGCAACGGCAGCTGAACACAACAAAGCGCTGAATCAGGTCTGTCAAGCACTGATGGACGCGAACCTCACACTTAACGAAGCTAAATGTGAACTGCACAAACCAACACTAAAATTTTTCGGACACCTATTCTCTGGAAAAGGAATGAAACCAGACCCAGAAAAGGTAGCAGCGTTAAATGACACACCAAGCCCGAAGGACGTTGGCGATATACGTTTGTTCCTAGGTATGGCCAGCTACTGTTCCAGATATATTCCCGACTATGCTGCATTAAGCTACCCATTAAGAAAGCTCACTAAACAAAGGCAATCTTTCCAGTGGTCCACCCAGTGTGAAGGAGCATTTCGGGAAATTAAGAGAACTGTTGAATCAGCAAAGAACCTAGCATACTTCAACTCAACAATGAAGACGGAGATAACGGTGGACGCCAGTCCTGTAGGATTAGGAGCCATCCTAGCACAGTATGACAGCGAAGGAGACCAAAGGCACATAGTAGCGTATGCTAGCAGAAGCCTGACGGACACAGAGAGTGCCTACTCGCAACCAGAAAAAGAAAGCCTGGCGGTTGTCTGGGCGTGTGAACACTTCCACATCTTCATCTTTGGAAAACACTTCACACTCATAACTGACCACCAGGCCCTAATCACAATCTTCGGAAACCCAAAAGCAAAAATGCCACCAAGAATAGAGCGGTGGGGCCTAAGGCTGCAAGAGTACACATACACCATCATCCACAAGCCAGGCAAGGATGCAAACCCGGCAGACTACATGTCACGACACCCCATCAAAGACAACAAACCAGAACAATCGATAGCGGATGAATACATTCACTTCGTAGTGAATCAAGCGAGGCCTCCGGCTGTACCACTGGATGCCATCTGCGAAGCAACACAAACGGATGCCACCCTGCAAGAAGTGAAAAACATGATCCAAACCAACGGCTGGAGACGCATGGCGGCATTCAAACATGTCCATGAAGAACTGTCGATAGCCGCTAATGGACTCATCTTACGAGACACGAGAATAGTAATACCACGACAACTCAGACAAGGGGTCATCAACTTAGCGCATGAGGGACATCGGGGTGTAGTAGTTACAAAAAGAGCACTCCGCGAAAGGGTCTGGTTCCCAACCCTAGATCAGATGGTGGAAGCGACATTGAAGGACTGTCCGCAATGTCAACTCGTAAGTCGTCCAGACCCCCCTGCACCGCTACAAATGTCCCCACTACCGGAGGGCGTCTGGCAACACATTGCCATTGATTTCTTCGGGCCAATCAAATCGGGCCAATACGTCCTGGTCATCATGGACCCATCGCCCAGCTGTGCGCCTCCACGAAAGCATCAAGTACCATACCCATCCTAGAAGAGGTCTTTGCCGCATGGGGAATTCCCCTAGTGGTGAAGTCGAACAATGGACCACCTTTCAATAGCCATGACTTTGCTGAGTTCGCCCAACACCTCTACTTTGCACACCGCAAGATCACGCCACTATGGCCACAGGCCAACGGAATGATTGAACATTTCATGGCCACGATCAAGAGGACCCTCCAGCAAGCAGAACTCACCGGAAAGCGCCTGCAGACAGCACTTGACGAGGTGCTGCGGGCCTATCGAAACACGCCTCATTCCACCACGGGCAAATGTCCCGCTACCATCATGCTAGGACGCCCAGTGCGCACCAGAATACCAATGATGAACCTGACTGCGCCAGAACTGGATACTGACTCTGATCACGAAGAGATCGCGGCAAGAGACAAAGAAAAGAAGGAAAAGATGAAAGACTATGCTGATGAGCGACGTCATGCAGCCCCCCGCAAATAAAAGAAGGAGACTGGGTGCTGGCAAGACAAGAGCAGCACCGGAAGACGGACTGTCGATACAACGAGGTTCCCCTCAAAGTGATCCAACAAAAGGGAACCATGATCACCGCGGAGACCGAAGGGAAGAGACTCACCAGCAGCTCACTACCCATGGGGATCGCTGACGAGAATGAGAGCAACAACTCTGACCCTCAAGCACGCCCCAGACGTGTGATTAAGAAACCATCGCGTCTGATTGAAGAACCTTAAAGAAACGAACTCGTGACTTGGCCAGGGACATGTCATTGTGTCATCATCCACCGAGGGGGGAGATGTAATGTAGTCAATGGACAGTGCCCAGTGACCACACTGGTCAGGCACTAGGACCAGCCCGAGGGAAGGCCGAGGGCGGGAGGAAAGGGAGGAGCTGGGATACGAATGCATGTAGCACATGAATAAAGAAGCTCCCTACCAAAGCAGCTGTCCGCGTGGTCACTGAGTCAACGACGACTCTACAGATGGGTTTTCAGGGGTGCGAGGTCGTCGGCGCAGTTGGTGATCCACTGTGCAAGGTTGAGGGCTGCTTGGTTGGGGTCCGTTGATCTGGCGGGAGGGTTCTGATTCAGTGATGTGGTGAGCTGGTCGGTGGTGATCTTCTTCCAGTTCCTGCGGGGAGCCTGTTGCCGGATGTGTTGAGTAGTGGTCTTTCTGAAGCTGAAGTGGACGAAGCTGTGGTCTGTCCAGTGGAGTCCGGTGGAATGGCTGAAGGAGATGTGCTTGCTGGAGGAGAAGATTGGGTCAAGGGTGTGTCCGGCGTAGTGGGTGGGGGTGTTTACCAGTTGCTTGAGTCCGAGTTTGGCGAGGTTGTCCAGAAGGGTGGTGGTGTTGTTGTCGTGTTGTTCTCCAGGTGGAAGCTGAGGTCCCCTAGGAGGATGTAGTCAGCGGAGGGAGGGCGTGTGGGCTGATGAAGTCTGCGATGTCTTCGCTGAATTGTGTGCGGGGTCCTGGGGGTCTGTAGATGAGGGTTCCTCTGAGTGTTGTCTTGGGGTCGGTGTGTACCTGGAAGTGGAGATATTCGGCGGCTGTGTGGGTGTCTTCGAAGTTGGTCATGATGCGGATGGTGTTCTTGTGGACGATGGCGATGCCTCCTCCAGTCTGGTTGACACGGTCTCTCCGGGTGATCTTGTATCCGTCCGGGATGGCTATGGCGATGTCGGGTGCTGAGGAGGCGTTCATCCAGGTCTCCGTGAGGAAGGCGACGTCCGGAGATATGGTGTCGAGCAGGTTCCATAGTTCCACGGCGTGTCTGTGGACGGAGCGGGTGTTGAGCAGGATGCACTTCAGGTGGGTGCTGTTGGTGCTTGGCTTGGCGGGTGCGGGTGGGTTGCAGGTCCGGATGCAGGCGAACTTGCAGGAGTGGCAGGTGAAGGGTCCGTGGGTGCGTCCTGGGGTGGCTTGGTGGCAGCCGGGGAGGCGTCCGGTGTTGAGTGCGCTGAGGGTGGTGGCGTCGTACGGTGGGTGGGATGGCATCTGCGAGGGCCAGGGGGTCTGGCGCTGGGCGCGGTCCAGGCGCAGACGGGCGTAGACGGGCTTGCCTTTGGCGCGCCTTCAGCACGTGAACGTTGCGCGCACGTGCGGACTCTGCCATAAGTGGAGAGTGGAGGGGCAGGGCGAGGGAGGAGCAGCTGGTAGACAGGAGCGGGGTGGCGAGTGGGGAGGGGATCGGTGATGCTGGAGGGAGCGGGGGTGGGGCCGTGGGGGAGCAGCGGCAGGGAGCGTGGTGGGTCGGCGGTGGAGGCACAGGAGCGAGCAGGGGCACAGCAGAGGACAGATACGGCACAATAAAATCAGGGGCACAGAGGACAGGCAAAACAGATACGGCACGATAATATCAGGGGCGCAGAGGACAGGCAAAACAGATACGGCACAATAATATCAGGGGCACAGAGGACAGGCAAAACAGATACGGCACAATAATATCATGGGCACAGAGGACAGGCAAAAAAGATACGGCACAATAATATCAAGGGCACAGAGGACGATGCTAAACAACAATTACGGCACACTACTTATCAGGGGCACAGAGGACGAACTGGCAGCGGCAGTGGCGGCGGATACCTGTAAAAGGGGTCGAAGACAACCAGTGACCAAAGACCCTTTTTGTGTTGCCCGGCAGTATCGCCTCTATGACCCACCAATATTTACTCAACGAAGAAGCAGGCGCTGGAGACTGAAAGGCAGGAAACGAGGGTTTATTCTCTCCGGAGGAGAACACATCAATTCAGACAGCAAGTATCGTCACGAGGTGCTCTACCTGCATCTCTGAGGCCTGGCCTCTTATACTCGGGTTTATGATCTTTATTGCACGTAACACATTCTTGCAACACTTTGATATATGAAAGAACATCCTCGTAATCTCCCCCTCAGGCCCGTTCCCACATACATTTACAGTTGAATTCCCCACCCCGGTCACAACAGGTGATGATTATCGCGCAGCAGGACATTCCGCCGATTCACGGAATGTGTGAAGTTTGATCGGATCTCGTAGGGTGGGGGCTTTGATCGGCTCGAGGGTCTTTTGATGGGGAGGGGAGGCTTCCTACAGTACGGGGTAATAAACAGTATCCGCAGGGCCAGGTGGTGGCTTGGGAACAAGGAAGACAGACGGGCACACAGGAAAGAGGGGGTTTGCATCAAAGCGCCTGAGACTATGAAAGGAATGGAGGGAGGTGCCGCGCTGGGAACAGGATGGGATTCTGAGGCAGATCTGCGCTGAAGAGGGGTTTATGACCCAAGGCATGTGAGAGCGAGGGGGTTGTCAGCGTGCGGGGGATGCCTGCGAGGTTAAGAGAGAGAGAGAGACGCGCTGGCTATCAGCGAGGGGTAGAAAGGTCATGGTGCCTAAAATGGCTGCCGCCTACGCGCACGAATGAGCTTGAAAGGGGCAAGATGGCGCCGATAATGTTGACGTTTGCAGTCTAATCTTTAACAGTCCTCCCTTTTCAACATATCTTAGCCAATCTTGCTTACTCAATGTCAATTTTCATCAAATTCCTAACCTCGGCATCATATAGTGCTCTCATACGTTCGTTTCCAGAATCCACAGTCTTAGGGCAAATACAATTTACGCATAATGTACACAGAGGTGGCAGACATTGAATTCCTAAGCATAAACCGCATATCACAACTACAGGAATCAGGATAATGGTGAATAGTCTCCAGCCCCAGTTCTTAACGGTGTTCCAGAACCACCCACCAAGCGACCATTCTTCTTGTTCTTGGTGGACTTCTGAAGAGAGTCTATGAAGATGTTCGATGGCTTTGTACACTGAGGGTGAGTTGTCCGGTATGTACGTACAGCAGCTGGACCCAATAATGCGGCATGCTCCACCACGGTCCGCAAGAACCACATCTAGGACAAGGCGGTTCTGGAGAGCCACCAAGCGGACCGCTTGAAGCTCGGCGGTGTTATTAGCAAGGATCCCAGCTGTGATGTTCATTGTTGTCTCGACTGCTTGGGTCAGATGTCGGATGGCACGGCTGTTTGCCATCGGGCCCCAGAGGGGGACAAGTCCCTTCATAGCATCGAGGAACTGTGCTCCCGTTGAGTCGGCTTGTTCAATGTCCTTGGCTCGCTTTTGTCTGTGATGATTTGCTGGTGCCACATATGTCGGAGGAAGGATGAAGGAAATGAAACAAGTGCCCCCCCAGCCTTTGGGGAGCCAGGTGTAAGCCTTCGTGCCGCAGACGAAATACATGTTTGGGGATGCCACAAAGGAAGGTGGGTCGGTGGAGTCCAGAGTTCCGGAAAACCGGCAAGCACTGTGGCCTACCAGCTGAGTCCCAAGCCCTTCTATGCACATGTGGCCGGTGACGTTGATAACTGACAGGGCCACAGTCAGAGTGGCAGCCGTTCGTTTTCGCAGGTAGGAGAAGGTGGTTCTAGTTGGATTATTGAACACCTGCATTTCAATTTGCTCTTTAGCAGGAATGTCCAAGTGGATTGTGTTGTTGGTGGTCTGCGGGCAGAAGTGTGTCTTTGTTCTATTCCGCCAGGCCCCATGGTAGAAATGCGTTACAGTTTTGCTGGAGGTGGCATTGTCCTTATAGCTTTCTTGCAGAAGGATCAGCCAAGCAAGACAAGAGCCGTGAACTGAGAAAGGTGAAGGGATGAATGGTATCGAGTGTCCGGTGGCGTGGGGTAGCAACCCACAGATCCAACAGTTGGTGGCATTGGTGGCAAGGTTGTGCTGGTGAAGTAGTTGTATAAAGAGTTATTCCAAAATTCCTTTCGCCTCTCTCTGAGTTGGGGAGAGAGCGAGTGTGGTCATGAGGAGAAAGCAGAAAAGGATTGTGATGAAGAGTGCAATTGTCTTTGAGCTGAGGAGTCTGTCTGCTCTTGGGTTTCTGTAGTGGCTATTTCCTGTTGCTTCCATCATCTTCCTATTTGGCGCTTCCATCATCTTCTTATCTGGCGCTTCCATCATCTTCAAGGTGCTCGGTGGTGGGCAGAACCTCAGACTTCGTTTAGCTTCTCTCCTGGTAACCCTTGGTTGTGTTTAGGTCACCGTTCTGAGATTCAACTTAGCCCGTGGTCTGCTTAACCGGAGCTCCCTCCCGTCGGCGCAGGAAATACCCTTCTCTGGATGGTACAGTAGGATCAGAGAATTTTGAGAGTTCAAGTGCTTCGGTATCAGGATAGCAGGTCAGTGACGGTCGGTCCTTGTTCAGGAGCTCTTCTTGGTTGTCGATGTTTTCTGTCGTGGCCAGGGTCGAGGAGATCTTCTTACAGTGGTGCGCATGCACCCAGTTGCGTTTTCCCTCCACTCGAAGTGCTGTTCGGGTGGTGATGAGGACTTGCCAGGGGCCCGTCCACCTGGGTTCCAGACTCTTGGCACGCTGGAAGTTCCGGATCAGGACGAACTCCCCAGGTTGGATGGTGTGTCCGGGACCCCTGGAAGTGTCAGGGATAGCATGCAGCACCTGTTGATGGATAACAGACAGTGTTTCAGTCAGTTGGCATAAGTAATCAGACATTAGGACGTCCGGGACGTCATGAATGGAAGTTGGTTTCGGTGCAGACCAGACATTCATAGGTCGGCCGAATACAACTTCGTATGGTGTCAAGTGGTGTTTGGTAGGGGTGGAACGCATTGAGAGTAATGCCAGTGGGAGTGCGTCCGGCCATTTCAGTCCTGTGGTAGCCACTATTTTGGCCAATTTTAGTTTCAGTGTGGCATTATGTCGTTCAACTAGACCAGCAGATTGGGGGTGGAAGACTGCGTGGAACTTTTGTTTTACACCCAACCCTTTCAAAATAAGTTGGATAACTTCGGCTACGAAGTGGGGGCCATTGTCGCTCCACAAAATTCGACAAAGGCCGTAACGGGGGAAAAACTCCTTCAACAGAACTTTTGCTGTGGCCATAGCAGTGTTGTCACGGGTTGGGTATGCCTCCACCCATTTGCTAAATGCGCATACCACAACAAGTACATATTTCAGGCCTTGACATCTGTCTAGTTGGATGTAGTCCATTTGCAGGACTTCAAAAGGGTGATTTGGGACCCCAAACCCTCCCCGGGGTACTACAGTTCCTTTCCCGGGGTTGTGTTGTAGGCATATCAAGCATTGTTGGACCAGACGTTTGGCGGAGTCCGTGATTTTATCGTTGTGCCAAACTCTGGAGACAAGTTCAATCATGGGGGCTGATCCTATGTGGGCAGGGGAGTGTGCCATAGTCAGTATGGGAATCAGGTACGAGTCAGGTAGCAACCATTTGTTTGTGTCTTTTGTCCGCCAGCAGCCTTCGTCATCTTTTAATCCCACCGTGTCCATTCTGTTAGTTCGTGCTGTGTGCTAGCCATTTGAATGTCCCTAATAGTATCCCTAGCATCAGTCCATTTTTCTGCTTGTGACCTGGTCACGTACATATGTGTTGTCGTCCTACTTTCAGCTGTCGTTCGGGCGGTGATGTCAGCTAGTGCATTTCCTTGTCCTATAATGTCCGTCACCTTCTTGTGTGCCTGGCATTTGATGACTGCAAGCTTTTTGGGGAGAAGGACAGCTTCGATCAAGGCGGAGACTAGGTCCCCGTGCAGAATGGGGGTGCCGTGTGAGGTCAAGAATCCCCTCTCCCTCCAGAGGAGCCCAAAGTGGTGAACCACCCCGAAGGCATACTGGCTGTCGGTGTAAATGTTCGTTGTGGTTCCTGCTGCTAGAATGCAGGCTCGTGTTAGGGCAATCAGTTCCGCTGCCTGGGCAGATCGTTGCGTGATGCGGGCTGTCTCGACCACAGTCCGAGCCGTGGTGACTGCATAGGCAGCTGAAGTGGTGCCGTCTGGGAGTTTGATGCAAGAACCGTCCACCCACAGCTCTCCGTCAGGGTCAGGAAAAGCCGTGTCTCTGAGGTCAACCCTGCTTCTAGTCTGTTCGTCCGTAAGGGTCACGCAGTCATGCACAGGGTGCACATTGGGATCGTTTTCTGGTACGGGTAGCAGAGTTGCCGGGTTCAGTGTGGTGCATCTCTTCAGAGTGATGTGGGGTGCGAGCAGAGTCAGTTCGTATCCAGTCAGTCGGGCACTCGTCAGGCGTTGCGTCTTGGTTTGGTTTAGGAGGGTGTCAACTGCATGGGGTACTAATACTGTGAGGGAATTCGAGAGCACGATCCCCTCGCTCTGTCGGATAGAGATCGCAGCAGCAGCTACAGCTCGAAGGCAGGCAGGCAAGGCTCTGGCTACAGGGTCAAGAGTGGCAGAGAAGTAAGCGCACGGTCGTTGCTTTGGGCCAATGGATTGGGTCAGGACAGATAAAGCGCACCCTTCCCTTTCGTGAGTGTAAAGGGAGAAGGGCTTCGTGTAATCGGGAGTACCTAACACAGGGGCCGAACAAAGGGCGTCTCGTAGTTGCGTGAAGGAGGTCTGACACTCAGAGGTCCAAGGGAGAGGGAAAGGGACGTCTTTAGCTAGCAGTGCAAGCAGCGGTTTTACTGTGAGGCTAAAGTTGGGTAGCCACTGTCGGCAGAAGGAGGTGAGGCCAAGTAGGGAGCGAACCTGTTTTTGGGTCTTAGGGATAGGAGTTTCAAGAATGGTTTGGATCCGGTCGGGAGTGAGTTTCCTTCCGTCTTTGGACAAAAGGTGGCCTAGGTAGGTGACCTGGGGTTGGCAGAATTGCAACTTCTTCTTGGAGACCTTGTGGCCATTTTCTGCAAGGAAGTGTAGGAGTTGAATGGTGGCTGTGACAGCTAATGGAGTGGTATCGGCTGCCAAAAGGATGTCATCGACATATTGCACTAACACCACTCCGTCGGGTAACTGGACTTGATCCAGTTGTCTCTTGAGGGCTTGGCTGTAGATGCTGGGGCTTTCTGTGTAGCCCTGGGGTGCTCGGCAGAACCTATATGAGCGGGTTTTGAGGGTAAAGCCGAAGAGATATCGGCTGTCTGGGTGGATGGGGATGGAAAAGAATGCGTTTTTAAGGTCAATGACAGTGAAGGCGGTGGCAGTAGAGGGAATCAAAGTCAGGATGGTGGTGATGTCTGAGACCACGGGGTACTGGGGTACCACCACCTTGTTGATCTCTCGAAGGTCAATGATAAAGCGGTACGCTTTCTCATCTCCCTCTCCTTGCTTTTTGATGATGGGCAGGATTGGGCTGTTGCAAACGTTGCTAACCACTTCCTCTACCACTCCTGCGTCTATCAGTGACTGAATGATCTTTACCAATGCCTTCTCGCCCTCGGGCGATATCCGATATTGTGGAAGTCTTGGGAGTGTTGCATCTGGTCGGACAGTAATGTGCACTGGGTCAATCATCATGCGCCCTACATCCGAATCCGTTTTGGCCCACAGATACGGAGGCAGAGTGTCAAGCAGGGATGTGTCAGCATCGGCGATGGAAAACATGCGTCTGGGAGGGCAATGTCTAAGCAGAACGGGGTTGTCGTAAAGGAAAACTCGAACTCCGTCTTGAGAACATCTAATTGTGGCTCGGAAGTGTTTCAATAAGTCGAGTCCCATAATTGCGTCCGGGCTATTGGAGGAAAGCAAAAACGTGGTGTCAGTGGTGTTGTTTTCTAAGTCGAAGAGGATCGGGGCGGACAAAGGGTTAGTGGAGGGCGTTCCATCGAAACCTGTCGATGTTATTAGTGAGCCAGACAAGGATGCCCTTGGAATCAGTCGTTTAGATAACGCACTACGTGTTGCGCCAGTGTCTACCAGGAATGGTGACTTTGTACCCAAGACCTTAGCAGTGACGTAAGGGCCTTGCTGGTCAACATGGAGCTCGACTGGATCCCTCCCTTGCCCTAGGCAGTCCTATGCAAAGTCATGAACATCATCGTAGTCGGATTGTTGGCATTGGTTCTGTCTGGGTCGGTCAAATGTGTTTGGCCTGCCTGATCTATCGTTAGTTGCGCCGTTTGGGGGCCCTCGCTGCGGTCCCCTATTTCTCGGTCCATTTGTTATATCCCTAGGATCTCTATTTCTGATGATTTCCAAAAGAACTGGGCACTGAGATTTCCAGTGGCCCGTTCCTTTACAGAAAGCACACTGGTCCTCTCTAATGTCTGTACGCCCAATGTGGGGAGCCGAAGTGCGGTCCTTGGGAGGTGCAGTTTTAGGGACGTTCACCTGATGGTTTCCCCGGTATTGGTCTCGTCCTATAGTCACCCCTTGCAGTTGAGCAATCATCACCCTCTCCTTTAAGTCTTTCTTCTTTCTCTCTGTTGCTCTATCGTTTTCGTTTTTCTGATGTTCATAATATTGGGCCATCTGGAGGATAGCCGTAGGTTTGGAGGCTGCCCAGCTACTCTCGCTGGCCTGCAGTTTCTGTGAGACCTCTGGTGATAGACCCTTAACGTAATTCTGGACAAACAGATGGTGTCCGGTTGCAGTGGTCAAGTCCTGGCCGCTGTAATCGGAGAACACCGTTTCAAACCGGGAGAAGTATTCCGATACATCCTCCTGAGGTTTCTGGCGACAGGCCGTTACTATCGACCAGTCCACTTTCTTTTCGGGGATCAGGGTTTTTAATTTCTGTACGATTTTATCCGGGAGGTCTAAAATGGCTTTCAAAGGCTTTTGTCCGGGTTCTCGTTGTTTATCTATGCCATCGAGTTGTGACCAGTTATGTCCAAACAGCTCAACGTGTTCGACTTTCCGGATTTGCTTCCACACATCAGCTGGTAGGCATAACCCGAAAAACAAGTCGATGTCAGCCAGGGTCATAATCGTTGATCCTAGGGCTGTACCCAACTCAGTAAAGAAGGCAGTGGGGTTTTTACGTAGGTCAGGCAGAGATTTCCAGAATGTCAGAATCTCTTGCCGGTCCCAGGGCTAGTAGACCCAGTTGTACACTACCCTCCCTCTTGCATCTTTGTTGTTTGCATCATCGTGAGTCCCTTCACCTCGTGGAGGGACCCAGTAAGGGGCAGCCTCTCGTATCGGCATCATGGCATTAGATTGTTCAGTCTGAGGTTCGGTCACTACAGGCGCCGTAGGTTCAGTCGTCGGTTTTCGTTCAGTGAGGTGGCGGAAAACCTCAAGCGTACGCGTAAGGAGGTCCGTCGCATCACACTCGCCCTCATCTCCGATATCGACCTTCCGGTACAGAGTCGTTAGGCTCTGGGGACCTTTGTCTCGATACCGGTCCTCGTACGCGTTCAAGACATGGTAGCACAGTTGTACAGTAAAGTGTCGCCTGTAACTCCCTGTATACGAGTTGAACACGTCCGTGATGTATTCTTCATCTTCCCTCCTTTCCACCAGTGTCCTTGCTATCTTATTAACCCCTGCTCGCTCATCTTTGCTTAGTCTGTTTGTTCTTGCAGAACCAACCCTTTGGGCCTCGGGGTCGCCTAACGTTGTTGTTTGCGTAGTATCTAATGCAAGGGGTCCGGCCGGCACAGAGGCCCTGGGGGCCGAAGCTGTGGCGCTACTCTCGCTTGTACCTGGGGGTGGTGGGTGTTGAGCTAAGGGTTGGGAAGGGGCATATGGAGGGGGCATGTAGATGATCGGAGGTCCTAGCAGCAGATCATCGTTGGCTCGTTGTTTCGAGGGTAATTCAGGGTAGAGCGTGGAGGATGTTCTAACCGGACACTGGCTTGACATTTCTATTTCTAGTTTCAATTTGGCTTCCTCTCTTTCTTTTATCTCTTCTTCTAATTTCTGAGCCGCTAGGTGGGCTGCTTTCCGCAGTTCCTTTCCCAACCTACTCTCAGTTCTCTTTTTACGTTGTTCAGTTTCTTTGCGCCACATGCCGAAACTATCAAGCATAGTGGGCGTCGTCTTGTTTTTACCAAGGGCTGTTTCTAGTGCGTTTAATTTATCATCATCGAAGGATCCTATCAGTGGCCACTGACTTTCTCGATCCTTTTTCGTATATTTATGCCACAGCTTGCTATAGGCTATAGCGATCAATCCATGCTTCATGAACATGTCCTTATTAGGGGTGCCTTCCAGCGGAGCCGGATGGTTCATCTCTAATAAGCGGTCCGGGCTAAACAGGCTACTAACCAGTGGGGAGAAGACAGGCATGACGGATCGCAATGGGGATAATAGTCAGCACTACCTATCTTATCACTGCGTGCAAAGACTAGACAGAATATTTCTATTCTACGTTGTTTGCAGGCAGTGAATACCTCAAGAACCAATATCGGGCAATCAATGTTTGGTCAATAAATAAAATAAAAAAATGGTCAATGGGGAGAATGAGTAGGCCCGCAAAGGTCTGCGTCACCTACCCTTTCACTATCTGCAAAGAGGGGGGCCTATTCTTTCCTGTTTGCAGACAGAGAATCTCCAGAAAACAATCCGTAACAGTTAATCAATGGGGAAGGGCAATTGATCAGTGGGGGAGAAAGATAGGTCCAACGGACGCGTACCTATCCTTCGCTGTTTGTAAAGGGAGAGCCTGTTGTTTCTCCGTTTGCAGACAGCGAATCTCCAATATAAATTAACAAAAAGTAATACTAGTATTTTCCATCAATTATCAATTATTTCGCGATTTGTCGTGTTTACACGACCTTACCCGGACCGCATGGACAGTTTCTTGTCTTCCGAATCCAGCGCCCGATCGTCCTCTTCTCTTCGTACTCCTCGTGGCACTCCTGATGGTTCCCAGTCAGGACCGTAGATCACTCAAGAGAGGTCCGTTCGGAACCAGTGAAGTTCGGATGATCGGCTGTCAGACGAGGGTCTATCGGACAGGGTACCTTCCGATCGTTGCAGTCGTTCACTCTGTCGTCAGGACCTCTCCCACTGGATCCACGAGTCGCTGATGGGCCCCACGCTTGGGACGCCAATTGTAAAAGGGGTCGAAGACAACCAGTGACCAAAGACCCTTTTTGTGTTGCCCGGCAGTATCGCCTCTATGACCCACCAATATTTACTCAACGAAGAAGCAGGCGCTGGAGACTGAAAGGCAGGAAACAAGGGTTTATTCTCTCCGGAGGAGAACACATCAATTCAGACAGCAAGTATCGTCACGAGGTGCTCTACCTGCATCTCTGAGGCCTGGCCTCTTATACTCGGGTTTATGATCTTTATTGCACGTAACACATTCTTGCAACACTTTGATATATGAAAGAAAATCCTCGTAATCTCCCCCTCAGGCCCGTTCCCACATACATTTACAGTTGAATTCCCCACCCCGGTCACAACAGGTGATGATTATCGCGCAGCAGGACATTCCGCCGATTCACGGAATGTGTGAAGTTTGATCGGATCTCGTAGGGTGGGGGCTTTGATCGGCTCGAGGGTCTTTTGATGGGGAGGGGAGGCTTCCTACAGTACGGGGTAATAAACAGTATCCGCAGGGCCAGGTGGTGGCTTGGGAACAAGGAAGACAGACGGGCACACAGGAAAGAGGGGGTTTGCATCAAAGCGCCTGAGACTATGAAAGGAATGGAGGGAGGTGCCGCGCTGGGAACAGGATGGGATTCTGAGGCAGATCTGCGCTGAAGAGGGGTTTATGACCCAAGGCATGTGAGAGCGAGGGGGTTGTCAGCGTGCGGGGGATGCATGCGAGGTTAAGAGAGAGAGAGAGACGCGCTGGCTATCAGCGAGGGGTAGAAAGGTCATGGTGCCTAAAATGGCTGCCGCCTACGCGCACGAATGAGCTTGAAAGGGGCAAGATGGCGCCGATAATGTTGACGTTTGCAGTCTAATCTTTAACATACCGGGATCCTCCGGATGGGCCACGCGGCGGGAGGAGCGACCGGCTCTGACCAGGTCAGGTCAGGTCACAGCTCCCCGCCTCGCGGACACCACCTTTTGCGTCCAGGGGCAGGGAGGAGCAGCTGGGAGGCGGGAGCGGGGTGGCGAGTGGGGAGGGGAGCGGTGATGCTGGAGGGAACGGGGGTGGGGCCGCGGGGGAGCAGCAGCGGGGTGGGTCGGCGGTGGAGGCACAGGAGCGAGCAGGGGCACAGCAGAGGACAGATACGGCACAATAAAATCAGGGGCACAGAGGACAGGCAAAACAGATATGGCACAATAATATCAGGGGCACAGATGACAGGCAAAACAGATACGGCACGATAATATCAGGGGCACAGAGGACAGGCAAAAAAGATACGGCATAATAATATCAGGGGCACAGTAAGGATGGGCGGAAAATCCGTTTCGCTCGCGGATTTTGCGGATTTTTGGGAAATTCGCAATCCGCGAGATTTGCGAATTTCCCGCAAAATCCGCAAATTCGCACGCAGCGGATTTTTTTTGCGGCGCGCGGCGTTGGTGATACAATTTTTGCGGCACGCGGCGTGTTTGCCGAGTTGTTTTTCTCGATAGTTTGCGAGTGCTGCGCCATTTTGGATCTTGCTGTGTGATCCCGCGGGAATTGGCGAGCGCGATTACGTCATCGCGGCTTGCCAGCGAGAGTTTGTCAACGCGAGTACGGCGAGATCACGTCTCGTGGTACTTCGCAATTGCGAGATTTGAGATGCGGCGAGCGAAAATATAAAATTTGCAATTCTGCACAAGAAATCCACCAGCAAGCAGCATAAACCTTCTTGAAATGATGATTTTTATCTGAATAACTCCTTAGGTTGACATTTGCCTGCACTTTTTTAGCGAGGAGTCCATTTTGGGGAGGGGGGAAGGGGGTGGGAGGAAGGAAGTGCCCCACAGTCTTCAACTTCCTGTTCCTGTTCAGCAGGCTCCTCCCAGTGCTTTGTCCATCTCCTGGTCACTTTTCATTTGGATCTGGAGCTGGAAGGATTACTTTTTGTGGATGCTGCTGGATATTTGGATTTGAGGCCTTTTTGACTTTCTTTGGATCACTGTTGGATTAGAAATTTTACAAGTAAGTTTGTTTGGGGCATTACAGTTGCTGCAACTAAAATTTTGGAATTTTCGATTTTTGGGCTGTTTTGGGGCCTTTTGCCCAGGGGTACTCAGTGGTGGGTGGACTGAGTCTTTCTGTGGGTTGTCTTGAACTTAAACATCATGGAGGCCATGGATGGATTGGGATTGTGCTGATTTTTCAGTGATTTTCGTTTTTTGGGGCTGTACTTGTGGCCTTTTCACCAGGGGTATTTGAGTCTAGCATGGGCCTAGTCTTTCTGTAGGTTGTCTTGAATTTAAACATCATGGAGGGCATGGATGGATTGGGATTGTGCTGATTTTTCAGTGATTTTCGTTTTTTGGGGCTGTACTTGTGGCCTTTTCACCAGGGGTATTTGAGTCTAGCATGGGCCTAGTCTTTCTGTGGGCTGTCTTGAACTTAAACATCATGGAGGGCATGGATGGAATGGGATTGTGCTGATTTTGCAGTGTTTTCCGATTTTTGGGGGTGTTCATGGGGAGGGACAGGCCATGTGGCTGGTGGCCATTTGGAGTGCAGCTACAGGCACTGGCCATGTGCTGGCAGGCAAGTGGCCATTTTGAATGCAGGCTTTGTTGTTAGGCCTGCAACCATTTTGCCTACTTTTCAACCTTTATTTATGCCCAGGGGTAGTGAGTCTTGCATGGGCCTAGTCTTTCTGTGGGTTGTCTTGAATTTAAACATCATGGAGGGCATGGATGGATTGGGATTGTGCTGATTTTGCAGTGTTTTTCGATTTTTAGGGGTGTTCATGGGGAGGGACAGGCCATGTGGCTGGTGGCCATTTTGAGTGCAGCTACAGGCACTGGCCATGTGCTGGCAAGCAAGTGGCCATTTTGAATGCAGGCTTTGTTGTTAGGCCTGCAACCATTTTGCCTACTTTTCAACCTTTATTTATGCCCAGGGGTAGTGAGTCTTGCATGGGCCTAGTCTTTCTGTGGGTTGTCTTGAATTTAAACATCATGGAGGGCATGGATGGATTGGGATTGTGCTGATTTTTCAGTGATTTTCGTTTTTTGGGCCTGTACTTGTGGCCTTTTCACCAGGGGTATTTGAGTCTAGCATGGGCCTAGTCTTTCTGTAGGTTGTCTTGAATTTAAACATCATGGAGGGCATGGATGGATTGGGATTGTGCTGATTTTTCAGTGATTTTCATTTTTTGGGGCTGTACTTGTGGCCTTTTCACCAGGGGTATTTGAGTCTAGCATGGGCCTAGTCTTTCTGTGGGCTGTCTTGAACTTAAACATCATGGAGGGCATGGATGGAATGGGATTGTGCTGAGTTTGCAGTGTTTTTCGATTTTTGGGGGTGTTCATGGGGAGGGACAGGCCATGTGGCTGGTGGCCATTTTGAGTACAGCTACAGGCACTGGCCATGTGCTGGCAAGCAAGTGGCCATTTTGAATGCAGGCTTTGTTGTTAGGCCTGCAACCATTTTGCCTACTTTTCAACCTTTATTTATGCCCAGGGGTAGTGAGTCTTGCATGGGCCCAGTCTTTCTGTGGGTTGTCTTGAATTTAAACATCATGGAGGGCATGGATGGATTGGGATTGTGCTGATTTTTGCAGTGTTTTTCGATTTTTGGGGGTGTTCATGGGGAGGGACAGGCCATGTGGCTGGTGGCCATTTTGAGTGCAGCTACAGGCACTGGCCATGTGCTGGCAGGCAAGTGGCCATTTTGAATGCAGGCTTTGTTGTTAGGCCTGCAACCATTTTGCCTACTTTTCAACCTTTATTTATGCCCAGGGGTAGTGAGTCTTGCATGGGCCTAGTCTTTCTGCGGGTTGTCTTGAATTTAAACATCATGGAGGGCATGGATGGATTGGGATTGTGCTGATTTTTCAGTGATTTTCGTTTTTTGGGCCTGTACTTGTGGCCTTTTCACCAGGGGTATTTGAGTCTAGCATGGGCCTAGTCTTTCTGTGGGCTGTCTTGAACTTAAACATCATGGAGGGCATGGATGGATTGGGATTGTGCTGATTTTGCAGTGTTTTTCGATTTTTTTTGTGCTGTATAACTGAACTGATGTTCCTCTGTCTTCCATTGTTTTTAGGTGCACAAGACTCAAGAGAACCACCAGTGCCAGGAAGAAGTCCTGCAGCGGTGTGTGTGTGCAGCATAACGTCACGCGACGTCACGTCTGGCCTCAGACAACTCTACAATTCGTGCAACTGCGGCCTGCTGTCTGACCTGCTCTGAAGAAGATGGCCCCAAAAAAAGGTCTCCGTAGCTCCTCTAGCAAGAAAGTTGCTAGTAAGGAGCAGAAGAAGCAAGTTACCAAGGAGGCTGGTGTGCCACCCGCCACGTTTTTTGGGAGCAAAAAAAAAAGTACGCCTGCAGCAGCAGGATCTGCTGGGGACCAAGCTGGGAGCAGCACCCCTGCTCCATTGGGTTCAGTGCCTCCACCACCACGCCAACTTAAGTCAAAGCCCTTGAGTGCTTCAGAGGCAGTCAGTGTACTTCTCCAATCAACATCAATCAGTGATGTTGGCTCATCGCAAGAAAGTAGCAGCAATGTCCCTGAATCAACACAGGTTGTTGTAACTCATCTGACAAGTGTTGAACAACCACAGCCGCAACAACAACACCATGTGCCAGTAAACATGTGGAAGGAGAGGCAGCAAAAGGAGATGCGCAAGCAGAGGTGCGTGGAGGGTCACAAGTGCCCACAATAGTTGTTCCTCCCGAAGTAGGGGCACATCAGGAAATCGACAATGAAGCCGAGGTATCATTGGAAGCCACTCCTCCTGATGATCATTCATTGTCTTCCACATCCCTAGCAAGGAAAAGATCAAGGGGGGTGTCTACATCTTCTTCAAGCCCACCTCCTTCTGATGATACGGATCCAGCTTGGAAACCACCACTGCGGTCTGAGAGTGAGGCACACCATGATCTGACAAAGGTACCTAAGCGTAAAAGGAAGGTCGTCGAAAAACTCATACCTATGGAGTGTGATGAGGCTCAACAAGAAGTGACAGATGCTGCTGGTGATGAAGCCTCTCACGATGACGACGAGCCAGTCATCACAAAGGTCACTGCAGCCCCACCGGGCATGCAGCAAAGAGACATTTTGACCCTATCCCGAGAAGCTGCTGAGCGTGATGATGATGTCGACGAGGAGGCAATGGAAATGGAAACACAACAATCATTAGATTTGGAGTTCAGTAGTACTCCAACACCTACCGCTTCCATATTTCTAACTCGCAAGAAGGGACCTACATCCACCTCGACCTCAATTCGTGGTGGTGAAAGTGCAAAACGTACTGAAGTTCGGCAATCCACATCTTCCACTTCATCTGGCATTAGCAGCAGGACCACCACCACCAGTATCGCCCCCTCCTCCGGCCCCCAAAGACATTTCAAGTCTGCAGTTTGGGACTTCTTTAGTGTTTGCCCAAAAAATGAAACCGTAGCCATTTGTAGCATGTGTAAGCTTCGAGTTAGTCGTGGTAAGTTGGGTTCCAACTATGGTACCGGAGGCCAGAGAGGTCATCTTGAA
Organism: Lissotriton vulgaris; assembly: GCF_964263255.1. Lineage (NCBI taxonomy): Eukaryota > Metazoa > Chordata > Amphibia > Caudata > Salamandridae > Lissotriton > Lissotriton vulgaris. The sequence continues at coordinate 39,035,371 of NC_141694.1, read as the reverse complement.
AGAAAGCACGCTGTCAAATGGTTTGCGCACCTACAGGCGATCAAGGAAGCCCGAATTGCACGTAATGCTGTTTCATCTGATGATGACGAGGAGGAAGAAGACGATTCAAACACTTCACTTACACCCAGTACTCCTGTCAGCAGCACACCCCATGTGAGGCACACTAAGAGTGTGGGAGAGAGTGAGACATCATTGCGGAAAAGTTCATCAGCGAGCGTAACTGGGTCGAAGATATCATCATCATCCCGTAAATCCTTGGTCCAGGGCAACATTAAAAAGATGTTGTTTACAGAAGCGCAATATGAACGCAACCACCCAATGACGCGTCTGTATAACACTAAGCTGGCTAAAATGCTAGCTCTGGACCTTCTCCCTTTTTCTTTTGTAGAAGGGGTTGGTTTTCTAGAATTAGTGGCAGCGCTCTGCCCTAAATGGAAGGTTCCTAGCCGGTTCTATTTTGCCCGAGTTGCGGTTCCAGCACTACATGAAGATGTTCTGAAGGTGATTGGGGCAGCTTTGCAGAAGAGTGCTGTTCACACTATACATCTGACAACAGACATGTGGACCAGTGGCGCAGGCGCTGATTACATGTGCATCACTGCACACTGGGTCTCTTTTTCAGGGGCTAAAGCAAAGCTAAACGCAGGTGTTGACACGGACATTGTTTTTAAAGCTGCTCGGAAACATGCAACACTAGCCATGTTTGGTTTGGAGAAACGTCACACAGCAGAAAACATTTTGGATGTGTTTAACACAAAGGTCCTTAACTGGCTGTCCGCACTAAAACGCCGGGTTGGTTATGTTTCCACGGACAATGGCGCCAATATAGTTAAGGCCATGAGGGACGGTTACTATTTCAGGGTGCCGTGTTTGGCGCACTGTATAAACCTGGTTGTCCAAAAATTCTTGGGTAATAAAGGCAGTGCAGCGTACAGTGTATTGGACACCTGCCGAAAAATGTGCAAGCATTTCAGCCATTCTTTTAAGGCCCGGAAGCAGCTGAGGAGCCTGCTATATCAACGTAATATGCCAGTGAAAGCACTCATCCAGGAGGTGGTAACACGTTGGAACTCAACCTTCTACATGCTTGAGCGTCTGTATGAGCAGTATACGGAACTCGATCAATATTTCCTTACAGAGGGTACAGAGGAGCTGAGGATGGGTGGGCCGCAATGGAACATAGTTCAAAGCCTGACACGCATGCTTCGTCCTTTTGAGTGCAGTCAGCAAGGAGGACTCTAATTTGGGAAAAGCTATCCCATTGTTGTACATGCTGGAGGACCAACTGAAGGAGGTGTGTTCTGTGTTTGAAAAAGATGACAAAAACCAAGACTCTTTGCTTCTGGCTGAGCAATTATTAGAGCTCCTACAAGGTGATGAACGTCTTAAAAAGATCCACTCAGAAGAGCATTACATTTGTGCTACTATTCTGGATCCACGCTACAAAAAGGCGCTGGCAGGCCAAGCATTCTTTCCTTTTGATGATCAACATGTTCCAAAGTACAAACGTTGGCTAGCCTTGTCAGCCAAGAGGTTTGAAAGAGAACGGCTGGAAATTGAAGGAAATGGCAGTACATCAGCAGGCCATCCCCAGTCAAAACAATCCACTTCTGCACCTGTGGCTGTGGCACAAGTGACCTCTCAGCCGTTAAAGACACCGGCAACCGGATCATCTGCACGAGACACAACAGAAACATTGGAGGCTGAAGAGGATTGGCTAGCTCTGCGTGGGTTTGGTTCTCAAAAGGTCAGAGGCACAGCAAGAGCTAAGCAAAGTGGAGGAACCTTGGAAGAGGACCTTGAGTCGATGGTGAAGGACTATCTGAATGACTCAACAGAGGTCTATGTTAATTCTGACCCATTGGCGTATTGGCATGGGAAAAAAGAATTGTGGCCACAGCTCACCAACCTGGCTTTAAACTACTTGTCTTGCCCACTCGCAAGCGTGTCTTCTGAACGGGTTTTCAGTGCTGCTGGTGGCATTGTAACTCCCAAACGGAGCCGCCTCTCGCCCACAAATGTGGAGAGGTTAACAATGATCAAGATGAATCAGCACCTCATACCACCAGATTTCAGAGTACGAGAAAGCGTGCCGGATGAAGAGGAGGTGGCCAGCAACATAGATAAGGGAATTTCTACTCTGTCAGGTGACACTGAGCTCACCCTGCCTGAATTCGCAGAGTATGATGACGAAGCCTTATTCTTATTCCTGGACCGTGATACCGAGCCCTGAGAATGAGACAACGAATCAATAACTTTCTTTTTCGTCCCTATTCACTTTTATTCCTGTGTGTCTGTCTTTCTTTGTTGTGCACAGTTAATATATTTCAAACTTTAATCAGATAATCACAAAATCAAGCCCATCAGCAGAACTGTCTTCACTGGTTTGCTAATTGATTTGAAGTTGCCGCAGTCTGCATTCCTCAGGTTCACAAGTTCAGAAGAACATGCTCCTCTATCCTCTTCCTCCAGACTCCTATTTCCATCAAACCAGAGGGCTGGTTTACGCCCAATGAAGAAAGACTCAGCACTTGTGGGGGTGTTGTTGTACCTCTTTGCAGGTGAGTTGACGGCTCTGGGACCATTGTTGGGAAGCTCTAATACCGGATAAAAGTGGTTTGGACCAAATCCCAGGAAGAATTTTTTTTGTGTTTTTGATGACTTGCTTGCCTTTTAGGTGCTCTTAGGGAAGGTTCCGTCTGTTTGTGGGTGAGTTTCGTGGTCTGGGAGCACTGCTGGGACACTCTAATCTTGATTGCATTTGCTTTTCAGGAAATCCGTCGTGGCAACCCCGACTTATGGCCTAGCTACGCAGCGCGTTTGGACCGAAGGCCGAGAAATATTGCAAGTATGAGATTTTGCTTTTGGCCTGTTTGGGGGTGTTATGCTTCTTGGCGGGTGGGTTGGCGGGTCTTGGGGCATTCCTGGGAAGGTCTAATACCGGGTAGAAGTGGTTGGGACAAAATCCAGGCCGATTTTTTTTTGGCTATTTCTGACATTTTGCTCAATGTAGCGTTTTCTGGGGCCTGTTTGGGGGGCTTCCTGGTGTTTGTGGGTGAGTTACGTGGTCTGGGAGCACTGCTGGGACACTCTAATCTTGATTGCATTTGCTTTTCAGGAAATCCGTCGTGGCAACCCCGACTTATGGCCTAGCTACGCAGCGCGTTTGGACCGAAGGCCGAGAAATATTGCAAGTATGAGATTTTGCTTTTGGCCTGTTTGGGGGTGTTATGCTTCTTGGCGGGTGGGTTGGCAGGTCTTGGGGCATTCCTGGGAAGGTCTAATACCGGGTAGAAGTGGTTTGGACAAAATCCAGGCCGATTTTTTTTGGGCTATTTCTGACATTTTGCTCAATGTAGCGTTTTCGGGGGCCTGTTTGGGGGGCTTCCTGGTGTTTGTGGGTGAGTTTCGTGGTCTGGGAGCACTGCTGGGACACTCTAATCTTGATTGCATTTGCTTTTCAGGAAATCCGTCGTGGCAACCCCGACTTATGGCCTAGCTACGCAGCGCGTTTGGACCGAAGGCCGAGAAATATTGCAAGTATGAGATTTTGCTTTTGGCCTGTTTGGGGGTGTTATGCTTCTTGGCGGGTGGGTTGGCGGGTCTTGGGGCATTCCTGGGAAGGTCTAATACCGGGTAGAAGTGGTTGGGACAAAATCCAGGCCGATTTATTTTTGGCTATTTCTGACATTTTGCTCAATGTAGCGTTTTCGGGGGCCTGTTTGGGGGGCTTCCTGGTGTTTGTGGGTGGGTTTCGGGGTCTGGGCGCACTGCTGGCTATATATACTTTACTTTGCAAGAGGTTTGAAGCAAATCCATGGTGGCAGAGGGGAGTTAGGGCCTAGCTGCAGAGCGCGCGCGGAGTGATTTGGGAAATTTGTGAAAAATTGACTAAGTCCCTGTTTTTGTACTTTTGCTCTTTGGCTGTTTGGGGGTCTTCTACTCGTTTTCTCCTGGGTTGACGGCTCTGGGGCCATTGCTGGGAAGCTCTAATACCGGATAAAAGTGTTTTGGACCAAATCCCAGGCGGAATTTTTTTTGTGTTTTTGATGACTTGCTTGCCTTTGAGGTGCTCTTAGGGGGGCTTCCTGGTGTTTGTGGGTGAGTTTCGTGGTCTGGGAGCACTGCTGGGACACTCTAATCTTGATTGCATTTGCTTTTCAGGAAATCCGTCGTGGCAACCCCGACTTATGGCCTAGCTACGCAGCGCGTTTGGACCGAAGGCCGAGAAATATTGCAAGTATGAGATTTTGCTTTTGGCCTGTTTGGGGGTGTTATGCTTCTTGGCGGGTGGGTTGGCGGGTCTTGGGGCATTCCTGGGAAGGTCTAATACCGGGTAGAAGTGGTTGGGACAAAATCCAGGCCGATTTATTTTTGGCTATTTCTGACATTTTGCTCAATGTAGCGTTTTCGGGGGCCTGTTTGGGGGGCTTCCTGGTGTTTGTGGGTGGGTTTCGGGGTCTGGGCGCACTGCTGGCTATATATACTTTACTTTGCAAGAGGTTTGAAGCAAATCCATGGTGGCAGAGGGGAGTTAGGGCCTAGCTGCAGAGCGCGCGCGGAGTGATTTGGGAAATTTGTGAAAAATTGACTAAGTCCCCGTTTTTGTACTTTTGCTCTTTGGCTGTTTGGGGGTCTTCTACTCATTTTCTCCTGGGTTGACGGCTCTGGGGCCATTGCTGGGAAGCTCTAATACCGGATAAAAGTGTTTTGGACCAAATCCCAGGCGGAAAATGTTTTGTGTTTTTGATGACTTGCTTGCCTTTGAGGTGCTCTTAGGGGGGCTTCCTGGTGTTTGTGGGTGAGTTTCGTGGTCTGGGAGCACTGCTGGGACACTCTAATCTTGATTGCATTTGCTTTTCAGGAAATCCGTTGTGGCAACCCCGACCTATGGCCTAGCTACGCAGCGCGTTTGGACCGAAGGCCGAGAAATATTGCAAGTATGAGATTTTGCTTTTGGCCTGTTTGGGGGTGTTATGCTTCTTGGCGGGTGGGTTGGCTGGTCTTGGGGAATTCCTGGGAAGGTCTAATACCGGGTAGAAGTGGTTGGGACAAAATCCAGGCCGATTTTTTTTTGGCTATTTCTGACATTTTGCTCAATGTAGCGTTTTCGGGGGCCTGTTTGGGGGGCTTCCTGGTGTTTGTGGGTGGGTTTCGGGGTCTGGGCGCACTGCTGGCTATATATACTTTACTTGGCAAGAGGTTTGAAGCAAATCCATGGTGGCAGAGGGGAGTTAGGGCCTAGCTGCAGAGCGCGCGCGGAGTGATTTGGGAAATTTGTGAAAAATTGACTAAGTCCCTGTTTTTGTACTTTTGCTCTTTGGCTGTTTGGGGGTCTTCTACTCGTTTTCTCCTGGGTTGACGGCTCTGGGGCCATTGCTGGGAAGCTCTAATACCGGATAAAAGTGTTTTGGACCAAATTCCAGGCGGAACATTTTTTGTGTTTTTGATGACTTGCTTGCCTTTGAGGTGCTCTTAGGGGGGCTTCCTGGTGTTTGTGGGTGAGTTTCGTGGTCTGGGAGCACTGCTGGGACACTCTAATCTTCATTGCATTTGCTTTTCAGGAAATCCGTCGTGGCAACCCCGACTTATGGCCTAGCTACGCAGCACGTTTGGACCGAAGGCCGAGAAATATTGCAAGTATGAGATTTTGCTTTTGGCCTGTTTGCGGGTGTTATGCTTCTTGGCGGGTGGGTTGGCGGGTCTTGGGGCATTCCTGGGAAGGTCTAATACCGGGTAGAAGTGGTTGGGACAAAATCCAGGCCGATTTTTTTGGGGCTATTTCTGACATTTTGCTCAATGTAGCGTTTTCGGGGGCCTGTTTGGGGGGCTTCCTGGTATTTGTGGGTGAGTTTCGTGGTCTGGGAGCACTGCTGGGACACTCTAATCTTGATTGCATTTGCTTTTCAGGAAATCCGTCGTGGCAACCCCGACTTGTGGCCTAGCTACGCAGCGCGTTTGGACCGAAGGCCGAGAAATATTGCAAGTATGAGATTTTGCTTTTGGCCTGTTTGGGGGTGTTATGCTTCTTGGCGGGTGGGTTGGCGGGTCTTGGGGCATTCCTGGGAAGGTCTAATACCGCCGGGTAGAAGTGGTTGGGACAAAATCCTCGCGGAAAAGCCTTTTGGCACTTTTTGTAACTTAGGGTTCGTTAGGGTTAGCCCTAGCAGCAGGATTGCATGTGTTTCGGGGTGTTCTAGATTTTTGCAACTGAGTTCTGGGGTCTTAGAGCACTCGTGAGAATGTGTAATTTTGGTTGCAAGTCATTTGAAGAAAATCCATGGTGGGAAAGGGGGGATTTGGCATAGTTAAAGAAAGCCTTTGCCACTATTCTTAACTTAGGGTTCGTTAGGGTTAGCAGTATTTCTATTGCATGTGTTTGAGTGGGGGGGATTTCGAGTCTTGGAGCGATGCTGGCTATGGCTACTTTTGCTTGGTTGCTTGCAAGTGGTTTGAATGCAATCCACGGTGGGTAAGGGGTAATTAGGAAGGGGGTACTTCGGCCTACTTTTACTTTCAAAGTAAGTTTTGTCACCAGTTTTCTGCTAGGCCTCGTTTTTTGAGATTTGATTGGGGGTCTTCTACATTTTTGCGACTGGCTTTAGTAAGGGTCTGGGTGGGAGCACTGCTAGGAAGATCTAATTTTGTTCTAAAACACAGTTTACAGTACACCTAGCTTGAGGGGAAAGATCCGCTACATTAATTTGCCCATACTTATTTATCCTTCAAAAGGTGACTCAGAGTACGCACTTTCCAAAATATTGTACTGTCTACTAGGAAAATCAAATTGTGACTTTTTGCACTCCACAGCCTACATACCTTATATTTATTTATCAGTGGTGTTGTAATATTATATCCCTTCCTGTTTTTCGTTGAATAATTACAGGCCGGGTTTCAGTCTCTGCAATGGGGAAAAAAGGATGGAGTCAGGCTTCACAGTAGCGAGCCACAATTCAGCATCAGGCAGGCAGTGGACAGGGTGTCTTCGGGTGACCAACATCGATGGACGAAGCGTCGGCTGCAATGGAGGAGTGCCGCTAATAAGAGGATTTTTTTTCTGCAGGCAACTTACTTACCACTTCCAACAGGACCACTACAACCACATAGATACAGTATCCCTTGCCTTTTTCTCTGACTGTGACTGCATTTCTTGGATCTCTCTCTGCTTCTAAATTGATCCCTTAACACATCACTTAGTCCACTCCACTATCACATCTGCACCACACATAGTCATTTGTAAGTGCTCCTACGTAATTCGCAAGTCGCAGCACGCCCCAGGCCGTAGAGGACTGGGATGGCCCCAATGATGAAGCATGTCACCAAGGGGCAACCCTGGTGAGTGAGGGGACACCTAGAAAAAAAGCAATTTCTCCTTTTCTATCTACTATACCTTCCAGACCAACCCCACTGAGTGTTGTTGTGAATGGATTTATAGTGACCAGCAAGGCTCTCGGGTATCTGGCTACAGAGACCTTATGTTGAATATCGTTATCAATAATTCCACACAGGCCCTGTACTGTCGCATTCTTTCTTCCACAGTTGTCGAAAGTACTACTTACTTTTCACTGACATGCATGCAGTAGTGCATGCACTTTTAAAGATTGATGGATAGGTTTGTTGTACCCAAAGAATTGTTTATGTTCAATTGTTTGTCTATGCTGTGCTTTTTTTACAGGGTGTCTTCTGGTGACCAACATCGATGGACGAAGCGTCGGCTGCAATGGAGGAGTGCCGCTAATAAGAGGATTTTTTTTCTGCAGGCAACTTACTTACCACTTCCAACAGGACCACTACAACCACATAGATACAGTATCCCTTCCCTTTTTCTCTGACTGTGACTGCATTTCTTGGATCTCTCTCTGCTTCTAAATTGATCCCTTAACAGTACACATCACTTAGTCCACTCCACTATCACATCTGCACCACACATAGTCATTTGTAAGTGCTCCTACGTAATTCGCAAGTCGCAGCACGCCCCAGGCCGTAGAGGACTGGGATGGCCCCAATGATGAAGCATGTCACCAAGGGGCAACCCTGGTGAGTGAGGGGACACCTAGAAAAAAAGCAATTTCTCCTTTTCTATCTACTATACCTTCCAGACCAACCCCACTGAGTGTTGTTGTGAATGGATTTATAGTGACCAGCAAGGCTCTCGGGTATCTGGCTACAGAGACCTTATGTTGAATATCGTTATCAATAATTCCACACAGGCCCTGTACTGTCGCATTCTTTCTTCCGCAGTTGTCGAAAGTACTACTTACTTTTCACTGACATGCATGCAGTAGTGCATGCACTTTCAAAGATTGATGGATAGGTTTGTACCCAAAGATTTGTTTATGTTCACAATTGTTTGTCTATGCTGTGCTATTTTTTCTTGTCTCCCAAAACCTTTCCCAAAAACCCCCGTACCCATCCATTTTTCAAACCCTAACCCTCTTCCCCCGGGCTGTGTGGTTTTGATTGATGTGTGACTAAATTACAGCAATAAATCCACACACTTGCTGGGGAGGATAAGGTGATAGCAACAGGCTGGTGAAGAAATCCGAGGATATATTCTTACTCTGCTTGACAAAGAACCATGGCTAATGTCAAAGAACTTCAACCGAATTAGTAGTTATACTTTACCATTTGTTAGGCTACAATGTGGCACTGTTCTAGTGTACTTCTGTCACCTGCTATATTCTCAGTTGTACCGTTGAATTGCTCAGGAGGACAAACCAGATTTCATTTTCTTTTTTTTCATAGGCATGCAACTGCCACTGTGTCACACCACTAGTACCACCGCTATGAGGAAATTTTATCCGACCAAGATTGCCGACCTTATTCGCTGTTTCCCGTGGAGCCAGCCCTGGGTCTAGCCCTACTTTCAAACACAAATTACAGGTAAGATAAGCGTTTGGTGGTTTGGGGGTATAATGGAGTATTAGTAGGAGAGACGAGAGACTGAAGGTAGTACTACTAAAGTCCTAGGACTCTTGGATTCACTTCACTTACTCTGTGAGAGGCACTTAGTGTTGAAAACATTTGGGCATTTACACTTAAAGGAAGAAAATGGAACTAAACTTTCAGAAAAACAAAGTCACTGTCAAACCCCCACCCACCAGGCAAGCAGTAAGAAACGGGTATGCTCAGATAAAGTTTGAAAAAGTATATTTATATCCCTAAGAAAATAATCTCCCGCAAGACCCTCCCTAACCCCAACGATTGTCCTTCAAAAGTCCTCAAAAACCCAACTCCCAATTCCCACCCCCCAAAAGTCTCTAAAAAAGGGGCAAGGGACACTATGGGTGGATGCTGTCAACTTTTTGGGCCAGGGCATCATGCTCCTGGCGGAGCAAGGCGTGCTCTACGCGGAGCCCCTCCAACTCCTTTGAAAAGTGGTGGAGCTCCTGCTGGAGGCGGGACACCATCAGGGTACTGCGGCGCAGGCGTGCCTTCAATGCCTTGCAGTTGCAACGGCTGTGAGAGGAAGCTGTTGTCCTTGCTACTCGGCGGTGGCGTTTGGCTTTGGCAGCCCGGCTCAGTCTGGGTGGACCACTGTGCTGGGTGGCACTGGCAGCCCGTGGGGGAACGGAGGCCGATGCAGACGACGTAGTTGTTGTGGTCGACTGCACACTTTCTTCGTCCTCCAGGGCCACCAGCCGCCGATATTCGGCCACAGTGGCATCGATCCTCCGTTGCCGGGCCGCTCTAGCCAGCTCCTTCCTCGTTGTGCGTTTGGAAGGAGAACCTATATGAAGAAAGAAAGACATAGTCTGTAACCAATGCTCTTTAAGATTAACTCAATCATTCAGCAGAAATTTGTGTTGCACTACAACTAGCAACTTGCAAGCGCATTACATAACTATTGAGGCCAGTATCTATCTAACCTCACACTTCTTCATCCTTGCTCTAACATTAGTGGGAGTTTAAGGAACAAATTCTACGCGCACTATGGACTTCCATTGGAGTCGACTATGAAAGTACACCAGTCTTATTCTTCTTCTTGTCTCTTGTTTAGGAAAATTGGTACGTTATCTTCTGCAAGCCGGCATAATGCCAGCGCAGTAAACTTGCACCCGAGAAAAAGAGACGCACGCCATGAGGAGTGACCTAGACTTGCGTTGCGTTACTGTACCCGTCCAGTACATGCAGGTGGTGAAGCTCTTACTTTTCTATTACGGGTGGCACTGAGAATACTCTGTTACAACTCAAGGGCTACTGCTTAATTAATTTAACTTTCACCCTACAGTGGAAATGAGTACTAGAAATGGAAAATTGAAGAAGATAAATAATCTGATTATCTATCACTTCACATGGGATGTTTTTGCTTATATATGGGATGACTTTAGGTGCTTTGCTTTTTATTGAGTGACCAGTGATACATCCACACATGAATGACTGAGTACTACTAAACTTATTAAGAGAGGTAGGGAGTGGCCACCGTAATAACCGGATCTATGCTGTGCTTGCAATACAAACTACTGCTACTATTGATGGTAGTATTTGGACAAAATTAAAACTTCTTTTCCTTGCCTTTCCTACACTGGAACGGACGTGCGGGTGTAGTGTTACATGCTCTTCAAAGTTACACTTAGTTCATCCACTGACCGTCTACTCTCTCTAGATCATGGGTACTCACAAACTTTCTCTCAGGGGCTAAATTTACAGTGCAGTTTGTGGCCGAGGGCCGCACTGGTGGGGGCGGAGTCAGAGGGGGCGGGGCTAAAGCAAAACGATAACTTGTGACCATGAGGTTGCACACAGGTCCCTGCAGCAGATGCCCTCATCCACTGAGCCACCAGACCCAGCATTTACATACATCTCTCTCCCTCCTGCCCTCCCTCTCCATCTCTCTCTCCCTCCTGCCCTCCCTCTCCCTCCCCCTCTGTCATCTCACTGTGTGTGTGTCTATCTGTGTCAGCCTTCAGCCCGGGTTGAGACTGCTTCCTCAACGCGCACACACAGACAACAACACCAAAGTACTTAACAGGTCTTTAAAAGACCATTAACATATTATTGAGGCTTTGTTTGTTGTAGCGCCCCTGCATCTCCACCCTGACAATCACTGCTTGCCCGGCCCCACAGAGCAGAGGCTTTGTTCTATTTCACCTCTTTGTGGCCTTGCATCTCCACTCTGCTCTGTGGGGGCCGGGGGAGCAGTGATTGTCAGAGTGGAGATGCAGGGGCGCTAACAGGTGAAATACAAAAAAGCCTCTGCTCTGTGGGGGCCGGGGGAGCAGTGATTGTCTGCAAGGTCTGCGCACCTCCAAGGAAGGCTTGCCGGGCCACCACCGGCCCGCGGGCCGTACTATGAGTACCCCTGCTCTAAATACACATATGCTATCTAAGAGTCAGATAGTAGCATGATCCAGGTATATGGACACATACAGTTTCTGTGTCACCCACCTAGGCTGTTGTCCTTCCACCCATCATTGCTTCATCATTCACCCAGCCATGCATCTCATATTCTTGCCTTCCCAGCTAGTCTTCAATCTCAATAAGTAAGGAATATATAAGAGCTTACCTCTGGCCGCCACCACCACCGTCTCAACTCTCACAGCCGCCGCCTCCTCCCCTGAAGAATCGCCCTCCGCCTCCGTGTCGAGCACCACCACCTCCACGCTGGCCCCGCCACCAGATGTTCCACCTACAAAGTACATTTAAGAATGTTAGAATAAAGCACTCACTAGTCTTTGGTCTAGGAATGAAGACATGTGAAAACAATGTAATTTGTGACTGTCTACTTTAAAGTTAAAAAAAATGTCCCTTTTTCCAGGGAAGGTTGTCTTGCTGCACTTTTTGGCACAACTGATGAAGGCTGTTTTTTTAACACGCACCATTTTTCTCCACACAGACAGAAGATGGACTTCTAACAACAAGATCAAGTTGAAACCAGGTGAGAGCTCGGCTCGACCACAAGAAATGTCTTCAATTAATCGTCAGCACTAACCACTTTTCCATTATCAGTTAAACGTTTAGTTTTATTATGACTTCATTTTAATAAATGTGTTTACTTTTAATAAAGCTTTTAAACTTAAATACAATCTGTGTTTTTTGGTCCAGACTAGAGTGACTGAGCGAAAGGTTTTGCAATTTTTGCAAGCATGAGTCCAGATAGAACACTTCAAAAGACATTATGGACAATCCCAGAGGACTGCACTAAGTTGATAGAGCTATTGCTGACTAGAATCATGGGAGTTTCGCCAACCGTGCAATCTTAGTTAGCTACACAGACAGACTAATAAGAATAATCTAGTAATACCACAGGGAGTCATAGTAGAGGCAGGATAAGAATTTAGATACAGTCTACAAGAAGATCAAAGACAATTTTGAAAAAAGTCAAATGAGGAACGCTAGGAAAAATAGGTACTAGTCTAAAATGAAAACTTACTGGGGCCAGCAAAGGAGCCCTCGCCTGCCTGATCCTGGCCCTGTTGAACAGCATCCGCCGCCTGCTGCTCCTGTGTCCTCCTCTCGCCCCTGGGGGGAGCTGACGTACAACATGAAAGAAAGAACAGAAAACATGGATGATTGTTGCTTGTCAATGTCAACCAAATCAAACATTTCAAAAGAACAATAACAAAATATTTCCGCGAAATTATATTGATTAGGGTTAGTTTTCATTTATTTGCGGACCTGTGACTTCGAAAGTCACGTAACTCACTAAACAAAGTACTGAAAGGTTCACCTAGGACTGGCAGGCAGCAGTCCGCAGGCAAGACGCAAAGTGACAGACAAACTCCATTGTGATTTCAGTCAGATCAGTGACAACACTAACAGTTGCCTGCTACATTACCAGTCATTTAAATAGTCAAACTATCAATCCACCACCACTATTTTTCTTATTGTCAGGGGTACAAAGGAAGGGGCAGATTTAAGCCCCTTGCGGCTCTTTTGCGCCGTTCTTGCGTGACTTTTGTGACGCAGCAGCTAAACAAAAAAGGGCGCCATGGTGCGGCGTATAATATTATAACAACGTGACGCATTTGGGAGATGCATCCCGTTATAAAGCCCTGCGCCATCAGGGGGCGTTCCGGCGCAAGGGAGGGCATTCCTGCGCTGGAACACATCCTAAAAATGGCTGAGGGAAATCTACAAAATTTCAATCAGTCACCTTTAGGACAATGATGCGTCACACAAACCCTGCACCTGCTTGAAGCAGACGTACGGCTTGACCCAGCATTGGGGAGATAGGGTACCCCAGAGCATTGCTGGAGCTGCGCCATCGTTGCGACGCAACTCCAGCAGTAAAGCTTCGGTGACGTTTTGGGCCCATGGTGCGCCGCATTGCAAATACGGCGCACCATGTTTGGTGGTGGTAGCGGGCCGCACAATTAATGGCGCATCCCTGCTACTTTGCAGGGATGCGACGGTAATTGCAATTCTGCCCCTTAGGGGCATACTTACTTACGCGTTCTGGCGCATCTCCAGAGATGCGCCAGATCAAATGCGTCACGCAAACTACCCTTGCGACACGGCAGATGCGCCTCATTTACAATGCGGCGCGCCCTGGCGCAAGGGTAGGCACTTGCGTGACGCATCTCGTCACGTAAGAGCGGCGCATCGCTGGAGTCACGTCGCCAACGCAATGCAACTCCAGTAATGCTCAGGGCCACCCAATACTTAACATGCTGTGTCAGTCCTTTCGCCTGCTTCGAGCAGACATAAGGAATTGAATTGACGTAGCAGCGTCGCAGAAGTGCCTGCGTTAAATCTTGTACATTTCACGCAGGCAATTTTGCGAGGCGCACAGCCGCCGGACCGCCCACCCTGCGTACTAGGAACGCACCCATTGTGGTGCAGGCCCATGGCTTTATAACGTGACGCATCTCCCTAGATGCGTCATGCTGTAAATGACTCGCAGGGATGCGGCACGTTTACGCCGCTGTTGCGTCACGCAAGGCAACGTAAACGTGGCGCAAGGGGCTTGTAAATGTAATCTGCCCCCTAGTGTCTAGCATTACGCAGTTCTGTAAAGTACACTCATACATAATAGTTACTCAGGCCAATGAGACCACGAAATAGAAAACAAATAAGCATAGTAGCAACGCCACTGAGAAGGAGAGCAGTGCACCTGAAATGCACAGAAGATTTTGAAATATAATTTAACTACAATGTAATCGTCATCAGCGGCATTATTGGCTTGCTCCATGTAAAAAACAAATATTTGCAATACAACAACACAGAGCAGGAGAAAACATCATAGTAGTGAGTGATTAAATGGCTACTACTACTCACCAAGCCCGGGGATCTCCAAGCCGAGCTGGTCCAGCAGGTCGCGCTCGCGGTCCAGGAGGTCCGTCCAGCGATGGGTGACCTGGCTGTAGGTGCGCTGGACCCCGTAGAGGTGGGATATGGCCCAGCACACCTTCTCCCACCGCTTCCGGCGCTCCCGCATGTTGTAGCCGCCGGCCGCGATCCTGCCGCCTCCCGCGATGGTCCTGGGCAGGCGGCGCTGGACGAAGTAGACCAGCGCGCCCACTTCCTCCGGGCTGAATATCTCCTGTCGCGTCACCTGCTCCCCCCTCAATCTCCCGCATGCTGTCCTGGCACTGGGTCCAGCACTACTCCCTGCCGCCGCTGCGGCCCTCAAGTGCCTGGGCAGCTTCACGGCGCCTGGCTTGACCATGGTCTGGGCAGGTAAGGTAGGAAGAAGTAGAAAATTAAGAAAGAATAGGATAGGGAAGAAGAAAAGAAAAGAGTTTAAAAAAGTAGTTTAAAAGTAAAGAAAAATAGCAGAAAAGACAAAAATATACAGCTAGGAAAAGAGAGGGATAGATAAGAAGCAAAATCGTAAAAAAAAAACTGAAAACAAGCAAAGGATGGCAAAGATACCAAGAGGATTAAACACCATGCCCAGACACAGGAAATGAATGAAAAACAAGATGGCCGGCGCCCGTTCATGAGCGCGAAAGTAAGTTCGCGTGAGATTTTCCTCGCGATCTCGTGCGAACCTCTAGATTTCCCGCGCGATCTCGTGCGAACCTCTACTCGCAATGCGCTTACTGCGCGAGATTATACATAGCGGGCGGAAACGGAAATACGTCACGCAAACAAAATGGCCGCGCCCGTACTCGACCTTGGGGTAAATTCGCGTGTTGCGCTGCAAGCGGCTCGCGAATACTGCAAAAAAACTCGCGAAACAACAAGCCGCAAAAAAATAAAATGCTCATTCGCACGAATTGGCGGCTTCCGCGGAAAAACCGAAAAACGATTTTAGCAAAAGCAATAGCAATGAGCAGGTGCAAAAGGTCAACCTCATGATTTGTAACGATTCTCTATAGTGCTTCCTGAGGGGGCCCTCCAGAATTCGGTTGCCTGCTTGCAACTATTGTGTGACCCTGCTCTGACCTTAACTGTATGCCACAAAGGTCCTGATTTACAGCTAAAGGAGCAGACAAGCAGGTGCCAGGCTGGAACTTCAAATTCTTTCAGTGACACATTAATTAGCCCCTAATTCATTATTGTCAGTTGGGGCAGGGCAGGTGTTGTTAATAAACTAACCCCAAATTAATTCATGTCAGTTCAAGCAGGGCAGGTGGGCTTGCTTTTCCCCCCCATCTTCTACAGTGATGATGAACCAGAGGGTGGCATTGATGTAACAGAGGGTGGCATGGGTCAAAGAGAGGATGCCAGTGGTGAAACAGAGGGTGCTGGGAGGCTGTGATGATGAACCAGACGTAGAAACAACATAGTCGCGACCGTTGCGAGCCGACAAGTCAGTTCGCAATTGCGAACTAGTACCAAATCCCCGCGAACTGGCAGAAACCCTTGCGAACACAAAAAAAAAAAATCCGCAAATTCACGGGAATTCACGGATTTTGCGGATTGCGAGTTCGCAAATCCGCAAAATTCGCGAACGCGAGATCCGCAAAATTCGCCCATGCTTAGGGCACAGAGGACGATGCTAAACAACAATTACGGCACAATACTTATCAGGGGCACAGAGCAGTGGCGGCGGATACCGGGACCCTCGGGGTGGGCCACGCGGCGGGAGGAGCGACCGGCTCTGACCAGGTCAGGTCAGGTCACAGCTCCCCGCCTCACGGACACCACCTTTTGAATCCAGTGGGAGGGAGGAACAGCTGGGAGGCGGGAGCGGGGTGGCGAGTGGGGAGGGGAGCGGTGATGCTGGAGGGAACGGGGGTGGCACCGCGGGGGGCAGCGGCAGAGAGCGGGGTGGGTCGGCGGTGGAGGCACAGGAGCGAGCAGGGGCACAGCAGAGGACAAACTGGCAGCGGCAGTGGCGGCGGATACCTGGACCCTCGGATGGGCCACGCGGCGGGAGGAGCGACCGGCTCTGACCAGGTCAGGTCAGGTCAGGTACTGAACGAGCAGAGAAAAACAGTACACTATGGGCTCCATTAGGATGTCGGGCGGATCGCCACCGCCATGGTGGCGGTGGTGATCCGCCCGACAGAAATGACCGCCCGCCACCCTTTTCCCCCCGCCACATTACAATGGCGGGGGAGACCGCAACGGAGCCAAACACCGCCCGCCACTTTTCCGCCCGGTCGCATTGCGGCTGGGGCGGAAAATGATTAATAAGGTGGCGGTGTCTATGAGACACCGCCAGCCATATTACAATGGCATGTGTTCAATGCCTTTCCGCGGCGGCAATGCCGCCACGGAAAGGCAGGCGGTGTTCACTCTGAGGGCCCCCTGTGGGCCCCCGGAGTGAAGGCCAAAGGGGGGTGGCACACGGGGGGGTACCTGTGGTACCCCCCTGCATTTGCATAATCAAAGCGGCAGGCACCGCGCGGTGCCTGCCGCTATGATTATGTAAATGCTGCTAAGCATTTTTTGTATTGTGGCGGGCGGAGCAGAGAGCTCCGCCTGCCACAATACTATACATACAGGATGTGCCCGCCACTGTGGTGGGCACATCCTAATGGTGTTTGCGGGACCCCCGCCCTTAGGGCGGGCGGTCCCGTTTTCCGGCAGGATGGCAGGCGGGCAAAGCCCGCCCGCCATCCTAATGGGGCCCTATGTTGTTATGTTTTTGAAACAACCTTATACAAGATGTGCAGACAGAATCCCAAGAAGAGTCCATGAATAGCAAGCACCATGTACATCAAAAAAAAATACATTATGTTTGGCAGAGTCTGCCTAAAACATAAAATAAAGGCCAGCCAAAGTGGGCCAAAAGGGAAATCACTGCACTAGTGACTCTATCACGTTCCCCATCAGGCACAGGGAGACTGAAAGAGATAAAGAGAAGGATCGGAAGAGGAAGATAAAGAGAAAGAAATCAGAGAGAGAGAAGAGAGAGAGAAGAGAAGGAGAGATAGAGAGAGAGAGGGGGCCAAGGGAGCGGGGCTGGTTTGAGCATTTTTGCCAGGGCTGTTTTCGATTTCCCAGTACGGTACTTACTGACATCATCCCTTATGGGGCTCATTAGCAGCCAAAGCATACTGGGCCCTGTCAATCTTTGAGATACTTTCATTGTGTGAAGTGGGGGTCAGGAGAGGGTGCGGGCAGTGATCCCTCACTGCCTCACTAGCCTTCAAGGGGCCAAAGGGGGTGGAAGACCAAGAACAGGGGGAAGACAAAGGGGCCGATTAAGATGGCGGTCGCAGATTTACCCTTAAAATTCCCACCGCCTAATTAGGATGGCGATGGGAAGGGGAAAGGTACCTCTGAGGACAGAAAGACCGTCCGCCGTGGTCCCGCAAAGCGGGCCTTTTCCTCCCGCCTTATGGGACCAGGTACAATGGGGCAATGGAGGCGGTGCTGTGCAGGCACCGCCGTGGGTATTAGGATGCCTGTCTTTTGTGGTAGAGTTTCCGCCGCAAAAAGACAGGCAGAAAATGCCTTTGGGGGACCTTGCGGGCCCCCAGGTGGTGGGGGGTGGGGTGCTACACGTGGGGTGTACCTATGGTACTCCCCTACATTTGCATGTACAAGGTGGCAGGCACCGCACGGTGCCTGCCACGCTGTACATGCAAATGTGAAACATGTTTATTTTTACATTGTGGCGGGTGCTGCCACACGCCACAATGTAAACATACAGGATTCGCCCGACAGTGTGGCAGGCGCATCCTAATTCATTTTGCGGGACAGCCGCACCTACGGCAGGCGGTCCCTTTTGCACCACTTTTGTGGTGCAAAAGGGACCGCCCGCCATAGGTGCGGCAGTCCCGCAAAACGAAGTCCCCCACTTTGTCCGCCCGCCTTCGTAATCGGCCCCATAGAGTCCACCACTACCTAAGCAGAGATTCCTACCCTTCCGAAGAACACTAACAAAGGCTTCTGACACTTCCGGCTATCTCCCACAGAGATTTCAGACCCCCAGAGGGGCGTCAGCTGTACAAAGCCACCAAACACAGGCAGGAAAACCACTCAGTGCAGGTTCTTCATTTTCACCCTACCTTCTACCATGTGACATTGGCTCTTCACCAGGACACCATGTGAAGACAGCCTTAGGGCTGCCTGATTTAGATCTCTGCAGACAGGTTAATTCATCACAAAGATGATGGATAGCCCATCTGCCAAAATATAAATCCCATTATATCCTAGGGAATTTATATTTCGTGGACGGGATGTCCGTCACCCTTGTGACTGAGTCCACCGAGATGTAAAGCAGGTTAAGTTATGTGACACACAGTGGCACCGTGTGTGTTGTAAGGTCTGATACTAGAGCTGTGAGTGCATGGTGCGCACTCCTGCAGTGTCCTAGGTGTCCATGAGGGGGGGTCCATGGCCTAAGCCCCCAGCCTGGAGGTCGTATTGAATCGACCTGAGATATGGGAAATAGGGCGGCTACATTTGCGGCAGTACTTTCGGGAATCTGGCCCGTATTTGTTTTTACTGAACTATGCTAATCTCATTGGAAAGGGGATTTATTATTACAGCTTTATAAAATGTTGCCCAGCACTGCAAGGTAGTCACAACAGTTACTTCGACCAAGTATTTACATCACTGCTGTCACTCTACCATGTGCAATATAGAAGTGTTTGCAAAAAAGTACCAGGTCTCACAATTGTTTTTACACTACCATCACTACCCCACAATACCACCCCTTTGGTACTAGTAATAGCTGGGCCGTACATACGTCTGGTGGGGGAGGGCACACAGGGATTATGTAGGCAATGAAATGTGGTTTAATTGTTGCGTTGGAATTGGTCTAGTGCCAATCATTGACGCAAAGGGCCTCATTAGGATGGCGGGCGGACTTTGCCCGCCCGCCATCCTCGTGGTAAATGGGACCGCCCGCCATAAGGCCAGGGGTACCGTGGGGGGTATTAGGATGTGCCCGCCACAGTTGCGGGCACATCCTGTGTTTTTAGTATTGTGGCGAGCGGTGCTCTCTGCACCGCCCGCCACAATACTAAAAATGCTTTGCAGCATTTACATAAACAAAGCGGCAGGCACCGCGCGGTGCCTGCTGCTTTGTTTATGTAAATGTGGGGGGGGGGGGTACCACAAGTACCCCCGTGTGCATGTCCCCACTCTGCTTCACTCTGGAGGTCCACAGGGGGCCCCCAGAGTGAACACCGCCTGCCTTTCCGTGGCGGCATTGCCGCCACGGAAAAGCATGAAACACAGCCCATGTTAATATAGACAACGCCACCATATTAATCATTTTCCGCCCCAGCTGCAAGGCGACCGGGGCGGAAAACAGGCGGGCGGTGTTTTCTCCTGCTGCGGTCCCCCCCGCCATTGTAATATGGCGGGGGGGAATTCAGGGAAGGATGTCTGGCGGATTGACTCCGCCAGGCTGGCGCTGGCCACCGCCAGCCTGGCGGAGGCAATACGCCAGACATCCTAATGACCCCCAAAATGTTAAACATTCATAGGATATAGTGGATAATACACACCACATCAATGGAAAAATGAAAGAGTCTGATTCACAGATATTTTCCCTTATGGATGGGTGACTTCCTTTTTATCACAAATGAAAATTGTGTAGCCAAAAGTTGTCTTTCATGTGTTATTCAGCCTAGTGTATATTTGCCAGTATGTGGGTGGCCTCCTCTGTGGGCGATGTAATGCTGCTAGAATAAACGGAGATTGTTTGAATATTTGTTCTGGTTCTTCCTGCCAAGAAAGAGCACCTGCCTTCCCATCTCTCTTACAAGGTCGACAGGTAATCTCAAAGGTGAATCAAGAGAAGAACAAAGTACATCTTCAGTGCCTCGCATTTGAACACTTCATCGACTTCAGAAAACGCAGGTTTAAATGACCTGTCCATACTGACATTTTATATATGCCCCTTCTAAAATAGCTCTAATAGACAAACATGCCCTTTATTAACTAGTAGCTCCCAATCAAAAATAGCAGACTTTCTTTAGGTAAGTGAAAGTGATCAGGAGGACAAAGCAAGGGAGTAGCCAAAAAAGAAAAATAGCCCCCACTTCTAGGCAAAACTCTATTGGCACCAAGCAAGTGAAGTAGGTCATTGTGACCCTCCGCAGAAGAGCTCTTTTCACTTCCACCCTTGCCTCTATCCATTATTCTTACATTCTTCCATCCACCAGCTGATATCCACCATTTCAACTTTACATTCGGTCATCCATTCAGTCTTATATCCAGTCAGCCTTTCAGCATTCCGTCCGTCAGCGCATCCATATCCAAACAGATTCATCTATCTCCAAATCTATCCATCCACCCTTATACCCATCCTTTCACTCCATCCATCAACCCTTTTACTCCATCCATCCATCCACCCATCCATCCATTCTAACTATCCACAATCCTTTCAGTTGGCCTTCCATCATTTCACTCATTCATCCACACTTCTATCCAATCATCCATCCACTCATCAATCAATCTTTTCACTCACTCACTCATCCATCCACGATGGCACTCATCTGTCCATCCATTCACCTCCTTTACCTCATCCAGCCACCCTACCTTTCACTCATTGATCCTTACATCCAGTGCTTAATTTATAAAAAAAGAAGTGCAGGTGCTGAAAATGTTGCCAAGGAGGCCACCGCACACGTCTTCCTCCGGTGAGCCCCACTTTCAACACTCTCACTGCCTCAGTCTCTATCTTCTAACCTTGATCTAACCTTAACCTAAGTCTTTGCTCCAAGAGTCTATCCTCTCTCCCCACTAATGGTTTTCTATCACCTTTGTTACACCCTGTATTTCTGATTTGCCCTCTATTCATTTTAGCCATGCCCTTTTTTCTCTTCACTTTTATCCATGCTCTGCTCTCTCTCCCCTCGATCTTGGCTCTTTACTATCACTCTCTAGCAGTGATTAGCAGTGTCTCCATTTTATCATTTGTCTGCTTTTCATTCTCTGTCTGGTCCTCCAGATCCTTTCATTCTATCTTCTCTCTTCTTAATCCTCTCTTGTTCACATCATGGCTGCTTTCTCTTTGTATCTGATTTGCTCTCCTTCTTTTCTTCTAATTTTCTCGGTTTTATCTTTCTCCTCTCTTGTTGTTTCTTCTCCTCTTTACTCTCACTGTCTCTCATCTCTAACACTGCTGCTGTCTGTGACCCCTGTCGTCAGCCTGTACATGTCCCTATTTTGAACTCTGCGTTTTCCTGTTGTCATTCCCAAAGAAGGGGAAGATGTTTTACTTTCCTACCTACACTGAGTGCAAAAACAAAATGTACACCAAATGAAAATGCTTTTTTGCATATATTAATCAGTGTGGTATGACTGGGTTTATTGCGGAACAGGCGGCTGCTTGAGCACAGCAGGTCATGTCACTGCTAGTGCTGCCTGTAATTAGTAGGTCCAGGGATGGTGACGGCATCCACTGCTCAGCTTGCTGTGATCCTGCCTGCTACAGCACATGCATTGCCCCCAGCCGTAATGCTGCCAATGCCGGTAAGTATGGCTGTGGTGCCTTCTGGACTCACACACGTTCAGCAATTACCATGCTGGGGTGCAGCGCACAGATTCTACTGGTGATATGGTGCACAAAAGTTGTGTTGGGCCACAGCCGCATCGAGCACATTGAGGATAGCAGCAATGCAGGGCTGCCGGATATGCTACTCTGGCTACGCAACAAGTGGAAAGTCCACACTTACTTTAATTTATTCTTCCTCAAGAGCCCTCACGTCCAAGTGCGCTCTTGCAGGTTCCTTGCCTCAACTCTGTCATGAGCCGGCCCCCAGCTACAATTATTCAATGGGAGGTTTAGGCTCAGGCAGTGGCAGGGTGCAGCAGACTAGGGGAATAGAATGCAAACCTTAGTTTGTCGATGACATCTTGGATTTGTGATCAGCGTGATATCATCACTAACATGGTAATACACAATCATGTCTGCCTCGACAGGCGTATGCCGTCCTGCCTATGAGCATTTACCAGCCAGTCACCATGCAATGTATGTTATTCTTTTTATTTTGTATTGAACAAATATTAAGACCACCACCTGCAGATTCAGAAATTGTAGCCCCGGCCCTGTGAAAGAAGTGCAGGTGCTGAGCCCCTGAAAGCACCTGCTCAAATTAAGCACTGCTTACATCAATCTTTTCACTAATTTATCCTTTCCCTCATCCACCCTTTCACTCTATCCATCCTTCCACCTGTTCACTCAAAAAAAAAAAAAAAAAAGTTCAAAAGTTTATTATGATTTGGCTCTCATTGAGGGCCACATAAATAACATACATATTAACAATGCAATAATAAACACAAGCTACATACAGCAACAGGAATAACCACTAGTTATCTGCAAATAATGCAATCATCAGCATCTCCCTGAAACATATTAATATATATCTAAAAATTCTTTAAAATATTTAAAAATTCTAGAACAGAACATTTCGTTAGGGGGGCAATAAAGTGCATGGAAGAACATTTTTACATTCACAATTCCCAATTGTAAACAAATTGGTTTTATCCATTTTTTGCGCATAAGGTGCAATACCGGACAAATAAACAGTACATGGTTAAGATCTTGAACAGCATTATTACATAGATTGCATAAAGGAGAAACTCCATACCATTTTGCTAGGAGTGTATTAAGTGGAAGCAAATTATGACGTAAAAGGTACCATACCCTTCGGACACCATGAGGAATGTTCCAAATTAAGTATTGTTAGGCTAGTTTTGGTGTATAGGTTAGGACCAGGGCTTCCCTTTCTTTATACTTCTGTTGGGCGAGTATATCCAGCTTATAACAAAGTTCCCAGGACATACTTTTTAACTTTAACTTTAACTCTAGTGGAGAGAGCAAAAATAACGTGCTTTCATCCAGTTCAAGCAGCGAAACCGCTTTCCTAAAATTTTTTACTAGCTGCGAGAACTCATTAAAGTTGCCCAATAATTCCTTTTTTAAGATTTCTCGTAAGGTGCCTGGTTTACCTCTGGCCAAGCAGGCTACCCATCTTACGAGGGCAGCCAACCCCTGAGCCCAGCAACTTCGCAGTCCGAATTCCAGCCTGCATGAAGATGTAGAGCAGGCTGAATTAAATGAGGAAATTTTCCTTAATACCTTTCCCTCCATTTTTTGCATAAAATCCCATTGTTTCAGATCCACTAATTCCATTCCATAAAGGAGGGTAGCAGGAATTTTCGCTCGGAATACCTCCAAGCATAAGGAGAAATGCCTCTTCCCTGTCGCTTTATACAAAGAACATAATCCCCTACCATGGGCCATTGCTTTTCGAGAACTATGTTCGATGTGGGGCTTCTCACTAAGGTTAGCAGATATTATTTTGCCTAAAAACATGTAGGAATTAACTACCTCAAGTTTTTCTCCGCTTATTGTCCAGTTGAAGCTACTAGATCTGCACTTCTTCTTACCAAAGATGCACATGATTTTGCTTTTAGAGCTATTAATTTTCATATAATGTGCATCAGCGAATTCATTCAATGCATGGAGACGATTAGCGAGACCTTTCGGGGTCAGATCTAAAACAAGTATGTCGTCCGCATACATTAGAATTGATATAGCTGTCCCTCCAATTTTCGGGGCTAGTCCCTCACAATCTGCAACAGCGGTTGGCAAATCGGCCATATACAGGGAAAACAGTGTAGGTGCCAATGTACACCCTTGTTTTAGTCCGTTCCGGGAGGGGATAGATTGAGAGAGACCCCTTTCACCGCCTTGTAACACCTTACACCATGTATTCCAGTGTAAGGACTTAACTAAATCCAATAAGTATCCCGGCATACCCAATGCCGACAACTTTCTCCACAGCGTCGGACGGTCCACCCTGTCGAACGCTGCGGAGAAATCTATAAATGCTACGTATACGCCACCACCACGTACACGAGCATATTTATCCATAATTACCTGTAGCAATGTTAGGTTATCTAAAGTTCCGTGCTCTTTTCGAAATCCTGTCTGTTCCTTAGGTATAATATTATTTAAATTTGCCCACTCTGTTATAGACACTAATAAAAGTTTAGCAAAAATTTTCCCTATTGCGTCTAATAGGGCAATTAGACGATAATTGGAGGGGTTATCCCGATCTCCTTTTTTAAAAATTGGGATCAGAATACTTCCCCGCCAAGAGTCGGGGACTGTTCGAGTTTTAAAGCACGCCAGAAATACTGGAAGAAGAATCCTGCTCCAAGTGGTTACGTCTTGCTTGATTATAGACATGGGCAATTCGTCGGGTCCCATAGCCCCGGAGGAGCGCATGCTCTTTATTGCGGTAGCTATGGATTGCTCAGTGGGGAGTTCCATTTTAAAATCGGTATTAAGACCTGGAGCCCATGAATCGCCCCCTGCATCATTAGGTGCATATAAGGTGGTCACAAATTGGGTCCAGACATCTTCAGTAATAACAATAGGAGTGGACGTTTTTACAGATCCACATCCTTGCCTTATTATGGACCAAAAATCTCTAGAGTTTTTACAAGTTGATGCCTCTCTTAGCTTGATCCATAAAGTATCTTCTTTGTCTCTTTTTAACTTGGATCTCAATCTTACCCTCCTTCTTTTTAATAGAGCCAACTGTAACTCATTCTCCCCTGATCTATTAAGGTATTGCTTCCTAACAAGTTTATTGATCTCTTTATTTAACCTTAATAGAGGACTAGGAGAAAAATATTTCTTTTTGTGATTTCCTGTATTCCTAGCCATTGCGGTGACTTTTTTAATGAGGTTTTCAAGGAACATGAATTCCCTACCTTGCCAGTAGTCGAGCTCAGTTAGTAATTGGGTGAGGATGTTTTGTACATCCTTGCTATTAATAGATCCCCAATAACATCTATCTGTATGACAATTAATAGTAAAACCTCTGTTCTTTAAGGACCAGCGGTCAGTTTCAGGGGGTATTAATGAGACAGTTAATTTGATAATTTTATGGTCACTCAAGGGGGTATGAGTGATTACCAAATCTTTAAGAAAAGAGAACGTGTCAAAGTCTGTTATTACATAGTCCAAAATAGATTCTCCCCTAATTGAACCATGTGTATAATTAGCCGGGGTATCTGAAGGCATTCTGCCATTTATAATAATTCCCTCCACGGAACTGAGTTCCCCGAGAAGAATCTTGCCTCTTTTATTAGATTTTATTTTATTGGGCAGGAGGGCTTGAGGAATATTATATACTTCTTCCTTTACTTTATTTCTAAACATGTCTAAAGAAATATTAGACACTTTACAATTTAGGTCCCCCACCAGTAGTAAGTATAGGGGGTCATCCACCTCTATTAATTGTTTTACATAGGAAAACATACGTTTTAAAACTATCGTAAAATTATCTTCAGGAGGAATGTAGGCATTTAATATTATAAACGAGGACCGTTGAACAACAGAGTCCAGGTTAGAAATGGTTATGGATTGGAATAGATTACTCTCGTCCTTGTAATGTGAGAATTGCCATTGTAATGCATTAGATAACAAACAGGCAATTCCGCCTTTAGCATGGCCTTTTTTAGATGGAGTCGCAGCGGCCTCTAGGACGAAGTAGTCATTCCCTCCATATGGAAGAGTTTCACACCATGTTTCTTGGATACATAGCACATCCGCATTCAGGGAGAGGAGATAATCAAATTTCTCAGGGCAATTAGACAAGCCAGCGGCATTCCAAGAGACAATTTTTAAACAAGGGTTAAAGATGTGTAGATGGTCATGGGTTTCTCGAGGTGGTATTTGAGAGAACTCCAGGTAACCAGTTCCACATCGAAGTGTCTTCAGTTAGAGGGTTATCTGTGCTACCAGGTAATGAAAGAACCTGGGAAACCATACGTTTGCCTCTGGAAAGCCAAATTTTTAGGTCATTATTACATATAGGAAAATCGTCCTGTCCAGAGGTCAACTTTGTATTTCTTTCAGTAAGAGAAAGACACAACCACCTGTTCACTCCATCCTCCATCCATCCATCTTCTTTCACCAATCCATGCATCCTTTCACTTAGCCATCCATTCATCTATTCTTTCTCTCATCATCCATCCATCCACTATTCCACTCATCCATGGCACACAGTCAAAATATAAAAATTTTAATGTCGAGGTACAGAAATATCGAGTTCTAAATATCGCAGGTAAGTAATATCGATGTTTTACATATCGAAGTTAAAAATATCGTTTTGTGTCATTGTATGTAATGTCGAAGTAAGAAATATCAATGTTGTGATTATCGAAATGTTAAAATATCGTTATATGATGTATTATATATATGTTATTTTTAATAGATATAAATGTTTATATAATAGGAATAAATATTAATTATTTAAAAATGTTAGATATTTTTTAGGAGCGGGATGTTGGGTTTATAGGGGATAAGGGTGGAGAGTGTTTTAAAAAATGTAAATTGTAATGTAATTTTTGTAATATAAATATTAATTTTAGATAAAAAATGTGAATTTTTAATAAATATATTTTTGTAAAATGAAATATAAATTAAAATTTGAAAAAGACATTTTAATTTGATAAATAGTCATTAATTTTAGGAGCGGGATGTTGGGTTAATAGGGATGAGGGTGGGGAGTGTTTTAAAAAATATAAATTTAATAGTAATGTATTTTAGTCAAATTTAAATTGGAAAATTGTATTTTTATTTTAAAAATACATTTTATTATAAAATGTAAATGTAAATATGAAATTTAAAAAGATATTCTAGAACATTTTAAATGTAATTGTGAAATTAAAAATTATTTTATTGAAAAATTGTAAATAATTTTAGGAGCGGGATGTTGGGTTAATAGGGGATAAGGGTGGGGAGTGTTTTAAAAAATATAACTTTTATTGTAATGTATTTTTTTGAAATTTAAATTTGAAATTTAAAAAGAAATGTTATTACAATTTTTAAATGTAAATATGAAATTTATAAATATATTTCCGAATATTTTAAATGTAAATATGACATTTTAAAATATATTTTTGAAAATGTGTAAATCATTTTAGGAGTGGGATGTTGGGTTTTAGGGGATAAGGTTGGGGAGTTTTTTAAAATATTTAATAAAACATTTTTTAAAAATCATAAATTTTAAACTTTATTATTAAAATTTAAAAATGTATGGTAAGGAATTGGAATAGTGTTCTTTATATTTTATAGAGGATTAGTGTTTCACAATTTTAAAAAATGTTTAAAAGGAAATTTAGAATTTAAATGTAAAAATTAAACGGAAATTTCTAATGTTTAAAATGTGTAAATATATTTTATATTGTTATGTTGTGTTTATAGTGGATAAGTGTGGTGAAATTTAAAAAAGAATTGTATTTAAAATAAAAATATTTATTTTAAATAATAAATGTAAAATTTAAATCTGAAGTATTTTATAAATATAATATTTTAATACAAATGTGTAATGTAAATAGGAAATTAGGAAATGAAAAAATATATTTTATTAAAATTATACACATTTTTAGAAGTGAGTTTTTGTTTTTATAGGGGATAAGGGTGGGTAGTGGTTAAGAAATGAAGGTTAAGTGTCCAGCACCTACCCTAATAAAATGTAGATTTGAGTTGGAATAGTAAATTAAATAGTGTTAGTGTCCAGCACCTATCTTAATTAAATGCAAATTGGAGTTGGAATAGTAAATTAAATAGTTTCAGTGTCCAGCACCTACCCTAATTCAATGTAGATTGGAGTTGGAATAGTAAATTAATTAGGTTCAGTGTCCAGCACCTATCCCAATTAAATGTAGATTGGCGTTGGAATAGTAAATTAAATTGGTTCAGTGTCCAGCACCTACCCTAATTAAATGTAGATTGGAGTTGGAATAGTAAATTAAGTAGTTTTAGTGTCCAGCACCTACCCTAATTAAATGTAAATTGGAGTTGGAATAGTAAATTAATTAGTTTTAGTGTCCAGCATCTACCCTAATTAAATGTAGAATGGAGTTGGAATAGCAAATTAATTAGGTTAAGTGTCCAGCACCTACCCTAATTAAATGTAGATTGGGGTTGGAATAGTAAATTAAATAGTTTCAGTGTCCAGCACCTACCCTAATTAAATGTAGATTGGAGTTGGAATAGTAAATTAAGTTGTTTTAGTGTCCACCACCTACCCTAATTAAATGTAGATTGGAGTTGGAATAGTAAATTAATAAGGGTCAGTGTCCAGCATCTACCCTAATTAAATGTAGATTGGAGTTGGAATAGTAAATTATTAGGTTAAGTGTCCAGCACCTACCCTAATTAAATGTAGATTGGAGTTGGAATAGTAAATAAAATCAGTTCAGTGTCCAGCACCTACCCTAATTAAATGTAGATTGGAGTTGGAATAGTAAATTAAGAAGTTTTAGTGTCCACCACCTACCCTAATTAAGGGGTCGATTAGTATGACGGACCGAAGGACGACCGCGGGCTGGAGTAGGCGGAAAATGCCTTTTTCCATTCCGCCTGCCGCGGACAGTCCGTCTGCCATATTAGGATGTGAAACACTGTCAAAAGTCCGTACGCGGCGGAAGAGCACGCACCGCCGCGGAACTACACCCGACCCCGCGGCGGACGTAACCAATCCAGAGACACCGCCGTACGGAATTACATCTCCGACCCTCCTCCAAATCACGATGGCGGAAAACACACATCAAATCGCTGCGGAAAAACAACCTGCCTGAACACAGCGGATTCCCCACAGTGAAGATACAACACATTGCAGAGATACCCAACACAAGCTGCTCGCCGTCATGGACCCAGCGCTACATGCATTTCCGATACTCTTCGTGCTCCACCACCAGCAAGTCATGGTCCATCACCGGCGACGACGCAGGTACGCCAACACACCAATTGGTGTCGGAAGGGGAGTACCTTCCAGGGCTGTGATGTTGAGAGGGGGAGTGTCATCTTTGAGAAACTTCATGTACGATCGCACCAATATATCCACAATGCAAGTACACAACCAGGAATGAAAACGACAAACCACTGCACATGATTGACTTGCTTTATTAAACATAATAGGGGTGTAATCTTATAGTAGCCAAGAGCATGGGCATTGGGTACAACAGAGTAGGTACATCAGAGGCAGCACATGAGAGGACACAATGCAGAATCAGAACAGCAACAGGGCAGTGGTCGTAACAGAGCAGGTACATCTGAGGCAGCACATGAGAGGGGTTAAGTGCATCAACAGTCCAAGGCACAGAGCAGGTACATCAAAGGCAGCACGTGAGAGGGGCCAAGTGCATCAACAGTCCAAGGCACAGAGCAGGTACATCAGAGGCAGCACATGAGAGGAGTTAAGTGCATCAACAGTCCAAGGCACAGAGCAGGTACATCAGAGGCAGCACATGAGAGGGGCCAAGTGCCCCAACAGTCCAAGGCACAGAGCAGGTACATCTGAGGCAGCACATGAGAGGGGCACAGAGCATCAAGAGACCATGGCAAAGAGCAGGTACATCAGAGGCAGCACAAGAGAGGGGTTAAGTGCATCAACAGTCCAAGGCACAGAACAGGTACATCTGAGGCAGCACATGAGAGGGCACAATGCAGCATCCTAACAGCAACAGGGCAGTGTACGTAACAGAGCAGGTACATCAGTGGCAGCACATGAGAGTGCACAATGCAGCATCCTAACAGCAACAGGGCAGTGTACGTAACAGAGCAGGGACATCTGAGGGGCCAAGTGCCTCAACAGTCCAAGGCACAGAGCAGGTACATCAGAGGCAGCACATGAGAGGGGTTAAGTGCATCAACAGTCCAAGGCACAGAGCAGGTACATCTGAGGCAGCACATGAGAGGGGCCAAGTGCCTCAACAGTC
Organism: Lissotriton vulgaris; assembly: GCF_964263255.1. Classification (NCBI taxonomy): domain Eukaryota; kingdom Metazoa; phylum Chordata; class Amphibia; order Caudata; family Salamandridae; genus Lissotriton; species Lissotriton vulgaris. Next base: position 39,005,323 of record NC_141694.1, on the reverse strand, counting down.
CAAGGCACAGAGCAGGTACATCTGAGGCAGCACATGAGAGCGGCACAGAGCATCAACAGTCCAAGGCACAGAGCAGGTACATCAGAGGCAGCACATGAGAGGGGTTAGCGCCTTGAGACCCTCTGGGTGAGTAGTGCGTTATATAAATGCTTTGATTGATTGATTGATTGAAGTGCATCAACAGTTCAAGGCACAGAGCAGGTACATCTGAGGCAGGACATGAGAGGGTCTAAGTGCATCAACAGTCCAAGGCACAGAGCAGGTACATCAGAGGCAGCACATGAGAGGGGCCAAGTGCCTCAACAGTCAAAGGCACAGAGCAGGTACATCTGAGGCAGCGCATGAGAGGGGCACAGAGTATCAAGAGACCATGGCAAAGAGCAGGTACATCAGAGGCAGCACATGAGAGGGGTTAAGTGCATCAACAGTCCAAGGCACAGAGCAGGTACATCTGAGGCAGCACATGAGAGGGCACAATGCAGCATCCTAACAGCAACAGGGAAGTGTATGTAACAGACCAGGTACATCAGTGGCAGCACATGAGAGGGCACAATGCAGCATCCTAACAGCAACAGGGCAGTGTACGTAACAGAGCAGGTACATCAGTGGTAGCACATGAGAGGGCACAATGCAGAATCAGAACAGCAACGGGGCAGTGGTTGTAACAGAGCAGGTACATCAGAGGCAGCACATGAGAGGGCAAAAAGCAGTATCAGAACAGCAACAGGGCAGTGGTCGAAACAGAGCAGGTACAACTGAGGCAGCACATGAGAGGGCACAATGCAGAATCAGAACAGCAATAGGGCAGTGGTCGAAACATAGCAGTTACATCTGAGGCAGCACATGAGAGAGGCACAGAGCATCAACAGTCCATGGCAAAGAGCAGGTACATCACTGGCAACACAAGTACGTGGGTCAAGCGACCCGTCCCAAGGACATCAACAATGCAAGTCTGGTTACAATGGACTATCTACACACCAAGTCAAATGACATGTGAGTGATGGGAACCACACCTCACATCACAGAATCTGATGGACTGCTTGAACTACTTGCCTCGGACACACTGCCAGCACCAGAAACAGGAGTGTGAGACACAGCCACAGCTCTAGTGACTGACACATGAGCCATAGACCCAGACACACTGCCAGCACCAGAAACAGGAGTGTGAGACACAGCCACAGCTCTAGTGACTGACACATGAGTCATAGACCCAGACACACTGCCAGCACCAGAAACAGGAGTGTGAGACACAGCCACAGATCGACTGACTGACACATGAGCCATAGACCCAGACACACTGCCAGCACCAGAAACAGGAGTGTGAGACACAGCCACAGATCGACTGACTGACACATGAGCCATAGACCCAGACACACTGCCAGCACCAGAAACAGGAGTGTGAGACACAGCCACAGATCGACTGACTGACACATGAGCCATAGACCCAGACACACTGCCTGAACCAGAAACAGGAGTGTGAGACACAGCCACAGATCGACTGATTGACACATGAGTCATAGACGCAGACACACTGCCAGTACCAGAAACAGGAGTGTGAGACACAGCCACAGATCGACTGACTGACACATGAGCCATAGACCCAGACACACTGCCAGAACCAGAAACAGGAGTGTGAGACACAGCCACAGATCGACTGATTGACACATGAGTCATAGGCCCAGACACACTGCCAGTACCAGAAACAGGAGTGTGAGACACAGCCGCAGATGTAGTGACTGACACATGAGCCATAGACCCAGACACACTGCCAGTACCAGAAACAGGAGTGTGAGACACAGCCACAGCTCTAGTGACTGACACATGAGCCATAGACTCAGACACACTGCCAGCACCAGAAACAGGAGTGTGAGACACAGCCACAGATTGACTGACTGACACATGAGCCATAGACCCAGACACACTGCCAGTACCAGAAACAGGAGTGTGAGACACAGCCACCGATCGACTGACACATGAGCCATAGACTCAGACACACTGCCAGCACCAGAAACAGGAGTGTGAGACACAGCCACAGATCAACTGACACATGAGCCATAGACCCAGACACACTGCCAGCACCAGAAACAGGAGTGTGAGACACAGCCACAAATCTAGTGAGTGACACATGAGCCATAGACCCAGACACACTGCCAGCACCAGAAAAAGGAGTGTGAGACACAGCCACAGATCGACTGACTGACACATGAGCCGTAGACCCAGACACACTGCCAGCACCAGAAACAGGAGTGTGAGACACAGCCACAGATGTAGTGACTGGCACATGAGCCATAGACCCAGACACACTGCCAGCACCGGAAACAGGAGTGTGAGACACAGCATCAGATCAACTGACTGACACATGAGCCATAGACCCAGACACACTGCCAGCACCAGAAACAGGAGAGGGCACAACTGACACAGTGCTACTACATGCTGCATGACAGCAAATAACAGACACAGTGCCACTATCTGACACATGAGAGTGAACTGCAGCTGCACCACTAGGACCACTGAAATGATGAGCCACAGGGCTGTATGGGCCAGGAGGCAGGGTGGCTCTGGGAGCTGGGGATAGCTGTACTGGAGCGACATTGGGGTGGTCAGGTGTGAATGGTGTGTGTCTACGTTTCTTAGGGATATGTGAGGGCACCCTGGACATGACTGGACTGGTAAGTGATGCAGACTCATCTGAAATATCACCCATCAAAGGTGGATCATGTGCTAGTGGGGGTCTGCTCTCTGGGGACGTGCTGGACCCTGCTTGTCGTTTGCTGTGGGCCTGCCTTTTGCCCTCTGCATCATGTGTAATGGGGGATGCAACAGCAGTGTACTCCTTCCTATGCTTCTGACGGGCGTGGATGGGAGTAGAGGTATGGGGGGGCTCCACCACTGACACATCTGTTTTACGTTCCTTCAACAACATCAGCCTCAGTGCAGCCAGGAGTGATGTATGCCTGTCCTTGATGGAGCTAGTGTCTATGGGAGAACCCTTGTCCCTGGGATGTGCCTTGGCCGTAGGAGGTGTCCTGTCTCTGGAATTGCCCTGATCCGTGGGCGCTGCCCTGTCCCTGGGTGCAGACTTGTCCATTGTAGTGTACCTGTCTTCAGAAGCGACTTTGTCCTTGGGAGTGTCCCTGCTCTTGGGAGTTGCCCCTTCCTTTATAGTGTCCTTGTCCTTGGGAGTGTCCCTGCTCTTTGGAGGTGGCCTTTCCTTTGAAGCATCCTTGTCCCTGGGAGTGTCCCTGCTCTTTGTAGGTGGCCTTTCCTTTGAAGCGTTTTGTCCCTGGGAGTGTCCCTGCTCTTTGGAGGTGGCCTTGCCTTTGTAGCGTCCTTGTCCCTGGGAGTGTTCCTGCTCTTTGGAGGTGGCCTTTCCTTTGAAGCGTCCTTGTCCCTGGGAGTGTCCCTGCTCTTTGTAGATGGCCTTTCCTTTGAAGCGTCCTTGTCCCTGGGAGTGTCCCTGCTCTTTGGAGGTGGCCTTGCCTTTGTAGCGTCCTTGCCCCTGGGAGTGTCCCTGCTCTTTGGAGTTGCCCCTTCCTTTGTAGTGTCCTTGTCCATGGGAGTGTCCCTGGACTTGGGAGGTACCCTTGCCTTGGGAGTACCTTTTGTGGGGGATGCCTGTGTAACATGTGAAGCCATTTCCCCCAACACCCCTTGAGGATCCTGTGTGTCAACTCCAGTGTAGCTCACGTCGTCTTCGGTGAAAGATTTCCCAGCCCTAGGGGATAGTGTCTGTGCCCTCCGTGCCCTGCCTTGCTGCCTGTGGCTGCTTCTAGTGCAATAACCTGTAAATGAGGCCTGGTCTGAAAATTCACTCCCCCCTGAGACATCAATTGGTGTGGATGGGGGAACAGAAGTAGCACCCTGTCTATGCGACTGTACAATGGCTGAAGACACAGGGGTCGATTCCGATCCCGAAAAAAGCGCTTCAAATTTCCGTACAAAGCGTTTTTCCCCGTACAAATCGTACCCGTACACGTCTCCGTACGAATCTGCCAGTACGATCCCAATCCAAAGCATCACTCAGTATGACTCGTAAAAACCTCCATACAAATCGAAAGTCCATACGAATGGCATTCGGCTGACGCTTCACTCTACGTCTGAACGTAAATACACCGCGTCATCCGTACCAGGAAGTACGATCCGTGTTGAAGACACTCCGTACGGCTCTTTTGCTATGAGAGTCAAAAACTGCCGTAAATACAGAGTCCGGCCCGACCCGCACCCCGGTACGCGACAAACAAGACATGAACCCCATCGTCCGTGTCATACCAGTTCTGTACGCCCACCACCTAGTACATAGAAACCGACGACGGCGCAGACGGTGAGTACAACGAAGACAAACATACCTGTACGTGGTGCCACACGCGCACATCCCCATCAAACGCCTGTAATGTCGGGGTACGTAGCGACACACGCTACCGCATAACACCAGTGTCATAGTCAGACGTGTCGCACCTACGTCATCGATTTCGGGGTGCGGCACGCTACCGCATATCACGAGTGTAATAATCAGACGTGCCGCACCAACATCATCGATCTCGGGGTACGGTACGCTACCGCATATCACCAGTGTAATAGTCAGACGTGTGGGACATAAATATGCAGTCTCAGTGCAAGTGTAAGTGATGTGTAGAAAACATACCCAGCAGTGCCCAGCAATAGAGTGTGTGTGTGGCTAAGACCCCAACTAGTGCCCAGCACTGCCCAGCAGCATAGGGTGTGTGTGGCCAAGACCCCCACCAGTGCCCAGCATTAGAGTGTGTGTGTGGCTAAGACCCCCAGCAGTGCTCAGCAGTGCCCAGCATAACAGTGTGTGTGTGGCTAAGACCCCCACCAGTGCCCAGCAGTGCCCAGCATAACAGTGTGTGGATAAGACCCCCAGCAGTGCACAGCAGTGCCCAGCATAACAGTGTGTGTGATAAGACCCCCAGCAGTTCCCAGCAGTGCCCAGCATAACAGTGTGTGTGTGGCTAAGACCCCCACCAGTGCCCAGCAGTGCCCAGCAGCATAGGGTGTGTGTGGCCAAGACCCCCACCAGTGCCCAGCATAACAGTGTGTTTGTGGCTAAGACCCCCAGCAGTGCCCAGCAGTGTCCAGCATAACAGTGTGTATGGCTAAGACCCCCACCAGTGCCCAGCAGTGCCCAGCATAACAGTGTGTGTGGCTAAGACCCCCACCAGTGCCCAGCAGTGCCCAGCAGCATAGGGTGTGTGTGGCCAAGACCCCCACCAGTGCCCAGCATAACAGTGTGTGTGTGGCTAAGACCCCAACCAGTGCCCAGCAGTGCCCAGCATAACAGTGTGTGTGGCTAAGACCCCCAGCAGTGCCCAGCATAACAGTGTGTGTGGCTAAGACCCCCAGCAGTGCCCAGCATAACAGTGTGTGTGTGGCTAAGACCCCCACCAGTGCCCAGCAGTGCCCAGCATCAGAGTGTGTGTGTGGCTAAGACCCCCACCAGTGCCCAGCAGTGCCCAGCAGCATAGGGTGTGTGTGGCCAAGACCCCCACCAGTGTCCAGCATAACAGTGTGTGTGTGGCTAAAACCCCCAGCAGTAAAAGCTGAAACATACCATTGTTAACCTCATTAACATCAGGAAATAGACACATGTTACTATACCCAAATTTGAACATCACACCAGCTCCCAGACACACAGCAGTCAAAGCCATTATCAGACAAACTAAAGTTCAGAAAAAAAATAAATAGCTTTATTCAGCTGGATCCAAAATGAAAATGCAAATAAGAGTCCTTGCTCACAGAAGGCCAATGGCCAGTCCAAACAAGTGACAAAAACAGTTTGTGCTCTCATGGATGTTGACACACCCAAACTTGCCTGCACATGGAGTTCAATCCGCAGTGAAAACAGTGGGGGCATCATCTGTGGAATCCTCTGGCACCGCAGGGACAGGAGAGGGAAGGACAGGTGTAGTGGTTGCAGGTGGTGTGGAATCATCCACACTGCCCGGTGCATTGTAGAAAGTTGAAAGATAATCTTGGCTGCACACTTCAGCCAGATCTGAAAAACTACCACCTGAACCCGGGAAAACATTGGGGGTGGAGGTAGAGGGTTGTGAGTCTGTCGTTGCGGGTCTGTGGATGCGTGTGTGATGTCTTGCCCCTCTCCCTGTGGGTGTGCCTACATCCCCTTGAGATTGGGTGCATGGTGATTTGCGCTTTGCCTGGTGTGTGGGTGTGCTGGGTGTATCTGTTTGGGTGTCTGACCTGTGGCGTCTGCGTGTACGTTGGGAAGGTATGGGAGAGGCTGAGGTGGATGGGTCAGAAGGATGGGGGGGGCATATGCTGCTGGGTGGACAGAGCTGCTGTCAGTGTTGACTCAATGGCAGCCACACTCCAACGTAGATCAGACATGCCAGATGACATGCCCTCCATGAACGACAACAACTGTGTAATGAGTTGTGTATGTCCATGGAGGACAGTCAACATGGATGTCTGACCTACTACAATCTGCCGGAGTAGGTCCACAGACTCAGCACTGAGGGCAGCAGGGGACACAGGGGCAGGTGCTGCGGTGCCGGGACCAAAGGAGACACGGGGGCTAGCACGGACCCTAGGGACCCTAACAACTGGGAGGGTGGAGATGGTATTGGAGGAGGAGAGGGCAGCCAAAGATGAAGGAGAGGCCATTTCAGCCTATTCCCCCTCCTCCTGAGAGTCTGATTCCGAGGTGTCCGCATGGTAGGAGGTGTCGGTCACATGGGGTCCGGCCCGCAGACTCTCCTCACCCTCCGTGCCACTGGCTCCCTCCGACTCCTCAAAGCAGGTGGCACTGTCGCTGGGTCCCTCTGTGTGGTCCGTGTCTGTGTCTCCTCCAGATTGTGGTGATGATGCTGTTGGCAAGGAGAATAAGAAATACATATCAGTCACATGTACACATCTAACAAATCAGCTAGAAAAACATTGCAAACATTTCAAAACATGGCATGCTTCATGAGTCCCAATCCACTGAACTATGCACAATGCTAAGCCTAGTCTTGGGCAATCTGAAGAGAAACTACGTTCAATGTATAGTAGGATAGAAGTAACAGGCAAGGCAACAACTTCTATGAGAGAGACACATTGATGACCGACTGCCTGACAACCGGATAGCTGATGATCATCACTGTTCATTTTCCCACCCTGACACACAAAACCAGACCTGGTCATGGTTGAATTGCTGTGACCCTGTGCCACATGCTAAAAGTCCTTCATGAACTGCCATGTGATGCCATCCTGGGACCTGGAGCCAAGTGTACCGTCACCTCACACTGGCATTACAGCTGTCTACACCCAAAGTCACATTGTCTGGTTTACCATCTATAAGATTTCCTAACAACATGCAACATATTTTGAGTATATGCACACACACAGTGCACAGTGTGAGTATGCACAAGCCAAAATTATTATACATGTACAGTGTGCTCCTGTAGCTAACATATGACAATTAGAAAGTACACCATGGACAAATGACACTGAGGCTGACTCGTGCAGAAAATACATGTTGAGACTCCAGATCAGTGCGAAAATATGAAGAAGGGCAGACACAGTGCACATGTGGTGCTACATGTAAGGTAACAATAGGTGTCACAGACCTCCCTCCAACATGATGATGTGCTAAGGAATATGCATACTAACACATTGCACCTCAGGAGTACCTGTGAAAGAAAATGTTTTTTCAAAGCGCTGGGCAAATGTTGAGTAGGGCAAGACATGTAAACAAGCATCAGCTGAAACTTGGCCATTCACATGCCAATGCATTAAGTGCCTGTCTAACAACACCACTCCAACTGTGGGAGTGTTAGCATGCCTGGGAGCACTGCAGGTAGCATGTGACACACATGACAACAAACAGACATGTACCTACCCTCTTCTTGCTGCTGTCTCCCCTGCAACTGCCTGTGGAGGTCTGGGAACACCACTTCCAGGACCCGGAGCATGTGGGGGGTGAGGTAGCGGGTGCCGCCATGCCGGTGTGGAGCTTCCAGCTTCAGCTGTTCTCTGGCGATGCGGCGGTCCAGCACCGGATGTCCTGCCACCTCTTCTTGATGTTTCTGAGCCTCCTGCGAGGCCCCCCTCTCTCCTGACAGCCCAGGCGATGTCCAGCCAGATGTCACCCTTCTCATAGGCAGATACCTGTCACGAATGTAAAGATAAAGAACATCAGTACACCTGGTCCATGTCCCAAAGACACACATATGCACAAAATACTTGAGGACAACAGGGCATAGGATGATGAACACATTTGAATCATTGTCCAGGAGTATGTGGCCTGTGAGCAAACAGAAATGCACTACATGCCATTGAAAGGCTACAGATGACATAAGGGGTGCAAACCACTCATTCAGCATGGCACTCACTGAGCAATATATGCCACATCAGGGTGCACTGCAGCACGTGACATGCAGTCACACCCCCCACTACAACAAATAACCCTCTTCAGACAATACTGTGCACACCGGCACTCACTCCCAACAACATTGCATCTCTCAAATATACATACACAATGGCTGTAGTGTCACACACACAACAGGTGCACACTCCAAGGTAATGCACACATCACTCACCTGATCCTCTGGTCTCCCATACAGCTTGCTGTAGTTAGGCAGGAGGGCATCCAGCAGGGCCTTGTTCTCAGCATCACTGAATGCAGGTGCACTCTCCATGCTCAGCTAATCAGGGTCCAGAGGATACAGAGACAGCAGCTGTGTTTACCACTCCAATTTTGAGCAGGCAAGTGCCCTCCCTCACCCCATGCTGCCTCATATCTGTGCTGCTGAGGGTCTGTGAGTGCAAGGAGTAGTGTGGGATAGGCCCCAATAGTTTGCATCCTATGTTCCATCCAATCCGATGACACATAAGGCCATGACACACATATGCATGGTTTGAAAAGTGAGCCAGAGCTGAACAACAACTTTTGCAACATTGTATACTTTTGCTCAACTGATTTTTCCAGATCACCTGTAGGACCCTCTCAAATCTCTGTAACCATGACAATCTGGCTGCATTCTAATTCTACCACTGTTACTCTAGATGTTCTGTATGTATTTTTTGAATCAACACACAAGTACGGTGCGATTGCCGTCGCAAATGCAATTCATTCAATGGGGAAACGAACTGTGCACACGCACGTTCCCTTGGGGTACGCTCTGCTCGCGTATGTTTACAATGCATTGGGGAAACGGGGTGTACACACGCATGTACCATTGGGGTAGGCTCTGCTCGCGTATGTCTACAATGCATTGGGGAAACAAGGCCTACACACGCACGTACCATTGGGGTACGCTCTGCTCGCGTATGTCTACAATTCATTGGGGAAACGAGGCGTACACACGCACGTACCATTGGGGTACGCTCTGCTCGCGTATGTATACAATGCATTGGGGAAACTAGGCCTACAGACGCATGTACCATTGGGGTACGCTCTGCTCGCGTATGTCTACAATGCATTGGGGAAACGAGGCCTACACACGCACGTACCATTGGGGTACGCTCTGCTCGCGTATGTCTACAATGCAATGGGGAAACAAGGCCTACACATGCACGTACCATTGGGGTACGCTCTGCTCGCGCATGTCTACAATGCATTGGGGAAACGAGGCCTACACATGCACGTACCATTGGGGTACGCTCTGCTTGGGTATGTCTACATGGCATTGGGGAAATGAGGCGTACACACGCACATACCATTGGGGTATGCTCTGCTCGCGTATGTCTACAATGCATTGGGGAAACGAGGCCTACACACGCATGTACCATTGGGGTACAGTGCGTCAGACATGCTCAAGTGAATGGTTGTGTAGGTTGCGTCCATGACCTCATTCATGTCACCATTGGGAGAGTGACCCCAGTAAATCACATGGCAGGGATGTAGTGTACACTCATGTTGACTATGTGGATGTATACATCAGCATGGCATCCTTCCATCAGCAGGCCCTAGGTGTGGCAGACATTGATGAAGCACAGGAAATGTCATCTTCTGGCTCAGTTGATGTGTGAAGAGCTGTTGAGACATGTCAATTATCATGGTGCACATGTGTTTCACATACACTCAACACTTATCACCTGAGTAACGTCTTCAACATATTGTGATGCACATCAACACTGGAATGGCACACCATTCAGTACATGGAACTGTCACATGATGACATTAACATGCCCACTGTCACAGATGTGAAATTGACGCACAGCATGACCCTGTGTGACCACCTCATGTGTGTGCCATGTGGGACATTGTGCATGCTGTTTGCATATGAAAGAAACAGGTCAGTATTATATTCCTCCCCTTACAATACCCCCAAGCATCAGACTGGATCTGCAAATTTGTGCTTAGCAGTACCCTTGTGCATCGGTAGGCGACGTCTGTGGCTCCGCGTGTGTCGTCGGCGTCGTGTGCGCCGTTATGATGTTGTCTGAGTACTCAGACGCCGCCTACGCGTGCTGACGTCAGGTCTGATTTTTTCACGCCAGCAGCGCAGTTCCAGTATAAGTGTCACCTTAGTTATTTAAATTCAAAACTTTGTACAATCACTTTTGCTGATTTTACTTGAGTCTTCGACTCTGGACGGTGCCAACAGGAATGTCCGGTGTCAAGCCTGTGAGGATTGCGACCGACTGTTGAAATCATTCAAGGTAGACTGAAGAATGTAGGTTGAACTTTTAATGCAGCATGGAAATACAAGTCCAAGCAGAGCAGTGGCAAGGGTTCAACTGTCTATCTTAGCACTGTGATGAACCTAACTAACTCCACTGGAATGTGGAACTTATTTAAGCAATAACATGTCTCATGCCATGGCTCACGCAGGAGCTCATGCAGGTGCATGCGACAGGTCTGATTGTTAAAGGAAAACACACATGAATAAATGAGAATGTAACACATCTCCCTATTAACAAAACAAAGGTGATGGAATAAAAAGAAACATAGATAAACAGTATGTACAGATAAACAAAAATAAAATGTTATGAATAAATTCAAACAGCTGTAAGTTACATATCATCCGTAAACCTTGTAGGAGATTTAATAATCCTTTTAGAAACTTTAACTCTATGAGCAATGGAATCACTTAGACCATTTTGTACATATCTTCCTACAACCTTCAAGTCAGAATCATGGGGTTGATGGCATTTTGCCAATGTACAAAAATTCCAAATTCTACCATCTTGTGTCATGGCACTGTTATCAAACACTTTTTTTTAATTGTATAGGCTCACTGTATTTATCAAACCCTTTTTTCATCAAACCAGGTTTTAGAACTCTAACCCAATCTCCTATATGGAATGTTTGTGTCTTGACTTTCCATTTATTGTCATACCACTTCTTAGTTTTGAGTTGTTTGTTCTCCACACATTTAGCAACATCATCAACACAAACACAATCACCTGTAAAGTGAGAAGATTTTACCTTTAGCCACCATGGTAAAACTTTAGACGCAGGATTCCTTCCCTTAAATAACTTAAAAGGACTTACTAGAGTAGTTGAATGTGGCGTAATACGATAATTCCATAACCGTTCTCTCAAAGCACTTACCCAACTCACACCATACTTAACCGAATCCACAATTAAGTTTTTCAGCACCCGATTGAACCTCTCCACCTGTCCATTTTCGTGAGGTTCGTACACAGATGTAAGCCTGTGAACAATATTACATTCTTTAAGAAAATCTTTCATTTCTAATGAAGTCAACTGCACTCCATTATAAGTTACTAGGCACAATGGACAACCTTCTCTTGAAAATATATCTTTGAAAAAGTTTATGACCGCCTTAGTGGTAGCTTTAGACACAAACTTAACTTCAGGCCACTTAGAGTGGTAATCGATGAAAACTAGAGCATAGAGTGATGCTTCAGGCAACATGTGAAAGGGACCTGATATGTCAAATGCTATCTTCTCCCAAGGTTGAGATGGCCATTTCACTACTTTCAAAGGTGGAGTGTGAACTTTAAGCATTCTCTCACTCGAACAACACTCTGTGCATTCCCTAACAGTTTTATCAATAAACCTATCAACACCTGGCCACCAAAAATAGTCTCTCACCAATCTTTTCATTGAAGAAATACTGGGATGAGTCTTATGTGCAATATTCAAGATAACCTCATACATGCCCTCAGGAGGGATACATTTCCCAGACTTGAAGATAAAACCACTATCCAACTCTAAATCTTCTTGCACATTGTACAATGGTAACATTTCAGGCCTTACTCTATCCTTCCTAGGCCAACCTTTTTCAACAAATTCTCTTACCTCTTTCCAACAATCATCTTTCTGTACACATTCTTCCCAAAACAATTCAGAAATCTCTTGAAATTTTTCACTAACAACATCTCCAATAGTTAAAACAAATTCCAAATCACACACTGCGCTGACTTCATCTTGTTTACAAGGTAACCGCGATAAGCAATCCGCTGTGACTTTTTTTTCCCAGGTACATATATTGTAACAAAATTATACTCTTGCAATTTAGATGTTAACCTTGCAATTCTAGCTGTATAATTCTATCCGCCACCTACAGACAAAATGTTTACCAAAGGTTTATGGTCGGTCCTAAACGTAAACTTGGTACCCCACACATACAACCTAAAATGCTTTATCGCCCAAAACACAAGCAAGAAGTTCTCTTTCGATGACAGCGTATTTGCGCTCGCATTCACTAAGAGTCCTTGAAGCAAAAGCGACATTCCACTCATCATCCCCTTCTCTTTGAGAAAGGACACTTCCCAAACCATAAAGACTAGCATCAACTGTTATTATACATTCTTTGTTCATTCGAAATGGCTTAAGTGTGGGAGCATTTATGATGTCATGTTTGATCTCTTCAAATGCACGTTGTTGCACATCTAACCACTCATACTTTTCACCTTGTCTAAGTAATTTTCTTAGCGGCTCCATTTTAGTAGCAAAATTGATCATAAATTTGCTGTAATATTCACATAGACCTGCAAACGATAGTAACTGGTCTTTATTCTCAGGTGCTGGGGCCTTGATAATAGCCTCAACATTCGATTTTTTAGGAAAAACACCTTCACCAGAAAGAGTATGTCCCAGATACTCTACTGATTCTTTAAAGAGGTTACACTTGTGTGCTTTTAGAGTTAACCCACTTTGTTCTAACCTTGTACACACAATGTGTAAATGTTGCTCATGCTCAACAATATTTTTTCAGAACACTAAAATGTCATCCTGGAAACATTTTACAACATTATCAACATCTCTGAAAATTTGGAACATAATTCTCTGAAAAACAGAGGCAGCGGAAGCGAGTCCAAATGGCATACGTTTATATTGGAATAAACCCTGTGGCGTTACAAACGCCGTGAGTTTCTTGGACTCTTCTGTTAACCTGATCTGATGATAAGCAGACCGAAGATCCAGAGTTGAGAAAATGTGTGCACCATCAAATAAAGAGACTAACTCATTAATATTCGGTAAAGGATGACAATCAATAACAATATTTTTATTCAAAGCTCTTAAATCCACCCACTCTCAACTTCTGATCAGGTTTTCTCACCAAAACTATGGGAGAAACCCATTCCGAGGACTCAATTGGCTCTATGATATCATCTTTTAAAAGCTCATCTAACATGCTCTTAAGTTCCTCTCTAATGTTAAAGGGGACACCTCTAAGTTTTTGCACTACAGGTGTATGGTTACTCTTTAAGACACTCTTGTGTGAGAAATTTTTTTGTGTGCCTAACTTATCACAAAATACTCCTTTAAAGTGATTAATTAGCTTACACGCCTTTTCAGAATTGGTTGAATTACATTCAGAAATGTTTCCAACTAATGAAGTTGATTCTATCAAGCTTTCATCACATAAAGAAACTTGTTCCTTTGAACGAGGATTCAGAGTAATACCCAATTTCCATTGGTCTAACCATCTCAAAACATTCACTCCTTTTTGTGAAATATATAATTTTATGTTGGTTTTTCTGTGTTTGAAACGCAACATTATGTGGAAAAAAACAATAAAATCAATCCTATTACCACTAAAACTTTTAGCATCTATATCAGGCTATTTGAGATCCACCATAGAAAGACTATTAGATAAAGTTACATTTAAATAGTCAAGTGAAATGATGGTCCAAGGTGAACCTCAATCTACCATCAAACATAAATCAATTTCAAAAACTTGGAAAATACATTTTGGGGATTTTAGAACAATATTTGCATGGTCATCTATAATTGATACCACAAAACCTTCTTCCTCCCCCACATCAACATCAGAGAAAGTATTTACATTTTCTTCAGACATGGACGCAACTGCGCCTCTATTTTGTGAAAAAGGACGTTTATCCCTACACATATTACTAAAGTGTCCAATTCTATTGCAGTTTTTACACTCCTTTTTTAATACTGGACAACCGGGAAAAGAAGCATAATGTGACCTATTACCACATCTAAAACACATAGATTGAAAATTAGAACGTTGTTGTTGAAAATATCTTGGTCCATTACAATTAGATTTTGATGGGTAATCCGTTGAAAGTTTTTTGCATCAAACTTGTTCTTTAGTACACAAACTCCTTGAGTTTTCTTAATAGTATCCTTTCTGACAGTGTCCATCCACAAATCTGATTGTTCCTGAGCCTTAGCGGTAGCAATAGTCTCATTAAGATTTGGATTTCCCATGACCCATAACTTATCCTGAATTTTTTTGCACTTTAAATGGACAATGATCTGATCTCGTATCATTTCATCAGAAATAGTACCAAAGTTGCAGTGAACACTAAGGGATCTGAGAGCAGTTAAGAAATCATCAAACGATTCATCCTCTTTTTGTTTCCTTGTAAAAAACTTGAAGCAATTTAAGGCAATGCTAACGTTAGGTTTGAATCTTTTTTCAAGTCTTGCTAATGCTTCAGAATAAACATTTAAAGAGTCACCACCACCATCAGCAGGTGTAACAATTTGAGGTAGTGATCTGAAAATGACTTGGCCTTCGGATCCTAAGAAATAAAGCAAAATGCATTTTTTCCTTTCAGAACCCATTCTTTCTCCATCAATTGCTTTCATGTAAGTAAGAAATTCTTCCTTCCATTTGGACCAAGGCATGGGTGGATCACCTTTGAGTTGAAGGAATTTAGCTGGTGGGTCAAATTGCATTGTATTTTGTGGAACTTAATGTAAATATAGTGAATCAAAATCGGTCTGATGAAAAATGGGTAACAGAACTTTTCTTTTCAGTATGAACGAAAATTGTTTCCAAAAATGTAGGCAAAATAATAAGGAAATCGAAATTATAACATTTGTGCCAATATTAGTGAAAATCGTGAAGAAATAAAAGGTTTTGCACTTACTGACAGCAAATTATATTAATCCGACATCACGTAACAAGCACAACAACATCCGTTGTCAAGGAAACACAACAAAAATGGCTGACAGCGTGAGCGCGATGACGTAGGGCGTAGCTGAGCACGTGACGTAGGTCGTAACGTACTCGCGTGAATGCCTCCATCAAGACGCTTCAAAGATCGGGAGAAAGAACGCCACCTTCACCAGAAAGAGTATGTCCCAGATACTCTACTGATTCTTTAAAGAGGTTACACTTGTGTGCTTTTAGAGTTAACCCACTTTGTTCTAACCTTGTACACACAATGTGTAAATGTTGCTCATGCTCAACAATATTTTTTGAGAACACTAAAATGTCATACTGGAAACATTGTACAACATTATCAACATCTCTGAAAATTTGGAACATAATTCTCTGAAAAACAGAGGCAGCGGAAGCGAGTCCAAATGGCATATGTTTATATTGGAATAAACCCTGTGGCGTTATAAACGCCGTGAGTTTCTTGGACTCTTCTGTTAACCTGATCTGATGATAAGCAGACCGAAGATCCAGAGTTGAGAAAATGTGTGCACCATCAAATAAAGAGACTAACTCATTAATATTCGGTAAAGGATGACAATCAATAACAATATTTGTATTCAAAGCTCTTAAATCCACACACTCTCAACTTCTGATCAGGTTTTCTCACCAAAACTATGGGAGAAACCCATTCCGAGGACTCAATTGGCTCTATGATATCATCTATTAAAAGCTCATCTAACATGCTTTTAAGTTCCTCTCTAATGTTAATGGGGACACCTCTAAGTTTTTGCACTACAGGTGTATGGTTACTCTTTAAGACAATCTTGTGTGAGAAATTTTTTAGTGTGCCTAACTTATCACAAAATACTCCTTTAAAGTGATTAATTAGCTTACACGCCTTTTCAGAATTGGTTGAATTACATTCAGAAATGTTTCCAACTAATGAAGTTGATTCTATCAAGCTTTCATCACATAAAGAAACTTGTTCCTTTGAACGAGGATTCAGAGTAATACCCAATTTCCATTGGTCTAACCATCTCAAAACATTCACTCCTTTTTGTGAAATATATAATTTTATGTTGGTTTTTCTGTGTTTGAAACGCAACATTATGTGGAAAAAAACAATAAAATCAATCCTATTACCACTAAAACCTTTAGCATCTATATCCGGCTGTTTGAGATCCACCATAGAAAGACTGTTAGATAAAGTTACATTAAAATAGTCAAGTGAAATGATGGTTCAAGGTGAACCTGAATCTACCATCAAACATTAATCAATTTCAAAAACGTGGAAAATACATACACTTATCCTGAATTTTTTTGCACTTTACATGGACAATGATCTGATCTCGTATCATTTCATCAGAAATAGTACCAAAGTTGCAGTGAACACTAAGGGATCTGAGAGCAGTTAAGAAATCATCAAACGATTCATCCTCTTTTTGTTTCCTTGTATAAAACTTGAAGCGATTTAAAGCAATGCTAACGTTAGGTTTGAATCTTTTTTCAAGTCTTGCTAATGCTTCAGAATAAACATTTAAAGAGTCACCACCACCATCAGCAGGTGTAACAATTTGAGGTAGTGATCTGAAAATGACTTGGCCTTCGGATCCTAAGAAATAAAGCAAAATGCTTTTTTTCCTTTCAGAACCCATTCTTTCTCCATCAATTGCTTTCATGTAAGTAAGAAATTCTTCCTTCCGTTTGGACCAAGGCATGGGTGGATCACCTTTGAGTTGAAGGAATTTAGCTGGTGGGTCAAATTGCATTGTATTTTGTGGAACTTAATGTAAATATAGTGAATCAAAATCGGACTGATGAAAAATGGGTATTAGAACTTTACTTTACAGTATGAACGAAAATTGTTCCCAAAAATGTAGGCAAAATAATAAGGAAATCGAAATTATAACATTTGTGCCAATATTAGTGAAAATCGTGAAGAAATAAAAGGTTTTGCACTTACTGACAGCAAATTATATTAATCCGACATCACGTAGCAAGCACAACAACATCCGTTGTCAAGGAAACACAACAAAAATGGCTGACAGCGTGAGCGCGATGACGTAGGGCGTAGCTGAGCACGTGACGTAGGACGTAACGTACTCGCGTGAATGCCTCCATCAAGACGCTTCAAAGATCGGGAGAAAGAACGCCACCAAAATCCGGTATGATGTTCCTTTTTTAAATAAAAATAATAGAAGAACGGGTGTTAGGAAAGTAAAATTGTGACTTTAAAAGGGAAATCGCAATGCGAAAACGGAAAGTCTTGATCTTTCTGAAATAAACAGGATATATCACACGATTTCCTTAAAAATACGAAAATATTGCTATTTTAAACGTGAAAATACTGCCGCGGGTGCAATCAGGGCACAGGGAAATTAACAGCAGCCGCTGGTACAATCAAAAGTACATTAAAATAAGTAAATAAAACATACCAGGAAAAACTTCGAAATTTCTTCAAAAAGCGAATATCCTTTTCCAAATACCACTCTTACTCGTGCTGCAGAGTGGTTTAAATCGTCGCCAATTTGTTGAAATCATTCAAGGTAGACTGAAGAATGTAGGTTGAACTTTTAATGCAGCACGGAAATACAAGTCCAAGCAGAGCAGTGGCAAGGGTTCAACTGACTATCTTAGCACTGTGATGAACCTAACTAACTCCACTGGAATGTCGAACTTATTTAAGCAATAACATGTCTCATGCCATGGCTCACGCAGGAGCTCATGCAGGTGCATGCGACAGGTCTGATAGTTAAAGGAAAACACACATGAATAAATGAGAATGTAACACCGACTGATGTCGGTGACTGACCCTCACCGTCGGTGTCTCCACTGTCTCGACGTCAACCACGACAACAAGAGTTGCTCCGACTGCCGGGCCCTGACTTTGGAAGCTAGGCGGGAGTGGTCCCGCAAGTGGCTCCGACTCCAGCAGTTGGCCTGCACTGCAAGAGGTCATGGTCTGGACGGAGGTCGAGGGACCGGGCGTGGGGTTTGAGCCATCAGAGCTTCGGGAGTCGACATCACTCCTCCGGGGCAAAGTCGTCAGCAAACCAAAAGAAGTTAAAGAGACATCATCGCTCTTCCAAATCCCCACGATGCACGTGCAATGCAGCAGGGGATTTGTGTGACACCGCCCACACAGCTCCGTCAGAGTCGCGGGCGTCGTAGGCTGCCCCACAACCTCCGGTCCCTGGGCAGCATGCAACGCAGGATGAGTTAGAGCGCTTCCTCATGGCCATGATGTCCCTCACTCCTCCGACGGGCAATGCCGCAGCTTTGGGCCCAGCGGACACGTCTGGGGGCCCTAGCGGGTCTGGTGCTTCGGGCCCGACACCCTCTGGTGCTTTGGCTCAGATGGCAGCGGCGCATTCGGCCCTGCGCCGCTGAGCCACACTGAATCAAAATCTTGATCCTGCTCCTCGCTGGTTGACCTCACGCCCTTATCGTCTACAGTCCCCCAGGTTTCACCCTCGGCGACGTCCTCGGGTGGCGCCGTCCCCAATACCACACTCTATACGGCTCTGGCGTGGGAACGGCGCAGCTGAACGCCGCTTTTGATGCCGCATTTGGAGTATAAATTCGACGAGCCGGCCACATCTTTTGACAACCCAGATAATCATGGAATGGGTGATAAGGAGTATTGGGATTGGTCTGAAGACCCACTGACACATGAGTGTCAGTCCCAAGACGAATGGACAGGTAGACTGTGGGATGCGAGTGGTCTGCACACCTCGTCAGACACTGGTATTGTCCCAAATCCAACCGTGGCTTCGGAGGAGGGGGCAACCGACAGTGTAGTGTTGACGCGGGCGGCCAAAGCCTTGCCCCTTCATCTCCCTGTCGTGGCCGTGAGGACCAACCTCCTCACTGAGGTCCTTAAAGTGCAGTCAAGCTCGGCTGAGCCTCTGCAGCTGTTTCATGAGGCATTGACTGATGCTATTTTGGGCACTAGGTCCAGGCCCGCTGCAGGTTTGGCTGTAGATAGGCACGTGGGCAGACACCAACACCCGTCCCCGGACGACCCATGTGTCCTGTCCTCCCACCCCACCCCAGAGAGCCTGGGCATCCAGGCCTCCAATTCACAGACCGCATTCCCGTAGGCTCCGCCGGACAGGGTATCCAAGAGGTATGAGCAGTACAGCAAGATGGTATCATCCTGGAACTGCGGTCTTCCAATATCACATGCCTCTTTGTCCGCTACACCCACTCTTTGCGGGATACGGTTGCGGAACTGCTGCCCGTTGTAGGTACGGGCAAAACTTACCTAAGCCCTTGTGGAAGGCCAAGCTGTGGCATGGTATTTGATCCGGTGTGGGCTGGATTGCATCGACTCACTTGGCAGAGCGATGGCAACCATGGAGGTAATTTGTTGGAAAGCCTGGTTGAAGTCCAGCAATTTGTACCCGATGTCCAGAGTACACTCATGGACATGCCGTTTGATGTTTGTTGCCTTTTTGGCAACAAGGCAGACCATGCGCTGGAGCACATTAAGGACTCCAGGGCTACGGGCAGGTCTATGGGCCTGTTGCCCCTGCGCCAGCAAACTGGTACCTTTTGCTCATTTCGTGGCCAAGGTAGTGGCACACACACATGTGCTGGCAGCCACGCAACGCTGACTAACATCCAACGCGATGGCGGAGGTGGTAACCGCTGTGGCGGCGATCGGGGACAATGGGGAGGTCAGTCCACACCTCCCCTGCAACATCTGCCTACAAACCCTCCTACGCATGGTTCGCCAACACCTCCACCATTGGCGCACTGTCACCTTTCTTTATCATAGACGAGGGAGAAGGAAAAGATATGTGATCCATCCAGTTTCCTTGAAATATAAGCTCTCAAATCAATTGGGGGAGGAAGGATCACTTGTCCTGCTAACCTGGATTTACAGGTAAGTGGGATGTCCCTTGGTAAAACCCTCATACACATGAGTTGGCCTTGTCTGGTAGCGGTATATCTTGTTTCTCTGCTATAATTACTCTTGTGTCTGTGTAATCACGGGGTTAGTAGGTATGCAGGCTCCACCCGGAGGAAGAAACCCAAGGTAAAAGCAGTAGTGTCCAGTGAAAAAGTGGTAGTGGTGACTTTAAGATGACTCGGACAGCCAGTTCGCTATGTTTATTTTACTGGATTCGAGATAGTGATGAAAATATTTCAGATATGTGTGGCAAGAATTATTAAGATTCTCACGCTATCCATTTTCGTGATTTAAAAGGTCGACATGTTTCAGCCATGTTCGCCTCTCAGGGTCAGTGGGCTTTCTTCAGGACCATGTGGTGGGTGAATAAAGGAACGTTTTAGTCCTTTAGTTTCTTGAGGTCAATATTGTGCCTGCAAATACAAACATTGTGGGTAACTTAAGGTGGAGAGGAGGGGGGTAGTTTATACATATTAATACATAGGAGTCCAACTGTTGGACTGTGCAAAGTTGCAGTACTCTTTCGATCACTACCTTTACAGTAGAAACCACATACTCAAACGAATGGCTAAAGCTATACTTGTGGATTTGGTTCAATCTGCTTATCAGGTCTTCATAGTGTCTCATTTTAACCAGATTACTGCGGTCAAATGGTGCCGGTTAAATGTGGTTCGCTGTGAATAGAGTTCTTTGTCTGCATGTTAAAGTGTCTCTGTGGTACTAACGTCTACTGATAGTTATATGGTGTTAGTAAAATGCTACAAGGTATCTGCGTGCTGCGGTACCTTTCACTGTTCTGTTATTATTATTTTGGTGTTGGTCGGGATAACTATTTGAATGCTGGGAAGGTTTCACGTTATTATTTAAGGGCAGTGTCCCGCGAAAGGAGCGGGGGTTCTCTCTGACATGGCATGCACGTGCTTCATCAATTATTTTCGTTAAAACATACCTTTGCACATTTTACTACGCGCTTCCTCGGTACCAAGGAGTCAATGGGAGCGCGGCCCTTCACTAAAAAGAGGGAGTAAATTGTTAGTTCGTTTGTACTTATCCCTGCAAACGCCGCTCCGTACTGGCTTGTACCTGTGGCTCAGGCGTCTCCTGTGCTGCTTGTGCTGACTCTGCCGTCCTGGACCCGGATGGATTCTCGGACTGTCGAGCCTCGTTAAATTACTTCCCAGTCATGGGAAGTGTAAACAGACTATGTTAGGAAGGGATACTTGTCATTAAGGAACGTCTTTGTTACCGTATTTGCTTATAAATTGAGTATTCACTACACTCGTTTTTTTGTCGGAGTGATTGTGAAATAGAACTGACGAATATCTCAAACCACTAATCCAACAGACTCCGACTTACCTAAAAGATACGAGAGATCTCTTGAATCTGCTAACACAAGTCAATAATTCTGAAAGAACGATGATCCTAGTAGGGATGGACATCGAAAGTCTTTACACTAGTTTACCACAAAAAAAGACCTTGGACACCTTAGAGAATCTCCTCTTTGATACAGAATGGCACTATAAAACTCCACGGCATTTCGTCTTGGAGTGCTGCAAATTTGCATTGACAGAAAACTTTTTCACATACAACACCACCATGTACAGACAATGCCACGGAACTTCGATGGGCAGCACATTTGCCCCTAGTGTGGCTGGGCTTTATGTGAGTAAGTTCGAAAAACTAATCATCAATAACCAGGAAAACCCTTACCATCACCAGATTTATTTCTGGAAACGTTACATAGATGATATTCTGCTCATTTGGCAAGGAGACATGGAAAGTCTAATTGATTTCCATACATGGCTAAACACAAAAGATGAGTGGTTGAAATTCACCTATACTGCTGATAAAAAGAGCTTATATGTTTTGGATATAACCATCTATGTCAAGAACGGCACACTGCAGACTAGGACTTTTTTCAAACCCACTGCAAAAAATAGCTTGTTGTCCTTTAATAGTTATCATCCTCGCCCTTTACGGGAAAATCTCCCCTACAGCCAATTCCTCCGTTTACGGAGGAATTGCAGTAAACCTGAAGACTATAAGTCCCAAGCCAATGACCTCTGTAAGAAACTAGAGGCACGAGATTATCCGAAAAAAGTGATTAATGCATGCAAAAAAAGAGCTAGGAATCAAAATCGAGAAGGCCTACTGGAAACCACCATCAGAGCCCCTCAAGAAGACCTGCTCACATGTGTAACAACGTATGGTCCTGCCACGAACAAGGTGAAGAAAATTATAAACAAACATTGGAGGATCCTTACTTCAGCAAACCTGTCTTGGCCGAAATCACAGTTTGCTAATAAAAGAACGAGAAACCTAAAAGATCTATTGGTCCACACAAGACCAAAACCCACTGTACCACAGAACTAATCCACCTTGTGGAATCTGCCACCAATTGTGGGACATTTTCCTTGTGGATCCTGCTCAGTCTGCCCACTAACTAGCCCCACTAAAGAATTACAGCTCCTACCGAACCTGAAATGGACATTGCGGCATCATACTAATTGCAATACGAGTCATGTTATTTACATGATCACATGCCCATGCAATATGGTCTATATAGGCATGACGTGCAGGAAAGCAAAACAAAGAATTATTGAGCATCGCAGCAACATCAAGTGTAAGAAAGGAACAACCAAAATGGCGACGTACTACCTGGAAAAAGGCCACACAGTGGATGACCTTCAATGGGTAATTCTGGAAACTCTTCAAACCAAGGACCACAATGCAGATCGCATTCTCTTCGAAAGGGAACAGAGGTGGGTCCACAGACTGGATACTGATGTACGAGGCCTCAACGATAATAGTCCATGGACCAGTCTGAATAGATGATCACCGAATAACCATAAGCCTTATCTGAGCCACGAAAAAAGACTGTGGACACCATACTGCACTCCTGAGTTATTTACGATTAATAACTAAATGAACCTACATATCTAATTCATTCTTGAAATTAATTAATGAATCTAGCTCAATCTTAATAGTAGTTAGCAGATACAAATATGGTGTTCACATTGACATACCACAATAATATGGGTCATTGTTCGCCACTGTAAAGGACATTCTGATTGAAGTTCCATTTCACAATCACTCCGACAAAAAAACGAGTGTAGTGAATACTCAATTTATAAGCAAATATGGTAACAAAGACGTTCCTTAATGACAAGTATCCCTTCCTAACATAGTCTGTTTACACTTCCCATGACTGGGAAGTAATTTAATGAGGCTCGACAGTCCGAGAATTCATCCGGGTCCAGGACGGCAGAGTCAGCACAAGCAGCACAGGAGATGCCGAGCCACAGGTACACGCGAGGACGGAGCGGCGTTTGCAGGGATAAGTACAAACTAACTAACAATTTACTCCCTCTTTTTAGTGAAGGGCCACGCTCCCATTGATTCCTAGGAAGCGCGTTGTAAAACATGCAAAGGTATGTTTTAACAAAAATAATTGATTAAGCACGTGCATGCAATTGTTTGTCAGAGAGAACCCCCGCTCCTTTCCCGGGACACTGCCTTTAAATAATAACGTAAAACCTTTCCAGCGTTCAAATAGTTATACCGGCCAACACCAAAATAATAATAACAGAACAGTGAAAGGTACAGCAGCACGCAGATACCTTGTAGCATTTTACTAACACCATATAACTATCAGTACACGTTAGTACCACAGAGACACCTTAACATGCAGACAAAGAACTCTATTCACAGCGAACCACATTTAACCGGCACCATTTGACCGCAGTAATCTGGTTAAAATGAGACACTATGAAGACCTGATAAGCAGATTGAACCAAATCCACAAGTATAGCTTTAGCCATTCGTTTGAGTATGTGGTTTCTACTGTAAAGGTAGTGATCGAGGGAGTACTGCAACTTTGCACAGTCCAACAGTTGGACTCCTATGTATTAATATGTATAAACTACCCCTCTCCTCTCCACCATAAGTTACCCACAATGTTTGTATTTGCAGGCACAATATTGACCTCAAGAAACTAAAGGACTAAAACGTTCCTTTATTCGCCCACCACATGGTCCTGAAGAAAGCCCACTGACCCTGAGAGGCGAACAGGGCTGAAACATGTCGATCTTATAAATCACGAAAATGGATAGCGTGAGAATCTTAATAATTCTTGCCACGCATATCTGAAATATTGTCATCACTAACTCGAATCCAGTAAAATAAACATAGTGAACTGGCTGTCCAAGTTATCTTAAAGTCACCACTACCACTTTTTCACTGGACACTACTGCTTTTACCTTGGGTTTCTTCCTCGGGGTGGAGGCTGCATACCTACTAACCCCGTGATTATGCAGACACGAGAGTAATTATAGCGGAGAACCAAGATATACCGCTACCAGACAACACCAACTCACGTGTATGAGGGTTTTTACCAAGGGACATCCCATTTACCTGTAAATCCAAGTTAGCAGGACAAGTGATCCTTCCTCCCCCTAATTGATTTGAGAGCACTGTCACATTTGACAGGTGGGTGCTGAAAATCATCCCAAGCGGCTATTCCCTCACCCTTGATGCAACCACTGAAGCCATGCCACCGCAATACAAACGCGTATCGGGGGATCATTTGCAACTGCAGCATGCAGAAGTTACAGCCCTCTTGGACAAGGGGGCCATCATGCCCGTTCCTGGGCCCAAAATAGGGTGTGGTTGCTACTCCGACTACTTACTGCTACCCAAGAATGCCAATGGGGGCCTACCCCCTATCTTGGACACATAGAACGTCAATGGCTTCCTCCTGAAGGAGAAGCTCAAAATGCTGACAGTGGCTCAGGTCCTACCTGCCCTGGACCAAGTAGACTGGATGGTAGCGTTGGACTTGCAGGATGTTTATTTCTGCATCCACGTCCTGCCGGCCTACCGGCCCTACCAGCGGTTCACGTTAGGCCACAAGCACTTACAGTTTCACAGCTCCACTTTGGCCTTACCTGCGCACCACGGATGTACATGTAGGTACTGGTATCCCGAGTTCCTCATTATGTCAGTTGATCACCCGGTTCGTCTGCCTCTTCTGGGGGACATAATGTCGCAGCAGCAGAGGACGGTCCGCCACCTGTACCTGTACAGTCTCCACCTCCATGCTTGGAGATTGAGCGGCGACAGTAGAGGTCATTTGCCTTTCATCCTCAAGTCTGTAATATCATCCATGCTGCCAGGCGTCCCTCCACAAAGTCGGTATACGCCTGGCAGATTTGTAGCATGGTGCACATCAAAGGCTGTGGACCCTCTTTCTGCACCTCTTCATGAATTTCATCTCTTCCTTCTTACTCATGCCCAGCAGGGCTCTGCTCTGGGCACTATCAAGGGCTATATTCCTGCCCTTTCACCCTTACTAAGGCTGCCTGATCAACCTTCTTTGTACTAGTCCCCTATTGTGATTCGTTTTCTGAAAGGCATCAGACATACGTTTCATCATGTTCTGTATGTGATGACTCAGTGGGACTTCAACCTGGTTCTTACATATCTGATGTGTGCTCCCTTTGAGCAACTTCACAATTTTCTTCTCCACCTTCTTACTCAGAAGACTGCTTTTCTCTTTGCCATCACCTCTGCCAGGAGAGTGAGTGAGCTTCAGGCTCTTTCTACATAACCTCCTAACCTTTCAGTCCATCCAGACAAGTTTGCATTGCAGAAAACACCCTATTTCCGGCACCAGTTTGACACAGACTTCCACATTGGGCACTCTTTCACCTTGTCCACCTTATTTCCGCCTACGCATCCCCCAAAGGAGATAGAGCAGCTACACCGTCTGGACCCAAAATGTGTGCTCTCATACTATCTGGATCGCACACACCAGTTCCTGGTGGATGAACAACTTTTAGTCTGTCACGTGGGTGCTGAAAAGTGAAGGCCGGTATACAAGCAGACCATCTCTCTGTGGGTTGTCTGGTGTATGAAGGCTTGGTACCCCTTGCCAAAGACGTAGCCTCCTGTTGGGCTGAGGGCCCATTCCACTCGGGCCACGTTGGCTACTACTGCCCTTGGTCAGGGCGTCCCCTTGCAGGACATTTGTCAGGCAGCTACGTGGGCCTCGATGCACACGTTTGGAAAACACTACTGCCTGGACAGCCAAGGCCGGAGGGATGTCTTCTTTGGCCGTTCCGTCCTCCTGGATTTTCTTGTAAGATTATTGGTTTCGAGACCCACCACAGGCATTGGTCTTGCTGGGGTATGTATTCCAAGGTAGGAATCTGATACTGACTACTGTTTCTTACAGATCTTTTGTTACAAAAGGTAAGGTACTTGTTCATACTGTTAAGTATATCTGCTGTAGGAGCATAGATGATGTGTCCTTGCTGTGATGAGAGGGTTTTACATGTACGCACACCATGCTACTTGTGCTAATGATCCGCTCATATGTGTGATGGCATCATAGACAATTTGTCACAAATCAAACATTTCTGCTGTCTGATGATGTCCATGTTTTACTTTTGGGAATGTCACACCGCAATAAGAATATGTCTGATCAGTGCAAATGATGGCACATGTGATGTGGGTGTGTGCATTGCTGTCAGCTGTCTGGAGGTGCAGACAACCTCCTAATGCAAATCACGTGACGTGTGTGACTGACGTGATACATTGTCCTGCTCACTCGGACCTTCCCATCAGATCATTTGCATGCATGTCATAACCATTCCACAAACCACAGGTCTTGTACATTTCATGGGGGAGTGGCTGCCAGCTGGCACATGTTTCCCTTGTGTGTAGCCCACGCCACACTCAAAATTGTATTGATGTGTTGAGCAGTGTTGCTTGTGCCATGTACATTGTAATTTTCTTTGTCTGACAGTTGTACACAATTTTTCTCCTGAATATGTTTTGCAGGGCACCCCCTCTGCCAAGGCCGTTGCCACCCAGACTTGGATGCCATGAGGGAACGTGATTGCATACGGCGTTACCGCTTCCCGGTACAGTTTATTCAGGACCTGACGGACAGACTGGAACCACACCTGCAACCACGACACAGGTATCCAACTGCGCTGACACCCAAGGTAAAGGTGATGGCGGCACTACATTTCTTTGCCACAGGTACGTTCCAATTTACCATAGCTGATGTGGGTGGGATGTCACAAACAATGTTTAGCCGGGTATTAAGTGCTGTATTGGATGCAATGTTGCTGCACATTGATGAATTCATCACATTCCCTACTCCAGAACAGTTGACAGATGTCATGGGGAAATTCTATGCCCTGGAAAGCATGCCACATGTAATTGGTGCAATTGATGGCACACATGTTACTCTGGTGCCACCACAGGTTCAGGAGCAAGCGTACCGCAACAGGAAACATTACCACTCAATAAATGCCCTGGTGGTGTGTCTTGCCAACATGCTTATCTCACATGTTTGTGCTCGTTTTCCAGGATTGTGCCACAATGCATTTATCATGAGGCGTAGCAGGGTACCACAGATGATGCTGCAGCTGCACAACCATCGGGCATGTCTAGTTGGTGGGTATACTCTGTTAGCCATGTATGTCAGTATGTCATTACTTCATGAACTGCATCATATTACACACTCATTTCCATGATGTCAATTTGCAGGAGACGCAGGATATCCAAACATGCAGTGGCTAATGACTCCCCTACGCAATCCCAGGACGGCTGCAGACCAGCGGTACAACAATGCTCATGGGAAGACCAGGTGGGTGATCGAGCGAACATTTGGACTCCTGAAGAGCAGGTTCAGGTGCCTGGACAAGACAGGCGGAGCACTCCAATACACCCCACTCAAGGTGTGTAACATCTTCATGGTGTGCTGCATGCTACACAACATGGCAGTGGAGAAGGCTGTGCCACTCATCCTAGATCCTGATGAGCTGTAACATCCTCCCTTTGAGGATGAAGGCCTTGCCCAGGATCCGAGTGACGAGGACGTTGAAGATGATATCCAGAGTCACCTCATCCGCAACTTCTTTTCATGATGGTGAGTCATAGGTGAATTTTGTCAAAACCTCAACTATAGAGTTGCATGGGTAGCATGCTGTGTATGCAGCTGACTGTATGCAATATCACTTTGATGTTTGTTGTGCAGTGTCACACAAGTGCAGATGTAATGCAACACACATACGTGCTATGTGTGTACTTGGAATGTACAAGTGTACTACAACATCATTCAACAGGACTTGACCCCTTGTGTGCCTCTCATCCCCAGCTCGCTCTGCCTGTTGTCCGCTGGTGCCATCTTGGTCAGCCTGCTATTGCTCATTATGATTGCAACGTCAGCCGAATCAACGGAGCATGCATGGACATGTGGAAAAGTCGATTTGGGTAAGGACTCATATGAGGCTGTTTAGCGTTGGTATGTTTTCAATTGTGTGGTACATGTTCTTGCACATGTTGTTTGACCATGCATACATGTAACAACATCATGTTTCCTATTACATGTAGGCCCACTCCCATAACAGGATAGTCACCCCACCTGACAGTCATCTGTAGTTGTTTTAGACTCTGATGGAAGCATCAATGTGGGTTGACATTGACACTGAAATATTGCATATACCGTGGTTTGACATTGTGTGGGAGGTCACAACCACAGACTCTGTGGGGGATTGCAGCCTCACTGTGTGCATTACAATGTATCTAGATCATCACCTCTACCTTGTGGGCCAGTCCAGTTTGGTTCATAGCAACCATGTTGTGTAGGTGTGGCCCAGTATATGTTCCACATGTTAAGACAACTGTCCTGTGATTCTGTTCGCATGGATGCATTGCCCCTTGTTGTAGTATGTCATGTCGCTGTTGTGTCATTACCTCAGTGCAGATTGTGAATACTGCTACACCAGCCTTCACAGTGAATAAAAATTCTGTGAACATTGACATGATGCCATGTATGTATGACATCACAATGGTATGCTGAAGCACATGTTAAATATTCTGTGGCACCAGTGGAGTGCGGTCATTCACATGATTCTTTTGTCCCGTGCAGCATTTCTGTGCGACGGTCAGGTTTTTTATGTGGCTTGGCTACTTATTGATTGCTGTTGACTATTATTCCACCTGCTTGTCATGTTTAGCATGGTGAGGCACAGTTGCTAGAGCAAAATACTGGCTACAGAGTGCCTTTATTGCAATTAGGTAATTATCTTCCTCATCATATGTGATGCTGACAGCTGTTGTGGGTGATGTTAAGTTTGCCTTCATGGCCCTTACGGGTACACATGAAAATATACAGATATTAGACTTTGCGTAAGAAGCACTTCCATATGTTTACATGTGTTTGTAGGAGGCACGTCAACATACACTGGGAATTCGTTTTTGTCAACATAGATCTCATTGCATCGTAGCAGACTTGTCACCTTTACACAAGACTCAAATAGGTGACAGAGGGCCATATGTAGGTAAATGGCATTTACCGATTCGTAAATACCGAATTTTACCGATTCGGTATTTAAAAATCGGTAAATGCTATGTAGGTATTTTTACCGAAATACTTACCGAATCGGTAATTTACAGAATCGGTAAATTTACCGATTCGGTAAATTTACAGATTCAGAAATATTTTGGGCCCCTACATGTGATACTCCAAATACGGGTCGGTAACGGCCAAAATCGACTGTTACTGACCGGTATTTGGCCTCCTACATATGGCCCAGACTGTCCTAGGTTTCATGTGTCCGTGTTACAGCATCTGCTCTTATGTGATATCATGATCAGTGATCTCTAATTGGCTACAGTCATTACACTTCACAGGTGTGACTGGTACAGTGAATATCATGAGGTATTTGTAGTGTCTGTGACATGAGATAGTACTCCTAATGCTTGTTTGCCTCTGTTTCAGGTCTCCCTCCCTGCAGTTCCCATCCTCTCCTTCCCTCGCCTGATCACTCTTTTGTGTCTGTCATTTGTACTCAGACCAAGGGGCTATTTGGAGGTGGAACCCTTTGAGCATCACACCACTCTGATGGAGTAAGGTACGGGCAGTCCCTGGCAGTCTAGCAGCGAATGTTTCAGCTGCATTACAGGTGACATCATTCAAGGACTTATTTTGTCTACTGGTCAATGGCACTGACCATGTTTGTTTGATTATGCTCCATGGCCTCCCAAGGTAAATCATCATGTTGTGCATGACGTGTCATTCCAAAAGAATATTGTGCCTCCTTGATGTCAACGCACATGTCCTTCTAATGTGCATGTATGATATATGGCCTATTGTAGGATCATTGAAGATAGGTGTTTACGTGTACTGTGACAACATGGATGGTGTTGGTTGAGGCTTAAGTACTGTATTGTGTGTGAGGTAGATGGCTATGTAGCTTCTGTTTTGCTTTGGACACAGTACATGTAGACTACACTTGCTGATGCTGTGTGTCCTGTGCCCCACTTGTCCCTAAGGGGCCTGATCCTGTGACTGTGATCTTTGCTGATTACTGTGTCATTTAATTTGCAGTGACCCTGAGTGAAGCAGACACTCCTGCATTCACATACACATGTAAGTTTGTGGCTTGACAATGCCCTTGTGGTATGTGCTTGTTTTGCAAGTTGTCGCACCCCTTCGGCCGTAATGTCTTCATTCATTCCTGCTGCTGCATACACAGCCACAATGCCGCGCACACTACCCAGATCCAGGATCACACACGCCTACAGATTACCCCTCCTTCCAGCCATTAGTAGAGCATGCTCCAGCCACCCTACACACAGAGAACACCAGACAATCATCCACCTGGTATCTCAATACCTCAAACTCACCCATAACGGCTTCTCTGCCTGTGTGTGCAACACATCCTGGCAAGACTATGCAGAGACACATGACAGTGTGTCTACGTACAACCAGGTCATGTGCCTCGTACAGCACACACACACCTTCCTTAGGCAAAATTTTGGACAGTGTTACCTTGTCAGCACCACAGCAGCACACCTCGCTTTCCTTACAGTAACGTGGCAGTACACTACCTTGGCACACCTATTCAACATTTCCGTCACAGCCAGTGATGTGGCCACCGGGTACACACACCATAACCACGTCTCTTGGGTGTGGTGTGATGTGGCCGTTCTGGTGAAGATAATTGGCACACGTGGCTAGGTGTTCTGTAGGCGTTGAACACATCACATCAGTTGTGTACTTGTAGCTCCATAGGGGGAGGTCACGTAATCTGGTGAGCTTGTGTAGAGTGCTACAGCCCATTGCCCACAGTCTGTCCTGCCACCCTTTGCCTGTGCACCATTCATCAGATCCACAGTACAGCAGCATGCTGATGATAGTTCACATACCTGAGGACACAGTTGTAGGTACTCCCAACGTGGCCACCTAGCTTTATAACCCTGAACTATACACCTCCAAGTGACTCTACTGTGCCTGTCAGTAATTGCAGTTTTGTGAGCCAAACCCCCCTCCAGCATTTACTAACCATCACAGGTGTGTATTTCCATCCATGTATCTAGTTGTTAGAATATTGTTACCTATGTGTGTCCTCATCCAGACTCAGATCCAAGTGTGTGGATGGCTGCAGTTTGTTACGTACTCTTGCATTTCATACACATATTTTTTATACTGTGGGTACAGGATGACTACACAAATGCGTGTGATGTAATTTATATTTATTAGGTGATCTTGTGCAGGAAACGTGAGTAGGCGCTGTACAGGAAGGGGGGAATCCAAAGTTCACTGCTGGAGATGAGATGCCTTACAGTTTGAGTCAACAGAGTCGAGCCCACAGTGCTTGGCATCATTGGGCAGAATGTGACCAGCAAGTCCATGTGGGAGAGTCTGATGGGTGATGCTGTTGCACCCAAGGGCAATATGCCAGGTCAGGTGTCCTGGGAGTTGTGCATGACCCACTGCCTCTCAACGTCTTAGCCGTGGACGACCCTTCTTCCTTGGGGGACCCTCACGTGCAGGCATGGACGATGCATGGGACGCTATGTCTGACAGTTCCTCCTCCTCCTCCTCTCTCCCTGTGGCTGGTGTTGCACTTTGCCTTGATGTTTGTAGCCTGGTGACACAGGGAGGGTGCTGCATGTTGCCAGCAATCTGACGAAGTGATTGGCTCATGTCCCGATGCACCGTCAAGAGCTCAGCCAGTGTTGCCTCCACCCGTCCATAATGTCGTTGTTGCCTGGCATGTTGCTCAGCCTGCTGTTGTTTGAACCCGGGGAGGGCCTCCATTACCTGGCTAACCTCCCTGGTGTCCCGCCGGTATGAATCCAAGATGGTACTCAGTTCAGTCACACAGGGCCCTGCAGCTGACTGGCCGGAATCTCGCCTCCGCCTTGCGCCACTCCCACCACCCTGACCCACACGAGCACGGCCTGCGCTTGTGGGCACATCCGATCGACAGGACCCCCGAGTGCTGGCAGGGTGGATGTTGTCTGCCACCTCAAGGGTGCCCGTCAAAGGCTGTCCCTCATTTTCAGACTGGCTCTCTGGTGGATCATGGGCAGGGCTCGGACCTGTCCTCTGGGATGTGGTGGGAATGAGTCGGTGGTTGGCACAGATGTAGCTGGTACTGTTGCTGCAGGGGTTTGGGATCCAGAGGGGCCAGGTTGGTTGAGGTCATCCACAGTGCGTTGAGTGGCGTCGCTGTCGGTGGGGTGAGGGTCCTGCTGAGCCTGGGACTGGGATCCTTCTCCTCCCTGGTTGGGGGTGGTCTCCACACGTTGCCCTGTGTGTGTGAGAGACAGACACAGTTAATGCACTATCAGGAAACATATTGATTTTGTATCCATTATCAGCATCACTGTTCCACAAGCTTGACATTGTTGTCATTGTTCATTTGTGTATGTAGTGGTAGCAAATTGACATGTACTCATGGATTTTTTCCTTCTTCCATTCTCTTGACAATGAGTGACACAGCCATTGCTGTGTCTTGTATTTCCAGCACAACACATATACAGCAATGTTCTGTTTCATGCAACATTCAGGATACAGTGTCAATCCTTATGCCTGCGTCAAGCATGTACAGAGCTTAGATGCAACATGTTCATGTAAGAGACAGAGTGGGATTTTTAAGGATAAATTCCTGTACTTTGGATAGTTGTTGCTGTTCCGTGATGGGCAAGCCATGCCAGCCGCCCTGGACCTGTAAACCCACTTCTAGATCATGGCTTTAGGACGTGGCACTTGTCCTAGACTCATCACCTTGGCAATACCCATGTCCATGTTGGTACTTAAGTGCATCCACAACGTTCATATGATGGGGCAAGTGCATTGTGTGAGAGGCACAATGGACTTGAGCATCTGCACTGTGCATGTTATAGTTGTATGTGTATTCATCTGAGAGAGTCTTTAGTTGTGATACATGACCATTGTGACAGTGTATGACTCTATTGCCTGTCCCCATGGGATTTGTTTCTGTAAGGGGTGTGTGTGACAGGCCATGCTAGTAGTTAGAATGTGATTTGCAAGCTTCCATCCTTTGTGGTTTGGCTGTGCCCTCATGAGACATGCTGCCTTGATCATGGTTGTGGGTTCCTGCACAGGATGTCTGACCTTGTCCTGGTGTTTGTGTTTGCAATGTTCACAGGAGGGCCTTGTTCTGCTTACACCAGGGCCCATTGTCTACTACAGAGCTTTACAAACTCTGTGTCCTGAGACAGTACTGTGTCACCTGCAAATGATGGGTGTGTCGCAGGCAGTTAGCACATTACTGCTGGTAATTAAGTAACATCCCTAGACACTCTGGTCTATGGTCTTTAATAGACCTATGAAGTGCTCGGTGTGGCTGTGTGTGTGCCCAGGGAGCACGGGTGAGTTGACCGTGGGAGGAAAACTGAAGGTGGAATACAGAGGGAGGAGGGTGACAGGGTGTGGAAGCCAGACCTAGGTAGGGAGACAGACAGAGGGAGAGTGAGGGGGACGAGACGGAGGTTGACAGACACAGGAAGACTGTAAGAGGGAGGGAGACAGACAAAGGGAGGAGGGCAACAGAGGGATGGAGACAGGTGGTTTGGCCTCGCTCGCTTGCTACACTGCCTTACTGTGTCAACAAATGATGCATCTCCAAAACATGTGTCAACAACATGAAAACATTTGATTGCTGTGGTCTACTATCTTGTCTGTACTTTCACACTCCCTGTGCATTCAGCATGGTGCTTGTGTGTGTACCTGGGACATATGGGATGAGAGCAGCCTCCTACCCTACACCTTCTACCCTTTCAGCCTCCCCCTTGCAACTACCCCCATACAGTTTGGCACTGCTGGGACTCATGGCCACCCACCCCCATACTGCTGGGCACTGTTGTGAATTTCACCATATTACATGTGTTTGTTGTGTACTCACCAGGCTCAATGACTCATTCTATTCCGTGTACTCCCACCGGTGGCAGCAGGGTCATGACTTTCTCCTCCCAGGGATGGTATACTGGAGGTCTGCGGGGACCACCACCGCCAGTGTGGTTTGCAGCGGCGTAGTCCTGGTCCATCTTCTTCTTGATCATCCTCCGCAGATCATACCACCTGGACTGGCATTCCTGCCTGGTGCGCTTGATGGGTGCAACAGCATTGACCTTGTCAACGATCTTCTCCCACGTGCGACTTTTGTCAGCTATGCTGGTCTGTCTGACCAATGCGCCAAACAGCTGTGGCTCGACTCGGATGACTTCATCTATAAGGATCTCATTTTCCGGGTTAGTGAACTTTGGATTCTTTGGTGTGGTCATGGTGTGGGGTGTATGTGATTGAGAGGGTGATGGTGTGTATGTAAGATGGTGTGTGGGTCTGATTGTGAATAGGGTGGTGTGAGTGTAGATGTGATAGGTTGTATGTGTGCATGTTAATGGGTGCAGTTGGTGATGTGCTGGCAGGCTCTTCTTTTTGCAAATAGGTATGTTGCAAAGGATGTTGGGTTGTATGTGTGTACCCTTTTATTGGTCCATTTGTGGGTGTGGCTTAGTTTGAATTGGTGGTGTGTGTGTTGTATGGGGTGGGTGTGACTTTTGCCCTCTGTTTGGCTGTTTGGATATGGCCAGAAGGTTGTTTCTCAATGGTGTGTACACAGGAGACATGTTAAGTGGTGTTGTGTGACTCGTTTGAATAGTCCTTGTGCTGGTTTAGGGGTTTGCGTTATGTGTGTGTGTGGTATTTGTGAGTGCGGGTGACTTGTACGGGCCGTTGGGGGTGTGGGGGGTTCGCGTTTGCTTGAGGGGGGTGTGCGTGTGGTATTTGTGCGTGCCGGTGACTTGTATGGGCCGTTGGGGTTGTGGGGGGGGGGTAGCAGTCGCTTGATCGGGGTGTGTGCATGTCGGACTTGTGCGTGCGGGTGACTTGTACAGGCCTTCGGGGTGTGGGGGGGGTTCGCCTTTGCTTGAGAGGGGGTGTGCGTGTGGTATTTGTGCGTGCGGGTGACTTGTACGGGCCGTTGGGGGTGTAGGGGGTTCGCCTTTCGCTTGAGGGGGGTTGGCGTGTGGTATTTGTGCGTGCGGGTGACTTTTACGGGCTGTTGGGGGTGTGGGGGGTTCGCGTTCGCTTGAGGGAGTGTGTGCGTGTGGTATTTGTGCGTGCGGGTGACTTGTACGGGCCGTTGGGGGTGTGGGAGGTTCGCGTTCGCTTGAGGGGGGGTGTGCGTGTGGTATTTGTGCGTGCAGGTGACTTGTACGGGCCGTTGGGGTTGTGGGGTGTTAGCGGTCGCTTGATCGGGGTGTGTGCGTGTCGGACTTGTGCGTGCGGGGGACTTGTACAGGCCATTGGGGGTGTGGGGGGTTCGCGTTCGCTTGAGGGGGGGTGTGCGTGTGGTATTTGTGCCTGCGGGTGACTTGTACTGACAGTTAGGGGTGTGGGGGGTTCGTGCTCGCTTGAGGGGGGTGTGCGTGTGGTATTTGTGCGTGTGGGTGACTTGTACGGGCCGTTGGGGGTGTGGGGGGTTAGCGTTCGCTTGAGGGGGGGTGTGCGTGTGGTATTTGTGCGTGCGGGTGACTTGTATGGGCCGTTGGGGGGGGTTCGCGGTCGCTTGAGGGGGGTGTGCGTGTGGTATTTGTGTGTGCAAATGACTTGTACGGGCCGTTGGGGGGTGTTTGCAGTCGCTTGAGGGGGGTGTGCGTGTGGTATTTGTGCGTGCGGGTGACTTGTACGGGCCGTTGGGGTTGTGGGGGGTTTCGTGGTCGCTTGACCCCCACCACCCTCCCTGTGGACATGGGGGCCTCTGTGGAGTTGTAGTGCTGGTCTCGCACACCCCCCACCCACATATCACACACACACACACACCACCCTCCCTGTGGACATGGGGGCCTATGGGGAGTTGTAGTGCTGGTCTCTCACCCCCTAACCACCACCTATCAAACATACACCACCACCCTCCCTCTGGACATGGGGGCCTCTGTGGAGTTGTAGTGCTGGTCTCTCACACCCCCCACCCACCTATCACACACACCCCACCTCCCTCCCTGTGGACATGGGGGCATATGGGGAGTTGAAGCGCTGGTCTCTCACCCCCCCCCCACCCCACCACCCTCCCTGTGGACATGGGGGCCTCTGTGGAGTTGTAGTGCTGGTTTCTCACACCCCCCACCCACCTATCACACACACCCCACCACCCTCCCTGTGGACATGGGGGCCTCTGTGGAGTTGTAGTGCTGGTCTCTCACCCCCCACCACCCTCCCTGTGGACATGGGGCCTATGGGGAGTTGTAGTGCTGGTCTCTCACCCCCCCAAACCCCACCACCCTCCCTGTGGACATGTGGGCCTCTGTGGAGTTGTAGTGCTGGTCTCTCACCCCCCCACCACCCTCCCTGTGGACATGGGGGCCTATGGGGAGTTGTAGTGCTGGTCTCTCACACCCCCCAACCCCCACCACCCTCCCTGTGGACATGGGGGCCTCTGTGGAGTTGTGGTGCTGGCTGCTTTGACGACATGCAAGGCTGGGAACGTAGGAGCCAACATTTGTGTTTGGTCATGGTGGGTGCATTTGAGCCCAGGACTTCACATTTGAGTGACTTTGTGGCCCACATGCATGGATTGGAGCCTGGGAGATGTGTCTTGGCGGTTGTGCAAGGCAGACCATGGCAGTGTGATGGTGGTCATTGGTTTAGACTTACCAGCCTCTAGTCTTTCTTCGATTCCTTCAAGGCTCTCAGGGTGCAGTATGCCCAGCACCTTCTCCTCCCATTCTGCATATAGTATGGGCTCCGGGGGAGTGCCGCCGCCAGTGTGGTGTGCCCGCAGGTGGTTCTTTGCCCTGATGCCTTTCACCCTTGTCTTGAGGTCATGCCACCTCCTTTGGATAACGTGTTTGGTGCGTGGCACGGTCCCTGACGCATTGACTCTGGTCACTGTCCTATCCCACATGTTGTTTTTGGTTGCCACGTGGTCTGCTGGACTAGGGTACCGAAGATTTGTGGTTCGACACGGATGATTTCATCCACCATGACCTTCAACTCACAGTCTGTGAATTTGGGATTTTTCTTTGGTGCCATGGTGTGTGATGTGCAAGGTGTTGGTGGGGTGGGGTGGGATGTGCAGGTGTGTGGTGTGTGGGGTGGTGTTGGGGGTGTTTGTGTGGTGGGTGTGTTTGTGTGCAAGTTGTATGTGTGTTTTTGTGTGTCTGCTGTTAGTGTTATTATGCCTCTGGCTTGCAGCTATGGTGTGATGCAAAGGATTGTGGTTGTGGGAAGAATCCATTTTATACTCTGTGTGGTTGTGTCTCAATGGTAGTTGGCAGTCAGGTGTTCTGTGGGTGTGGTGATTTTGGGGCATTTTTCGGTGCTTGGGGGGGTGTCATTGGGGCGTGTAGTTGCTGGGGGTGGGTGTTTCAGGTGGGTGGGTGTCCTGTTTGGTGTGTTTTCTATTTACTTCCGTCTGCCATTTTGTAATCGGTTTGACAGCAGGGATGGTGTTCGTGTGGTCCTTCTGCAGTCATGCTCCGTTTCTCGATGCATTGTTTCCGCAGCGGTAGAGGAAGGTTGTGAGTTCCGTTGGAATGAAGACGTTATCCTAATCGCCCGGCCGGAGCCTCCGCAGGTACGGCGGCAGTTGTGCCTGTTCCCGCGGTCATGTTTGTCCGCGGCAGAGGGTGTTTCTTTGGTACCGTCCGCTTGCGGCGGTCTTTGGTGTGCTCCGTCCGCCGCGGACGGTGTTTCATGTTATCCGTCCGCCGCGGTCAGAGTTTCTTGACATTATTATCCTAATCGCAACCGCGGAATATCCGCGGTGCAGTCAGGAGTATTTTTGCCGCGGCCATGGCGGACGGGACACATTTCCGTCCGCCATCCTAATGACCCCCTAAATGTAGATTGGAGTTGGAGTAGTAAATTAATTAGGTTTAGTGTCCAGCATCTACCCTTATTAAATGTAGATTGGAGTTGGAATAGTAAATTAAATAGTTTTAGTGTCCAGCACCTACCCAAATTAAAAGTAGATTGGAGTCGTAATAGTAAATTAATTAGGTAAAGGGTCCAGCACCTACTCTCATTAAATGTAGATTTGAGTTGGAATAGTAAATAAAATAGGTTCAGTGTCCAGCACCTACCTTCATTAAATGTAGATTGTAGTTGGAATAGTAAATTAGGTTCAGTGTCCAGCACCCACCCTAATTACATGCAGATTGGAGTTGGAGTAGTAAATGATATAGTTTTAGTGTCCAGCACCTACCCTAATTAAATGTAGATTGGAGTTGGAAT
Organism: Lissotriton vulgaris; assembly: GCF_964263255.1. NCBI lineage: Eukaryota > Metazoa > Chordata > Amphibia > Caudata > Salamandridae > Lissotriton > Lissotriton vulgaris. Next base: position 38,966,541 of record NC_141694.1, on the reverse strand, counting down.
AGTAAATTAAATAGTTTTAGTGTCCAGCACCTACCCTAATTAAATGTAGATTGGAGTTGGAATAGTAAATTAAGTAGGCTCAGTGTCCAGCACCTACCCTAATTAAATGTTGATTGGAGTTGGAATAGTAAATTAATTAGGTTCAGTGTCCAGCACCTACCCTAATTAAATGTAGATTTGAGTTGGAATAGTAAATTAAATAGTTTCAGTGTCCAGCACCTACCCTAATTAAATGTAGATTGGAGTTGGAATAGTAAATTAAATAGTTTTAGTGTCCAGCACCTATCTTAATTAAATGTAAATTGGAGTTGGAATAGTAAATTAATTAGGTTCAGTGTCCAGCACCTACCCTAATTAAATGTAGATTGGAGTTGGAATAGTAAATTAAATAGGTTCAGTGTCCAGCACCTACCCTAATTAAATGTAGATTGGAGTTGGAATAGTAAATTAGGTAGTTTTAGTGTCCACCACCTACCCTAATTAAATGTAGATTGGAGTTGGAATAGTAAATTTAATAGTTTTAGTGTCCAGCACCTATTTTAATTAAATGTAAATTGGAGTTGGAATAGTAAATTATTTAGGGTCAGTGTCCAGCACCTACCCTAATTAAATGTAAATTGGAGTTTGAATAGTAAATTAAATAGGTTCAGTGTCCAGCACCTACCCTAATTAAATGTAGATTGGAGTTGGAATAGTACATTAATTAGGTTCAGTGTCCAACATCTACTCTAATTGAATGTAGATTGGAGTTGACATAGAAAATTAATTAGGTTAAGTGTCCAGCACCTACCCCAATTGAGGGGCCGATTAGGATGGCGGATGGACTTGCGTCCGTCCGCCACTCGCGAGGTTAAGGGACCATCCGCAGGGGCTGCGGCGTTCCCTCCATCCCAATTAGGATGTGACCTCCACCCTGGCGGTCACATCCCCTGCCTTTCACATTGCAGCGGATGCTGCTTCAAGCAGCACCAGCCGCAAGGTTAAAAGTGCATGTTTTCCTTCGCATTCACGAAGCGGCAGGCACCGCGTGGTGCCTGCCGCTTCATGCACGCAAAGGCAGGGGGGTACCATAGGTACCCCCCATGTGTACCCCTCACCCCCTTCACCCCTGGGGGCTCGCAACGGGCCCCCAAAGAAAAGTCTGTATGCCTTTCCGCGGCGGAAATGCAGCCGTGGAAAGGCATAGGACCGCTGACATCCTAATATGGCTGGCGGTGTCTTATAGACACCGCCAGCCATGTTAGAGCTTTTCCGCCACGGTCGGAAGGCGACCGCGGCGGAAAAGCGGCGGACGGAAAAAAGATCCCCCAGCCATACGAATCTGGCGGGGGGTCTTTTTTCAGTCCGCAACGGTTAATCCGCATCCTCTGGGCCGGCGGTGGCTTCCGCCGGCCCAGAGGATGCGGATTATACGCAAACATAATCGGCCCCTACATGTAGATTGGAGTTGGAATAGTAAATTCAATAGGTTCAGTGTCCAGCACCTACCCTAATTAAATGTAGATTGGAGATGGAATAGTAAATTAAATAGTTTCAGTGTCCAGCACCTACCCTAATTAAAGGTAGATTGGAGTTGGAATAGTAAATTAATTAGGTTGAGTGTCCAGCACCTACTCTCATTAAATGTAGATTGGAGTTGGAATAGTAAATTAATTAGGTTCAGTGTCCAGCATCTACCCTAATTAAATGTAGATTGGAGTTGGAATAGTAAATTAATTAGGTTAAGTGTCCAACACCTACCCTACTTAAATGTAGATTGGAGATGGAATAGTAAGTTAAATAGTTTCAGTCTCCAGCACCTACCCTAATTAAAGGTAGATTGGAGTTGGAATAGTAAATTAATTAGGTTGAGTGTCCAGCACCTACTCTCATTAAATGTAGATTGGAGTTGGAATAGTAAATAAAATAGGTTCAGTGTCATGCACCTACCCTAATTAAAAGTAGATTGGAGTTGGAATAGTAAATTAATTAGGTTAAGTGTCCAGCATCTACTCTCATTAAATGTAGATTGGAGTTGGAATAGTAAATAAAATAGGTTCAGCGTCCGGCACCTACCTTCATTAAATGTAGATTGGAGTTGGAATAGTAAATTAAGTAGGTTCAGTGTCCAGCATCTACAAGAATTTACAGTACAGTGGGATTATTTTCTGAAAAAATACATTTAGAGAAATGGGTAAATTTTTTTACATTTACAGTAAGTAAAAACACCATGCACAGTTTTTCATATTGTTTTTTTATTATTTAGAGAATAAATCATTGTAAGTAGATAATTTTTAAAAATGAAAGTGTCAATGTCTAAGTTTTTGAATTTTTTTATTTTCACACACATTTATTTTTTTGTTGTTGTTGAGTAAAGTAAATAATAGGTATATTGAAAAAATACAGTACAAAAAACATACATTTAACATAATGATATATTTTGTACATACTGTTGTAAACAGTTTTATATTTCACATTTCAAAATATATAGTACTGTACATTGTATAATATTAATATAATATTTTATTGAGGAAGATCTGTTATAAATGTAGATCCATTTTTAAATTATAACATTTACATAATATATTGCTACTAATATTGTATACAATATTTTTTTTTTAAATTGTAATATGTCACTTTTATTTCTAGTAATGTTAATATTAATATTGTATTATTAATATTATTATGTTTCACATTTTTATACACAAATCACATCAAAAGTATACATTTGTTAACATTTTTTACAAACATATATGTTTATAATTATAATAATAAATATTATATTTTAATAATATTTAATTTTATAATTTTACAATTTTTACACATTATAATATTGTTTATAATACATAAGCATAAAAATGCACATATAAAAAAATACAAGTTTTGTAATGTTTAACTAATTTTTGTTTTGTTAAATAAATTATTTAGTCATTTATTTAACTATTTTTATTTTGTCATTATTATTTGGGTGTTCTATTTTGTAACCGCTCTTAGTCTTTTTGGGTCATTTGGGCAGATTCAAGATCGCGGTTGGCAGCTACTTCGCGTCTGAGAAGGTAAGAGTTCTACTCTTTAAATTCAAGTATTGTAAGTATGTTTTGAAGGTTGTAGTTTGTTATTTGTGGTGTGTGGATTAGTGTTTTAGGAGTTTTGAAGTTTGTAGTTAGTTATTTACGTTTTAAGTGTTATCGTCGTTTGCACGTAATTAGGCCTAGTTTGAGTTGTTTGTTTTGGGTATATTCCGTAGGTTTTAGTGTTAAATATCTATTTATTGTTAGTGACTAATGTATATTTTTATATTTTGTGAGGGTGGAAGTGTTGATTTTTCTTTTACAGGTGTTTGGTTACAGCGTTTTTGTTTACGGAAGTATTCAATTTTTTTAACTAAAGGAAGTGTATTTTACTTGTTTAAAGTAAAAAATGTTTACACTTCCTTTATTATTCGGATTTCCTGGAGCGTTTTTTAAATTTTTACACGTTTTCGGGTTTTTAATGGATTCAAGTTTGTCGATTTTTTACGGAATTTCGATGGATTTGGCACAGTTGTATTTTTACATTTTCTTGGGCTGTTTATTTTAATTGAACATTTAATTGGATGTGGATTATTTTCCATCACTTGAATTTGGTATTTCAATTGCAGTGCTAGGTAAGTGGTTTTATCTTATTTTTCTTGTGGGTGTTGAATGTACTGTTTATATGCTGATGTTGTTTATTATATATTTGTTTGTCCATTTATTTCAATTTCAAAAATAAGTAGACAAAATAAATACTTCTATTTTGTAACGGAAATGTGTTTGTTGATATGGTAGGATTATGTTATTTAATTGTAATTGGATAGAATTTCTATTGTTAGATTAGTGTTTTGGCAATCATTTGCAAGTATTCTAATCCTTTTGTTGTAGGATAAAGTTGTACTTGTTGTTGTAAATATTGGTACATTTGAGCTGTTTGTCTTGATACTTTTGGTTTTAATTGCAAGAGTGATTGCTCCAGTCTTAATTCTTGAAAACGTTGTTCTTTTTGTATTGCCATTAGCAACTTGTGTAGTGTAGGAATTGTACGGCCTGTTGAAGCTAGGAAGGTATTATGCCAACCCTCAACTGCATTGTTTGTTTTGGCTTCTTGATTTAATGTTGGGAGATATACATTCCACCAAGGTATTTGGAATCTAGGTTGTCGTCTGTGGCCTGACCTGTGTAATCTCCCCACCCAGTTGTCCTCGAAATAATATAGAAGGGGGGCTAGTTTTTGTTTGTTTTTAGTATAGTATGCACTTTCAATTAAAATGTTATAGTGCTCAGCCACGTCTGTTATTGGCACGTATGCTAGTGCTATTATGTGTTTGATTTGATATGCAAATGTTATATTGGTTGCATGTTCAACACTTAGTGTTGATTTTTGTAAGTATCTCCAGAGACATTGGTTGAAGTAAAAGTAACATCCTTGTATGAATGTGTGAGGGTATATTTTCAGGATGGACTGTATCATGGCCTGTTCGAAGTCGATTATTATTTTTAGGGGAAAGTAGTCTGTGTTGTTTTCTTTTATTTTATTTAAAATTTCTGCATACGTTGAAGCATGTTTGTTTGGTAATAAACAATAAATATAAGGTATGCAAGTATTATGGTATTGTCCATGTATGGTATATGGTTGATAGAATGGTTTAGGGCATATTCTAAATGTGCCATCCATCATCAATGTTTGGCTTTCTTTCAATTTTCTAATATTGTTTACTGTTGCAAACTTTATTATCCTTTTATCTTTGTTATTATTGTCGTACAAGGTAAAAGGTTCATCATTGTGGGTTATGGTAAGCTCATTTGGAATTATTACCTCTTCAAAGGTTTTAGGTGTTGGTATTGTAGGCCTTGTGGATTTATTTGTTCTAGCTATTGTTCTTTTTATGGAAGCAATCGTTGGTAGTTGACCTCTTGCTTCTCTAGGTACTTTAGGAAGTAATTCTTTTAATATTACACTTGTTGGTAAATCAGAGGTGCTACTTAATTCTTTAATGTTTTCTAGGGTAGATCTAATCTCTATTTCAGAAATGTTACGTGGATGGCTGTGTTCTGTTGTCTTTATGACATTAGTTTCTCTAGTTTTGCTCGCCCATAACATTTGTTGCAGTAATACTTTGTACATTTCCAGTTTACTTTAAGGTTTTTTTGTTTCTCTTGAGTATAAGTATACCCCATGTAGCATAACAAAAATTTCCCTTTTTGAGAAGAGATACATTTAGCATCTTCAGTCATAGTGAATTTCTTTAATCTAGGAAAGATGTATTAAACATAATTAGAAAATGCTTTAATAAAATAGGATTAATTTATTCTATTTCTACTCTACTTATGTACTTACCAATTATCGATGTGTTGACTTTGAAAGTAGATATTTGTTTCTTTAGTTGATGCTTTTTTGTCTTTTAGTGCTCTGTGAAAATAAAGTTAAATATGTTTTAGTCAATGTTTACATATGTATGTTGCTTTAACACTTAGCAGGATAAGACATTTCATTATGGATACGTGATATTAATTAGGAAATAGTTTAAACATGTTTTATACATATAAGTAATTTATTTAGTCTAAGTAAAATTTTACAATATGCTATTTTTCACTAGAAATATAGTACATTTCTATTTATTGTATACTTACCAAGTGTTCTGCATTTAAAGATGAATGTAGATGTTTTGTTGCTTTTTTAATTTTTAAGGTGGTCTGTGGAAAGAAATAAAATAATGTTTTATTTAATGTATTATCTTTAATGCAAAGTTGGAGATTTTTTAAGGCAGCTTTGAATTTGAATTTGAATTTAAAAACATTTGTATAGCGCTCGTTTACCCAGCGGTTTCATGGCGCTAGTGGTGAACAGTGGGCGGCAGCAGCTAAGAGATTAAGTCAGGTAAGCTTGTGTAAAAAGGAAGGTTTTAAGATTCTTCCGAAACAGAAGGTAAGAAGGTGAGGTGCGCAGGGTAACCGGAAGGGAATTCCAAAAGGTTGGAGCCAGGACAGCGAATCTCGCTCCGCCCGCTTTCTGCTTTTTGAAGCGAGGGATGGTAAGGAGGGCCAAATGAGCCGAGCAAAGTTCTCTGCCTGGACAGTATGGCTTAATGACAGAGCAAATGAATTCAGGAGCAGTGCCCGATATAGCCTGGTACGTGAGGCAGCCGAGTTTAAACAGGGCACGCTCTCTCACAGGGAGCCAGTGGAGTGTTTTGAGTAGTGGAGTGACCCGGTGATATTTAGGCAGGCCATGGATCAGGCGGGCCGCCTGGTTCTGCACCAGTTGTAATCGATGGATCGCATATGCAGGGGCCCCATTATAGACTATGTTGCCATAGTCTATACGGGACAGTACCATGGCCAACATGATAATTTTTAAAGCTGAGGGAGAAAAAAAACGGGAAACTTTCCTAATTACTCTAAGGGAAAAGAAGCAGGAAGAAACCCCGGAACTGACTTGTGAGTGGACAGTGAGTTGAGGATTAAGAAGGATTCCCAGGGTTTTTACTTTGGACACAGGAAGTGGAGGGGCACCAAGGGAAGGGGACCAAAAGGAGGGGGACCATGGACTGCAACCACCTCCGGTCAGGACCAGCTCGGTCTTGTCCGGGTTAAGTTTGAGGTGGCTGCAGTTCATCCAATCTTGAATGAACGTCATTACTGTCTGGACGTTCAGGGCGGATGAGGGTGAGTGAGACAGGTTGAAGATTAGCTGGAGGTCATCCGCGTAATTAAACACGGTGACCTCCAGTTGCTGTAACATAAAAATGAGGGGAAAAATGTAAAGGTTAAACAAAATAGGGGAAAGTGATGAGCCCTGAGGGACCCCGCACTCTACCTTGCGAGAGGCCGCAGCAAAGCCAGTCAAACGGACCGCTTGAGTTCTCCCAGCAAGAAAGGACTCCAGCCAAGAGAAGGCTAAGCCTTCTATGCCCGCCGCCCTGACACGGTTAAGAAGGATGGAGTGGTCCACCGTGTCAAAAGCGGCGGATAGGTCTAGGAGAATCAAGGCTTGCGGAAGGTTGATGTCAATACCTTCACGCAGCTTGTCCATGACTGAGATGACCACTTTCTCTGTAGAATGCAGGGGACGGAAGCCGGCTTGACAGGGGGAGAGGCAATGATTTGCCTCAATATGGGTGCTCAAGGTGGAGGTGATATGGGTTTCAAGAACTTTTGCAAGGTAAGGGAGGAGTGAAATGGGGCGGTAGTTGGAGGGGGAGGAAGAATCGGCGTCCAGTTTTTTTAAAATTGGGATAACAACCGCCGATTTGTGTGGACTGGGGACAGAACCATGAGCAAGTGAATCATTGAGGAGGGTCAAAGGGGGGGTGGGACAGGCTGAGTAAACTTCCCTGAGGATACAAGCAGGGGCAAAGTCCAGGGGACAGCCTGATTTGACCAGATGAAGCAGAGGAAGGAGGGTGTCATTGGTTAGTAATGGGAAGTTAGTCAGTTTAACAATAGTGGGGGGAGGGGAAGGGTTAATAAAAGTGGAGGAGGGCGGAGGAATGTTGTGTTTGATTTTGACGACTTTGTCTATAAAGAACTCGTTAAGCGAGTCACAGAGGGACTGGGAAGGGGGGATGGTAACTGTGGCTCTACTGGATGAGGCAAGTTCATGGACAGTGGAAAAAATTTCCTTCGATTGGGACTCAGCGATCATTATCCTGTTGGTGTAGTATTCGGCTTTTGCTTCCAGAATGCATTTTTTGTAAGTTTGCAAAACAGACAGATAGATTGTCTTTTGAGCGGGGTCGTAAGTTCTTCTCCAGACTCGTTCGGCCCTTCTTGCAGCTAGTTTCTTTACTTTAAGGTTGGGAGTGAACCAACGATTGGCTGCATGGGCTCGTTTAACTGAAAGCCGCTTTAGGGGGGCGAATTCATCACCCGCCGCCGTGAGCCAGTTGTTAATGGCGGCCAACTGAGAGGTGGCTGCAAGGCCGGATAGATCAGGGCTGGTTTTGGCCAGGGCTGAGCAGAAGGAAGGCATGTCTAATTTTCCCCATTTCCGAACCCAGGTGTTTTTGGGAAGGGAGGGTTTCACCAGGGGCGCTAGGGCATTTATTAGCTTTTCTAATATCTTTATTTAAAAATGTTTGTACATTTTTATACATTGTGGAAATATAACATGGACTTAGTTTGCTCCTTTTAAAATGGGAGCATGTATTTTGATTTTTTTAAGTGTAGAGAAAAATAAATTAGAATACTTACTTTTGTAGTTTGTAGTTTTCGTTACTTTTAAATGTTTAGATTATTTGTAAAGTTGGATCTGTTGTGGAGATAGAAAAAAAGGAATGTTAAGTATTTTAGAATTGTTTAAGCACCGTTGGTCTCCTAGAAATTCTTGAACCATTCATCGAGAATCCCAACTTCACCATTCTTGGCATTTTCAATTTTCAGTTGGAAAATTTTAATTCGCCCGACACTACATTCCTGGTGGAATCTTTGGCCTCCTATGGGCTTTAACAAATAGTGGGAAGCTCCACCCACTCCGCGGGCCATACATTAGATGGGGTCTTTACCAATGATCGCAGATTGGAAGTAGGACCCCCCTCCCCCTTTCATGGTCTGATCATAAGGCAGTCCCCATTGAGTTCACATCTGTACTACCGGATCTGCCCCCAAAGGACAATAACATCTGGACTTTGAAAAGGAACTACAGAGGACTGAACAACGAGGCCCTTAGCCCCTTCATCGCAAATCTCAAGTCCTCTCCTAAAACCGATACGGATACTGCCGCTTGGGAGCTTGTCAACACCATCTCAGAGGCAGTTAACATCCTTGCCCCCGCCAAACCCCACTATTGTGCCAGGAAACGTCCGTCGGCCCCATGGTTTTCTGACTCCCTTAGACTACGTAGGCAGGAGTGTAGGAGGCAAGAATGATTCTGGAGAGCCCACCCTTACCCAGATGAAAGGACCAAACACAAAAACCTCATTATAGGATATAAGGCCGCAATCTTAGCCGCCAAACAGACATACTGCACCAATCTGACCACCTCCCTCAATTCCCCTAGAGATCTTTTCAATATTGTGGAATCTCTGTATCTTGTTCAGCATCCAGATCCCATTATTGCATCTCAAAAACTTTGCGATCAGATCTCCATGTTCTTCAACACCAAAATCGTGGACATCTATACCACCCTAGAAGCCCTCAACTCTACTGTCATCTGTCCCTCCTAGCCCGCTTTCGGCCCCCCGAGGACACCTGTCTAATTTTCCCCTACTGACCAATGAAGTCTTAAACGAGCTTCTTGACAAACTCAAATCGGGATCCCCTTTGGACCCCTGCCCTCTTAAAATTTTGAAAAACTGCAGAGAGGTCCTGCTCCCTCCCTATCTTGATGTAATGAATCTGGCTATTTCGAATGGCGTCTTCCCCGCGACCTGGAAGCTGGCCATTGTCAAGCCTCTTCTGAAAAAGCCATCTTTGGATCCCGGGATCCTAAAAAACTTCCGTCCCATATCCCTTCTCCCTGCCCCCGCCAAGATGCTCGAGTCCCACCTTAATCACCATCTCAGCGCCTTCCTGGACAACGCTAGCCTGCTAGACCCCTCTCAGCATGGCTTTCGGAAGGCGCACAGCACAGAGTCAGCCCTTACAGTGGTGGTCAACAACATCCGCGCCAAGGTCGACAGTGGTCAGACTACCCTTCTGATTCTGCTAGACCTTACAGCCCCCTTTGACACCCTGTCTCCCTCCATCCTGGCTACGCGTCTTGGCGAGATGGGAGTGGAAGGACCGGCTCTAGGTCTCCTGACATCTTTCCTCAATCAGCATGCTCAAAAGGTCAAACTGGGCGACTTCCTCTCCTCCGCCAAACCTCTGCAATGTGGGGTTCCACAGGGCTCATCCTTGAGCCCCACACTCTTCAACATATATGTGGCCCCACTTGCAAGACTTGTCAGATCTTACGGACTGGAAGTCTTGTCGTACGCTGACGACACCCAGATAATGGTCTCCCTATCTCATTCTGTGGAGTCCACGGCCTTAAATTTTAAGAACTGCATGGAAGCCGTGGCAGGCTGGATGACCTCAAACTTCCTCAGACTTAATGGGGAAAAGGCTGAGGTCCTCATCTTTGGTGGCAAACAAGATCTTTGGTCTGAGGACTGGTGTCCGCCTGCCTTTGGAACATGCCCCAAGCCGTCCCCAGGTGCCCGTAATCTGGGGGTCATCATCGACACCACACTTGCTTTTGACAAACAAGTCAATAGGACTGTCTCCACCTGCTGTGGTGTTTTGAAGAGACAACCAACAATGTTGAGTTTGCAGAAGCTGGTTTATTGTACAGATGCAGGGACCTCTGGGACACAGCTTCACCTTCCCACATAGGCTTTGAAACAGTCCTTCCAACCCTCCAGCTCCAGTAACCTAGTAACCCCCAAGATTCTACATGCTCTGTACAAATCATAAGAAAATAAATAAGCATGTGAATATAACACATCTCCATTCTCAAAATAAATAAAGAAAAATAACAAACATACAAAACACAAAGGAGAGAAAAAAAACATTTTACAATTAAAAAAACATTTCTATGCACACACATAGTCATCAAATCTTTTTTGATTACATGACTACGTTCTGAAGATCTTCTAATCAAGGTATTGAAAACATCACGAGCATGAACAGATGAATCATTTTTATCAGGCAATCCATCAAAATTGGAACACGCTCTTCGACAAGAACCTGTAAATACTTTTAACTCAGTATCAGAACATAAGGAATTTTTTATTGTATTCCACCAATTTCCATCATCTAACATTACACTATTTCCCTTAACACAAACCACCTTTTTTGGAGATGACCATTTCGACCAACCCTTCTTGGATTTGTCACCTACATATACCCTGACAAACATGCCTTGAGTAAAGACACGCTTGGGCATGACAATATTCTTATTGTAACGATCACAATAACCCTTTTGATACTTCTGTACTCTCTCTTGTAATTTACCAAAATCTATCTCATGTTTACCAAATCTGTTCATCCATGCTGGCACAGCTTGAGAACACGGAACCCTTCCCTTTAGAAGAGAAAAACGTGTTTCATTAGTTACAGAATGTGGTGTTGTGCGATACGACCACAACATGTTCCCAACATGCTCCCTCCACGGTTTCCCATTGGTGCATGCTAACTGAAGACATTCCACCAACACTCTATTGAAGCGTTCAACAAGGCCATTACACCTTGGGTGATAAAGAGGAGTGGTGCTGTGTTTTATAGCCCAACTATTCAAAAAGGACTTAAACTCATCTGAAATAAATTGTGGCCCATTATCCGTGATAATTTCTGCTGGACACCCTTCTCTTCTAAAAATGTCCTCACAGAAAGAAATCACATTACAAGATTTAATTTCCTTCACAAAAGCAACCTCAGGCCACTTAGAAAAGTAGTCAATCATGACTATTGCAAATCTCTCTGAAACACCTAGAATATCAAAAGGACCACAATTGTCTATCACTAACTTTTCCCAAGGACCCTTGGAAAATGAGGATGACACAATTTCAGTCTCCCTAGAACAATGAGTCTTGTCACTACATGCGCACGCAATGCAATCACGACAAAACGCTCCATTTGAATATCCATACCGGCCCACCAGAAATTCTCCCTACATTTCCTTTTCAAGGCAGACATACCTCCATGTCCTTCATGCAAAATTTTTAACAACCTCTCTCTAATACTAACAGGCACTACCAACCTATTCCCTCTTCTGAGTAAATCATCAATGACATTCAATTCAGACCATATTAACTTAAATGGCAACAAATCCTTATGTGCTCTCCAACCTTGTTCATCAGACAAAACATCCCGTACTTTGCCTAAAACTTCATCTTCATCTAAAGCCTTTTTCCAATCTGTTAGACTAATGGCACAGCATACGTCCTGCACCTCAGCAACAATCCAATCATCTTCTTTGAAATCTTGTCCAACATCCAAAGGTAACCTTGATACACAATCAGCATTAACATTCTTTGCCCCAGGAATATACTTGATATCAAACACATACTCTTGAAGACGATACAGCCATTTAGCTATCCTTGGAGTAGCTTTGCTTGCCCCCTTAGTAGAAAAAAGATCAATCAAGGGTTTATGATCTGTATGCAATTGAAAATGATTCCAAGTTCAAGTTCAAGTTCAAGAATTTATATAGCGCACTACTCACCCAGAGGGTCTCAAGGCGCTTGGGGAGGGGGTTCATTATTTATCGAAAAGCCAGGTTTTAGAATACTTACTTTTGTAGTTTGTAGTTTTCGTTACTTTTAAATGTTTAGATTATTTGTAAAGTTGGATCTGTTGTGGAGATAGAAAAAAAGGAATGTTAAGTATTTTAGAATTGTTTAAGCACCGTTGGTCTCCTAGAAATTCTTGAACCATTCATCGAGAATCCCAACTTCACCATTCTTGGCATTTTCAATTTTCAGTTGGAAAATTTTAATTCGCCCGACACTACATTCCTGGTGGAATCTTTGGCCTCCTATGGGCTTTAACAAATAGTGGGAAGCTCCACCCACTCCGCGGGCCATACATTAGATGGGGTCTTTACCAATGATCGCAGATTGGAAGTAGGACCCCCCTCCCCCTTTCATGGTCTGATCATAAGGCAGTCCCCATTGAGTTCACATCTGTACTACCGGATCTGCCCCCAAAGGACAATAACATCTGGACTTTGAAAAGGAACTACAGAGGACTGAACAACGAGGCCCTTAGCCCCTTCATCGCAAATCTCAAGTCCTCTCCTAAAACCGATACGGATACTGCCGCTTGGGAGCTTGTCAACACCATCTCAGAGGCAGTTAACATCCTTGCCCCCGCCAAACCCCACTATTGTGCCAGGAAACGTCCGTCGGCCCCATGGTTTTCTGACTCCCTTAGACTACGTAGGCAGGAGTGTAGGAGGCAAGAATGATTCTGGAGAGCCCACCCTTACCCAGATGAAAGGACCAAACACAAAAACCTCATTATAGGATATAAGGCCGCAATCTTAGCCGCCAAACAGACATACTGCACCAATCTGACCACCTCCCTCAATTCCCCTAGAGATCTTTTCAATATTGTGGAATCTCTGTATCTTGTTCAGCATCCAGATCCCATTATTGCATCTCAAAAACTTTGCGATCAGATCTCCATGTTCTTCAACACCAAAATCGTGGACATCTATACCACCCTAGAAGCCCTCAACTCTACTGTCATCTGTCCCTCCTAGCCCGCTTTCGGCCCCCCGAGGACACCTGTCTAATTTTCCCCTACTGACCAATGAAGTCTTAAACGAGCTTCTTGACAAACTCAAATCGGGATCCCCTTTGGACCCCTGCCCTCTTAAAATTTTGAAAAACTGCAGAGAGGTCCTGCTCCCTCCCTATCTTGATGTAATGAATCTGGCTATTTCGAATGGCGTCTTCCCCGCGACCTGGAAGCTGGCCATTGTCAAGCCTCTTCTGAAAAAGCCATCTTTGGATCCCGGGATCCTAAAAAACTTCCGTCCCATATCCCTTCTCCCTGCCCCCGCCAAGATGCTCGAGTCCCACCTTAATCACCATCTCAGCGCCTTCCTGGACAACGCTAGCCTGCTAGACCCCTCTCAGCATGGCTTTCGGAAGGCGCACAGCACAGAGTCAGCCCTTACAGTGGTGGTCAACAACATCCGCGCCAAGGTCGACAGTGGTCAGACTACCCTTCTGATTCTGCTAGACCTTACAGCCCCCTTTGACACCCTGTCTCCCTCCATCCTGGCTACGCGTCTTGGCGAGATGGGAGTGGAAGGACCGGCTCTAGGTCTCCTGACATCTTTCCTCAATCAGCATGCTCAAAAGGTCAAACTGGGCGACTTCCTCTCCTCCGCCAAACCTCTGCAATGTGGGGTTCCACAGGGCTCATCCTTGAGCCCCACACTCTTCAACATATATGTGGCCCCACTTGCAAGACTTGTCAGATCTTACGGACTGGAAGTCTTGTCGTACGCTGACGACACCCAGATAATGGTCTCCCTATCTCATTCTGTGGAGTCCACGGCCTTAAATTTTAAGAACTGCATGGAAGCCGTGGCAGGCTGGATGACCTCAAACTTCCTCAGACTTAATGGGGAAAAGGCTGAGGTCCTCATCTTTGGTGGCAAACAAGATCTTTGGTCTGAGGACTGGTGTCCGCCTGCCTTTGGAACATGCCCCAAGCCGTCCCCAGGTGCCCGTAATCTGGGGGTCATCATCGACACCACACTTGCTTTTGACAAACAAGTCAATAGGACTGTCTCCACCTGCTGTGGTGTTTTGAAGAGACAACCAACAATGTTGAGTTTGCAGAAGTTGGTTTATTGTACAGATGCAGGGACCTCTGGGACACAGCTTCACCTTCCCACATAGGCTTTGAAACAGTCCTTCCAACCCTCCAGCTCCAGTAACCTAGTAACCCCCAAGATTCTACATGCTCTGTACAAATCATAAGAAAATAAATAAGCATGTGAATATAACACATCTCCATTCTCAAAATAAATAAAGAAAAATAACAAACATACAAAACACAAAGGAGAGAAAAAAAACATTTTACAATTAAAAAAACATTTCTATGCACACACATAGTCATCAAATCTTTTTTGATTACATGACTACGTTCTGAAGATCTTCTAATCAAGGTATTGAAAACATCACGAGCATGAACAGATGAATCATTTTTATCAGGCAATCCATCAAAATTGGAACACGCTCTTCGACAAGAACCTGTAAATACTTTTAACTCAGTATCAGAACATAAGGAATTTTTTATTGTATTCCACCAATTTCCATCATCTAACATTACACTATTTCCCTTAACACAAACCACCTTTTTTGGAGATGACCATTTCGACCAACCCTTCTTGGATTTGTCACCTACATATACCCTGACAAACATGCCTTGAGTAAAGACACGCTTGGGCATGACAATATTCTTATTGTAACGATCACAATAACCCTTTTGATACTTCTGTACTCTCTCTTGTAATTTACCAAAATCTATCTCATGTTTACCAAATCTGTTCATCCATGCTGGCACAGCTTGAGAACACGGAACCCTTCCCTTTAGAAGAGAAAAACGTGTTTCATTAGTTACAGAATGTGGTGTTGTGCGATACGACCACAACATGTTCCCAACATGCTCCCTCCACGGTTTCCCATTGGTGCATGCTAACTGAAGACATTCCACCAACACTCTATTGAAGCGTTCAACAAGGCCATTACACCTTGGGTGATAAAGAGGAGTGGTGCTGTGTTTTATAGCCCAACTATTCAAAAAGGACTTAAACTCATCTGAAATAAATTGTGGCCCATTATCCGTGATAATTTCTGCTGGACACCCTTCTCTTCTAAAAATGTCCTCACAGAAAGAAATCACATTACAAGATTTAATTTCCTTCACAAAAGCAACCTCAGGCCACTTAGAAAAGTAGTCAATCATGACTATTGCAAATCTCTCTGAAACACCTAGAATATCAAAAGGACCACAATTGTCTATCACTAACTTTTCCCAAGGACCCTTGGAAAATGAGGATGACACAATTTCAGTCTCCCTAGAACAATGAGTCTTGTCACTACATGCGCACGCAATGCAATCACGACAAAACGCTCCATTTGAATATCCATACCGGCCCACCAGAAATTCTCCCTACATTTCCTTTTCAAGGCAGACATACCTCCATGTCCTTCATGCAAAATTTTTAACAACCTCTCTCTAATACTAACAGGCACTACCAACCTATTCCCTCTTCTGAGTAAATCATCAATGACATTCAATTCAGACCATATTAACTTAAATGGCAACAAATCCTTATGTGCTCTCCAACCTTGTTCATCAGACAAAACATCCCGTACTTTGCCTAAAACTTCATCTTCATCTAAAGCCTTTTTCCAATCTGTTAGACTAATGGCACAGCATACGTCCTGCACCTCAGCAACAATCCAATCATCTTCTTTGAAATCTTGTCCAACATCCAAAGGTAACCTTGATACACAATCAGCATTAACATTCTTTGCCCCAGGAATATACTTGATATCAAACACATACTCTTGAAGACGATACAGCCATTTAGCTATCCTTGGAGTAGCTTTGCTTGCCCCCTTAGTAGAAAAAAGATCAATCAAGGGTTTATGATCTGTATGCAATTGAAAATGATTCCAAGTTCAAGTTCAAGTTCAAGAATTTATATAGCGCACTACTCACCCAGAGGGTCTCAAGGCGCTTGGGGAGGGGGTTCATTATTTATCGAAAAGCCAGGTTTTCAGTTCTTTTCTGAAGGAGATGTGGTTCTGTGTAAGGCGGAGGTGAGTGGGGAGTGAGTTCCAGGTCTTGGCCGCTAAGTAGGAGAAGGATCTACCTCCCATGGTGGATCTTTGGATACGTGGAACTGCGGTGAGGCCCTGATTGGATGATCTTAGTTGGCGAGTGGGTGTGTAAAAGGATAGTCGAGTGTTGAGGCATTCAGGTCCTAGTTTGTAGAGGGCCTTGTGTGTGTAGGTGAGAAGACGGAACGTTATTCTCTTGTTGACGGGAAGCCAGTGGAGGTCTTTCAGGTGGCCGGTGATGTGATCTTGGCGAGGGATGTCCAAAATGAGTCTTGCTGATGCGTTTTGGATGCGTTGCAGTTTTTTCTGTAATTTGGCTGTAATTCCGGCGTAGAGGGTGTTTCCGTAGTCTAGTTGACTCGTAACCAGTGCGTGGGTGACAGTCTTTCTTGTCTCGGCGGGGATCCAGTGGAAGATTTTTTTGAGCATACGAAGTAAGTTGAAGCAGGAGGATGAGACGGCGTTGACTTGATTGGTCATCGAGAGTGAAGAGTCTAGGATGAAGCCGAGGTTACGTGCATGGTCCGTAGGTATGGGTGCTTGCCCCAGATCCGAAGGCCACCATGAGTCGTCCCAGGCAGAGGGGGATGATCCTAGGATGAGCACTTCCGTTTTGTCTGAGTTAAGTTTATGGCGGCTGTCTTTCATCCATACGGCTACTTCTTTCATGCCTTCATGAAGATTAGTTTTGGCGGTGTTGGGGTCTTTGGTGAGAGAAAGGATCAGTTGGGTGTCATCAGCGTAGGAGATGATGTTTAAGTTGTGTTGACGCGCGATGGAGGCAAATGGGCTCATGTAAACGTTGAAGAGGGTGGGACCGAGTGATGATCCTTGTGGTACACCGCAGATGACTTCGGTGGCTTCTGATTTGAAGGGGGGCAGTCAGACTCTCTGAGTTCTCCGGGCTAGGAACGAGATGATCCAGTCATAGGCTTTTCCTTTTATGCCGACGTTGCTGAGGCGTTGTATGAGTGTGCTGTGACAAACAGTGTCGAAGGCGGCGGAGAGGTCGAGTAGAATGAGGGCCACTGTTTCTCCATTGTCCAGTAGTGTTCGGATGTCGTCTGTTGCTGCGATGAGGGCCCATACAAACATTCTGAAATATTGCACGCCCCACCAACAGGCTAGAGCTTCCTTCTCAGTTGTAGAATACGTGAGTTCCGCACCCTTCAACGTGCGAGACGCAAAAGCTACAACTCTTTCTACACCATCATGTATTTGAATAAGTACAGCACCTAAACCATAGTTGCTGGCATCTGTGGAGACAATAGTCTGATCAACAGGATCAAAAGGTTTCAGAGAAACAGCATTTGCAAAGCACTTTTTGATGGAGTCAAAACTTTGTTGACAAACAACTGACCATTCAAACTTGACCCCCTTCTTCATCAATCTCCTAAGCTCATGCACTCTGTCTGAAAAATGATCTACAAATTTAGAATAATATTCGGCAAGATCAAGAAATGACCTTACTGGTCCTTGTCCTTGGGAGCCGGTGCTTTTTCAATCGCTTCTACCAGATTTTGTTTGGGTTTGACACCCTCATTGGATAAAGTGTGAGCTAAGTTCTCAACCTCCCTCATGCCAAATTTGCATTTTTCCCTAGCCACTGTCAAACCAGCATTCACTAGTTTCTTGAGGACTTTTTCTAGATTACAATCATGATCGGATTCATTTCCTCCCCAAACTAAAACATCGTCCTGAAATACTACCACCTTATCTAAGCCAGATTGAACTGACTGCATCACCCTTTGAAACACAGCCGAAGCTGACGCCAACCCAAAAGGCATGCGTATAAATGGAAAAGCTCCTTCAGGAGAAATAAAAGATGTAATATGTTTGGAGTCTTCATGCAATAGTATTTGGTGGTAGGCATTAGATAAATCCAAAGTAGTAAAATGTGTCCCCCCTACGGCCTCATCGAAGGATGCGTACCGCACCGAACACATTTCCGGGTCTATCGCTTTGTTTACGAAAAGACCACGTGGGGCTGATAAATTATGTATCAGCCGAAACTCACCCGGGTCCTTCTTGGGGACCACCCCTAAAGGAGAACAAACAAAGTTAGCAACCGGGGGTACACTAAACGGACCGGCGACTCGACCTCGAGTAACCTCCTTCCGGATCTTTTCCTGTACCACGGTCGTATGCTGCAAGACCGACAGCTGATTTTTGCATTTTTCTACACCCTGAAAGTCCCCCACTGGGATGCGGAAACCATATGAAAACCCATTCCGCACCACCCCAGCGGAGGCACGATCCGGGTATTCGCTGAGCCATGGAATCATTGCCAAGGTATCAATCGGGGTAGGTAAAGGCGCCCCTCGGACTATGTTAGACCTGTTTGGCACCTCCTCTACCCCCGTTATCACCCGTTTTGGCTCTGCACGTGGACTCAGGATGGGATGATTGCCCACACCCACTACATTCGTGTCTAAATTTGCACGACCCCTGGGGCCTAGTACATTTGCCCCTGTTAAAGTTCCAACAAACCCCCTTTTTACCTGCATTGCCGGTAGGCCTCGAGTGATTGTCGGTACCCGTACCCGATCGAAAAGGCGTCCCCGCATACTGACGGGAGGATTCGCCCACGTTACTCCCCACCAATGGCAATTTCAACATACCAGTATCCTTCATTTTGGACCAGGACACAGAATCATAACAATCCCAAGTTAAGTTTTTATCATGTTCTTTTGCTTTTCTGAAAATATTATCATAGCAGAACCAATGATTACCCTCGTGTGATACAGAGTACCCCATAATTCGTGACTGATAAATCGGCAATTCGGGTAGCAATTCGGGCCTTCGTTCACCCAAGATCGATGTGAAAACCCCCCACGCCTTGCCCCAATTGCCAATGTTCTCATTTACCTTAAAGGCGGCCATCTTTGCGCGCCAAACACTCGGATGCATGAGGTCCTTCTGACCTTTAACATGTTCCATCTCATAATGATCAGTAAGCAACGAGAAGATATTTACATACTCCCCTGCCCATATCTTTTCTTTAATCGCTAAAGGGACATGCTGGCCCAACTTCTCCCTTCGAGAGGGTGCCGACTCCTCCCTCGCAATCGGCAATGGCCGCTTACCTGCACCGGACGCTGTCTCTGCGACTAAAACCGTCCCCCGTGGCTTCTCTGCAGCTGCAGCCGGCGTGGATACCGTCGCTGCTTCTCGAGTTTCACGCAATTGCTTCATCAACACCTGCGCGTCGACAGCCGTGGCGCCCTCACTACTTTTACCCAACCACGCTGCTAATTGTGCCGCCAGCTCGGGCGGCATATCTTCCCCGGACACGGGGGTGACCACAACGGGAATCGGATTCCCCTCCTCCGGCACGGGAATGGGTGCTTCGAGCGGGACACTGGGACTCGGGATGTCTCCCCCAGCTGCTCCCCTCCTGGGCCTCTTGCCTTTCCCTTCCGGGGCTGCTCCCGCCAAAGGACGTTTCGGCCCCCCTTCCTCGTCTTTATCCATTCGCCTCTTTAGGTCGGTCACCTCTTTCATGAGAACACGCAGCATCTGGTCGGTAGTCATTCGCTTTCCCGCCTTCCTCGGCATTCTCCAACAGAGTATCTGAAAAACAAACAAGAACGATTACAACGCTCAAAATTGGCTCTTCGTTCCGTCTCGAGCTCACGTGCAGCGAGGAGGTGCAGCTTCAGAGCACAGGAACAAGAGGATGCCTTCTGGTCTTGTTTCTCCTTTTATCCGTCTTCAGGGCGGGCGTAAACCCGCCCCTGCCTGCCCCAAGGGCGTGGCCAGCCGCGTCAGTGCCTAGGCCAACCCACTCGAGGGCGGGAAAAGGCGCGCCCCGGCTACGCCGCTTCGGGCATACCAGCCGAGACTCGCCTCCCGCCCAAGATGGCTTCCCGGGGGGATCGTGGTACTCTGCCATACGTTCGGGGGGACCGATTGGTCGCCCCTTTCCAAAATCGATGCACATCCTAATCTTGCCATGAGGTTTATTAGCTAAAACGATCGGACTTAACCAATCCGACGCCTCAATAGGTTCAATCACACCTGCATTACAAAGTCTAAGTTGTTCTTCTTTCAATTTACCTCTTAAAACAAAAGGTACATTTCTAACTTTATCTACTTTTGGAACAGCACCCTCTTTAAGAATTATCTTGTGTTTGAATTTTTTAAGGCAACCCAATTGTTCACTGAATAACTCAGGAGATTTAGTATACCATTAGGAGGTATCACCCATAGAATCTGCTAGTACCTGTAAAGGATGATTAGGATTTAAAATAATACCAAGGGCTCTTTGATCTTTGGTCAACCATGCATGTTATGGGAGCATTGGAAGGAAACATTTGAGACTTACTTGGAAGCTATTGGGGGTGATGTTTATGTTTCTAAAAGAAAATTGGCTATTTTAAAACAATTTTTGGGTCTGGAATGAAGAAATGTTTTGAAAACATTACCATTAATGGAAACGGTGCGTGTAGAAACTATTATTGATAGTGAGTCTTCCGGTGATAGTAATGTGGATGTGTATGAACTGGCTATAAAGGCTTTAGAAGATAATTTTGGTAAAAAAGTTAGTGTTGTTGTTGAAAAACACAAATTTTTCTCACGTGCACAATCTTCTGGTGAAACCATTGAACAGTATGTAGCGAGTTTAAGAATGTTAGCGGTCACATGTAAATTTAATACTACGAGGGACGATATTATAAGAGATCAATTAATGAATAGAATGTCAGATTTCAGAATTCAGGAAAAACTTCTTGATTTAAAAGACCCCACCTTAGAAAAAACCTTATCTGTAGCCAAAAGAATGGAAAATACTTCCAGGTACATGAAAGAACTCAATGGTACTTCAAAAAAAGTTGGGCAAGATACTGAGTCTGTTAATGTTGTGAATAAAACTCGGTTATCGTCCTCCTAAATGCAACATCAAGTTAAG
This sequence comes from Lissotriton vulgaris, assembly GCF_964263255.1. Lineage (NCBI taxonomy): Eukaryota > Metazoa > Chordata > Amphibia > Caudata > Salamandridae > Lissotriton > Lissotriton vulgaris. Next base: position 38,945,341 of record NC_141694.1, on the reverse strand, counting down.
GGGAAAAGATGTACAGGTATGGGCGGATTCTTCGTCTCCGTTTACTATAATTGACAAGTTCACGTGGGAAAGTATAGGAGGAAAGTTGGAAGAATTACAGTTAACAGATGTTCTTCCAAAAGGCTATTGTGGGGTAAAATTGCCTGTTATTGGTTTTATTGAAACAGAATAGTTAATTGGTGATAGGAAAACTATAGTAAAATTGTATATAGTTCCTAAAGGCAAATCCCTGTTGGGGTGGAAAGATCAAAGAGCCCTTGGTATTATTTTAAATCCTAATCATCCTTTACAGGTACTAGCAGTGTCTGCGGGTGATACCTCCAAATGGTATACTAAATTTCCTGAGTTATTTAGTAAACAGTTGGGTTGCCTTAAAAAATTCAAACACAAGATAATTCTTAAAGAAGGTGCTGTTCCAAAAGTACATAAAGTTAGACATATACCTTTTGTTTTAAGAGGTAAATTGAAAGAAGAACTACTTAGACTTTGTAATGCAGGTGTGATTGAACCTATCGAGGAATAAATGAGTTATTAGCCACTGTGAAAGGGGGACACATTTTACTACTTTGGATTTATCTAATGCCTACCACCAAATCCTATTGCATGAAGACTCCAAACATATTACATCTTTTATTACTCCTGAAGGAGCTTTTCAATTTATACGCATACCATTTGGGCTGGCGTCAGCTTCGGCTGTGTTTCAAAGGGTGATGCAGTCAGTTCTATCTGGCTTAGATAAGGTGGTAGTATTTCAGGACGATGTTTTAGTTTGGGGAGGAAATGAATCCGATCAGTGTATTATGGAATGATGCTTTGGTGTAACCATGGCACCAAGGATGTGGTGTCCAGCGTCATCCTTCCAGCTGCAAAAGGATCTTACAGATTCACATCAGGATGTTTAAGGATTGCGACCGTAGTGAGCGCCTTAAGTACCTTGGATGCTTCTTCTTGCTCAGAAACACAAACAAAAGGAATGGCTTTCTAAGATGGATGATAGTAAGCACACTGCTAACAAAATCCTGGCTGAAAAGTTTCTAAACGTTTGTGAAGCCAAGACACTTCTGGACATCTTGCATTGTATAAGGTCGTGGCTAATGGAGGACAGATGATACCTTTCTTGGATCCATTTGCACTCCTGAAGGAGAAACCTGGAATCACGCAAAGGTGATATGGGATGTTTCCAAACCACACTTTTAAAGCTTTGCATATGAGGAGTGATAACAAAGCCTGCTCAAACCTTCATTTGTGTGCTGTCTGAGTTAAATTAGAGTCTCTGAAAACACAGAAATATCATCTAGATAGGTGATTACATAGTGATTCAAGAATCAATACTACATAGTGTATCAAGAATATCCCGGATGTTGCAATTGATAAAATGATGAAAGGCTGCAGGGGATGTATGATGGTACAACGCGTGCTTTTACAATGCGTACCGTTACGACGCAAGTTTTACAACGCAAGTCGTTACAACGACTTGCGTTGGGGGCGCTGGATAGTGAATAGTTTAATTTACTATTCCAACTCCAGTCCCCGTGGATAGTAGGGAAGGTGTTGGATAGTAAATTAAACTATTACCTATCCTAGAGCGCCCTCCAGCGAAAGTCGTTGTAATGACTTTCGTTATTAAACCTGCGTCGTAGCGGTACTTCGTTGTAAAAGTTCCGTTGTAAAGGACGTTCCCCGCTGCAGGTGCATTGCACAGGCAAAATGACATCACAAGCTATTGAAAATGTCTATACCTTGCATTAAAAGGCCACCTTCTATTCGCCTAAAATCCAGCTTTGTGAATATTTTAGCATTTTTCACTTAATCACGAAAAACAGAGATCAAATGGAGAGTTCATCTGCTCTTAATAGTGATTTAATTACATTTCTGTAGTCTATTGCAAAGTCAAAAACTGCTGTCAAACTTCAGGAGAAAGGAAGCCGGTCCCATAGCTGGAGAAGTTCAAAGGCGGATGTTTTTTCTATTCAAATTGTCTTCAATATGGTCCATGAGGACTTTGTCTTCCTTCATCATTAATGGGAAGACCTTGCCAGGTGGACTTTCCGCACCAAGAATCAACTCAATGCCATAGTCATAACTCGGGTGAGGAAAGAGTTTTATGGCCTCCTTAAGACTAAAAACATTTTATTGTTGTTGTAGTTTACATTGTTTCATGTTGGTAGTCGAAAGACAGGTAAAGGAATGAGTAGTTCCCAAGTATTTCATCAGGAAGCATCTCTGCTCCCAGATGTCTTCAACGTTATGATGGAGGATTGCCAATCAATTGCGGGAATATGCCTTCTGAGCCAAGGTATACCCAAGATTATGGCAAAAGGTGGAGCATTTATGAGACCAAACGAAGAGATTTGTAGTGGCACTCTGCAGTCTGTTACTATTGGCTATGTTTCTCATATCACATTTCAGGAGGTAATCTAGGTGCCATCAAGACCTCAAATCTCTTCTTCTTCTTGTTTCTAAAGTTAGGGACAGTCTGTTGGACTATATAACAGCCGGGTCCATTAAACAGCCTGAGACTCCACAAATCTAATACAACCAACACCCGTAATAGTTCTTCTGGTTTGGCCATTTCAATGACAAGATTGAAATGCATCCTGTTATTAGCAAACTCCTGATTTTCTTTAACCCTTTGCATGTGTCGGACGGCCCTTGGTCGCCCGACGTCATGGTGGGCATATGCGGCGGAATTTATGCCGTGGTCAACGGGTTAATGCTCAACCTGGATTTGCTGAATATGATCAAACAGACTTGTTTACTGCCAAAGAATGGCAGAATTTGACAAAATTTCCTGCTTTTCCACAGTACAAACAGGACCCTTAATGCATCTATGTTGCTTTTCTTCTATAATGTTTAACATTATCAATCAATATTATTTATTGAAGTTGTTTGTCTTCTGTTTCCAACTAAGGAAAAACTTAAATCAGCCCTTTATGGACAAACTAGGGGGCATATTACCAAGCAATAGCGATAATTATCGCTATTGCTTGGTTAGAGACAAAAATTTACCACTGCGCTGCGGCGATTTTTACCGCAAATAAACCTTGGTATTACCAAGGTTTATCGCAAATACGATAAAAATCGCCGCAATGCATGAATATCGCTGAAAAGTCAGCGATATTCATGCATTACCGAGCTAATGCTCTTAGCCATGTTATCCACCTCCCTCTGAATAACATGGCTAAGAACTGCTCAGGACAGGTGTTAGCTTTTGGAGATATTCGCGCTTAGCGCGAATATCTCCAAAAGTTGGTAATAGGAGATAGCGATGTTAGCGACTATTTTCAGTCGCTAACATCTTGGCACGCCCATTTTGCATATCATTAGTGATTAATATCACTGACATGCAAAGTGGGGCCCAAGATGGTCGCTATCTCCTACTAGCTGTCGCTAACTGGTGTTAGCGACAGCTAGATAATAGGGAGATAATTTTATCTCCGCTTTCTTGGCTTTTAAAGCCAAAAAAGCGGAGATAAACCCCCTTGATAATATGCCCCTAGGTCCCTTCTGCTTTTGTAGTCTTAACTGACCTTCATTTTCTCGGGTAAGCGCAATTAAACGAGACTTAGCTAAAGGCTAGTAGGCTAATTTTGAAGAAACATTTATTTTTTTACCTAAATAATCCGTTCTATAACTGTATCTATCTCTAGATCCGATTTATAGATGACATTCAATTTATCTAGAAGGATACTATTGATGAGTTAGAAGATTTTAAGATCTAGTTATAAAACAGAGATGAGAATTTGAAATTTACTTTAAGGAGCAATAGAGAAAGGATAGAGTTTTTGGATTTAAGTATAGATCCTGAAAATTGTACCCTTAAAACAACATTGCTTACAAATCTTCTGACAGCAATACATTATTGCATTTTACACGTGATCATAAAATGACCTTTAAAAAATAATTTGGCATATAGACAATTTCTACGTATCAGAGGAATTGTAGTATGAAAGAAGAATATGAAAAGCATGCTGCAACTTTAATGGTCAAATTGAAGATCAGCGGTTACTGGCATCGAATTGCAAAACAAGTATATAAAAGAGCTAAATATCAAACAAGAGAGAATCTCTTAGAAGTAAGTAAAAAAGAATGATGATAATAAGGCTAGAATTGTAGCTGTGTTTCAATATGAATATATAGAGATTGAAAAGTAAAAACTGGGGTTGAGTTAATGTGGGTAATTCAATATTTATATCTAGACATTTGTCTGCCTATAAAAAGGCAAATCAATTAGAGATCATAGGATTCATAGTTAAACTGCAGCTAAATATTCTAATCAAACAGTAACAGAAATGTTGGGATTGTCCAGAATTACAGGAAATCATAGATGTGGAAGTCATAGCATTTGTGACTATGCTATTGAGACAGATGTTTTCCGGTATCAAGGAGTATTGACAAGACTGCATCATTTCACTAACTGGAGAACAGAATGAGTCATTAGGCAGTTTTCTGTCCATGTGATAAAATCTACATTGGTATGACCACTAGAGAACGTAGGAAACCTATAATAGAACATAGCTTTGCTTTTAGGTAAAAGAATGAAAATGCATGTAATTCGAAGCCATGTTTTTGAATTATGTGAATTAAGGACTAAGAATATGCGTGATGTCAGGGACTATAAGGGCCACCCACTAAAGGCCACTCTCTGGAGGGCAAACCCACGCACAACATCATATTTTTTGTATTCGTCACCCCTTGTGCCAACACCTACTTCGCCCAGCTTGCATTTTCTAAACGTCAAGAAATATTTTCTTCATCTAGAACACTGTTCAAGGAAACAGGAAACTGTTCAAGGAAAGCGCCAGTTCCATTTCCCAACACCGCAGTGACAAGATAATTCACCAATTTCAGATTCCTTTTCCAGGAATAACCTGGAATAATGAATAATAAAGTGCTTATGTATCTCCAAGAAATCAAAGCCTGAAGAGGAACCGCCAAAGAATGTTAGGAGTCCTCGTGCTTAACACTAGATGAAGGAGAGGAAACAAGGCAGCGTCTGCCCCGTTAGTGCATCTATCATACCCGAGCATGTCGAGCCGTCGAACGGTCAAATGCAGTCAGCTTTTCAAAATCCCATAATGGATGCTATGAGGCGAATTTACATACAACGAGCATACATTGATATTTGTTGATCCAGCTGGAAACCAGACTGGAGTGCGGCTATTGGCGAGCCCAGTCAATATGTTTGAACTGCAATAAGGACTAATTACGTGTCATAGGCTGTGCGCATGTGCATACCAAATGCAGCACTCCATATTCCGCAAATTGAGAAGTCTTCACAGCTGTAAGGTAATTCCAAAGACCTTGTGGTGATTGATATGGGAAACTGATTTATTTCCAGTGATCGTCCACATGCACTTTAACAACAACAGATGTCTTATTTGAAATCTTGTCGCACATATGGATTTATTAATGGATCAAAAGTATGAGAGGGTTTTACGAGGCAGCAGTCCTGCTGTACCCATGGGCAAAGATCAGTAGTGTGAATAGACAAGTAAATCTAGATGTGTCATTGAAACCTATGGATGATGAGTGTAACACGTACCCGTCTGTAGCATACTGAATTTGCAAAAATGGGTGCGCCTCGGAAAGCGCCTGAGGAAGGACTCCCGAAATGCCATCCAAATTCAATTCCACCAGGAGAATGAGAACTTTTTGAGAATTCACACATAGTCCTGCATTTCCCACACCCATTAAAGTGCCCACCCTACAGCCAGATGCATCTGGTGTAAGCAGAGCTGAAATCAGTGCTTAGTTTTCATAAATATAAGTGTGGTGCTCAGGCCTGGACTGGGCAACCAAAGGCAGCCCTGACAAACCCCATCTCCTTCGTCTTCTCACTCAATCGCTCTTTCTATCCATTCATTTTTATTGTTATGAATGCAGATTTATATAACGTGAGCTCGACCCGAAGGTATTCGAGCGCTTTACATGAGCGCAGGTTACGTTACAAAAGGACACATTCAGACACGGGGAGATTAAGAGATTTGCCCAGAATCACAGGGTGTGGACGCGACCCTGAGGCTCGAACCTTGGTTTCCAACAGCAAAGTCGGCAATCTAGCTGTCAGACAACAATCTCTTTCTCCACTTCTCTCTCCATACTCTCGTTCTTTCTCTCTCTCCCCTTCTCTCTCTCTCTCCCACTCTTTCTATCTCTCTCTCTCCCCCCTGCACTCAATCTCTCTCTCTCTCTCTCTCTCTCTCTCTCTCTCTGTCTCCTTAAATTCAACGAGGGTAGCTGCAGAAAGTGACAGAGGCACTAGATGCAGCCCTGGGCTTTCAAAACCGGCTTCCAAAGGCTCCAGCCCACCAGTGTAATGCCCAATGAACTAAAAGGCCTTTCCTGCCCTGGTGGTCCCCAACATTATTTTCAGTAGGGGACCAATCACTTGCACTAGAGCAGCCCACTTCACCCACATGTGTGTGGAGCACTTTCACCACTGGCGCCAACTCCTTCTCTATCCTCTACCCTGCCCTCTAACCCCGCTTCTTCACGCTGCTGTGTATCCTTACTCCACTCCTTGTCTCTCTTTTGTTTGTCACCCCTGGTTTGGCTCCTCGCTCCATTTCAGGTTTGCCTTCTTTCTCTGCACATTCTATTTTTGACGTTTCTTCAATTTTATCCTCTCCCTCCATTCTATCTCCTTCCCAAACGTCTGCTCTCTTCCCCTTTTGTTCCACCTCTCTCGAACTCCCTCTTCTTGATTCTGCTATCCTTTACTGATGTCATGCCCTTCCTCCTTCTATATTCTCTTACCCTTTTCATCCACTTCCCACCTCTCCTTTGAAACTTTATGTCTGACACACAAGCATATGTATGGAGATGGTCCAAGATACTGGTCGCAAAAACGATGCTGGTATCAGCCACGCAGACTCTCAGATCCTGCAATGATGCACTGCTTATTCCTCTGAGAATTCGTACTGTTAGGAAAGGGGGTCGATCTTTCCGCTTTCTTGCACCGGCATCCTGGATTAAAATGCCTTTATACTTGCGTACCATCCCCAGTCATAGCTGTTTCCGCAAGAAGTTGAAGACCTGGCTATTTGAAAACTAAGCCCCATCTCTTTTTCAGAGCCGCCTGCAAGCGCCATGAGACTCTTGGTAGTGATATGTGCGCTATACAAATGTCGCTGACTTGACTTGACTCCCCCTCTTTTCTAATCATTTCATTTCAACCTTCAAGGATCTATCTCCTTTGTCTGACCTTTGCATCTCTCTCATCTTGCCTTCTTTCAATTCTCCACTTACCTTGACCTACGTCACCTACTACTATCTCATCATCCTCCTTTCTCCTCCCTCCCCGCCATAAAGACACCTATTGTCCTGTCACGTCTTTATTTTCTATGCCCACTCTTTGCCTCTAACCCCTCAGTTGATGCACTTTTCCATTGTTCCATCTCCTACTCTTTCCTCTATCATTGCATCTTCTGTCCCTTCTTCCCTCTCTTTTTCAATGTTGGGCACTCTGACACTGCCAGCTTAGAAGGGCCAGTGTGTGTGGCAGTTCATTTCTGGTTCCTTTCAAGCTGGCACATCTGGCAGTGTCAAAGAGCCTGACAGGCCAGTCCAATACTGCTTTCTTCTCTCGCTTGTCCTTCCTGTGACACTGCCTCTAGTGCAAGCTGGTCAATTACTTTTGATCTACATTTATACATATTGTTTATTCTCATTGTAGATTTTTCCCCTGATGAAGGGCGGAGTAATACGCCGGAAATGCATTGGGATCCTGTTATAACCATGAGAAGCTTGCACTTGAGATACTTTATGCACTAAACATTGAACTTCTCCAAGGGAGATTTACAAGACACCGCTCAATAAAAGAAGATTTTTTTAGCACAACATCTGTGGATATATTTTTCATATAATGTTTGTTTTGATTACATTTGGTTTCTATAGTATTATTGCCCATGTGTTCATAAGACAGACTTCAACAATTTTGTAAAAGTGTTACACTCTTTCTGAGTGCTTAGAGTAGTGCATTTGGTGGCTATGTCTTTTGACCTAGTTGTTTCACATTGTTGAATAGGAGGCAGGCTGTTCCTCCTCTTCAGACGCGCACCACATTTATTCAAATTTGAGTACAAATTTAATATTTGAAGTACTTTTGGTTTAATTGAGTGCATACTTAGCTGTTCTTACCCACGTTTACAAAGTTAGCATTTTCTTGTGTCTACCATTTGTGCCTTTTCCAGGTGTCATTGGTCGTATGACTGTGAATAGCTCAGAAAGTGTTTCGTTGTGAACAACAAAGGCCATCCTTGCAGGCTAACTGGAAGGGGTTGAACCCAGCCTCACTTACACTTCAAAGAGCTTTGCCTCCTACCCACACAAGTTCCGAATAACATTTGAGAGATGTCCTTGGGTGGTGATGAGAAGGCAAGAGACCATGATAACTGTGATGAGAAGTGGTGAGGAGGTTATCTGGAATGTGTCATAATTTAAAAAAAAGAGGGATGTTCTTCAGAGAGACAGTGGACGCCAGACTTGGTTGTTGGTGATGTGAGTGTCGGAGGGCAAAAGAGTCCAAAAGCACTAGGACTCCTGGACTGTTAGAGCCACTGACACCAAGAACAGACAGAGCCCTGATCTCCTCAGAAGGTCAAGAGAGGTGCTAGAAGGTATACACAACCCGAGAGGTCATCAGTAAAAGCAGAGACCACACATTCAACAACCATGGGGACAAACATACTATGCCTGTTGAGCACTACAAAACTGAGTGTTGAGATAGTTTGTCATGTTTAATGTTGGGTAGCCTCTGATGGAGGCTGAGTGTTTTGTGCAAATGAAAACAATGGTGAGGAATGTAGAGTGTCATGTGACACACTTAGTGACATCACCTGCATCCTGACGCCAAGTGAGGCGTCAGGTGATTCAATAAAGAACGTATACAATCCCTTGAATGCAGTGTCTCGTATACATATTATTGTAAAGTTGCCCTCATTATTGGCCAATGAGTCCTTCTGCACAGCTACAAACTTCATACTCAACCTCTGATGAGGCTTGGGGAAGAAGACAGGAGCATGGAGAGAAGACTCGACTCGAAGGTAATGTGACTGTTTGCTCCGGAGAAGTCCTGGTACTCAGTATTGCGTTTATTACAGCAGTGCTCAGAAGACCAGGTGTTCTCCCTTTCAAATTAAAGAAGTGCAGGTACTCAGTACTGGACAGTCCCTGCCCATTTAAAACACTGACTCCACCGCTCCCATCTCTTCCTAGGGACTGGTTCCACTGTGCCTTCCTGCACATGTGCAGACCCCCCCAGCGGTCTCCCAGCCTTCCAACACTCCCCCTGCTCGCTGTATGTGCCAGTATTTCCACTTAGGTATTCACTGTTTCACTGACGTTAGGCCAGGACACTGTCTGAATCTACTATTGGTCCTCTTGCAGAATATATATTTATTTGCAATATATAAGGAGAGGTGGGCTAGGACAAGCGACACCTCTAGTGTGATCATTGAATGACTTTCAAGTCTGGATCGCATGAGCCAAGAGCTCTTAGTCTTAGCCGCCTGCAACAGGCAGAGGATATAAATGCAAGATGCAAGGACGCCGGCTCAAGGAGATGGGATTCAGTGATGGCCCACTCAAGCTCAATAGATCCAGTGGAAGATGGGCAGATGCTTGACTGCATGGGGCTGGTTTGAAGGAAAGGCAGAATCCCAGGTGTCCTGACAAACTCACTGAATTGTATATGTTACAACATATTTCATAACAAGCGTTGGCAAAGGCAGTGGTTTGGCTTTGTCGATTCTTGTTATGTTTTGTCATGCCTTTTTCTAAACATTATTGTTAGGGAAGATACTGGGCCCACACCAAGAAGAAAAATGTGAATGACACAATCAAGGACCACTGGATTCAGAGGGCCAGCTGCAAGCCCCTATTAGTAAGTATATAATACATATAACTTTGCTAGAATTTAAAGGTCTAAGCTAATGTCTAAAGTAAAAATGTGCACAGCAGTAAATGAAGCTCTGCAAGGCGGAAAGAGTACCTCAGCCCAATGCCAGCTAAAATAAACATTGTGGGATATATTCTCAAGGAGCTATCGCTGAGTTAACAGCACTTTTTCGCAGCCAAAGTCGCATTAAATTTATCGCCCCATTCACAAGCTGGTGCTAACAGCCCATAGCACCAGTTTACCTGCGATAGCAGCTGCAAAAAACATCGCCACAGATGACCCCCACAACTAACACTAATGAGAAGCAGAGTAGGCGTTCCTGAGCAAAAAGCCACAACAGCACCACTCCGTAACATTCTCAACAACCAACCAGATCGGTGATAAAATCACAGAACATGCGATAAGGCGTGTTAGCAGCAGGAAACTAACACCTGCTCTGACCTGGTGTAAAGTCGGACCACAGCCTGCACCAAAAATGGGAGCCTAACCCAGAGCCACACCTGAAGAACAACAGATGCCATGGAGCCACTGATCATGCTGCCTGGACACCCAAGAGGACCACAACTCCCACCGCCACCACCCCCAGGACCCACCCTCCCCGGACAAAGACATGCCACATCAACTACACGGAATCTTGTACCAAATATCCCACCTGATGTCGCACAATCACATCCGGTTACATGCATGTGTCGACACAGAAATGAGCATCACACCTTCACCTTCGAAGCAACAAATGAACATTTAATAAAACTAACACAGAACAGAAATGAAGACGCATGGCAGCACCCCTCGGGGCACTCCATAGGTCACAGCCTGCAAGACAAAAATCATGATGAGAAGGAGTGTCCTGCACACATCAAGGGACAGAGAGAGAGCGAAGGAGAGAGGGAGAGAGAGATAGACGGACAGAGAGGGATAGAGAGAAATAGACCAGAGTGGCGGAGAGAGATAGGACAGAGGGAGATAGATCGACAGAGTGGGGGAGAGAGAGATAGAGAAAAGAAGAGAGGGAGAGGGAGAGAGAGTGCTGACACTGCGCACCTAGGCCACACTGCTCACCTGCTGCCACCGGTGTATCTCCAACCACGTGCATGAATTGCAAAGTGCATACAATTGCACGCAACATCATTGCCTGTCCACCCCTGCACAGCCAGGCAACTGCACCCCAGCCCCTTCCACCGCCCAGCAGTGCATGCCCACCCTTGTGCACCCAGGCCTCACTGCTCACCTTCCACCACCGGGGTGTAGAAAAGAGGGCCTACCACGTTTCACTGCAAGCCACAAGCACTGGGCCCACAGACATAGCACACTCCACATCATGCAGCCCCGCTCCGCAGGTAACCAGGTCTCACATTTGGTGCTGGGTCTTGATCTCTCCTTGGCAGAAGACATACCAGTGCAACCATCATCATCACAGGCTGCACACCCGCTCAGCCTCATAGGTGCCACTAACTCTGTGATACAGGAGGCGACGCCACATAACAGTAGCCCGCGCTGCCCGCTGGCTCAGGCCTACACTGCGTTCCAGCAGGGCACACAAAATGTGAGCCGTCCGGACCGCCAGGACGGGGCATCATCGCTCAGCACTTAAGGTGCCCCTACCTCAGTGCACCGAAAGTCACCGACCCGTGGTGGTGTGCCTGTGCCGGCAACAGTGTATCCGGTGCCACCAAGTCTGTGCCTCAAAAGTCATGGATCCTCTATGATTGGGTATTGTGGTGTGGACGCCATCATGTCACCTCTGGGCCTGCAGAATGTGATGTCGCAGGCCCCAGGGCCCCCATGCCTACATGCACCCCACACAGATACATCCCGAGAGAGGTTTATTGGCAGGGTCACATGTGTTGTGACACGTGAGCTGGATGGGTGTGGTGTGGGTGTAAACCAGCCATGAGAAAGTGGCCGTGGCATGCTGACAACTAGACCTGTGATCAGCAGAACAATACAGGGAAGTCCTGGCACATGTAGCATTGTTGTCCCCCCCTGGAGCGTAAGCGTAGTGGGCTGGCCTGGCGTATGCCAGTCCAGCGTAAGGGTTTGAACAATGACCCCAGGGCTCTGGGCGTGGTGCCATACAGGGCTTAACAAGGAAGTAACTAATGCATGTGTCACGGTTGTTGCATCGGCGCCACCCGGACAACATTCGGCAATGTGTCACCCCGTGACCCAAGTCCAACGAAATGAGCTACATGGATGTAGGGGGAATTCTCTGACCCTACATTCATCAATACTACCACACATGAAAGACCATAGACACAACACATCTCTGTGATTTGGAATGATTAATGCACATTCAGTAGAGTGTTGCATCTGGAGCAGTACAGGGCCATGCAAACTCCACTTTACAATGTTGGCCCATGGAGGGCCAGCCAGAGACCTTCAGGGAATGACAAGTGCATAGGAAGAGGAAGAGTTCAGTCCGCAGTCTGTTTGCTGTGTCATTGGCGATCCAACAGAATATGGCAGTCTATGTCGAGGTCCAAGGTGAGTGTCGCAGAGTGTATCGGGGGACAGTGGAAAGTGATGATACAGAGGGTAGAACCAAGCTGAAACAGGCCCTCTGGCAGAGATGAATGCTTCTGCGTCCTTCTTACCATGATGGCGCATTCATCCGCCTCTTCGTCCTCTGCTGTTCCATGTGCCTCACGTGTGGGTGATGCTGGATTTTCTCCAGCACTGTGTGGCTGTGACATCTCGGGGGCCAGAGGTGGAATGTCTGTTGCACTGTGTGGCACTGACACTTCAGGGGGCGGAGATGAGGATGTAGTGGTAGCAGCAGCATGCATCAGCGCCAGGCCTTGTGGCAGCAATGCCATGAGGATGGTTTTGAGGTAATCCCAGGAATTTATGTCACTTCACTTTGGTCCTGATTACATCACAATAATTAATGTCCTTAAAGCCTTGCAACTAAATGTATTTATAAATCACAGGAAGAGTTACCAAAAAAGAGATTAAAAATACAGCAGCGGTCAGTGTTAACAACTGTATTAATCCATAAGTACCAAATATTGAATACAAACCATGTTCTTGATTTGATTTACTCCTTTTTGTCGTTAATAAGTGTGACTTATAATCATGTGTAAGAACTATCACAAGAGCAAAGTCATGGGTGTGACCTCTAGACAACTTTAGCTGTTTTGTCACCCTTAGGTAGTGAACAAAATCATAAAGACACAAACATATATAATTATAAACTGCAAAGAAAGTTCTATACCTATTGTAAGTAAACTTGCTTTCTAGGAAAGATCCATAGTGTTGTATTAAAATTGTAACTCATTCCTATTTTTTTTTTATTTAAAATTGTTGTTGCAAGCATATAGCACTATATGTAGGTCGTATTTTGGTTTTGTTTCATTTTTTTTGCATATACTTGCAAATATACAAATTAAACATATCACAAGCTTGCCAGGGCCAGATCTATCAGCTTTTCTCGTTTCTAAAAATAATCACAATAATGAGGCTTGGCAGCAAGTTTTAAAAATGCATATTTGTTTGTTTGTTTCATTTTATGATGTACTCTAAACAGTGCTGCAATGCTGAATGCATTTATTTTAGCCAACAGAAGAGTAATGCCCAGTGGAAGCTGCAGAAAGTACACAGTGCTGCTCAGCAGGGCACTGTTTACATTCCGTACTTATCACTCGCTGCGTTTGTCACCTCTGAGACCTGGAATCGAAAAGTCTGGGGTTGTGGCTGTGACCCTTGGTGACCTCTAAATGACATGTATGGGCCCTTGCAAGCAGAACAAGCATTTGCATAGCCAATAGGTCTCGCCTTTGGGACCTTATAAGTGTTTAGTTATCCAGCACAATATCCTAGGTGCAACAACATCAAGTGTTGCATGGCTAAACAATTAGAAGGTCCCAAAGGCGAGACCTATTGGCTATGCCAATGCTTGCTTTAAATTTCTGTTGCTCTACAGGAAGACATCAACTTTATTTAAAATCACAGACGAGATGAAAAACGATTATAAGGAAAGCACAAAGTAATTACTAACAGAGCAAATAAAAGTATTTTCAAAGAACTCATTTTTTGACAACCTCAAATTTGTGGGGCCTGTGTTTAGAATCGAGTTATTGGTAACTTGGTTTAACTGACTTGCTAATAGAGGTAGGTAGGGGCACGAACAAGGCTTGATGGGCATTTTCCCCGGCGGGCTGGAACCCTCAGAGGCCGGTGTTTGAACGTCCAGGCAGGTCCACACTCTCTTAAGCAGCTCTCCTAGGTTAATGAAAGCAGGCGGGACCCAGAGGCTTTAGGAGAAAGAGTGGGCAGAGGAAGGAAGTGAGAGGGAGAAAGAGGAGACTATGAGGGAGAGGGAGAAAGAGGAGACAGTGAGAGAAAGAGAGAGAGAGAGAGAGCGAGAGAGAGTTTCTATTGCCTACCTGTACCACAGTTTTTTGCTGAAAAGGTAGAAACTTGCGGCTTCCTGTGCCCTCCCCGAGCTCCTTGGCTGCCTCTAACGTTTATTTAACCTCATCTATGCTCATGACGAGCTCAGCTCATCATGAGGCACAGTGCACAGTGCAGCTGCACTCATGACGAGCTGAGCTCGTCACGGCCGTTGGAATATTGCACGCGGGGATAATTACCCCGCTGTGCTGAACGTTCGAAAAACGGGTGTGGTTGTGACGAGCTCCGCTCGTCATGAGTGCAGCTGCACTGTGCCTCATGACGAGTCGAGCTCGTCATAAGCACAGCGGCGCCGCACGCAGCCCCCTCCCCCTGAACAGCGGGGGGAAAACACCCCGCAGCGAAGGGGTTAATCGGAGAATAGCATTGCAAAAGGCTTCTGTGTCACCAGGACACAAAGTTCAAGCCCTGTGGTCTACCTTTACGAAACATAGTTTACAGGATTCAAGATTATTTGTCGCATTAATCCTAGCCAACACTACAACTCCCAGAATGCTCTGATTTATTCAGTTAGGGATGGTAGACAAGATGTCCTGGTGACATGTAGGCATCAGCTAAATTTCTCCAGCTCCCACACCCGTAGCCCCTGCAATAATAATGAACAGGGAAATGCCAAACTGCCATCCACCTCGGGCTGCGAATTCAAACTCAGTGCATTGTGGGAGAGGAAGTGGCTAACGGCCAAAGCTGCCGACTCAAAGGAACTGGGGAATGACTGCCCCTATTACTTACTGTCAATTTGTTCCAACAGATTAACATCGCAGCTAATATAATCTCACACTGTAAGGACATTTGTCTAGCGACAGCGAGAACACAAACTGCGCATGTTTGGAACTAAAAAATGCATATTCACAATTTAAAATTCATAGAAGATCGACCACGCTAAACTAGCGTTCACCCTAGCTAATTCAGAGATTTCTTGGTGAACAATACCAGCTGAATGTAGCTCTAGTAGACCAGTCCTGCCCTTTGAATTGTGGTACTTGTAGTCTTGTGAAGGGAAAAACAAACCTCCAAGTGCCGAAATGCAATCCTCGCAATAAATGTGCGACTTGCACCTAGCATAAGACATAGAAACATTTCTGAAGAGATGTAGCCCTGGTCCAGCAGGTCTACATGGGGCCATGGACCTCCTTAAAGAATTAGTTTTTCATTCAACAATAATACCGATTATGCAGGCACGAATTTTCAGTTGGGATTTCGGAATTATCGATTTAAGAGCGAACTGCGCCACACATGGAATAAAAATTTCAAAACGACAATGAAAAATAATGTCAGCGTTAATATTCCGAGTCGGCAGTCCTTAGTTGGATTAATTAATTAAAATGGTGTATTCTAGGTATATAGAAGTCTAGAAAGGTAAATGTGGTGTTTTGCCAACTTGGCGCACAGAGGTTGCCCCTATACGTTGTCCAGCCTGGCCTGTATTTTTAGCTCACAGACTTTTAAATGGTCACACTTGTGATCTTTCACTCCTGGTAGAGCATAAATACTTTAAATACCAGAACGGAAAGTTATATTGCCTACCAAGGCAGGAATAGCAGACATATCTTGGTAATAACAAAAAATGTCTCTCCATGGGCTTTAACCTCATGGTCCATAACTGAAGTAACAGATGATGCCATGACACCCGGATATAACTACTGCAGTCCTGCAGTGTAGAGATCCGAACTTCCCTTCAACAATTTACAGATTTCAGGCATATTAGACCAGTCGAAGTCGAACTAAGCGAGAACTACATTTCCCAGAATACACTAGGTTGTTGACTGAAAGCCCAGGGAAGGATCTTGTGGATCCATCTATAAAACGATGGTTTAAATACACTTTGGTATCCATGCCCTCTAACCCAAATAGAATATGCCTGCTAGAACCCACCTAAGATGCCCATTTCCCTGCAACCTCTCAACGCCACAAACCTTACAAAGCATGGTCTCAGGCACCTCAACTTTAGACTCCAGTCTTAACGTGGATCTGAACCCCTGGCATTCACTGGAGTTAGTGGTCTGACCCCACCAATAGCTATCAGCACAAAAAGACCAAAGGGAAGGGCTCTGTAAAGTTGCTTACCAGAGGGTCTGGAAAAGCAGGTATTTCCTTTTGGTCCACGGATGAGAAGTTAACTCAAAGATTTGCCGGGCCCATTATGCCTCAGTGAGTGGGGGCCAGCCCACGTGTAAGAGAGCCTATTTCCTGCCACACTCTTTGGTCTCGGGATTGGTGAAAAATTGACGAGGCCTCTGAATGGATACCACCAATTATGCCCAGCAATGGTTGGGAAAGTCTCTAAAAACCGAAGGAAACTTACACATGGCCCAAGACAATAATGTTGGTTATCGCCAAAGACCCAACCCGGATGATATTTACTAGGACAGTGGTCCCTTGCAACAAAGAAGTGCCCATAGCCTCCTGTCAACAAGGCCTTGAGAACCCACGACGTGGCAATCAGACCCTGGTGTGTCCAATTAGTTGCAATCAGGGGAAAGAAGGGCCAGGACCAAATTTACTTATGGAGGCGAGTTGGGGAATGCAGACAGTGTGTGAAGTTCTGGGAGGCAAGATGGGTGCTGAGACCATTGCAGAGACGGAGACCGCCTCGGAGGCCCTGGGCGCCAACGGATGTACCTTGAACTCTCAGAGTCCAGGTTAGTTGAGCACCAGGAGGGGGTTGGATACTCCAAACCTGCCAGGAGCAAACTGATATGTAAACAAGCGTGTACGCCTCGCGCTGAAAAGAGGCAGCAGAGGGAGAGGGGGAGGGGGGGCAGCATCGTTTTCTCTTGTAGGAGCGAGCAAGGGGCACCATCTGTTAATTACAAACAGATGGTTTCAAAGCTTGCTGCCGCAAGGGAATCGCCAAACGTGCATGCGTTTCCATTCAAAGCAATGCAATGTGTGCACGTTCTTGGCAGAAAAAGGGAATCGATTGCTAAAGGTCTCCTATGCAGCGCATGCACGCTGCATAGGTGAGACCTAAAAAGAGAATGGCGGCACTACTCTTCCCTCGCAGACTGGCCCCAGCCTAGCGGGTCAGTAAGCACAGGGCACTGACTAGTCACCATCCAGCATCCTACTTATTCATTTCACTATAAAGGGATTGGCTGATGTACTGCAGGCGAAAATCTTAACAAGATAGGAAATAATGATGGTACGTAAAAATTGGACTCTATACCACACCTTCCTACCATGTATATGCACAGCCGCAAGTCTGCCACAAAATAGTTGAATACATTACATTTCTTCCCACAACGGCCACAAAACGAAACACACACTTTACCAACCACACAGAAGAGAGTGGTGGCTTACAGGTCCACCCCAGACTCTGTTTGAGGTCTCATTAATGCTAAAGGATAATTACACAAAATACTATGCTATTATATATTACATCTAGCAGTATGGGGTAATGCTGGAAATGACAATTAGCACTTGCTGGACAACCTCGGGCCCTGCCTCTCAATACCACTTTTTCAGCAAAGCTGTATTATTAAACATGACCTAACGTAGACATGCAATTTAGACATGCCTCTATGTTAATGTGAACATGTATACTATACTTACAAGGCGCGTCTGTGAACTGCAGCCTAACATGCACGGCCAGCCCGTTGCTGATATTGTAATGGATGTCATTTGTTCAATACTTCCCCGAGTCGCATAACAACAGGTCTGAAAGCTGAACGTGTATGGGTAGTTGCTTGGCAGTGGAAGAGACTGGCAAGGCCAGTTTTAGTACTGGCGGCGCCAAGTGCGACAATCATTTTTAGCGCCCCCTCGCCCCAGGACGACCTCCCCAGATTCTCTCACTACCATAGAGCAAAAGTGCCCCTCATCTCTCCAAGAATAAGTTATTGCTAAACACAGCCCCCCCCCTCCTGAGGTCAGCGCCCCATCCACAGGTCAGTGCCCAGTGTGGCTGCACCAGTCGCAATGCCCTAAAGCCGACCCTGGGGACTGGTATTTTGTAGTCTACCATCTCTGTCATTCTTAACGCACCACAGCATTCTGATGTAGTGATTGGCTGTGGAGTATGCCGAAGATTCCCCTTATGGACGCATTTCAGCATGGCTGGGTTTGTTGCGTTGCAGAGTAGGTTGCTAGCAGAGCGGTAACTGCATCTGGTCTCAACATGATCAGGCCCGGCTGCTGCCAACACAATAGTCAAGATAATAATGATGGTACGTGAGAATTCAACTCTCTACCACACCTTCCTGCCCTGTATAAGCACAGGCACTAGTCACCACAAAATAGTTGAATAGAATGTAACTCCTAACTTCACAGGCAAACCGGAAGCAGACTGCACATGGGTTTAGCAGGGGGGAGGTGGGGTGGCGCAAGGCCAGGCGAGTAAACTGGAAGCATTTTGTAGCAAGGGAGCCTGCTGGAGAAATCCAAATAAACACGATACTCAAGTTTGCTAAAAAAATTATGTAAATCGCCTCCCGAGGCCAGACTGCAATATGCTCAACTGAAACATTGGGTGCTGACAGACGACACATATCAGGCGGCTACCCGCGCCTTCACCCCGTTTGAACGGTTAGCTCGCTCCTTCACCGAAACGAAGGGGCTGATCTCGAAAATGTATCAGATTCTATAACACCCACGCACCCCACCCTCCCAGTCATACCAGACACATTGGCACTCTATCTCAGGGGTGGATATCACTCCGGCACAGTGGTCCAGATTATGGCGTGATATACCCCGAACTTACCATAGTGTCTCACAGCAGGAGAGTGCATATAAAATAATGACTCAGTGGTACTACACGCCGCAGCGGCTACATAAAATCTTCCCGACCTCATCCCCTGTATGCTGGAGGTGCCGATCAGCGACTGGTGATTTCTTGCACATCTGGTGGGCCTGTCCTCTGCTGACCCTCTTCTGGAAGGAGGTTTTGAGCCACATCAGGGGGGTACTGGGGTTCCCTCTGCCTGACGCCATCTGCACACTGCTACTGGGTATCAAGCCTGCAGGGTTGAGGGCCCTCACCCGGAGCGACTGGGCGCTGGCGCTTCAAATGCTGGGAGCTGCTAGGCAGCTTATCGCTCTGTATTGGAAGAAGCCGGAAGCACCGCCCATTGCTGGATGGTTTGTGCGCCTCTGGCATTTCCTGACGATGGAACTTCTCACAGCTCGGCTGCAGGCCCGAGACTCGCGCTTCAAAGCGGTGTGGCAGCCCTTGGTGAAGTATTTATGCACAATAGAGCGCGTGCGTTGCATGCCCCCTAAACTCCAGGCGCTGCGCTTGGTGGAGGATGCAGTGGTTCCCCCTGACCCAGGTAGACTGTTGGCGTGAGGCTTAAATGTGTGAGACCGCGAACACTCCCAAAGAAATCGACCGCTTAGCTGGTTGACGCGGAGCCTGTCCCTCTCCTCCCCTCCTCTGCACCCCTCTCGGTGCTCTATGACCCTTCTCTTCTCTAGTCTTCTCCTTTTGCCTATTCCTACTGTCCTCTCTATTCTGATGCCTCTTCTCCTGTCATCTTATTGAAGTTTGGACCCTCTTGGTCCTGTAGGTTTTACCTTATTGGTTTACTTGTTCCAGATGGTCTCGAGACCAGGTCATCTTAGGCGGTGACTGCACGGAGACTGTTGTTTGAACGTAACGCGACCGGCCCTGTTGGGTTGTAGGTGAAACGCTGTGTATAAATCCCTGTTCGAGCATTGTCAAGGCTACTTCACTTTCTTATGCCACCACGCGGCCGGCCCTGTTGGGTTGTAGGCTTAACGCTGTGTATTAGTCACCTTTTGCTGCTCCCGGATACGGGGGTGAAATAAAAACAGATTTGACAAAAAAAAAAAAAGAATGTCAATCATTCTGTCGACAGTAAAAACAACTCCCAAAACAGCACAATGCTGAAAGATAAATCGCGGCGGCCATGAAGACGTGGAATGACCTTCCCCTCTAGCTCCTTACAGCCTCCTCGCTGGCAGTCTTCAGAAAGAGCCTCAAGACCTGGCTCTTGGATGGACACACATCACCCAGATACCCCTAAGGGCAACAGTGCTGTGCTTTACAAATTCTGTCTAATTGATTGTTTGATTGATTGATTGATTGATTGATTGATTGATTGATTGATTGATTAATACATTTATGGGTTTTAGCAGGGAATGGTTTGGTAGTGTATTATATAAAGTATTAATGCATTGAAAATAATTATTTGATGTATTAATTTACAATGTTCTTAATTAGAAACAATGTTTATTTGTTTAAAAAACATTAAAATGTAAAACGTTATATTTTATTATTAATTTACTAGTTATGTGGTGTGTTGCAGTTTAGGTGGACAGTGTTATTTTCAAGATGTATGCTAGTTATAGCTAATTGCTTAATATTTTAAATTTGTAATGTTTAATATTGTACATTTTTGTTTGCATAATATCAGTTTACAATTGTTTATTTTTATTTGTGGGGATTTGGTGTTTATTGGTGATAGTCTAGGTAATCTTTAAACAACAATATTTATCAAGGTATATCATTTAATTTAGCTTTAAATTGTTATTTGTTTCAATGAAACATTTATTAAACGTGATCTTTTTAACTTATTGAAGTATTTGATCATTTACTAACTTCAATATAAATGACTTATTATATTGTCATTATGAGTTGTGGGGTATAATGGGGGAATGGGTGGGTTGAGATTTCTAAAAGTGATTATTAAATTATAATGAATTAAAATCTAAATGTATAGAATTTTAAAATTGCAAACTAATTTTTGATTTCTAAATTAATTTTTCATTATCATGGGATTTTTGAGGGGGCTGTGTTTTTATGTGGGAATTTGCTGTATATTGTTTATTTTTAACAGCTTTGACAAATCTGTGAATTTTTAAAATTGATTTAATTTTTTTTAATTCTTTATGATTTTGATTTGAAATTCATTTTTATTAAAGCTTCTTTTTTTTAAGTGTGCTTATGTTATTTGAGCGTTGAAAGCTTTGACTCTAAGACCTCCAATTTATGTTTTTTCCCCAATGTTTATTGGATTTGGGTTAGAAGAGAAATTCTGAACCCCCCATGTATGCATTTTCCTCAATGTTTGCTAGACTGAAGTTAGAATAGGAAATCTGACTCCCCCTTTACTCAAGGCATGTTGTACTTTACGAGAGGACTTTGCACGCCGCACTTTATATAACTGGAGGCACCTCTGTTCTTTCTTCCTGGCGCCTCTTCAGTAACCTGTATCCCGCAGAGGACTACAGGGTCCAGGAATCAGCGTGCGTTGCGGCAGGAGCCGCTCAGGTCATGGCAACCACGCCAGACGGTCCATAAAGCGGGAAAGGGCCACTGCTGTGCAGGAACTCCTGCTTTACTCAAGGCACGTTGCACTTTACGAGAGGACTTTGCACGCCGCACTTTACATAACCGGAGTCACCTCTGTTCTTTCTTCCTGATGCCTTTTCAGTAACCTGTATCCTGCAGAGGACTACAGGGCCCAGGACTCGGCGTGCATTACGGCAGGAGCCGCACGCATCACGGCAACCGCGCCAGCCAGCCCATAAAGTGAGCTCTGCCCCCGCTATGCGGGATGCGCGCAGGCCAAGGGCGGGCCTGTCTGAGCCCGTCAGAGGCCAAAGGAGGCTGGGCTACGCCCCTTTATTGACAGTTTAAGGACTAGTGGATGCCTATGGACACTTGTTGAACTGTGATTGGAAGGTACAAGGGTTTACCACACTACTCACAATCAGAGATTGTATTTTATTGTATTGAGTGAGTGACAGGGCAATAAACCATGAGTAAACATAAATCCCTAACAGGGCAGGGAGTCGTAGGGACTTTGGACACTTTCCTACTAAGGGCCGAGTCGGCTCTAAGACATGAAATTACGCTCACTCAGTATAGATTATCATTAAAGCCACATTGTCCCCTAAGTCACTCTGTTATAAATGTTCCCGTAGATCACATCAACTCCAACCCTAATTCTCCTATATCTAATGAATTCCATATACCGGCATCTGACTCGGAAAATACTGACGTTAATAAGACAAATGATAGATTAACAAGGCTGAATGTAGTAACTAGGAGCCAGAAAGTTAAAATCAGCAAAGGGAGCATTTCTGCACCACCACCTAAGAAAAGGAAGGGGCAGGGTCCTAACAAGCAAAATTACCCCCCCCCCGTAAGACGTTAGGACATAAACCCAAGATTGTGGAGAGGGAGACTAGTCTAGGACATAACATGGCCCAGAAGGACACTGTTCCAGTAGCTTCAGTCCCAATCCAGGATATTACTAATGTGGAGTTCTGGAAAAAGCTGGAAACGACTGTCTCAGCTGTTTTGAATCCATTGGTGCTTAAACTATCTCATCTGAAGGAGAGCCTAGGTTAATTGGAAAATCTCGCCAGCAGAACCTCCCTAGCCCCGCCCGAGACTTGTCAATATAGAACCGAGGCTGCATTGCCTAGCAGGAATGTGGGCTCGATAACTAGCAAGCCTGAAGGCAATCTTGGGAACGGGATTATGCCCCAGCAACCTCCTTATGATTCCTCACATAAAAGTAACAATCCGGCCTGGTCTGGGATGTCGCATCTAAGAGAAGCGCCCCCCACTCGCACGTAATCGTAATCCTCACAGGGTATGACCAGTGGGCATGATCAGATGGTAAATACTCAGAAAGAGACACTCTCCTTTAGGGATAACCATACGCATAGAGAGGGAGTTCAGACCCTAAGTGACTCACGATGCCCGAACCTGCCAAGGGGTAAATCACCAAGCCCAAGTAACCTGCATCTTCCTCCTGAAGTAACTCCATACACCATTGTGCGGGCCAATATTCCCCCCGGTTACCTGGGGATGTAGAACACTGGTCAACACTGAGAAACAAGTCATTGCACCTTTTAAGTGCAAGGACAGGTATCACAAACCTCATAGCTGCCAAGGTTTCAGATTGCTCTGTGTGACATTTTCAAAATGTCAGTGTAATTATGAGTGACATTTCAACGACTAGGAGTGACACTTTCTCACAAGAAAAATCAAGCAATGAAGATGAGGGAAACCTATAATTATCATAAATTACACCCATTTGAGCAACAAGAAACTTCAAGAACATCATAAAAGTGCTGCGAAGCACTAGAAATGGTCTCTGTCCAAATGGGACCTGGCCCAACAGGAAGAATCACCACTGACGACCGAATGTGTGACAAAAACACAAAGAACTGGTAGCTTTTATGTGGCGAAGTACACATAAATGCACGTTCTAGTCAATTATCATATACATGCAAGTGTGTCAACAGAACCATGCACTTGAAGAGGAAACCGGGTACCTATATTCATCAACAATTCCCATGCACCCATGACACGCTAACCTGTTAATACCAGTTCCACAAATCCCCCTAAACCCCACACGAGTAATGCACGCATTACAGATAGTGATACGTAAACTTTCCATTGAAACAATAATGACCTCTAACGTTCTCCAAACACTGATGTACTTCGCCTTATATGTCAATCTCTGCCATATAATGGTCTTGATACTACATGAGTCAGGAATGCTTAATAAAACGGTTTATAAAGTCCCTTTTCATAAGATGAAGACTACACACATCTCGTCTTAGCACACGTGTATGATGGTCTCCCTATCTCACCATCCACTCTTCACCTCAGTGTGCAAAGGGCAGTGACACACGACAGGAGAGGGTGAGAAGCCAGCATCATTGTTTCTGGGCGCCTCCTCCCGCCTCTGTGCTCCGGTTAAAGTGAGCCAAAGTCACCGAGCTAAACTCGTTGCGCCTCAGCAGAGGCCTAAGCACTCCAGTGCCCGCCATCCAAGTCTCCACGCGCCCTGCATCTCAGATTGCGGCGGCGCCCGCACAGCTGCGTCGGCGCAGTGCTCTGGCCTGCAAACGCCAACGAACAACCGCGGCCGCCACAGCGGTCTGAGTGACTCCTCCACCTCCAGGGCAGCCCTGCCCGGGCTGTGGTGGGCCCAGCTGGGTCCCTCACGTCGCTGCAGACAGTAGGATGCATTACCACGCTGGCAGGAGAGGTAATAAACAGCATGGTCCCATTTCCAAATTCAGCTACTGCCCGCTCGCACCTCGGAAGGCAGTCTGGGGAAAGTGAAAGTATGCCGCACAGCACTGCCAGCCGCGTAGTGATTAAAACAGTGGATACTTTGTGAGAGAGTAAGCAGCTCCAAGCCCAGCTCCCAAGAAGTCTGCTGAGCAGTCCGGGGTGCCTGTCTGTGCGGCTAACGCTAGTGCCAATTAACAATATAATAACTATAGCCACCACTCTGACAACCACATCGCTTTACAGGCTCATCGCATATATGCGTGACTTCGAATTTCAGTGCGGTGATGCGGACCACCTCATTGAAATGCGTTAGTGTCACACGTGATGCGTGATGCTTGGCAGGACTGAAACCTTGTTATTTGCACAGTTCAAGATGGGGCGGCCGATTGGCTGAGTAGGTAGTTCCAATAGGGCTTTATCTGGAGATTGCGTACTTTTAACATTCAGGTCGCCACATTTGGTTCGAACCATACTAGATAAGGGGGGCAACTGGCCAGTTAGAAATACGGGGATAAACATCTTACCCCTGGGCTTCCTTAACCAACCACATAGACTCCCACATTATATTCCAGAGGAAGAGAGATAGTTCGGGATAAGACAGCCTAGGTATGCTGTTCCAGTCAGCAATCATTATGATATCTTCAACACCTTAGAGGATATTGACTGACTTGCACCATTAGGCTGGTACTTGAACCAGGACAAGGGCCTATCCTGGGGTTATGATGATGTAACAACTCAGTTCGAGACGAACTAGTGTTTAGGCCACTCCCAGCCAGAATCGAGAGGGAAACTTGTGAGAGAGAGCCTATTACTAGATGTTTAGCCCCACTCTCTGAATTGTGTGAGCCCTTGACCCAAGTAACAACCTGCATGGGAAATCCCAAAACCACCCCTCCTATTATAGCTCCAACTAGATCCCTGTCCAAACTTGAGTGTTCTGTTTGTAAGGTGATTTCTTGGAACATTGCAGGGTTACGCAATAAGACAAATAATCAAACATGGTGCGATTTTATTTTAAACTATGACATATTATGTTTCCAGGAAACATGGACCAGAGAACCAATTCATATAAATGGATTTAAAACATTTTACACACCTGCAGTGAAGGGAAAAGGGGGCAGAGCAAAGGGTGGGCTCTGTACATATATATCAAACAAGTTAGCAATAGACAAAATGGAATCAAAGTTGGGGGATAGTTATTATCAACTGATCAAAGTACAACAAAGCCTGACTCATTGCATTGTTTTGGTTCATTTTTATAATAGCATTCTACCAGATGAGCTTGGAAAGGTTGCAACAAATACTGGCAGTGACCTTAATTCCACCTGAAATGCTAGTGCAAAAGACACAATGATAATCCTTCCGGGGGATTTCAATTGTCTCTTCTGCCCACATGAGGATAGTAGAATCTGTGGTTTTAATGATGAAGAGGGCATATGTAACACTCATTTCTGCCACACAATGGCGGGGGAGTTGTTTAATGACCTGATTTTGAGCACCGAGCTGGGTTTTGTGAATGATTTACTGGCTAACCCTATCGCCATGCCCTACACATTTAATGGAAGAGGTTTATCCTCACCTATAGACTACATATTAGTATCTCATAACTACACATCCAGGCTGCATTCTTTTAATGTTGGTGATAACCCCATGAGTGACCACTTCCCTCTATGCCTAAAGATTAACCTGCAATCACATAGGTTTGATAGGGCGGATGATGGCACAGAGGCCATAGGATAAAACCAATGGTTATAAATTACGATGGTCAACGGTGGACTCTGATGCGGTTACAAAACAACTAGTAATGAAGTGCAAAGCCGCCTCTGATACCTGTCTGAGTGATTCAGCCTCCCACAACTTGTTTTTAACATCCTTTCAGATAATATCAGCCGGAGTCTGGGAGTTATTATTTGTTCAACTCCGTAATAAAGTCAAAAGTCAGGGGTGTTTTGACACTTAATGCACACGAGCATACACCAACCTTAAGAATGAGTTATATAGGCAGCCCAGAATTCCTAATAATGTCAGGCAGGCAAGAATGGATTATAGGATGGCCCTTAAGGAAAGAAGATGTGCTATGAGAAGGGAAGCCTGGACATTCCTTTCTAGTGCGGCACAACTGAAAGATAGTGCCGCCTTTTGGAGAGCAGTGTCAACTCTGTTTTTACAACCTGCGGGCGGTCCTTCCATAGATATCGCCCTACCTGAGGAGTCCTGGATTAGACACTTTTCAAAGGTGTATAACAGGCAGGGGATCCACAATTTACCAGTTAGTGACATGTTAGACAATAATATTGATGAAGTAGACTTGCAGTTCACACTGGAGGAAGTGGCGAGAGCTCTGTCAGTGAGCCAGGGAGGTAAGGCTCCCGTCCCTGATGGAGTACCAGTGGACCTGTTTAAGTCAAACATCGCTCTTTGGGGGCCCATAGTAACCCAGGTTATTTACACCAGTTGTTTGGATTAAATTCCAAAGACCTGGGTGGAATCTATTTTCGTTCCAATTTTCAGAAAAGGGGATCATAATGATCCTGGGTGTTATAGGCCCATCTGGTTATTGGATTCCATGGTAAAAGTAGATGGGCAAGTCATTTTGGAGCGCCTACAAGCATGGGCAGAAGACAGTGTGGTGCTATCAGATATACAGTATAGATTTCGAGAGGAGCTGGGGACGATCGAGCAGAGTGTAAACCTGGCCATATTAGTGGGGAAATACACAAGAGCAAAGAAGGGAAGTTTGTTTCTGGCATTTGTTAACCTTACAGTGGCCTTGGATTCTGTAAGACTTAACAGATTGTGGGAGGTTCTTGAGACTGCGGGGGTCAACCCTCACATTATTCCCTTTCAACGTCGTCTGTGTAGTGGCACAATGGTGAGCGTGCGTTTCGGATTGGGTGGTTTGCGTACAGCCTCCTTTCCCATTAGAAGGGGGGTCAGGCAAGGTTGTGTGCTGGCCCCCTTTCTTTTTAATCTTTATATTAATGGACTGGATCAAATCATGATTTGCCTTTAGTGGGAGGACGACCCATACCTGCTCTCCTCTATGCGGACGACGCAGTATTAATGTCAGAACACAAATTGGTCTCCAGAGGGTCCTAGATAGTTTTACTGATTTTATGAAGGACCTAGGTCTCTCTAATAATATATCGAAGAGTTTTATTATGAGTTGTGGTCGTGGAAGTAAGAGGTCAAGATGCATGTTTGTGGACAGGCAGAGGTTAGCCCTGACAAAGAGTTTTTCATACCTCGGCATTCTATCATCATATCTGCGAAACAAATGGCGTTTATTAAGACAACAGCTTCTCCAAGAAGCTAGGCAGGAAACCACAATGAGAGCTCAGTCAAATTTATAAAGCCAAATGCACTACTACTGCAATGTACAGGGGTTTTGCTAATACCCACCGATACAAGATGTGGAAAACTCCTTTCTAAGGGATATATGTAATCAGTTCCAGCCAGTACTCCTTCTTATGCCTGCCATGATGAGCTGGGTTTTCCCTACATATCCGACCCTATAAAACTGGAACCCATCCTCCTGTGGCACAGGATCTAGTCAAAAGAACAGACCAAGTTAAAAAGGGAGATTCTACAGGATTGCCTTAAACTGGAAGGGGTTTTAAAGATTGCCTGGTTAAGGAATGTGCGTGATTTTATGAACGACCTAGGGCATGCAGAATATTTTTCTGACCCTAGATCAATGCAGGCAATTACCAGAAAGGATCTAAGAAAGGACTGTCTCCAGTTATTGGTTACAATAAGAATGTCAGGAGAGATTTTAAAGCCCAGTGTTAAACAACATCAGTTAATTTTAACTGGGCCCAGCTCCTCCCTCCCATCACACTTAAGCTCCCATTGTGTGTGGCTGTCTAGGGGCAATACACAAAGTCCTTCTTTCACCCACCCCAGGCAAG
Organism: Lissotriton vulgaris; assembly: GCF_964263255.1. NCBI lineage: Eukaryota > Metazoa > Chordata > Amphibia > Caudata > Salamandridae > Lissotriton > Lissotriton vulgaris. Next base: position 38,917,110 of record NC_141694.1, on the reverse strand, counting down.
TGATCAGGGGCTCGGAGCAGACACCAAATGGCTAAAGCAAGAAAATGCCAACATTCTAAAAGCGGAATTTTCAGAAACGCAATTTAAAATTTGAATTCACCATAAATTGTGATTCCAGAGACACGAAAATTGGGAGTCTTATCTTTTCTTACTTGGAAATTAAACATAAAAAATAATAAGGTAATCTCAATGTTATACTTTTGAAGTGATAAGCCTTGCAGTAGTGAAAAACTAAATTGAGAGGGTTTCACTACCAGGACATGTAAAACTTAACCCCTTCCATGCTCATGACGAGCTCAGCTCGTCATGAGGCACAGTTGAGCTGTGCTGATGACGAGCTGAGCTCGTCATGAATATATGGCATCAAGGACTTTCCAGCACAGGGGGAAAATAACCACAGCAGCGATGTGGTTAAAAGTACATGTCCAACTTTTTCGATATACTGCTTCCTGCCCTTGGGCTGTCCAGGGCCTACCCTAAGAGTAACTTATATGTATTAAAAAAGGAAGAGTTGGACCTGGCAAGAGGTTTAACTTGCCAGGTTGACATGGCAGTTTAAAACTGCACACACACACTCTGCAATGGCTGGCCTGAGCCATGTTTCAAGGGCTGCTTAAACGTATGCCACAATCAGTGCTGCAAGCCCACTGGTAGCCTTTAATTTACAGGCCTTGGGCACCAGTAGTACCACTTTACTAGGGACTAATATCTAAATTAAATTTGCTAATTGTGGATAAGCTAATGTTACCATGGTCAGCAGTGGTAAAGTGTGCAGAATCATAAGTCCAGCAAAAATGGTGTCAGCAAAAAGAGGAGGTCTGAAGGCAAAAGATTTGGGGAAACCACCCCAAAGATGCTAGGTCTAACAGAGGCTATTGGCTTTTAATGTATGCTTTTCACAATAAATCAGGCTAGCCTACTGCCTTTGTAATACATTTTCATAATATACAGGGCAAACCTATGGCATCTAAAATAGCAGTTCCCTCACATCAATAAAGCATATAGCATTTATGATTGGCCTGTCACCATAACCAACTCAGGCCTATTGTATTGAACAAATGTTTTGCCACAAGGCAACCATCAGACATACAGTCATAAAATCGATGGCATTTCCTGATCACTTGTGTACATACAATAACAAACGTGAATAACATTACAGTTGGCAAAGTAAGGTACTATCTCTCCTAAATGGACTTAAATTTGATTGTCACAATGTACATCTTCTATACGCTTGGTTTGTCAGGGGTACAGGGGGGTGTTAAACACCAAAACCCTTGCTTGCTAAGGTAATCTATGAGATTCCATGCAACAAAACACACTACTATTGACTTTAACGGATGCTTTTCACAATAAATACGTCAGGCCTTGTACCTTTATCATAGCAATTTATAATAAAGAGATCAAGCATATAGCAATGATCATTGGCTTGCCACCATAACAAAACTCAATTCTGCTGGATTGAGGATTAGCTTTGCCACATGCCAAACAGTAATACATGTAATCGCATTAGCCACCATCACTGTAGGACTATGAGAGCTCTTTTGTGTTGATTACATAAGGTCCTATGACAGTTCCCCTATCAAGCCAGATGTGAAATTCCATGTAGTTTAATGACTGTCCATCTCCCATATGTGCTGCTGCTAGAAAAAAACTATTATCTATTTATCTAAGACACTTTTACAGCATTAAAATGGCTTGAGTGTGCACCTGAAAGTTCAAGCTCAGGCAGCTGGATAAATAAACAAAATGATCACAGCTGTGTGGAGGGCAAGCACTTTTTTGTGGAAGCACACAGCTTATGCCCAATCAAAACATGCACTCCTAGCTCCCAACATGTGGGCGGAACCAACGACCATGTCCTGGTGATTCTCACATCTTTGTCTAATGCAAACTCATTTGTATACGTATGTAAACCCCTCACCCCCGCTCGACAACTGATAGTGCCATAGAGCCATATTAATGACCGCTCAATGGTAATATCATAACTTCAGGAACAATTCCCTCACTTTGGTACTGGACGAGCGTATACAGGTTTCAAACGGTTAACTGGTAATGCTATGTACAAACTGAACAACTGTGCGCAACAAAAGACAGATTATGAAATATGAGTTCTCGGAATTCCAAATTGAGTCTGCTCAGTGTATGCATGAATTCAGAGACTCTGCACTGTTCATCTGTCAGCAGCCAAGGTGCCTTGACAAAGAGCCCACCCAGGAGCTGTATAAATACATATGATTACGTCATTTAGCTAGTGACAATAAACCTATGCCCGCCATTAAAATGTAAATAAAGTGTTTTCATGTTGCTGGCAGAACTGCCTCAGGACATCACCTTACAGAAGGTACATTTCCATCCACAGCACAGAGTAATGGTACCGTTTGTTGGTGCAAGTTTATATATATTCATAGTGTGTTTTAAAGTTCTTTATGCTAAATTGCAGGAGGGGAGCAACCAATCGCTGTGAAATGTTACTATTTTGAACAGAATCTATTCTCCCACTGTGTGCACTATTGCTTGGAATAAACCATATGGTTTCCAAAGAAACCATAACACTGTGAATTTAAAGACAATTTAACACTCCCTGGTAGTCCATCTCCTTGTCTGGGTGTAATTCCGATTCGGCTTGACCTGCACAGGAGCGGCTATACTCTGGCCCATATCATCAAGGAATGGCGATAACATTATAGCCGCTTTAGCGGCAGGAAACTGACGCTAAAGCTGCGATAATGGGCTTGATAATATGCCCTTGTAAATTCCCATAGAAGCCCACAAGGGCATATTATCAAGTCCATTATAGCCGCTTTAGCGGCAGGAAACTGACGCTAAAGCAGCGATAATGGGCTTGATAATATGCCCTTGTAAATTCCCATAGAAGCCCACAAGGGCATATTATCAAGTCCATTATAGCCGCTTTAGCGGCAGGAAACTGACGCTAAAGCGGCGATAATGGGCTTGATAATATGCCCTTGTAAATTCCCATAGAAGCCCACAAGGGCATATTATCAAGTCCATTATAGCCGCTTTAGCGGCAGGAAACTGACGCTAAAGCGGCGATAATGGGCTTGATAATATGCCCTTGTAAATTCCCATAGAAGCCCACAAGGGCATATTATCAAGTCCATTATCGCCGCTTTAGCGGCAGCTTCCTGCCGCTAAAGCGGCGATAATGTTATCGTCGTTCCTTGATAATATGACCCTATGTATGTATGTGTATGATATTTCTATAGCGTGAACCTAACCAAAAGGCAGCAGAGTGTCCAAGTGTTATGCATCGACATGTTATGCTTGAACATATATTCAAGTTCTTCCATGCTGGTTTGTGGGACCAAAAAACGTGTTTTGCGTCAAAAGTAGGCTCCTTTCACAGGGCGAATGACTACACTACAATTGTCCTTATACCTAAAACGCCTCTCTAATCACCTTCTTGTGCCAATTGCCGCCCCATATCTCTTATAAACTGTGACGTTAAAATGTTCACAACTATTTCTGCCTCCCATGTACGTAATGTCCTGTGGTCCTTAGTTTACCCGGACCAATGTAGCCTCATGCCTACAAGGAGCACACAGCATTGTCTGAGGCGCCTCCATGTAGTGCTGGGGAATCGCCACCTTCTTTCCCCTCCTTTGGCAGTGTTATTGATTGACTTTAAAAAGGTTTTTGATACCGTGGACTGGGTATATCTGGCGACAGTGCTGTGAAAGGCAGGATTTGGATCTCAGGTCCGCAGCCTTGTGCAAGTTTTTAACTCGAATCCGATAGCCAGAGTTTAGGTCAACGGTGCAGTATCAGATGGATTCCCTATACAGCATGGCATTCCTCAGGGCAGTCCCCCTTCTTTTTGCATTTTTAATTGAACCCCTTGCAAGACTCATGCGTTGAAATGCATCGGTGCAGGGTTAGGCATGGATGGTGTGGCATGAAGACCACATAGCCCTCTACACAGACAATGTCCTCTTATACATGGCAAATCCAGCCACTAGCGGCCCGCGATGCCTCTGGATCCTGAATCTTTTTTCAGACGTGTCGGGCTGCAGGTAAATCCCACTAAATATATGTTGGTACAGTTGGCTCCCTCCTGATAGTGTGTGGACTAGCAAATGACCATCCCATAGGTTGTCCTTAATTCCTTTGTTTGGGAATCCAGGTCACCTTGGATCCTGCAATGGCGTGGCCCCTTTATATTATACCACTTGTTTGTAAAGTAAGAGAGGGTGTTAAAAAGTGGCAAAATCTTCTGCTGAACATCATGGGGAGGATAGCATTGTACAAAATGATGGTCTTGCCACGCTTTATCTCCCCCAAAACTTCCCTCTTATGATTTCCCATCACTGGTTTCAAGAAATGTACTCTATAGCAAAATCATTCATCTGGCACAACTCAAGACCCCACTTGGCATTCGGGACTTGTCAGTGTGCTCCTCTGATGGTGATTTGGGCATGCCCAACCTCTACCTGAATCACCTAGCATACCAAATCCTGACTATTAATGACTGTCTCACTGGTGGTTGGTCTGACCTGACTTTTAAATTGGAACTTCACATCTTGAGTTTCTCCTGAATCATGACAATGCTCTATGCCAGGACAATTCCCACCTTGATTCCTGAAGTGACTTGCTTGCTATCTCTTGGATGGAGGGTTGCCCAACGACACACTGGGTGGTGGTCCAAACTGAAGCAACAAACCCCTTTGTGGCATGGCATACACTTAACAGAGGTAGCTTTGCTGGAGAGGGTTTGGCTGATGGGATGCATAGGAATTACATTGCTGGGAGACTTTTAGAAGGCGCCCACATGTCTTCCATCCAGGAGCTCCAACAGATGTACCCCTTGTCTGGAACACAATTTCACAAATACTCACAACTAAGACATGTATTGTGAGTACATATTTCTCTGGGCACCTCACTCCCAGAGTTCAGCCCGGTGGAGGATGAAGGTCATAATGGGGTCATTGGATGTTAATCATAAACGCCCAGACACATTGACGGCACGCAAGATGCATTGGGAGGGACGGCTAGGTCCATTGGATGACTCAGACTGGCACGATGCATTGATGGTCTCGAAGGTACTCACCATGTCATCACAATTATGCCTAGTGCAGATATATTACCTACATAATGCTGATCTTTCCCCAGACAGGATACATGAGGCTGGGTTACTTCCCAATCGGATATGCTTCCACTGCGCCCATATAATTTTTTTTTATATGGAGTGGTCTAGCCCAGTGATCGCCTGTTACTGGGAAATGGTGATATTCAATCTCTGATGTCTTAATCCTTGACTTAGACCCCTCCCTACTGTTAATCCTACTGGGAGCGAACAAAGGTGCATCGGGTACCTGCACCAATAGTGCTCTATTGGGGATGGCATTGCTGGTAGACAAACGTGATATTGTAGCTCATTGTAAAATCTCCAGGCCCGACATGGGCACAGTGGAGCTGGCACAGCTGTCAGCTTGTACCCATTCTGCACCTACCTCTGTCTGGACCTCTAATGCCCTCAGCTGTCAGCCTACAACCATCCAGCCCCTACATATGCACCTCAACGGTCCTCAGCTGTCATCCTACACAGATCTCGCAACTACCTCTGCACCTCTGTTGCCTTCAGCTGCAGCCTACAAACATCCAAAACCTATTTCTGTTTGTACCTCTAATGCTGTCAACCTACAACTACCCAGCACCTACCTCTGCACATTTGCTGCCCTCAGCTGTCAGCCTACATCCATCCGCATCTACCTTTGTCTGCACCTCTACTGCCCTCAATTGTCAGCTTGTACCCTTCCCACACCTATCTACTGCCCTCAGCCGTGAGGCTTCACCGATCCCTTAACAACCTCTGCACTTCTACTGCCGTAAGCCGCGATCCCACACCAATACAACTACCTCTGCACCTCTACTGCCCTCAGCCGTGAGCCTACAGCGAACCCACAACTATCCCTGCTCCTCTACTGCCCTCAGCTGTAGCCTACACCTATCCTGAACTTACCTCTGTCTGCACCTCTACTGCCCTCAGCTGTAAGCCTACAACTATCCAGCACCTACATCTGCACCTCGACTGCCCTCAGATGGCGACCTACATCCATCCGCATCTACCTCTGTCTGCATCTCTACTGCCCTCATCTGGCAGCCTACACCCATCTCACACTTACCAATGTCTGCACCCGTACTGTCCTCAGCCGTCAGTCCACACCCATCCTGCACCTACTTCTGCACCTCTAGTGTCCTCAACTGTCAGCATCTACCCATCCCGCATCCATCTGTGCCTGCCCCTTTTCCTGCCTGCACCTCTGTCAACGAGCACCCATCCCACACCAGCCTCTGTCAGCATCTCTACTGCCCTCAGCTGTCAGCCTACACCCTTTCCGGAGCTACCTCTGTACCTCTACTGCCCTAAGAGGTCAACCTACAGCCATCCAGCACATACCTGTCTGCAACGCTACAGCCCTCAACTGTCAGCCAACACCGATCCCACAACAACCTCTGCACCTCTACTGCCCTTAGCTGTAAGCCTACCAGCTGGGCTCCTACGCTATGGGGCATGAGCGTTGCCCCGTCTCAAAACAGCAGGAAAGGAAAACTTAAACTATAATAAACATGTTTTATTAATTGTTTTATTTTTCCTTTCCTGCCGAGTCTTGGGGGTGGGGCCAAGTTGTTGACATGCACAGGGGGAGTGGTCGTGCACTGTAATCAGTGTACATGACCGTTTGGCTGGCCATCTCAGGCCAGCCACATTGTCATGCGCACTGAGGCTCTCTCCAACCCAGCTGCGTTGCTGGGTTCGAGAGAGCAGGCAGAGGCTCCTAGTCTATCTGGGAGCGCAAATTTGAGGCACTCAGTCCAATCATGAAGCTGCTCTCATACCTGAAAGCAGCTTCAGGATTGGCCAGAGGCAAAATTTTAGTTGGTGACCCCATTTCCCTTGTTACTCCCCTCCCCCTGCACCCACTGCCCGCCCCACCACCCTTACACAACAGTGGCCGCAACTGCAGCCTACAATCATCAGCACCTACATCTGCACCTCTACTGCCCTCCAACTAGCAACCATCTCATACCAACCTATGTATACACCTCCACTATCCTCAACTATGCCCATCCTCTACTGCCCTCAACTGTCAGCCTGCAACCATCCCACACGTGTCTGTCTGGACCTCCTCTGCCCTCAATGGTCGGCCTACGCCATCTCGCACCTATCTATGACTGTCCATTTATCTGCCCACCAGTGGCGTAACAAAGGCCACTGCAACCCCCGCAGTGTGGGGGGCCCCCAAGCTCCAGGGCCCCCTCAGCACAGTACCATGGCCTGAGAGTGCCAGAGTGAGACCGGAGGTAGGCCCCTCCATGTACTTTGCAGGGGGGCCCAATTAACTTCATTACGCCACTGCTGCCCGCACCTCCATCAACCAGCACCCATCTCACACCAACCTCTATCTGCACCTCTACCGCCCTCAACTGTCAGCCTACACCATCCCGCACACATCTGTGCCTGCCACTTTCTCTGCCCGTACCTCTATTAACTGGCAGCGTTCCCACCCCTACACGTGTCTGCACCATTACTGCACTCAACTGTCAGCCTATACTCATCCCGCACCCAGGGACGTAGCTTCAGATGGGGGTGTTTGGGTTGTTACACCCCTCTAATAAATCTATTTTGTGTAGAGTCGCGCTCTAATTGATGCGCGCTACGTCATGACGTAGTGCGTGTGGTGGCTATCTTGGGACTCGCAGTGGGAGCGCGAGTCGGGGGAAAGATTCTGAGAGCGCCGGATGCCCAGCGCTCTCCTGCTACCTATACGTTATAAAATAAATACTCACCCCCTTCATATGGCCCCCTGAGTGTTGCTGTTCATATAGAGTGCATCATTACAGTGGCGACGAGGCCGGGAGGCAGAAAGAAGAGGAAATTAAGGAAAAAAACGAGGAACAACACCAGAAAAGAACCCAGCACAGGAAGGAGAGGAGCACACAGACTCCAGAAAACCACCACGAGGGTAAGGAAGGGGCAAGGAGGAGCCAACACACGGGAAGCAGCAGGAGAGCGAGGCAGAGGCACAGGGCCACGCAGAAGAACAGCAGAAGGGACATACCAGTACCAGGTATAGGGGACAGAAGGAGACAAGAGGGGGAAATCAGGCATTGACCCCACTGTGAACCCTGTAGCACCAAAGTAGAAATAGTCTGAGGAAGGGACACCAAGGGGAGGATAATCCAAAAGAAGCACCCCACTAGAGAGAGGCATTGGCGGAGTCAGTGAGAAGCGGAGAAGGGGACGCAGAAGGTCCCCAGCGGAACCAAGCGCATGGAGAGGGAGCAAGCTCGCCGGGCAGCCCGAGAGGTCAGGGGGCGGAACCAGTAAGACGCAGCGAAATGAGTGCGCAGGCATCGTCACTTACGGCGCCGATTCCGTTCTTACCCAAACCAGGAAAGCCACTGATGAAATGGGAGGACTGGAGAGAGTACTTTATGAACTACATAGAAGCTCTGGAAGACGAGAACGGAGAAGCCTACCCCAGTAAAAGGAAGAAGAGGATACTTCTGCACAACTTAGGCCCGGAAAGAATCAGGGTATTCCAGAATCTTGTGCCCACGCCCACGAAAGCTGCAGACGAACACGTATTCAGACACGCAATAGAAGATCTGAACAACCACTATCGACCAGCAGTGTGCACATCCATTCACAGATACTAGTACCAGCAGAGGAAACAAGAAGGTGGCGAATCAATAGATAAATACGTCGCCACGCTAAGGAAGCTGGCGTTATCGTGTAAATTCGGCGTCTTGCACGACAAATTCACAAAGGACCAGATAGTCATGCATACCACCAATAAGACTGTCCAAGACAAATTATGGGTGAATGGGGACGCCACGCTCAAGGAGGTGATAGCCATGGTGAAAAAAGACGAACTGTCAAAAGGTGCGTTGACGCAGCAAAAAGAGATCCTGTCCTGAGGTCCATGGTGAACAAAGTAGATGATGCAGAACCAACAGGAAGGAACAAAGCTATGACGGCAGAAAGCAATGGACCAAATAGATGGACAGGAAAACCCATACGGCCAAGGAAGCAGAACAGAGAAAGCACGAGCACGTGTTAACGGTGCGGATGCCAGTCCGACGCGGCCCACGACAAAAGATGTCCGGCGTTCCGAGCAAAGTGCATATTTTGTGGCATAGTAGGACACTATGAGAAGGTATGCCGCTGGAAAATGAGAAGACCCTCGGTGAAGTACGTGGCGCAGGATCCGGAGGAGGAAGAAGACAGAGAACAAGATGATGAAGACAATGTATTATGTGTGGGAGGTCAAGTACTGGGCATTGATTGCAGACGCTCCCGCAAGCCACAATATGACATGGTGATAGGAGGAGTGCAGATTAAAATTGTAGTAGACTCGGGTTCCCCGTATACTATCGTCCAAAGAGCAGTGTGGAATGAGAAGTTCAGACCCAGCCTAGGCCCACGACTAGAACTGCTGGATATAAGACCAGTCACGAACACAGGAGAACCTATCCCGATGGTCGGTTACAGGGTCCTAACCTTTGAATTCAGAGGGCGGAGTGCCGAGTGCAAATTGTACGTAGCAGAGAAGGGGCCGTCGGTCCTGGGGTGGATGGACCAAGTTGACTTAGGCATACAGTTGGATCCAGGAGGAGACACGCAAGTGCTAATGACAGCCCCAGGGCGTTGGCCGGACTTTGAGAAGATGAAGAGTGACTTCCCCAAGGTATTTGGCAGGAAGGTTGGCAAATTAGAAAAATTCACTCATCGGATAGACCTCAAGGAGAACTTCAAGCCAATTTACCACAAAGTAAGGAACGTACCCATAGCAGTAAGAGAGGCGGTACAGCAAGAGTTGCACAGATTGGAGGAAAACGGAATAATCGAACCAATAAATTGCTCAGAGTGGCTGGTGCCCCTGGTGGTAGCAATGAAACCTAACGGAAAGGTCCGCCTCTGTGTGGATTTGAGAGAACTGAAAAAATGCATTGTTGTAGAAAAATTCCCGCTACCACGCATCGAAGAGATGTTAGCAAAAACCAAAGGAGTAAAGTGGTTCTCCACTATTGATCTCACGTCAGCCCATCACCAAATAGCCTTGCACCACGTGAGCCGGAAACTGAAACCATTTATAACACCCTTCGGATGTTACCAATTCCGCCGCATGCCCTTTGGCCTTGCGTCTGCTGCGGCAGTGTTCCAGAAATTAATGCACCGCCTATTCAAAGACATCGAAGGCGTGCAGTACTTCCAGGACGACATATTGGTGATGGGAAAAGATCTAAAGGATCATGATAAGAAACTGGACCTGGTGCTTCGATCCCTGGAAGGCAACGGCCAAACAGAGGAGTGGGAGAAATGTCGTCTCGGAATGACCTATGTCACATACCTGGGACATGAGATTGGAGAACATGCCATTACGCCTAAAAGGGCCAATGAGAAGGCGATCTGTGATGCCCCGGCACCAAACAGCAAAAAAGAAGTGAGATCCTTCTTAGGGATGGCTGAATACTACAGCAAATGTGTACAACATTTTGCCACCAAGATGCACCACCTGAGGCAACTCATTAGGGACAAAACAGTATTCTCATGGACAGAGGCGACACAAAAGGAATTTAATACCCTGAAAAACTACATCAGCCAAGCCATACCTCAGCAAGGCTATGACCCCCAAGGGCGGTCAGTGTTGATGACGGACGCCAGCGAAAAAGGACTGGGAGCAGTCCTCATGCAGGAAAGGAAGGATAGAACAATGGAAACCCTCAGCTTCGCATCAAGGGCCCTATCTCCCACGGAACAAAAATTTAGCATGATAGAGAAGGAGATGCTGGCGGTAGTGTGGGCCATGGGGAAATTCCACCAGTTCCTATGGGGTACGAGGTTCCGACTCAAGACAGACCACAAACCCCTAGTCAAGGTCCTCACATCGAGTGGACATGCGAGCGCCATGCCACGCATCGCCAAGATGACGCTGAAACTGCTCGAGTACAGGTACAATGTAGAGTACATCCCAGGAACTAAAAACAAGGTAGTGGACTACCTTAGTAGAGCTTCAGCAATGGAAGAAGCCTCCACCAGCGCGGAAGAGAGTGAGGAGATGGTGGCCTTAACGGAAGACCCGGAGAAAATGATAAGTAACCATGAGTGGACCGAAGCTTATGGAGAAGACCGGGACATCGAAGAGGTCAAGGAGTGTATTCTACAAGGATGGCCAGAAAAGAAATGTTTACGGACAGCACTTAGGAAGTTTTATGAGGTGCGAGAGGAACTGTCCATGGACGACAAAGGCATATTCTTGTACAGAGGTGACAAAGTAGTCCCGCCAACAACTCTGGTACCCCACCTGTTAGCAGTACTACACGAGGGGCACTTGGGTATCGTAAAGACTAAGATGAGAACAAAGCAAATGTACTAGTGGCCAGGAATGGACATCCAAATAGAAAGACACGTGAGGGACTGCGATCAGTGTCAAACGGCAGACAAGACCCTAACACCCCTAAGACCAGCTTTAGGGAAGTTTGCCAGCCCGATAAATCCCTGGGAGGAGGTGTCCATAGACATTCTGGGACCTATATTAGACAACCAGGGCAAGCCAAAATACGTATGCGTCCTCGTCGACAGGTACTCGAAGTGGCCGGAAGTGCACATTCAGGAAGAAATGGACACCGAAACAGTGCTCAGATTCCTTATTTCTATCTTCCTCAGAGAAGGCATTCCCAGATCTATACTGAGCGATAATGGACCACAGTTCACCTCGGAGAAGTGGTAAAAGTACATGGATGGGAACAGCATCAAAACCAAACACACCTCCACATACCACCCCGCTGGAAATTAAGCAAATTTGCGGATTTGGGAATTCGCAATCGGCAAAATTCGCGAAAATTCGCGAATTTGCGGATTTTTTATTTTTGCGTGTTCGTGGGTGTTCGCGGGGAACTTTGCGTATTCGCGTGGCGCTTTGCGTGTTCGCGGGTTTTTTTTGCCTGGTTCATCACTGCCACCCTCTCGTTTTTGATGCCCTTCTGCCCTCTGTACCACTTGTTTTTGTGCCTTTCTGCCCTCTGCACCACTCTTGTTTGTGCCCTTTTGCCCTCTGCCCCACTGGTTTCTGTGCCCTTCTGCCCTCTGCCTAACTCATGCCCTCTGTCCCACTTTGTGCCCTTCTGCCCTCAGCCATAAGTCAGCGTCAACAGTTGAGTTGAAGGTCAAATTAAGTTACACAGTCATTAATCACCCCAAGTTTGGGGTGATTAATGATTGTGTAACTGAATTTGAGATTCAACTCTAGCACCTGCTTTACTTTATCTATTAGTGCTTCCTGTTGAAGCTGACTTTTGTAACTATTTTAGAGGCTCTGGCAGCTTGCCGGCGCCATTCTAAAATAGTTACAAAAAGTCAGCTTGAACTTTTGACCCAATCCGTTCCGCTCGCGGATTTTGCGGGAAATTCGTGAATCTCGCGGATTGCGAATTTACCGAAAATCCGCAAAATCCGTGAGCAGAACGGATTTTCCGCCCATGCTTACCTGAAATGGTCAGGTGGAGCGATTCAATAGGGTCATAATGGGATCCATCCAAGCTGCCATCACGATGGGCAAGGATTGGGAAAAGGAGGTTCAAAGTATGATGTGGGCCTACCGCATCACCCCCACGAGCGCGGGGTACAGCCCCTTCCAGATTTTGAGAGGAAGAGACCCCTTCACCAAAGACAATCTGGCATGGAAGGAGAAGACAGTAACAAGCAAGTGGTCACCAGCGGTGGTACAGCATAATTTAGAGAAAGCCCAAAAGATATACACGGAACATTATAACAGGAGAAGGAAAGTGAAAGAAACATCCCTTGAGAGAGGGGAATGGGTTAGAGTCAAACTGCCCGCTCTGCAGAAAAAAGGGGACAGCAAATACAGCCAACCTCTACAAGTAAAAGAAGTATACGACAGAGCGGCACTGCTCAGCGACGGTAATGTGAGGTCCCAAGACCGCATGTCCAAATGTAGTAAGATTCTACAATGGTCCCATGAAGAAAGTGGCAGGACATCACGAGACCGGATGCCACAGGAGAATTAAGAAATTCCCCCGGAAAAAGAAGGTAATCTCGGAGCAAGTGGAAGCTGCGAGGAGCTGGGAGACAGTGATGTCCCCTTGGCAGGAGAACATCAGGGAGAGTAGACTGAGACCCCGAGGAGAGAAAGGCCCGGTACTCAAGGGGATTAGGTGGTTAGCCCAGCAGAGAACAGTCCCAGGGAAGTTCCCTCTACTCCGGTAAGGCGCACACGAGCGGGTAGAGCGGTGGTGATGCCTGCCCGATTTCGAGACTTTGAACTTGGAGAAGGCAAATAACTCACCACACATTGTTTCTGTTGTTATGCAAAAAGGGGGAGATATGTAGAGTCGCACTCTAGTTGATGTGCGCTACGTCATGACGTAGCGCGCATGGCGGCCATCTTGGGACTCGCAGCGCGAGCGCGAGACGGGGGAAAGATTCTGAGAGCACCGGACGCCCGGCGCTCTCCTGCTACCTATAAGTTATAAAATAAATACTTACCCCCTACTTATGGCCCCCTGAGTGTTGCTGTTCATATAGAGTGCATCATTACATTTTGTAAAAAAGATTTGGGTGCAGTTGCTTTTATTCGGATATGGTGAGGTCTCTGACCGATTTCACCAGAAATGTTTACACACACAGAAAAAGAGCACACACACTCTCTCATCTCTCGATGTTAGGAAAGACTTCACAAATAATGGTTATTTCACAACATAATGTGATTTCTCTCACTTACTACCACTACCAATCCGCATTCCTCTCCGTTTCCACGCTATGCTCGTCATATAATGTATTTTAACATTATGTCCCAAGATTGTTGGAAAATCTGAAGCTCACAACCCCCCAATGTTACCGACCAAGCAACGCCCCGCCTACACCTTCCTCTGCACCTCAACTGCCAGCCTACAGCCATCTTAGAGCCATCCCATATATTAACAACATCAACATATATTTGGTAAGCAACTGCACGTGCAGCTGTTCCCTCCCTCAGGAAGTCGACAAAAAAACACTGGGGCCCACCCGCGCCCTCATCAGCTTTAAAAAATACCCGTCTGGGGTATTGTGCTTTTGAAAAGTCAACAAAGAACTTCAGGCCTTGCAAAGGGTGGGGAACGCCATACAAATACCAATACAATTCAATGCAATGTTTGGGTGGCGATTTTGCTGAATGTGCGCACATCCGCTATATCTCACTTTATAGCTGATGGCTGTATAATGCGTTGGATTTACTGGTGTGGCCGGTTGGTGTGTGCAGTGGTGTGATGAAAAGACAACCATTCTACCTGTCCATGTCCCAAGTTTGTTTGCCTTTTCCCTATTTGCTTTCAGATTTTTCAGGTCTCAGGGACTATCGTTGATCTCATTACACTAACTCCATTTGTCTGATAGGCCGGTGAGGTGGCGCAGTGGGTTAGTGTAACTTTTGCAGCAATGTGTGCACAGACTTTGTGGGACTGCGTCAGCCTTTTAATCATCCGAGTTCGACTGCTATTTACTTATCAAATTGTAAAGCTGCTTTTTCTTATAATAACTGGCATCACAATCATATAGCGCCATGAAACGGAAAAGCATGCGCTGCAAGGCTCTTTATGTCTCATAATACAGGGGGAACCCAAGTAACCCTACGGCATCTGGGTAATAGTACTGCAAATAATACAAATAATTCCTAGGGAATAATAATCCAATCAATTGAAGGGTAGAGATACAACTAATTATCTCTTCTATTTTGGGTTTACTCACTTCTGAAACAATCTATATCTTTAAAACCTCTTTATAGCGCCGAGACGCCTACGGGCATTTGTTTGCGCTCTATAAATGTCAAAAATAAATAAATAAATAATAAATAAATAAATAAGCAATGGCAACCCTGAAGGAGTTTACAAAAAAACAAAGTTTTGTTTTGTTTATTTCACCATCTTCTTCAAAAAATGAATACATGTAGTTTTTTTCTTTTTTTTCAAACATATATATATACACACAACTAATACATATATACATATATATATATATATACGCAATATACAAAAATATATACACGCACTATATTTATATTATTGACAAACTAATATATATATTTTTTGAAACTTTAAGTGTCTTCGCCCTTATTTTTCAACAAAAGGATGCTTCCAAACCAAGTACAACAAAAGACATTCCTTACAAAAAAAGGTCACCATGAAGTAAATGGAGCATATGAGGTGCATTCATTAGCCTCTATTATTGTTATACTCCTTCTAATTTTCATTTGCATATTCTAATTTTTAAGGTGGTGTCTTCAACAAAAAGTGTTGACGCGTTTCAGCCCTTCTAATTTCCAGGCCTCATCAGGACTAGGGTTCCACCATCTATTACATCCTTTGGCTCTTCGAACTGCACGTATGTTTTTATTTCCAAACTTCTAATATTCAATACCAGCGCAAGGAAAACACTGTGGCTGCCTCTCTTCAAAGTCTCCTTAATGTCTGGCTTATTAGTAAATTGCTGTTTTACTCTTGTCCGCGTTGCTACTTCGCGTCTGTACGGGCCGCCATTACGATCCACAACAAGGCTCTTTATGGAGACACAATATACTGTTCCTGTACACTGAATCGCTACTTCCCATGCGTTCCTTGACTGCATTGCTTATTATAATAAATCTTCTGTAGGAATGTGACTCAAAGTGCCTGATTTAGATCTCGGCGGAGGGGTAACTCCGTCACAATGGTGATGGATATCCCGTCTGCCGAAATATGAATCCTATTATATCCTATGGGATTTATATTTCGGGGCACGGCCTATCCATCACCGTTGTGATGGAGTAACCTGCCCTCCGAGATCTAACTCAGAACCTGGTAGTTGTCGTTTTATATTTCGGGAGATGGGCTATCCATCATCGTTGTGATGGAGTAATCCATTTGCTAAGAACTAAATCAGAGCCTGGTAGTAGCACTTTTGCCTCTTCTGGCAAAGGAGGAAGTGTGCTGTAACCATCTATGCATAAAAAATAATAATGCTAATGTACATAAAACACCTACTGTATGGTCATATATTACTCATTAATATGCGGAGCAGCGGGGAGGCTGGATACGGCGGAGCAGTGTCCCAGGAGTAATTGCGACTGTAGGCACCCCTCCCACCCGTTATAAGGCTCATTGGGCATTATCTCATTACCAATCAAATCACAAAGTAAGATACCTATTTAGGTATTGTATGCTGTGCATGGTTAATTGGCATGCACTTCACATAGTTACTACCTGTACATACATGTATCTTAGATAAACTTGTAAACAACGCACCACATTAGAAAGTGAGTGTAGAAGGGTTCCTTTTGGTCCTGAAGAAGCCATGGAAGGGCTTCGAAACATGTTGACAGACATAGGAGGCACTGCTCATTGAGGCAACACACCTCCTTCCCCATTTTTAACAATACCAGCTCAAAGGAATATTAAAGTTTTTTAATCCAACGAGCCCAGTATTTTTTTAATTTTACTTTCTCATTTGACTTCTGACCCTTCCACTCACACTCCTGCATGACACATAGTCTTCTCACAACAACAGTGCTCCCACACAGTCATTGGTCGCAGCACGCCCCGTCCCGCAACCGGGCAGGAAGACCCCTATGATGAAGAATGACACAAAGGGCCCTTTTGGTGTGTGAGGGGTATTTAAACAAACTATGTGTTTCTCCACTATTGTAGGGAACACAAGTAGTCTGGGAGGATATGGCTTTTACATCTATCTGAGGGTGGATCTTTTTGTTTTGTATCTATAGACTTGAGAAGGACTTGTCCACCTCCACTGCTCATGTTGAGTAGTACCTCTTCACTCCCCCTTTTGTTTTTCTTGCTATATGATGACAGCCAGCACAGTTCAGGAAAGGTATGCCAAAATGTTACTACTTATAAAAACATGCAATAACATTGTAAGTGCAGGACAGGCCAGGCTTTAGAGCACTCGAGAGGTGGGTACATAAAGGGCCTGGGTGGTGTTAATTTGCATGCAGCTGCTATTTAGCAAATGTTGCTCAGGTTCAAATACCTTAATAAAAACAGAAGACAAGAGCTTTTGGCAAATCAGGAGTAGTTTTGTTTAATTCAATAATTTGGCCGGGAGAAAAGTTACCGGCACGAGGTCGACAGACTGTCTCAATTTACATTGGGTTTGCGTTGTTCATTTATTTCTCATTGAGCCATAAATGAATCTGGAACCCATCTAAGGTGAGGAATGTTGGTTGCTGTCTTAGAGTCATAAATTAATGGTCAAACGTTACTCCAGGTGGGTCTCAACCTTGTGGGGACGCAGTGTGGCCAGTGGTGAATGTGCCCAGATGTCCAGCGTTCGGAGCACGTGATCACTACATGTGCTAGGTCCTGATTGGCTGTGTGTTCCTAGCTCATGTGGCTTCTGACTTTCTGGGGTTTTTGAAAGCGTGAGTACCCCCTCTGGACATGTATGCTTTATTGGGGGCAATCTCCCCTGACCATTGTGATATCACTGTACCAATCTGTGGGATTAATCAAGAGTTTCCTACCTGAG
The DNA here is from genome assembly GCF_964263255.1 of Lissotriton vulgaris. Lineage (NCBI taxonomy): Eukaryota > Metazoa > Chordata > Amphibia > Caudata > Salamandridae > Lissotriton > Lissotriton vulgaris. The sequence continues at coordinate 38,899,568 of NC_141694.1, read as the reverse complement.
TGTTTGCCTGCCAGCTACGCACCCTCCCACCAGTGACCCATTAGTCAGTGATCCGCGGCCTAGGTTGCAGGGCCTGCCTGACTACATGCTTGCGTGTCAAGGTAGATGTGGAGTTCGGGATGGAGGATTCTATTCGTAAGGACAATATTTCATTTGTGTCGACAAACGCATAAATATACATATTAACACACGTTATTACATACTGTCAGGATGATCTGTGGTTCTCAGTGCGGTATTTTGTCTACACCTTTGATGTAGAGATCATGATGTCATGCAGTATCTGTAAACGCAGAGGGTATAATACATTGTGTGAGGAGGCTCCTGGTTTCATTAAGAACATCTGCTACTTGCTGTGCATCATGTCACATTACCTACAAGATGTTACCGTGGCGGACATGTTGGATCAGGGCAATAATGCTTCCAGCCATTTGAGGCTCTTTCCAATAGCTGTCTCAATGACAAGCTCTGCTCCTGCATCCCATTTCAACCACACCCCAGAAGAGATGGCTTAGGGTAGCTAAAGCCCTTTTAGCATCATTACTCTTAATATTTAACGAAAAACAACGAATGCTCCTAAATACAAATAAGTGTCATAAAATACAATTATGTTAGAAAAACTCCCTAATCTAAAAAAATCATGATACCAATTTATACAGTAAGCGCAAGAGAAACAAGAAAACAGTCAAGGTCTCCCTACACTTAGTCCTTATATTCTAAACAAAGGTTAGAATACTTTACCTCTCCACATAGCCTAAGGACTAATAGGATGTCCTACACAGTCAATACAAATTGCATATAAAATTCCTAATGGTGATTAGCTATCATATCTCAAACAAAATCAACAGGGCGTGTTGGCTGCCATATTCCTCATTGAGCCTTCACCAGGAGAAAAGGTTCAGGTGTATGACTTGATTATCAGTTGAATCATCCACATTTATGGCGAAACAGCCAGAGCAAATCCCTTACTACAAAAAGTTAAATGTCAAATTTAACTCTTTATTTTTTCACTTTTCATTTAATTAATTTCTTCTTTCATGCACTAAATGCATTCCATTTTGCATTCCTGGGGTAATGTATTTGTCATATTCCTTTATTTTGATTCACTTTAGTTGTTTTTGACTTTTAATATTTGGATAAACAAATAAGTATATTCTCCAAAAAATTACAAACATACTTTTCATATTCTTTAAGACTCAGACACAAATTCCTGCCAGCTAGGAAATTACTGTTCCTGTTGTCACTTTGGATTATCTATTTTCAGTCGGCTTAAAAGTAGGCCGTCTGCTACTAAAAAGAGAACTGACACACCACAAGACTTTAATAACTCCCGCCCTGACTCGATGCTCCTATTTCCTGCCAAAAATCCTTGAAACCCGTGAAAGCATGAAACTACATCAATTTTTAGAGGACAACAATCTGCTGGATGAGCTCCAGTCAGGTTGAGAAATTGTTGAGCATGGAAACAGTTGTCCTAAAAGTAACCAATGATGCTTCTGATTATGGAAAAAGGAGACTTGTGCCTTCTTATTCTCCTCGATCTCTCGGCAGCTTTCGATAAAGTCAACCACTAACGCCTTATTCACTCCCTAAAGGACTGTAAGGGCTCCAAGGGAATGTGCTGGAGTGATCCAAATCAAACCTAACAATAAACATTCACAGATGGTTAGGGTGGATCAAGCACTGTCTCACCCTGTGGCTCTATCTCAAGGTGTGCCCCAAGGATATGTGCTAGTGTCCATCTTGTTTACTTTCCATCTCCCCCCACTGGGGATCTCATAAAAGACTCTGGCACACTCTACCACCAATACTCGGACAACACTCCGCTACACTTGAATGTATCATCCCTGGCTGGCGCATTCCGATTGGTTTCAGCGATGGACAAAATACAAGCCTGGCTGATGACATGCCATCTCAAGATTAATCCTAAAAGGCAGAGGGGCTGATTCACAGAACTAACTTAAGACAAAATCCTAAACTTACTACTTTTGGTATGCACTGCTTGAGCCTTCATAATTTATTTCATTTAAATCGATTGCCTGCATAATTATTTCATCCAAATTGATAGCCTGCATAATTATTTCATTTTTGCTGAGGTATATTTGATAGTAGAGCTTATTGACAAGGTGCGCTAGTCCAACTTTTAACTTGTGCTGCCTGCAGATTGATTTTGCCTGATTGTGCCGACACCACTGCCATTTGCCTCGCGCTATCACCGATCGTGCCCCAGTCCGGTTTCCTTATTGGCTCGCTGCCATTTTGTTTGTTGTTGTTTGAACCTCCCTGTCCTGATCTCCACCCCGCTCTCGCCTCCCAGCTGACCCTCCCTCCCACGAATACAGATTACCCCGCTCCGCCGTGGTTGCGCTGTGACCGTCCTGCTCCCAGCAGAAGCGGTCGCTCCACACGCTGCTCCACGCCTTCACCGGTATCGTAGCGATCTCGCACTGCACTGCTTGAGCCTTCATAATTTATTTCATTTAAATCGATTGCCTGCATAATTATTTCATCCAAATTGATAGCCTGCATAATTATTTCATTTTTGCTGAGGTATATTTGATAGTAGCGCTTATTGCCAAGGTGCGCTAGTCCAACTTTTAACTTGTGCTGCCTGCAGACTGATTTTGCAGTCCGGTTTCCTTATTGGCTCGCTGCCATTTTGTTTGTTGTTGTTTGAGCCTCCCTGCCCTGATCTCCACCCTGCTCCCGCCTCCCAGCTGACCCTCCCTCGCCCCTCCCCTTCAACTATCCACTTATGACAGATGCTCTTGCGCTCAGCGTTCACGCGCAGCGGATGTGCCCCGAAGGTGCGCCAAAGGTAAGCCCGTCTACGCCCGTCCCCGCCAGGACCGCGCCCAGCGCCAGACCCCCTGTTCCGACTGTTCCTCGCAAAACCCACTCCACCCGCTTAACGTATGACGCCTCTACCCTCTCAGCCCTTAACCCCGGCTGCACACCACAATGCTACCATGCTACTCCAGGACACACCCATGGACCCTTCACCTGCACTCCTGCAAATTCGACTGCATCAGGACCCACACCAAATCCACAAACTCCAAACAGAGCTCCGACACCAACCATCTAAAGTGCATCCTGCTAAACACCCGCTCGGTCCACAGACACTCCATCGAACTCTGGAACCTACTCGACTCTACTTTACCGGACGTCGCCTTCCTTACAGAAACCTGGATGAACGCCTCTTCAGCACCCGACATCGCCATAGCCATCCCGGACGGCTACAAGATCATCCGAAAGGACTGCATCAACCAAACTGGAGGAGGCATCGCCATCGTCCATAAGAACACCATCCGCATCACATCCAGCTCCGATGATAACCTTGCTAACGCCGAACACCTCCACTTTCAGATCCACACCAACCCCAAGACCACACTCAGAGGCACCCTCATCTACACACCACCAGGGCCCCGCACACAATTCAGTGAAGACATCACTGACTTCATCAGCCCACATGCCCTTACCTCCGAGAACTACATTCTACTAGGAGACCTCAACTTCCATTTGGAAAAGAAAAACGACAGCAACACCACCTCCCTTGTGGACAACCTGAACAATCTCCGACTCAAACAACTGGTCGACACCCCCACCCACCTGGCCGGACACACGCTAGACCCTATCTTCACCTCCAGCAAGCACATCTCCTTCGATCACACCACAGCCCTCCATTGGACGGACCACAGCTGCGTTCATTTCAGCTACAAAAAGACCACGACCCACAACCCCCCACATCCTATTCCTCGAAGAAACTGGAACAAAATCACCACCGACCAGCTCTTCACTTCGCTCCACCAAAACCCCCCTGCCATATCATCGAACCCAAACCAAGCAGCCACCAACCTCACACAATGGATCACCCACAGCGCGACGTTTTAGCACCCTTGAAGAACCATCCTTTCAAACAAAGTAGCAAAAAAGCCCCCTGGTTCAACAATGACCTCAAGAAATCCAAGAAGATCTGTCGGACTCACGAGAAAGCCTGGAGAAAAAACCCAACCTCTGACAACCTGGCCACCTTCAAGAACGCCACCCGCAAACACCACCAACTGATCCGATCCACCAAGAAATCAGCATTCAAGGACCGACTTGACAACAATGCCCATAACAGCAAGGAACTATTCAACATCGTCAAAGAATTTACCAACCCCACCGCCGGCACCAACGACATCACTCCCTCCCAAGAACTCTGTGACTCTCTATCCTCATTCTTCTCCAACAAAATCGCCGATATACACAACAGCTTTGAAAACCAGTCAGAAGACCAGTCCTCCCCACCCACCTCCGAACCAAAACCTGTGCGCCTGGAACCCAATCACCACCGAAGACACCATCCGCCTTATGAACTCAATCCACTCAGGATCGCCAACCGACCCATGCCCCACCACATTTTCAACAAAGCAGACTCCATCATCGCACCCCATCTCCGCGATGTCATCAACTGTTCCTTCAACTCCGCTACCTTCCCGGAAAGCTGGAAACATGCCGAACTCAGCCCCCTTCTGAAGAAACCCACTGCAGATCCCAATGAACTTAAGAACTACCGCCCCATCTCGCTCCTCCCATTCCCTGCCAAAGTCATTGAGAAAGCCGTCAACAGTCAACTCACCGCCTTCCTTGAATCCAACAAATCCCTCGACCCCTCACAGTCTGGCTTCCGAGCCAATCACAGTAGCGAAACCGCCCTCATCGCAGCAACAGACGACATTCGAACAGTACTGGAGAACGGAGAAATTGTTGCCCTCATTCTACTCGACCTCTCCGCAGCCTTCGACACAGTCTGTCATAGCACCCTCATACAACGCCTCAGCAACATCGGAATACAAGGGATAGCTTTGGACTGGATCATCTCGTTCCTCGCCGGAAGAACCCAGAGAGTCTGCCTCCCCCCTTTCAGATCAGAGGCCACCGAAGTCATCTGCGGCGTACCACAAGGATCATCACTCAGTCCCACCCTCTTCAATGTATAATGTAATTATATTTTAATTTAAAAAATAAAATATCTACTACAATTTTATTTGAATATGGTTTTGGAACTCCGTGGAGATCCACATATTACAATAATACAAATTAAACACAATAAAATAACGCCAACCTATTTAACAGTGATTTGCCATTCGTCTAATACAATTCTAAGAAACATTTAAAAAAGTTACAAATTCTATTACAGAAAATTTCATTCGGGGGACAGATGATTGCATTAATCAAAGATTTAGCAGTTAAAATACCAAATTGGATACATACGGGCTTTACCCACTGCCGACGCTGCGCCATTAGAGCTGGGCAAACTATCAAGACGTGTAGGGAGTCTTGGACTGAACTGTTACAAAAATTACATATATTGGTAGTGCCGTACCATTTAGCTAGCAGCTTATTCAATGGAAGTATATCATGCCTAAGGAGTAGCCAGAAGCGGCGCAAGCCATGGGGCATATTCCAAGTGACGTAAGGTTGTATTTGTTTTACCATACAAGAATCAACAGCTTGGTTTGTCCCCCTTTTTTGTAAGGTCAGGGTACGGTCCCTTTCATAGCTCAACTTCCAGGTGGCATGCTTTAATGTGAGCTTTAGTTGTTGAGTAGAAAGGGCTAGGAGGGAAACTTCCTCCAGATTCAAGAGTTTGAGGGCCTTCCTATAATTCCTTATAAGCAAAGAGTACTCTTTTAATGGGCCCATCAACTCTTTTTTAATTAGGGATCTTAATGATGCCGGCTTTCCCTTGATCAGACATATTACCCAGCGAATGACTCCTGCCAGAGCCTGTGCCCAGCTGCTTCTTAGCCCAAGTTCCAGACGAAGAGCTGCAGTGCTACAGCTATTATTAGCTGATATTAAGCTTCTCAAGAGGGATCCCTCAACTGTATCTAAGAAGCCCCATTCAGCTAATTCAATAAACTCTATACCATAAAGCAAAGTTGGGGGGATTTTTGCCCGGAATGCCTCCAATAGGTAATCAAAGTGCCTTTTACCAGTCGACTTATATAGTGCTCTTAAGCCATTTCCCTGTGTTTTTGCCTTGTGGGTGCTATTTTCAATATGGGATTTATTGCTTAGATTACTGTTCACAACCTTGCCCAAGAATACGTAGGATGATACTCTTTCTAATTTCTTTCCTCCCAATTCCCAGCTGATGTTTTCTAATCTTAGTTTTTTCCTCCCCTCCATGCACATTACCTTACTTTTAGAGATGTTTATTTTCAGGTAATGCTCTTCGGAAAATGCATGTAATAATTGGAGACGATTGTTAAGTCCCTTTGGGGTGAGGTCTAAGATCAATATGTCATCCGCATACATTAGGCAAGAGATGTATGAGTCTCCTAAGCGAGGGGCAATACCGTCACCTGCAGATATTATACGGGGAAGATCACTTACATATAGGGAAAATAACAGAGGGGCAAGGAGACAACCCTGTTTGAGGCCATTTGCAGATGGTATGAGCTGGGATAGGCCTCTTTCCCCCCCCAATAATACTCTGCACCATGTGTTGTCGTGTAGGTCTTGAACCAATCCTAAAAGACCATGCGGCATGCCAAGATCGTGTAGCTTTCTCCACAGTAGCTGTCGGTCGACCTTATCGAAAGCCGTGGAGAAATCTATGAATGCCACATAGACTCTCCCCTTTCTGGCTCCGATATATTTATCTGTTATCACCTGGAGGGCTGCCAAGTTATCCAGGGTTCCGTGGTTTTTCCTAAAGCCTGTCTGCTCAAGTGGAAGAACAGCCGAGTGCTCAACCCAGATATTTATCCGCTTGAGCAGACACCTTGTGAAGACTTTGCCGACTGCATCCAGTAATGCAATCTGGCGGTAATTCTGGGGGGATAGACGATCACCTTTTTTAAACAACGGTACCAGGATGCTTCCCTTCCAGGAGGGTAACACCTTACCTCTTGATAGACAAATGTTAAAAACTGGACAGAGAAGCTTGCACCATTTAGCCCTGTTCTGTTTCAATACATTGATGGGCACCTCATCCGGGCCCATTGCCCCGGAAAAACGCATTTCACTAATTGCCAAATCTATGTCCTTTTCTGTGAATGGTTCTAATGGTACCCTCGTATCTATTTGCCATGTTTGAGAATTCGCTTCGTTGTTACTAGCGTAGAGGTTGATGACAAACTCCCTCCATATTTGTTCCTCAATGGCAATGGGGGCAGGACTTGTTCTCATTCCGCACCCTTCACCTACGAGGGACCAGAATTGCCTCATTTCCCCGTGGATAGCTGCTTCTCTTAGTTTTACCCATAAGGAATCCTCCTTTTCTTTGCGTAATCTTGTCAATAACCTTCTCCTTTTCCTTTTTAACTTAGTTATTTTTTGTGCTGTATCCAGTAATCTGTTCAGATATTGGGCCCTAACTAGTTTGTTTATTTCTATATTTAAAGATCTCAAAGGGCTGGGGGAAATCCTAATAGTTTTTTTCTTATTGAGTGTTTTTGTCTCTGCTACCACTGAATTCATAAAAACACAGAAGTTTTCGATTTCAAAACCATTCCAGGACGGAAGATCGGAGATTGCTGCGTCCAGGATTACCTCCAAATTTCGATGCGCCTTCGCGTTCCAAAAACACCTTCCTGTTTTGGAATGGAAATTTGTTTGGTCATTGTTCAGTGACCATTGATCACAACTTGGGGGCTTTATATTTAACCAAACGGAGAGAATTTTATGATCACTTAGTGGGGTATTAATTACCTTAAGATCCTTCAGCAGCACGAATGAGTGAAACCCCGTTATTACGTAGTCTAAAATCGATTTCCCTCTATATGATTTGTGTGTGAAATTAGCCGGGGAATCTGATGGGAGTCTCCCATTAACTATGAGCCCGTCTATTTCTACCAACTCCTTTAGAATTATTTTACCCCGTTTATTTGTTTTTATGCTTTCAGGGAATATTGCCCGGGGAATACAAAGTGTTTCCTCTCTTGATTTATCACTGAATAAGTTTAAGCTTAGATTGGAAATCTTACTATTTAGATCCCCAACTAGAATTATGTCTGACATCGGATCTTTCTCCCTGATAGCCTGGACATGCAAGAAAACCTTTTTAAGTATTGCATTAAAGCCTGTTTCTGGAGGAATATAAGCATTAATCAGGACCAGACGGTTGGTAGTTTTAGAATTATCAAGCCCAAGTATAGTTACTGCTTGGAACAGATTACTGGGGTCCAGATAATGTTCATAGTTCCAATTTATTTTATTTGATAAAAGGCAGGCTATCCCCCCACTCGCATGACCTTTTTTGTTCAAGATAGCCCTGCCTTCTAAGACATAGTAGTCCTTCCCTAGTTGGATTTTATCAGGGCACCATGTCTCTTGGAGACATATTATGTTTTGCTCCAGAGATAAAAGAAAAGCCAGTTTCTCTGGACCATTTTTTATGCCCGCTGCATTCCAAGAGATTATGGAAAGTTTTGTGCTAAAGATCCTGATCATTTAAGTGATTGTTTGAGGTTTTTTCTGCCAAGACTCGGGGGAGCCAATTCCATTGGGCACTTTCGATTCCTGAGATTGGTTGGTAAGATAGCGGAGGAGGGGCAAGATAGGACACCACACGGGAGTCCTTAGACTTACATATTTTTAGCTCTGTTAGTTCCCCAGGTTTATTTATACGCCCTGTGGCTGCATGCAACAGGGAGAATGGGGGTTTCTGGGAGGGTTTGGAAGAAACTTTATTTTGACCTGAATAACCCAAAACCGGAATGACGTCTATCCCTCTGCTCTGCAAATCTTCTGAACGTTGTAGAATAAGGTTGGCTACTAACTTAGAGTAGAACCTCACCCTAGTTGTCATCCCCACTTCTGATTGTAATCTCTTCAACGTATACATGAGTCCCCTCGCATCCATAGCACGCCAACACAACCTCAACATTATCTCCTACGCAGACGACACTCAGCTGATCCTATCCCTCACCAAATACCCAAACACCGCCAAAACCAACCTACACGAAGGGATGAAAAACGTAGCCGAGTGGATGAAGAACAGCCGCCTAAAACTGAACTCGGACAAAACGGAAGTCCTCATCTTAGGATCTTCCCCCTCTGCCTGGGACGACTCTTGGTGGCCACCAGCCCTGAGAACCGCACCCATACCTACAGATCATGCACGTAACCTAGGCTTCATCCTGGACTCCTCCCTCTCGATGACCAGACAAGCCAACGCAGTGTCATCTTCTTGCTTCAACATCCTCCGCATGCTCAAAAAAATCTTCCGTTGGATCCCCACCGAAACGAGAAAGACAGTCACCCACGCACTGGTCACCAGCGGACTGGATTACGGAAACACACTTTACGCCGGAACCACAGCCAAACTACAGAAAAACTCCAACTAATCCAAAACGCCTCAGCCAGACTCATATTGGACATTCCTCGGCAAGCTCATATTTCCGACCACCTCAAAGACCTCCATTGGCTCCCCGTCAACAAGAGAATAACGTTCCGCCTCCTCACCCACGCACACAAAGCCCTCTACGACCAAGGACCCGATTGCCTCAACACGCGACTGTCCTTCTACTCCCCCCCCCGCCAACTACGATCGTCCAATCAAGCCCTCGCCGCTATTCCGGGCATCAATAAATCCACCATGGGGGGAAGATCCTTCTCCTACCTAGCGGCCAAAACCTGGAATTCTCTCCCCACCCACCTCCGCCTTACACAGAAGCACCTCGCCTTCAGAAAACAACTAAAAACTTGGATATTCGACAAGTAAAGCTCCCCCCCCTCCATCAAGCGCCTTGAGACCCTATGGGTGAGTAGTGCGCTATACAAATCTCCGAACTTGAACTTGAATTTTACGTCGAGTTTGACAGGTATGCATTTGCAACTGAAAAGACACCTTCGCAAAGGCCCATTTGAACAACCATTCGTAGTTTAATAAAGCACCACTAAACACATTCTTAAGATGGGCACAATGTCCTATAACCATAGAGCCATGCATACAACATCAGCGTGAGATAAATCAGCTCTGAGTGACACCTCCCTATATTCTACCTAATTTAATAATCAGCCAAAGCCTCAAAATCTTCACCAAAGTTCTGGAAATAAACATCCACACCGTATAAACATCCTTATTACATAGAATGTATCTATAACACTGTAGTACAAATCTCTTCCCAGATACCCACTGCTGATAATCTGTTGGCAACAAAAGGTTTAGCCTTACTAGCAGATTTTTTTGCAACTGGCTATGACCTTAACCCACAACCTACTTTGAAACATACGTGTAACTAGGAAACATGCTGAACTAGCATTTGGTGCTGTATTTTAAGGCAAAATGCATCCTTGCATCTACTTTGGATGGTGGGAACCCTTTTTTGGTAAGATAATAGTGCACAAAACAAAAGCACTGTGAACAAAACCCCCTTCCACTCTGTTGTTAGTGTTGCTCCTGTGCATTTGCCCACCGACCCCCTTGGACCACGTCAAAAACCTCGGCATCATACTCGACTCATCCATCACCATGAATGGACGGCCATCATCGCCAGCTGCATCAACACCCTCTGAATACTCCTCAAGACCTTCAAGTGAATCCCCATCTGAGGAAGACAGTTACCCACGCACTCATCACCAGCAGACTTGACTATGGAAATGCACTCTACGCCGACATAAACAAGTTCTGACTTCGCAAACTCCAGACGATACAGAACACCGCCGCCTGTCTCGTCATCGGCACCCCCCCTCCCCCCCCCGCCCGGCACGAACACATCAGCCAATACCTACAAAGGCTCCACTGGCTCCCCGTGGAAAAAAGCGTCACCTTCAAAATCCTCAACCACACCTACATATGCTTGCAAGAATCCTGTGCACACGTTAAGCAAGGTGTATACATGTATCATGCTTAATCAAAAGAACACAATAGGTAGTAAATGAAACAAAGTGGACACAATAGAAAGTCTTTTTGTTCTACAAAGGATTGTATTTGACCTTCCTTTGTTGAAAGGTAACTTCAAAAGCAAATGACCAGCCGACACGTGTTTCGTCAAGTGGGCAAGGAGCCTGTGACTCTTCAGGGCTGTAAGCACAAATGGGGTAACGGTCCGTATAGCCGGTAATATTTCCGACCCGGCGTCTGGGGTCTGGGTTGAAAGAATCAGCGATAGTGAGTCACTGTGGACTCAGAGATGGGCGGGTACATCCGTCTCAAACCAGCTAATGCCTGGGATATGGCAGCGGAGAGATGGTTGCTGTCTCAGGGCCCACTCTGTAATTATGACAAGAATCCTGTGCACACGTTAAGCGAGGTGTATACATGTGTCATGCATAGACCTCGCTTAACGTGTGCCCACTCTCTGCAGAGGTTTCGAGGTCTCCTTTGACCTTGCTGCACCGTCTTCAATATTGTTGTTTTTTACCTAACACACAATGCTACCAGTTAAGGCGCCACACTTCCTGTACCCGTCAAAACCCTCCACAGAACCCACACCTACATCTGCTTGCACAACACCGGACCCAAATACCTCAACGACAGAATCAACTTCCACGTCCCCAAAAGGAACCTCCAATCTTCCAACCTCGCACTGGTAGAAACCCCGCCCATCCCCAGGGCCAGAGCAGGTGGAAGATCCTTCTACCACATCATGGCCAATACATTCCCGGCACACATCAGGCACCTTCAGGGAGACTCTAAAGACCTGGCTCTTCGATTGAACGAATACCCCCGCTTTATCGCCTTGAGTCCCTCACGGGTGAGTAGTGCGTTTCACAAAACCCTGATTGATTGATTGATAAAGTTTTATAGCGATTGGCGCATTTGCTGTAAATTTTTGCAGCACGCGGCTCATTGCTACTCGATTGTAGCAAAACCACGACACCGCAGGAAGGTATGTCCTGCACCCAACCACCTGTTGGCGTCCAACCCCTGCTATGGCTGGGCAAGCACCCACTATGCATGGCTTGGGCCCAATCCCCAGGGTGCCCAACCCACATTTTCTACTCTTGTTTTTAAATGTTTTTACTTACATTTTTTCTGGTACCGTGATAGTGTTGTGTTACCTACCAGGCAAGCCTCACCTCCATGGTACAGCTAAAGCATGCAAGGTTTATCAGGTACAATGGAACTAAAGCAAGAGTGGCAGCACCCCCAGGATTATTGTGGTAGCGGATGGGAGGGCTATACTGGGTCCTGAAGGAGTACCATAGTCCCCATTGTGGTATTGGGTTCTCCAGGCCTACATATTCCGCAAAACCCGCTACACCATAAAATAGACGTTGGCACGGAAACTGGAAAATGCAAAAGACAAGTTTATTAAGACCCCATGGGGTGGTGGTACATTCCTACAGCACCCTTCGGCAATGCAAGAAGTATCACACCGAACATCGGTGCGAGGCCTCTTTTATACAGTTTTACAGTAATAAAAAGAGTAGGCGGAACACATTTGCTCAGTTTAAGTACATATAAGGTCATTTTTGGAACACAGCCAACTCATGGGAGGGGTTACAACACCACTGGTCAGTTTGAAGAACATTCCTAAGTGATGACCGTCCACTAGTACAGAGGGTTTAACTGCGCATGTCCAAGCTTGACCGGTACTAAAAATAGCCTGTTGCTGGGCAAGTTTGAGCGGTCAGTGGTACAGAGGAAGGACAAAGGACATGCTGACCACGAGGCAGCGCGTTCATATAAAATGGACGCCAGTGTTTTCAAAATGGCTTCCGAACACCATAGTCAAGTTAAGGGAAAATTCGTGTAGCAAAGCTTAGCGCTAACCCGATCACCGTCAAATTACGACAGACGACCATTTTAGCGTTTAGCTGAAGCTACCTCATAGTGGACATAATCAGGGTATTCATCCTCAATATCAATGGACATAATATTTGCTACTTCTCTATGAATCATTTGTTCATTCTTGACAATAGCTTGTTTGGACGGGATACAAGCAGAAAGGCACATGGAACATAACATAGGGTCACATTGAATGCAGAGGCATAGGAAGAACAGTATCCCAATTATTACACATAGGATTGTCAGCAACTTCCAACCCCAAGAACTAAGTAACGTCCAAAACCAACCCAAAAGTGTCCAAGTACCATTATCAGGATGTGTCTCAGCAGCTATCTTATGCAACTTAGAAATTGCATCATATACACAGGGTGAATTATCTGGCACGTACACACAGCAACTACTTCCGATAATGCGACATGCACCCCCACGATCAGCTAATACTACATCTAGAACCATTCGGTTCTGGAGCGTTACAATTCTGGTAATTTGAAGTTCCTCAGTCAAGTTCCCTAAAGCAAAAACCTTCTCATTAGCAACAGCTTCTACAACACGTGTCAGTCGTCTTATTTTTCGGCTGTTTAAGGCAGCCCCAACAAATGAGAAGAGACCTAAATTAAAATCAACATACTGCTGCAGAGAAGTGTCAGTTTGGTCTATTTCATTGAGAGCTAATGCTCTCTTCACTCTATTCAGTATAAAATCGTGGTACAGAACAAAGTCATTATGGTACATAGGTGGGGCAATAAACACGGGGGGTAATACAAAGGATATATAGCATGTTCCTAACCACCCTATAGGGAGACGGCGATAACCTTTATTTCCACAGATAAAGTCAGTGTTTCGTGAAGCCACAAAGGTGATACCATTTGGAGTGTCAAAGGTGAGAGTAGTGTTACATTCACTTCTTCCTACTGGGATTGTACCTTTATTTCGGACACACAGATCGGCTTTCGTATAAATGACTGTGATTACATGCAGATTAGACATATTTACATTTCGTTGGTTACTGTAAATTCGAGGCGAGATACATTATCAGGTCGATATTCTTCCCATTCAAATTTAGTTTCTTCCGCTTGTGGATAGCCATCTCGGTCATTAAAGCACACCTTATTGAGTCGGAAAAGTAATCCACCTTTTGTCGGCCATCGCAAAGTAAATAAAAGAGTATACCAAGCATTACAAGAACCATTGTGAGAGAATGAGAGTGGGATAAGCGGAGTGCCTCCTTTCTTTTGATGTCCAGGCAACATCCCACATACCCAACAGTTCGAAGTGTTCGTAATATTATGGGTGTGATGCAGAATCTGGATGAAACTATTATTCAGATAAGTCTGGCTGTGTCGTTCTTCATGATAAGGCAAAGTAAAATGAAAATGTTCGGATGGAATAGGGGTAGTTGGCAATAAATGTTCTCTTGCCGGCACCAGTAGTTCTACCACCCAAGCTATAACTGCTATCACCACAACTGTCATAACAAAGAGTACTGCACTAAGAATTCTCTTATTTTTCGTATCGTAGAAGATGCCATAGTTCAAAGTTCAAAATGTCTCAAAAAGAAAGTAACTAAAAAAATAAAAATATGAGTGCTGAGCTCTGAGGTAGCCGTTGGTTTCTTCTCCGAGATTCAAGACGGGTGTCGCTACACTTGGCAGAACTGATCCCCCCCCCTTGATATTCCTGGCTTCCGTTTCACAAACCTGGAGCGGTAACTCAACCAGTCTCGCACAAAACAACTGCTTCTCTTGGTCGTAGATTGTATCTCTCTCTTCCAGAGATGGTGTGGTCCGGGAAGGCTCTCTCCGACTCAGTAGACGCAACAGCTGGGCTCTTCTCCTTGTCCAAGATGTCTCGAAAGTCAGACAGCACAGTTGGGTTCACCAGATCCGGAGAGACACGGCGACAATGAGTGGAATGCACCCACCGCTTCTTGTTTGTGACTCGCACAGCCGTACGAGTCGCCAATAGCACTTGCTCAGGTCCACGCCACCTCGGCTCCAAGCGGCTTGTTCTCTCGAAGGATCTGACCATTACATAATCGCCAGGACGAAGATTGTGAGCCTCTCCAATGGAATTGTCGGGGAGCGCTTCTCGAACCTGTTGATGAATGGAAAGTAAATCATTTGTTAATCGTGCCAAATAATTGTTCATCATTATACAAGGCACATCATGTAACAATCGAGGTTTAGGAACTCCCCATATATTCATAGGCCTTCCAAACACCACTTCATAAGGTGTGAGGCCAGTTCGGGAATGGGGCACTGATCTAATAGATAACAATGCCAGAGGCAAAGCGTCTGGCCATTTCAAAGACGTGGATGCCACAATCTTTGCTAGCTTCAATTTCAAAGTAGCGTTGTACCTTTCCACAAGACCTGCTGACTGCGGATGGAATACAGCATGGAATTTTTGCTGAATTCCCAATCCCTTCATGACGTATTCCACAATGTTCCCAACAAAATGAGGACCATTATCGCTCCACAAAAGTTTACAAACACCATAGCGTGGGAAGTACTCCTTGAGCAAAACCTTAGCTGTTGTTAACGCTGTATTATCCTTCGTGGGGAAGGCCTCAATCCATTTACTGAAAGCACACACCACCACTAAGACATACTTAAGGTTATTGCAACGCTCAAGCTGGATGTAATCCATTTGTAGCACTTCGAATGGTGCAGTAGGTGGAATAAACCCTCCTTTCGGAGTATACGTCCCTTTAGCAGGATTGTGCTGCAAGCATATCAGACAGGTCTGCACTACTCTTTTGGCCATATTGGCAAACTCAGGATGCTCCCAGACTCGCGTAAGCAATCTAGTAATTGCGAGAGCTCCAACATGTGCCAATCCATGTGTCATTTGGACCATTGCTTGCAAGTAAGCTGCAGGCAATTTCCATCTTTCCATATCTTTTCTTCTCCAACAACCCTCATCATCCAGCACTCCCTCCGCTGCCCAGGTTGCGAGTTCTGCTTCGGACGCTGATTTCTGAATGTCTAGTATCTCCTCTCTAGCATCATGCCATCGCTCAGCCTGCAATTTCACTACATACATTGGCGAGGCATTTCGTAACATAGCAGTTTCCCTCGCTATGCAATCTGCAAAGGCGTTTCCATGTCCTACTTTGTCTGTCACTTTCTTATGTGCACTGCATTTGATTATCACCACTTTCTTTGGACAAAGTAACGCATTCAGGAGATCACGCACTAGTTCTCCGTGCATGATGTGTACTCCGTGTGAAGTCAAAAACCCTCGCTCTCTCCAGAGTAGGCCAAAATCATGCGCTACTCCAAAGGCTTACCGGCTATCAGTGTAGATACACAAGCCAGCACTCAATTCGCATGCTCTTGTTAAGGCTATCAGTTCTGCTGCCTGGGCCGATTTCTGTGGTATTCGTGCTGCTTCTACCACTGTCTTAAGTGTCGTGATCGCATATGCTGCGGAAGTTGTACCATCTGGCAGCCTCAAACACGATCCATCAACCCACAGTTCCCCATCCACATCTGGAAGTGGCGTATCCTGTAAGTCGACACGACCCTTTGTTTGTTCTTCAGTCAGGAAAACACAATCATGGTGTTCTTCCTCCTGGCCCTCAGCAACTGGATACGGCAATAAAGTAGCAGGGTTCAGAGTAGCACATCTCTTTAATGTGATATGCGGCGCCAACAGTGTGAGCTCATATCCTGTTAAACGTGCACTCGTGAGGTACTGAGTTTTTGTTTGGTTTAACAGAGCGTCTACTGCATGGGGAACTAGCACCAACAATTTGTGTGACAAAACTATTCCCTCACTCTGTCGTATGGCCACTGCTGTTGCTGCAACTGCTCGAAAACACCTAGGTAATCCTCGTGCTACGGGGTCAAGTATTGCCAAAAAATATGCGCAAGGCCTCTGTTTATCCCCGTGTGTCTGCACTAGGACTGACAATGCACACCCATCCTTCTCGTGTACATGTAACGTGAAACTCTTCGTGTAATCTGGTGTACCTAACACTGGTGCAGAACAAAGGGCTTGCCTCAATTGTTCAAAAGCATTCTGGCATTCATCTGTCCATTCAAGGGGCATTGGTGTGGTCTTGGACAATAGTGCTAAGAAAGGCTTTATAATATGTGAAAATCCCATTATCCACTGTCTACAAAAAGACGTTAAGCCTATAAAAGCACGCACATCTCTCTGAGTACGGGGGACTGGTGTATCTAAAATCGCTTGGATTCGATCAGATGTTAATGCACGTCCCTCCTTAGACAAAAGATGACCGAGGTAGGTCACCTTTGGTCTACAATATTGAAGCTTTTTCCTAGAAACCTTATGATTGTTCTGAGCAAGAAAGGAAAGCAACGCAAGACTACTCTCCTCACATTGTTCTTGCGTGTCTGCTGCAAGTAGGTATGGGCGAATTTTGCGAATCTCGCGTTCGCGAATTTTGCGGATTTGCGAAATCGCAATCCGCAAAATCCGCAAATTCACGGGAATTTGCGGATTTTTTTTTATGTTCGCACGGGTTTCTGCAAGTTCGCGAGGGTTTTGTACAATTTCGCAAATTGCGAAATTGTACAAAACGCGTGCGAACTTGCAGAAACCCGTGCGAACACAATGTGCCCAGTAGGGTATGTGCCTCTTGTGTGAATAAAAGGTCAGAGAAAGATCAGTTCAGCAGATGAAGAGAAAGAAGCTCCTGGTCACAGGAACAGCACGGGTATTGCGCTCGTGAAAGTCAAGGATGCAAAGCCTATCCAGCATCACAGCTGATTTTCCACGGTAGATTTGGGAAGAAGGCACACCTGTCCAGCCTCGACGACGCTCATGATTGTTTTTGGGCTAATGAATGAGTCACTGAATTTGAGCATCAACTAGTTCGAGCGACCATGTGTGTGTTATTATGCAATCGCCCCGAAGGGCGCAGGGGTCCCTTGAGTGAGCTGAGTGCAGACCTGTGCCCAGCCATGCAACTATTTTACAATGGCGCCAGCAAGCTGCCAGCGCCGTTGTAAAATAGTTACAAAGTTAGCTTGCACAGGAAGCACTTAGATAAAATAAAGCAGCACCTGCTTCGTTTTATCTAGTGGTTCCTGTGCAAGCTAACTTTGTAACTATTTTACAACGGCGCTGGCAGCTTGCTGGAGCCATTGTAAAATAGTTGCATGAGTGGGGGTTCAACTTTTGAACCCGTTACGTTTGCGGATTTTTTTTTGCGTATTTTGCGGGAAATCCGCAAAATTCGCGGATTGCGGATTTCCCAAAAATCCGCAAAATCCGCGAGCGTAACGGATTTCCCGCTCACACCTAGCTGCAAGTAGAATGTCGTCAACATACTGAATGAGAGCCACTCCAGACTGCAAATCGAAAGAATCAAGCTGTCTTTTTAAAGCCTGGCTATAAATGCTAGGACTTTCTGTATAGCCTTGAGGAACTCGACAAAATCTAACGACTTATTATTTAATGTGAACCCAAATAGATATCTGCTGTCAGGATGGATGGAAATGGAAAAGAAGGCATTTTTTAGATCAATCACGGTAAACGTGGTGGCAGTGGGCGGAATCAGAGTAAGTAAGGTGGTAATATCAGACACCACCGGGTACTGGGGCACTACTAACTTGTTAATTTCTCTCAAATCAATAATAAATCGATAGATTTTGTCATCAGTATCTTTCTTTAAAATCGGAAGAATAGGGCTGTTACAGACATTATAGGGAACTTCCTCCACAACGCCTGCAATAATCAAGTCGTGTACAATATGAGTTAAGGCAACTTCACCTTCCCTGGAAATGTTGTACTGTGGTACACGTGGCAGGGACACACCCTCCTTAATAGTTATTCGAATAGGGGGAATAAGCATCTGCCCCACATCCGTGTCTGAAGTAGCCCATAACGTTTGTGGGAGAGAGGCCAACGCTTCAATTTCTTGCATAGTGCAAAATCTCTCTACATCTGGGTAATTGTCATTCAAAATAACCGGCACTCCTTCAGGAGCGCAGCGTATTGTTGCTCGAAAGTATTTGAGCAAATCTATTCCCACAATATTGTCTGGTGACAATAAAAACGGGCACGGACCAAAAAATTTGTCAATGTAAAATGTAAGGGGTTGTGGCAATGGGCTAAGAGAAGGTGTTCCATCGAACCCTAGATTCCACACCCCATCCTACGCAATCCTATGCATGTACATAGTCCTGAGACTCCACATTCTCACCCTCCGATATCTGATACTGATTCCATCGATCAAAAGTATTATTATCAGCCTGACCACGACCCCTTGCTTCAAACCTGCCACGATCACTTGCTCCTCCCCTCGCTCCTGAATAACTATTCCGTGTCCTTCCACCTCCTCGACCACGCTGATTACGTTGTTCACGAAGCACCGGACAATCTGAGACCCAATGTCCAAACTCTTTACAGTATGCACACTGATCCTCAGCAATGTCGGTACGACCAGAAGACGTACCATATGAACCACGCCTACCTCTATCATTCCCTCTCGGCTGTGTAGCATAAACCTGAGCCAACATCACTTTCATCTTCAATTCCTTCGCTTTCTTATCAGTACTTTCTTTAGCCTCTAATTCCTGTCGTTCATAATACTGAGCCATAGTCAATAGAGAAGCAGGGGTCGCCGTGGTCCACGATCTTTCACTAGTCTTTAAGCATTTCGAAATCTCCGGTAAGAGATTCGCTACATACTTATCAACGAACAAATGCCTACCCGTGTCTTCTGTTAGTAACTGCCCGCTATAGTCATGAAATGCTTCTTCAAAACGTGAGAAGAAATCAGAAACCGACTCATCCGCCTTCTGCTTACAAGAGGCTAACATGGTCCAATCAATATTTTTAGGGGGGACAAGCGTTTTTAATTTATTCAAAATAGCCGTCAGGAGATCTAAAATTAATTGAAATGGCTTACATGCAGGCTCCCTGTCTAAATCAGCTTGGGATAAAGTTTTCCAATATGCCCCCAGGATCGCCCCATCATCGAACTTACAAATTGCTCTCCACATATCAGGAGGCAATATTAACCCAAAGAAAAGGTCAATATCGACTAGCGTCATAACACACGAAGAAATAGCCCCTTCCACTCCTTCCTAAAAAGCTGCTGGATTCTTACGGGGGTCAGGCAAAGCATTTTTCAGTGCCATAACATCTGCTCTATTCCATGGTGTATAAACCCAATTATATATAAAATAACCCTTTGCATCCCCAGACAATTTGTCATCGCTTGTACCTTGCCCTTTAGGAGGGACATATAAAGGTGCAGCTTCATGCATAGGCATAACATGAATCGTAGAACTCTTATCTGCTCCAAAGATAGGACACTCTTTGGATATCTCCGACGATCCCGGCGCAGGCGCATCTGATGCCTTTCTCGCCTCCCGTAATCTTGACGCCTCATCCCGTAGCTGGACCAACCGTTGGAAAAACCGATCCGCATCTGTAATAACAAAAAGACCTTTACGCATGTTCTCACGACCAACTGATATATCCTTAGGCTCTAAATCATTTGAATTTTTCCTAAATCGTTCTACAACTTCATCTCCAAACTGACTCAAGAAATACAACCGTTCTCGCTCGGACCACTTACTCATTTCATCATTAATCTCTGACATAGTTATTTTGTTCAAATTGAGTTTACGGGCAAAGCTGTGCAATTCCGCAGCTTCACTAGCATTTAACCTAACACGGCTACTCCCTCAATCATCTCCGTCCGAATCCTCATCTGGGGCCGTAGGTAGAACATACAGAGGCGGGCAACGATCTAATAATGAAAAATCATCAATTTCATTAGTAAGGACAGGATAAAGAGGACGTCGAATAGGAAATTGACCAGTAGTTTGCAAAATACGTTCCCGTGCCTCCCTCTCTTTCTTCTCCTGCAACTCTTTCTCCTCCAGCTGTAAAGCCTTATCCCGAGCAGCCTTCCGCTGCTCTTTGTCCGCCAAGGCTAATTCACGCTTCATTCGTTCACGCACCACTTTCTCCCACAAACGTACACAATCAAACATATCTTGTCTAGACCTGCGCTGAAACAAACATTGCTCCACATACTGAACCTTTCGGAAATAAAACGACCCATGTAGTGGCCATTGCAATTCGGGATCAGATTTTGTATATCTGTGCCACAATGTACTGTATAGAATAGGGGGAATGCCAAATTTTACGTACATTTCACGATTAGGTGTCCCCTCTGGGGGAGCCGGCTGAGATTTAATTAATCGATAATTGGTACCTTTTCCAAGACAACACATTCCTCGTAGTGTGCTTAAAACAGGCATGTCAAAATATCACGGAAACGCGATATAAAAAAAAATGGCACTTAATATACTTCACACAAGGTGTGCCGTTCAAACAAAGACAAATTCAGAGAAATATCTCTACATGCCCGCCTATGTGAAGTGCACTGCACATATAATTCAAATCATAGAACCAAAATGTTAGCTAACTCAAAACATATTCAAAGAGCCACAGTAAGCGTCCGTAGACTATCTTACCAATCACAAGCTTACCAAATTCTCAGATATCCAGGTTCCAACTGCCAACTTCTTTAATCGAATCAGCCAAACCGGCGCTGTACGACAACTGGAACGAGCAGGATCTCAGTCGAGGACCGGCACCACCTGGAAGGTCAGATCAGAAGGAAAGGAAGAAAACACCGTGGGTGCCAAGACTCGGGTCACTCAGTGGCAGCGTACGCGTCCATGGCGAGTTTCCAATCCTTCGTCACGACCTCTCCTTCGGGCATCCGAGTCGCCGATGAGTCCCTTCGTGGTCGCCAATTTGTGGTATTGGGTTCTCCAGGCCTACATATTCCGCGAAACCCACTACACCATAAAATAGACATTGGCACGGAAACTGGAAAATGCAAAAGACAAGTTTATTAAGACCCCATGGGGTGGTGGTACATTCCTACAGCACCCTTCGGCAATGCAAGAAGTATCACACCGAACATCGGTGCGAGGCCTCTTTTATACAGTTTTACAGTAATAAAAAGAGTAGGCGGAACACATTTGCTCAGTTTAGGTACATATACGGTCATTTTTGGAACACAGCCAACTCATGGGAGGGGTTACAACACCACTGGTCAGTTTGAAGAACATTCCTATGTGATGACCGTCCACTAGTACAAAGGGTTCAACTGCGCATGTGCAAGCTTGACCGGTACTAAAAATAGCCTGTTGCTGGGCAAATTTGAGTGGTCAGTGGTACAGAGGAAGGACAAAGGACATGCTGACCACGAGGCAGGGCGTTCATATAAAATGGACGCCAGTGTTTTGAAAATGGCTTCCGAACACCATAGTCAAGTTAAGGGAAAATTTGTGTGGCAAAGCTTAACGCTAACCCGGTCACCGTCAAATTACGACACCATGGCACAAAAACATTTATGTTTTAGGTCTCACCTATGCAGCGCGCATGTGCTGCTTAGTAGGACCTTTTGCCGTTGCTCTGCTCTTTTTGGAAGCACATACTCATGCTTGTGGCGGCATCCACGTTGCAGGAGCGAGCAGGGGCGCGCCACAAGCACGAGTATGTGCTTCCAAAAAGAGCAGACTGCACTTGCACGCACCACTGCCGGGCTTGTTTTTGTTGTTTTTACTCTTCCGTGGATGACCCTTTTTAACTCTCAGAAATCCTCTGTGCTCCAAAAATGGTGAATCAAGTAATTAAGTGTGCCCTCAAACTCTTGTGTTCCCTTAATCTTGTTGAGGTGGTTATTCGATAAGTGTGCAGCATTTTTTTCAAAAACCTAAGTTAATTGGTAAATGTATTTATTGCTGGTATTGTACTGTGCCCAAAAGGGGTAAACTTGTTCAACTGCAATGTTGGCCATACATTCAAGTATAATTATTTCGGCTCATCTGCTTAAAAATTTTACACACAAAATGATATAATCTAACGTTTTCCATGTCTTTACAAACCTGCTCACAATTAGGTCATGCTTAAATGTTTGACGATGCTACTGTGCTAAACAATTGAAGTAAAATGAATTAAATCACGTGTGTGCGTGTGTGTGTCAGTGTCATCCCCTGATGGGACTTTGAGGCACTTTGCGGATTGGTCGTGGCCTATAAGGTAGGGTAGGTGACATGCTTGAGTTGTTCTTATTTTGTTTTTGTGCATGTTCTTGAAGTAAAGCAACCGGAGGGATTGAATACTTACCCACAAGAGTGTCATGCAGGGTGCTATGTGGAGGGTTATGCTGGGGGTCTTGTGGGCTGTGACAAAAGATGTCACACAAGCCTTTAACTGTATTGGTGACAAATGTGCAGGCCTACCAACTTTCGGTGGCTTATTTTAGTTTATACCAATGCTGTTCTGCATTGTCATAGAAGCATTTTTTTTTCCTTTTTGCAAATGCGAATCAGCAGAAAACAATGACAAAGTCAAGACTGGGTCACGCCATTGAAAAGCGAGACCTTTTGGATTTTCCATTGGTTATTCCACAGTGAGGCCAGAAGGCACTGAATATTTCCATTCATGGACCAACCTGCCTTTGTCCCCTGGTACACCAAGACAATTCAAACACAGAGGCCCGACACGCCGGCACCATGGCTCAGCGAGTTGAACGCTTCTCACTGAAGATTGCCGATCATGAGATGAAATCTTAGTAAGGCCTCTCAGCCCGTTATCGTTCCGAGGCTGTAATACTGAGGGCTATTAAAGTTCATAATATTAGCACCAGTTACAGCGCTTAGAAACTGCAGTGCAGAATCAAGCGCTATAGTATGAATAAATACCACAATCCATGCAGGCACTCCAATCCACTCGTATGCAATCCCACTTGCAGTTCCTAAATTCCTGCATGCGTTTTACGGCCCTCTGCTCCTGGGTAAGGCCCCTGGAGACTGACAGCCTTGTTCGGCCTCACTGGCGATGATCCCCCCAGCATTTGAGGAATGCACTCTTACTTTCCATGGTCTCTAACCTGTGATACATCTTTCCAAGAACTAAGACTCCTCTCCATTTGCATTCTGCCAGCACCCTCCTACGGAATATTCGTCCACCACCACGTCCACCACCACCATGTCCACCACCACATCCACCACCATGTCCACCACCATGTCCACCTCCATGTCTACCACCATGTCCACCTCCACGTCCACCACCACTACCAACACGTCCACCACCACAACCCCCACCACCTCGTCCATGAGACCAACATGTCCACTGTGAAGGGGAAAGTCTTGACCCCTTCGGTCAGTGGTCACCACTTCTAGGTGTGGCTAACATTCGCACATCACCAACACAGCACTTCACTGAGTAAAAGAAGGAATACAAATGTAAGATACCAGACGTTCAAATTGGAGTGGCACTTTATTTTTCAACTAACAAAACAGAGCTAAATGCATATCAATTCAAGCAACAATGTATTTTCCTAAATATGACCCAGACTTCGCTCTGTCTGGTATGAATGCAGGATGACTAATGCTCAAAATATCTCAAGGTAATGCTGGAATGAAACGTATTTAAAAGAACATTAACACAGATGATCAAAGTATTTTACACTACTGAGTACAAGAATATAGAGCCCAGCTGCCTATGGGCCAACCATCTAAAACAGGTCCGCTGTCATAGAGAACACTTTTCTATCAGAGCCCTGAATTATGAGGGCAAGGCAAAGAAGGCGTAAGTAGAATTAACTAAAATAGAACATCCTGCTATTAATTCAGTGTCTGGTAATAGCTGAGAGTGAGACCAGTCACCTATATTAAAAGAGCCTACCATACAGGAATATAACCATGAAGAGAGATAGTTGAAGGGTCAGAGATCTAGAGAGAGATAGAGATGGGCTATCTGCCCTGGGAGATCCACAACCTGAGTGAGGCGTCGACGTCCCAAGTCAGATAGTCTTCGGCTAGCCGAGAGATCCTTCCACGCTCATGCAGCAGGGCATCCGCAGGAAAGGTCTGATTTCAGATTTGACAGTTGGGCCTGATATACCCAAAATTGAGGAACTAGGGTTCTATGATGACGCTGGCCCCTGGCCTTTCGGTGCAGGTGGTTTAACCACAAGTGTTTTGGACACCGGAAGGAAATGTTTTCAGTACATTATGTTCCGTACATTTTTAGGACAGAACGTCTTGTACCTTTGAAAGAGAACATTTTGTACTTTTGAAAGAGAACATTTTGTACTTTTGAAAGAGAACATTTTGTGCTTTTGAAAGAGAACATTTTGTACTTTTGAAAGAGAACATTTTGTACTTTTGAAAGAGAACATTTTGTACTTTTGGAAGAGAACATTTTCATCACTTCTTTCTAAACACAATGGTTACATGTTGTACATTACTAAAAAAGGACATTTTTCTGTCACGCACATTTCTACATATTTGAAAGTGTGAATTCCCATGATAGATGCTGTTTATTGCTAGAAATTGCTGCTTATACTTGTGCAAGCTATGTTTCAAAATATAACGTTAGCAGAGGTTTCAGGAAGCTGTACCACGTGTACCCTGTGTGTGTGTGTGTGTGTGTTCGTCTTGAAGCTGGCAATGAAACTAACTAATCTTTGAAGGCCTAATTTTACCTTGTTCAGTTCAATGCACAGAAACGTGTGTTTTTAAGCCTTAAGCATAGTGGGCCCTGGGGCCTTTATTTACTAATGAGGAAAGCTAGTTATTTTGGCATGTTTTCAGATTTCTATCACGCAGGGCCCACATCAGACCTTCATGTTACCAAGGCTGTCAGAACTCTCCTTTCTGGTGATGTTAGATGGTAGAACGGGACCCTCCATCATCTGCCCCCTCTTGTTCATTTATGAACACACTCTTAAGTGAGTATTTTGTTGAATTTTCTGCTAATGGTGGAATCCATGGCATGTCATTGACATAGCACTTAAAACTAGTTGGACGTGCAACATTTTCGTCTGACCTTAGTAGTTGGATATACTGTTGACCTGATTTGTTGAGCAGGCGCTCATACTGAGTAGCTGCAGTGTCGTTGCTCAGTGTGTCTCTACCTGGGGGAAGAGGTGGGGCTGATGGTACTCCAGAGTGTGTGTCAGGTGGTGCTGGATGTGTACTACATTGTCCTAGCTCGATCATTTGTACCTGTTCTCCATTCCCGTCCCCAGGAGCCCGATCTATGTCTTCATATTTTGGTGTCTGGTAAATCCCTGTCCTAGCATAATTCATCCCTACCGCTTTTGTGCTCAATCTCTTGATACAGTGACTCCCCAGCTGAAAGGCGCAACACAGAAAGACCATAATCCCGACTATAGGTATCATCAGCTTTAGAATAGCAGTTAGCCAGGAGGGCATCCAGTCAAAGTCGAACCAGTTCGTTGGGATAATGTCTGCAGGGGCACCTCCTTCCTCGATCATTTCTTTTCCCAAGTTAGTCAACTCCTCAATGGCCCTTGATATGGATCCGTTGTCCTCGTCGTTTCCAGGTATGAAAGTGCAGCAACACATCCACCACCACCACGTCCACCACCACCACTACATCCACCACCACGTTCACCACCACCACCATGTCCACCCCATCTACCACCATGTCCAAAACCACCACATCCACCACCACGTCCAAAACCACCACCACTCAGTGAAGTGCTGTGTTGGTGATGTGCGAATGTTAGCCACACCTAGAAGTGGTGACCACTGACCGAAGGGGTCAAGACTTTCCCCTTCACCACCACCACGTCCACCACCACCACATCCACCACGTCCACCACCATGTCCTACACCACATCCACTACCACCATGTCCACCACCACCATGTCCACCACCAGGTCCACCACATCCACCACCACCACGTCCACCATCACCACACCCACCATGTCCACCACCATGTCCACCACGTCCACCACCAAGGCCACCACATCCACCACCAGGTCCACCACCACATCCACCACCACGTCCACCAACACCACCACGTCCTCCACCACCACCACGTCATCAACTACCACCATGCCCACCACCACCACATCCTCCACCACCACCACGTCCACCACCACCACCTCCACCACCACCACGTCCACCACCACCATGTCCACCACCACCACATCCAGCAAAGCCACCACGTCCACCACCACGTCCACCACCACCCGTGACAGGTAATGTGTCACTGGAGGGCAGGGGTAATAGCAGTGTCAACCTCTGCTGTACATGGGACATGTAAGGATGCATTGGGTGTGAGAAGACTGGAATAGGGGCTAGAAGTATTACACCAGACCCAAGATACATTTTGAAGAGGCGCATTGTCACAGGGGCTCCTGTAGAAGCACTTGCAACATCTCTACCTCACAGTGGTATACCTGTACGAGCCACTCACTCAAAACAAGCATTTGCATAGCCAATAGGTCTCGCCTTTGGGACCTTATAAGTGTTTAGCCATGCAACACTTGATGTTGTTGCATCAAGGATATTGTGCTGGATAAATAAACACTTATATGGTCCCAAAGGCGAGACCTATTGGCTATGCCAATACTTGTTTAATTTAGGCCTTGGGGGAGTCCATCTTGGTCTTCCACACATGTGCCTGGGGGTCTGGCTGTTCTTGCTCTGCCCTCTAATACCATATTTCCAAATACATTTTAAGTCACAGGAACCTGAGTCCTGTAAGGGCCGCTGCAACACATTATTTTGAGGTGCTACCAACCAATCGGATTGCTCAGTGGTGCAGGACTTGTGCCGGTCCCTGGGTGCTAAAATGGCTGATGAGAGAATAAGCTTCCCCATCCAATCAGACGGCCCTATTATTTTTTTTTTCTGTACTGGAAGACTCCCACTGACCAGATAGGCCTGACATTTTAACTGCTTCAAGCCTAGGCTGAGCACCTCTTTCAATGCCAGTTTCTTGGAAACAGTTAAAAAGATTTACTCCAAATCACAAAAAGTACGCTTTCTGTGTAAAGTTTTAACTTTCTATAGTGTCTTTGCCCTGGATAAAAGCACTGACACTTTGCTGAGTTTCGATGTAACCTTTTTATTAGCGAGGGGCAAGTGTGTCTACATTCCTCCATTACTCGTTGTGCACTTGTGCGACGCAGCGCGCAATCCCGTCAGGCCCCACGGGGTCACATGGGTCCTGACGTCATGAGTGCAGCACTAGAATGCGACACCAAATATCTCCCCTTTTATATCAACAACATGAAGATAACAAAACTGTCAACACATTAGAGGTAGTCCTGCCCGCTGGGATGTGGATGGTGGCTGGGAGGGGAAATGAGTGAGGGTGTCCTGTTAGATAGGGTTACATTTCAAATTCTCTGTATTTAGTGGGATGTACCACTAACTTTACGGGTGCGAGTGCCGGAGTCCTGTCCTTTGTATGTCTCTGCCCTTTCAGGTGTGATGCATGTGTTGCTCAGTTCTCTTTGTTCGGTGCCTGAGTTGCTTGCCTCCTTGGTCTGCTGGGGTGTGCTGTGCTGAGTATTGTCTGTACTGGTACTCGACTCAGGTCGACCCCCTGTCCCCTCTTCCGAGCCGGGTCGATTGGAGTTCACTGACGAGCTGCTGTACACTGCTTCCTCTACCTCCCCGTCATAACTGTCTTCTGCCGCAGTGCTGTCCTTGACCTATCGGAGGACTTTGTTGCATTTTGCTATGCGGCAGTGTGACCAAATCTTTCAATCACTCAGGAGGGCGGAACGCGAATAGAGTTCCTGAACTTGTAGTGGTTTGCTGTATTTGCTGTCTCCTTTCCTGCCGAGTTGGCCCAACTTCACCATGACCCAGTCACCTGTTGCCAAGGAAACTTCTCGGACTCCCTGTCGCCCGTCATAGTCTTCTTTGTAGATTTTTCGTGCTTTGGCTATGTTGCCTCTTTTCTGGCCACCCCATTGTGACAAAGGTTTTGACTTTCAACAATGTGTGATCGGTGTTGTGAGCAATGTCCATTTTGTGCACTAATTCTGTTTTCGTGGTCCTCTATGAATGCGACTTGGTAGTCGTCCCATTCACTGGGCGCTGGTGCTGTCTCCATGGCAGCTGAGCGACTGAGAAAGTCCGCCACCTTGTTCTTTTGGCCCGGTCGGTATTCCACATCAAACACGAAGGGCCGGATTCACAGAACTAACTTAAGACAAAATCCTAAACTTACTACCATTTTGGTATTCACAGAAGACACTTACTCATTTTGGTATTCACAGAATGCACTTACTCAGTTCGGTATTCACAGAAGTTAGGAGTCCTAACTTTAGGACTCCTAAATGCCGTCTGTGAATACCGAAAGTCTTAAAGTTAGGAATTTTCTCAGTTTAGGAGTAGTAAAGTTAGTCCTAAGTTAGTTCTGTGAATTGGGCCCGAAGTCAAGGAGTCTTTGCCCTGGATAAAAGCACTGACACTTTGCTGAGTTTCGATGTAACCTTTTTATTAGCGAGGGGCAAGTGTGTCTACATTCCTCCATTACTCGTTGTGCACTTGTGCGACGCAGCGCGCAATCCCGTCAGGCCCCACGGGGTCACATGGGTCCTGACGTCATGAGTGCAGCACTAGAATGCGACACCAAATATCTCCCCTTTTATATCAACAACATGAAGATAACAAAACTGTCCACACATTAGAGGTAGTCCTGCCCGCTGGGATGTGGATGGTGGCTGGGAGGGGAAATGAGTGAGGGTGTCCCGTTAGATAGGGTTACATTTCAAATTCTCTGTATTTAGTGGGATGTACCACTAACCTTACGGGTGCGAGTGCCGGAGTCCTGTCCTTTGTATGTCTCTGCCCTTTCAGGTGTGATGCATGTGTTGCTCAGTTCTCTTTGTTCGGTGCCTGAGTTGCTTGCCTCCTTGGTCTGCTGGGGTGTGCTGTGCTGAGTATTGTCTGTACTGGTACTCGACTCAGGTCGACCCCCTGTCCCCTCTTCCGAGCCGGGTCGATTGGAGTTCACTGACGAGCTGCTGTACACTGCTTCCTCTACCTCCCCGTCATAACTGTCTTCTGCCGCAGTGCTGTCCTTGACCTATCAGAGGACTTTGTTGCATTTTGCTATGCGGCAGTGTGACCAAATCTTTCAATCACTCAGGAGGGCGGAACGCGAATAGAGTTCCTGAACTTGTAGTGGTTTGCAGTATTTGCTGTCTCCTTTCCTGCCGAGTTGGCCCAACTTCACCATGACCCAGTCACCTGTTGCCAAGGAAACTTCTCGGACTCCCTGTCGCCCGTCATAGTCTTCTTTGTAGATTTTTCGTGCTTTGGCTATGTTGCCTCTTTTCTGGCCACCCCATTGTGACAAAGGTTTTGACTTTCAACAATGTGTGATCGGTGTTGTGAGCAATGTCCATTTTGTGCACTAATTCTGTTTTCGTGGTCCTCTATGAATGCGACTTGGTAGTCGTCCCATTCACTGGGCGCTGGTGCTGTCTCCATGGCAGCTGAGCGACTGAGAAAGTCTGCCACCTTGTTCTTTTGGCCCGGTCGGTATTCCACATCATACACGAAGGGCCGGATTCACAGAACTAACTTAAGACAAAATCCTAAACTTACTACCATTTTGGTATTCACAGAAGACACTTACTCATTTTGGTATTCACAGAATGCACTTACTCAGTTCGGTATTCACAGAAGTCCTAACTTTAGGACTCCTAAATGCCGTCTGTGAATACCGAAAGTCTTAAAGTTAGGAATTTTCTCAGTTTAGGAGTAGTAAAGTTAGTCCTAAGTTAGTTCTGTGAATTGTCTCGAAGTCAAGGAGTTTGAGGGACATCTTGGCGATGCACGGGGTGGCTGTGGCATGGCCGCTGGAGATTAAAACGTTTATCAGTGGTTTGTGGTCCGTGCGAAGGCTGAATCGGGAGCCCCATAGGTATTGTTTAAATTTGCTCATGGGCCAGGTGACTGCTAGCATCTCCTTTTCGATCACGCTGAATTTTTCTTCATTAGGCGGCAGCACTCGGGACACCAAGTCGATCGTGGTTTCCGTGCTGTCAGTGGAGCATTGTGTCAAGACAGCTCCCAACCCCTTGTCGGTCGCGTCCGTGGTCTGGATGCTGGGGGCTTGACAGTCGAAGCCCTGGAGGCGTATTGCCTCGCAAATGTCCCATTTGATAGTTTCGAATTCTTGGTTGAAGTCAGGCGTCCAACAGAAGCTGGCTTTGTCTTTCAAGAGTTGTCGCAGGGAATGGGTTCTCGTGGCAAAGTTGCGGACGAACTTGCTGTAGAACTCTGCCAGTCCGAGGAATGACCTGCTGTCTTCTTTGGTACGGGGCTGGGGTGCTGTTTTGATCACCGCCAAGTTAGCTCATTTGGGAAATATCCCTGTTTCTCCTTTTTCATGTCCTAGGTATGTCACTGAGCACAGTCCAAATTTACATTTAGCGAGTTCAGCAGTGAGGCCGTTGGCAGACAGGGTGCGTAACACATCTCGGAGGGTGGCATCGTAGTCTTCTCTGGACTTTCCCGTGATCAGTATATTGTCTTAGAAATACAGCACATTTTTGATCGACTTGAAGAGCTTATGCATGAGTTTTTGGAACACTGATGCCGCTGATGCCAGTCCAAAGGGCAGGCGACGGAATCTGTAGCAGCGAATGGTGTGATAAAGGAGGTCCGTTTCCGACTGGTTGGGTGGAGTAGGATCTGGTGGTAAGCCACCGTGAGGTCAATTGTTGAGAACCACTTGATGTCTTTGGTTTGAGCCAGAAGGTCGCTGATGCGTGGCATGGGGAATTTGCCTACGAGGATATTTTTGTTTAATTCTCGAAGGTTAATGCATAGGCGCACCTTACCGTTGGGTTTCCGCGCCACGACCAGTGGCGCCACCATTCGGGGCTTTCTATGGGTTCAATTAGGCCACTCTCTTCAAGGCGTTGTCCGCTTCTCAACAGTTGAAAGGGATGTTGTGCACTTTATGGCTGACGGGTACAGCCACTTCTTTCAGAACAATCTTGTGCATAAATTGGGATGGTTGGCCTATGGTGCCTATGAAGACGCTGGGAAAGTCTTTTCTCAACGTGTCCTCTACAAGGGTGAGCGGCTCATCGGTCATGAGGACTTTAATGTTGCCACTGGGATTGAGTTGGATGCCCAGGGCACCTTGGTCAGCCCACCCCAGGAGCGATGGGCCTTTCTCTGCAACATACAGTTGGCCTGTGGCCACTCTGCCTTTGAACTCAAATGTGAGGGGTCTGAACCCCACCATGGAGATCTTCTCGCTGGTGTAAGTGACTGGGTGTATGTCTGTGGGGTGGAGCTGGGGTCCTATGGTGTCGGCAAATTCTGAGTGCCAGAAGGCCTTTTGTATTATGGTGAATGGGGAACCTGAGTCCGCCACCATTGAAACCTGGACGCTCCCATTGGTCACTGTGCACGATAGTTTCTTCTTGGCGTTGCAGTCAACGCCCCAAACCTGGTCGTCCACACATAGTATGCAGTCGTCATCTCGATACCCTTCTCCCTTGTCGGGTTTAGAGTTGTACATGATGCATTTCACTGACATGTTTCTGGGTCTTCTCCTGCAGGCTTTCCCGAAATGTCGTACTATACCACAGAAGGAGCACTTGACGCGATACGCCGGGCAATGTTTGTCATTGGCCATGAGGGCGGAACTGCCGCATCTGTAGCATGAACCTTTCTTATCTCCCGTGGTTGTGCCCTGTGCCGTCGGAGTACGAGTGGTTCACCTGGTCTGGCAATAGGGTGTGGGAGCAGGCAGCTTGTCTCTTGACCCAGAGACGTCGCTAACTTTGCAGACTGCAGGTTTTGCCTCTGCTTCTTTCTTGGCAGCGGCGGCACATCGTTTTGAGAGTTCAGCCTTTTTGACGATGGCTATGATCTCATGGAGAGGAGCTTCTCCACTCACCCACAACTTTTCCTGAACGTTGGTGCTTGTCGTGCGCATTATTATTTGATCCCTTATTAAATCGTTGTGCAAGTGCCCAAATTTGCAGTTTATCGCTAATTTTTTTATTGCAGCCACGTAATCGTTCACTGTTTTCGTGTCATTCTGTTTCCGTTGGAAGAAGGTGTACCTATCAATAGCCGTACAGATGACTGGCTGGTAGTGGGTGTCTAAGTCCTCCAATCCATGTTGGAACACATCCACCTCGGTCGGCGCTCGCGGAGTCGTAAACACGCAATCCTTCAGGTCCCAAGTTGTGCAGTAGAATCTTCTTCCTGCGTTTGCTGGAGAACTCTTCCTCCCCTTCATCCTCCAACGCCGACAAGTAGTTTAGGAAGTACCCCTTCCAGTCTGCCCACTTCATTGCCTGTTCCCCTGGTTTCGGGAGGAACAACACCGGGTTTATGAGGGAGAAGGTCTGGGCACACATGGCAATAGGTTGGGTGCACCCACGAGACGGAGAACTCCCTGGACGTGGACACAAGCTATTTGGCCTTCAGGAGAGCAGGAGACGAGGCTCGCTGGACATTATGGAGGGTAGTAGCTTGTTCTAGACGCTGCTGTTGGTGGGGGCGCTGTGGTGAAGGTGTTTGCGTAGTGGCCCTTCATGGGCTCAGGCATGCAGGACCTCCTGGGTAATTGGAGAGGATTGTGCCTTACATGCCCCAGTGGCAGGCTGTGACCGCTGGCAATGGGGTTGCTGGGCAATGCCATGCGGGAGGATGCTGGCACCACCTGGTGGGCAGTTCCTTGCTTTGCGGGTACGTGTGTGGCCTGCTGGCTGCTGTGACTGGCTATCAGCAGCGGAGCGCCGGCATCTTACCGCGCTCTTGATGCTTGTGAACAGCTTGCGGGGATCAAAGGCTGGTATGCTCCGCCGTGTGGCAGCTGCGTGACGTCACTCCCCCTCTCTCGTAGTTGGCGCCGGCAGTGCGCGGCAATCCAGGAGTGCGGCCGGAAGCTGAGGATTTCGTGGCAGCCAGGACTGCAGGTCAGAATTCGCTTGTCGACAATTTTTTAGTGTCTTTGCCCTAGATAAAAGCACTGGCACCTTGCTGAGTTTGGATGTAACCTTTTTATTAGAGAGGGGCAAGTACTCTCTACCATTCCTATGTGACTCTTAGAGTATATCCATTCGTATCCCTTCCCTATGTATATAGAGATAACTCTAATCACTAGTATATGCAGTAGACCTTTGTACTCTTTACCATTCCTATGTGACTCTTAGAGTTCATCCATTTGTATCCCTTCCCTATGTATATAGAGATAACTCTAATCACTAGTATATGCAGTAGACCTTTGTACTCTCTACCATTCCTATTTGACTCTTAGAGTATATCCATTCGTATCCCTTCCCTATGTATATAGAGATAACTCTAATCACTAGTATATGCGTAGACCTTTGTACTCTCTACCATTCCTATATGACTCTTAGAGTATATCCATTCGTATCCCTTCCTTATGTATATAGAGATAACTCTAATCACTAGTATATGCAGTAGACCTTTGTACTCTCTACCAGTCCAATGTGACTCTTAGAGTATATCCATACGTATCTCTTCCTTGAGTGACTTTACTATTTGTACATTTGCAATTTTTCTTTCTGTGTGTATCTCTTCCTTGTGTGACTTTACATCTTGTACTTTTGCAATTTTTTCTGTTTGTATCTTTTACGTAATGCATGTAATCCTTAGTCCATATGTTTTGCAACTGGTTCTTATGTAAAGCGCTCTGAAACTACCTGTGTGTGTGTGTGCACGCGCGCGTGTGTGTGTGTTAGGTAGAGATAACCTGATCTACATAATGAAGTAGGAATGTGTGAGCTAAAGTCCTTTGTGTTTTTTTCTAATGTTCATTTGGTTTCATTTTATGACCGCTGAAATTACCATAATTCTGCCACATGAGGTTTATATGCTGATTGTACATGATAAGTCACCTCTTACTGTAAAATATTAACAGTTGTGTCTCTCTACTGTTTCCAGCGGCTTGGTTGAGGGTTCCAGGGACCCGGGTGAGCGTTCCAGGGGCCTGGGTGACGGCTCCAGGGGCCTGGGTGAGGGTTCCATTGGCCCGGGTGAAGGTTTCAGGGTCCCGGGTGAGGGTTCCAGGGCCCAGGTGAGGGTTCCAAAGGCCTGGGTGAGGGTTCCAGGGCCCTGGTTGAGGGTTCCAGGGACCCGGGTGAGCGTTCCAGGGGCCTGGGTGACGGCTCCAGGGGCCTGGGTGAGGGTTCCATTGGCCAGGGTGAGGGTTCCAGGGGCCCGGGTGACGGCTCCAGTGGCCTGGGTGAGGGTTCCAGGGCCCTGGTTGAGGGTTCCAGTGGCCCAGGTGAAGGTTTCAGGGTCCCAGGTGAGGGTTCCAGGGCCCAGGTGAGGGTTCCAGAGGCCTGGGTGAGGGTTCCAGGGCCCTGGTTGAGGATTCCAGTGGCACAGGTGAGGGTTCCAGGGCCCTGGTGAGGGTTCCAGAGGCCTGGGTGAGGGTTCCAGGGCCCTGGTTGAGGGTTCCAGTGGCCCAGGTGAGGGTTCCAGTATATTTATATACCTGCAGGTTAGACTTTCTCTGGCAGGGCTGTCTCACTCATAACACTCTGAATCTCGGTGAGCCTAACTCACACTAGAGAGGACTGAGGGGCACTCGGCCATTCTCCCGTTCCAGCCCCTGATGGTTAAGAGATCAAACCAGGTGTGCACCCCCAAAAGTGGGAGATTCAGGGCAGTGGACCCGCAGGAGTCGGTCGTGCATGGTGCTCGCACCTCCATCGCAAAGCACGCATTCTCTCATTCACCCTTGAATAGGGTCTCTTCATCACCTGCTAATGTGACGCTAGTGTGAGGGTGTGTGTCTGTGCACATATGTGGCCGGATGTATGTCAATTGCTCAGGGGGGACTTAAAATGCCTGTATGTCTTTTGTTTGTGAACATAGGTGCATGCACTTGCATGGGGGACCTCTATGTCGTTTGGGGCCTTTAGAAATGTCTAAGTCACATGCGCACCTCATACCGTTGCACTGTGTGCTCTTGTACAATTACCAAATCTCGGTTTTACAAAGTCATGTATCACAGTATCAACCTGCGAAAGTATCGAGTGCACAATATCGACTACTATCCCTTTTAGCCCCTCATGTGTGTTCTTCCTACTGGTAGTGGATAAAGCGCTCTAACACCTTCGGGTAATGTTAGAGTGAAATTTGGGGGGGGGGCTAATTCTTCCAGCAGCAAAGCCTCGTTAACAAGTAAATAGTATTTTAAAGACCTGTGAAGTACTCGGGTGCGGCTAGGTGTGTGCCTTGGAGGTTGTCTCAGCTCGGGCTGCCACACACAACGGGGGGGGGTGTTGGGGGGCGGGGGGGGGGGGGGGGGGGGTGGGCCCTTTGAGCCCAATGGGCGTTTCACGCTGGCTGCAGGTCGCTTTGCGGCCCATTCCCCCACACCCGGTTTAAGGCATGCTGCTGTGTGAGTCTTTTAGATAGGGCTGGGACTGCGCCTTCAGTCTGGCAGCTGTACAACCCCGGCTTCGGGGACAGGCCCCATTAAAAATAAGTGCCACAATTATCCCTAATACCTGCATCGTGGCCACTCCGGCTTGCCTGATTCCGAGGGCCTTTCGGACACCTTTGTTTAAATAAAAGATCAAAGCGCCGCGTGCGCCTAATGATGCTTCTCTGCGCGGAAAGGCTGCAATCAAGTCCCCTCGCCCCACACGAAGATTAAAGTGTTTCTCCTCACAAAGAAAGAATTTATAGGAAATCACAGGAAGAAAGACGACTCCTTGACCCCGGGGTTCTTGTTGATTGCTGAGCTTGACACACTTAGAGATAACAAAGAATGCTTTTTTAAAAACATCTTAATACACTTGGTTTGTTCCTCTGGCTCTCCGTAGCGCGGACCTTGAGACGGACAATGCCGGGGTCTGAAGGATCCTCCGTGGAAGGCGGGAGAAGCTGCGGCTCGCTTTTGGAGTTCAGCGAGAGGACTTAAACTCACTTCCTGCCTTACACTCCAAAAGCATCCTTCATTAAACAACACACTCATCCTGGGTGTATCGCTCCATACCGACTCCCTCCCCTGGCCTTTCCGCGTGTTCTGACTCCCCAGCAGGCCCAGCTCCAGGAATTTTTATTTGGGTGGGCCAATGGTACATTCGGGTGGGCCACTGCGGCAGTCGCGGCCGGCATGACTCGCGGGGGGAGGATGAGGGGGGGTTCACCCGGTGCAGGGGGTTCACGCGGGGTTTTAATTTAATAATTATTATTATTAAAAAATGTAGCTTGCCTTTCCCCCTGCCGGGTCCCACGTCTTCTCGGCTCCTGCTCTCCTGCCTCTAGCAGGAACAGGATGCAGACAGCCAGGCTCCCTCCCCAAAGCTAATCACAACACTGCAAACAGTGTTGTGATTGGTCGGGACGCCGCCCAGCCAGGGGCTTATGTGGAGGCATGTTCTCATTGCCGGCTGCATTGCAGCCAATGCAGCGTATATGGAGAAGGACAGAGTGGGCATACCTAGTTTGGGTAACCCCAGATGGCCAACCAAACAGTCTTTGTGCACTCATGACCTTACTGCTAATTAAATAAACAAAAAAATGAAAGGGCATGACAGGGCCGGCTTTTAGCACTAGTGCAAAACTCTTGTTTGGCGCCCCACCAATGACCTCTTTCGCTGTAGATACCATTAGTACCATCCTAACAGTGCCCTTCATCCGTCTGTAGCCCCTCTCTCATGTGCATTTCATTTGTTGTATAGCGCTACTCATACCAGTGTAGGGTGTCACAGTACTTCACATCACACACACATTATACAGAGATAATTTATTATGCAAGTAGGTATATCAGTTATAGGGAATGTCACATAAGCCAATGAGGATTAGAAGGAGTAGGACTCACGTCATCCATACTGGTGGGCTGTATATTTTAAGAGGGTATGGTCTGGAGAAGCACAAACTCAGGATTTAAAGTACCCCAAAGGTTGGTGGGTTGGCTTTACTAATAAAAATGTATATCTGCCCAAGCTAACTCTTTTTAGCAACATTAGAATAATGAAAGACTGAGGAAGTTCTAACTATATCGCAACACAAACAAAAAGTGAAGTTCTAACTAAACCACTTGTTTTTTCTTATACAAGGCTGCTGGAATTATGAGATTCTGCAGCCGTGACGTTTTTGACATAATTATGTATTTGCCACAAAATCAACCACCTTCAGTTTAACATGCTGCTCTAAAAAACAATTGCTTGAAGCTCAAATGGATCAAAAGTCACTAAAAAACATGGTGACGTGTTTGCGCACATTGGAAGCCCTTTTCAAAAGGTAACTGGCCAACTTTCAGTGGCTTATTTCTGTATTTGGCTGTTAAAATGGTACTAATGAGGTGAAATCTTTGCCCAGACAGTACTACCAAGTAAAAAAAAAATCAAAATAATTAACTTATACTAGTTAAAATGTGCCGCATTGTACTGCATAATTTGTCTTAGGTGCTCCCCTGACACTTCATTCCATTGGTCCTGATCACATACTCAATCATTGTGTGGCCACCAATGTTATACAGTGTTTATTACAATTTTAGAATAATACCCTACATATTCACATTGGTTTCAGTTACATGCTGGGACCGTAAAACTACATAAATACATATGTCACGATTATGCACTGCACCCATCCTGGATTCAATTTTGTGACTCTGTTCTCATACGGACATCTTCGGGGATCACATTAACCAAGTTTCATAATGTGAAGATGTGTGTGTCCCATCAATTAGTTTAATGTGCATTTATTTAACACCTCTTCACTTGTAGGTATGAGCATTATTTTAAGTGCAGTTGCCGAACGTGTACATTCAACAAAATACTTATAAAATATTGTGCTGTTTTTAGCAAAACTGTTGACTTTGCCACCCCAAGGTTCAGGATCACAGCTGCCATACTTTGCATGACACGTCAACTGTCATGTAAATGAAGACAGCCTGGAAACGCAAAAAAAACCAAATGTTGCTCTTCCAGGCCATCTTCATTCTTAACTACTTAAAGCGGCATTTGAGCCCTCCTGGGACTGCAGCCACTGACCCACAATTTGAAGACCTCCGCCCTAAGGCCAGGGCGGGAGCTCCCAAAACATGCTGTGAATGCTGGGTTTGGTCCATTGTCAATCTATATGTGACAATGGGCCGCGATAATCTGTGCAGGGCTGCGCAGAGCCTGCAGCAGCCCCTTAAATTTCGATCAGGAGAGCCAGCCTGAACACTGGTGGGGGTAAAAAACGGCTCACATCAAGCCTCGGGCCAAGGCTCATGTTTGGGTGGGCCTGGCCCACCCGGCCCACCCTCTAGAACCGGGCCTGCTCCCCAGCCACTTTCATAGGAGAGAGGATGTGGCATTTTGGCCGGAGCTGCCGACTTTGGAGCTGGGTATCCACGTTCCAGCCTCGGCGTGGGCTCAGCACCCTGTGATTCTGGGCAAATCACTTAATCTCAATCAGTGCTTGAAATGGAAAAATAGAAGTGCAGGTACTCTGTACCAGAGTACCTGCTTACATCTGAGAAGTGCCTGTACTCTCCAATTAAAAGTATAGCATTTCTCTTGAGAGGCGCCGGTACACTCTGTCTCTAAATAAATAAGTGCTGGTACTCCGTACCGGACAGTACCGGCCCAATTAAAGCACTGATCTCAATGTTTAATTTGAGCCGGTGGTTTCAGGTGCTCGGCACTGGCACTTAAAAATCAGCACCGGCCCTTGGGGACAGCCTGCCACAAGGTGGTGCTGTCTAGGTAATTTAGAGATGACCACCAAAATAGTAATGCTATATGGATTAAAAACAGGGCACAAGTTGGGGGTAAAAATGGGTGGACGGCGCCTGCCCACTATTTTCACAGGTTGGACACTGTCCACTCTGTCAAGAAGTTGAGCCCCACTGAAAAATATGCTGAACTGGATCGGTGTAATTTCCAAACACCGGGACACTTTCAGCAGCGCCTGCACGTAGTCTGCTTTAGATCCACACAACCTGCAGGCCGGGACCAGGCTTCCTTATTTTAGACTCTTGCTGGGTCCATAACAAAGACTCAATATGAGGGGTCATCTGACCTCCTTTTGTGAGTCTTCTGGCTGGGAGCAGTCAGGAGCCTCACACCTGATGCAAATGAAGCAGTGGGGAAACAAAGGCTCACACCTTGTTAGCACTTCACACATACTTAATAGAGGCCGCTTTCACTTTGTTCAGTCCCTGTTTGCAAGATATGCATGAAGTGTAAGAATGTCAGATGCGTTGATCTTTTCCTGTATTTACACAAAATAAATAGCATTTATATAGAGCTTACTACCCCTGAGGAGGCGTTGAAATAATTAAAGTAACACTATTTTTTCTTGTAAAGCACCATGGGTAGAGGACGTTTATGCTGACAAAAGGCAACACTGTTTTATGTGTAGTGTACAAAAGTGTGAATCTTCTGCCTAAATCAGGAGGGTTTCCCTGTATGCTCGAAATGTGCTCCAATGAACTCATGATAGACATGTTAAACACATATGTGAGGGCTTAGGATCTAATGTCACTTCTTGTGATGCCACTTCCTGTGAAGTCACATGCCGTGATGTCACATGCCATGATGTCACACGCCGTGACGTCACGCACCGTGATGTCATGCACCGTGATGCCACTTGCATTCTGATGAACTAGATTAATCCCCCCACTTCTTGTTGACCTGCTCCCCGTCAACAAGAGGATAATCGTCAAGCTCCTCACCCACGCACCCAATACCTGGCCAGTTTACCTCAACAGATGACTCAGCTTCTACACCCCCACCTGCCAGCTCCGCTCCGCCGACCTCGCCCAAATTGTCACACTTGTAGGAGTGTGATGGTTAGTAGTCGTGGTGGTAGTATCATTGGCAGTATAGCAGAGCAATGTGTGGAGCAAGCTGCAGTGGCCTCCTGAGAGCCATGGCACTTATTTTGTCATCTCCCCGTCCCCTCCCAAAAATTAAATGTGTGCTTGTGGAACGTAACTGGTGCTCATGTAAACTCTCCAATACCTTCAGTTCAAGTTCGCGCCTTATAAATCTGAAACAAAAAAGTTTAGGGGTCGCATGGGCTAACTGCTGCGGCCTCTGGCTTGCCCATTGCCTACTCTGACCCTGCCTTTGCAAACCATGCCCTCAGAGATGGCAAAATCAGTTCTAACAAGCATTGGCTTAGCCAATAGGTCTCGCTTTTGGGACCTTATAAGGGTTTAGCCATGCAACTCTCGATGTTGTTTAATCAAGGATATTGTGCTGGATAACTAAACGCTTATAATGTCCTAAAGGCGAGGCCTATCGGCTATACATTGGGGGGCCTTATAAGTGTTTAGGTAGAGCTATTGACTTTGCCAATGTTTCTAAGCTGTGCAGTAGAGAAGTGTGGCTGTTTGCAGGATGCTAGAGGGCTCCCATGTGTTTCGTCCTCGTGCAGGGTGCTTCCTGGTAGCGAGGGGTGAGCACCCGGACCTGCCGCTGCTGGATGTGTTTTCATGGGCCTTATGTTCACAGAGTAAGGAGCCAGTAAATGATACGGCAACAAGAAGGTGGAACAGTGGCCGAGGAGAGACAGAAGACTGAGAACCAAGAGAAAAGCAAACAGGACGTGCCACTTTAACTAACTTTTGATCTTTGGCTAGAAACATTTTATTTTTGTTGAAATCTGTGAATTATGTAACAGATGTTGCATTATGTGGCGATATGGTATTATAATGATAATGATGTAAACACCGTGGCCTCAGCATCCCATAATTCCAGTGGCCTTTCTCACAGGACGGGTAATCAGCCTATGTTCATCTTTCGTGTTCATATTAGCACAGGAAGTGGAGTGGGTAACATTACCCACGCTCCTCTGCTACTCTGAATTCTTTGCTGCTTTGTGTCAAGGCAATCACTCACCCCCCATTTCTACAAGAACCCCGTTCCCAGAAGTCCATGGGATTGTACATGCCCGTGAACAGATTCCTGGAGAGCTGGGTTGCCTTCTCTCTCTCCTCCCGTTGTCTGGCCTCTGACCCTACAAGGCTCTGATTGGAAAAGCTGCCCTTCCTGATGTGGTCCCCCAGGGGCGCCTGCGAGGGCAAAGGTGAGGCAGGGGGTACCCCTCAGTGTGGAACACCGCTCCTCGGGGAGCTGGCCTGTAACTACGTGGGCCAAGGATGAAAACTGCCACTTGTTGTTTTGGTGTTTTGTTTTTATTTAAAGGTTAACATCTAAGCTTCCAGGAGTACTTGGGATACACAGCGCAGCCCGAACCCCACCTCCCATCGCATAAAGCAAGCTCGTCTGCGCACGTCCGCGCCGAGTCCGGGCCTAGGGCCAGTCCCCCTGCATCCCGGCCCTCAGATCCCATACACTACAGTGCTGAAACCCTCCATAGCCTCAGGTCATCTACCAGCATCTGTAGTCGACATAGTTATCAAGCTGACACCCTGCCGCAAGCCTGCCCCAAATGCCATTACCCCCTCAAACCCAAAATAACTACTGAACCGCTGCACGACTTCCGCATGTTCTTATTGAACTGCCGTTCTTTACCTAAACACAGGGCTGAAATTGCGCTTTTAATAGAGGAACACACACCACACATACTGTTTTTAACAGAAACCTGTCTCTCCTCTGATACCGACCCAGCGGTCATAGGCGCTCTTCCACTAGGTTTCCAAATCTCTCGGCAAGACCAGCCTAAAGGGAGAGGAGGAGGCCTGGCGATCATTCATAAAGAACAGCTTCACTGCTGAGTTGTCCCTGAAACCATCCCGGACTGTGAGAGCCTCGCCTTTAACATTGAACTCTCACCTAACAGCTGCTTCTCAGGCACTCTTATCTACCGCCCCCTCGGCCCCCCAAAGCAGTTCCAAGTCAGTCTACCCTTAAGCGTGGCTGAATGACTCAGCACTACATCCAACTTCACCCTGCTAGGCGATTTTAACCTTCATTTCGACTCATTTTTAGATCATACAGCCTCGACCTTAGCAGATGATCTAGCAGCTCTGCAACTTACCCAACGTGTCACTACTCCCACCCACGTGAAGGGCCATTTGCTGGACCCTGTTTTCAGCAACTGCTCTGATCTTCTAACAAGTTCACCTATCCCCCTGCCCTGGACGGACCACTTCTTGGTCCCCATCAGCTGGACTGCGCTTAAACTCTCACCGCCCGTACCTATCATGAGATTCATGCGGGCCTAGTCCCGCCTAGCAGTTGACAACTGGGCTGGCAAACTTGCTAGTAATCCACCCCTTATTAACGATGACCCCTGCCTAGCCAACCAGGCATATGTTAACTGGATTACCCAATCTCTAGATGTCACACTTCCCAAAAAGAAAATTACGCTTAAGCGCTCCCACAAAACTACACCGTGGTACACGGAGGCTCCCAGGGACAAGAAACGCCTTTGCAGGAAATCGGAGACGATGACGTTCTGATTACTCTGCAGACAGTAAAACCCGCTACCGAGAAGCCATCAGTGAATATAAAACTCTAGTAAAAGCGGCCCAGGCTACATACTTTTCCGAGAGAATTCTGCTTGCAAAGTCTAAACCCAAGGAAATTTTTCAAATCGTTAAAAATCTAATGAAACCTTCCCCCAGCCTGCAGGCGGATAAGTCCACTATCCACTGCAATAATGTTGCCGAATTCTTTCATCAGAAAGTAAACACTATCTACTCAGCCTTTCCCCCCAAAAACCTCACCCCCTTAGCCCCACCTTTGGATCCCACAACTTCCCCCGCCAGTCAACACCTACCCACGCTGACTCACTTCCCTCCTTTGGATCTCGCTACCCTTGAATCCTTAGCACGGAAAGTAAAAACCGGATCCCCTGATGACCCAGCCCCGCAAGACATAATAATGGCAGCCTCGCAGACCACTCTGCCCATAATAAGGGAGGTTTTAAACACTTCCATCTCCTCTGGCACTGTGCCGACCGTATAGAAGCAGGCCATGGTCAGATCTTTATTGAAAAAGCCTAATTTAGACTCTACTGACCTGAGTAACTATCGACCCATCTCCCTGCTCCCATGGGCGAGCAAGATCCTGGAAAAATATATAAATCAACAGCTGGCAAACTTCTTAGAAGACCACCACTTACTGGATCCCACCCAGACGGGCTTCAGAGCGAAACACGGGACTGAGACCGCCCTCCTCATGGTTACTGAGGAAGCCAGAAAAATCTTGGATCAAGGAGGATCAGTGGCAGTGATCCTCCTTGATCTCAGCGCGACTTTTGATACGGTCAGCGACGACACCCTGCTGCACCGTATGTCCCGGGCCGGGATCAAGGACAAAGTCTGGTCATGGTTTAAGTCCTTCTTAGAGGACAGATCCTTCCGAGTGTTCGAGGGCGAGTCTGTGTCCACAAGCAAACCTCTGAAATGCGGAGTCCCCCAGGGCTCCTCTCTAAGCCCTGCACTTTTTAACCTGTACATGAGGCCACTGGCTGATGTCGTCCGCCCATTTGGGGTTAAGATCATCTCTTATGCGGACGACACGCAGCTGGTGGTCTCACTGACGCAGGAAGCCAACCTGCCTGCACCAGGCGGGCTTAGAGAGTGCCTAGAGGAGGTGAAGTCCTGGATGTCCCTATCGTCCCTAAAACTGAATGGGGACAAAACCGAGGCCCCCCAGATCTCAGCCTTCCCGCCTCCCTGTGGCCGCCTTGTCTGGGTACCCCTCCAACTCCAAAAAACAATATTAAGAGTCTCGGAGTCTGGTTGGACAGATCTCTGTCCTTTAACATACAAGCCACAAAACTCTCAGCCACCTGTTTTGGCATCATGAGGATGTTAAAGAAAATTCTCCTTCTCCTCCCCATGGAAGCCAAACAGGTAGCCATACTGGGCTTAATACAGTCACGCCTTGACTTCAACAATGAGCTCTACCTCGGCGCCCCAGAATACACTCTGAGTAGGCTCCAGATAGTGCAGAACTGTGCAGCACGCATTTTGCTCGATCTCCCCCGCAGACAATCAGTGAGGGCCGGACTGGTAAGCCTCCATTGGCTACCAGTGCGCCAGAGAGTTATGTTAAAGGCAAGGTGCATAGCACACCAGGCCTTCTGGAACACTGGCCCCAGGATTACTCGTGACCTAATTACCCACTATACTCCCAGCAGAAGCCTCCGCTCCAGTCAGACCTTCCTTGCAATGGCCCCCAGAATAAAAAGATCCAGATCCGGAGGTAGGACGTTCTCCTATAATGCTGCCAGGGCCTGGAACGCCCTTCCGCTGCATCTCAGAGCCAACCCCAATCTCTCTGCGTTTCGCAAACAGCTGAAAACCTTTTTATTTCATCCGGCCTAACTAACTCTTACCTAGCCTCCCTTTTGGGCTATCTTGCGGGTTCATGGTACTCTTAGCGCTTGGACGCCTCCGGGCAGCAATTCGCGCTCTATAAATTCACATCCTATTCCTATTCCTATTCCTAAATCCCTTGGTGTCTT
Organism: Lissotriton vulgaris; assembly: GCF_964263255.1. Classification (NCBI taxonomy): domain Eukaryota; kingdom Metazoa; phylum Chordata; class Amphibia; order Caudata; family Salamandridae; genus Lissotriton; species Lissotriton vulgaris. Next base: position 38,854,652 of record NC_141694.1, on the reverse strand, counting down.
TTTCTTGGCCCGCAGGATAGGCTAGAACTGACCAGTCAGGGCGGGGTGAACTCGTGAGGCAGGGCTATTGAGGCACTTGCGAGGCGGGTGGAATGAGTACTCGGAGATTGTGGCACTCTTGAAGCGGGGAGACTGAGGTACGCAAGACGGGTAGATTGAGGCACTCGCTAGCCTGGGAGATTGAGGTACATGGATCTCCCAGGCCTCGTCGTGTAGCGCCTGCACACGTTGCAGACTTCGAGGAAGAGTGGGCTCGTATGCGCCAGCGCCGTCTCCGGCTCCCAGTTTTGCAACAATGGGTTTTGTGGGTTAGGAGTAAAATGAGGAGCCCCAAGGAGGTTGCCAGAGCAATGGGTCTTTGAAGAGATTCTTGGGTTAAGGCAGTGCATCCTGCGCCTGGCAGCCCCGAGTCTGCTGCCACCTGATAAGGGGCAGCGAGGCCAATCCTGCCGTGAGGTGCGTGTATCTAATCCTGCTGCGTGAATAATGCTTATGCGTGGTATTAGAGAAGGGGCACAGACCTCCGATAGACCATGCTGGGATAGGCAGGGGCGTGTGGTTCTCAGGCCTAGAATGGCCGGGACCCTCAGGCTGGACAGAGGTGCCCTGGATGAGCCGAGTGTAGCTCATGCCGTGCCGGTGCATCATCTGGGATGCGTTCATGGTTCCAGTAGTGGGTGACTCGTGCAAAGCACAGCTGATGCACGTGGAAGCCGGTGTGTGTTTGCAGCGCTGAATAGACAGCGGAGTTAGAAGAAGACGGGGCATATGGGGTGAATAGGGAATGGGTAGTAGAAAGCTGGAAAGGGCGAGGGACAGTACAGAGACGGAGAGAAAAAAGCAAAGAGATGCCGCTGAGGATCGGAAAGAGCCGTAAAAGGGAGATAAAGTGGCGCGCTGAAAGTTTTAATAACAAGGAGCATGCAGCACGCACCACACCAGCTGGCCAGACAGCAGGGACCCCAAGGCCTAAGTAAGGTGCCGGGCCACCTCCAGCACCTGTGGCAATGGAAGAACAGGCAGTATTTTCTGACTGCAGCACCTATGGATAGTAGGGAAGTCCAGACCAGGAAGACGAGGCCCAAGGGCTATGCAGGCAGCTACTCTACATTTCAAATTTGCAGCAAGGTCCGGTTGTTGCACATATGGTGGCACCCTGAATGTACCGGTAGCTGCTCAGCGCAGCAGGGGGATCTCTTGGGCCCAGCCCCCGTCCCAGGAGGCTTGACTGCATCTCAGCACGCTGCCCGTGGGCCCACCGCTAAACCAAGCATTTCCCTGTCAGGATCATGCCTGCCGTCCCACCAGGGCTGCTCCTCACCTCTGCAGTTCGTAGCAGCCACGTCCCGTAGCCAGTTTCCACCGACGGCGATGCGGCATGCATTTGGTTTGCAGCAGAGACTGGGTCCTCATTCACGGGCCGCCACCACCACCGGCAGCCCCCAGGGAGTCAGATTGGGCCAAGCACGGCTGGGGCAGGTGCAGGCAGTCTCCCTCTAGCGTGTCTGGAGGTCATCTCCTCCCCTGGCATCAGAGAACAACGTCACACATTTTTACAGGCAGATGGTGTCCCAATGTCAGCAGTATATCGGGATTGCCCGGTCCAGGCCAGGGAGCTCGCCTTTGAAGCGGGTGCCATTTTCAGCAATTAGCCACACCCCTGCCAATAAAAAACAAGCATTGGCCGCGCAGCAGTAAAGCTGCACGGCCAATTACAACACATTTCCACAGCAACATCTAATTCGCCGTACACAACCGAAGATGCACAAAAATAGCACTTGTCACACACACTGTTGAGGGCAGGACTTCAGATACACACACAACGCATGAGCAGAACAAAACCACACGTAGCCTAACCACAGAAACAGCAGGGGGAGGGGGCCTGCCGATTCCCTCGCGGGAACCAGCAGCGATAATTAATACCATATGGCGCTGCCACTCGCAGCAACATATGGTATGAATTGGCCACTGGTTACCGCGAGGCAATCACCCCAGGTGCACGCGTTGCCATTGAAGGCAATGGAACGCGTGCACGAGTTTGCATCAAAAAGGGAATTGAAGGCTTTAGGTCTGTTTCCTATGTAGCGAATGTGCGCTGCATAGGCGAGACCTAAAAAACACAGGATGGCACTGTATTCCCAGTTTCTACTCATTTTCATTATACTATTGGCGTATAATATTATAATTTTGTGCACTATTAGTGTAATAAACAAACATTTGCAATGCAATAGGTCTTGCCTTTGGGACCTAATAAGTTTTTAGGTATGAAGCATATTATCCTGCGTAAAGCAGTTTTCAATCATCGGTCTTCACTCCTCTCCATGAAATGACATGACTCCATCACTAGGAAGAGCAAATGCAAAAAGAAACTACAGGAAATGTTTAGGACGCTCTTCAACTGCCCCGAAACATGGAGTACATGATTTCCATAAAACTCTTGAAAACAGCTCACAGGAGGACCATTAAACAAATCAAATGGGACCAACCAGACTAAAGGTGGATCAGGCTCTATATGCTATCAACACACACATATGAAACAATTCTGTACTTTGAGCAGCAAATGAACATCATCCTATAGATAAGCAACTGGTGTCTTCATCTCGTTCGCCACCTGGTATACACATCTAAAATACTTTGAGCACATTAGCTTCTCTATGTCCACCTCCAACACTTATCAAACAAGCATTGGTAATGCATCGGTTTCGCCTATGTGATAAATGAATGTCTGACATAATATCGACAGACAGAATATCGAAATGCAAAAATATCAGAGCAAAAATATCGACAGCAAAAATATCGGAATCCTATCTTCATTAAGGTAAGTACAAAAATATCGAAAAAATAATATCGTAGTACAAAAATATCGGAATCAAAAATATCGTTTTTTTAAATGTATTAATAATAATGTAAAAATAATTTTAAAATACATGTAATTTTACAAATATTAAATAAAAATATTAAAACAAAATTAAAACTAATACATGTACATTTAAAATAAATAAAACACTTAATAATTTAATGTAATTTTAATTTTTATCATATAATTTATTTGATTTAATGTAATATTTTTTTGTTTTTACCCTGTACGCCTGTACCCCAAAAACCCAAAACTGACCCTGAACCCTAAAAATATCCCTGTACCCCAAAAACCCAAAACTGACCCTGAAACCTAAAAATACCCCTTTACCCAAAAACTGAAAACTGACCCTTATCCCTAAAAATACCCCTTTACCCAAAAACTGAAAACTGACCCTGAACCCTAAAAATACCCCTTTACCCAAAGACTGAAAACTGACCCAGAACCCTAAAAATACCCCTTTACACAAAAACTGAAAACTGACCCTGAACCCTAAAAATACCCCTTTACCCATGAACTGAAAACTGACCCAGAACCCTAAAAATACCCCTTTACCCAAAAACTGAAAACTGACCCAGAACCCTAAAAATACCCCTTTACCCAAAAACTGAAAACTGACCCTGAACCCTAAAAATACCCCTTTACCCATGAACTGAAAACTGACCGTGAACCCTAAAAATACCACTTTACCCAAAAACTGAAAACTGACCCAGAACCCTAAAAATACCCCTTTACCCAAAAACTGAAAACTGACCCTGAACCCTAAAAATACTCCTTTACCCAAAATTAATTAATATTATTTAATTACCAATTAATTATTAATTAACAACAACAATAAAATAAATATATTAGCACATTTGCTGTAATTAATTTAATTTAATAATTAATATTATTTTTCCCAATTAATTAATTAATAATAACAATACATTATATATAAAAAAATTACTATAATTAATGTAATTAAATAATTAATATTAATTAATTACCAACTAATTAATAATTATAAATATGTACAAAATTATATTAATTATTTAACTAATTAATAGAAATTAATTACCAATTAATTATTAATTAAAATATGTACAAACATATATCAATTAATTGATTATTATTAAATTACTTCCCACCCTATTCCCCTATAAACCCATAACCCGCTACAGAACATATTTATCAATTAATCAATTAATTAAAAATTATTTCTCAATTAATTAATTAATAATTCCTACAAATTAAAAATTAATTTAACATAATTAAATTACTTCCCACCCTATTCCCCTATAAACCCACAACCCGCTACAGTAGTAAAAGACAATATTTAATTAAATTACATTAAAAATAAATAATAAAACATAATAAATACAATATAATATACACTAAATTTATTTAAAAATTGATATTAGTAACATCGAAGTTATTAATATCGATATTATTGACATCGATATTTACAACTTCGATATTACTGATATCATACCAATATCGATATTAAGACTGTCGATATTACTTACCTTCGATATTTTGTCCCATCGATATTTAAAGTTCGATATTTTTGTATATCGATATTTAAAAATCGATATTTTGTCTGTGTACCGTGATAAATAAAGAGCTGTTTTCATCAATCATCGTCCAGCTGAAAGAAAGAGCACCCTGACAGATAACACAAGAGTGGAGAGGATGTGGGGTAGCGGCCAGAGCTGCTGAGCCGAGAACTGGGGATCTCAGTACGAGTCTCGGCATCTCTGCGCAACATCCTGTGATTCTGTGCTCTTAATTTCTCCTTTGGGTCGAGTTCATGCTATATACTATAGGTATGCACACAATTGAATCTGTAGATCCATATGACTATGTAGGCCATGCACTTGACTCACAACAGCATCAATCAATCAATCAATCATAGCATTTATAAAGCGCACTAAATATCTGTGAGGGTCTCAAGGTGCTAGGGGGGGGACTGTTCGAAGAGCAGGTCTTGAGAAGTCTCCTGAAGGTTAGGAGGTCTTCGGTGTGCCACAGGCGGATGAGGAGGGTGTTCCATGTCTTGGCGGCAAGGTGGGAGAATGATCTGCTGCCGGAGGTCACTCTTCGGATGTGGGGGACGGTGGCGAGGGCGAGGTCTGTGGTGCGGAACTGGCGGGTGGGGGTGTAGAGGCTGAGTCGGTTGTTGAGGTACGCTGGTCCGGTGTTGTGGAGTGCCTTGTGTGCGTTATCGAGGAGTTTGAAGGTTATCCTCTTGTTGATGGGGAGCCAGTGCATGTCTCTCAAGTGGGGTGTGATGTGGCTGCGGCGAGGGATGTCGAGGATCAGACGTGCGGAGGCGTTCTGGATGCGTTGGAGCCGTTTCAGCATCTCAGCATTTGGCAACGTAAAAGAACAATGGGGCAGATTTACAAGCCCTTTGCAACACTTTTGTGTCGCCGTTATGTCACTTTTGTGACGCAGTAGTGGAGTAAAGAATGCGCCACGTTGTGATACATTTACAACGTGACGCATCTAGGGAGATTGTAAAGCCCTGCGCCACATTATAACTGGGTCAGGTATAATTGATGCAGGGTGGGTGTTCTACAAGATTTCACTGCACGACTTCTACAACGCCATTCCGTCAAAACCTTACACTTGCTGGAAGCAGGCGAGGAGTGACGCACCACAATAGGTATAGGCCTTCATGAGCGTTGCTGGAGTAGTGTTGTGCTTGCAACAGGACTCCAGCAATGGTTGACCTTTGCGCCAACAGATGCGTGACGCATCTGTCAATCCTTGCGCCATGGTGCACCGCATTGGGTTTTATTGTGCTACGCAAGTAAACTGACGCATCTCTGCTATAACGTAGAGATGTGTCCGTTTCATTGTAAATCTGTCCCAAAGTCACTCTTGTAAATAAATCAATAAAAAAGTTTGCACACATATATAGCGGTAGAGCAATTACTGCAACTATTTGGGCTGCGGAAGCAAAACGTCTTTCAGCCATATTTCATGCTTCAGTCTCTCTTGGTAAAAAAAACAACAACAAAAAACTGGAAGAACTAGGTACTACATATATACAAAATGTAAAAACACTATTCAATCTTCAAAGTTCTCCTCCACAGCGATAGTTAGACTGGAGCTCAACTTATCCGCAATCAAAACCTTGAATTCAATAAAAGAAAACAATTATCTGTGTAACTGTCACTGCAAAAAAGAACACATCATAGAGCTCAATTGTTGGAGACCTTGCAATTGATCCACACAGTTCTCCAATGCTTTATTTTTCAAACATCGTAGCCGCAATCCAGGAACTTAACCCCTTCCATGCTGATGACGAGCTGAGCTCGTCATGAATAAAGAAGAATAGGAATTTCCAGCACCGGGGAATAATAACCACAGCAGCGATGTGATTAATGTACTGCCATTGAAGATGCATGGGTCATGACCGGACCCACTTGCAAAAGAATCAAAAGACATTTACAGAGGGAGTCTTTTAAAATGAGGGATTTAGTTAGGCCACACTCTCTGTCGCAAATACATGGGCAACTTTCAAGAATCCTGTTTGCAACCCAGACAACAATTGTACACAGACTATAAACTGAAGGCCAACGTTAAACAATTCCATCTCCTATACATGTCACTCAAGCAATCATCTATTAACTGCTTTCCGCTCTTTCATGCCCTCTTTGGCCAGTTCATGGAAAGGGGCGACCACTCGGTCCCCCCGAACGTATGGTTGGGTGCCTCGCCTCCCGGGAAACCATTTTGGGCGGGGGGGGGGTGTCTCGGCTGGTATGCCCGAAGCGGCGTAGCCGGGGCGCGCCTTTTCCCGCCCAAGAGGGGTTGTCCTAGACACCTACTCCGATGGCCACGCCCAGTAGGCGTACCGGCGGAGGGTACACGCCCTCCTGAAGAGGAATAAAGAGAGCGGGAATCTGAAGAAGCGTCCTCTTGTTCCTGTGCTTGGAAGCTGCACCCAATCGTTGCACGTGAGCCCTCGACAGAACAAGGAGCAATTTTGAGAACTTGTAATTCTTGTGTTTCTCTTTCAGTGACTTCGAGGCGAAGGATCCAGGACCATATTGATCGACTCGGAGCGGATAATCGAAACGATGTCTGGCAAGAAGGCAGGAAAGGGTTCCGAGACAGACAAAGTGCTTCGCATGTTGGTGAACAGAATTGCGAGGATGGAACGAAGCATGGGACAAGTCCCTGCGCTTGGTCGGGATATGGCGGGCATCAAGAAACAACTGGCCGCAATGAACAAGCCGGGTAACCCAAGAAAGGTAATAGGCCCGGCATTGCCGGAAGTCGTTCCCGAGGGTAGAGGAAAGCGGGTCAAAAGGAGGGTGGGGGCAGGGGAGGTTCCGGTCCCTGAGGCACCTCCAGTTCTCCCTGCCATACCAGCCGAGGGCCCGGTATCAACCCCAGACGCGGGTCAACCGATTCCGGTTGTGATTACGCCCGCCGTCGACGAGGATATGCCTCCCGAGTTGGCCACCCAGTTGGCCGCATGGCTCAACAAAAAAGCAGGGGGTGCTACGGCGCCCGGAGACTCGGCCGAAGAGGCCAAATTACTAATGCAGCAGTTGCGGCAGTCACGAGATGCCGCGAAGGCGAATCTCCCTCTTGTCTCCCCACAGGTGACTCCGGAAGGATCGGCAGCTGGTCTTGAGAAAACGGCGGGAAAAACGACCGAACAGGGTAAGCTCGCTTTGCCAGTGGCGGGGGAGGGCTCATTGCCCTCAAGACGGGAGAGGGTGGTTCAACATATCCCGTTGGCCACGAAAGAATTGATATGGGCAGACAAGTATGTTAATATGTTTTCGTTGTTGACTGACCATCGCGAGATGGAGTATGCTAAGACACAGAAAGATTTGTGGCACCCGAGTGTCTTGCGAGCCAAAATGGCGGGATTCAGGGTGGAGGAGACAATAACGAATTGGGCCAAGGCCTTTGCAATGTTTACTGCGATTATTGGCGAACGTAAACCCGAGGTATTGCCAGAACTGTCTTGTTATCAGGCACGTATAATGGATTTTTATGAAACATATGAGGGGAATGAATGGATGGGTTACGACATGAAATTCCGTAAAGCGAAAGAGTATGATTCCTCTCTGACATGGGATTGCCTCGACTCGATTTCTTGGCAGAAGCAGCTCCTGCCTGGCGCGGCGAGGACGTCCACGTCAGGTGGGAATGGGTCGGGGTTTTCCCGCCAGCACCCCGCGGTGCCCTTTCAGGCAGGCGCCGGTGGCGATCACCAGCCGAGAACCGGCGGGAATGGTGGAAAGCGGGGGGTCTGTTGGGGCTTCAATAGAGGCAACTGTACCAGACCGCAAGGGGCATGTAAGTTCAAACATGCGTGTGCGGGTTGTGGGAATTCCTCTCACCCGGAGAGTTCATGCAGGTCAAGAAATAGCGGGTCAGGAGGTAAAGGAGGGTCCAAACAAGACTGAGGGGGATCATCGTGTACAATTACCGACTCCAGTTGATATCATGGCTATGACTCCCTGGTTGAACAAATACCCTGATTATGTCTCCGCTGGGGTGTTGAGGAAGGGATTCTTATATGGCTTCCACATCCCGGCGGGGGATTTTCTTGGGGAACCTTTTTGTAAAAACCAGCTTTCGGCACAGCATAATACAGGTGTGTTGAGAAAAAAATTGCTAAAGAGGTGAGCCTAGGTCGAGTGGCTGGGCCTTTTCAGCGCCCGCCAGTGGCGAATTTCATCTGTTCCCCGTTAGGGGTGGTCCCCAAAAAGGACCCGGGGGAGTTTAGGCTGATCCACAATCTGTCTGCTCCAAGGGGTTTTTCAGTAAACGATGCTATTGACCCAGAAGTCTGTTCGGTGCGGTACGCATCGTTCGATGATGCCGTCACCATGTTGAATCGCCTGGGCCCCGGGGCGCTGATGGCGAAATCAGATATCGATTCAGCGTTCCGGTTGCTCCCGGTACACCCACAGGATCAGCGTCTGCTAGGTTTTGCGTTTCAAGGACGTTACTACATGGATAAATGCATGCCGATGGGTTGCTCCATCTCTTGTGCTTATTTTGAGAAATTCAGCTGTTTTTTAGAGTGGGCATTCACAGAGGCCACGGGACATAGGCATGTTATGCATTACCTTGATGACTTTCTGTTCTTGGGAGCAACCGGCGACACGAAATGTGCGCAGGCGCTACAGGACTTTTGCATCCTCATGAGGGAGTTTGGGGTGCCATTGGCACCAGGTAAGACGGTTGGACCATCTACTTCACTGGAGTTTCTGGGAATTGAGCTCGATTCTGTGGAGGGATGTTTCCGTTTGCCAGTGGGAAAGGTATCTAAATTTAGGGCTTCCCTGGAACTTTGCCTTGGTAAGGCGAAAGTGACCCTGCACCAATTACAGCAAGCGGTGGGGCAGCTTAACTTTGCCTTGAGAGTGATACCAATGGCCCGCCCCTTTTCACGCTCTATTGCACAAGCTATGGTTGGTCTCAGAGAAGGACACCACCGCACGAGACTGTCTGCAGAGGTTCGCCAGGACATGCGCATTTGGTTGGCATTCCTGGCGGACTTCAACGGTCGAGTGGTGTGGAGCAAGCCGCCAGCGTCTTCGGACGAGCTGGGTTTGCGGACTGACTCGGCGGGGAGCGTGGGATTTGGCGCCATCTTTGGTAATCGATGGTCGGCGCAAGCATGGCCGACGTGGTGGCACACCAGCGGTCTCACAGGTAACATAGGGTTCCTTGAGCTATTCCCTATTTTTGTTGCTCTGATGGCATGGCCTAACGAGTTCCGAGACCGCTCGGTGGTATTCTGGTCTGATAATATGACTGTTGTCGAATGCATTAACCAACAGGCAGCACGCTGCAGATGGATCTTGAGATTGTTGAAGGAAATTGTGCTGCTTTGCATGAGACTGAATGTACAGTTCAGGGCGAAACATGTGCCGGGTGTACTGAATCATGCGGCTGATGCACTCTCTCGTTCACATATGCAGGCATTCAGGGGTTATCTACCTACAGTGGACCTAGTGGCGGCACCATTCCCCGAAGCACTCTGGCTAATCGGTGCCCCGGATTACAAGACCTCGTGGCAGCAAGCTTAGCCCCCAGGACGAGGAAGGCATACGAAGGAGCGTTTCGTTCCTATGGTGTATTTTTGGGTCCGACAGGGAGTCAGAACTGGGGTCAGGAGGATTCCTTCCTTGGGTTCCTGGTAGCACTGCACAGAGAAGGCCGATCAGCGGCTACGGCCAATAGACACAGGGCGGCCATCTCATTCATGGCCCAGGTGCATGGCATCAAAGACCCAACGGGTTCCTTTCTGGCGAAGAAAGCCCTTCGCGGATGGCAGCGCCTCGAGGGTTGCAAGCAAGACGAGAGGCGCCCGATTGGCTTAGAAAGGTTGTCCCTGCTCATGGCAAAACTAAACACGACATGCTCCTCCCAATTCGAAGCAGTTCTATTCCGGGCAGCTTTCGCATTAGCGTTCCATGGGGCTATGCGGGTGAGGGAACTGGTCGCAAGGAATAAGAAAGATGTGGAGGGTGGCTTGTGCAGGGATCACATCCTGATTAGGGGTGATTCGATGGTAGTCACGATAGCTAGGTCCAAAACTGACCAGGGAGCGATGGGAAACAGTGTTGTTGTCCAGCGCATGCGAGGGTCCCCCACGTGCCCGATAATGTGCATAGAGGAATACTTGGCACTGAGGGCGGATACATGGGGGGGGAGTTTGCTGAGGCACATCGACGCCACCCCACTGACGAGGTTTCAGTTCCAGAGGGTGCTAGCACTGACAATCGCGGCGGCGGGCATGGACCCGTGCGATGTTGGGACCCACTCCTTTAGGATAGGGGCTGCTACTGAGGCTACAGCCAGGGGTCAGAGTGCGGAAGAGGTGAAACAGTTAGGACGATGGTCCTCGAATTGTTTTAAAAGGTATGTGCGATTGCACATGTTGTGAAGTCAAGTTACATGCACTCACGCTGCTTGTCTTCTGTTTGATTTACAGTTTCGCGAGCATGTCATGCGGGGCGGAATTTGCAGTCGACCCAGTACCAAGGGACCAGCGGTCATGGATCACCGTCTGAGGAGAGAGTGGTTTGGGTCGTGGGCCACTCATACGTGAGGCGGGCCGGGGACGTATTCGAAGCAGGTGACGCGACTCGCGCAGCTGACGAATACGGGTACAGAGTGGCCTTCCATGGAAGGGGCGGGCTCTGTATTGACCAATTTGAATCTTTTGTTGAGGGTCTCTTAGGGCGGCAGAGGTCACCGCCATCTATAGTCATAGTACACCTTGGGGGCAATGACTTAGTGTCTCTGGGTAGGCGAGTATTACTCGAGCAAGTTTTGTCTGCCGTCAGCTGGTTGGCAATAAGAATCCCGGGGTGCACGATTGCCTGTTCTCACATGATTCCCAGAAAGGTGTGGCGGGGGGGCCTTTCAGTGTCAGCATTGAACCATTCGGTGAAGAAGGTTAACAACAAGATTGGTAGATTGTTTCGCTCGGCGCAGTTGCATAGCATTCCGCATGGGTGTATTCGGGGTGATCACATGTATCTGAATGATGGGGTTCACCTGTCCCGGGAGGGGAATGTCTTACTCATAGGAGACTTCATAGCATGGCTAAGGGGTTTGAGGAAGCATGACCTTTAGGAGGAGTTGTGGGGGGGCCGGATAGCCGGTGAACTATCCGGCCTGTGGCGGTAAGGTCATGATCGGTGAGCAGTAATTTCAAGGTCCCTAGAGGGGGGCGCCACCCACTATGGATGGGAGCGCCCGGGGGGAGGCGGCCATTGGCCCCTCCCACTGGGAGGCGGCACCCACTAAGGATGGGTCGCCTAGGGGAAGACGGCCATAGGCCCCTTCCAGGGGAGGAAGCGGCTATATGCCCCTCCTAAGAATTTCCCGGGGCCCGGATATCCGCGACGGCGGATGTGATAGAGAGTGTGGGGTTGGGGGGGAGTCCACGCTGTCCTTCCTACGGATACCTCACACGGGTGCTCGGACGACCTTTAAGATGGCGTCTAGCGGAAATGGGGGCCCCCAACAAGACAAGGGAAATTAGAGTTGGCACGGAGGGTACAGTCCTCTGCGCGGCCGCCCCTCACACCGTGAGGGCGAGAGTTTTGGTAGTTGGGATCTGACACCGGTTGCGACCTTGCCGTTGGCCCTTAATGCTAGGATGTACAATTTTAATTTAGAATGTATGCATTTGCAGGATTTTAGACTCGGCTAGGAAACCTTTGTATTAGAGATTTGTTAAGGTTAGCCAATGAACATGTCTTCATCGAAATGTAATAAATGAAAATTGTACATGATATGAAACTTTTATTTAATGTTTTAATTTTGTTTCATATTTTAATAAATACGGCCGGGAGGGTGACTCCCTCCCGCCTTCCAAAAGTTCAGAACTGCGTCCGTCTTCACATCCTTGGGGATTGTTTTGGGAGGGGGTGACAGGCATCCCGGCCATATGGAAAGGGGCGACCACTCGGTCCCCCCGAACGTATGGTTGGGTGCCTCGCCTCCCGGGAAACCATTTTGGGCGGGGGTGTGTCTCGGCTGGTATGCCCGAAGCGGCGTAGCCGGGGCGTGCCTTTTCCCGCCCAAGAGGGGTTGTCCTAGACACCTACACCGATGGCCACGCCCAGTAGGCGTACCGGCGGAGGGTACACGCCCTCCCGAAGAGGAATAAAGAGAGCGGGAATCCGAAGAAGCGTCCTCTTGTTCCTGTGCTTGGAAGCTGCACCCACTCGTTGCACGTGAGCCCTCGACGGAACAAGGAGCAATTTTGACCCACCCACCAGCCCCTTATGGCAATGTTAGTTTTTTCAATAAAGTTTTGCTCTGATTACATCTTCCTTCCCTCCGTATAGAAGAAAATGCATGTCTAGTTTAAGGATGTGACTTCTGTCTGTAGGTACTGTTTTCTTTCGGATTAAACAATTGATACAAGTAGACAGGATGATATTTTCTCCCTTAGTAGGTAAACAAACGTCGTATTTATTTTTTGGTCGGGCGGTAAGGTCATGATCGGTGAGCAGTAATTTCAAGGTCCCTAGAGGGGGGCGCCACCCACTATGGATGGGAGCGCCCGGGGGGAGGCGGCCATTGGCCCCTCCCACTGGGAGGCGGCACCCACTAAGGATGGGTCACCTAGGGGAAGACGGCCATAGGCCCCTTCCAGGGGAGGAGGCGGCTATATGCCCCTCCTAAGAATTTCCCGGGGCCCGGATATCCGCGACGGCGGATGTGATAGAGAGTGTGGGGTTGGGGGGGGGTCCACGCTGTCCTTCCTACGGATACCTCACACGGGTGCTCGGACGACCTTTAAGATGGGGTTGAGCGGAAATGGGGGCCCCCAACAAGACAAGGGAAATTAGAGTTGGCACGGAGGGTACAGTCCTCTGCACGGCCGCCCCTCACACTGTGAGGGCGAGAGTTTTGGTAGTAGGGATCTGACACCGGTTGCGACCTTGCCGTTGGCCCTTAATGCTAGGATGTACAATTTTAATTTAGAATGTATGCATTTGCAGGATGTTAGACTCGGCTAGGAAACCTTTGTATTAGAGATTTGTTAAGGTTAGCCAATGAACATGTCTTCATCGAAATGTAATAAATGAAAATTGTGCATGATATGAAACTTTTATTTAATGTTTTAATTTTGTTTCATATTTTAATAAATACGGCCGGGAGGGTGACTCCCTCCCGCCTTCCAAAAGTTCAGAACTGTGTCCGTCTTCACATCCTTGGGGATTGTGTTGGGAGGGGGTGACAGGCATCCCGGCCATATTGAAAGTGCACAGGCACACTAGTCCGAATTCTAAATGTGTTTACAACTAATATTCAAGGATAGTGACCTGTAATCAATATTAGAATATACAGCAGCAGCTCACTAATATTACTCCAAATAATCTTTGTAACGCTGACCCATTTCTCGTTTGTGAGGTCCTGTTTTGATCTAAAAGAAATTTGTTTTATGGATGTTGCTACTAACGTTTCCCTGCAAAATGTCTGTAATGGACTACCACACATCACCCACATTAAAATGAAATTAAAGGAAAACGGTGTTTAAAACAATCAGTTTAAAAAGTATCCAAGGTCATTGGGCAACACTTTGCAGAACAGAGGTGGCTGCATCCGAGAGGGGGCCCCATGAAAGGCTGGGGCCCTCGGCCACCGCCCACTTTGCCCATGTGTGAAAACGTCTGGGTAAGCCACACTGTGAGCTTGGAAGTTGGAGGCTTGCAACAACAGGAGCAGAGGCAGGCACACTAAAACAAACTAAAAGAAGATAAAGAGCAAGGCGGAGGGGCCATCACACGCTGTGCAGCATGATGGTCAACTAAAATGTATTCTTTACCACACAAAAGAGGAACATTTACACAAATGCACCAATAACAAGCCAGCATTTCTGAATGCCGCAGGTAGCAAACAATGGCAATCGGTGGGTGTGCCAAAAGCCCACAGAAGAGATACACCAGATCTTGCAGACAACTCAAGTGCTATTGAGCCTCAACCTAAAAATGGGGCACACTTTGCTGGCACAGGAGCATTGGTGGCACCTGTGGGACGTAAAAATGGTTTAAAATGTATGTTGTGTTTATGCTTGCGGGCCAGTGTGTTTGTATGTGTAGGTATGTGTGTGTGAACGATTGTGAGGGAGGGTCAGTGACAGCTAGAGAGGGGGAACATCGTTTACAACGCGGTGTTTACACCGCACTACCTTCACCACGCGGCCAATACAACGCAAGTCGTTACTATGACTTGCGCTGGATGGCGCTGTTGGTTAAGGAATATTGTAATTTTATATTCCAACACCTTCCCTTCTGTTACGTGGGCTGGTGTTGGAATATAAAATTATATTTATCCTCAATCCGCGCCCTCCAACGCAAGTCGTTGTAACGACTTGCGTTGTAGAAACCACGTTGTCAAGTACTGCGATCTAAAAGATCACGTAGTACTGACATACATCTGCTAGAGAGTGAGATTGAGTTCCGGATTTAACATTCTTTGATTCAAGACAACACTGCCCCAAAGTTGCTGTGCCACCTTGCATCGAAGGGAGAGGGAAAATGCAAGATATGGTGCATTTTGTAACTCCCTAATTGCTGGCGCACTTTAAACAGCCAAGCTCCAACGCACTCACCTTTGTGCCATGGTGCAAGATTGTATGCGTTCTCTCAAGCATAGACTTTGTAATGGAAGGGTCCCTTCCAGGACAAAAAGTATGCTTTGATGCTTTCCCCACTTTGTACGTTTTCTGTACAATGCAGCACACATGGCAAGTTGGAAAAGCGAGGACAAATGAAAGCATTTTTCCTCGCTACGCCTGCCTAGAGAAGAACTAATATTTTGACGCAAATTCCTGTCTACCAATATATGTAGATTCGGGTTTGCATGAAAACCCATGAGTGGTTGAAAGGGAACGCCCAGCAGCAAAGTGTTAGGTTGGGATTACATGTGTTATACGTGAAATCCCACCCTAACACAAAAGTGATGCAAATCCATCGCTGAGCAAAACTAAACCTGGGCCTGAGTGTCAGTAAGAATGCCTGAGTGAGAATGAGTGAGCTTAGGAGTGGACGCAAGTGAGTGAGAAAGAATTAATAAGAATGAGTGTAAGGGTGAGTAACAGAGTGTGAGTGACAATGAATGGGAGTGACTGTAAGACAGAGAATGAGTGAGAATGAGTGAGCTTAGGAGTGGACGCAAGTGAGTGAGAAAGAATTAATAAGATTGAGTGTAAGGGTGAGTAACAGAGTGTGAGTGACAATGAATGAGAGTGACTGTAAGACAGAGAATGAGTGTGAATGAGTGAGCTTAGGAGTGGACGCAAGTGAGTGAGAAAGAATTAATAAGATTGAGTGTAAGGGTGAGTAACAGAGTGTGAGTGACAATGAATGAGAGTGACTGTAAGACAGAGAATGAGTGTGAATGAGTGAGCTTAGGAGCGGACGCAAGTGAGTGAGAAAGAATTAATAAGAATGAGTGTAAGGGTGAGTAACAGAGTGTGAGTGACAATGAATGAGAGTGACTGTAAGACAGAGAATGAGTGTGAATGAGTGAGCTTAGGAGTGGACGCAAGTGAGTGAGAAAGAATTCATAAGATTGAGTGTAAGGGTGAGTAACAGAGTGTGAGTGACAATGAATGAGAGTGACTGTAAGACAGAGAATGAGTGTGAATGAGTGAATGGAAGAGTGAGCAAGAATGTGATGTGATGCTTGTAAGTTTGTTGTTGGTTTTGGCACACAGAAGGCAACTGTTGTCTTATGGAGATACCTAGAGCAACACACGGGTGCTGGCATACTTGCAGCAATTCTTAGCATGGCAGATCCCTGAAACACAATAATGACGCTGGCACACTTGGGGTCATTCTTGACATAAAGGGCACCAATGGTAAAATACTGGCACTGGCCCTCTAGAGGTCAATCTTGGCATTTAGGGCACCCAGGAAAAAATATTGGCATACTTGAGGAAATCCTTGGCATGTGGACACCAGTGGAAGTCTGTTGATACTGTCACAATGGAGATAATTCTGGGCATAAAAGTGGACGACCTAACATAACGGAGGGTGGCAACCACGACAACATGGTGACCTTAACATGCTGAGGTAATTTTTAACATAAGGATCACCTATGGTATATGGATGGCATAAAGCACAATATTCTGGCACAAGCATATTTTAAACAATTTTTTTTATGTAAGGGAAAACCCATGGAATATGGGGGCACCTATGATAAAATGCTGGCCTTGCCTGGCACAATGGACGTAATTTTTGACATGTGGGAGCATCATACCACATTTTGGAAAAAATGGGATCAACTTCTGGTGAATTTCAGATTTAATTGATTTGCACACCATAAAAGGATGTGCATACTTGATGATTGCCCTTTTCACCTATGGCAGGTTAGCAAATGTATGTGAACATTGTGCTTTAAAACGCATAATTTTATTCCATTCTTTTCAAATTCTTCTCGGGAGAGTGCCCCTAGAAGAGGTCAGGCTTACTCGCTTTGCTTGCTCACTACAATTCAGAGGAAGTATTATGTCCCAGAACTTTCAAATATCAAGTCAGTACAATACTATATGTGGTCACTAAAATAGACATTCGAAAACTCTCTAATTCGAATCCTAATCCCCAACCAATTTACATCAACATACTTAAGACTAACATATTTTTAATACATCACAACAACCAAAATTGTTGCACTGCAATTGCCCGAGAGTAAAACACAGCACGGAGCCAAATTTGATAGGTTTGGCTTTCTGCTGCGGTCCTTCCATTGGTTGGTGCACAAACTGGCTTTCCTTGTGTGACACACGGCCCGCCACACGGTGCAGAAGCAAGTGAACTAGCACAAGCATGGGATGTGCACTGGACACATATCCTTCCACCACCAACTCCTAACTCAAAAGGAACCATGCATTTGCTGTGTGCTATTGACTGTATGACAGATGCAGGTGATTTTTTAGAGAATTGAACACATCTCCCCTACTTCAAGTAGACAATACAGGCCTTATTTATGGCTTTTGCTGTAGGGCAGCGCCGCAGGCCTCCCTGCTGCTCTGCCCTATGGCAAAAGGACAGAACAGGAATGCGCTGTATCTATATGATACAGCGCATTTCTGTCTTTTCCCCTTCGCCGGCGCACAATGGGCTGCCGTGCGCCAACAAAGGCACCTTGCATCATGGTGTAGGGATGATTGGTTTTATTCAGGAACGGATCCTTACTGCAAAAAATCAATCTATTCAGTCCATTTCCTTGCAGCACACATAGAAAAATGAAAGCACTAGCATAAAGGTTTTCATTTCTCTTTGTTGCGCCTCACTAACGCCACCCCTGACGCATTCCCCCTGACGGATTGCGGCATCCTTCCTGAGTCGCCCAGCGCTAATTTTGGGATGTGAGGACGTCGGAACATCTACTCCTCCCTATCCGACCTTCGTGGTTTTGTTTGGTTGCGGCATTTAGGAGTTACGAACTATGTAAGTTCCTCAGCTGCGTCGCCACCTTGCAACCGCCATTTTGTTTTTCCCCAGCTGCGCTGTGACATCGTACCAATGATCTTCCTGGAAGTCTGTGGCGATTTTCCTTTCAAATTCACCATCCTTTCTGCATTTGGAGGTCTATGCTCACTCTTCGCTCGTTTTTGAGCATTTTTATGTGCCTACTCTGACTAACTTTAACCCGGCGGCCATTTTGTCTTTCTCGCAATTTTCGACAATTGTTGCCTTCTATCTCCCTGCCGCTATTTATGGGTAGATCTAAAGGCACCTTGTCTGCAACTCCTCCTAACATGCATGTTTTCATCAAAAACTCGAAGTTATTTTCCGAGTTTTCCCGGACTCAAACTGCTTCATCCCCTCCTCCTGAGGACAACATGGCGGCGTCTGAGACTCCATCAGCGGCTAATGGAAAATCTCTCACTAAACGCCTCAGACAAAACCCCCCCTCACCTCCAAAATCATCTTCTCCTGTCTCGATGGAATTATTATTGGAGGAAATTAGAGCTCTGCGTCCTTTCATGGAGGACACTAATGCGAAACTTCAAGTTCTCACTGACTCTTGGTCGCAACTCGACGGCAGAGCCACTACTGTGGAGCAATCGCTTTCTTCATTGGCGGTTGATTGTACGAAGATTTCTCCCCTTCACTCTCAAGTTTCTACCCTTCAGAGCCAAGTGGAGGAACTTGAAAACCGCAATAGGCGCAACAACCTCCGTATCTACGGCCTTGAGGAAAGGCAGGAGGGGTCTGACCCCATTACTTTCTTCAAATCCTTCATCCCCAAGGTCCTCTGTATGCCAGAAGGCACCCTGCTGAATATTCAAAGAGCACACAGGTTGGGTCGTCCTCCCTCATTGACCTCCCCCTCTCAGAAGCCTAAAGGGGTGATCCTGTATTTCCTGGAATACACGGACCTGTTAAAAGTTCTCTCAGCAGCGAAATCCTCCCAGCGAGTTACCTGGCCCGGCTCTACTCTATTCTTTGCTCAGGATTACGCCAAGGCCACTGCCAACAGAAGGAAGGCCTTTTTGGACTTAACACCTGCTCTCCGGGACATGGGTGCTCGTTATGGTCTTTTTCATCCGTGCCTGTTCAAGGTTACCTACAATAACAAGACTACAACATTTAAAGACTCTCTCCGCCTTCGCAGCTTCATTAACGCTCATCATATTGATCCCATGGAAGCCTCCTCATCAAATGCTGGCTGAATATGTGTTCTTTCCCTTAATTGTTTGACCTCTTTGCCTTGTTGCGTTCGCTAGTCTTATTGTTGCCACATGTTCTCTCTGTTGTTGTTTTGTGACAATTGTTTCCTTATTTTCTCCACAGTTCATCCCTTCCCTTGACGTGATGCCTCCCGGTCCTCCGTCCTGCTTGATCCCGGTTGTGCCGTCATTCCGTTTGGTTCCTCTCTTCTCCTTGTACCTTTTGAAAACTCCCCTTGTAGGTATGTCTCAATTTCATGTTATTATCTGGTTGTTCTATTCTGTTCTCCTCTCTTACTCTCTTTGTTCTCTCTTGCTCCCTCCCCCTTTTCTGTCCCTTTATCAGCTGCTACCCTTTCCATTTTTTCTACTTTTCTCCTTCAGTATGTTTCTCTCCCCACTTCTTTCTTTCCTTCCTCTTCTTTCCCTGTCCTCTCCTTCATCCTTCTTGATATCTTTTTCTTTCTTTTTCTCTCTCAAATCTTGTTTTTAATGACTCGTATTTTGTTTCAGTTCAAGTTCTTCTTTTTGCACTTTTTATTGCATTGTTTGCGTCATGTTTACATTTAATACTTTTACTGTATATCATTCAGAGTTACCTCATGGAATGTTAAAGGTTTAAATAGCCCAATCAAAAGACAACGAGTATTAGCTCATTTGGCTAAATTAAAATCTGATGTTGCCATGTTACAAGAGACCCACCTTAACAACATTGAATCTTCTAAACTAAAGAGACTTTGGGTCGATCATGTCTTCTCCTCCCCCTCCTTGGGGAAAAAGAATGGCGTAGTCATACTAGTTCATAAAAAGTTTGCTGTTACTGATACTCAACTTGAAATCGATTCTGATGGTCGTTTTATAATCTTAAGACTGAATGTAGATAATGTGCCTATTGTTATTTTCAATGTCTACGCTCCAGTTACTGTTGATCACACTTTTTGGCCCCTCATCTCAGATAAATTGGTTTCCCTAAACGAAAATTACGTTATTTTTGGTGGCGACTGTAATCAGATACATGATCCCTTCCTTGACAGACACTCCCCAGTTACCTTTATTCGATCCAAAATGCATAATCAATTTACCTCTGCTATTCGACGTAAATCCCTAACAGACATTTGGAGACTCTGTCACCCTGACCTCCAAGAATACAGTTATTTTTCCCCTCCTCACAAAACCCAGTCCCGCATCGATTACCTCTTCCTTAGCAAATCCCTTACTCAATGTGTCCTTGCATCTGAAATTGGCTCCATCCTCATATCCGATCATGCCCCTGTCCTAGTAGACTTTGAACTGTTACCCTTCTCTCCCTCACCTGGCAGATGGTGATTTGACAACTCCCTCTTGGCTGATTCCAAGTTTACCGACCAGTTCAATGCTTTCATTACTGACTTTTTCAATACTAACTCCACCCCTGATTCCTATCCTGTCATGATTTGGGACTCCTTCAAGGCAACGGCCAGAGGTTTTATAATTAACTATGTCTCTAAAAAACGGAAAGGTTTTGAACGTCAATCTTCCCTTCTTCTCGCAAAAATTAAAAAGTTGGAATATTCATACTATCGATCCCCCTCTGATTCCTCTCTTGAAGATCTTATCTCAGCAAAAGTTGCTTTTAATAAATCCTCTACTGATGCCGCAGCCTCTTACCTACTGAAATGCAGTGCCCGCTACTATGGGGGTCAAAACAAAATGGGTAAACTCTTAGCCAACTACCTAAAAACACGTCAAGATAGGACTCGGATTGCCTCCATAACTGACTCGAATGGAGATTCACATTTTAAAGACGAGGATATTCTACATAATTTTGTCTCCTTTTATAAACAACTTTATACTCCCGAATCCCCTCCTCTTCCTGATGACTTGACCTCTTACTTCCACTCTCTCACTCCCCCTTCTTCTTCCCATGTTGACTTTTCCCCACTCGAATCTGACATTACTCTAGCGGAAATCTCCCATGCGGTTTCGGTGCTTAGACGTGGCAAAGCCCCTGGTCCTGACGGGTTTACAATTGAATTCTACAGCCACTTCTCCAAACAACTCTTACCCCAATTACTTCTTCTTTTCAATTCTTTTGTCAATGATGGCTCCTCCCAGGGTACTTTTCAGGAAGCAATGATCTACCTCATCCCCAAAGACAATAAAGATCCTACACTCTGTAAAAATTATCGACCCATTTCCCTTGTGAATACAGATTACAAAATCTTTGCCAAATTACTTGCCCTGCGCATAGATCCCATTTTACCTGAAATTATTGGTCCAGAACAATCCGTTTTTTTCAAAGGCCGCTTATCGTCTGATAATTCGAGAGTTTTCTTTAATGTCCTCAGCAAGGCTTCCACCATTCAATATCCTTTTGCAGCTATTGCACTAGATGCCGAAAAGGCATTTGACCATATCAGCTGGGAGTTTATGTTTCGCGCTCTTTCCTGGATTGGCTTTCCTCCAAAATTGATTTCCCTCATTGCCCTCCTGTACTCTGACCCCAGAGCTTCTATTTTCGCAAATGGCAAAGTTTCAGACTACTTCTCTCTCTCTAGAGGGGTTCGCCAAGGCTGCCCTTTATCCCCCTTACTGTTTATTGTTGCGCTAGAGCCCTTTTTAACAAAGATCAGACAGGGCAGTCTTATTACTGGTTATAACCCTGGTCCCAATCAAGTCAAACTCTCAGTCTACGCAGACGACATCCTTTTTTATTGCTCCAACCCTGAATCCACTATTCCCTCCTTTCTTCGTCAAGTCGAAGCTTTCTCCTTGGTTTCTGGCTATCGCCTTAATCGTGATAAGTGCGAGATCCTTCCCCTTAATGTCTCCTGCCTTCGTCACTACTTTGATCACACTGGTATCTCCTGGCAACCTTCCAAAATTAAATATTTAGGCCTCTGGTTTTCCCCTTCCATTTCGGATACTCTAAAATTTAATTTTGATTATATCTCCAAGAAACTTTCTGACTCTATCACTAAATGGAATCCACTGTTCCTTTCTTGGTGGGGGAGATTAGACTCAATTAAGATGATGTTGGCTCCTATCATCTTATACTCCCTCTCCATGATTCCTGTCCGCATTCCTCACTATTATTTCAAAAGATTGGACTCTCTTTTGTTTAAATTTCTCTGGCAAAATAAACCTCCTCGGATTGCACTATCCTTTCTTAAAAAAGATAAATCTCAGGAAGGACTGAAATTCCCCGACTTCAAATCTTATCATTACTCCTTTTCCCTGAAGCAAGCTGCTCATTGGTTATCTATAGATCCTCTCACCTATCCACCAGTATGGCTGTCCATGGAGAAGTCTCTCATTTCACACTTCGACTTTTTGGAAGTTCTGGACTTTTCAGTCCACACTTCTTTTTTGCGCTCTCCTATTATCGCACATTCATGCCACATCCTCGCCCCCCTCATTCCTTCTACTTACCCTTCCTTTGCTTCTCTATCTCACCAATCCATTTGGCACAACAAAATGCTTCGCATCAAAAATCGCTCCTTCTGCTGGAAATCCTGAAAGTGGATTTCGCAGTTGCTTTGTGACAGAGTGCCCCTCTCCTTTCCTGAACTTCAGTCTCAATACCTTCTACCCAACTCCTTTAAAAAACAGTATAACCTATTACTCCCTGCACTCCTTTCATTTCTTCAATCCCTCCCACTCTCTTCTGACTTCCC
This sequence comes from Lissotriton vulgaris, assembly GCF_964263255.1. NCBI lineage: Eukaryota > Metazoa > Chordata > Amphibia > Caudata > Salamandridae > Lissotriton > Lissotriton vulgaris. The sequence continues at coordinate 38,831,968 of NC_141694.1, read as the reverse complement.
TCCTCTCTACCCTCTTTTATCTCCTCTTTTAAACTCCTTACCTTCTGCTTCGCGCATCTACTCCTGCCTGATAACACCTTCTGAACGCACTAAATCTCGCACTGAACTGGCCTGGGAACAGGATTTGTCAGTCACATGGCCCGTCTCTTTATGGGATAAGCTTTCGATTAAAATTCACAAAACCTCTCGTGCTGCCAACACCACACAAACCCTTTATTTTGTTTATCAAAGGTTATTGTTTTCTCCGTCCAAATTATCTTCCTTCTCCCCTGATCTCTCCCCGGCCTGTTGGTCCTGTTCCTCCCCCTCTGCTGACTTATCTCATATGTTATTTCACTGCCCTAAGGTTGCTTCCTTTTGGCGTACAATTTGGTCACGTATTTCCACTATCTTCCAATTTCAACTCCCCTTTTCCCTTTCCACCATTCTCCTTGGCTCCCTCTCCCCAGAGTTGCCTCAATCCCCTTCTCGCTATAAGTTATTAGATCTTTTTATTGCAGTGGCCTTCCATTTGATTACCTCCAACTGGAAAGATTCCTCAAAACTTACATATTCCGCCTGGTGGAACGCTATCTGTTTTAATCACAGACTAGATACCAATTATGTTTCCCCTGTCTCGCTTGCCATCAAACGTGACCTACTCTGGATTCCACTCACCGAATACCTCTCCTCCACTTCCTCTCCCTCTCCCCCTCTGTCAACATTGTTCCCATTAACCCGCCTGATGAAGTTTGTAAACCCCCTTGAAGATTTAACGTTGTCTTTTTGCCTATCATTTTGCCGTTTTATTCTCCCAACTGTAAATATATGATTACATGCTTTTTCGCATTCAATGTAATTTGTGCACACACTACTCTACTCCATTTTATTCTTATTGTCTCCTTTTTATTTTTATATTTTTTCTCTCTCCTTCTTTTTTCATGAACGAGAGTGAGTTGTTTATTGAATCCGCTTTCTTATTCTTTTGCATTGTTTCATTCCATTATTTTTTGTATATAATTATTTCTTAATGCATTTTCACATTTGTACTTTCTGTTTGGTTTCAATAAACTTGAACTTAATAAATATGGGGTGTCACATTGCGCCACTGGGACGTCAAAAAAGTGACATTCCGGGGGCGCAAAAGTGCCATTAGGGCCTCGCTAATGAGGCCCTATTCTTTTTACATGAAGTCCAGTCTGCCTATCTTAGTAAATTGAGTGTCATGTCGAAAACATATGGCTGTTTCTGCTGATCTGCTCCAGTAACACTCCAGAACCACCCACTTGAAGCAAAGTGGCTCTAGGCAGATAAAAGCAGAGCTAAGCGTTTTTTTTTTCAGTGAGAAAACAGCACCTTTCGAGCACAAACCACCTTTTTGTCCTGTATAGTAAGTACCATGCAACATTTTGTTTTACTTTTCTTCACTTTGTGTCATTTTGCATCGCTTTGCTCTAATGCAAAATCATATGAACTTTAGGCCAACATTTTTTTCTCCATTGACTTCCATGGAATTCAATGGACTCTCCACCCAAGCCTCGAGCAATGAACATGACAGCAAATGCATTTCACAAGTCCCCTCGTGACGCTCTTTCTACCTACTGCCTCAAGAAGGTGGCGCTGTATCACAATATCAAGTCTCAAATCTCAAATCACAACAATGTCAGCTGTAGGATATAGACCTGCACTACATCATCCAGGTAGGTTAAAGTGTACTTAGAAAAGTACATGCATGCTTACCTTGACAATATTGTGAGCAGGTCAATATTGTTGTACTCAATAATTTGTCATAGAATGGTCAAAAAAGAACCCTTACACTTTAACAAATGAAAGCAAAGAGCAGCATTTATTTTGTGCACAAAGAGGAATATAAGTATTTCCCCTGCTTTGCCACTCATATAAGGGTCTGTGGGGGCCCGAGTGGATGGTCTTCATGATTGAGGGGGTGTCTTCTTCAGTGAGTGTTCTCCGGTGAGTCAGGTGCTTGTCTGAGTGGTCAGTAGGCAGTTTGCTGATGGTGTCCTCTGGATTTGGTTGCTTGTCAAAGTTGTTGTAGGTCTTCTCGATTGTGTTATTGAAGTAATGTGAAAGGTCGTTGCAGAGTTCCTGGGAGGGGGTGATGGAGTTGGTTGAGGTGTCTGGGGTAAGGACCTCCCGCTACACCTAAGTGCCTCCTGCTCGCCTCCGGAATTCCACAGGAAGTAGAAGACCTGGCCCCTCAACTAAGGCCTTGCAGATGGCCTACACAACTGCTCCAGTGCCTGGATGCTTCTCGGGTGATTAGTTGCACTCCACAAATCCATAGCACAACATAACATAACATTTGGGGTTAGCCATAGGCTGTAGCATACAATATCTGCATTTTGAGGTTCTGTGTGTTAAACGTCCTTTGTTCTGCGCAGTTACATCTTCTATATAGTAGGAGTCAATGGGGATAATTAACCCCTTCCGTGCTGATGACGAGCCTAGGCTCGTCATGCAGCACAATGCTCGTGTGCTGGTGACGAGCCTAGGCTCGTCATGAGCCGTGGAACGCTCACACGCGGGGCTAATTTCCCCGCTGTGCTGAGCGTTCCATTGCGCGGGCGTGGTCATGACGAGCCCAGGCTCGTCACCAGCACACGAGCACCGTGCTGCATGACGAGCCTGGGCTCGTCATGAGCACAGCTGCGCCGTGCCGGGCCCCCTCCCCCCGCGCTGTGGGGAAATTAGCCCCGCAGCGAAGGGGTTAATGGGCACTCTCCACCCAACATGTATATGCAAACCCTCCTCCCAACAAGTATATACAAACCCTTCACCCAACATGTATATATTTTATTTATTTTTAGAGTTTTCTATAGCGCTGGCCAGACCCCAGGGTATCGGAGAGCTTTACATTCAGTCAGGAAGAAACAGGTGCGAAAAATAGTGCAGCATACTGTAAACAGAGTACATACAAGGTCAGCGATTAGCTCAGTGGTCTTCCGCCTGGGGGGCGGTTTTGAGGTAGAGTTGTTGAGGTAGTCCGAGTTCCAGGATGCGCTATTGAGGTAGAGTTCGGGAATGCGCGGTTGAGGTAGAGGATTTTTAGTTGTCTCTTGAATTCGGGAAAGGAAGGAGTGGTTCTGATGTCCACTGGGATGCAGTTCCAGATTTTTGGTGCGTTGCCGGCAAAGGAGCGGCTGGCGGTTTTTTGTTTCCGGGTTTTCAAGGGGATGAGTAGTTGGGAGTTTGAACTTCTGAGGTTTCTGGATTGACCCGCTTTCTTGAGCTTGGAGGCTAGATATTCCGGTTTTCCTGTGTGTAGGGCTTTGTGTGTGAGACAAGCCGTTCTGAAGTTTGCGCGCATTTCCACTGGAAGCCATTTAAGATCTTTGAGTGCGGGGGATATGTGGTCAAATTTCCTTGCACCTGAGACCATTCTGGCTGCTGCATTGAGGGTGGTTTTCAGTGGCGCTAGGTGGGATATGGCTGTGCCGGATAGTGTTGCGATCCCATAGTCCAGTCTGGATAGGACCAATGCTTGGGTGGCTTGTTGGAGATCTTTTTATGGGATGTGTGGTTTGATTTTATTGAGGAGCTTCAGATTGAGGAAGGCGCTTTTCGCGGAGTTCTTGATGTGGTTTGACATAGTTAGTTTGTTATCCAGGGTGATTCCCAGTGATTTTACTGTGTTGGTCGGGGTGAGATTTCCTTTGAGAGCGTCAATGGCTTTCACCCATTCAGTCAATTTGGGGTTGTCATCTTTGTTGGAGATGAGGAGGATCTCGGTTTTCCCTTGGTTTAATTTGAGGTGATTCGTCCCTAGCCATTCTTGGATTTCATTTAGAGTGTTGTTGAGTCTTAGAATGTCGTTATAGGAAGTGGCTTCTATGTAGATCTGAGTGTCGTCCGCGTATAGATGGAAAGGGATATTAGCTTTCTTCAGTATGATGGTGAGGGGAACCATGTATATGTTGAACAGTTGAGGGGAAAGGACGGATCCTTGGGGGACCCCTCTGGTCACGGGTAGAGGGTCTGATGTGAAGGATTTTATTTTTACTCTTTGAAAGCGGTTCTGAAAGAAGGAGTCGAACCATTTCAGGACCATGTCCTCCGCGCCTACTCGTTCTTTGAGGGCCTTGATGAGGAGCTTGTGGTCAACCGTGTCAAACGCCGCTGACAGGTCAAGAAGGATGAGTAGGCAGCATTGATCCGAGTCAAGGGAGTTGCGGATGTCATCTACTATGTTCAGGATTGTGGTTTCGGTGCTGTAGCCTTTTCTGAAGCCAGATTGGTTTTGATCAAGCAAGTTGATGCTGTCGAGCTGGTTGTTGAGTTGGCGTAGTACGCATTTTTCTAGGATTTTGGCTAGGAAGGGTAGATTTGAGACTGGTCTGAAATTGTTAAGGTCGTTGGAATCCAGGCCTGGTTTCTTCAGGAGGGGAGTGACCTGGCCAACTTTAGGGCAGTCCGGGATGATGCCAGATTTTAGGGAGCTGTTGATGATTTTACACCAGAGTGGGGCAAGGGTGAGTTTGAGGTCTTTGGCCATTTGGGCGGGGATGGGATCAAGGTTATGGGAGGAGGGTTTGGAGGATGAGATTAGGTTGAGGATCTCGGCTTCTTGGACGAGGTCGAAAGAGGACCAGGCAGTAGAGGTTGTGTGTCCAGCGGTGGTGAATGTTGTAGTTAGGTTGATGTTGATGGTCGGGGTAGGGCTGATGTCTAGGGATAGTTCGATCTTGGCAATTTTTTCATTGAAGAAGGAGACGAAGTTGTCACATAGCGTTTTGGAGGGTTGAGCATGGACGGTGGATGGCTTGGAGGTTTGTTTTTTGATGATCTCAAAGAGTTCTCTAGGTCTGTTTTTTTCCTTTTCTAGCGTATTGCAGAAGAAGTTAGTTTTTTTATTGTTGATGTGGTTTTTGTACCTTCTTCTTACTGCTCTGAGTTCCTCGCGCCGGCTGCAGGAGGGTTTTTTTCTCCAATGTCGTTCTGTGGCTCTGAGGAGTCTCCTTTCCTCGTTGATGTCTTTGTTGAACCAGGTTCTCGATGGAATGTTCCTGGGTCTTTTTTGTTTTAGAGGTGCCAGTTGGTCTAGGATGGCGGAAGTGGTGGAGTTGTAGTGAGAGATGAGTTCGGTAGTTGAGAGGCCTTCTGTGTGGCTCAGCAGGGAGGAGGCTATTTTTTCTTCTAGTTCTTTTGGGTTGATTTGTGAAAGACTCCTGGACCATGTGCTTGGGGGCTGTGCTTGTGGGGTGGGACTGGATCGGTTGATTGAGGTGGAATAGGATTAGGTGGTGGTCAGACCAGTCTACCGGGAGGATGTGTTCAATAGAGATTGCATCGTTCCTGGCAATGATGGCGTCCAGTGTTGCCCCTTTGTTGTGGGTCTCTTTTGAGCAGTGTTAGGAGAGGTTGTTTGCGTGTAGAAGTTTGTTTAGTGATTTTATAATGGCATTGTTCTCGTTGTTCCAATGGAGATTAAGATCCCCTAAAATGATGATGTTGGACTCTTTGAGGGAGCAGTTGGCGATTAGGTTTGAGAGTTGTTCTGTGAATATAGTGTTGTTGCCTGGGGGATCGTATATTAGGTGGCATTGCAGTAGGTTGTTGTCTGTGGTTCTGATGTTGGTTGTAAGGCATTCGAAGGCGTTGTAGTTGAAGGTGTCGCATTCGACCATTGAAAGGTTGTTGTTGTGTATAATTGCCACACCTCCACCTTTTTTTTGGTCCTTCCTATCTTTGTTGATGATGGAATAGCCTGGAGGGACCAGCATATCTAGGATAGGTGGGGAGGAGTCGTCAAGCCAGGTCTCAGTGATGAATGCTAGGTCTATGCTGTGGTTGAGGATGGTCTCAGCTAGTTCAGTCAAGTGTTTTGTGGCGGATCTACAATTTATGAGCAAGCAGTTGGTCTGGGGAACTTCTTTTTTTGTGGGTTCGGTGGGAATGGTGATGAGGGCGATCGGGGGTCTAGGAGGTTTGCGTATGGGATGTTCGTTTCTGAGACTGGTGACCACCTGTATAGCGGACTGGGTAGGGGGGGTGGTGGGTGTTGTGTAACCGGCGGCCAGTTCTAGTGCCTCTCCCCAGGTCATGGCTTTCGCCGTTCTGCTAGGTCTCCAGGCCTGGGACGGAGGGAGGGGGAATGAGTTGGTGTGGGCTGTTGAGTTCATTGTTCTTGTGGGGTTGTGCGTGACTGGGGGGGCTGGTTGGGACTTAGTGGAGAGTGGAGAGTGGATCGTGCTGTTAGGCAGGACTGTGTCCGTGTTCTTTTGGGCCTTTGGGAGGGGTAAGGGATGCATAGGGGTGGTGAGGGTTGGTTGAGCATCATGCTGGGCTGTTGTGCTTGGCATGGGTTGGGTGTGATAGGGTTTGCAAGGAGAGTGGGGAATAGGCTGCGGTTGTGCGTGACTGGGGGGGCTGGTTGGGGCATAGGGTGGGGGTTGCGGGTAGTTTCGAGGTTGGTGAGGATAAGGTTCATACCGTGAATTATAGTGTTGATTTGGATTTCGACGCGGGTGAGGCGGTCGAGAGGGACCTCCTGAGGGGGGAGGGTGTTGTTTTACGGAGATGTTGTGGTTGTGTTGGGTTTTGTGGTCATTAAGGATGTCAGATTGTGCTGGGATGCCTGTTTGGGTCCTGGGCTGGGGTGGGCGGGTGCGGTGGTTGGGTTTTGCAGGGCGGTTATTCAGGAAAGGGGAGGGTGTGGATTGGGAGTTGGGGGGCTTAGGTCTAGCCTTATAGCGCGCTGGGGCTGTTGGGATGGTATTCTGCATCGAGGGTGTTTCTGGAGAGTGGGTCGTGCTGTTAGGCAGGACTGTGTGATGTATATACAAACCCTCCTCCCAACACGTATATGCAAACCCTCCACCCAACATGTATATACAAACCCTCCTCCCAACACATATATACAAACCCTCCACCCAACATGTATATACAAACCCTCCTCCCAACATGTATATACAAGCCCCCCACCCAACATGTATATACAATCCCTCCTCCCAACAAGTATATACAAACCCTCCACCCAAGATGTATATACAATCCCTCCTCCCAACAAGTATATACAAACCCTCCACCAAACATGTATATACAAACCCTCCACCCAACATGTATATAAAATCCCTCCTCCCAACAAGTATATACAAACCCTCCACCCAACATGTATATACAGACCCTCCACCCAACATGTATATACAAACCCTCCTCCCAACATGTATATACAAACCCTCCACCAAACATGTATATACAAACCCTCCTTCCAACAAGTATATACAAACGCTCCTCCCAACAAGTATATACAAACCCTCCACCCAACATGTATATAGAAACCCTCCACCCAACATGTATATACAAACCCTCCTTCCAACAAGTATATACAAACGCTCCTCCCAACAAGTATATACAAACCTTCCACCCAACATGTATATAGAAACCCTCCACACAACATGTATATACAAACCCTCCACCCAACATGTATATACAAACCCTCCTCCCAACATGTATATACAAACCCCCCACCCAACATGTATATACAATCCCTCCTCCCAACAAGTATATACAAACCCTACACCCAAGATGTATATACAATCCCTCCTCCCAACAAGTATATACAAACCCTCCACCAAACATGTATATACAAACCCTCCACCCAACATCTATATAAAATCCCTCCTCCCAACAAGTATATATAACCCCTCCACCCAACATGTATATACAGACCCTCCACCCAACATGTATATACAAACCCTCCTCCCAACAAGTATATACAAACCCTCCACCCAACATGTATATACAAACCCTCCTCCCAACAAGTATATACAAACCCTCCTCCCAACAAGTATATACAAACCCCTCTCCCAACAAGTATATACAAACCCTCCACCCAACATGTATAAAGAAACCTTCCACCCAACATGTATATACAAACCCTTCTCCCAGCAAGCATATACAAACCCTCCACCCAACAAGTATATACAACCCCTCCACCCAACATGTATATACAAACCCTCCTCCCAACAAGTATATACAACCCTTCTCCCAACAAGTATATACAAACCCTCCTCCCAACAATTATATACAAAACCTCCTTCCAACAAGTTTATACAAAACCCCCTTCCAACAAGTATATACAAGCGCTCCTCGCTACAAGTATATACAAACCCTCCACCCAACATGTATTAAGAAACCTTCCACCCAACATGTATATACAAACCCTTCCCCCAGCAAGCATATACAAACCCTCCACCCAACATGTATATACAAACCCTCCACCCAACATGTATATACAAACCCTCCTCCCAACAAGTATATACAAACCCCTCTCCCAACAAGCATATACAAACCCTGCACTCAACATGTATATACAAACCCTCCACCCAACATGTGTATACAAACCCTCCTCCCAACAAGTATATACAAACCCTCCACCCAAGATGTTATACAATCCCTCCCCCCAACAAGTACATACAAACCCTCCACCAAACATGTATATACAAACCCTCCACCCAACATGTATATACAATCCCTCCTCCCAACAAGTATATACAGACCCTCCACAAAAAACATGTATATACAAACCCTCCTCCCAACATGTATATACAAACCCTCCACCAAACATGTATATACAAACCCTCCTTCCAACAAGTATATACAAACGCTCCTCCCAACAAGTATATACAAACCCTCCACCCAACATGTATATACAAACCCTCCACCCAACATGTATATACAAACCCTCCTTCCAACAAGTATAAACAAAAGCTCCTCCCAACAAGTATATACAAACCCTCCACCCAACATGTATATAGAAACCCTCCACCCAACATGTATATACAAACCCTCCTTCCAACAAGTATATACAAACGCTCCACCCAACATGTATATACAAACCCTCCTCCCAACAAGTATATACAAACCCTCCTCCCAACAAGTATATACAAACCCCTCTCCCAGCAAGTATATACAAACCCTCCACCCAACATGTATATACAAACCCTCCTCCCAACAAGTATATACAACCCCTCTCCCAACAAGTATATACAAACCCTCCTCCCAACAATTATGTACAAAACCTCCTTGCAACAAGAATATACAAAACCCCCTTCCAACAAGTATATACAAACGCTCCTCCCTACAAGTATATACAAACCCTCCACCCAACATGTATAAAGAAACCTTCCACCCAAAATGTATATACAAACCCTCCTCCCAGCAAGCATATACAAACCCTCCACCCAACATGTATATACAAACCCTCCACCCAACATGTATATACAAACCCTCCTCCCAACAAGTATATACAAACCCCTCTCCCAACAAGTATATACAAGCCCTCCACCCAACATGTGTATACAAACCCTCCTCCCAACAAGTATATACAAATCCTACACCCAGCATGTATATACAAACCCTCCACCCAACATGTATATACAAACCCTCCACCAAACATGTATATACAAACCCTCCACCCAACATGTATATACAAACCCTCCACCCAACATGTATATACAAACCCTCTACCCAACATGTATATACAAACCCTCCACCCAACATGTATATACCCCTTTCCGTGCTCCCGTTGGCCAACGGCCGACGGCATCACTCCCTCCCTGGTGCTGCGAATGGCCAACGGCTGTAGCAGCCCGCCCACTCATTAGAACGCCCGCACCGCAGCAGAATTGCCGCCGTGGTTAAAGCGATACAAACCTTCCTCCCAACAAGTATATACAAACCCTCCACCCAACATGTATATACAAACCCTCCACCCAACATGTATATACAAACTAATACTTGAGAATACAGTTTTTTGTCGCCTGGGGTCAGTTGACCGTGCCATGTCAATTTTCAGCAGAGGAAATACATCTTTGTTATTGGTGCCTGGAAACGCATGTGGTGTTGTCTTTTGTACTTGGCTGGGCTCTGTGGTATTTACGGGAGCTGCCTCACAGGAGCTATGAATGGGTGCGTACATTTGTCCTATACAGTGTTGTCGGCTTCTGATCAATGGTGTGTTCCTTTTGATCAATATTAGGGGTTGGTAAATCCAGTGTATGGCATATTCTTGCGATCAGTAGCATAATTGTACCTGTCTATATTTGCACCCATCCTTATAGTCCCCTGGTTACTTTGTTTTGTGGCTCACCATGTGTTCCTCAGGGTACATCTTTACCTGAAGTGTCTGTGGCCACCATGATTGTCAAGGAGCTGAACAGTCTTGTAAGATTAAAAATGTGTCATCGGTGGTGCGAACGTCTTTTTTATTTACACACTATCATATATTTAAATCAAAGGCATGTGTAGACTTCAGTTAGTGAAGGCCAATAGGTTTACCTGTCACGGAATTAAGGCAGAATCTTCAGGGCCGGAGGAAATGCTAGTAACTGGTGCCTCCCAGAACCTCAGTCTTGATTACTGTAGAAAGCACTTCAGTAAGTATGACGGGTCTAAACACCCTGGTGTGGTTTGGAAGACCTTGCAATATTCATCATAGCATGCCTTGTAGAAAAAAACTAAGGGGATATTTACAATGAAGTGGCAGGCGTGAGTTAGTTCCAAAATAGCTAAAGCTGTGATCCATCACTTTAGAAGCGCACAGATGTGCCATATTTACAAAAATACGGTGCTCCCCTGTGTTTTTCCCTGTGCTGGTGCTAAATTAAGCTGCCTAGTGCCAATGCAAGCACCCTTGCATCATAGTGCAAGGGAGCCTGCGTTGTGCAGGAAGGTATCCCTTCCTGCACATAAACGATCCAGAATGGTTATTTATAACTTTCTATATGTGATGCATTGTGCAGCACACATAGCATTTGAAAGATCGTAATTTTTTTAATGATTGTTTATTTGCAGGAAAGGACACCTTCCTGCACATAAACAATCATTCATGACGTTTTGCTGTTTCTATCGGGCACATGCATCATTGTCAATTGCATTAGCAAACGGTGCGAATCGCAATTTTCGGCCGTTTGCGAATGCAATTGACAAAATTGGAATGCATCATATTTTTCGCAATTTTAGAAATCGCCATCATGTGGCGATTTCTAAAATTGCGATTGCATTTAAGAAATCGCAATTTGAGATTTCTTAAATGCAATGCATGAACATTTTAAATTTGCGAATTCGCAAAAAGGAAGAGGTAAATTACCATGAAGTTGACCTTCATGGTAATTTGCGAAAACTTTCAAAAATGCACAAAAGTGGGGGGCGTGGCCAACAACATGGCCGGCTAAGACGTGCTCCTCCGTAGCTCTGGACGAGCTGCACTGAATCCGGCTTTAAACTGATACCCTGAAACCCCGTTCCAACAACAAAAAGAAAAATAAGGGTACTGTGCTTCCTTGTGGACCGCGAACGTCCTTCTCAGCGGCAGAAACCGGCGGAAAATAGCAGAGCGAAGATCGTAACGAGCCTGGCCGCGAAAGCAAAGATGGCGACGGCACACTGATCGGCCGAGATCTGCCGGGAGAAGAGAGAGCTGCTGGGACCTCCTAACGGACGAAGGGACAGCCGCCGAGTGCCTGCAGTTGCCGGCGAGTCCTCCGCGGCAGAGTGGGGGTGGCCCGTGCCTCTGTGCGAGACGCTGCTGGGACCGGAGTCGTTCCACGAAGGACTCCAGCCACGGCCCCTGAACCCTCCCCCCCCCTGGTGAGTGGCGCGGATACCAAAGTGGAGTAAGCCAAGCCAAGGTAGCGGAACGAGAGGCGGAGGCACCCGCTGGGACAAGGGGGACTTACCCGCGGCAGTCGGCGCTGCACTCCCCAGACGCGGATGTCCCGCCGGCGGCTGTGAAATAGGAGGGGTGAGTGATCCTCCGCGCTACGGGCGCCTGACCCGCAAACGCTCACTTGGTGCTTGGGCGGCCAGTGCCGGCCTGATCCCCCCCCCCCCTGAGAGTCGGGGCTGGAGCCTGAGGGTGAAGGGGGTCGACTTTCACGGACGGCGAGACACACCGGGGGGGCCTGGAGCCCGCAATAGCCTGTGGCCTTGGACTCGAGCCTGACTGTATGTAGGCCTCATCCACCATTTCGTGTCGCAGGGCCGGTGGGACGAGGCTGGACAGGGAGGAAAGGAGGCATCCTCAAGTTGACATTTGCCTGTCTACACGGCACCCCATCTTAGCGATCCGAGGTGGGGATATACGCAGCGGAAATCAGACTCTGTGGAGGAAAGTGGGGCCTGGACGGACTGCGAGGCATCCCACGCCGGCTGGGACGCCAGGCCGACGCGGGCCCTGGACTACAAACTGGGACCGGGCTGTAGACCGAGGCACAGAGCGAGACTAAGGGCACAAGATATAAGACCTGAAGCCACAGACTTACAGCACAGGTGACGGAAGGTGTAAGCCCCACGCAGAAGTCACTACTTAGCATCGACCGCCATGGGGAAGAAAGATACGGTCCCCAAAACTGCCAAGCAGGGCCCCATGGATAACTTTGCGGCACCACGGCCGTCACTGAGGCCACGCCTACGATGCCAGGCATGGGCTCGGACACTGACTTGTTGATGGCTGCCATCCAGGGGTCCAGGACCGACATTCAGGAATCCCGGGCAGCCCTGAAGGTCGAAATTGGCGAAGTTGGATCGGAGGTGACGCTTTTGAGGCAAGATTTCCGGAAGTTGACTGATAGGGTAACGACGGCAGGGATGCGCATAGGCGAAGCGGAAGACTCGATCTCTACCCTGAGGAAAGATATGGCGGAGCTCCAGGCCTCTCATCGCCAACTGCTGTGGAAGGTGGACGATGCAGAAAACACGGCGCGACGCAACAACCTGCGCTTTGTCGGCTTTAGAGAGGGAATTGAAGGAACGGACATGACCGCCTTCCTCCACTCCTGGCTGACGACAACCTTCCCGGCGGCGCAGTTCTCGCCTTGCTTTATCATCGAAAGGGCACATAGGGCTCTATTGGCGAGACCGTCAGAGGGAGCAAGACCCCGACCTGTCATTGCACGCTTCCTCAACTTTGCGGATCGGGACCTGATATTGCAAGAATCCAGAAAGCTGGGGGAGATCTGAATGGAAAACACAAATATTATGATCTTCCCAGACTACAGCCAGGAAGTACAGAAACAACGTCGCTCCTTTGACGCGGTCAAAGCGAAGCTGAGAGACATGAACATTATCTATATGCTGCTCTTCCCGGCAAAGCTAAAGGTGATCTACAAGGACAAAGCACATTTCTTTAACCATCCGGAAGATGCCTGGCAATGACTGGAGGAACGACCCATACTCCACAGACAGGAGAACAACAGAGGAGACGGGCGGACAGGCCAACTCCTCGGGGTGCACAATGGGAGCGGCCAAAGGCCCAGCGACAAAGGGCACAAAGAAATAGGAGACGAACGCCGCTGGGATCTAGATTCAGTTGCCTGGACAGAATCGCACGATCGGAAGGAGATGAGGGAGAAGACTCGGGAGCACACACATCGGGAGGAGAAGAGGGAGGAGCGCACTCCGTCTACCCACTGGAAAAGGCGATCCGGGAACTGGAACAGGACGCTACGGGGCATGCGACTGATCCCCGACAGGACACGCAGGACTCATGTTCCTGAACAGGGGCGGTCCGGGCAGTTGACATTGCACCTCGTCGTTAAGGGGACACGCAAGTTGATCCACCCTCCTTATACCTATTGTTTTCATTGGTTACTGACTTTATTTGTACACCTTCCTTAGCTCTGACTCTCGGGCTGTTTATTTGGAAATGTATTGCATGTTCTACATTAAGCTGGGCAGAGTAGGTTGAAAGGGAGGGGGACCTCTGGGAGGGTGACAGACCCTCTCCTACTGACTGTTCTGCCTCGCAGAGGGATGGGAATGAAAGGGGAGGGAGGTGGGTGGAGTTCAGTTTTGTTGAATTTGATTAGATGGGCTGGTAGAGGTAGGGGCGGGGAGGGATTGTTGGGAAGGGGCAGTTGGATGGGAGGGGGGAAGGGGATGGACGACATGAGTAATGTATTCACCTGTCAGGCGGGCACGCGCGCTATCCACCATGCACCACCACGATTTTTGCACTACCACCAGAAGTTCTTCGACATACAGTTTTGGCAGCACTTGTACACTCCATGGCCCCGACCGGCGCGAGGCGTCAGAGGTCTTTTGATGAGATTATATCACGATGACTAAGGGGACTCCGGATAGACCCACGTCGCATGGGGAAGGTTTCAAGGTGATGACCTGGAATGTTAATGGTCTTGGCTATAGGATTAAGAGGGGTCTGGTCAATAACTATATAAAGCGCTCTGGAGCAGACGTGGTACTCCTACAGGAAATTATTATTAACCACAGAGATTCTATCAAAAAAGTGAAAAAGTGATATTTTTTATAATTTTAACCAATTTTGACAGGGTGCTAGGCTCTCTCTTACACATGGAAAGATGGGAGCACAATGTGCTTTTTAAAATACCCCTCACACTCTAAAAAACCAGCTAGAGTCATGCTTCATCATAGGGGTCTTCCCGCCCCTATAACGGGACGGGGCGTGCTACGACCAGACGAGATACGCGGGAGCACTAAGATGTGACAGAGGCTATGTGTGGGTGCATAGGTGTCAGTGAAGGTGTAGGGACCTAACACTAGTGAGTGTGCAAAAAGTGAGAAAAATGGAAAAAGTTAAAAATTCCCTGGCTTGGTAGAAAAAAACAATTTTATTCGCTTCTCCAGCTGGGAACATTAAGAAGGGGTTGTGTGGTAGAGCATTAGCTACTACCTTGTCGACATGTTTCGTAAGCAGTCCCCTACTGCTTACTCATCAGGACCAAAAAACCGATCCCTACTGTTAATACTCAGTTTCTAACAAGTAGTGCCTACTGTCCTAAAAACAACCAACAAAAATAAGTTGGCTGTTTTGGCTTCAGGGCATGAGTTGGCCCAGGTGAAGCAGAAAAAATCGACCCATTGTGGCCTCTGTAAAGGAAAAGGAAGAGAAAAACCTACATAAATTCATTGTTATCTGAATGGGAAGTACATACAGACAGATTACTCCATTTTGTTGGAGGGAAACCGCAATTTCAATATTTTGAAGGCGGGTGAACTACCACATAAAATTCAGCATGTAGTACTGTGTCTCTCGATATCAACTATTCTTCATGTGAGACACCAATGGTGCCGTTTTGTCGGAACCATAATTATAGCATCACACACACACAACGTTCGTGACTCAATGCACTCACTACAGACACGCAAAAGACAGGGGAGGGGGACCTCCTTTGTAACGTTAGTGAGTTGGTAACGGTGACATACTTATCTTAATAGTTAACAGTGCCCCATGAGTTTGCAGGCGAAGGGTATTTCTGCGCAGTTTACTATAAAAGACAAAGTCTTATTTAGGGTGGTTTCTTGATAAAACAGCGAGTTATTTGTGTTTTTATCTGCCCCTACGACCCGTTTATTAAAGACTCGAGGTCGGAGTCTACTACTTACATTTCTGCCAGAATAAGAAATCATTATTCCTACCCCCGTGCTCCTCCGAGGATAGCTGGGCTCGAGTGAGTAGGTGTTTAATAAGCGCCTGTGCACTTCCGCGTTTGTTGCACGCTGGGTGATGCCCTTTCTACAACGCTAGAGCGTTAACCAAGATGGCCGCCTGTCTTTGGCGCGGTGGGAGGGCGAATTGTGAAGTCTTTTCTCCGTGTCAACTATTCTGACAATAGCCAGTATTTGCGCACTTGTTTAACCAAAAGTTCCGTATGCACTGATATTTGTATGGTACATTTACAGAGTCTAGGGGAGGAATGTCACTGTTGGTATAAAACTCATGATGCCAAAGACTTTTTAGGCGGATGGAATCAGATGCTGGACTGGGAAATGTTTGTGGTGGCAGTGACTGTTAAGGGGAGATAGAGACAGATACTGGAATTGGTACCTATAGTTGGCTCCAGGGTATATCATCATTTAGGCCGTGTTTGTGTGATTGAATACGGAAAACCCATCGCTGTTCTTTTTCCAGCAGGAATCTTTCATTGCTTACCAGTTCTATTACCGTCCATCTAATTTCCTCTGGTTTATGATTCATTTCAAGGAAATGATTGGTCAGTTTTGTGCTGGTTTTTTTGCATTTGATCGTGCTCTTATGTTCGCCTATCCTCACCTTAACTGCCCTACTAGTCATGCCTACATATTCTAGTTGGCATGGGCAGGTGATCAGATATACAACATTAGCACTGTTGCAGTTGCTGAAAGCTCTCTGCTCCCAGACGGTGCCGTTGTTGAAAGTTATCTCTTTGCTTTTTTTGGTTAGTCCACAGACTCTGCATCCACCACATGGATAGTGCCCTTGGACAAAGTTAGGGTCTCTTTGTATATTGTTATTGGATTTCGGTCTTGTGTGCACCAAGACGTCTCTCAGGCTTTTTGCTCTTTTGTGTGCAAACATAGGTTTTGGTATTTGTAACCCACCGCTGTTCAAAATACTCCAATTTTTGTTGATGATCTTGGTCACTAAGTTGGAGCTTGTGTTATATGTTGTTATACAAATCGGACGTTTCTCTTCCTCATTGGCTGTTTTTTCTTCCAGCAAACTTTCACGACAGTTGTTTCTTGCTCGTGTGTAGGCCTGGTTGATAACACGGTCAGGGTACATTCGTGCTTTCAGTTTCTTTTTGAGGTCACTTGACTGAGTTTTGAAGGTCCCAATCTCTGTACAGTTCCTGCGTAGGCGCAGGAACTGGCCATATGGCAGATTGTCCCGCAGATGTTTGGGGTGGAAGCTGTTGTACATAAGAAGGCAATTCTTTGAAGTGCTCTTGAAATGTGTCGTGGACACCAGTCTTCCATCTTTGGGAAAAATATTTAGATCCAGGAAAACCAGGTTACTCCTGGACACTGTGCTGGTAAACCTTAGGAATTCGTCCTGTAGATTGAGCCAGGTTAGGAACTGTCCAGAGTCCCTTTCATCTCCATCCCAGATGATAAGGATATCATCGATGTACCGTTTCCATAGTTTTATCTTGGGTCTGAATGGGTTGTTGGGGTTCAGTATTTTCGTTACCTCTAGATGGTGTACGTACAGCCCAGCTATACTAGGGGCAAATGTACTTCCCATGTACTTCCCATACTGGTCCCGTGTTTTTGTATATACAGGGTGCCTTCATACTCAAAGAAGTTCTCCTTCAAGGCCAGTGCGCAACAGTTCATTACCACATTACGGGGTGTTTGGTATTCCCAAAAGTCCTCAAACAAAACATCCTCAATGATGTCCAGGGTGGCTTGATGGGGCAGGCTGGTGTATAGACTCTCGACATCACAGCTGATTAGCAGCTGGGTTTCAGGATCAAACCGTATCTCTTCCAGAAGGTTTAGCACTTCCTTAGTGTCTTTAAGATACGTAGATGTTTTTTGAACCATTGGTCTCAGGAATGCGTCTGCGAACCTAGAGACTGGTTCTAAAACAGACCCGATACCCGAGACGATCGGTCTCCCAGGAGGGTTCTGGAGGTTTTTGTGGATCTTCGGTAGGATATACAGGTAGGGGGTTCTTGGATTCTTTTGGTTCAGAAAGTCCTATCGTCAGCACTATCCATGTGGTGGATGCAGAGTCTGTGGACTAACCAAAAAAAGCAAAGAGATAACTTTCAACAACGGCACCGTCTGGGAGCAGAGAGCTTTCAGCAACTGCAACAGTGCTAATGTTGTATATCTGATCACCTGCCCATGCCAACTAGAATATGTAGGCATGACTAGTAGGGCAGTTAAGGTGAGGATAGGCGAACATAAGAGCACGATCAAATGCAAAAAAAAAACAGCACAAAACTGACCAATCATTTCCTTGAAATGAATCAGAAACCAGAGGAAATTAGATGGACGGTAATAGAACTGGTAAGCAATGAAAGATTCCTGCTGGAAAAAGAACAGCGATGGGTTTTCCGTATTCAATCACACAAACACGGCCTAAACGATGATATACCCTGGAGCCAACTATAGGTACCAATTCCAGTATCTGTCTCTATCTCCCCTTAACAGTCACTGCCACCACGAACATTTCCCAGTCCAGCATCTGATTCCATCCGCCTAAAAAGTCTTTGGCATCATGAGTTTTATACCAACAGCGACATTCCTCCCCTAGACTCTGTAAATGTACCATACAAATATCAGTGCATACGGAACTTTTGGTTAAACAAGTGCGCAAATACTGGCTATTGTCAGAATAGTTGACACGGAGAAAAGACTCCACAATTCGCCCTCCCACCGCGCCAAAGACAGGCGGCCATCTTGGTTAACGCTCTAGCGTTGTAGAAAGGGCGTCACCCAGCGTGCAACAAACGCGGAAGTGCACAGGCGCTTATTAAACACCTACTCACTCGAGCCCAGCTATCCTCGGAGGAGCACGGGGGTAGGAATAATGATTTCTTATTCTGGCAGAAATGTAAGTAGTAGACTCCGACCTCGAGTCTTTAATAAACGGGTCGTAGGGGCAGATAAAAACACAAATAACTCGCTGTTTTATCAAGAAACCACCCTAAATAAGACTTTGTCTTTTATAGTAAACTGCGCAGAAATACCCTTCGCCTGCAAACTCATGGGGCACTGTTAACTATTAAGATAAGTATGTCACCGTTACCAACTCACTAACGTTACAAAGGAGGTCCCCCTCCCCTGTCTTTTGCGTGTCTGTAGTGAGTGCATTGAGTCACGAACGTTGTGTGTGTGTGATGCTATAATTATGGTTCCGACAAAACGGCACCATTGGTGTCTCACATGAAGAATAGTTGATATCGAGAGACACAGTACTACATGCTGAATTTTATGTGGTAGTTCACCCGCCTTCAAAATATTGAAATTGCGGTTTCCCTCCAACAAAATGGAGTAATCTGTCTGTATGTACTTCCCATTCAGATAAAAATGAATTTATGTAGGTTTTTCTCTTCCTTTTCCTTTACAGAGACCACAATGGGTCGATTTTTTCTGCTTCACCTGGGCCAACTCATGCCCTGAAGCCAAAACAGCCAACTTATTTTTGTTGGTTGTTTTTAGGACAGTAGGCACTACTTGTTAGAAACTGAGTATTAACAGTAGGGATCGGTTTTTTGGTCCTGATGAGTAAGCAGTAGGGGACTGCTTACGAAACATGTCGACAAGGTAGTAGCTAATGCTCTACCACACAACCCCTTCTTAATGTTCCCAGCTGGAGAAGCGAATAAAATTGTTTTTTTCTACCAAGCCAGGGAATTTTTAACTTTTTCCATTTTTCTCACTTTTTGCACACTCACTAGTGTTAGGTCCCTACACCTTCACTGACACCTATGCACCCACACATAGCCTCTGTCACATCTTAGTGCTCCCGCGTATCTCGTCTGGTCGTAGCACGCCCCGTCCCGTTATAGGGGCGGGAAGACCCCTATGATGAAGCATGACTCTAGCTGGTTTTTTAGAGTGTGAGGGGTATTTTAAAAAGCACATTGTGCTCCCATCTTTCCATGTGTAAGAGAGAGCCTAGCACCCTGTCAAAATTGGTTAAAATTATAAAAAATATCACTTTTTCACTTTTTTGATAGAATCTCTGTGGTTAATAATAGCTTACTTTGGAGGGTGATTCTATCAGTACCTCTACTCTTCTCCCCTTTTGGTTTGGACTCCTACAGGAAACACATCTGAAGGGTACGAAATGTGCCTTCCTAACGAGAGGGCAATATAAAGTCCTGGCCCATGCTGGGTTCACCTCTGGATCAAGGGGGGTTGCGATACTGATAGAAATGCCCACCAATGAAAGTAGCGCAGGTCTGGACTGACCCGCAGGGAACGTATGTAGGACTGAGAGGGATCTGGAGAAGGAGGGAATACACCTTTTTCTCTGCTTACGCCCCACCCAAACTACAGCCAGATACGCTCTGGGATATATCAGACATTATACTTAACACATCAGACACGGTGCAGATCCTTGGAGGGGACTTCAATGATGTAATGAGTCCACCTGTAGATCGGACAGGAGATCAGGATCGCCCCGCGACTCTGACCCCGCTGGCCAGAACCATGACTACCCTTGGCCTCCTAGACATGTGGAGGCGGTTACACCCGACGGCACAGACGTTTTCCTACTTCTCTGGAGCCCACAAGGTCTACTCCCTCCTTGACTATATTTTCATGCCGAGACAGACGTTACAGACGTCAGATTCGGCGGAGTACTGTGCTCGAGGGGTGTCCGATCACTCGCCACTGATATTAGATGTGGGCAGGAGGAGACGAGTCGGACCTAGCATTCTTCGGCTCTCGGCCTGGGACCTGCACAACCCAGAGCTTCTGAAGGGGCTGCGGGCCGATGTTAAGGTGTACTTGGCTGAAAACGTGGGGACCGTGGACTCCAAGGTGGTCGTATGGGAAGCGCTTAAAGTGGTGCTTAGAGATAGGGCGCATTGTCGGCTGGCGGATGCCAGGAAGAAGGAACAGGCAGAGATCTTAGCACTGGAAGCGCAGATATTGCAATTGGAGACAGAACATTCCCGGTCTAAAGACCCAGGGACATTGCGACAACTGGCAGATGTTCAAGCCCAATACCGACAGGTGGTGACTGGGGAGGCTAAAACACAGGCACTGGCTACCCTACACCACGTTTATGATGTGGGTGATAATTCCGGGAAACTGTTGGCATGGTTAAGTAGAAAAGAGAAGGATGAGAGATGGGTGGATAGAGTCAGAGTGGGCTCGAACGCATGGGCATGCACTGATGATGAGATAGCAGATGCTTTCGCTGACTACTTTGGGGCTTTCTATAAGGCCCGTGATCTGGGGATCAAGGTAAATGCACTGACTTATATAGCATCTATTGATATCCTGACGCTGGGCGAGACAGATTGCGAGGACTTAGAGGCCGATATTACGATAGACGAGGTTAGAATAGCACTCACGAAACTTCACGCGGGCAAGGCCCCAGGCCCCAATGGGTTCCCTGCGGAGTTCTTCAAGAAGACGGCAGACCTTTTAACTAAACATCTCTTGGGCCTGTTCCGGAATGCTGAACAGGAGGGCCACTTCCCCCTAGACCTCAGACAGGCCACGATTGTCCCTATTCACAAGGCGGGAAAGCCGCCGGATGACTGCGCGTCTTACCGCCCCATCTCCTTATTGAATGTCGAGGCAAACCTCTATGCCACGGTCCTGGCTCTTAGATTAAGACGAGCCATACCGAGTCTGGTGCATATGGACCAGACAGGGTTCATTCCGGAAAGGGGGACTCAATACAATCTCCGTAGGACACATATTTGGCTATGTGAGGTGGAAGGTAGAACGGAGCCTCACTGGTTCCTGTCTTTAGACGCTGAGAAGGCGTTTGACGCAGTGCATTGGCCTTTCTTAGAGGGAGTCCTGGAGCATCTGGGCTTTGGGCCCAAGTTTCGACACAGGGTTTGCCTCCTCTACTCCGGCCCTAGGGACCGAGTCAGGGTCAATGGGGCGATGTCTAAGGCCTTTCCCATACAGAGCGGAACCCGGCAGGGGTGCCCCCCGTCGCCCCTCCTGTTTGTCTTGTCTATCGAGGTCGTGGCATGCGCGATTAGGCAAAACCCTAGGGTGACGGGATTTCGAGTGGGGCAGGCAGGACTCAGGGAGGAGAAACTGTCCCTCTATGCTGATGATGTGCTGCTGTATGTGACAAAGCTGGAGACTACCATACCTGCGCTTTTCTATGAACTAGACAAATATGGGGCTAGATCGGGATACCAAATCAATTGGCATAAGTCGACACTTTACGATCCCCGGGGACGGACAGAGTGGCCTGAGCTACCGGAGAGACTGCAGACGACTACTGTGGGTTTCCTGTACCTCTGGATATTTATAACAAAGGACAAAAACATCTCCTATGACCGCAATATTAACTGTGTGGTTAGTAATTTTAAATTAGATGCGAGTAGATGGCAATTGCTCCCCCTGACACTTCTTGGACGGGCAGCCATGTTCAAAATGGTCTCATTACCGAGATTCCTTTATGCATTCCAAAATTAGTATTTTCTATTACAGCCCAAGATTTTTTCAGAAGTACATGCGGAACTGAGGTCCTACTTGTGGTTAGGAAAGCACCCCAGGGTGGCGTTGGCGACCCTACAGAGAAACCAATATGACGGGGGAATTTCACTTCCCGACCTGGAAGCTTACTACTGGGCAGAGCATCTGGCGCCCATCAATGAATGGATCCATGCACCGGCCACACATCCTACTTACGCACTAGAAAGACACACTATGGGCGCGCACACTTGCTTACGCTACATATATGAGGGGAAAGGACGAGCCAGGCTGCTCCCGGCCACTAGACTCAAATTAGGAGCGTGGCAAAAGGCCACGAAAGTTACGGGGTGGACGCATAGACCCTCGAGGCAGACCCCGATTTAGGACTGCTCATGGCTGAACGAGCTCAGTAAGTTAAAAGGCTTCTGAGGATGGGATGCTATAGGCATATCCTCCTTGGGGGACGTGGTAAAGAGCGGGACTCTGAAGTCATTCCAGTCCCTACAGGCGGGATTTGGGCTGCACCACTCCCAGTTTTTCAAATATATATAATTCAGACATGCTTGGCAGGCGGAAGGGACATTGCAGAAGGCACTCCCTGAATATGTCCCTCTGGAAGGCCGCCTGCTACAGGAAAAGATCCCCGAGAAGGCAGTATCCCAGATATATAAGTCAATCATGAATAATAAACCAGATAGGCTGACTGGACTTTGAGCCGTTTGGGAGCGAGAAGTGGGAGAGATGGATGATGTAGACTGGGGGTAGTATTGATGCACCCTAGGGAGGTAGCGATTAAATAGCGACTCCGCTTAATACAATTTAAGATCCTACACAGGGTATACTTCGACAGGCAGCGGCTCTTTAGGATAGGGAGAGTGTCTGACC
Organism: Lissotriton vulgaris; assembly: GCF_964263255.1. Classification (NCBI taxonomy): domain Eukaryota; kingdom Metazoa; phylum Chordata; class Amphibia; order Caudata; family Salamandridae; genus Lissotriton; species Lissotriton vulgaris. Next base: position 38,809,210 of record NC_141694.1, on the reverse strand, counting down.
CTAGCTGTTTGCGATGTGGACTGGCGAATGGAAATTTCTTACATACAGTATGGTCATGTTCACATATACAAACCTATTGGGGGGAGGTCACCGCCGAACTGGGTGAGGTATTAGAGATGGATATCCATTGGACCCGAAGCTCCTTCTCCTGGGGATGACGAATGATGTGGACCTGGCCCGCCCACTGCTGATCTTCTTGGCCTTAGCGCTGGTGGTAGCCAAGAGGGACATAGCCAGGAAATGGGGGGCACCGGATACACCCCAATTAGGAGAATGGAGGAGGGGAATGGACTTGTACATGGCGGCCGAAAGGGTTACTTATAGGGCGAGAGGGTGCCCGAAGAAATTTCGTAGAGTATGGGGCAAGTGGAGGCGCTACCATGGTCTGGATGGTGGACTATGAGACTTGCCGTTTCTGTGTAACTGGGATGCGTACACAAGAAAGAGCCGTCGGGGCTCAAGACACTATGCACTGCGAAAGTGTTGAGCGACAATTACTGCATATGTACTTGATGATTGGTGGGGAGAATCTAACTTTTGCTGGAATATGTGGGGGGGGGTTGGTGGGGGGTGAGGGGCCTTTTGCTTTACAGTGACGTGCTTGTTTTGTGCTTGTTTCCAGGTGCTGAAAATAATAAAAATGTTTTTTTTTAAAAATGCACAAAAGTGCATTTTTGAAAGTTTCATTTTACACACACACATGCCCTTGGGGCATGTGTGTGTGAAAAATGCACTTAAAGTTATATTTCAGGGGTGCAGGGGGTGTCCTTGGACCCCCCCCTGCACCCTTGAAATTGCATTTTCAATTTGTGATTCACAAATTGCTAATCGCAAATTGAAAATGACTTCCCATTCATCCTTATGGGCCTCTAGGCCCATAGGAATCAATGGGAAGGGATTCCTTAACCGCGATTTGCAAATTGTGAATCGCAATTAAGGAAGTTTAAGAAATCGCAACAAAAATTGCGATTTCTTAATGCATAGCCTTTTGCGATTTCTTAATTGCGATTCCTTAATTTTCGCAATTAAGAAATCGCAAACGGCAACAATGATGCATGTGGCCGTATGTGTGCTGCACATTGCATAACACATGGAAATAGCAAAAACAAAGAGAAATAAAGCATTTCTCCTCATTTCGCCATGTTAAGACTTGGTTTTGCCTGGTCTTAATTTTGACGCTGCCTCCTATTTACACCACCCTTGTAATTCGGAGGCAGTGTCAAAATCAATGGGTGTTGCGGCGGAATGCCCACCACAACACTCCTTGCCCTCCCTTTTCATGCTAAGTATAATGTAAAAGGTTGTCTAATTTACAAGGTGGCGTTAAGCCACTTGTAAAAAAAGGTGAAGCTCCTATCGCCACAGGAACGTCACCAAAAGTGAAGTTCCTGTGGGGTTAGGGGCTTGTAAATATGCCACCTTGTTTTGTGATGCTTTGCTGGGTACTGATTTTGGCATCGCTGGGTCACCTTTTTTACCTGCGGTCCAGCAGGTGTCAGACCTAAACTGGGAAATGTGTTGGCTAAGAATTTAAAATAGTGTGGCCTTTATACTTAACGTTGTACACATATAATACTATATTTAACTAATATCAGTACAAGCAGAACAAGGGGAACACACAACTATATAATTCAAATTATGTCTATTTAAATGTATCCAAAAAGAATCAAAATCGATCCATAAACATACATCAAAACAGTTTACACATCAAAAAACAATGATGACAGCATCACATATAAAAACATAATTACAACAGTAAATTATTAAGGAAAATAAAACAAGAAACACAAAAATTAATAACATCTGTATAGAATGCCCGAGCTTATTTAAAGCACAAATGCCAACACTCTTTAAAGTATTAATCTGATCAGTCTCTGAAATGTTATCATGTCAGTCACCTGAAGACCAAAGTACAAGGGGCCATCATCAAAATGGCAGTACCAAATATAAGAATGTCATCAGGCTGTATAGCCAAACATGGGACAGTATTCCACCCATAATAAAACACAATAAAATGATGTATTGATATATCATGGTGGAGTCCCAGAGGAAGGAAGATTTACTAACTTACTACCACCACTATACCAGCAGCCAGTACCTGCAGATGAGCCTTTAAGATTTCTCAATATTGGTAGGGTAATTTATAGATTAACATACCAAACATGATAGTAGTGTAGCAGGGTTTCCGTTCTCCCACAGAACTGTGCACAGAGATCTAGAACCTGGGTGAGTTAGGGTGACCCACAACTCACCTTTGTTTCAGAAATCCCCTTACCAAGCTAGCTACAGTGTCTCATCCGTAGTAATAACTTACCAATGACTTAGACAATCCAGAACATGAACTTAGAGTACCTCAGGTATCGTGGAACACATGAACACTCTTTCGTTATATTATCATTCCAAACCGAAACTGGGAGGCAAAGAATACACGTGCAAGTTTGAAATGTTTATTTTTCAATGCAGCATTCTCAAACGCAGTATCTTGTATAATATCAACATACATATTACAAAAATCAGAGTCAGCAGCATAGTCACTAATCCATAGTAAGCAAAAGGTGATAGCATGTTATGATGCAAAATCTATAGAATTCTGTATCACCTATATTTCGCGCACCCTATTTAGCATATTATATTATATCTAAGAAGGTCTCATCTGGGTTCTTAGCAGGGCGGACCCATACCTCTAATTCTCAGTAGGAGGAGATCACATCAACAGCTACCAGCTCTCTGCATGCTCAGCATCAAGTGTGTTGATTCATTCCCTGTAACTGTATCTTAAACTCGCGTAGAGCCCAATGTTGGCAGCAACATTATTTGTGTTATGTCTAACGTGGTGCGAGGATCAGGCCTTCAGCAACCTTGTGTTAGGTTATTCTTAGAGTGTGCAGTTCTCGGTGGACAGACAGTTGTACCAAGTGTACCAAGCACGACTGATACTAGAGCAAATAACATATTATTCTCAAATAAATCACATCTTTCGTCTGGGTTGAAAGCTACAATAACAATTAGGTGTCGTGTGCAAACTCAAGATGGAAGAAAATATTGCGTTTAAACATTTAATAAGCACATGCTAACTTAACACAATATATAGAAACGTAGTAACCATATGACACCCCCCCAATGATCCGAGGACGGTTTAAAAACGCTAAAACACAAGCCATTACCATCTGAAAGGTAAAACGTGAAAGCAGAGTTCAATGATATTGAGCCAAGCTAAATGTATACAAATGTATGTAAAATTCAAAAACAAAAATATGTATGAATGCCTATAGTGGCCACACAAAATTTAAAAGAGGAATTTAAGGCCTACTCTCAGTTCATAGGCCCAGAACATATGAAAATCAAATGTTCGTATTGAAACAAAGGCACCATTCAGAATTACTAAAAAGTCACGTGCCATAATAATGAAAGTCTTCAAAGTCACTCATGGGTTGAATGAATATGCAAAATAGGTAGCTACAGCTTCCAACATGAAATCACTGTCATCATCCGAAAACAGTTCAGCCATCCAATTAAGCAATGGGAAAGAACATACGTGCTCCTCCAACACCGATTCCTCTAGCAACATCAGAGGACAACTCAGTGGGTTCTCGAGAATGCTATGTGCCAGAAAGTCATGCGCCGCTGCGAATATGTCCCACTGACCCATTAGTCCATGCATCGCTGCCACAGCCATAACCCTTTCGCCAGAACAGACCAACTCGTGAGCCACTACGGGGTTCATCAGCTGATCAAAGTCGACGTCAGGTGAAGTCGGTAAGCAGAGACACAAATCAATGGCCCAGTCGAAATCACAGCTCAGGCAATGAAACACGGGCTGGACACATGTGAAATAGGAAAATCTGAACGATAATCCAAAAGCCGTGCTTAAAGTCGCAAGCGGCAAGGAGCCATAGTAATCAAGCATTCGGTTGCGAAACTGCATCAGTAGGGGCTGAGCGTTTCCTTGCGCAGGATGGGCATCCATGTTTTATAAAGTAAAATATCACCAGAACGCCTGCAGCCAAAGCCAGCAAAACAGGAAATCCGCCAAACAGGCTTGCGAATATAGAATGAAAGAACACAGGGATAATACCAAATACTTTTTCAAACGTAGTCACGAGACCACTGCTAACCAATTTAAAAAGTGAGCCAGGCCTACTGTGGAGGAGGCATTGAAGATTTGATGAACCAGCTCGCAGAAATGAAACGGCAAATCAGTACTTAAAAGGGCTTGCACCTCTGTGCGTGTGTTTGCTATGTGAAGGACATAAGTTTCGCGGGCAGAGCTCAGGGCCACCTGCTTTTGAGACAAAAGGGCTCTTATACGGCTTAAACCATTGAACTCAGCTCTCAAGGTTGATATTCTTGGCCAAATTAAAACATCTGAATTCCCATGCGTGGGTGGATATAACACATTTTTGCAGCAAACCACCCTCTCTGAAACGGTAACCACATAAGCGATACCGGCCTGTAACCCACAACAAAGTTCGTTATTCAAAAGTAAATAACTACCGTTGGACAATAAAGTGAACGTGGGAACTATTGCAGGAACTGGTGTCCCTTTCAAAACACAGGCCAATTTAGGTTTGTCCTGATTACAAGAACCATGCAACTGGATGTGTCTGCATATTAGTGAACGGTCAGGCGACTGTGTACATTCTTCACCATTCAAATTCACTTCATTTCCCTCTTTTAGGCATCTGTAAGTGTATGGTAAAGACCATGTCTCATGTAGGAAAGCACTGCCTAACGGTTCATATCGCCCAATGGCTATATATTTCATACAATTTGTAAATTTATACAAAGCAAAAGGTAAGGTGATAACACCATGGATAAGCCATGTAGCAGCAGTCACCTCAGCCACAGAAAAGGGCAAAGATTCTAATTTTTCAATATGTAACATAGAAAATGTTGCATCTCTCATTGATAGCATGCGCTGTTTTTCAGTCAAATTAAATGGGGCAAATAGTGATGAAACGTTCATAAAATTCCAAGGCACTCGACCAGACTTAAGAGTCTGTAGTGTCCAAGCAAACTGCATCACAGAACGTAATTGATTTTGACCATGATATAACACGGATACTTCATCATGTACAATGTCTACAACAGAAGACACAATATTGTTCAACGTGTAAATTCGGGAAGAAAGCGTGTTAATACTGTTATCGACAACTGCAAGCACCTTTTCTAAATTTGCTTGATCAATAGCTCTCAGGCGTCTAGCAGCCTCAATTTGTGAAACTTTCCAAATTTCATTGTAAATCGCATACAGCCATCGTTTAGATCTACCTTTAGCTGGGCCTTTTATAAAATCGTTCAAATCCACATTATCATTTAATAAAGACAGATGTATTTTAACTGCAGCTAATGTGGAATGTTGTAACCAATTCTGACACATCTTCCCCACAGAATAAGTCGTGACAGTATAGTCTCCTTCAAAACGGGGATCGGGTCTGACTTCTGTGAACCCCTTAGCCAAACCCAGAAAACGGCGTTGGCAAGAATCAGCACTCTTCTGCCATACCAGCCAACCCTTGGAATCCAAACCGGAAATGTTAAAGGATGAATTGTGCAAAAGAGCTTGTAACTCATGAATGGACAAATCAGTAAAATTACCCCAACCTGAATATTCCTCTAAATTTGGGATGGTCGGTGTATTTAATTTTTTAGAAGTAGCCAATCCAAAGCATGTTGTTTGGAAAATGGATGAATTTAAAAACAACATGTGATTCGGGATGAGACATGCACGGTGCAGAGCCTCAGTGCCTTGTACCTGCCAATCTCTGGTACCCCAAACCGATTTAAGGTCAATTGTTCCCTTCCAAAACTCGTAGCCATCTACAGCCAACCTGTCTAGAAAGGACTTCGAATACAGCAATTTTGTTTCGGTAAGTCTAACTTTGGACATGGACTTTTGTGTCATTTTAAAATAAAATGACTCGGGATTAGATTGATTAAAGTCTGTGAAATAAGTGTCTTTTTTCAGAAACGTATTGGAGCTGCTACCTAATGGAGTAGGGCAATGTTCCCATTGTGGATAATTTACAGCAACCCTCCTGGAATTTGTCTTATGTAAAAAATGATTACCATAATGTTGAAAACAAAACAAATCACCATAATTAGTAGAATCTGAATACAGATCCTCAGCATCGAAGGCAGCATAATACTTCAAATCAGAAAATAATGCTTCTACGGCCTGAATATCCCAATCATCAGAACGTATATTTTGTTTAATCACATCTCCCATGTTTACTCTAAGCACATTTGGAACATTAATCACTTCAGTGGGCCCATGTATCTGAAACCTAACCGCATCCCACACAATCCCATCAAGGACAGGCCAAGCAGTAATGTTGACTGTATTTAAGTTTCGTTTCAGTCTGTGCGCTGAATGTGAAGAGGAAAGAGGGGCCAATGTTCCATTTAGGTACCGAATTCCTGTTCTTTCTTTAACGTAGTGACCATCAATCAGACGGAAAAAATAAAACACAAAACCAATTGACATAAAAAGGTAAAATGAAAATAGGATCAACCAAATGTATGTCCATGGGGGAATCAAAAAATGTTTTTTAAATAACTTGGCATATTTTGCAACAGTTGAGGGTTTCTTTGAAATTTCCGAATCAGAGTCAAAAGAGAATCTGGATTGGTCTGCCAAACGGGTCTGTAAATCAGGCATCGATAAATCAGCAGGATAAGTGTAATTCAGCTCATCAATGTTAGTAACAGGAACAGTATTTAATAAAGGACTGGATATGGCAGGCATCTCGAGGGACACCTCCTGTTCTGCACCAGATGTTATTGCTAGCACAGAGTGCCTCACCATGGAAGGACAGGATACAGCCGGTGTCATGCTATGAAGAATCGGCCACCCTGTGTGTCTTGACATTGTCAATAGAAATAAATCTGTTTTCCTTACGACCTGGAAGTGGTGGTAAAATGACTGTTCTCGTGCCCTTCACTCCAAGAACTCGAACCGTTGCACGATATGAGGGACCAAACTCTTTCTTGTTATCGATCTTCTCTCGAACCAGTTCTCCAACTTGGGGTAGCCAGCCAACTACCGGGACCTGCAGCGCATCATCCGATGTGGAGGGCAAATGTTCCTTTGCAAGATTGTCTCTGGTCTTTTGTAGATTCTGTAAAACATTGCAATGTTCATCTACGTCAAAGGCCGTGGTCTGGGCCTTGCAGTCCAGCCCATCGAGGTCAGGGACATACATCTTGATACCAAAGAGCATTTCGTATGGGGTCCGCCCACCCAGAGACCTTCTAGGGAGATTATTAAGCGCACGCTGCACGCCTATGAGGTGGGCTAACCAGTTTCTGCCAGTGCCTATAACTCGAGCTGTCAAAGATTGCTTTAAGTCGCGGTTCATTCGTTCAACTACACTATTACCCTCAGGTCTGTAGGGACTCGAAAATTTGACTTGGACCCCCATCGAAACCATAGCATCCTTATACGCCTTAGAGGCAAAAGCCGGACCCTGATCCGAATGGAAGGTACCACAGGCAAAAATTCCCACAAAGACTCGCAAATCCTTAATGACAGTACGTGAATCAGCGCTCCGATGTGGCCATACCCACACAAAGCGTGTGCATGAATCTACTGCTACTAAGATGTACTTGTATGCAGTATCAGAAGAAAATGGACCGCAGTGATCCAAATAAACGCATCCAAGCGGTTTATTCGAGATGTACAACTGTGTCTGAGGTGTACGCGCAGCAGTTGAAGGTTTAATCTGCTGGCAAATGTCACATTGCAGAACATAATCGCGCGTCTGTTTGTACAGTCCCCGCCACCAGAATCTTTGTTGCAGCTGAGTTACAGTGGCTGAGATGCCCGCATGCGCAGACGCCACACCTTCATGAGCCGCTGCAATCAAAGCAGCCCTGCGATCCGAGTTGGGAACTAGACGTTCGCCAACATCAGGGATTTTCACATAAGGAACCTTATCGGGACTTAAGTGGTATGTGTATTTAGAAGGGGACCCCGCAGGATATTTGCTTCCCTTCCCTGTTGCAGCAACTGCTGCCAAGATGTCATCATCTATTTTGCTTTTGGACCTCGTGACCGCTGCAACTAAGTATTTTGATACCGCTGACTTCGCTGCTTCATCAGCAAGCGAATTGCCAACAGCGTGGACCCCCACGCGCTAATGACCGAGAGTATGAATCACAAACACGAGTGGCAACTTCTCTTTAAGTTCCGCCACTCGGACCCAGATCATTTTATGTTTTATTGTGCTACCTTTGGAATCACGAAATTCATTCTGAATCCAAAAGAACAAGTTTTCATTGTAAGACTGGACACAGTAGTAAGAGTCACTTACGATCAAAGTCGTCACACTAGGATCTGCGTACTCCAATGCAAGCATCAGAGCACGAAGCTCTGCTAATTGTGCGGTGCAGTCCCCAAGCGTCTGCGTGTGCACAACACTGGACTTGAACTCATCGTTCACCATGGCACCAACCACAATGGCGCAAGCGGAAACGTAGGCATGTTTAGAGCCATGCGCAACCTGCGCCGAACCATCAGTGTAAATGATGCAATGGAAATCCTCCAACGGCCGCATTGCTAATGGAGCAGGATGAACAAATTCATACTGTAAATACTCCTGCGACCGTAAAGTGGCATCAAAAACAAACGTGACATCCTGGGACGTCAAGGACGCAGCCCATTGAATCCACCGAGGGTGCAAAGCTTTGGAATTAGGTACACTGGCTTTCGTAACCGCCTCTAAGGCAGGACACGGAGTAACAACCAACATGCGCTTTCCTTGCGACAGGGCACGTTCCTTAAGAATTGCCATCTGCACAGCCGTTAAAACTTTCTCCACAGTAGAAAAACGCAGTTCAGCCGAAGTGTACAAGTGTGACTTGTAAGCAATAGGTACTGTATCTCCTTCATTAAAAGTCAGGTACGTGAAACCCACCACCCCAGGGATAATTCTTATCACCAGGTTGGTTTGGTTATCACGAGTCTGTAAGTATTCAGAAGCGAGCAAATCAGCCTGCAAAGACTGCAGAATGGCTGAATGCTCAGGCAGCCAGCATGATTTGGAAAAAGATGGTTGTATCAAAGCATACAAAGGCTTGATACGCTGGGCATATTCCGGAATGTAAGTTCTTCCGAAATTCAAAAAGCCCAGAAGAGATTGTAATTTTTTCAGTGTTGTCGGAGAACGCAACAGTGCGCATTTCTCCAGGAAATGGGGTGCTAAACCCTTCCCTTCGTTGTTAAGCTCGTAACCCAGAAACAACACTGTGTACTCTGCAATGTGCGACTTTGCAAAGTTAAACTTGTAACCTATGTCAGCAAAGTTACAAATTATGGTATTTACTCGACACAGATGCTCCCAAAGATCGTCGTCTGTGAGATAAATGTCATCCACATACGAACAAGCAACTGGGTCGAAGCTCTCCAGCAGAGAGACAATGCGTGCGGAGAATACTCCAGGACTGTTCTTGTAGCCCATTGGGAGTCGTCGAAACATTTTTTGCACACCGCCGCATGTAAAACTGGTCCATTGGGAACTTAGACCGTCTAGCCTATGGGCATAAAAACCATTGGAAATGTCAAGCGTGGTTTTAAACCGTTTACGCTCAAGAGAATTCACTAACGCAGAGCCATGAGTATTCTGTACTGCGCAGTTACGGCAATGCGAGTTTAAATGCCTATAATCCAAAACCAAACGATATGAGCCGTCCGGCTTGTTCACAGTAATAAGGGGGTTATTCATCGGTGACACACATGTTTCAATTACACCTTGATATTCCAATTGTTCAAGGATAGCCGCGACTGAAACCTTGGCTTCACGCCGTATGGGATATTGGGGTTGAGGCTGTGGCTGAGACCGTAAAGGAATCTCGTGGCTTGGTGACAATTTATCCCAACCACACTGATTACGGTACACAGCCGGCGCAAGCGCCAGAGCCCACTCTTCTGCAAAATGCAGCGCTTCCACCCTCTGCACAGTGTGCGCGAAGCTGGGTAGGATTACCTCCTCCCCTCGCGGAGCTGCGAGAACAAAAGGTGGGGGCCAGTCAGCCTCCGAAAGCAAAATGTCATACGTAGACGAGAGATTTTCCCAAAATACCCCTTTTTACAGTTCGCTGCATGTCACCTTCAATTAGCAGGACAATTTCAAAAAGACGTTCAGGGGGAGCAACATGCGTATCAGCAGTTTCAATCACAACATAAGAATCAGTCGCTGTCACCTTCAACAGTGGACGGAGGGCCTCTCTCACTATGGTAATCTCTACTGCGCTGTCCAGCAAAGTCAGGGGCCGCGTCCTGAACACTACGGCTAGTGTAATGAACAAGCGCTCTAATCACTCCCACCGCGACTTCATGAAGCCGCCGCAGATCAGCCACGTTACAAGTGGCGCGTTGAGGGTGAGGAGTGAATCCAGCCAAAGCGGGCCAAGGTGTGCCCGAAATGGACAAAGGACCTAACCTCGGAGCGGTTAAAGCGTGCGGTAGGGCGCCACCAAACCAAACTCCATGCTGCCAAGCATCAATAGGAACCTCCAGTGCTCTGTACGGAGCGTACGCAACCGGTACATCCGAAGCAGTGTATGAGTGGAACACACCAGAATTAGCGTTCACTGGCGGAAACGTCACCCACGAATAAAACAGTTCGTATGGGTAAGCATGTTCCGCACTCACCACCAGAACCACAGCCAAGCCTTCCACAGGAACATCATACATCCGCAAATGGTCACGCACCGCAATGCGACTATGCTGCGGGATGTCCACGGCTTGTGCCATGTCAGCACAGGAAAGCGAAAACACAAAGATCACTTTGTAGCACAACTGGGTAGTAACTCAAAGAAACCGTTTACAGATAGATTCAAGCTTGAAAAAGACCTATTACAAAAATAGGTAGGTTTCTCCGACACTGCCGTTTTCCGGAAACGGGAATGAAGGCGTTAAGGTTTGAATGATATACTACTCGAGTGTCATGATATAAGGCCAATCAACGTATGGGCGCCATGTAGCAGGGTTTCCGTTCTCCCACAGAACTGTGCACAGAGATCTAGAACCTGGGTGAGTTAGGGTGACCCACAACTCACCTTTGTTTCAGAAATCCCCTTACCAAGCTAGCTACAGTGTCTCATCCGTAGTAATAACTTACCAATGACTTAGACAATCCAGAACATGAACTTAGAGTACCTCAGGTATCGTGGAACACATGAACACTCTTTCGTTATATTATCATTCCAAACCGAAACTGGGAGGCAAAGAATACAAGTGCAAGTTTGAAATGTTTATTTTTCAATGCAGCATTCTCAAACGCAGTATCTTGTATAATATCAACATACATATTACAAAAATCAGAGTCAGCAGCATAGTCACTAATCCATAGTAAGCAAAAGGTGATAGCATGTTATGATGCAAAATCTATAGAATTCTGTATCACCTATATTTCGCGCACCCTATTTAGCATATTATATTATATCTAAGAAGGTCTCATCTGGGTTCTTAGCAGGGCGGACCCATACCTCTAATTCTCAGTAGGAGGAGATCACATCAACAGCTACCAGCTCTCTGCATGCTCAGCATCAAGTGTGTTGATTCATTCCCTGTAACTGTATCTTAAACTCGCGTAGAGCCCAATGTTGGCAGCAACATTATTTGTGTTATGTCTAACGTGGTGCGAGGATCAGGCCTTCAGCAACCTTGTGTTAGGTTATTCTTAGAGTGTGCAGTTCTCGGTGTACAGACAGTTGTACCAAGTGTACCAAGCACGACTGATACTAGAGCAAATAACATATTATTCTCAAATAAATCACATCTTTCGTCTGGGTTGAAAGCTACAATAACAATTAGGTGTCGTGTGCAAACTCAAGATGGAAGAAAATATTGTGTTTAAACATTTAATAAGCACATGCTAACTTAACATAATATATAGAAACGTAGTAACCATATGACAGTAGAATACAATCATGACGGATGACAACCTAAATATCATACTGGCACACTAATACATACCAGTTCAACACTAGATGTTGTCGCAACCAAACCAATCATGTCTCATCATTTCAGTGTGTTACACCTTCACCCAGGAATTACCTGCCAGTGTTGAGGTCCTAAGATCCTATTCTTGCTGTTTCTTTCTCTTGCATGTAAACAGGCGTGATATAGCTGGTACCCAACTGGGTGGGCTGTGGGCTGTGTGTCTGCTAGGCTGACCTGGCTGATCCTCATTTGGCTAGGTATGTGGAACTGTTACTCAGTAAGGCGACTGCAAGATTTCAACCAAAGAACTGGCCATTGGGCCGACAGCCCTTCTTAAAAGCAGGTCTAAGACATTCTAGAAACTTGAAGAACATTCTTCTCAGGGTCTAAGCCCGATGCAAGATGGCCGTAGTTCCTCTTTCATGTGTGTGTTTTTCCCAATTCAAAAGATAAACCTTGCTAGACGTGATATACATAGAAATCAATCCCTTGGTTGTGATACAGGTTGTGAACAAAAATATAACATGGGGAACACAGTCCAAAATCTATAACAAATTCACATCATCATAAATATACATCTCAAAATATACATATTAATGTTCTAAATGTTGACATAGTAGTCTAACAGAAATGGTAGCTTAGTCTGAAAACACATTAAAATGAAAATGATGGATTGACTTTGTGTTATGTTTTATTAAATACAATCAGATATCGCTGCAGTAGTCTATTATGAACCTACGTTCGACTCTAAAGCCACCATAAGGTACATGTTTAACTTACTTTACTCTTAGCATTTCTCTCTACATTAGATGCAATTTATAATTTCTGAGAAATGAAAAAAAAATAGTTAATATTCGTAGAAGTTCTTTATCTTTGAAGACATTCGGTTAGTTCTAAAAATATGTTTTTTCTTGCTTTTATTTTTTGAATTTTTTATGGAAGGAAATATGCATCAGCTGTCCAAATGTTTACATAGATTAAGTTGGTTTTGTATAAAAATAATAAATTAAGTTTTCCTGACTATAACTTATCTTAAGCCTTTTGTTTTTTCATTGAATTTGTATGTTTTTAAAAAATTTGTTTCTAAAAAAAGGTGGCGCAGAGGAAAAAATTGATGGAGGCCATTGTATGGGATTTTCTTTCTTTGACACTTGGAAGGAAAAAAGTTAATTCCAAATTTGTTACATTGAACCCATTTAGCAAAGTTATTTACCATGGGAACATAAACTAATACACCTTTGGTACCACAGGAATGAGAAAACACCTGCAGGCAATGTATTCCTCCAGGGTGGTACATGCCAAAAGAAGGCATCAAAAGGAGATAGAAGAGGCTGGAAGATTGGCATGAGAAAATAGCTACTATCCAGGCTAGCCTTCCTCCATTTGAAGTTGAAAGCGACACCTGGGGCTATGGCACAGATGTGGTAGCCCGCAACGAGAATATGGAAGTATTTAGTCAAGATTTTGCTCAATCAGTCTCCGTCACTAAAGATGAAGCCACCTTTCTTGAATCCTTTTCTCCTATCACCATGGAAGCACTGAGTAGCCTCAAATCAGGATCTCCCTCTGATTCAGGTCCCACTTTTATTCTAACTTGCGTGGCAGAGGCTATTGACCCGCTGGTGAGTCAGCTGGTTAACACCTCCCTCTCGTCAGCTGTTGTGCCCAAAAAATACAAACAGGCAAAAATTGTTCTGTTTCTAAAAAAAATCAGCAGACTCCACTGATCCGGCCAATTACAGACCGAACTCTCTCATTCCAGCTCTTTCGAAAGTGTTGGAGAAACATGTCAACCAATAGCTATTTTCTCACCTAGAAAGCAATAACTTACTACACGCTAGTCAATTGGCATTTTGCCTCATTTGCAGCACTGAGGCAGGGCTATTGGAGGAAGTCGATTACATCATACTCAGCCTGGATGCTAGTGCTAGGGCGCTGTTGGTTTTGTTAGACCTGTCGACCGCGTTCAACACGATCTCTCACCATACCCTACTAGCCTGTCTCAGCTCGGTGGGAATTAGAGGACAGGCCTGGAATTAGCTTTCATCCTTTTTTTGAAGAGAGAGGATAAGAGGTGTGGTGCCACTCTTTTTCCGCCATCTCTCTTAAATTGAGATTAGGAGTGCGACAGGGCTCATCTTTGAGCCCTACTCTATTTAATGAATATCTCACTCCCTTGGGTACTCTGGCAGAATCATTGGGGGCCAAAATCGTGTCATATGCTGATGACACCCAACTGCTCTTCTCCTAGAAGAATAATGAGGCACTCCCAGGTGATAAAACCCGCAACTGCCTCACGGCTGTGTTTAGGTGGCTCTCTCTAAATCAACTTAAATGTACCGCTGGGAAGACTGAGTTCCTCTTCTTCGGTCTAGATGCCGAAGTATCTTGGCAGTCTTTCTGGCCATCCAATGCCCCCCCAACTGCCTCAAAATCTTTCGGTGAAAAACGTGGTCATTAAATTTGATGGACAATTGCTGTTTCGCACCCAAGTCAATTCGGTGGTGGGTACTTGTTTTGCCCTGATTTGTTTGTTGTGAAAGTTCTTGTATCTTTTGTCCTTTATGGCTAGACAAGTGATCCAAGCGCTAATTGCATCATGGTTGGACTATGGGAGCGGACTCTACATAGGCCTACCCAAATACCTGATTGATAGTCTGCAGCTGGTTTCTGAATGCAGCAGCTCGAACAATTTTCGGGCTACCCTATAAATCCCATTCCACACGTCTTCTTCAGAGTCTTCACTGGCTCCCGGTGAGAAAAAGGATCATCTGTAAGATACTGCTCTATACCCAGAAAGCTCTTTACAGAACTGGCCCAGGTTATCTACAAGATAGAATTAAGTTCTATATCCCCAGAGAAACCTGGGTGCAGGTCCAGGGTCCCTCCCTGTGGAACAAACATCCGTTGACACTCAGATGCATCAAGGCTACACCTGTGTTTTGAAAAAAACTTAAGACCTGGCTCTTTCCCAGTCCCTAAACATTCCCCTCCTTTTTTCGCTGATTGCTCTTTCTGTATTAGCGCCGGGACACTCCTTGGAGTAACAGTCGGGCTCTACAAATATTCTTCATACATACATTAACAGGATCACTTTCTTCGGTTAATGCAATGATTTCTAATTCTTCTGCTCTATCAGCACCTCCACCAACACCCAGTGCATATGTCCCTCCACCAGTACCTGCCCCTGTTACTGTGGTGCCAATGAATCCTTTTAGGCAGAATTGCAATATAATAGGCCAATATGGCAGCTCAGTGCCATATGGTGGCTTCACAGTAGATCATAAGTTAATAATAATCTACTACAATGATATTTGATTATATTTAATAAACATAACGCAAAGTCAATCTATCATTGTTCTCCTTTTATGTGTTTTCAGATAATACTACCATTTCTGTTACACGTGGAGGAGTGTGGCTCAATGGTTAGAGCGGCAGACCCTGATGCAGAGTTCTGGCCCGGGACCTGGGTTCAATTCCCGCCTCGGCGGGTCTTGGGTTCAATTTCCTCGGACCAGACAATTCTCGCCTCGGTGCCTATCCTAATCATGGGCCCCACGCTGCAACTCTGGGCAATAGCTTGCTTAACCTCCACACCGGCCCCAACAGTGCTAGGATGCCTGGCTTCACCCTGGGGGTGCCCAGGAGTGGACACTTCACAGGGAAAGCCAGGAAGGGTTCCACAGCGGTATGAGTAGTAGTGCCAGGAAACCGCTTGGTGCCAGTGCGCTCTACAAATACCTTGACATTTACATTTACACTATGCCATTATTTAGAACATTTAAAAGTTCAAGATGATATGCTGTGTGCTTAACTTGCCCTTGACTTACATCAGGTAGATGTGGAGCTGCGTTGCCCAGGAGTAGTGACTCTGCAATGGGTGTATGTGCTCTGGGAAAGGAAAAGTACAGGGATAGCGTAGTACTGTGTAGTGCATGTAAGATTAGTGTATCTGCTGAGTGTATGTTGCCTGTGTGGAATACATGACATGAAAGATGTAGTGTTGTGTAATGCATGCACAATGAGAGAACATGCTGGGTGTATGTGTACTTGCGTGAAGTACAATACATGAAGGGTGAAGTGTCGTGCAGTGCGCACATGCGAAGTGTGTGTGCTGGCACTGTGTGCATTTGTAAATTACACACACTGGTTATAGATAGAAAAGTTCCGTGCTGAACAGTGTGCACAGACTCAGTGTGTGTACTGACCGCATGTGCACAGGTAATGGTACAAGCATGGAGGTACTAGTGCTGGACAGTAGGTATGCTATAAATGTACACAAAGTAAGTGCGCCTGCAATGGTACATTATATGGAGTACCCAGGATTGCATTTTGGGAAGAAGAGGCCTGCCTGGTGAAGACATGAGAAGGAGAGGAATCCTCCAGGCAGATTGTGTATTGCTCCATTCTAAGCATGGGCGGAAAATCCGTTTCGCTCGCGGATTTTGCGGATTTTCGGTAAATTCGCAATCCGCGAGATTCGCGAATCTCCCGCAAAATCCGCAAATCCGCGAGCAGCGGATTTTATGGCTTGCTCGCACTGTTCGCGTGAGTTCGCGGCTTCCCAGTACAACTTTGCGCCCCGCGAATAAGCGCTAAATTGCAGAAATACGATCTTAGCAAAACTGAAACTACTTACCAGGTTCAAAAGTTCAGGCTCATCATTAGTAGCCATTTCCTGTAGTGCTTCCTGAGGGGCCCCTCCAGAGTTCAGTTGCCAGTTGCAACTATTATGTGACCCTGCTCTGAACCTCAGAATAGTTACACATATGCCACAAAGGTCCTGAATTACAGCTAAGGGAGACAAGCAGGAGCCAGGCTGGAAGTTCAAATCCATTAATCAGCCCCTAATTCATTATTGTCAGTTGGGGCAGGGCAGGTGTTGTAACTAATTTTGCAACAATGAAAGCACTTAGCAAGTGCAAAAGATCACTAATCAGGAAGCACTAAGGAAGCAGGTGCCAGCTAAAAAAATATTCTGTGACACATTAATCAGCCCCAAATTAATTCAGGTCACTTGAGGCAGGGAAGGTGTGCTTTGCTTTGCCACAATAATGTACACTGACTGGACAACCAGAGGGTGCTGTGATGAAACAGAGGGTGGCATGGGTGGGCCAGTGGGTGGCATGAGTAGTCAGAGAGTGGCAGTGGTGACAGAGAGTGGCAGTGATGAAGAAGAGTGTCCCAAACAGGCTGGACACGTAGAAACAACAAGTTCGCAAAACTTGCGACCCGACAGGTAAGTTCGCGTTTGCGAAATTGTACAAAACCCTCGCGAACTGGCAGAAACCCGTGCGAACACAAAAAAAAAAAATCCGCTAATTCGCGAGAATTCGCGGATTTTCGGATTGCGAGTTCGCAAATCCGCAAAATTCGCGAACGCGAGATTCGCAAAATTCGCCCATGCTTACTCCATTCCTGTGATCTGGGTGGAACACACACTGGAGAAAAAAGGAAGATACACCCTTCACACTTCAAATGACTTCTCTTTGATTTGGTGATAGATCGCAAGGATGGGGCCTGGACACATCTTAGGGAGAGAGAGCTAGGGCTGATAAGGAGTAGGACTGGGGGTCTGAGATTAACCTTTTGATGAACATATCACTGTTGCTGTCATCTAGGTGTGAATTCTGGTCTTTCCCATGAGCGGTGATGTGGGACAAACAGCTTCAGAGTCATGCCTGCTGTGACTGACATCTTTCGAGGGGAAAGAAGAAAGGGAGAAGTTTCCACTCCAAAAGAAGCACAACACCAACATAAAACTGTAAAAATTGTGCCTGGAATAGGACTTTAAGACGGCGAGATAGAGCTCCCAAAAATGTGTCTTCTACCAAGCAGCCAGATGCACTGTGTGCTTGTGCCTGTGACCAGGACTGGGGGCCCACAGAGGTGACTTCACGCAGGGAGACCAAGACCACCTGCCCTGGAGCCTGGTGCACAAGCGCCTGCCTGCTTGCCAAGACCAGTGTGATCTGTGGGGAAGAGGAGAGCATTGGATACAGAGAGGTACAGTGGGGATCCCTTCAAGTAGGACTCCCAGTGCGAAGTGTGAGAAATCAGCTGTGTACCGATCAAGCCGTAACCCGTGTGCAGGGCTGTTTTCGGTGACCCCTGTATGCCAGAAGAGGGACAACGTAGACAAAGCCATGTATTGAATGCTGTGCAGAGGTCGCCGAGCCCACATGGCCTCATTGCGGTGACCCAGTATGCCAGAGTGGGCCACTGTTGAAGTAGTTGTGGGACCATCGTGAAAATGTAACCAGTCACCGAGTATACCAGGAGGGTCCACCTTGGTGTGGGCGATTGCACCTGAGGAGTAAATGTTGTATCTGAAAGATACCGCAGCATCCCCTTATACCAGGAAGAGCTGCCGGGACCAAATCATCATAGACTTCAGGCTGTCACCTGAGAATGGAGACATTGTGGCTAGCAGGTCTAGTCACAATGAGAGATCTACCCTGACTGACTACCAAGGACCAGGAGGATGCAGAGAAGGATGATATGCCCTTGCGGGACTCCAGTCGGGAGCCTACGGATTAAGATCCATCCACTGGGGAGAACTTCACTTACCTGATATCTGCCGATAAGAAAACAGAATTGTTGTTTGTCAACATTTAGTAGCATCGTAAATCAGTTCAATCAGTCCAAACGGCACAAAAGACTTCCTCAGTGAAGGGATTTTGTCTGCAGACTACCTAAATTGGTCACCCCAAGCTCCAGATATACAAGGGTCTGCAGCCTAATAGATTTTGTACTCTCCATGTTGGTGCATCACGTGACCGCATGTCCACAACTCTGCGGGTCTCGTTATGACACGCTCAAATTTGGGTGGGGAAAAAAGGCTAGAACGCTTCACCACGTTAAATTCAAGAATACCAGGACTAACTACTTCCCGATCCAGGGGCGGGCAAAGAGTTTCTTCACTGGATTTAATCACATCAAAACCTATTTAACATTCAGGTACCTATGATGAAAAGAGCATTACTCAATTGCAAACGACAGGAAGAAATGTCATTGAAAAGACATCAGAGGTGATATATTATTTTCTAAGGATGACGTTCTAAGGGATATCATTATTTAAACCCTCCCTTTATGTGGCCACTCTGTAGATCCAATGCTGGTCCCTCTCAAAAGAGGATGCGGTCAGTATAAGGACCCAGATTCTCCAATTATTCAATTGTAACCCATCTCGAATCTGATGGTGAGTGGTCATATATAATATAATGATTGGTCGTGTTGGTGGTATTTCATTTACATTTCAGTTTGCTTCTGTGTTCACATTTACTAGCTTTCACCTTTCTACATTATATCTTGAATGGCAGGAACATGTAATCATGTAAACCACTCTTTTTGAATTGCTATTTGTATGTTTCTTTACATGCCATGGGGTATCTAAACCCAAACCCATCTTTTGGTTGACAAAGTCTTAAGGATGTCTTTTATACTGTGTCCTCTAAAAGACACCCTTGGTCACATAAAACCTTATTAGCCAAATGAAATAACAACACTTAATCTTTGGTGACTCCTGAAGACAATGGGCCACTGTCCTGGTGGTAACTTTTAAAACTCTATATTAGAGTACTGAAAGCACCAGAACATTCGCTAAAGCACTCCCTAAGATCAATCTTTGAGGAGGCGGGCTCCCCGTGGTACTTAAAGGTAGGACAAGCTATTGCAGCATTGAAAATCGAAAGAAAGAGTTTGCCCCTGCACGAAATTCCTTTCTCAGCCTGGGCCCAAGCTGTTAAGCGCCAAGTCCGGACCATCTCCTTTGGACTTGACCTTGCATCTCTTCGGCAAAATCCACTAACTCAGGCCCTGGACAAATCATATATTTCAGGTAAACCTCAACCTTACCTGCAAGATCCAGTATCCGCTTATGCGAGAAAGAAAATTTTGTACTTTCGACTTTTGGCCCTCAGGATCACGGACTTCAACCCCAAATGGGCCCGTACGGATGGCACCTTGGCCTGTCGTCTATGCAATTACCGCAGGGAATCCTGGCTACACTTGCTGTGCTGCTGCCCAAAGCTGGCCAATGACCGCCATCGCTTGCTGCTTCCGATGTTACGGAATACGGCCAATAGAACTTGTAGAGAGGCCTCGGACTGGTGCCTCTCAGTCTCCACGACCTGTTTGATAGCCAGAGTTGGGAAATTTATACACCAGGTAAAAATGGCACTCGACTCCCACTTAACGGCATTGTCAGCAAAGTAACCGGAAGCCTTCTGCCCCAGTTATCTAGCCTGGGCTGGTATAAAGATCCACGAAGAATCCATCTTTCGTCAACAGCCCTTGGTACATGAATTGACTCTACAGAACTTTCATGTGCCCTCTTTTATTAGCTGGGAAACACTTGTTCAACCTATGTATCACTCTTTTTAAAAGAACCCTGTTTTGGACAGCTAATCAGGACTAATATGTTAGTATTTTAACTTAAAGTCACTCTCACCTTTATGTTTGGATGGGTCATGAGAGTGGGGGAGTCGGGACGTTCATAAAGCTTTTTATTCTTTTTTTTTCTCTCTTTTTTTTTTCTTTTTTATACTGTAAAGATTTTAAGTAATCATGCAGTTTATTAATAAAATTGTCAAAATTGGTGGTAACTGTGGTGTTTGTAGACTTACGTCACACACAAAACGCCTGGATTTCGGTTTTTTGATTGAGTTATAAAAAAAACCTTATGAACAGATCAAATGTGTAAATGAATCCTGTAAATAAAGGCCTCAGAAATCTTGGTCCTTGGGTGGTATGAACATAGGAAAATATCACACCGCCTTTAAAGAAGTTTAACAATAGTGAGGCATATATAACTCTTGTTTAGATTTGCTCCTGACTCCTCCATATGTTTTATTTTGTGCTTGATGAACATATATTCCCGATGAAGGTGGTGGAAATTCAGTTATAACCACCAAAAAGTATAGTGAAGGATTTTAGAGGGGTTAGGAACATTTTGATCATAGAGTAATAAAACTGGCTAAAGAGACTGTACATTGTCTTAAATCTATTGGTTGTATTGGACTATTGTGACAGTTAAATTAAAATCTTTTTTATATAATAAATATATACCTTGTGATGTGACTTTATGGTGATGTGAAGTTTTTGTAGATGATGGAATGTCTCCCACATGTTATATTCTTTGTCCAGAATCTGTACCACACTGTAAGGATTGATTTCCGTGCATGTCAGTGCTAGCAAGGCTTTTCTTTATGATTGCTGTGCAATAGTCATTACCCAGTGCTCCCTGACCTTTGGCCATCTCTTTCCTAATCAATCAAGGCTGTCATAGTGTTCCCATTTCTAATGGTCATTTCTTGTTTTTAGATATTTAAGAAGCTGCACAATCCCTACTTTGTGTTGTAATGTAGTCAGCATTTCTTCGTTTGTACTTCACTGCCCCTGCTCCAGATCTTTGCTAAAACACTAGCCTTGCCTTTGGTTCATGGTCCTGGTTATCTTGAGCAAATCTTCCAGCCAGCCACAGCCCAGTAATTACCAGGGGAGGTTTTTCTAGCTTTTCCTCTCCACCAGAAACCAGTATATCCTCTCTGAGGGTACTGGTCCTTTCACGTGTAGTACTCTGGAATCAAGGTGGCTACGGAAGGGCGTCGTCTGTATCGCAAAGATGCAAGATCCAAATTATCAGGAAGAGGTCACATCCTTCACAGGTTACAACAATTTCAATATCACAAATCAATTTTGGGTGAAGGAATAGATGTGCCAGTATATATCCAGTGACCCATTCAGAATAATAACATTGCAACTTAAACTCAGCAACATGATAAGGAGCTACAATGATTAGGAGCAGAGTGAGCTGCCCTTAGGTGGTCCCTAACAACCAGATCAGAAGATGTACTGATTCCTAAAGGATCCCTCAGTTTCTTCAGTGATCTGTCCAAACGTAAATCATTTTTGCTCCCCTCACTATATAGTCGGTCTCATGCCAGGTCAGCTTTCCACTGTTAGAGCCAAAGTGGGTTATTTGATTGTATTTCTTTCTGGGTCAGCCTTGGTCCGATCCACACCTATGGCACTTGGTAAAGATATTTGCCCGAATAGCTACTCAAGGATTTTGGAGACATTCCAAAAGATGTTCCAGCGTTCAGACAGAGAACGTTTGGCAGAAGAGGCCGTCTGAGATATCCAGCAGGAATCATAAGTTAGACATAGTTCGATTTTGTCAGTTGGCAACAGAGACGGTTTGGGTGGAATGAACTCAAATGACCCTGTTCCACCAGGGACAATAGGGAAGAAATAAAAGTTGAATAATGAGATCACCACATCCTGAATCATTGTCAGAATTAATAGAGAAAGTACTGATAATGGAACATCGCCTATATGAAGGAAGGAATGAAAGATGAAAGGTTCAGGATTCTGGATGCACACAAATTACGTATGTTTCTTGTTTTTGTAGACCTGAGGTCAGTTCATCCAACTCCTCTTCCTCATCTCCTTCTTCTGTAGAACCAGTGTGCTCAAGATTCATTGCCTGAATCAGAAATAGAGAGAAGACACAAGTCCTGATTAAGGACCTTAAGGTGCCTGCCATGGGGTTGGGGCATTAACAGAGGGGCACCATAGGTGTCACCTCGGCCCCGAACGGGAGGCCACAAAGGAAACAGGACCTTGGCAAGGGCCCCCAAACACGCTTTCTGACAGGGTTTTTTGCAGGAAGTGGCCCCTTGCTTCACAAACGCAATCTCCCCATGGCGCAGGCATCCTTGCACCATGGTGCAATGGTGTCTGCGCCGGAACATGGCAGCTGTTTCTGCGCCAGCGCTGGTGAGAGCACAGGAATGCGACATATCATTGTAGATATGTCGCATTCCAGTGCTCTGAAAGTGCCGCAGCGTGGCGCAGCCAAAGGGCTTGCGGTGCCGCGCTGCTGCACTTTCTTGTAGATCATGTCTGAGAGAGAGAACTAAGCCCTTCAGCAATATATATTGGAACATTTACAGAATATACTTACTGCTCCTATTATTCCTAAAATGGAGCCTAGTTATTCTTCATTCTATGAAGTACCTGAAGTTAAGATGCTGTATTGATTATCTAGGTTTAAATAAAGTCACCATAAAGGAATGCTGTCATCAATTGGAGGCATCTTAGAAGCAGTGCAAGGCGATTCAGACTTCATAAACTTAGATGTGCTAAGAACCTAATATCTTCTCTGAATAAAAGATGGAGATGAATGGCAGACCTCCTTTCAGACACCATTCAGGCATTACAAATACAATCATGCCTTTCTGTCTTTGAAATACATTTGCAGATTCTCAGCACTTCATGAATCAAGTGTATTGTGTCTATATAGTCATCCATTTAGACTACTTCCTCATCTTTTCAAAAGCCTTGGAAGAACACTGATGACATGTCAAAATAGTTCTGCAGAGATTTCAGCAGTATCATCTTTAAGACAAACTGGAAAAATGTGAATTTGAAAGACCAAATATTGAACATATACAATGGATGGATGCAGATATACAATGCAATGGATCCAAAGCAGATCTCAGCTATTCCAGATTGGCTGTCACATAAAACCATCAAAGAAATCAATGCTTCTTAGGGTTGGAAAAATTCTGTTATCAATTCATCAACAGATTTCCTCCTTTAAACAGCTCAGATCCCACAACTGTCAAAGAAGGATAATTCAATTAAGGTTTTCTCTGGGATGATAAAGCACACATCACATTTTCGAGATAAAACGGTTGCCCACAAATGTTGCTGTGCCAAGACATCCTGATCCCAGTCAACAATTCATTGTTGAATCCAATGCCTCAGACAAAGCAGGAGGAGTACTTACTAAAGCCGGATGATGGTTAGAGCATCCTGTATCCTACATTTCCCACATGTTAACGCCTTGTAAACAGAGATATTCAGTTCTAGAAAAAGAATTGTTAATGATGAACCATGCCATTGAAGAAAGGAAACATCTTTTAATAGGATCTTGACAACTCTTTGAAATGAGAACTGATCATAGCAATCCACAATATCCCTAAACCTGTTCTGCTGCAACATTGGTCAGGTTAGGTGAGCTCATTTTTTTCTTCAGAGTGATTTTTATGTAACTTATAATCCTGGAACCCAGAACATGGCCGCCGCACTGGAAGTGTGGAGACCGCGAACAGTGAAGGCGTGCAGTCTGGGAGATGCCGCTGGTGCTAGGGCACACAAACTGAGAGGCCGACTGCTCAGACCCACGAGCAACTAGCGGATGGCTGTGCATTGGAAGGCTCAAAGAGACACGCAGTCGGGTGCAAAAAAACAGTAGGCTGAGGTGCTGCGAGACTGTGGGGATTGCACCTGGAAGCTGCCGACTGGAAGTGGAGTTCTTGATGGGACACTGGAATCATTGTAAGAGCACGGAGGTGGGGTGATGAGCAGTCTTCAAGGCGCGTTGTACTGCGTGCCTCGCACCCTAACCCCTATGCAATATTGATGCCCTGGTATTGTGCTGACCGCAAGTGGTGCATGAGTGCAGACTGGAGCTCTACTGCTGGACTTGGGGCATACAAATTGAGGTGCCACCTGCATACTTTTTGTATGATGCCCGGTGGAGCTACCTCGCTAGCTATGGGGGAGATTGAATTTGGGCTCCCTCCTTTGACTATCACCTACCCAGCCAGACTTTGGGCTAACGCGCCCGCGTCTCTCCTGACCTTACCTTGCCCCTCCCCCTTCCCCCAACCCTCCCTCCTCTCCTACTCTTTCCAGCTTCTGTCTTCTGCCCTGACATGCCCTTGCCCTTTGTCCCCACCCTGTTTTTCTGTGAACCTCTTCCCTCGCCACTTGAGACTGATCTATTTTGTCTGATGCCCGATGGAGCTACCTGGTTTAGCTATAGGGGAGATGGGCCGTGGATTCCCTCCTTGGTCGTCACCTACCCAATCGGTCTTAGACAGACTACCTTTCGTCTCTACGGTTGTTTCCTCATCCTCACGCTCTCTCTCCTCCCCTACCCCCCTCTACTTTCTCTCTCCTTTCTCTCCTCCCCTAATGTATTGCTGACTGTTTGATTTAATGTTTACTTGTTGTTCTTTTTCTGGTCTTGTTGAACCACATTGTTGCACTTCCTGTTGTCTCCTCCCGCATCCTCCCTCTATTTATGTCTCTCCTTCCCTCCTCTCTCAATGTATTGAGACCAAACTATTTTGTTTGATGCCCGATGAGCTACCTGGTTTAGCTATAGGGGGGATGGGCCGTGGATTCCCTCCTTGGTCGTCACCTACCCAGTCGGTCTTTAGACAGACTTCCTTTTGTCTCTACGGTTGTCTCTTCCCTTATCCTCACTTTCCCTCCTCCTCTACGCCCCACTACTTTCTCTCTCCTTCTCTCCTCCCCTAATTGTATTGCTGATTGTTTGATATAATGTTTACTTGTTGATCTTTTTCTGGTATATTGTTGAACCCCATTGTTGCACTTCCTTTCGTCTCTCCTGTCGTCTCCTACCGCATCCTCCCTCTATTTAAGTCTCTCCCTCCCTCCTCTCTCAATGTATTGAGACTGAACTATTTTGTGGAGTGGTGTGGCTCACTGGTTAGATGCGGCAGACCTGGAAGCAGAGGTTGGCCTGGGACCAGGGTTCGATTCCCGACGTGGCAGGGTCTTGGGCCATGGTCAGCGGACTCGATAATTCTCGCCTCGGTGCCTACTCCAACCATGGATCCCACTCAGCAACTCTGGGCAATAGCTTGCTTAATCTCTACTAACGGCCCCATCAGCGCTGGGGATGCTTGTCTTCATCTTGGAGATGCCCAGGAGGGACCGTCTCACAGGGAAAGCCAGGATGGGTTCTCCAGTGGTATACAGCGCCGGGACGCCCCTTTGCTGGGGCAGCTGTGCGCTTTACAAGTATACGACATTTGTCTGACGCCCGATGGAGCTACTTGGTTTAGCTATAGGGGAGATGGGCCGTGGATTCCGTTCTTGGTCGTCACCTGCCCAGTCAGTCTTTAGGCAGACTTCTTTTCGTCTCTCCTTATTGTCTCTTCCATAGCTCCTATCCTCTCTCCCCTTGCCTGCTACTCTGCCTACCCCCTGCCCTTTGTGCCCTTTGACTAAGCACTCCTCCTTCCCTTGTTGGGGAAAGATCCAATATTTATACTCTGAAGTCTCAGCGAACCCGCTGAGTGAGTCCACTGCGCCAAGGGAGCCACTCACACTTGAGGTATGGTATGTGTTGGGAATGTATTCTTGTTGACTCGAGCTGTCACGAGCGTTCAGGCATGTCTGGCTGCTCGTGACAAGCTCGTGTTGTGTACCATTTGTTATCATTTGAAACATCGAGAATGTTATCGGTTGTACTGCATCTGTTGGGCTGTTATTACAAGCTGTAACCTTAAGACGTGAGCATCTAATAAACTCCGTCTCCGACTTCAACTTTCTTCGTGTCCTTCCTTGACTTTCCTACACTGGCGACGAGCGGGAGCTACATTACCTGCGTCTAAAGACCATTGGATTATTTTTTTTTTCTTCTTTATTTTTATTTTATCCTGGATTTAATTGGGAAATTGCCAGCGCTATCAGAACAGCGTTGGATTATGGCTGTTTAAAGGGAAGCTGAAGGACCGTTGGATTGTTGCTGTTTAGAGGGAAGCAGAAGGACCATCGTTCGTCTAAAGAACCTAAAAATTCAACATTTCTTACTTGTTCACTGTGGTGGCATCTTTCGAATCGTTATCGTAGGGGTCCGCGCATACAATTCGGAATTGCGCAATCCTACGCTACGTTCTGTCATCGCGCGACTTCAAGCCAACGTGACGTTTTGCCTTTCCTACAGTATGGCACCCCTTTCCATAGCACTCTCTCTCCCCTTTTTGGGGAAGGATCCGGTGTGTAGGCCTTGGAGTCTCAGAGACCCCTCTGAGAGAGTCCACTGCGTAAAGGGAGCCTCTCACAACAGAGATAGGGAAGTGATACCACTCCCCTTGGGATCACAGCTTACTGGACTTTGGACGTTGCCTTGACTCGTCTACCGGTTTGTGTCTCCGTCACCCTTCCCCTCCTCTCCCCATGCTGTGTCTCTCACCCTCCCCTCCTCTTGTCCGCCTTCATTATCTGTCTCCTTCCCCTGCTCCAACGGCCCCTCCCCTGAGTCTCTCACCTTGCCTGCTGTTTCCCCTTATGTATTTGTGCTTATTGTTTATCTCGACCTTACAAGTAACTATGTTGCCATGCTCTAAGAACTGTGTAACCTTTTGTAACGGTGTAACCTGTGACTATGATCTGATGCTCATGTAAAGCGCTCTGATACCTCCGGGTCTAGCCAGCGCTATATAAAACTTAAAAAATATATATGTATATATACCAGAGTGACATTCAGTAATTACCTTCTAATATTCCAACTTACTTCTTCCTAATAGTGTAGTAGGTATTGCATACACATTTTCACAAAGAGTGAAGAGAGCCCAGGAACAATTAGATGGAGAAGATCTTGAAAATACTCCAGAGAATGGTGGCTGTGGGCCCGGTTCACAAAGGGACTTACGACTGTGGAGTCTCTGCATCATGGCGGAATACCCACACTCGGGCGGAATCTCTGCACTCAAGTGCTCAGTCTGGAGATTCTGCACTCGTAACTTTATGAGTCATAAGTCCCTTTGTGAACCGAGCCCTATGTCTCTTTGTTATGATCTTTATTTTCAGCAGTAACAATTTATAATCAGATTAAAGAACTGCAAGGGGAAGTCCTTAAAATGTGCGTGATTCAACTATACCTGGACATCGGGGTTATTTTAAAAACAAAATCTTTTGCTCAGAAATGACAAATAACAATGGGAATAACAATGCACTGTCTTGCACCTAACATATTGTGTCCCCAGCATAATTAGTAAACCTACTGATCCTGACCCTCCTCCTCCACCCCTCGCCTTCTTTTCCTCCCACCTGAGACATCGACAATGGCGCCATCTCGGTTCCCCAATATCCATGGCAATATTTTGAAGGGCAATCCATCTGTACCATTTTTTCTCCCATTTTTGGGGCACCCCTACTTTTGGATTCCTTTTTGCTACGCTCAGGTCAAGAACCGTCCATTGTTTCTGGTATTGTGGGGTCTCTGTATCTCCCCACACATTCAGAATGTACCGTTTTGCTTCATCATTTAAGCCTGTCCCTCCCGCTTGTTTCATGTTGTCCATACATTCCGTCCAGAATGCCTGGATTATAGGACAGGAATATACCCTCTTGTCTGCATCTTGTATGTATAGGTCGGACGTGGACCTTCCCATTTTCCTTAGGGTCATTCTAGTATGTTAGCCGCAGTGTAGAATTTGGAGCTAAACCAGTCTGAAACCGGATTTTATTGCTGCTTCCTTCCGGCCTCTACGCGTCTCTTCCACTCCTCATCAAGGTTCCCTATGTCTCCTTTCCATTAGTTCTTTAGTACAAGCATAGAGGTAGGCAGGTTGCTTTGGGTCTTTTTATATGTCAGAGGTCTGTACTAAAGGGGTGGATTCCTATAGTATTGTACCTCTTGGAATGAGGGCTAGCTGGGCATGCCAGACCTGCAGGTATCAGACTGTCTCTGTAATTGCCAGGCTGTATTCCTTACCAAGATCTGCTAGGGACACTACATGCCTCCATTCCATATGTCTACAAGTGTGGAGATGCCCAGCAAAACCAATGCAGCAAATCCCTGCAACCTCTTAGGGGACCTAAGACAGCTGCATCCCATACTAGGGTCATCTGTGTGATTTTGTTTCACACTCTGAAGTAATTTGTCACCCCTTTCCATAGTTTAATTACTGTGTTAGTGTGTGGGGGCATGTAGGCAGGGTCTGTATCCCATATAGTGCAGCTGGATATCCCCTGCCTCCAGTCACAAATCTGTCCATTCTGAATGGCAGCTCAGTCTGGGCCACGAAGGCCCAGTTGTTCACCATTGTGAGCCGGGCTGCCCAGTAATAATTCTAGATACCAGACATCCTCCCAGCTTCTAGTTAATTTGGTCATAGCGATTCTTGCTGGGCCACTATAACACAGCAGGGTTAGGATTTTCACCAGAATCTCTTTAACATAGCTCTTAGGGATCTCAAAAGGTGTGTTTTAAAGCGCATATAGGAATCAAGGCAAAGACATTATCTTAATTAATGTAGACCTTCCCACCACGGAGAGCGAGAGGGCAGGCCATTGCTTTACGTCCCATCTTAATCTTTCCAGAAAAGGGTTCAGGCTGGTGCCATGCTCTGCACCTCATCCCTCAGAGGGTTTGGTAGGGACTTGTGCCTATTAATGATATAGGCAGAGAATTTACTAAAGTTTGTAATCATTTGCATAAGTCTGTATATTGGCATGTCAGAGATAGCAACCAAAATAAATAAATAAATAAATAGAGCAGTACATCATCCGTTTATGGAGATAGCCTGTCATCCCATCTGACACCCCATTCTAGTCCACTGAACAATGGATCCTGACAAATCCAGGCAGCCATTGGTTCTAATGTCAGGGCGCAAATCAGTGGCGATAGCGGGCAGCCCTACTGTATCACCCTCTGGATTTCGAATTGCTAGGAGTAGGTACCATTGACCCTCACAAGCCAGCTGGCGTAAAGGAGTCAGATACACCTAATGTACTGTGGACCAAATCTGAGCCAATTTAGCACTACAAACCTGTAGCCCCATGCTAGTGCATCAAACAGCATCTTAGCGTCAAGGGGCAGAACTCTGGCAATTTCAATCAAGCTTTCAATATCTCCCAGTACCCCAAATAAACACCTATGGTTAAGTCTCATACTGTGGTTTGGCATAAAGCCTGATTGCTCAGAGAGGACTAAGGAACAGACCGCTTTTTGCAACTGTGTTGATGATTCCATTGCGAGTATCTTAACCTCTATATTCAGTAGCGAGATAGGCCTGTGGGAGGCACAATCATCAGGAGGGGTCTCCCTTCTTTCCGTATCACCACAATGGTGGCTAGTCTTTGGTCAGGTGGGAGGGAACCTCTCTACTTTCTGTTTGTATACATATCCAGCAGATGCAGGCTACTTTCAAGGTTTTGGCCCATATAGCTCCACCAGGAAACTGTTGAGTCCCATAGCTTTTCCTGTCTGCAAGTCACAAATTGCCCCCTCTATTTCAGACACTTCCACTTCTAGGTAAAACCTATTCCCTAGAAAAACAGAAACAAATAATTTTCAAAAATATTCAATAAACCAAGCCAATTACAGAAAGATAAATCGCCAGTGCAACCCACCCCCAAAGTTCAGCATTGGAAACAAGGTCTGGCAATCTTCTTTATTTTCTCCAATTTGTCAATGTTCAGCCAAGTTTAGACCAAGTTTTCTCAGACCATACATTATCTTCAAACAGATAAATCCTGCAACCTTCCACTTTAAGGTACAATTTTCTTGAATGATAATTTGAATTTGAATTTAAAATATTTATTAAGCGCAGCATTCACCAGCGGTTTCTTGGCGCTATGGAGGGCAGGGTACCAATGGGGGAGAGTGACCACCATACCAAGGACTGGTGGACCTAAAGAGAAGTGAGAGCATATCACAAAGGAAAGGCCTGTTTGAAAAGAAAAGTTTTGAGGTCTTTCCGAAAAGGAAGGTAGTGTGTTGCCAGTCTTAGGTGGTCCGGTAAAGAGTTCCAAAAGGTGGTGCCAGCGTAGAAAAGTTCAACCCACCCCACTTCTTGCGCTTAAAGCGGGGGACCACCAACAAGGACTGGGAAGAAGAGCAAAGCTCTCGAGTGGGGATATACTCCCTGATCATAGAAGAAATGAAGGCGGGAGCCGAGCCCCGCCGTGAGTGAAAAACCATGCAACCCAACTTAAACAAGGCCCTCTCTTTAACAGGCAACCAATGAAGTGCCTTCAGAAGGGGAGTGCAGTGATGCGAACGAGAAAGGCCATGAATAAGTCGTACTGCCTGGTTTTGAACCAACTGAAGTTTCCGTAGGCTATACGCTGGAATGCCATTGTACAGGGCATTTGCGTAGTCCAGCCGGGAGACAACAAGAGCGGACATAATCAGCTTGAGTGCCAGAGGAGAAAAAAAGCGAGAAACAGTGCGAATAGTGCGGAGAGTGAGAAAGCAAGAAGAAACGACATGACTAACTTGTGAGTGAAGAGTGAGTTGATTATTGAGTTTGATACCTAATATCTTGACTGAGGCAGAAGGAGAAGGAGGGGGCCCAAAAGAAGAAGGCCAAAATAGAGAGTTCCAGGGACTGGAGCAACCACCCGTGAGGACCAACTCGGTCTTGTCCGGGTTCAACTTTAGGTGGTTGTGGTTCATCCAGTCCCTGATGAAAACCATAACTGGCTGAAAATTAGAAATAGAATGAGAAGAAGAAGAAAGATTAAAGATAAGCTGGAGGTCATCCGCATAGTTAGAAACGGTGACCTCCAGCTGCTGAAGAGCAAAAATCAAAGGACAGATGTAGAGATTAAACAAGAGAGGGGAAAGAGAAGAGCCCTGAGGGACACCACAAGTGACGGGTAATGAGGTAGCCGAAAAGTCTCCCAGCCGGACCGCCTGGGTGCGGTCCCTTAAAAAGGAGGAGAGCCAGACCAAGGCCGAGCCCCCGATTCCCGCCGCTCCGACACAGGACAACAAGATGGAATGGTCCACCGTGTCGAAGGCGGCGGAGAGATCGAGGAGCACCAGGGCCTGATGATGGTTTTGGTCTGCTCCCTCCCTAAGGTTGTTAAGGACCGACACCACAACGGACTCCGTGGAGTGTCTTGGTCGAAATCCTGCTTGTCGGGGCGCTAAGCCGCCATTCTCCTCAATGAAGGAGCTGAAAACCGTTGTTACATGCCGCTCCAGCACCTTGCCCAAATAGGGCAGCAGCGAAATTGGACGATAATTGGCTGGAGCGGAAGGATCAGCCCCTGTTTTCTTGAGGATAGGCACTATAGTGGCGGATTTTAGGGAAGGAGTCACCACCCCTTGTGTCAAGGAATTATTAAAAAAAGTAAGGGGGGGGGAAGGGACAGGCAGTATAAATGTGTTTGAGGATGCGGGCTGGACAAACATCCGTCGGAGAACCCGATTTAACTTTTGGGAGAATGGCTAGAAACGCATCCTCAGTGAGCGGTGGAATAGAAGTGAGGGAAGACCGGGCAATAGGGGGGGAAGGGTCAACAAAGGCAGGGGAAGGAGGAGGAATATTTAGTTTAATGTTGGTTATTTTATCCAAAAAATAAGAATTAAGGGAATCGCATAAATGTTGAGTAGGCAGGGGTTTGAGGGACGCCCTGTCCGAGTAGGCCAGGTCATGGACTATGGAGAAAATCTCTCTGGGTTTATTTTCTGCCACCAAAATTTTGGCTGAAAAATAAGCAGTCTTTACATCAAGTATAGCTCTCTTATACTCTCCCAGGAGGGTGGTGTATCTGACTTTCAGTGTATGACAGTAGTCCCATCTCCACAGCCTCTCCGCTCGCCTAAGAGCAAGCTTCTTCTCCTTTAACTCCTCGTTGAACCAACGATTGGATTTGTTGGGACGTCTGGTTGATATCCGGCGTAAGGGAGCTACCAAGTCGCATCCCCTGGCGAGCCAGGTGTTAAGGGTGGCGGCTTGGGATGAGGAGGAGAGGCCTGTCAACTTAGGCGAGGAGTCCAGTGGGGAGGATGACAGACCCAACATTTCATAAATCTAATTTAAAACCTTATGTTCTGGATCCTCCTCGCTGTCCCCCTGCTTCACCGCCTACAATGGTAGAGTAAAACCAAGAATTTGAGATCAGCAACATCTATGAATCTCGTTTTGGAGAGAGCAACTTCAGTACAGAGTCCATTGGAATCTTTTTCCTATCAGTGAAAGATCATGGGTTCCAGTTCATTCTGTGTAAGCTCCAGTTTTGACTCAAAGTATCGAGCTTGCACATATGGACATACCTGGTTCATCGAGGTGGGGTTCGACTGCGACACCTTCACCAGGACATACCTGAGGCCCTGTGTCAGCATTGTGTTGAGGCCTTAGCTGGCCCCTGAGCCTTCCTTGCTCCATGCTCTCTTTCTCTAGCACGTCAGGATGCACAATCCAACTCGTTCTGAGGCAGCTGGGGCTCCAGAGCTCGGCTATGCTGAATATGGTGGTCCATTCGCTATTGGGGCTGCAGAACTCTTTCCCAGCAGGGTGTCTCTATAGGATTTGAACTGAAAAACTTTGCCACAAAAACAGTATCTCTTTAACATCTCTTCAATACATTAAGGTCAGATTGGTCATCATTTCCCACAATGCAAGGCAGCAGGATGTATGTCGTTAGAACGCGCGCGTTACCACGACCTACTATTACAACGCGGTCGTAACAACAAAAGTTGTTACCACGAATTGCTCTGGGGGGGCACAAAATTAAATAATTTAATTTACTATTCCAACACCAGTCCCCGTGGATAGTAGGGAAGGTGTTGGGATAGTAAATTAAATAATTTCCTATCCTTGAGCGCCCCTCAGCGCATTGCGTGGTAACAACTTTCGTTGTTACGACCGCGTTGTAATGGTAGGTCGTGGTAACGCGCACGTTATAAGCGTTGCATACCAAGGCAGCACAGCACAGCGCAGCGCAGCAAGACAACTTGCTGCTCTGTGTTACATTAGGAGAGAGCAGAAATGTGCCATATTTACTAAGATATGATACATTTCATCTGTCTCCTAGCACTGTCCCACTTAAGGCTGCCTAGCACCAACGCAGGTCCCCTTGCTCAATGAAGTCAGGGGGCCTGCGTTACAAGCAGGATTCCTTCCTTCCTTCACAAAAGAATACTAGGTATTTTCCTCTTTTCATGATTGCTGATATTTCTCCATGTTATGCTGAGGTCAGGAAGGTGCATCGTTTTGGCGCAATTACAGTTTTACAGACCTTTGTATATCTGGGATGGTGTCAAAAGCATGGGTGGATGCATGGGAACGCCACGAAATTAAAGGAGGACCCCGCACAGACTAATAGGTGACTGGGGGGATAGTAGATCTGAAAACGGACAAGGGCGTCCCCACACAAAAAACACAAAGTAGGAGTGTGTCACACTTCTATTAAGTGCACTCTATAGTAAGTATTTTACTCTAAGAACAGCATGCCGTCAATACGGCGGGAAAGGTAAAGTTACAAGAATTGAATCTCAACTTCTAAAAGCGTATTTCAACTGGAAAGGCGAATTCTGTGTACTGCTGTTCCTGTGTATCTACAGATACCAAGTCTTTAGCAAAAGGCCTATTTTTAACTATATATTCAACTCAAACATAAGCATTAAAATCTGCGATATTTAATGAATAACACAAATGAAACAATTAAAAAGAGATGTTTTCCACACCATAAGTTTCGTAAACCTCTGTTATACATTTATTACATTTCAAAACATAGTTGATCATTATACAGGATACAATTTTTAAAAAACATGATTATACATTTTATAAAAAACAGTTTAAAAAAACAAAGAATCACAAGTCGACGCGGCGTTTCGGTATTCTGTTTGTCTACCTTCTTCAGGACTGATTCTGGATAGATTTAAAAAGATTTAAAAACACAGAGTTACTCTTCTTACATTGGTGCAGCTCCCTAATAGTTAAAAGCTATAAGTAGTCACAACTATAGCGGTTATAACATTGTTTTTTTAAAAACATCTCTTGTACAAAGGGCATCAATCTATAACACAAAGTCTTGGTATTCCACTATTTCAAATTCTTTTCCACCCATATGATTTAAATTTCTCCTTCCATTAGGGGAACACATTGATCCTTATTGCTATGCGTCCCTACGCTTGAACAAAACTAATGATGTTTACCTTTCCCTTGGACTAAGTAGTCCAATGCTCATGAAGCCCAAATTGGAACCTCTGTTTATGGATAAAATGATAGAATTCTCATTCTCACGCATACCTTAAATCAGGTGGAGCAAGTCTCACCCCTGGACACAGTTTGCTTCGGTTCAGAACCCTGTTGCCTTCAAATTACTGGGCCTATTTCCGGATTCTATTTCTCAGTTATGATGTCACTGGATAAGATAAATACATAAGTGCGATGTTTTCAATATACCTCAACACTATGGGTTTATCACAAAAATCTTATTTCAATATATGATCAAGGTAGATTGTGTTTCATACCTCAGGAAAAAGACAAAATATTTGTCTATATGTACTTATAAATTTCAGTATCTGATTTTCAAGGTAAATATACTTGATCTTGGACTACCAGGAGGAGCCACCGTATTTTCAGTTGTGGGTATCATCAATGACCCTGGGGAATTATAATTATTCCATATTAGCACATTTGGGCCTCATTTTTTTGGAAACCAACTCAATGATAGTGCATGTTCGGCATGGGGGGATCACTCACCATTAAAAGTTTGATGACTGGCGCAATTTCAAGGATATTTTGCTTCCAAGTCACTCCGTTATGGATAGAAAGTCCGTTCTACATTGGACAATACAAAATATAGAATATATACATCAGGCGCACTGTATAGCCGGTTTAATTACTATTCCTACTTTCACATTTTTTACTCCTAAATTCTCTCATGCTGTATGACACAAGAGAGAAATGGGTCAAGTTATTATGTATCAGGATTTGACATAAATTAAGTTGAATACATTGGGTTTTAAGGGGATTTTTTGGATGTTAGCACTCGAATTACAGGAGGGCTTCTAAGTCTGATCAGGACTTCAACGAACCCTAGTTTTTAGTTGCCTTTACCTTTAATTATGTAGTCGGCCTCCCTGCTCCTGTATCCTGGCAGTCTGTCAATACGTCCTTCAGCCGGTGTTGTCCGGGCCGCAAAGAGCACTGAATGTTTTGCTCCTACAGCGGCGCTTTATGCTACCCGCGCTGCGATTGGGCGTTCCTCCCCTGGGCCCTTATTGGATCATATTGGGCCAATCACCGTCCGGTTACTATAGTAACCGAACGCTTTTCCCTTCGTTACGGACCCGCTCTATTATTTGCGCATCCATTATATTTGCCTCTTCGTGATTGGAGGGTTGGTTGCATGGTAACCTAACGCGTTTGCCTGCCCTTACTAGGCGCGTTTTTCTATTTATTCACATGGTGTTTTGCTTCGACCACTTTATATTAAAAAGGCCAAGTTTTATATTCGTTTCACCTGGGCTCCTGTGATGTAATGCCCTCCTTTTAATTGGTGGGTCGGTTTCACAATATTATGACGTAATATTATTTATTCCCTTTGCACATTTCTTATAGGCTCATACGATCGCATCCACTTATTTTATTTTTATCTGATTTATGTCAATGAAAACACCATTTTCATTTTCGCTTTTACCGGGGCTCTATTTACCATTAGATAAGAGCATACATATGCAAGAGTATCGTTGTTCTCTCTCATCATTTCCGCTATTTTTCCATTATGTAACTCCTTTCCAGCACCACTTAATCTGAGTTAGTTTGTTGCTTAATTATTTAAATATTAACCCCGCCTACTTTTGCCTCTCTCGTATGTAAGAAAATGTATTCTTATTAGTCCTCTGGTTACAAATGATAAATCCCAGGGCCCCAAGTTTTATTCAGCTCTTGGGTGTATTCACTTTGCTATGTTTATACTACTCTATTGTCCGAGGAGGAAAGACTACAGTCCTCTATAGGACAATTTTTGTGATTTTCATTGGACTATTTTCTCCCAATCTTCCCTTGAGTTTAAGCCGCACCTCACACTATTGAGGGTCGACATGTCGAATTGCTCCCTTCTTTTCCTCTTGTTGTTTTGGTTTCCACCTCTGATATTATCAGATATCTTTTCTAAACCACACCATTTTAAATCTTCAATCTTGTGGCCAGCCTCCCTCCAGTGCTCAGTGAGGGGCGCTCCTGTTTTGTTCGTTCTGAGCACTGATCGATGCTCGTTTAAGCGCAGTCTGAGTTCCCTAGATGTTTCCCCTATGTAGGGTTTATTGCAGGGGCATTGGATAAGATAGATTGCGTTTTTGGTTCTACAATTAATGAAACTTTTGATGTATATTGTTTTTCCATTCACTGTGATCTTGCCACCTTTAATGATATTGGTGCAGTTTACGCAGCCCGTGCAAGGGTGGGTCCCCGTTGGTAGCGGATTGCCATCAATCGTGGTTTGAAGATTTTTGGGGTTCTCTTTGTATGTGTGTACTAAAGAGTTCCTGATTGTTTTGTTTCTCCGGTACGAGAACATAGGTTTAGGGATAGGAACCTGTGCTTTACCTGAAATAAGATGCCAATTTCTGTTTATTATGTTTTTAACCTTATAGCTTACTTGTGAGAAGTTAGTCACAAACATGATTGGCTGTGTTGTATTCTGGCTCTTGTTTTTTGGTATAAAGAGATTCTCCCTGCTAAAATATTTAGCTCGTTTAAAAGCATGTCTTATCATTCTCTTCGGGTACCCTCTCTCTAAGAATTTTTCTTTTAGGTTCATGGCATGAGTCTCATAGTCTGCCATTGAGGTACAATTTCTTCTTAGACGAAGAAACTGCCCGAAAGGGATATTATTTTTCTGTGACGCTGGATGGTTACTTTCGTAGTGTAACATACTATTTCTGTCCGATGGTTTCGTGTACAGTTCCACTACTAGTTGTCCATCTCGGTGTCTGATAATGATATCTAAAAATTCTACCTGGCTCCTGCTAATATGTGATGTAAATCTCAAATTCACATCTCCCAGGTTTAACCAGACAAGGAACTCGTTGAGGGCCTCCATTTCTCCTGTCCATATAAAGAAAATATCATCAATATAGCGACCCCATTCCGAGATATTTTCGTAAAATGGGGCAGCTATATTGTAGACATGTTTCTCCTCGAATCTTGATACATATAAACATGCCAGACTGGGGCCACAAGTGGCCCCCATGCTGGTCCCCTTGATCTGCCTAAAGAGGTTGTCTTTATATAGAAAGATATTGTTTTTGAGGATTATGGTGATACAGTCAATTATAAACGTCTGATGGTCCGTTAAGTCCTGTTGACTGTCTCTAAGGATCTCTTCCATGATTTCAATGGTGTTGTCCTGAGGAATGTTAGTATATAAAGCTTCAATATCCAGAGTCACCAACACTTGTGACTCTGGATTGAAGCTTAAGTTTTCAATTTTCTTAATCATAGAGGTGGTGTCCTTCACATATGCTTTTTGTTGTTGCACGAGGGGTTGTAAGAATACCTCCACATACTTGCTCAGTGGCTCGGTCAATGACCCTATGCATGATACTATTGGTCTCATGGGGGGGTCACAGATATCTTTGTGCACCTTAGGAAGGCCGGTCGGGCTACCGCGTAGAACCAAACGCGGGAGGTGTTATTGCCTAACTGAAAAAGTGCCCTTAGCATTGAGCTTCTTTGTTCTTTCCAGCCGGAGGATTAAACGCGCGTAATCCCTTTTTGTGCGTTTCTC
Organism: Lissotriton vulgaris; assembly: GCF_964263255.1. Taxonomy (NCBI): domain Eukaryota; kingdom Metazoa; phylum Chordata; class Amphibia; order Caudata; family Salamandridae; genus Lissotriton; species Lissotriton vulgaris. The sequence continues at coordinate 38,770,956 of NC_141694.1, read as the reverse complement.
CGCTTCTCCGCTTTTCTCCGCTTCTCCGTTTCCGTGCTTCTGTGATTTTCTCCGATTTCTCCGATTTCGCTGCTCGCTGCTCGAAACAGAATCTCGGCTGAGCAGAGCAGGATCATGTAGCGTCCTCACTCGGCGGTGTCAGCCCGCCATCTTGACTCCTCCCATCTGGACTCACACGCTATGCAAACTGTAATCTGCAAACCACGGGTGCAGGAACGCAAGAGTTTAACATGGCTGCTGCAGAGGGAGAGGGAGAGGCGGAGCTGGCTCACCTCAGCTGATCGCGCACCTGTTTCAGGAAACAATCCTCACAGTTACACAGCGGCAGCCACAGCGAGCGGAGGCGGAGGCATCAGGAAAATCGATGTCCGGACGGCAGAGGACCACACGGAGCAAGAAGACCGCCCCAGCTGGCAGACAACCAAACGCAAGTACAATGGCTGCAATTACAGGGATTGCTGGGGCAGTGGCGGTGGGGGGGCCTAGCAGCAGTAAAGAAACTCAGCTCGCTCAGGAAAACAACTGCGTGGATAAAAGCGGGGGGTCAAAAGTAAAAGAGAAAAGTGGTAAACCGGCTAATGAAACTGATGAGAAGATACAAGGGGAAGGGAAAGGCACTTTTGTTAGTGGTGAATGTGCTGAACTTGAGTCGGATTTAGAGCGAGTAACTGCGCTCAAAACTCAAAAACAAAAACTGAATAACATTGAGAAAGAAGATGAAGAATTAGAAAATAATAAATCTAATTCAACAATGGTGGTAAATTCGGATATAGATACTGATAAAGAGCTTTCCGCCACTGTTAATGTCTCATGTGCAGATATGTCAGAAGCTGTTTTGGAGACACAGGTAGCGAACAGAGTGACTACTTCTAACAATGGAAGCTTAACCCTGCAAATAACAGAAGTGGTAAAAGATTCTGAGAGAGCAAAAACTAAAGTTCAATCCCACGATAAACCAAAAAACAGGGTGGAGCAGTCTATCTCTGCTACCGATAATGCTTATAATGACCCAGTCGAAATAATTGAAATAAGGGAGAAAGGAAACGGCGAGAGCACAGTGCTGGATCGCACGGCTGTAGCTGATGATGACTCGAATTTAGAATACGAGGAGTTGACAGAAGACGAGGGAGTTGAAGGAGCACTTAAGAACCCAGCAATTAAAAAAACCACCGTCAAGAAAATGAAGATGAAAGTCAAAACTAAGCAAAAAAATGTTTTACTTAAGACAGTCAACAAGGAAGCCCTTGGAAATAGGAAAAGACGTCTAATTGACGATAGCCCTCTGAGAAGATGGATTGAGGCGAAGGGGGGAGTCAAGAGCATGGCTTTAAGACTGTCAGGTGCTAGCCCAGACGAGGCCCTCAATACTCAGGGGGCTTGCAAAAACAACTTTATAGACATTACTAGTGAACATACTCAAGATGATGCCTCTATTAGCCAAGAGTCTCCGCAATATTCTGTCTTAGCCATGACCGACTCAGTGCTTGCATCTGGGGTACTCGCAACAGGTACAATCCCCTCGTCTACTCTAACTGACAACACTGTTTCAACTCCCATCGAACATAATATTGAGACACTCGAACCAAGTGACCAAGACCCTGATCATGTTACCCTCAGTTCAGTTCAACTAAATGAGGAAAATCAGACTATAATATCTAAACTGAAAAAAACACAGATACCGATTATAGAAACCCCTATCGAGAATATAGCCAATAGTCATGGAGAAAAGGACATAGAGGTGAGATCAGACGACTCTCTTAGTAAGACCCAAGATACACCAACAGGTTCTGGATTGCTATCTGAAACATGTTTTCAACCAATGGTACCACAGGAATCTCATGTCTCTCATGACTCCATTAACTCCACTAACCCTTCCAGTCTTTCTAGTCTTCTTAATACCCATGAGACTCCAGATCCAACAAGGATGTTCATGGAATCAATAATGCAGACTCTCCTAGAGCAAAGAGCGGAGATTCAACAACAGTATCTGCAACTCAGAGAAGACAACACTAAGATGCAAGAAACAATGAGTACCATCTGCCAAGGCCTGGGAGGCGCGACTAAAGAGATCGAGGATATTAAACAACGTATTGTAGAAGTAGAAGGAGATGTTAATAAGACCTCAGCAACTGCAAAACAAAATACTCTAAGAGTTACCAAGCTAGAGGCCAAGGTGGAGGATTTGGAAAATCGCGCTCGAAGGCAAAACCTCCTCCTATTTGGTATACCGGAAGGAATGGAGGGGTCCGATCCTAGGACATTTGTGGTGAAACTTTTTCAGAGATCCTTTTCTGATCTTGCGGACTGGGATTGGGACTCACAGTTGCAGAGAGTCCATAGACTGCCCCTGATACAAAAAAACACTAATAGTAAATTTCCTCGACCGTTCCTGATTTATTTTGGTAATTTTCTTTTGCGGCAAGCTGTATCATTGAAAGCAAGACCGAACAATCCTGTGACTGTTGATAATCTAACGTTTTTTGTGAAATCGGATCTTAGTAAGGGCACCATGGATAAACGCTGGGAACTTAGGAAGCTGATAGATCCTTTCAAAAATTTGGGTTGCATGGCCTATCTCCAAGAACCTGCTCGCCTCAAAGTTATACGAAATGGCAAGGTGGTTTTTCTTACAGATTTAGAAGATGCTGAACAAGCTCTGGAAAAATTCTCTAGGGAAAATGAAAGAGAAAAACAGAATGAAAATTAAATAGCTTCTCGGCTAAACTGTTGTAGATAAAAAGAATGAGCAAACAAGGAGCAATGTAATTGTGGCATGAGCATGAGCAGATTATCATGTTAGCTTTCTCTCTCTGCTGCCTTTTCAGCGGCAGCTCTAGATAGAGGGGTGCTCCCCCCTAAGGGACGGGTGGGTGCGAGGGCAATGCTGGGGTCCTTGCAGGGGAGGGTCTGACCGTCTTGGTCAGGGGTGGGGGGGAAAAAATGTGTGTAAAAAATGGATCGCAGGATTCGATTGTTTCTTTAAGTTCAGTAAAGAAAATGGAATATATATGAAAAGGGCAAAGGTAGTCGGGAGAAATTTGTATCGGATAACCAACAGGATAATAACATGTCTAAATTAGGAATACTAAGTTGGAATGTGGACGGCCTGAACAGTAAAAATAAGAGAAACTTAGTAAAGGAGGAGATTAAGATGTATAATCCGAATATAGTTCTGCTATCAGAGTCACATATTAAATATCAAGACCGTAAGCTGCTTTCACAATTGAATTATAATTTGGTGGTATGCTCTACTCTGGATGAGACTATAAGAGGGGTAGCTATTCTAATACAACGAGGTGCTAGATTTGTAGCAACAAAAACTGCATCAGATGTTCGTGGGAGGTGGGCAATTGCGCAGATGCAATGTGAAAACTTTAAGATAGTATTATGTGTAATATATGGACCAAATATCGATGACCCTAGAGTTTATGAAGAATTGAGTTTATACTTATTGGATTGGGAAGGAGAACTGGTAATAGCAGGGGATTTTAATTGTACTATCAATTATAAAATTGACTCCACCGGGCAAAGTAAACACAAAAGAATGTATAAAGTTAGAACTGCTATCTTGGAATTAGCTAGATTGAATAATGTCAGAGACATATGGAGATCAAAATATCCTCTTCAGGCAGGGTACACATATTATTCTGTACCGCATAGATCTTGTTCAAGAATTGATATGATTTGGGCCTCAGAACAAATTTTAGATAATTGCTTGATTGATATCTGCCCTAAAATTACCTCTGACCACAACCCACTATTACTTGAGGTTATGTTTCAAGACCAAACTAAAGAAACACGAAAATTCACTTTCCCGAGACATTTATTAACAGATACAAGATTTTCAACCTTACTCAAGCAACATATTCAGGAGTTTATTTCAATTAATATTAATACTGCTAACATTAACATGGTATGGGACTCATGTAAATGCAGTATCAGAGGTTTCGCCCAACAGTATATATTTAGACAAAACGCTGAGATTCGCCATGAGAAGAAACAAATAATAGACGAGATACGAAATCTGGAAATAAGCTTGGCAGAGGCAACGAAATTTGCAAAGAATAACATTGAGAGTATTAGGCTAAAGTTGGCGAAATTACAAGCAGGCTTATTAAAAACACTGAGAGAAAGATACACTTCACAACTACAAAAATATAAATTTAGACAATATGAGGGCGGCGATCGCATTGGGAAATTACTGGCCTTTAAAACCGCGGATAGGAAAGCTAAAACAAAAATCAAAGAAATAGTAGGGAATGACTTAAATACATATGACAGAACGGATCAAATATTAAACCAGTTTTTCAAATTTTACCAACAATTGTACACTCCAGAGACATTACCTGCAAAATCAGCCATAACACAATATTTAGAAAAATACATAACTGCATCTCAAACAATCAGTACTGAAACAATTGAACAACTCAATTCTGTAATAACACTAGACGAAATAAAACGGGCCATAGATAGTCTACCATCAGGGAAAGCGGTCGGAGAAGATAGCCTACCAGGCGAACTTTATAAACTTTGCGCACAAGAATTACTACCTCTATTAGAGAAAGTGATAAACTCAATTAGCTTATCCAAAAAAGCACCTCCTTCATGGAAAATAGCGAAAATAATATTTTTTTTGAAAAAAGGGAAACCGGAAAAAGAATGTGGGTCTTATCGACCGATTTCTTTACTTAACACTGATGTTAAAATCTTTTCTAAGATACTGGCAAATCGGCTGGCCCCTAGTATGCCTTCTATTGTTAATCTACAACAGCACGGCTTTGTTATGGGAAGGGATACTACCACACACGTTAACACTTCAATAATTGCCTTTGATGTTGCTGAAGGTACACACACCCCACTCGGTATGATTTTGTTAGACGCAGAAAAGGCTTTCGACCGAGTGGGGTGGGATTATCTGTGGGAAGTATTAAGGAAATTGGGGCTTTCCGGGTCTTACCTGGATTGGGTTATGTCCCTTTATGACGAACCCTTAGCTTTGATTAGTTATGGAGATAAAGAATCAGCAAATTTTAAAATACTAAGAGGCACGAGACAGGGCTGCCCCCTTTCCCCTTTACTTTTTGCCCTATCCTTAGAACCTTTTTTAAATGCATTAAATGACCAAGTAAACATTATTCCAGTGAGTCATGGAGGAACTGTTTTGAAATTAACGGCTTATGCTGATGACATAGCTATTTATACGAGTGATTTTAATAGAGCAATGCCAGAAATTATTAACGAGGCAAAAAAATATGGCCTAATCTCAGGTTACAAATTGAACGTGAGTAAAACTCAAATTATAGCTAACTATACTCCTGATATACATATCTATGACACTTGCAGAGAAGCTACTTATCTAGGTATCAAGTTAATGGCTAAAGTAGGGAAAATATTGGAAACAAACTATGATACTTTTCTAAAAGAAACCTCCACAACTCTTAAAAAATGGCACAAAATCCCTCTTAGTCTATTAGGCCGGTTAAATCTGATCAAAATGAAAATACTCCCCAAGTTACTCTATTTGTTTAGAGCCATACCACTACAACCGAACCAATCTTTTTTTAAAAAACTAGACTCCATTTGTAGCAGCTTTATTTGGGGATACAAAAAGGCACGCAGGGCTATAACATTTTTGACACTACCAATCTCAAAAGGGGGACTTGTTTTTCCGGATTTTAATTTATATTTTTTGGCAACCTTTTTCTTTCGAATTCGGAGCTTATTAAAGAAAGAGTCTTGCACATTTTTTTATCAATACTTGTTAGGTACTGACTCCAACCAATTTTTGCTCCGCACACATGACCCAAATTACTATAAACGGGTGAAATTTAAGACTGCTAAGCATGCTATAAATATTTGGAAGAAGATTATGCACATCAGTCAGATTTCATTTTATAATACGGAACTCAGGCTATGGGATAACCCGGGTCTTCCGGGAATTTTCTCGGATGGGACTGGGTATCGTTGGATTAATTGTGGTCTTAACACACTAGGCGACATATTTGGAAATAATGGTATGTTAGATTTTGACACCATGAAAACATTAAATGGTGTAACAAATGATATGCACTATCGATATCGCCAGCTGAGAGACTTTTTTATCAATAAAATGAAATTAACATTAATTACTCAGTCTGAAATTATAGAGTGTATATATTCCGATAAAACTAAATCACTTATAAAGTTGGGATATCAACTTTTAACCAAGGATAAAATTGAAAATACTACCAATATAGCTACTAAATGGTCTCGCCGGCTAAATCGGGACATAAACTCAGAACAGATCAGTAAAGCTTTAACTCATATAAATGATGTTGTACATTCCTCTAACTTAAGACTGCAATCATATAGGCAGATTAAGCTACCGGATTTAACCCCCCAACTGGTTTTACTTGATATTTATGAGACTCACTGTCCCAATCAAGATCTCATAACAATCTTGTTAGCCTGTGCAAGATTAACTATAGCAAGAGCTTGGATATCTAAGAACACTCCAACTGTTGCTGAATGGCTAACATTGGTTATAGAAATCAGAACCATGGAACTTACACTCGCAAAATATAGAGGACCAAAAACTTTAGCTAGAAAGGAAAAAATCTGGAAACAATTTTTTGAGGTATAAAAACTGGGGGGTAGTGTAGATAGTTGAAGATATTTGTGAGAAATAATCAATTCACCATTATTTGTTTCTGTGAAATAGCTCTTTTATTACTTGGGCCATCCAGAAGTTGTACAATTTAATTCTTGTTCTACCTCCTTTTTCTTTTTCTTTTTTTTTTTGTATCCCAATACCCTAACCCTTAACTATAAGCAATGTAAATTTATGCTTTCGAAAAATTCTTGAAACTGTAACTGTATTTATGTATTATGTTTTGTTTCTTATCGATTCCTGCGACAATAAAAATATTAAAAAAAAAAAAAAAGGAAAAAAAAGGAAAAAAAAAAGAGAAGAAAAGAAAAAAGATTAAAAAAAAAAAAAGAAAAAAAAGAAAAGAAAAAAAAGAAAAAAAAAGACAAAAAAAAAAGGAAGGCCATACAGTGCCGGAATCAGTGGGTCCTTATTAAACATAAATGCGAATTCTTCTTCGCATATAATTTCATCCTCTTTTGCCAGTCTCAGCATTCTCTCGATTTCGCCCTTCAGAGTTTGCCATTCCTCCCTATTGGATTTTTTGTAGTGGTCACTGTTATTTAGTAGTTTAAGCATTCTGTTGTCGTAATCATGACTGTTCATGAGTACAACACTTCCACCCTTGTCAGCCGGCTTCACTGTTAGGGTATAGTCCTGTTCAAAAGATTTTAGTGCCTTCTTCTCTTCCCTAGTCAGATTGTATGATGTCCAGTTTTTTTGTTTCAACAGATTATCTATGCTTTTATCGACAGATCTTTCAAAAGCCTCTACGTCCTTGTGTACGGCATTAAGTGGGGGAACCCATGTGGACTTATTTTTTAACCCAGATTTATTTTGTCTCTCAAGTTTCTCTTTCCCTTCAAAATTTGGAGTCTTACTTTTCTAAAAAAGTTTTGCAGGTCTCTTTCCAGGGCATATCTATCTACAGGTGAGCATATTGCATATCCTAGTCCCTCCTCAAATAATTTGGTTTCTATTGGGGTTAATTCATGATCAGACAGATTGATGACAGCTGCTTTTTTAATTTCTATTAGTCCCACTGTTTCTGGCTCCTGGTTCGAGGACGTTGAGGGTTTTGGGCTTGAGTGTATTGTGTCTGGTTGTAATTGTTTCTGCCCCTCCCTCTCCCCTTCTGTTGTCCAAACATTTGGTTGCGCCTGTCTAAAAAAGCTAGACCCTCTTTTGTAGTTGTCTGCTGTTGTTTATTTGTCTCCCCATCTTGTTGTTGTTTTTCATTTCCTCTGAATCCGTGCTGCTATATGAGGAGTCAAAAAATCTCACGCGTTTTTTAGATTGGTTTCTGGGTTGGTTTTGCCACTGTCTACGGGGTTGGAAATTCTCCTTGGGACGGTCATAGAAGTCTTTCTGGAGATATGGTTAAACAATTTCTGGGTTATAGTTTTCTATATCTTTCTTTAATTTATTACTCTTCTTCTTGATTAAATATTCACTATAACTATCAACATCATTTTGGATTTCTTTTAGTTTAGCTTTAGCGTCATCTAATGCTGTGCTTTCCCTCAAGTGAATCTCCAGTTCTTCTATCTCCTTCTTTTCAATAATTATAAATTCTTCCGCTGTTTCTACAATAAGCAAGATCCAATCTCTACTACACCTGTTTGCCACAAGTGTCCATTTATCTATGAATTTTTTGTCTTTAATGAAGATCCCTGGTTCATTAGTCACTTGTAGACCTTTAGGAATAATCCAATTTTTACAGCATTCCACTAGGAACTCTGCATGCAATTCCGCTCTCACTACTTTCTTTTTTAGGTTCCACAATTTTTCCCATTGTTCCTCATCACTTTTATCCAATCTTATTGTGGTGGTATTGCGTGATCTCTTATTTATTAATCTATCGAATTGATCTTCCGAAAAACTATATGTTTTTATACCTTCCATGTTGAGGATTTTTAGGTATACTTGTTATATTAAGTATGGAGGTATTTTTTAAAATTTTACCTCTTTGCTAATTTGCAATAGGACTAAAAGACCTCCTCAGCTTACAAGCCGAGTGTATAGTTACGAAATTAAAGGAGGACCCCGCACAGACTAATAGGGGACTGGGGGGATAGTAGATCTGAAAACGGACAAGGGCGTCCCCACACAAAAAACACAAAGTAGGAGTGTGTCACACTTCTATTAAGTGCACTCTATAGTAAGTATTTTACTCTAAGAACAGCATGCCGTCAATACGGCGGGAAAGGTAAAGTTACAAGAATTGAATCTCAACTTCTAAAAGCGTATTTCAACTGGAGAGGCGAATTCTGTGTACTGCTGTTCCTGTGTATCTACAGATACCAAGTCTTTAGCAAAAGGCCTATTTTTAACTATATATTCAACTCGAACATAAGCATTAAAATCTGCGATATTTAATGAATAACACAAATGAAACAATGCATGGGAACGCCTACACTCCACCCATGGAGCACCTACCTGCCTCAGGTTAATGTAAGGCAGCGAAGTGAGCTGCCTTGCTTTACTTTGGATTTACTAAACCACGCAGAGCCACGCAAGGGGGTTTTGCGTGGCTTAGTAAATCTCAGTTGAGGGCTTTTGCTGCCTTGTGCTACACAAGAACAAAGCAAGCCCTTAGTAAATCTCCTACTTAGAGAATATAGCTTTCTAAGTGACTTCCCGTCAAGTTTTATATCTCACTGATGAACAAATAAAGTGATGCAGAACATAGGAAACGAGTCAATAAAACTTTGAAGCAAGGCAAACAGTGTATATTTTTTATTTTAAATATGTAGGCTCACTGACCACAACTAATTGCTTTAGTTACAGGCATTGTAAGATTAGGGTAACCTGGTTCACACCCTACCCACAGCATGGAAACCACCAATTAAAACATAGGCTCTTGATCTGTAGAACCTTCAGTATCACCTCCAGAGTATCTCAGGGGCTGACCCTTTCTGTGACCCTTTTTAGCTGCTTTATGACCCTCTTTTATCCTAAATACACATCAAATCAACAGTCATATTTACATCAATGAGATCCGATTCACCCAAAACTGGAAGATGGGGTTAGGGTACTACACAGCAAGGCAAACACTTGAAAGAGGCCCTACACTGGTAGCTTTTATGCTGATTCTGTCTCACCAGTGAAGAAACCATAATCTTGCCTATGGCCTTGGAGGATGCCTTTATTCTCCTATTTGCTTCACCAGGACCACTGCCCCATTCTCTAATGGCAGTAGGCCAAGTAAACAACTGTGATGTGGTGTTCGGCTCTCTCTTTCTCCCCGCAGTAAGCAACAAAATTACACTCATGCCCTCTGAGTCTTACTTGGCATTAGACGGCAGGATCACCACATAGTTGTATGATAGAATATCTAGCACAAGACTATTTTGGTACAAAAATATCCTTGCCAAAATATTGACAACCAAAATATTGCCATATTTATGGTGATATATATATATATATATATATATATATATATATATATATATATATATATATATATATATATATATATATATATATATATACATATACATATATATATATATATATTACCTACTGGCTATCGCCAGTAGGTATATATAGTTAGGATTAATTCCCTATGGGATTTCTGAAAATTCTATGTCTAATAACTTTGGCGTTTGTGGACGGAATTGGCTGAAATTTTCAGGAAAATGGCACATTTTGTTTCTGAGCAGCCCCTGAAACTTTGGTGGGGTTTCGTCAAGGGGGGGCTGAGAAAAAAGGGGGGTCCCAAAACGCGTTTTTTACATTGAGTTTTCCATAGGGCGGTTGGACTCACTTTTAGCTCGAACGGCTGAATGGATTTGCACGAAACTTGGCAAAATTGTAGGGACTGTTAGCCCGATGTGCCTTTGCTAGGTCTCAATATATGTGCTTCAGTGGATTTTGAGAAATTAACGTTTAAATCAAGATATATATCTGTAACAGCGCTCCGGGCAGCGATCCGGTCCGCTTACTTTTCGCGTTTCGGAACTTTGCGCGCAGAAAGCTGATTGGCTCTCCGGTGTCTGTCAACATTCTAAACAGTCCGGAGCGGCCGCCATCTTGTCTCTCGGTAGGATCGAGAGAGAAGAAGAGGTGAAAAACGAAAGGGGAATTTAATGAAAGGGGGCAAGGTATCCCCCTCTTGACCCCCTAGGAATGTTGTTGGGGTTATTAAAGGGTCCCGTGGGGAAAAGAAAAAAAAAATGATTTTTCACGGTAGAAGCGCTTCACGGGCCGCGAACTGGGCCGCAAACTGGTAGCGAAACGGGAATTCGCCATTTTGTGCTTCGTTAATTAAATTATTAGGTATAAGGGGGTGCGGGAGACGTATCCTAATCCCCTATGTTTCCTGAGGGTGGCTGAGGAGGCTGATATATGTTGATACATCTCTTCCAGTGGCTGTGCGTGAGCTTTTTTTTTTTTTGCTGCGTGACAGTCCGGAGCGGCCGCCATCTTGTCTCTCGGTAGGATCGAGAGAGAAGAAGAGGTGAAAAACGAAAGGGGAATTTAATGAAAGGGGGCAAGGTATCCCCCTCTTGACCCCCTAGGAATGTTGTTGGGGTTATTAAAGGGTCCCGTGGGGAAAAGAAAAAAAAAAATGATTTTTCACGGTAGAAGCGCTTCACGGGCCGCGAACTGGGCCGCAAACTGGTAGCGAAACGGGAATTCGCCATTTTGTGCTTCGTTTTAATTGTTTAGAGACAAAAATTATCGCCGCACATCGGCCACAATGCATGAATATCGTTGAAAAGTCAGCGATATTCATGCATTATCCAGCAAATGCTCTTAGCCGTGTTATCCACCTTCCATTGGATAACATGGTTAAAAACTGCTCTGTGCGTGAGCTTTTTTTTTTTTTTTTTTTTTTTTTTGCTGCGTGACGTTTGTTAACGTTCGATTCGATGGAAATCAGGAAGTGTTGACCACCATTTTGTCACTGCGAGTAAATATTTTGTTATAAATGAATCCTTATTGAAAAACATTGTCTGCGCCATCTTGCCTTTTTGTCCAATGCCACAATTTTGTCGTGCACGGCAGCCATTTTAGATGCCTTGACCAGGCCCACTCTCTGCACGCCGCCGATCCTCAGCATGGCTCCCCACTCTCGCAAGCATCTCCCCCACGCACTGGTCATCCCCGCTCTCTCTCTCATGCATGGGCCATATACTTCCCCCCATCTGCGCTGCTCTTCTCTGAGAATCACACCCTGTGCCCTCCCGACACCTCTCTTTCACCCTATTCACTACCGCACCCTCTGACACTCCTCTTCCTCTGTGTCCGATTGTCCAGGCCGGACCTAGGCTATCACCTACCCCTGCGGATGTAGTTTATGGCCCCAGCTGTAGAGAATTCAGACATGCCAACCCTCCCGATTCAGGCGTGTGACTACTGATTTCAGTGCTAGTCTCCCGCCTCCCGATTTCTGCAAGCAAAAACCCGGGGGCATATTACGAACAACTAGCAATAATTTTTGTCTCTAACTTGTTTAGAGACAAAAATTATCGCCGCACATCGGCGATTTTTATCGCAGATAAACCTTGCTATTATCGCAGAAAAGTCAGCGATATTCATGTATTATCGAGCAAATGCTCTTAACCATGTTATCCACCTCCCATTGGATAACATGGCTAAGAACTGCTCAGGGCAGGTGTTAGATTTTGGAGATATTCGCGCTTAGCGCGAATATCTCCAAAAGTTGGTAATAGAAGATAGCGATGTTAGGGACTGTTTCCAGTCGCTAACATCTTGGCACGCCACTTTGCATGTCATTAGTGATAAGTATCACTGACATGCAAAGCGGGGCCCAAGATGGTCGCTATCTCCTTTTAGCTGTCACTAACTGGTGTTAGTGACAGCTTGGTAATAGGGAGATATTTTTATCTCCGCTTTCTTGGCTTTTAAAGCCAAAAAAGCGGAGATAAACCCCCTTGATAATATGCCCCACGATTCCTTGGGGGTTTCAGCTGACAGGGCTTGGTATTGTGTTACATGGTAATTTTTCCAGGAAACGTCAGAGGGTCGATGCAGGGGTTCTAGAAGAGGTGATAAACCATTTAAGCCTCATGAACAAGCGCATGGTCTTTTAAAGATTTGTGAAGTACTCGGGGCGGCGGTGTGTGTGTGTCCTCTTTCAGGAGCGGGCGGGGGGGGGGGCACTGCCAGCAACTTGCCAGGTCAGGTAGTGTTCAACACGTGCATCACCCTTTCTCTGCCTGCTATTGCGCTCCATGCTTCGGAAAGGTAAGAAAAAGAACGTGCATTTGAGTTTGAAATGTCCGATCCTGCAGCAGCACACTTCCAAAGCCCACACATGACAATAACCCGATTCAAGGCCCCATTCACCCGTTTTTAAAAAAATAGATAACACTCCAACAAAGTAAGATTATAAAACTTTATTAACTATTAACTATAACGAACGGAACAAAAACTAAAAACATTTAAACATTTTTCAACACAAAAAGCAACAATGGTTAGAAGCTGTCTTTTGTGCGAATAGTCCCAAGGCAGCACAACGTGCAGAGTTCTGGACGGCACCCAGGTGATGTCGCCTGGGTGCCGCACTGGTTTTGGGATCCTACAATGCAGCACAGAAAAACAGCGTGGGGCGTCCCGGGTGGTGCGGGGGGAGGCCTCGTCAGTAGCGGTCTGTTGTGCGAATAGTCCCAAGGCAGCAGAACGCGTTGAGATGTTGATGGGACTGTGTCCAGTGTCACATGGCTGACACAACATGTACGACAGGCACCCAGGTGATGTCCAGTAAACTGCCGCACTGGTTTTGGTATCCTACAATGCTGCTCCGAAAATTGGCGTGCGGCGGCCCGGGGGTGGGGGAGGCGGCGTGAACGGGCCTCCCCAGGTGGCGGCCATCTAGCTGAGTTGCGCTCGCTCTTGCGGCTACAGCGTCTCGCTCACCATGTTGTTGAGTTGCTTCCACTCTTGCAGTGCAGCGATAGGCGGCTGCCACATGGCTCTTAAAATGGCGGACGGCTCCTCGGTTTTGGGCCTGGTCCACTGAAATGGCCCTGGGACACCTTGGAACTCGGACGCTTGCCTGCTAGGGCTTGGGCTCCATTCTCGAAAAGCGTCCCCTCAGCCGTGAAGATTCTACAAAAGTCTTGGGGGCCCCCGACTCCCGCAGGCTTCCGGTGGGGAGCGGCTGCCATGATTGCTCGCGGAATGACCACGACGGAGCCACGAGATGGTGGTGCTCTCATGCTGACGCCAGCTTCAGTCTGAATGATCCAGAAACAAGGTGGGGCTTTCATCGTTTGGGAAAAAAAAATGTTCTAAACCAATGAAAAGTGTTATTTTTAGGTCATATGACCAAGCCTTCCATCTTTAGGAAACCAAAAGTAAAATGAACCAATGAAAAGTTTTATAAACAAGTCACATGACCTGTTATGCGGCATAGGGCTACAAAAAGCGTAGAAAATCCGTTGGCACGTGAGGCGGCGTCAGTAGCGGACCGATGTGCGAATAGGCCGAAGGCAGCACAACGCGCCGAGATCCGGATGGCACCGAGGTGGTGTCCAGCAAATTGCCGCACTGGTGTGGCCATCCTACAATGCTGCGCCGAAAGACGGCGTGTCCAGCTGAGTTGCGGTCACTGTTGCGGTACAGTGACTCAAACGCGCCGAGATCCGGATGGCACCGAGGTGGTGTCCAGCAAATTGCCGCTCTGGTGTGGCCATCCTACAATGCTGCGCCGAAAGACGGCGTGTCCAGCTGAATTGCGGTCACTGTTGCGGTACAGTGACTCGAACGCGCCGAGATCCGGATGGCACCGAGGTGGTGTCCAGCAAATTGCCGCACTGGTGTGGCCATCCTACAATGCTGCGCCGAAAGACGGCGTGTCCAGCTGAGTTGCGGTCACTGTTGCGGTACAGTGAGTCGAACGCGCCGAGATCTGGATGGCCCCGATGTTGTGTCCAGCAAGTTGCCGCACTGGTGTGGCCATCCTACAATGCTGCGCCGAAAGTCGGCGTGGGGTGCCCCGTTGGCTTATGAGGTGATGTCAGTAGTGGACCGATGTGTGAATAGGTCGGAACCAGCACAAGGCGCCAAGATCCGAATGGCAAGTCCTGGATGTTGAGTGCCTCAGTTGAGAGTTCTGAGCAGTGCTTGTAAGACTATCTGAAGTTTATTATAAGAATCAGAGTAAGTTGAAGACTGTCTGAAGCTTATTTGCACCTTTTGCAGCTTCACTATTGCCCAAGGTGGTGTCCAGCGGAACTTTTTTCCTTTTCCTTTCTGCTTCTTTTCCTACAATCCGTTTCATCTGAAGACACGACCAGGTCCCTGAATGTGTGTAGGGGGACGCTATTGAGTGAATGAAAATGGCGGCTTGACACAAAGCTGACTCAAGCGTTACTGTTGATGCTATACAGACAAAAATTGGTTTTCAGTTTGTACATTCTTCAGGTTTTTTTTTCCATCCAAGTCTGATTGAGAGTTTGTAGAAAAATGGCTTCAGATTTTCCACATACTACTCTTCAACATTCTTCCTAAATGTAACAATGTGAAACTCACTAGGAGAACGGCTGTTTCTGTTTCCTTTCAAAATGCTGCCAACAATATTTTCTGAATGGAAGACACCATCTTGTAGCATAAAGGGCCGAAAGGGGTTCTGGTCTGGCCGATGGTTGGTGGAGACATTTTGACTATATCTTGGACCTGCCCGGCCTCGCCCAAAATGGCGCCGGTATAAATGGGACTCGTAACTCCTTGCCCGCAAATGTATATCTAGAAAATGTTATTGTAAGTGGCCCTGTCCTATTTTAATTACAAAATGTATGTCCACCGATTCCGCAACTGTTAGACACCTTAGTTCTTGCAACCTAATGGCCCGCTTGTTACGTTCCTCTACAGTGTAAATGTCTCCTCATCATATACGATTTCAGTTTGCTCCGTGGCCGGCCCACGTGGTTATAGGCCCGTATTTGTATACTGACATTTTCACAATAAAGGTTTTTAAAACAAAACACGGTAGTAGTATTTACATTGGTAAAGTTTTTACTTTTAGTCACTGTTTTCGAATCAGTAAAAGGCAAGTGAAATAAAGCAGTCCAATTACATGACGGATAAAAGGTATAATATGTAGGAACGCAGTAAAGATAAATGGTCAAGGGCAGTTGTGTTTTTCATGTCTGCAACATAAAGTGATCGATAAGAATCTGATAATCAGGCGTATCGGCGACTAAGACAGCAGGCCGAATCTCTTTTACTCAACGGCTCCGTCATGGAAGGAAGAAACGCCCTTTTTCTCGAAAAAGGAATATATTTTACTTGCAAGACAGTTGTAAATTTTCCGGGAAAGTACATTAGCCTGGAATATTATAACATATGTTTGAAAAAAAAATATTGTTCGAAAACAATAAAAAGCGTAATTTTTAGGTCATATGACCAAGCTTTTCATCATTAAATTAACAAAAGTAAAATGAACCAATGAAAAGTTTTATTAACAAGTCACATGACCTGTTATGCTTACGTTACGCGCTGCGCGCCGCGCCTCGGATCACTTCCGGGTGCGCTAACGCGGCGTGTCATATAACGCATTACGCGACAACGTAGGTCAAGAATATAGTCAAAATGTCTCCACCAACCAGCGTTCAGAACACAACCCCTTTCAGCAGTCCAAAAAGTTCTGTTAAATGACAACAGAGGGGACAGGCAACAAGAACCATCAGTCAAAGAGGGGAGGGCAAGTTCTTCTCTTCCGGGTCATGTTGGGGCGCTACCGGAACTGATCGAATTGGTAGTCTACAGTGTTTCTGGATGTTTCAGACTAAAGCTGGCGTCAGCATGAGACCACTACCATCTCGTAGCTCCGTCGTGGCCATTCCACGAGCAATCATGGCAGCCGCTCCCCACCAGAAGCCTGCGGGAGTCGGAGGCCCCCAAGACTTTTGTAGAATCTTCACGGCTGAGGGGACGCTTTTCGAGAATGGGACCCAAGCCCTATCAGGGAAGCGTCCGAGTTCCAAGGTGTCCCAGGGCCATTTTAGTGGACCAGGCCCAAAACCGAAGAGCCGGCCGCCATTTTGAGAGTCCTGTGGCAGCCGCCTATCGCTGCACCGCAAGAGCGGGAGCAACTCAACTACATGATGAGCGAGACGCTGTAGTCGCAAGAGCGGGCGGTAAACAGCTGAATGGCGGAAGAGGCACAGTGTAGCAAAAGCGGGCGGAATGGCAACTAAAACGGTAAAGGGGCGCCCCACTACAGCTTGTCTTCAGGTCAAACGGATTGTGGGACAAGGTCCAGAATTGAAGAGTCATCAAAAGGCAAAAAGTTCCGCCGGACCCCGGGAGCCGGCCGCCTATGTCGGGGGCGATCTCAGGCTACACCAGTGCTATAAGACTTGGGGAGGGTGTCGGAGCCAAGCGTCTTCTCCGAGTCCATGGCCATCACACCGCCCCTCAGGGGCCTCCGTCAAGCTGTTTAGGAAGCTAACATATCACATTGTTTTCTAATGCAGTCAGGTCCACAAACGACACTCACTTACTTTGAGAATAGTGAAGCTGCAGTAGGTGGAAATAAGCTTCAGACAGTATAACAAGCACTGCTCAGAACTCTTAACTATGGCACCCAACATCCAGAACTTATGCTATTTGAGAATGGCAGTGACATCGAAGCATCTCAGGGACCAAAACCATTAACGTACTTTCACGTATGAAAATCTTACTTGGGGAGGGGGCAGGAGCGAAGCGCCCCCTCCCAGTCAGCGCCACCACACCGTATGTTGAAAATTTGAAGCCATCGTTCTACAAAGTCAACCAAACTTGGATTGAAAAATCTAGAAAAATGTACAAACTGAAAACCAGTTTTGGTCTGCATAGCATCAATAGCAACGCTTGAGTCAGCTTTGTGTCAAGCCGCCATTTTGATTCAACAAAGCACAGGCATTGAAAAAGGCTCAAATTCAGAACTCTAAACTATGGCACCCAACATCCAGGAGCTTGCCATCCGGATCTTGGAGCCTTGTGCTGCTTTTGATCTATTCACACATCGGTCCACTACTGATATCATCTTATAAACCAACGTTATGTAAATAGTTTTTTAATAAAATGTTTTACCCTGTTTCTTTGCTGGTGTGTTGTCTATATTTTTAATATTTGCATAGGGTTTGTCGTTATTTTGTGCGGGATGGGTGATGGAGCCGAGCTGTCTTGCAGCCCTCATGGTGTGGAGCTCAGTTCATCTCACTATTTTCGTATTTCTCATGAAGGGTTGTTCCTAATATTTCTATTTTAGCGAGGTCAAAAAGAGATCCAATTAGTGGCCTACTGATTTTGCTCGATTACTTTTATTTTTTTTACACGATTTTTCACTATCTGCAAAGACTAAACAGAGTATTGCGACTTTGTGCTTGTTTGTAAATAGAGAATGATCCAAAGAGAACCAATTCTAAAACAGTAAATGCTTGGACAACAATCAATCAAATGGAGAGACAAGCAGGCACGACGGATTACAACGGGGGCAAAGGCTTGCGTTAACTACCGTTCACTATCTGCAAAGAGAGAGTACTACTAAGACAAAAGAGGGGAGGGGGGGGTGCAGCGTTCAAAGCACATCAGCGTGCATAAATACGAAAATGTTTTTATCTATCACGTACTTGACATTTTAAAGCTTTTCATATTTGCTATTAAAAAACCAATGAAATTCACAGAAAAAACCATAGGTTATAGTGGATATATAGTTAGGAATTTGCATTTACAAAACCTTGAAAATTCAATGAAAAAACCATTGGTTTTAGGCCATATATAGTTAGGGATTTGCATTTACAAAACCTTATTTTACTCGCATAAAACCATTGAAATTCCATATATAGTTATAAGCGCTAACTATATATCGCGCACCCGCAATCCACTGCTGATGATGTCACATATTACATCATTCATGACATGGTTAGTGACATCACTGATGACATCACTGATGACATCTCAAATGACATCACTGATGACATCACTGAAAACATCTCATTTGACATGACTGATAACATCACTGATGATATCATTCATGTGATAATACGATGAACCTCTTCAGACTCTAATATAACCTTAGATACAATCAGTGTAAACAGACACTCACAGACTGTCACTCATCCATGGAGTTACTCACACACCTAGTCAGTCATGCAAAGAATCAATCACACCTCCATTTCCTCAACTATACAGTTATACAAAATTTACTTATTCAAACATATACTAACACATATTTACTCTATTATACAATCCCTGATACAAGTTCACAATGATCCATACAGCCACTCACACATTCACTGGCTCTTATGCACAGTTATTTATATATGTCAACTCTCACATGTACTGTGTTTTACATATGTACTTACTTTGACATGTAGCACTGAGATATCCATTCACTCACCAATGCACTCATGCACACAGTCAACCGCCCATACAGCTGTTTCCACATGCACTTTTGAAACCATACATCTAGTGAATCAACTGCTCACACATCTATGCACAGAGTCATACACCTCCCAGCCACCTACACACACACTCAGTATCCCATACAAATACTTGGGCAACCAATCAATAACCCATATAGTTACTCATATAGCTACTTATCAACACATGCAACAGTTTACAGAACAACAGACATAATGATGCACAAATTAAGACAGTTTAGTCACTAACCCATGCACTCAGTGAGACACATTTAATCACTCACTCATACAGTCAGTCATGCACCTACTAAATCCTTCATCCAGACACTTATATATCCACTCATTCTTCAATATGTAAGAGATATTTTAACTTTACAGAAACATACAGTCACTGCATGTTGTCATCAGTGATGTCATCAGTGATGTCATTTGAGATGTCATCAGTGATGTCATCAGTGATGTCACTAACCATGTCATGAATGATGTAATATGTGACATCATCAGCAGTGGATTGCGGGTGCGCGATATATAGCTAGCGCTTATCACTATATATGGAATTTCAATGGTTTTATGCGAGTAAAATAAGGTTTTGTAAATGCAAATCCCTAACTATATATGGCCTAAAACCAATGGTTTTTTCATTGAATTTTCAAGGTTTTGTAAATGCAAATTCCTAACTATATATCCACTATAACCTATGGTTTTTTCTGTGAATATATATATATATATATATATATATATATATATATATATATATATATATATATATATATATATATATATATATATATATATATATATATATATATATATATATATACATACACATATTAAAACAAGGCATCAAGAAAGACATTGTTGCATTTTGCAGAGGAGGGTCGGTAACAGCTTCAACATATGGTACAGGAAATAGTAGTCGGGGGGGGGGGCATGGAGCACCAATATCAGGCAAATTAACATGTAAGGGTCATGGGGAAAGAGGAATATCAAAAACAACCGTTACAGGTGGTACACATATATTCCCTCTGTATTGGTTCCAGGATCCCCAAATATTATTCCATTTTCTAGGGCGACCCCGTGCCAGATAAACAGTTTTTTCACAGAACATACACCAATCCATACTTTCTATCCATCCTTCTAGCATAGGTGGCCTAGCCGCTCCCCACAGTTGTGCTATTTTCCGCTTAGCAATCGTGGCCCCTAGAGTGACCCATCAAGTTTGTGCAGTGTTCAGGTCTGTCGGCTCCCAAATATTCAATAGACATCTCCTAGCTTCCGGTAAAAGAGCCACACCGTCACTTCCTGCATGACATTGCATGACATTATGGACACTGCATGACATTATGGACACTGCTCCAGTAGTTTTTACATTGCTAGCAGCCCCTAAGGCGAGATCACTTCGCCGAGGCTCAAACTCCCTTCCCACAGCGCCGCTGTATTCAGGCGCAGGGAAGCTTTCCACATTACTTTGGCCGCCATCTTGAATCGGGAAGGCTGGCCGATAGCTCTGCGCCCCTCCCGCCCTCCCAGGGTATTTAACAGGCGTAACTCCTCACTGCTAGTAATTGTTTTGTTGTCCCCCTCTGAGGCGGAAGCCGGAGGTTTGTCTTGCTCCCCTTGCTCATTTGCCACAGATAACGCGGAAAAAACGATTGACACAATAATTGTTTTAAACTCTTGTAAAATATTTTAATTGGTGCGTTTTTACATTGCTAGCAGCCCCTAAGGCGAGATCACTTCGCCGAGGCTCAAACTCCCTTCCCACAGCGCCGCTGTATTCAGGCGCAGGGAAGCTTTCCACATTACTTTGGCCGCCATCTTGAATCGGGAAGGCTGGCCGATAGCTCTGCGCCCCTCCCACCCTCCTCCCGTCCCGCCCAAATCATGTACTTTAACAACAGAGTTGCCCGTCCGCGCCGGCGGCGCGCCAAAGGCGCGCCAAAGGCGAGCCCGTCTGCGCCCGTCCGCGCCTGGACCGGGCCCAGGGCCACAACCCCTGCCCCTTTCCTCTCCTATACCCGTAACACACTTCTGGAGATCTGTCCATCCCACGCTCCGCTCTGCACCAAACTAGATCTATCCCTCTTGCCGTTGGTGCCACAAACACAATGCTCACATTGTAACATTACCCCCGTGTTTGTTAACCCAACTATGGCAGTTCAATCTTCAGCTACAGAGGTTGATACTCACGTTTCCATGGCACTTATCAATGCGCGCTCTCTGAGCAAACATTGCCAGGAAATAGCCGACCTCATTAGCGACGCTAACTTAGATGTTCTCTACATCACAGAGACATGGACGGACGAGGCATCTGCCCCTGACTACGTTACGGCAGTCCCTCCAGGCTATAGTGCCTACCGGCAGGACAGGCCCATAGGAAAAGGAGGTGGGATAGCCATCATAGCAAGAGACAAATTTGAAGTCCGTTGCTCGCCGATTCCTATTACCTCATGCGAAGCCATGCATTTCAACATAAAAATGTACCCCACATATAACTTCAAGGGAATATTGATTTATAGACCCCCTGGGACCAGATCTGCGTTCCTCGCTAATCTTAGCAATATCACTGAATCCATAGTTACAGAAGACTCCACTACGATTAAGGGAGACTTCAATTTCTATCTGGAGCAACTCAGTGATAGGGATACCACTACCCTGGTATCAGACCTAGATACAATGGGCCTCAGACAATTGGTCACGACCCCAACCCATCAGGCAGGCCACACGCTGGATGGAATTTTTACAAATGTGGAAGGACTGTGTATAACCTCAGTACTCCCCATGACATGGATAGACTTACCATCAAAGGCTCGCAGAGAAAAAAAGGGGTTCCTGCGAAAAAGGGTACGTTCAAAGCATGGAAGGACATCAATTCCGATGATCTTACATTGCTTCTTAATACCACAACCCCGGAACTATCCACTGATCCCAATACCGCAACCAGCCAATTCCAGAAGTGGCTGGGTGAAGCCACGGCCCAACTGGCACCTACTAAATCACTCTCTAAAAATAGAAATGTGCCTAAAGCTCAGTGGTATACAACAGAACTAAAAATTCAAAAACAATTAACCAGGAACAGGGAAAGACACTGGCGAAGATCTTATGACAGTGAAAATAAGGAAAAATATAAAAAAGCCCTTGCCACTTACAAAGCTATGATAATAGCAGCAAAGAAAGATTTTTTCACGCGCCATATAGAAACTGCGAAAAATTCCAGTAAACAGTTATATAACATCGCCAAAACCCTCGCCGGTAATGCCCCTGATCTTAATCCACCCCCATCGCAAGCACTATGTGATGCCTTATCGGAGTTCTTCTTTGCAAAGGTCAATGATATCTACCAAGCCTTTAACTCAGTTCAGGCTAGCAGCAGCGCTACAACCCCCATGATCACTCCCAAAAGCACCATGACCTGTTTTAGTCCCCTCACCACTGACCAAATTAAGAGCATAGTAAAATCAATTAAAGCAGGTTCAGCCCTGGATCCATGCCCTACCTCCGTGATCGCTACTATACCAGACACAGTTATCCCCATTATCACCGGTGTCTGTAACACAATACTGATTCAGAAAAGGGGGTGGTGATGAACAGAGTGTCTGAATTGAGCAGACCACTCTTACCCAGTCCAAAGATCAGGGCTTGATCCATCACCGTTATTTATCTCACTGCCCCATCCCAGCTCAGAACCTGGCTATATGCAAATCAGTCTGTCCCTGGCCCAGTGACTCATGGGAACAGGGCAGACTAAACTACCAAGCCAATTCTTCACCAGAAAGGAGACAAGCTACCGGGGACCGGTTTCTGGCATTTCAGCCGTCTTCGGCCCGGCTTGCGTCTGAGTATACCCTGCCACACCTATAGTGGCCAAAAACGATTCAGAAAAGGGGGATCGCTACTATACCAGACACAGTTATCCCCATTATCACCGGTGTCTGTAACACAATACTGACATCTGGAACTTACCCTGACTCATTAAAAAACACGCTGATCAAACCTCTGCTCAAAAAGCCTGGTCTAGATAAAGGTGAACTAAAAAACTACCGCCCTATAGCGAGCCTCCCTTTCCTATCCAAAGTCACAGAAAAGGCGATGAATCAGCAGCTGTCAGCCTATATAGAAAGTCACAACTTGCTGGATGATACTCAGTTCGGTTTCCGTAAACATCATGGCACAGAAACCGCTCTCATCAAAGCAGCTGATGACATAAGAGTCATCCGCGATCAGGGAGGAACTGCATTGCTAGTTCTCTTGGATCTCTCAGCAGCTTTCGACACGGTTGACCACAAGATCTTGGTCGACGTGTCGAGAGGATGGGTATCCATCTCACTGCTAGGGACCTACTTGCTTCCTTTCTGGCCAACAGAACCCAGGCGGTCACACTGGGCCCCTTCCAATCAGCTGACTTGTCGTTACCGTGTGGGGTTCCCCAAGGCTCATCCCTAAGTCCGACACTATTTAATATATACTTGTCGGACCTTGCTAGTGTCATCAAGGCATATGGGATGAGCCTAACCTCATACGCCCACGACACTCAGCTGGTGCTGGCAATAAAGGGTGATGGACAGAGGGTGGCAGAGAGTTTCCAAAGTGGGATGATTGCTATCGGCGAGTGGATGGCAAAGAATTGCCTGAAGCTTAACTCCGATAAAACGGAGGTGGTTATCTATGGTAATCTCTCGCCAGTTTGGTCAGCAGCCTGGTGGCCATCGGCCTTAGGTACACCACCCTGCCCCTCGGTCAAAGTCAGAAACCTAGGAGTTACTTTCGATGACCAGCTTAACTTCATGGCCCATGCAAATAAGGTGGCAGCTAACGCCCACTTCAAGCTCAGAATGGTAAGAAAATTTTTTCCTTATCTACCAGACTCAGCAGCCAAAACACTAGTTACCTCCCTAGTTCTGACATCGTTAGATTACTGCAACGGTCTGCTGCTCAATGCAAGTCAGTCAGTCAAGTCAATAAATTTATATAGCGCGCTACATACCCAGAGGGTCTCAAGGCGCTTGAAGGAGGATGGGGAATTATTTGTCAAATATCCACGTTTTAAGTTGCTTTCTGAATGCTAGGTGGTTCTGAGTAAGGCGAAGGTGAGTGGGAAGTGAGTTCCAGGTTTTAGCTGCCAGGTAGGAGAAGGATCTACCTCCCATGGTGGTTTTGTTGATGCGAGGTACAGTAGCCAGGGCTTGGTTGGAGGAACGTAGCTGGCGGGAGGGGGTGTAGAAGGACAGTCGTGTGTTGAGGCATTCAGGTCCGGTTTCGTAGAGTGCTTTGTGTGCGTGGGTAAGGAGCCGGAAGGTAATCCTCTTATTGACGGGGAGCCAGTGGAGGTTTTTTCAGGTGAGCAGAGATGTCTAATATGAGCCTGGCTGAAGCGTTCTGGATGCGTTGGAGTTTTTTCTGGAGTTTAGCGGTGGTACCGGCGTAGAGGGTGTTTCCGTAGTCCAGTCGGCTCGTGACCAGGGCGTGGGTGACTGTTTTTCTAGTTTCGGTGGGGATCCAGCAAAATGTTTTTTTGAGCATGCGAAGAATGTTGAAGCAGGATGAAGAAACGGCATTGACTTGTCTGTTCATCGAGAGTGAGGAATCCAGGATGACGCCCAGGTTCCGTGCGTGGTCCGTCGGGATGGGTGCTTTTCCAAGGGCCTCTGGCCACCAAGAGTCGTCCCAGGCGGAGGGGGAGGTTCCTAGAATGAGGACTTCTGTTTTGTCTGAGTTCAGTTTCAGACGGCTGTGCTTCATCCATTCTGCTACTTCTTTCATTCCTTCATGCAGGTTGGTTTTGGCAGTGTTAGGGTCTCTGGTGAGTGATAGAATCAGTTGAGTGTCGTCGGCGTAGGAGATGATGTTGAGGTTGTGTTGGCGTGCGATGACCGCGAGGGGGCTCATGTATACGTTGAAGAGGGTGGGGCTGAGTGAAGATCCTTGAGGTACGCCGCAGATGACTTCAGTGGCCTCTGACTTGAATGGTGGAAGTCGGACTCTCTGGGTTCTTCCGGTGAGGAACGAGGTGATCCAATCCAGTGCTTTTCCTTGGATTCCGACGTTTCTGAGGCGTTGTAGAAGGGTGCTATGACAGACCGTGTCGAAGGCTGCGGAGAGGTCGAGGAGGATGAGGGCGACTGTGTCTCCATTGTCCAGTAGATTTCGAATATCGTCTGTTGCTGCGATGAGGGCGGCTGTGCTTGGCTCGGAAGCCGGATTGTGAGGAGTCGAGGGATTTGTTGGTTTCGAGGAATGCGGCGAGCTGGTTGTTGACCGCTTTCTCGATGACTTTGGCCGGGAAAGGAAGGAGTGAGATAGGCAGTGGCGTCACTAGGGCTAGTGTCACCCGGTGCGGGTAACTCATGGTGTCACCCCCTCACAACTTACCAGATGGACCATCTCACCCTCTGCCTGCACCATGTCCCCTCTGCCTGCACCATCTCCCGTCCGCCTGCCCCATGTCACCCCCTGCCTGCACCATCTCCCCTCTGCCTGCACCATCTCCCCTCTGCCTGCACATCTCCCCTCTGCCTGCACCATCTCTACCTTTGTCCGCATCATCTCCCCTCCGCCTGCACCATCTCCACCTTCGCCTGCACCATCTCTCCCTCTGCCTACACCATCTCCACTCAACCTGCTCCATCTCTCCCTCCGCCTGCACCATCTCTCCCTCTGCATCCGCCATCTCTCCCTCCGCCTGCACCATCTCTCCCTCTGCCTGCGCCATCTCTCCCTCTGCCTGCGCCATCTCTCCCTTTGCCTGCACCATCTCCCCTCTGCCTGCATCCTCTCCCCCTCTGCCTGCACCATCTCCCTTCTGCCTGCACCATCTCCCTTCTGCCTGTACCATCTCCCCTCCGCCTGCACCCTCTCTCCCCACTGCATCCATCATCTCTCCCTCTGCCTACACCATCTCCCCTCTGCCTGCACCATCTCTCCCTCTGCCTGCACCATCTCTCCCTCTGAATCCACCATCTCTCCCTCCGCCTGCGCCATCTCTCCCTCTGCCTGCACCATCTCCCCTCCGCCTGCACCATCTGATGTTATATTTACAACAAGGGGTGGTGAGGGACAGAGTCTCTGAATTAAGCAGAAAGCTCTCACCCAGTCAAGAGATCAGGGCTAGATCCAACACCGTTTTTTAGCTCACTGCACCATCCCAGTTTCAGAACCTGGCTGTATGTAAATTAGTCTGTTCCTGTCCCAGTGCATGATGGGAACAGGGCAAACCAAACTACAAAAGCCAATTCTTACATTGGGAAGGAATCAAGCTCCCGGGGACCGGTTTCTGGATGTTATGACACTGGTGAATATAGTGGGCTTCGGACTGTGTGTACAAATTTGGGACTCTATATGAGCCCATAGATTTATCCCACCTAGGCAGATCTCTCGTCTGTCTTAAGTGTTTTTTATTTCCCTGC
This sequence comes from Lissotriton vulgaris, assembly GCF_964263255.1. Taxonomy (NCBI): domain Eukaryota; kingdom Metazoa; phylum Chordata; class Amphibia; order Caudata; family Salamandridae; genus Lissotriton; species Lissotriton vulgaris. Next base: position 38,744,545 of record NC_141694.1, on the reverse strand, counting down.
TACTCTGCCTAGTTATAGTTTCCTCAGGGGTTCCATTTTGCTTTATTAGTATGCTAGAGGTCTTCCCAGTACACCATCCTTTGTAGCAAGCGGGAAGTGGACTGTCTCAACCGGGGGGGGGGACTAAGAAAACATTGGGGGGGGTGGCTGATTCTTCAAGCAAAAAGCAGAGTGGAGCTGCAGGGATCCTAAGCACCTGCCATGCTAGAGATCTTCCCGCTCGGAGGAGCAGGGTAGTGGTGAGGATCTCCCTGTAGTGCATCACTCTACTCTTTACCGTGGTAGTGCCTGTCTCTAAAGTAGTCAGTGAGGGCCTCAATAGCTACAGGAAAGGCCTGCTACTCCGTCCCAGACTTGCATCTGGATGGAAGCCCCATGCACACTGCAGTGCAACAAGACAACCTTTGGTGGACACAAACTGCACCTTTACAGATAATCTGCCTACGACCCTGTTGCCCATTTCATACTGAACACCATGAGGCTCAGTTCTTTACTATTACTCACTTGCTCTGTACCAGCCATTCTGTGTAATAGATGTTGGGTCACTTGTTCTAGTCTAATATGCAAGGAAACAATTGTGCCTAGTACTAGAAAAGGAATACAAAACAAATCTATATATTTAAAGTTTTGACCATCACTTGCTACTACTAGTTAGAAGGAAAGCACGAATATTGACCAATGACAAGGTTTCCACTTTTCATCAAACCCAGGATGAGCCAAACCACATTCCGAGACCCAAGGCCATACAATCTAGCCACCCTGACAAAGAATCTTCATCCACCTAGATGCACCAGGACTGAATGACAAGGGTCACGAATGGGCACAAATACCTGCTGCACACCTTGGTAAGGAGGGCACTCGGTTATCTGTCTGTGGGGGCATACCCCACAGAAGACATGGAGTCTCTGAGGCATCATTCTGAGAAGTGTGCTGGAAGGAGAAGGAGGCAGCAAGTCAGCTCCCACTGCACTATCACTGGAAGCTGCACAAAGTGCAGTGAGGTTGTCATAGTGCCATAGTGCAGGCTGTCACTGTTTTCAAGTAAACGCCCACGACCATCAAGCAAGACCCCCTAAACGCATGGAAGGCTGTGTTGTAAGGTAATGGCCTTCACGTCTGATACAATGCACTGGGGGTCACGTACAAAAAGCACTAATTTAGTGCCACAACAGGAAGTACTCTTTTTTTCTGGTCATCAAGAAACAAGGTGCTATGGTGACTCTAGGCACACGCGTCGTTGAAAAAGAATTAGTAGTGCTGCAGAGGTCTCAGGTGCAATGTTAGGAAGACCTTGCAGAGAAATGGGCAGGCTTCCTTTATTAAAATACAACACAAAGCAGCAGTAGCCTAAGACCTAGGACTTCGAAATATTGGTGTTAAGGAATATTCCTTCTCATGTGCCTTTTTAAACTAATCCAGCAAACTGGGCCGATGAGCGAATGCTATATTCTGTTCCTGCCTGCTCTAGCAGCATCACAGAGGAGCAGTTAACTACAGGCACTGGGCCCACCGTGTAACTTCAGCCTGTAGGAGGGTGTTTAGGCCACCCCCATTGATCCATCCATCCATTCATCCATTCATCTATCCACCCATCTTGACCTGGCACCGTAGTACCCATCCTCACACAAACCATGCGCTTGGGACATTCACTCCTGCACTTGCAGCATCAAATACGAGCGGATACCCACAGGCTCTGAGGTTCACCCTATTCTTCTACTGTAGGGGGGGGTCGTTGGACCCGCCCCATCCATCTCAATGTGGCACCGTGGGAGTCGGACTCATCCTCTGGCAAAACAACTGCCTGGAACATTCGCTTCTGCTCTACCAGCATCACAGAGGAGCGGTTACCCACAGGCACTGGAGGTCATCCTGTTCTTCCTGTAGGAGGGTGTTTGGACCAGCCTCATCCACCCATCTTAACGTGACACCGAGGTGCCCATCCTCCTACAAACAAACCGTTTGGAACATTCGCTTCTGCAGCCCGTGGCATCAAACGCCAGATTTAGAGGCCGAGCTCACAGACCCCTCAAGGTTAACCAAAGCTCTGTTTTACTAAGGAGCCCCAGCTTCTGTTGGGGACCTCCCTGGATACACCCCAAGCGTCCCCACTGCCACCGTCCCACACATAAGCTTCTTACCCTCTTACTGCCTGTTGCCCCCAACAGTGGCGTCACTAGGGGAGTTTTGTGCCATTAAAAAATAAAACTGAAAGAAACAAAGCATGTATGTACTGAATCTGATCATCATTTGTGTGCCACTGCACTGCCAGTGCCACATTTTTTACGTACTTTACTTCATGGACATGCATGACATGCAGTAATAAGTATTCATATATTATAAAATTATTATCAGTATATTATTTCTCTAGTCTCTCAGACTCTCACCGTTCCAATTTGAAAACTGGGGGAGACACAAAAGATAGTGCCGGACCGGACCCGTGGTGTCGTCGTAATTTCTTCTTTATTCTCACGCCACACCACCACCGCGCACGCACTCTCCCTGGCGGGCGCGTGACCACCGTGACGCGTCAGAGGGCAAGTCAAGTTCGCACAGTGCGCGGGGGCTGTCCCAGGGCCGTCATTGGAGTAGGCTAAGATTGACGGCCCTGGGACCCAAACTGCTGCTGCTGGGGTCGTACTGACTGTTTAGAATAGCGGTAGCCGGCAATGCGTGCAATAATTCACACTGCACTAAATTCAGTTCTTCTGCCCACTGCTTCTGCCAGACAGTGACTGCCAGTGCCAGCTTGTCCAGTGGGTACGCCGCGCGCATCCGCAGGCATCGCACCACCACACCAGACACCAGTGATGACGATCATCACCCACGAATACACAGTCATAGCTGCCAAGGTTTCAGATTGCTTATGTGTGACATTTTCTTAAAATCGGTGTGATTATGAGTGACATTTCAACGAATATGAGTGACACTTTATCGCAAGCAAAATCAAGCAATGAAGATGAGGGAAACATATAATGATCCGCACCAGAAATGGAAGAGCACTAACTAGGAGACAGACTGCGTGACTGCTGTTTGCAATAACAGAGGGCAGGAAGGCACTACAGTGCTCACAAGATGATCTCATTGATCTGATCATTCAGGACCATACGCTAGCATAAAAAGCTGATTTTCTAGCATACAAAATTTTCGGATTGCTTATGTGTAAGATGTCCATGGTTTTAGTGTACTTTTGAGTGACATTCTACTGCCTAATGTGTGGCAAAATGAGTGGCACCAGAAGAAATAAGCAATGAAGTCCATATTGAGAGTTGAATATCACAAATTACCACCTTTTGAGCAATGAGGAGAACTAACCAGACAATATTGTCCATTTTAACACCAGTAACAGCCAATCAGAAGTAGCCTGACCTGGGGGGCGTGGCTTGGATGCCGCGCAAGATGGCCGGCTAGATACGGAGCTCTGCCGCATCGATAGCCCCACAGCGTGTTTCCCTGATGTAAACGGGACCGCTTTTTAGCCCCGTCGCTGGATTTGGCTGGCGGAACATCACCGGAGTCGGCGGAGCGGCTTTGCAGCTCTTGTGGTGCCGTTTTCGCTCTTCTCCACGATGGTTTCGCAGCCCCTCACGGAGCCGCCATTTTGAGGCTCTCTCCAACCCGGAGCCCTAGGATGCCCTAGCTGTCACCAGACACCAACGAACCTTTCAACGCTGATTTTAAGGGGTGAGCAAATTTACAATGAGAAAGACTTTCTGCTACGTTTTTCCTTCTTTTATTCTGAACTGAGAGAAAAGGTTCACACGCACTTTCCACAGCGCTTCACCTCTGAGACCGGCGTTGTCATATCTCAGCGTTCTCAAATTCCTTTCTTCTAAATGCTCCTCCTCATGGCGCTCTGCTAACATTTTGAGACTTTCTGGCTATTTTGTCTACGCCTCAGTCATTCTATGACGCACTTCCAGTTGCTTCCATTTCTCTCTCTTAGTCACCAGTGTATTTTCACTCTAATTCCCTGACGCTCTCTCATATAAGCTACAAACGTTTCTTTGGGACACAGTTTCATTTTCTTCTTTGCATCTACTTCTCGAAACGTTTTGTACTTCACGGTGCTTCACCTTTTATTCAGAGGTGTTTCTGGAACATTTCAAACGCACCTTTATTTGCCTCTCAGGGAATTGAGACTACTTAGTGGCACAAGCAATCATTTCTATGGTCAGACTACGTAAACCTCAATTTGTCTTTACGCCCTCGTTGAATACCTCGGTGGCTTCTACGTCTGGCACAAATAAATCCAAACCTCGTGGAGTCATCATCCTATTTTTGAAATACACGGATCTCCTTTTGATTCTTTCAGCAGCCAGGAATAAAAAGCAAGTGACTTGGCAAGGTCAACGAGTCTATTTATCTCAGGATGTCTCTAATGTCACTGCCTCCAGACGTAAAGAATTTCTAGCTATGCGTCCTTCTCTACGCTCCATGGGAGCACGATATGGCCTGTTTCACCCTTGTACTCTCAGAGTAACTCATCGAAATAAGACTTGGTCATTTCAGGAACCTGGAGAACTAAGGAACTTTCTTCTTCTGCAAAGTGAAGAAGGGATGGACGCCTCCTCCTCTGCTTCGAACAGTGGCTGAAATTTGATTTTTGTTGTCTGCATGTCTTGTCCTTCTAGTAATCTGTCTCTAACTTCATGTACCTCTCCATACTCCTTCTTATACGTTTTTAACCTTCTCATCTTGCTTATCCTCTCTCTGAATATCTTTCTTTTGTATACCTTATATATATCTCCTTACTCTTTCTAAACTCTAGATCTATACTTTGCGTCACATGTTCTATATCTTAACAATTTTTCCTTTTTTTCCCCAGACGGATATGTATCGGATGTTCCTTTCACCATTTTGTCCCATCCTATGTTCCTTTTTGTGCGGTCTCGGTGTAGTCCTGCTCCTGATCCTGGTCCGTCCGTCTTGTAAAGCATCACCACCTCCCCACCTCCCCCTTGTGTGTAACTCCCCTTCCAGGTATGTTCACTACAGTCATCCTTTTGGATTTGTACTGTCTTCTATGCCTTCTATCTTTTCTCCCTTCTCCCTCCTTCGCTGATCTTCTTTCCCTGTTCCTACCCCTCTCCCTTTCACCTTTTCTTTTTCTTCTTCATCCTTTACCTATTCTTCCTTCTACCTTTTTGATAATCTTTATGGTTATTATCTCTCTAAAGTTTGAATTATTAAATGTACAGTATGTTTTTGCATTTTTCGATTTTGATCAGTTTAATAATCTTTCACCTTCAAAGTTGTTTCATGGAATGTGAAAGGATTTAATCACCCTATCAAAAGGCAAAGAGTACTCTCACACCTCTCCTCTTACAATCCAGATATTGTTCTTATTCAAGAAACCCACCTCTCAGATATTGAATCCTTAAAACTAAAGCGATTGTGGGTTGGAACTGTCTTATTTTCTCCTGCTTCTCAAAAAAAGAATGGGGTGGCTATTTTGATTCATAAACGCCTTCAGTGTAAAGTAGTACTAGAAGAAAAGGATGATGAGGGTCGCTGGGTTTTAGCTAAACTACTCATTAATAATATCCTAATTACGGTATTCAATGTTTATGGTCCTACATGTTTTGACTCCTCTTTTTGGCCCTCTGTTACAGCAAAATGTGTTCAATATAAGGATGATTCTTTCATATTAGGTGGAGACTGTAACCAGATCATTGACCCCTTTTTAGACCGTAGATCTTCTGTTCGTTTCTCCCCTCACAAACCACATAAGCAATTCCTTGACACCATCAATCAAACTCATCTTGTGGACTCATGGAGACTCACTCACCCAGATGTTATGGATTTTTCCTTTTTCTCTCCTCCTCATGCTTCTTTCTCTCGTTTAGACTACATTCTATCTTCATCTCTATCTCAACACCTTATATCCTCCTCTATTGAGCCTATTGTTATCTCTGATCATGCTCCTATTATTACTGTTTTTGACCTTCTTCCTCCTGCTCCTAAGTCTTCTCGTTGGCGTTTTAACCCTTCTCTTCTTGCCGATCCTCTCTTTTCTTCCTCTTTTCGTTCTTTCGCTTCTGAATTCTTTCATCTCAACTCTACACCTGATACCCCCCCTCATATTCTTTGGGACTCCTTCAAGGCAACAGCCCGTGGTTTTATTATTGATTTTGTCTCTAGGAAAAAGAAAAAATTCCTTCAAAAACGTAAAGTTACCCTTGCACACATTAAGTCGCTGGAACATCAATTCTATACTTCCTCTACTAAGATCATGTCTCCTGAACTACTTAAAGCTAAGATTGCTTTTAACAAGCTTACTACAGATTCTGCTTCCTCTTTTCTCCTCCGGAGCAGTGCACGATACTATGGAGGTCGCAATAAATCAGGTAAATTATTGGCTAACTATTTAAAATCGCGTAAAGAACGAACTAATATTGAATCTATCTATTCCCCCTCTAATGTTCTTCTACATACCGATGCGGAAATCTTAGAACAATTTCACTCTTTTTATGAAGCTTTATATACTCCTGAAAACCCTCCCACCCCAGACCTTATTCAATCTTATTTTGATAACATACCTCACCCAGATACCTCTCACCTTAATTTTTCGGTCGTTGATTCTGATCTCACTATTTCAGAGTTATCCACAGCTCTATCCTCCCTCACTAAAGGCAAAACCCCAGGACCCGACGGTTTTCCAGTTGAATTTTACCTACATTTTTCAGATCTCCTCTTACCTAAACTTCTATCTCTTTTTCAATCTTTTTGTTCTACTGGATCAGCCCGAGGCTCATTTCAGGATGCTACCATATGCCTTATCCCTAAGGATGGTAGAGATCCTAAGTTTTGTAAAAATTATCGGCCTACATCTTTAGTTAATGTAGATTATAAAATTTTTGCAAAATTACTTGCTCTTCGCCTTGACCCGCTCCTACCACATCTTATAGGGAAAGAGCAATGTGGTTTTGTTAAGGGCCGTCTAACATCGGATAACTCTAGACTCTTCCTTAATGTTTTAAGTAAAGCCCCCTCACTATCAATTCCCATTGCAGCCATTTCAGTAGACGCTGAGAAAGCCTTTGACCGGGTTGACTGGTCCTTTCTCATGGCCTCCTTAAAATGGCATGGCTTCAACCCTAAATTTATCTCTTATATTTCTTTGATATATTCTATGCCCAAAGCCTCTGTTCTCGTCAATGGTCAACTCACTTCCCCATTCACGCTCCAACGTGGAGTTCGTCAGGGCTGTCCTTTGTCACCTCTTTTATTTATTTTGGCGCTTGAACCCTTCCTTGCTTCCATACGTAATAATCCTTCCATTTCTGGATTCCCATATGGTAAACAACATCTTAAATTATCTGCTTATGCTGATGATATCCTTTTATTTATCTCGGACCCGGTCACCTCTGTCCCCTCTTTATTAAATGAATTTGAGAAATTTTCTTTGGTTTCAGGTTATAAAATAAATTCTGACAAAACAGAAATTCTTCCCTTAACCAAATTTTGCCTTCCTCATTTTTTTACAGCCACCGGATTTGCTCCGAATTCTACGAAAATTAAATATCTTGGTGTTCTTTTTTCTAGCTCTATTTCTTCGTCTATCCAACTCAACATGAATGCAGTCATCTCTAGAATAGATTCCCTACTAGCTTCTTGGAATCCTCTATTTCTTTCCTGGTGGGGCCGTCTTGACTCCATCAGGATGATGATTGCCCCGATTTTGATCTACCTATTATCCATGCTTCCAATCCGCATCCCGAACTTATATTTCGGCCGCATTGATTCTGTATTGTCCAAATTTCTCTGGAAGCAGAAAAAGGCTTGAATATCTCTATTACACCTTCGTAGATCTAAACTTAATGGTGGAACTAACTTTCCAGACTTTCGCCTCTACCACAAGTCCTTCTCACTTCGACAAGCTTCCCGTTGGTTATCTCAGGAATCCTCCCCTTTTTCTCCCCTCTGGCTCTCTGTAGAACAGGAATTATTACTTCCATACTCTTTCCAAGAGATAATTCGCTTCACTTCTAAAGCCCCATGCCTTAACCCCCTTTTATTCAAACATACTTCTTCTCTTCTACGGCCTTTAGTCTCCTCTACCTCGGTCTCTCAGGAATCCTTCCTACTATTACCTATATGGTACAACTCACTCATATTGATAAATAACAGACCTATTGCATGGCCCTCATGGAGAGCGAAAGGTATCATCTGGGTACATCATCTTTTTGATGGTTCATCCCCTTGCTCGTTTCCTCAATTTAGATCTCAATTCCACTGCCCTCCCTCTTTTGCAAAGAAATTCCTCATCCTTATGGAAACAATTCTAGAGTGTTATTATACTCTTCCTTCTGAAACGTTACCATCCTCGTCTTCCACTTTACTCAACGTCCTCTCTACTACTCCTAAAGCTTCCCTCATTTATCGATATTTCTCAGCCCCCGACCCGGACCGTCTCAAATCGAAGTTGGAATTGTCTTGGGAGACGGACTTAGGTTCCTCATGGTCAACCTCTCTTTGGGACAAAATATGGGCCAGATCTTTGAAGATTTCCCGTACTGCCTCTCTTACTCAATCCCTATTTTTCTTCTACCACAGACTCTACCTTTTTCCTCTTTCTATTTCTCGTTTTCAACCCAATTCTGTATCTAACTGTTGGACTTGTAATGCTCCCACTGCAGATCTTCTACACCTTTTCTTTTTCTGTCCTTCAACTCGTACTTTTTGGTCTCAGATATGCTCTCGCCTCTCCTGTATTTTCAACATCTCTGTTCACTTCTCCCCCTCTTTTGTATTTCTCGGTAGCCTTTCAGAAGACTTAGATCTCCCTCCACATTCCCAAGGTCTTTTTGATCTTATGCTAGCCCTCGCACTACAGCACATTGTTTCTAATTGGAAATCCTTGAACACTTTGTCTCTAAATTGTTGGTGGAATTTAGTGTGTCAATCACACAGACTTGATGTCGCCTTTGCCTCCTCCTGCAAACCTTCCCGAAATGTTGAACTTTACTGGTTACCCCTTACTTTATACTTAGATCAATCTGCCAAAAAGACTTACTCTCCACTTTCCTCGGATAACTTCAAACCCCCTTGAACACATATACTCTTGCCTGTAGTTTATGATATTTTTCACTTGTACTGTTGTAATTTTTTAGCTTTATACACGTTTTCTTTTTGATTTTTGATAAACGTTCCTACTTTAAGTAATTGCTAATATGATGTTTTCTACTGTACTTTCTGATTGACATTCATGGTATTTGCTTTTTGTTTTTTACTCATTCTCTAGGATATTACCATGTTTTATTTCCCTCCCCCCCCTCCCCCCCTCCTCCCCGTAAAATAATTCAAAATGCTTGTTTTGCATTGGGATATTGGTTACTTATGTTTAATTTAGACCATTCTTTATCCTTTTCTCATATTTTGCTGATGTCACCTTATTGTAATATCTGATTTTCCTCTAATAAAGCTTTCAAACATAAAAAAAAAAGAAGTAGCCTGACCCACTCAGTGCATCCTAACTCCATTGACAGGATCAGCAACAGCCAGGCCAGTCCAGTGTGTTGGAACCCTGCACATTTCCAGCAAATCTACCTTGGCCCAATGCACTCTAACCCCCCCTACTTCCATCCAAACCATCCCAGTCAGCTGAATGTAATTCTAGTTCCATTCGTATCCACCAGAACCAGTGCGACCCTGCCCAGTCCATTTTAAATCGTTTAACTCTCAACAGAAACATCCTGTCCCTGCCCAGTTGGTGCATGCTAACACCATATCTTTGCAACCCAGTCAGTCCAAGCCAATCTGGCCCCAGATACGCAAAGCAGAACCAGCCTATAGAGTTGGCACGTGGCTGTTTTTTAATCTGCTTGACTACTATTTTAATGTCTCAGCACAAAAATCACCCAAAGCTGGCACTGTTTCCCTCTTATCAGCACACATTTAAAACAGAAAACATAAGAGCAAATGCTCTTTAACAAGTGTCGAGGGGCTGCCTCGATGGTCCATGACTGATAACGTAATAAAAGTCTGAAAGTCGGTGTTAAAAAGGAATAAGGACTATTTGTATAAAGTCCTGTTTATCATGTCTCGGCTTTTGGAGAATCTTCAAACATGAGAAAGTGCCGGTATTATTCCCTGGGTAAGGTGACAGCCGCACTGGCCTACCCCTCACCATCTTATCTCATTCACATCACACCTCACCTGTGACAAGTGCTGCCTCAGTAAATCACTGCCAGAATGAGCGCCAGCGTGTCTTCATTGGGTTGGGCTTACGCTAATTGGAAAAAAGTATATGAACAGAGCGTGTAATAGTCAGTTTTCTTTTCCAAAGGTATGTTTTGAGAAGACTCTACTGCAGCTTTAAGCTAGCGACGCAGTTTTTGTCAACTCTCTTCCAACAAATTAAGCGCCACCCAAATGCATATATAACTCAGCCTAACCTGGACATGTGCGGGGGAGGGGGGTTGGAGCAGGGCGAAGGTCTCAGTTGTTGTGAAGACCTGTAGAGATCGGGTGCACGCTGCCCCCCAAACCGTGAATTAAAGGCACGTTTTTTTTCTTAAATGTAACATGATGCGTGCTGGGCAATTGTGAAGAAAATCAGTGTGGCATAGTAAAAGAGACAATGAGAGTGTTTAGGCCAGCTGGGACCCAAACTGCTGCTGCTGGGGTCGTACTGACTGTTTAGATTAGCGGTAGCCGGCAGTGCGTGCAATAATTCATACTGCACTAAATTCAGTTCTTCTGCCCACTGCTTCCGCCAGACAGTGACTGCCAGTGCCAGCTTGTCCAGTGGGTACGCCGCGCGCATCCGCAGGCATCGCACCACCACACCACCACACCAGACACCAGTGATGACGATCATCACCCACGCATACACAGTATGATCGGGGAGGTGGTCTGGTGGTGCGGTGCGGTGCTTGAGTGGCGTGCTGTCTAAAGCTGCTGCTGTAGGTAACTAAGATTGGTGTCACCCCCAGATGGGGTGACACCTGGTGCGGTCCGCACCCCCCGCACCCCCCTAGTGACGCCACTGGAGATAGGGCGGTAGTTTTTGAGTTCGGTGGGGTCAGCTGTGGGTTTTTTCAGGAGGGCGCTGAGTTCGGCATGTTTCCAGCTTTCCGGGAAGGTTGCGGAGTTGAAGGAGCAATTGATGACGTCTCGGAGGTGTGGTGCTATGATGGTGTCTGCTTTGTTAAAGATGTGGTGAGGGCATGGGTCTGTGGGGGATCCTGAGTGGATGGAGTTCATCAGACGGATGGTGTCCTCAGTGGAGATTGGCTTCCAGTCATTGAGGATGTTCAGGGGGGGTGGGGGTCCTGCAGGGGGTAGGGTGGGTTGGTCTTTGGGTTGGTTGTCGAAGCTGTTGTGGATGTCTGCAATTTTGCTGTGGAAGAATAAGGCTAGGGAGTCGCAGAGGGCTTGAGAGGGGGTGATGTCGTTGGAGTTGGCAGAGGGGTTGGTAAATTCCTTGACGATGTTGAATAATTCTTTGCTGTTGTGGGCGTTGTTATCTAGTCGGTCCTTGAGAGCGGCTTTCTTGGCATTCCGGATCAGTTGGTGGTGTATGCGGGTGGCGTTTTTGAAGGTGTCCTTGGTGCTGGTGGTTGGGTCTTTTTTCCAGGCCTTCTCAAGGGAGCGACAGAGTTTCTTGGATTTTTTAAGATCATCGTTGAACCAGGAAGCCTTCTTGTTGCCTAGTTTGATTTGTCGTTTTTTCAGTGGTGCTAGGATGTCAGCGCTGTTGGATAGCCATTGGGTGAGGTTGGTGGCTGCTTGGTCTGGGTTTGAGGAGTGGGCTGGGGGGTTTTGAAGAAGAGAAGAGGAGATCTGGTCGATGGTGATTTTATTCCAGTTTCTTTGCAGAGTGGGTTGGGGTGGTTGTTGGATGTGGGCTTGTTGTAGGTAAAGTGAACGCAGCTGTGGTCAGTCCAGAGGAGAGCTGTGGTGTGGCTGAAGGAGACGTGTTTGCTGGAGGTGAAGATAGGGTCGAGTGTGTGACCTGCGATGTGGGTGGGGGTAGTGACAAGTTGTTTAAGTCCGAGGTTGGCGAGGTTGTCTAAAAGGGTGGTGGTGTTGCGGTCGTTGTTCTTTTCAAGGTGAAAGTTGAGGTCTCCCAAAAGGATGTACTCTTCGGAGGGGAGCGCGTGTGGAGTGATGAAGTCCGTGATGTCTTCACTAAATTGTGCGCGGGGTCCTGGGGGCCTGTAAAGGAGGGTGCCTCTGAGTGTGGTCTTGGGGTCGGTGTGGATCTGGTAGTGAAGGTGTTCAGAGTTGGCGAGATTGACGTCTGAGCTGGTTGAGATGCGGATGGATTTCTTATGGACGATAGCGATGCCTCCTCTTGAGTGGCCTGTACGGTCCTTGCGAATGATCTTATAGCCTTCCGGGATGGCAATGGTGATGTCTGGGGCTGAAGAGGAGTTCATCCATGTTTCTGTTAGGAAGGCGATGTCCGGAGAGATGGTGTCTAGTAGATTCCAGAGGTCAATGGCATGCCTGTGGACCGAGCGGGTGTTGAGCAGGATGCATTGTAGGTGGTTGGGGTTGGATATCTGTTGTGTGTTCATGGATGAGGTGTTGTTCTTGGTGCCGTCGAACTTGCAGGAGTTGCAGGAAAAGGGTCCATGGGTGTGTCCAGGAGCGGCTTGGACGCAGTTGGGGGAGCGGCCGGGGTTAAGGGCTAGGAGGGTGGTGGCATCATAGGTAATGCGGGGGGGGGGGTGGGCATTGCGAGGACCAGGGGGTCTGGCACTGGGCGCGGTCCAGGCGCGGACGGGCGTAGACGGGCTTACCTTTGGCGCACCTTCGGCGCGGCCGTAGCGCGTGGACGCTGCGCGTGGAACCATCTGACTAACATAGGTGGTGGAGGGGGCGGAGCGTGGGAGGGTGAGCTGGGAGGCGTTAGCGAAGGGGGAGGGACGGTCGGCAGGCACAACAAAATGGTGGGCTTACAAACAATCAGCAGGACGCTATGCGAGGGCAAACTAATTACGATTATCAAATGCAAGGTTTAAAAACAGCAGCGCTATACACACAGGTCAGCAACAATTATTATCAAGCCTGAAAGGGACAGCTGCAGTTACAGCGCAATGCACGTAGGATACAATTACTGTAATTGACTACGCAAATGCGGAGCGCTACGCAGGGAACTGGGCGCTTATCAGGAATGACTGAGAATGCCAGAAATAAAAGAAAATGCAATTCGATATTCAGCGCTACGATACCACAGTGGCGCTTGAAGAGTGGGAGGTGGGCAGGAGCAACCGCTTCACGAGGAGTTCAGCTGGTCACAGGGGCTCCTCAGCAGAGTGGTTTCTAGTCCTTCGTGGGTGGGAGGGTGAGCTGGGAGGCGTTAGCGAAGGGGGAGGGACGGTCTGCAGGCACAACAAAATGGTGGGCTTACAAACAATCAGCAGGACGCTATGCGAGGGCAAACTAAATACGATTATCAAATGCAAGGTTTAAAAACAGCAGCGCTATACACACAGGTCAGCAACAATTATTATCAAGCCTGAAAGGGACAGCTGCAGTTACAGCGCAATGCACGTAGGATACAATTACTGTAATTGACTACGCAAATGCGGAGCGCTACGCAGGTAACTGGGCGCTTATCATGAATGACTGAGAATGCCAGAAATAAAAGAAAATGCAATTCGATATTCAGCGCTACGATACCACAGTGGCGCTTGAAGAGTGGGAGGTGGGCAGGAGCAGCCGCTTCACGAGGAGTTCACGAGGAGAGCAGAGTTATCAAAAAACTACAGACCGTGCAGAATGCTGCTGCACGCGTACTGTCAAAAAAACCCAAATTTGCACCCATCTCGGACACACTGAAAAGCTACCACTGGCTGTCCATCCATAACAGGGTAAAATTTAAAGCATTGTGTACAGTCTACAAAACACTACAGGACCAAGGACCTTGCTTCCTCAAAGAGCATCTGACTCCCTATAACCCGCCGAGAACTCTCCGATCCACCTCACTCAACCAACTAGTGGTTCAACACAGCCGAACAGCTTCCTGGGGTGATCGCCGCTTTTCAATTGCGGCCCCTAGACTTTGGAACACCCTACCAAACCACATAAAAATAAGCCCCTCACTTCTTCAGTTCAGAAAAAAACTGAAAACGTGGTTATTCAATCAGTAATTCAAATCCCTGTACCTTCTGATCATGGTAAGACATCAATGCATCTAGCGCCGAGACGCCCACGGGTAATTGTACGCGCTCTACAAGTGTCATTAATAAATAAATAAATAAATAAATAAATAAATAAATAAATAAATAGATCGGCATTCCCACAAGATATGAAGAAACGTCCCCAACTGGCCGCAACCCCGTTTACACAAACCATCTTCCGTTAAACCCATTTTAATCAGATGCGGACCAGTGACATAGACCCTGTGCAGTATTTTCAATTGAACAAGCCTCAATCTTGCCGGGATCGCAACTTCCTTAGGAGAAGAAATTGCTGATTGCCAATCCTCATCATCAATTTCGATACCCTCCTGCGTCCACTTATTCCTTAAGTCCTCTAAGAGATCTGCTCTATGATTTATCAACTTTATGGTGATATATTTAATTGTAATTATCTTTATTGTAATTTACAATAAAGGATATCATTTAAAAAAGTTTATGCATTGGAAAAATAGACATAAACATGTTATTAACTTTCAAAATTCTTTACAACAGATATCACTTTAAAATAATATTATACATTAATATAAAATAGTATTAAACTATATATTACAGTAAATGTATTATACAAATAAAATAGATTGCATTAACATTAAGATAATATTATTATACATTAAATATTACACCGCAATATAAAATAGTATTATTATAAACATATTGTAAAATGATTGCCCATTATAAAGGTTTTATGTAAATAGTTAACACAATGGTATTTGTTTAACATACTAAGACACAGAACAAAAAATATAAAAAAATGTTATGACACAAAAATATTAAAAGAATTATACTTTTATATTTAGTAACCTCTAAATACGTTTAAGTAAATTCCACTGATTAAACTAACTCACATCAAACACCATTGAAAAAGAAACTAATGAAATCTATTCGAATACACTATTCTGTCTGAGGAAAGTGTGTACATTGGGGGGGTGGTTGTGGAAGGATTAATATTTACTATTCTATCTCCAGACTAGCAAACTGTGTGGGAAGATTTACTATTCTAGCTCCAGTCTAACACACACTGGAGAAAGTACATACATGTGGGGAGGAGGTTCAGATTTACTATTCTAACTCCAGTCTAACACTACAAAAGTACATATATTGGGGGAATCAAGTCAGGGAAAGCTTTTTTCAACTGAATTTTTTAACAATCATAAAAGCTCAAAATTCTTGAAATTACACACAATTGAAAAAAAAACACAATCAAATAACACAATTTAAAATTCAGAATAAAGTTAATGCGACAGTAATAAAACTATCTAAAAAGCGGCAAATGGCCATTCAGTTACAATTCATCAATTATAATACTTTTCATTCGATGGAGTACCTTCTTCAAGAACATTGCTAAGAAACAGGTTATATGTTCATTCTCCAATGAACGGAAGTTTAATTAGTGTCAGGCGGCATTGCCTCAACCCCTGATGTTTTAAAAGTGGAAGTATCCATACTTTCCTTAACACTGCATACAATTTACAAAATAAAACTATATGAATAGTGGACTAGTCAGAATAATTATCACGCAAACATTTCATTTTTGGAATGGTCATGAGTCTGTGGACTTTGCCCAGCCTAAATCTGGTTAATAACCGCCTGTCAAAACCCCCAGGTACACTGGAATAGGTTGTTTCCTGTCCCCACATAAAGGGCTGCATACCCTATGTAGTGAGTTTGGAGCCATAGCAAGAATGGCAAGGCATTTGTGCACTCCAAATGCTTTTCTGTGAAGTCTTACCCACTTCAAATGCACCACTGGGTACAGGAACTAGACCTCAGACGCCACTTTTTCAGTACACTTATAGATCTGTGAATACTCGGCCAGGAAGAAGGACTGCTGTGCTGCTGAAAGGACTAACACTCTGCTGTACTGCTACTCTGCTGTACTATTACTTTGCTGTGCTGACCTGCTGCCTGCTGCTCTCTTGCTTGGGTGTGAAGGACTGTACCTGCATCACTTGAGCCCAGAACCCAGAGAGATTCCAAGGGCTAGCTGGTTGCCCTCCTAATCTGAAGTCTCAGGGACATAAAAGACTCAAACTTACTGCACATGGGCTCTGCCATCCGTGAGTCTGGCCTGCCAAGTGGTGCCACTCCAGTCCTGGACCCTTGGACATGAGGCATCAAGTGCGTGCTTCAGCAAAACCCGCTCATCCTCTCTCGAGCTTTTGCATTGATGATTGCATAGATGAAAACCGGCGCATCAATCCAGTTGCGTGGATCGAACCAGTGCATTCCTCCTGTTACTTGACCAGAACCAGCGCACCACCTCTACTGTGTGGATCGGCCCGATGCATCACCTTCACAACCACCCCTGCGCGATTCTCTACCCAGCACAAGGTCTTAGCATTCCCTTCGAAGGCAGCCTCAATGCTGAGAACTCCACAATGCAGCCCCTGCACTCATGGGAGCAGATGCTGCATGGATCAGGGCCAGCGCATCGCCGCCACTGCATAGATTGACATTGATGCATTGCTTCGATAGCACCATGCATTCCTCGGCATTGACGCATCTAGAATCACAGTATTTTTGTTCAGCGGGCAAACCTCGGTCCAGGTAGATGGCCCGCGCCCTTTCGTGGTTGAGCTAACTTTTGAATTTGTTTTGATTTGACACGACCAGACATCCCAAGTAAGCATGTATTGTTTCTAAGTGCTATTTTACAATGTATTTTTTGAAAATTCATATCTCAAGTTGTACTCATTGGATTTTTTTCATTTTGGTGTTATTTTATTTATTGAGATATTTTCTATTTTTCTAAACTGGATTGGGATCTTTGTGTGGTGTTTTGACTGTTTTCACTGTTTGTGTACTGCACAAATATTTTACATATTGCTGTCAAGTTAAGCCTGACTGCTCTGTGTCAAGCTACCAGAGGATGAGCACACATATATATATCCATGCAGCTACCTAGAGAACCTATGGGTCCACTCTCTTCTGCCATTGGTCTGAGGGTCATGTTTCATTTACACTCTGCTGCCATCCATTACAGTGAAATCGGTGGTGTAACAAAGCCCCCCGCAGCCCCGCAGTGCAGGGTGTACCCCCGAGCTCCAGGGGCCCCCTCAGTGCAGTACTCTGGCCTGTGAGCTCCCGAGTAAGTCCGGAAGGGGGCCCACCATGCACTTTGCTGGGGGACCCCCTCAAGTTTCATTACACCACTTAGAGAGATGCATGGGTTAGTGGTTCAATCAACATCACTCATTGGCTTTTTTTGCGCTGTGAACGACAATCAAACCTGCACATCCACCTGAAAAGGAGTGCGCTTCAGTGTCAGACTTGGTTGGCCAGTCCTTGAGTTTTGAACTCTCTCCTTTTAAACTCTTCCTTTCCTTTCTTTGCTTCTCCTCTTTTTATTTTAATGTTCCTTAAGAGCATACTTCAGCTCACCTGGCAGTGCTAAAAAGTTGCTTGTTGCCGCTCAGTGCACCTCATTCCACGTGGACACCTCCTCTAAACGGACTTCTGTTTTCTGTAGCGCATCATTGTTTTATCAATCCAAAGCTGCCAACACTATGGTTTCCTAACGCTATACCCATGCTAAAACTTTAAAACAACAATAGAGCATTTACAAAACCTTCGCCAGAAGCACACCCTCTGCAATGTTTAGATTTGTTCTTGCAATGATAGGCCCGCCAAGTTTAGAAGGCAGCATGTTTTCTTTTTTTCTACTTGTATTCTTTTGATTGTTCTTGCATATATTATGGGGTTTGTGTGTTTTATTGTGATTGTGTCAGAGGGGGGATAGAAGTACAAGTCAGTGGATTGATGAATAGATGCATGAGGGCAAAGAAGAGAAACATAGTGCATGTATGATGACGAGTGTCAACTCATCAGTGACACAAAAAGCGCTTTTATTCATAAGCCAGACCTATTGGCATTGCCAATGCTTGTTTTAAAGCTTAGCCCACATGCATTGATCTCATGTGAAGACCATTACCATCCCCATCTTGTGCCTCTTACTATGAGTGCATCCATCAATCTCCC
Source organism: Lissotriton vulgaris (assembly GCF_964263255.1). Lineage (NCBI taxonomy): Eukaryota > Metazoa > Chordata > Amphibia > Caudata > Salamandridae > Lissotriton > Lissotriton vulgaris. Next base: position 38,726,411 of record NC_141694.1, on the reverse strand, counting down.
CCAGGATTGATGTATGCAGTCATAGCGTGCGACATATAGTCACCCTAACCAGGAGAAGGCCTAGAGAAGAGCCGGGATTAAGTCGTAACCAGGCAGACTAGAATCTCTCTACCACTGTCTTCCCAAAGTCTGGTCTAAACACGGTCACTGGCTGTCCCTTATGGTCTGTGGTACTGTACTTATATAGCGCATCTTACACCAAAGATTCTTGGCACTTGGAAAGTACAGTCACCACATGGCTGAAACTTAAATCCGCTATTAAAAAGATTTGTCTTTAGAAACTTTCTAAGGAGAATGAGGTTGGGTTTAGCTCTCAAGAGGAGAAGGAAGGGATTCCATATTGTGGCTGCTCCTGCTGAGTGATGCAGGGACAGAGACAGTACCTGGGTGAACACTTAAGAAGGTATCACGGGGGGTCGTGGCTTGGCGCCCGGCGAGGACGGCAGCGCAGATGTGAGCGCTCCCGGTCGCTCGGGGATTCCGCCGACATTACCCTGCCAACTCCACCTGCAATTCCGTTTTTCTTCCAGCGGAGACCACAGACCATAAAGCGGTTCCGAGTAGAAGCTCCGCTCAGCGCCGGAATGGTTGTTTTCGGCAATTTCGCAGCGGACGCGGCTCAGTGACAGTCGCGCCCGCCATTTTGTTTTCAGTCAGCGCGGACTGCGGCGCTCCTCTCACTCGACCATGCGAGCCTGTTTATGAGTCCTGGATACTGTCAACTACTTCTGGTGAGCTTTTCTTCTGCACTCCTGTCTAAATGCTGCACCAGGTTTATAACAGCTGCTCCTTAATGAAGCTAAACGAGTTTTTTCAGCGCTCTGCATGTCCTAAGCAGCCATTTTGAGCAAATTGACTTTCCTCTCCTCAAATACCCTGTTGATGTCATTGGACTTACTCACCTTGATGTTAGAGGCGCTGCACTCTCTTATGCTCTTACACTTAACGCTACACGCTTCTTAAGGCAGCTTTCAGCATGGTTTTTACACGCTCTCCATATCTACTCCACTTGAAAGGTCCTCTCTGCCTCACAAAGTGAATTGGCTGTTGTTCCGCCCTTTTCTTCGACTCCTTGGCATTATCACACTCTGTGCAGTCCTCTAGCTGGGAATTTTGGCACTGCCTCTGCACAAGCAGTGCTTCTCATCGGACTTTGTTTTTCCTTGTTTTTTTCCTTACCAACGACTCCCTTCTACTTCACTTTTATGGAAAAGAAGACATTCTCTCGGACCCCTAAGAATCCGCGTCGTGTCTTCATCAAGAACTCCAGAGTCTTCTCCGCACTGGCACACCTTGAGGCCTCTCAGACTCTCGTTACTCAAATGTCGCAGTCATCTGCGGACCGACCTATTAAGCCTTCAGGGAAAACCACGACGAAACGTCTTAAAAAAGACCCTCCATCACCAACGGGGTCCACATCGGCTGTCTCTATGGAGCTGTTATTGGAAGAGATTCGTGCTCTCAGGCCCTTCATGGAAGAAACCAATTCTAAGCTGCAGGTTCTCACCCATAATTGGGCCCAAATGGATGCCAGAGTGACTACAGTGGAACACTCTATCACTTCTCTCCAGGAGTCATCCTCCAAGATATCACATATGCAATCTCAGATTTCCTCTCTTCACAAACAAGTTGAAGAATTGGAAAACCGAAATAGGCGCAATAATCTTCGTCTCTACGGCCTGGCGGAGAATTGTGAGGGGGCTGATCCCATTGCCTTCTTCAAGTCATTTCTGCCCAAACTTCTTCATCTACCTGAAGATACCGCGCTTAACATCCAGCGTGCACACCGACTGGGGCGTCCCCCTTCTGCTTCCTCTCCTTCTTCACGGCCGAGAGGTGTCATCATGTACTTCTTGGAATACACTGACCTACTCAAAGTTATTTCGGCGGCCCGTGCCTCACCTCGACTGCAATGGTCAGGCTCCAACCTTTTCTTTGCACAGGATTACGCAAGAGCTACAGCCACCCGACGCAAGGCCTTCTTGGACATGCGACCAGAACTTCGCGCCATTGGAGCCAGATACGGTCTATTCCACCCATGTCTATTCCGAGTGACCTACAACAACAAAACTACGACATATGAGGATCCTGTCCGCCTACGAAGCTTTTTAAATGCAACTCAAGCATCTGATATGGACTTCTCTAGTTCATCGTCAGCTTTTCCACCATGATTTCTGCGTGTTGGAGCTTTGCAATTTCAGTTAATCTGCATGATTCTCGTGCATGGTTGAACGTCTTTTTGCTTGTTCTTGTTATGATGTCAGGCGGCCCCTGTTCTTCTGTTCCCCTGTTCTCCCCCTTATTCCACTCCGTATTTCCTTCCTCCTTGTTCACTATTTAGTATTGTTCACTGCCGCCTGTTTGCGTACCATTTTTGCTACTCGTTACTGCCTTGTTCTCACCCTCTTTCAGTCGTCTCACTCATTGTTGTCTTTCCTCCCTTCTCCTTGCAGGTTTTACCATATTTTTGGCGTCATCCCCCCGACCTGTTGGTTCGTTCGCATCGGGCGCCTGCTTCCTTTGCCTGGTGCTCCCCCCTCACTCATCTCCTCGCGTACCCTTCCCCTGGTGATCAACCCTCCCCGTCTCTACCCTCCGTAAGTATGTTTTCCCTTTCCTCCCAGTTGTTCACTTTCCTCCTTGTATCTTTTTTGCTCTTACGTCTCCCAATTTTCTCTGTTTCACAGGTGTCTCTTCTTCTTAGTTCTCGAATACTCTTCTATTGCTGTCTTATGTCTATTTTTCTGCCTCCTTCTTGGACTACCTTGTCCTCTCCACCATACAACTCGCTCATACTTTTCTTTTCCTCACCTTATTTCTTCTTCCCTCATTCTTTTCCTCTCTATTATACTGCACTGCTCTTTATTGCTTCTCTTATTCTTCCTGGCTTTTCAATTCTTTTGATCTCCTCTGCTCCCCTTTCTCTCTCTTTGGTTTTCTTCCTCTTCTTCGACATGATATGTCCCTGGACTACCTTCTCATTTTTTCCGCATCCTCTTTTTTCAGCACTTTTTTATTACCTTCTTCTACTTTTCTTTTTTTTCTCCTTCTTTGATATGATATGTCTCTTAAAATAATCACTTGGAATGTTAAGGGCGTCAACTCACCCATCAAACGACAAAGAATTTTGTCTCATCTTTCGCGTTTAAATGTGAACATTGCTTTTTTACAAGAAACCCACTTGTCTGCTGAAGAATCTGTTAAGCTGAAAAGAGGTTGGGTGGGTAATGTTTATTTTTCCCCTGGAGATGGTAAACGTAATGGAGTTGCTATTCTTTGTCACAAAGCTCTTTCTCCTTCTGTGATTGCTCAAGAGTCGGATACTGACGGCCGTTGGACCTATGTTCAACTCTCTATTAAGAATGTTCCAATTTCTCTCCTAAATGTATATGCCCCTACCACTGGTGATCCCACTTTCTGGCATTCGTTTTCCCAGCATGTCACCAGATTCATTGATGATAATTTTATTTTAGAGGGAGACTGCAATCAGCCCTTGGATCCCTTTTTAGACAGGAACTCCAAAGCACATTTCATTCCTAATAAACCTCACAAATCCTTCTCCCACACCATCTCCCAACATAAACTCACCGATGCTTGGCGTCTTTGTAATCCGAATCTTCGAGAATTTACGTTCTACTCCCCATGTCATCATTCCCAATCTCGAATCGATTACATCTTCGTTACCCACAATATTGCCCAAACTCTCTCTTATGCAGAAATAGGCCCAATTTTACTCTCTGACCATGCCCCTACTTTAGTCCAATTGGATCTCTTACCCAAGTCAACAGGCCCTAAACGTTGGCGTTTCAATAATTCTCTTCTCCTAGACCCCAAATTTACTACTGCCTTCACCTCTTTTTCCCATGAATTCTTTGCCCTAAACAATGATTCTCCTGTCCCCCGACACACTATTTGGGATGCTTTTAAAGCGGCAGCGAGGGACTTTATCATCGGCTTTGTTGCTAAAAAACGTAGAGCGGCTCGAGAAGCTACCAAAACCATCCTTCTAGATATTAAGAAATTGGAGCATTCTTATTTTACCTCTCGCTCACAGCAAACGTTGACTGCCCTTATCAGCGCTAAGATGAATTTTAACAAAAAATCTACTGATGATGCATCATTATATTTATTGAAATCTAGTGCCAAGTTCTATGGGGGCAAAAATAAGGCTGGCAAGATCTTAGCCAATTATTTAAAGGTGAAACATAACAAACTAAACATTGAATCTATCTACGACACTGACTTGACCCTTAAACATACAGACGCAGACATTCTCACTGCATTCTCTACTTTCTACAAGACTTTATACTCTTCTGAAACTCAACCATCTTCCCACTTACTAGACACATTTTTCTCCACCATACAAAAACCATCACATTTTCCACTTGACCTTTCTCAATTAGAACACGATATATCCCAACAGGAATTACTCAAAGCACTTCAAACCCTTCAAAAAGACAAAGCCCCTGGGCCCGACGGCTTCACGGTAGAATTCTTTCTCCACTTTTCAAAGCTTCTTCTACCCAGACTCCATTCCCTTATTGGGACCTTCCTTTCCTTGGGTTCCTCCTCCGGCTCTTTCTCAGACGCTCATATCTGCCTTATACCCAAGGAGGGGAAGGATCCTCAATACTGCAAAAATTACAGGCCGATTTCTCTGGTCAATATTGACTACAAAATTTTTGCAAAGTCCCTTGCAGCTCGACTCGACCTTCTTCTTCCAGACTTGTTGGGTGAAGAACAATCCGGCTTTGTTAAAGGCCGATTTATTACTGATAACACCAGACTCCTATTTAACATTCTCTCTAAATCCCGCCCTTTACCTCACCCTCTTGCGGCCATTGCTTTGGACGCTGAAAAAGCGTTCGATAGAGTTGAGTGGACTTATTTGTTTCATACCCTCCAATGGTTCGGTTTTGGCCCTATTTTTACGTCTTTAATTTCATTGCTTTATTCCAACCCACGCGCAGCGGTTTGCGCCAATGGTCAAATTTCTTCCTTTTTTGATCTAAAAAGAGGTGTTTGTCAAGGATGTCCCCTATTGCCCTTTCTTTTCAATTTGGCTTTAGAACCTTTCCTCTCCAAGCTTCGTCAAAACTCCTCCATTCAAGGTTACCAATTCTCAGATTCCCACATCAAGCTAGCTGCCTATGCGGATGACATTCTGTTATTTATCTCCAACCCCTCTGTCTCCATTCCCGCTTTTCTCACTGAAGTCCATGCTTATTCCCAAATTTCTGGTTACAAACTTAATAATGACAAATGCGAGATCCTTCCTTTAACCAAATTTACATTCCAGCCAGATTTTGCTGCCTCCAACTTTACATGGAAACCTTCCCATATCAAGTACCTTGGAATGCATATTGCCCCCACCATCCCAGATACTGTTTCCCTGTGTATGTCCAAATGTATTCAAAAATTAACAGATCTCACGTCCAAATGGCACCCTCTTTACCTCTCCTGGTGGGGCCGCCTAGACACTATAAAAATGATGCTATCTCCCATTGTTTTATACACACTCTCTAATATTCCAGTCCCTATACCGTCCAAATTTTTCAAACGGATCAACTCCATTCTAACCTCCTTTCTCTGGAACAAAAAGAAACCACGAATGTCCTTGGCACGCTTGATTCGTCCTAAATCTGAGGGTGGGATTAACTTCCCTGATTTCCCAGCCTATCACAAGGCATTCCAATTAAGACAAGCCTCTTTTTGGCTCCAAGATCCAGACACCCCATGTCCATTATGGGCCAAACTTGAACGCCTTTTTTTATCTCCCTTCTCTTTCTCCGAATACCTCTCCTTCTATCGCAAACCTGTATCTGTTTCTACCCCGATTCATAAGTTTACCACAAAAATACTCCTCTCCTTCTCTCATTCACCCCCTACCACTATTGCAGATTTCCTATCCTCCCCCATATGGCATAACACCTCCTTACTCATCCGAGACAGACCCTTTTTCTGGAAATCTTGGCACGCTCGGGGTCTCCAATGGATTTCCCAACTTTTTTCCGACTCCTCTTTTATACCTTTCCATGAACTCCGCATTCTTTATGACTTACCCACTTCCTTCGCACGCAAATATCACTCGCTTAAAAATGCAGTTTTATTGAAATATGATCTCCTCACCCAACCCAACCCTGCCTCTTCCTCATCCACACCAACTATCTCACTCCACTCCTTCTTGCGCACTGCACCGAAGGCTACTGCTATTTATAAATACCTCCACGCTACTGAGACTCCAAGACCTAAATCCAAAGTCGAGGAATCCTGGGAGCATGACCTATCTGTCTCTTGGTCAGTTCCCCTCTGGGACAAAATCTGGACCAAACTCCGCAAATCTTCAAGGGCAGCAACACTCACTCAGACTTTATTCTTTATTTACAACAGACTCCTCTTCACACCTTCTGCCCTACACAAACGCTTTCCTAACACTCCTCACACGTGCTGGTCCTGCTCATCTCCACAAGCTGACTTATTCCACATGCTATTTTTATGTACTCATGTTCGTAGTTTTTGGTTACAGGTATGGGCTCAACTTAATGTGATTTTTCATACTTCTATCCCTTTTTCCCACACACATATTTTTCTGGGTAGCCTTTCCCCTTGCTGGGATGTTGTTGACTTAAAACCCCAAATTGTTGACCTTTTACTTGCTGCTGCTTACCAACAAATAACAGTTAACTGGAAAGATTTCTCCAAAATCTCTTTCAAAGCATGGTGGTTTAATGTCTGCCATAATCACAGACTAGATACCACTCATGTTTTCCCGGCATGTTTGGCTGTCAAGCGCATGGACTTATGGACTCCAGTTACACTTTATTTGGACTCATGCAGCAAACGTTTGTTTCATCCTTTGCCCCCACAACAAGAAGTTTCCAAACCCCCCTAAACGCTCGATATATTCCATCTATCCTTCACTGTATCAATTTCTTATATTTTCCCAATGTTTTTATGATTGCCATATTTTACGCTCATGCATTTTTCTTGTCTCTCTTCCTTATTTTTCGCTTTGTACCCAATTTTTTTTTTTTTTTTTTATTGCAAATGCATTTGTACATTTATGCCCTTTTAAGAGTCTTTACTTTTGTATTCCATTGTATTCTGTTTTGACACCTGTCTTTATCTTTTTATTATTATCAAATAAAATTCTTTTGAACTTAAAAAAAGAAGGTATCACGGGACTTACTCAGGGTTAGGAAAAGAGAGAGCCGATGCCCTCAAGAAGACGCTTCACCCGACTGGTAGGCAGTGTGGTGTGCGCAGCGTGGGGGTGAGAGGTGCATACCTTGCTGTGCTCATAATAAGGGGCGCAGCTGAGGTTTGCACCGTCTGCCCAATAAAAGGCTCTGCCATACCCAAGTCTGGGTTGAATGAGCGAGTCCACCAATGGATTATGGAGACTGCCTTCTAAGAAAGGCAATAGGTACTGTATTGTTTTCAGTTGACAATAGCAGATGTTTGCCATATTGATAGTTTGGTCTTTTAAAGGACGGTTTGAGTTCACGATTATGTCCAGATCCCACACAGCATTAACAGGATTAGGACACAGGCCCATTTCTGCCGGCCAGTTTAGAAATGTGTTATCTTGTGCTACATTATCTGTCAGCAAACTCTCGATTTTAGATAGATTCTGTACAGAAAATTCTGGACCATCCGCCATCTAGTAAACCGGGGAGAGTTTTTTTAATTCATCTTTCTGAGCGCACTTATCCTTCTCACATTAATATTTTTTTAATTTCTCAAAACTTTTAAAAAACTGGGTATCACAATCATACACGTAAAAATGGGCACCGAAGTTGGTCAGGGCTAATGCCAAGGGATGCTTATAGATATTAAAAAATAACGGTGATGGAATTGATCCTTCAGAAGCATGTAGGTCAGTGCTTTTGGGCCAGCATCTCAGTGCTTTTGGGCTAGCAACGCAGTGCTTTTGGGCTAGCAATGCAGTGCTTTTGGGCTAGCAACGCAGTGCTTTTGGGCTAGCAACGCAGTGCTTTTGGGCCAGCATCTCAGTGCTTTTGGGCCAGCATCTCAGTGCTTTTAGACTAGCATCTCAGTGCTTTTGGGCCAGCATCTCAGTGCTTTTGGGATTGCATCTCAGTGCTTTTGGGCCAGCATCTCAGTGCTTTTGGGCTAGCAATGCAGTGCTTTTGGGCTAGCAACGCAGTGCTTTTGGGCTAGCAACGCAGTGCTTTTGGCCTAGCAACGCAGTGCTTTTGGGCCAGCATTCAGTGCTTTTGAACTAGCATCGTAGTGCTTTTGGGCTAGCAACGCAGTGCTTTTGGGCTAGCAACGTAGTGCTTTTGGCCTAACGTCTCAGTGCTTTCGGGTTACCATCTCAGTGATTTTGGGCAAGCATCTCAGTGCTTTTGCGCTAGCGACTTAGTGCTTTGGGCTAGCATCTCAGTGTGCTTGGGCTAGCATCTCAGTGCTTTTGTGCTACCATCTCAGTGCTTTTGGGCTAGCAACAAAGTGCTTTTGGGCTAGCAACACAATGCTTTTGGCCTAGCGTCTCAGTGCTTTTGGGCTAGCGTCTCAGTGCTTTTGGGATAGCATCTCAGTGCTTTTGGGATAGCATCTCAGTGCTTTTGGGCCAGCATCTCAGTGCTTTTGGGCCCGCATCTTAGTGTTTTTGGCATAGCAACGCAGTGCTTTTGGGATAGCATCTCAGTACTTTTGGGATAGCATCTCAGTGCTTTTGGGATAGCATCTCAGTGCTTTTGGGCCAGCATCTCAGTGCTTTTGGGCCAGCATCTCAGTGCTTTTGGGACAGCAACGCAGTGCTTTTGGGATAGAATCTCAGTGCTTTTGGGCCAGCATCTCAGTGCTTTTGGGACAGCATCTCAGTGCTTTTGGGATAGCAACGCAGTGCTTTTGGGCTAGCCACGTAGTGCTTTTGGCCTAGCGTCTCAGTGCTTTCGGGTTACCATCTCAGTGCTTTTGGGCCAGCATCTCAGTGCTTTTGGGCCCGCATCTTAGTGTTTTTGGCATAGCAACGCAGTGCTTTTGGGATAGCATCTCAGTACTTTTGGGATAGCATCTCAGTGCTTTTGGGATAGCATCTCAGTGCTTTTGGGCCAGCATCTCAGTGCTTTTGGGCCAGCATCTCAGTGCTTTTGGGACAGCAACGCAGTGCTTTTGGGATAGAATCTCAGTGCTTTTGGGCCAGCATCTCAGTGCTTTTGGGACAGCATCTCAGTGCTTTTGGGATAGCAACGCAGTGCTTTTGGGCTAGCCACCTAGTGCTTTTGGCCTAGCGTCTCAGTGCTTTCGGGTTACCATCTCAGTGCTTTTGGGCAAGCATCTCAGTGCTTTTGCGCTAGTGTCTTAGTGCTTTGGGCTAGCATCTCAGTGTGCTTGGGCTAGCATCTTAGTTCTTTTGCGCTACCATCTCAGTGCTTTTGGGCTAGCAACACAGTGCTTTTGGGCTAGCAACACAGTGCTTTTGGCCTAGCGTCTCAGTGCTTTTGGGCTAGCAACGCAGTGCTTTTGGGATAGCATCTCAGTGCTTTTGGGCTAGAAACGCAGTGCTTTTGGGACAGCATCTCAGTGCTTTTGGGCCAGCATCTCAGTGCTTTTGGGCTAGCAACGTAGTGCTTTTGGGCTAGCAACGTAGTGCTTTTGGCCTAGCAACGCAGTGCTTTTGGGCCAGCATTCAGTGCTTTTGAACTAGCATCGTAGTGCTTTTGGGCTAGCAACGCAGTGCTTTTGGGCTAGCAACGTAGTGCTTTTGGCCTAACGTCTCAGTGCTTTCGGGTTACCATCTCAGTGATTTTGGGCAAGCATCTCAGTGCTTTTGCGCTAGCGACTTAGTGCTTTGGGCTAGCATCTCAGTGTGCTTGGGCTAGCATCTCAGTGCTTTTGTGCTACCATCTCAGTGCTTTTGGGCTAGCAACAAAGTACTTTTGGGCTAGCAACACAATGCTTTTGGCCTAGCGTCTCAGTGCTTTTGGGCTAGCGTCTCAGTGCTTTTGGGATAGCATCTCAGTGCTTTTGGGATAGCATCTCAGTGCTTTTAGGCCAGCATCTCAGTGCTTTTGGGCCCGCATCTTAGTGTTTTTGGCATAGCAACGCAGTGCTTTTGGGATAGCATCTCAGTACTTTTGGGATAGCATCTCAGTGCTTTTGGGATAGCATCTCAGTGCTTTTGGGCCAGCATCTCAGTGCTTTTGGGCCAGCATCTCAGTGCTTTTGGGACAGCAACGCAGTGCTTTTGGGATAGAATCTCAGTGCTTTTGGGCCAGCATCTCAGTGCTTTTGGGACAGCATCTCAGTGCTTTTGGGATAGCAACGCAGTGCTTTTGGGCTAGCCACGTAGTGCTTTTGGCCTAGCGTCTCAGTGCTTTCGGGTTACCATCTCAGTGCTTTTGGGCCAGCATCTCAGTGCTTTTGGGCCCGCATCTTAGTGTTTTTGGCATAGCAACGCAGTGCTTTTGGGATAGCATCTCAGTACTTTTGGGATAGCATCTCAGTGCTTTTGGGATAGCATCTCAGTGCTTTTGGGCCAGCATCTCAGTGCTTTTGGGCCAGCATCTCAGTGCTTTTGGGACAGCAACGCAGTGCTTTTGGGATAGAATCTCAGTGCTTTTGGGCCAGCATCTCAGTGCTTTTGGGACAGCATCTCAGTGCTTTTGGGATAGCAACGCAGTGCTTTTGGGCTAGCCACCTAGTGCTTTTGGCCTAGCGTCTCAGTGCTTTCGGGTTACCATCTCAGTGCTTTTGGGCAAGCATCTCAGTGCTTTTGCGCTAGTGTCTTAGTGCTTTGGGCTAGCATCTCAGTGTGCTTGGGCTAGCATCTTAGTTCTTTTGCGCTACCATCTCAGTGCTTTTGGGCTAGCAACACAGTGCTTTTGGGCTAGCAACACAGTGCTTTTGGCCTAGCGTCTCAGTGCTTTTGGGCTAGCAACGCAGTGCTTTTGGGATAGCATCTCAGTGCTTTTGGGCTAGAAACGCAGTGCTTTTGGGACAGCATCTCAGTGCTTTTGGGCCAGCATCTCAGTGCTTTTGGGCTAGCAACGTAGTGCTTTTGGGCTAGCAACGTAGTGCTTTTGGCCTAACGTCTCAGTGCTTTCGGGTTACCATCTCAGTGCTTTTGGGCAAGCATCTCAGTGCTTTTGCGCTAGCTTCTTAGTGCTTTGGGCTAGCATCTCAGTGTGCTTGGGCTAGCATCTCAGTGCTTTTGGGATAGCATCTCAGTGTGCTTGGGATAGCATCTCAGTGCTTTTGTGCTACAATCTCAGTGCTTTTGGGCTAGCAACAAAGTGCTTTGGGCTAGCAAAACAATGCTTTTGGCCTAGCGTCTCAGTGCTTTTGGGCTAGCGTCTCAGTGCTTTTGGGATGGCATCTCAGTGCTTTTGGAATAGCATCCCAGTGCTTTTGGGCCAGCATCTCAGTGCTTTTGGGCCAGAATCTCAGTGCTTTTGGGCCCACATCTTAGTGTTTTTGGCATAGCAACGCAGTGCTTTTGGGATGGCTTCTCAATGCTTTTGGGATAGCATCTCAGTGCTTTTGGGATAGCATCTCAGTGCTTTTGGGCCAGCATCTCAGTGCTTTTGGGCCAGCATCTCAGTGCTTTTGGGATAGCAACGCAGTGCTTTTGGGCCAGCATCTCAGTGCTTTTGGGCTAGCAACGTAGTGCTTTTGGCCTAACGTCTCAGTGCTTTTGGGTTACCATCTCAGTGCTTTTGGGCAAGCATCTCAGTGCTTTTGCGCTAGCTTCTTAGTGCTTTGGGCTAGTATCTCAGTGTGCTTGGGCTAGCATCTCAGTGCTTTTGGGATAGCATCTCAGTGTGCTTGGGATAGCATCTCAGTGCTTTTGGGATAGCATCTCAGTGCTTTTGGGATAGCATCTCAGTGTGCTTGGGCAAGCATCTCAGTGCTTTTGTGCTACCATCTCAGTGCTTTGGGGCTAGCAACAAAGTGTGGGATAGCATCTCAGTACTTTTGGGCCAGCATCTCAGTGCTTTTGGGCTAGCAACGCAGTGCTTTTGGGCCAGCATCTCAGTGCTTTTCGGCCATTATCTCAGTGCTTTTGGGCTAGCATAGTAGTGCTTTTGGGCTAGCAAAGCAGTGCTTTAGGGCTAGCAACGTAGTGCTTTTGGCCTAACGTCTCAGTGCTTTTGGGTTGCCATCTCAGTGCTTTTGGGCAAGCATCTCAGTGCTTTTGCGCTAGCGTCTTAGTGCTTTGGGCTATTATCTCAGTGTGCTTGGGCTAGCATCTCAGTTCTTTTGTGCTACCACCTCAGTGCTTGGGGACACATGCTCAAGATACGATAAGGTGATTATCATGGGTGATTTTAATTGTCACTGGGAGAAAGCACAGAAGGAAGGACAGGCTCTTCAGATTGATGAGGCATTGACATCTCTGGAGTTTGTCCAACAAGTGAGGGGTCCAACACACGTCAAGGGTCATACCCTGGACTTGATTTGGACAACACCTCCTGTGCAGGATACGGTGACGGTCCAGCCATGTGTTTGGTCTGATCACTTTTTGGTGAGGGGTGAGTTCCTGCTGGTCGAATAAGTAATGAAGCCTAGGGAGGATGGAAGGCGGTCAGGAAATGGAAAAACATTAATGGAGATAAAATGTTAGATCATCTCCGAACTTATCCATCTCCCAACACTCAGACAGAAAATTCTGAGGTCCTCTGTAAAGAATTATTGGACAAACTTAGGAAGACTATGGACCATGTGGCACCAATACGCAGGTTGAATATAGTGAACAGAGGACATGGGGCCCCCTGGTACAACGAACTCCTTAGGGAGAGGAAACGAGGGCTTAGGAAATTAGAAAGAGCTTGGTGGAAGCATTATGATTCCAACTCTCGGAGCCAGTATATACAGGCACTCGCTAACTATACACAGGCGATTATAGCTAGGAAAGCAGAGTTCTTTGAGGAGAGAATAACTACTGCTAGAAACCCTCAGAAAGAAATCTTTAAAGTCCTTACGGAACTCAGGAAAAACAAAGAACAAACTATGGAGTTCATGCAAGAGGACTGCCAAAAATTTCAAGATTTCTTCGTTAATAAAATCTCGGACCTAGTAGCTGAAATTGGTGCAACCCCTGAGTTTGACTGTCCCCCGCTGGATACACCTGGTAGAATATCGGTGACTAGCCCGTTAACGGCCTTTTCCTTGATTACGAAGGAAAGGCTACCAGCTCTTCTGAGGCGGGTTAAATCGGGTTCCTCGGCAGACCCGTGCCCACCAGAGGTGTTTAAACTAGCACTGCCAGGTATAGAGGAAGAAGTGTTGAATCTACTAAATACTTCTATACTAACAGGCCAAGTTCCGTCTTCCTTTAAGGAAGCCCGTCTGATTCCCCTGCTGAAAAAAGCAGGGGCGGATGTGAAGTGCCTAAAAAATTTCAGGCCTATATCTCAGTTGCCGTTCCTGACGAAGGTGGTTGAGCAACATGTACTCACCATCCTGTCGGAACATCTGGAAAGGAACAACTTACTTGGGCCAAACCAAGCTGGGTTCCGTGCGAATCATAGCATGGAACTCATTATGTTGTCTATTCTGGATGATTTGAGGAACAGGGCAGATAAGAAAACTCTAAGTGCCCTGGTGCTGTTAGACCTCTCCCCGGCATTTGATACCGTCTGTCATAAACAACTATTGTCGCGGATGATGGATTTCGGCATCGTGGGCACGGCACACGCCTGGCTCTCCTCCTTTCTCCAAGGGAGGTCTCAGAGAGTGCAGCTTGGTGACCTTCTTTCCACCACTACATCGATCACCTGCGGAGTGCCACAAGGGTCTGCCTTGTCGCCCCTACTCTTTAACATCTATTTACAACCCCTGATTAGACTGCTCAACCAGATGGACTGCTATGTATATAACTACGCAGATGACACCCAAATAGTGATCCAACTTGACCAGAGTCCGGGTGCCCTCGTAAGATTGCAAAACATCTTGAAGTACACAGCCAACTGGATGTCCAGAAATTCATTAAAAATCAATCCGGATAAGACCGAGGTACTGCCAATCACCATCGCAGGGAACCCATGGATTGAGGATTTCTGGCCAAGAGAACTAGGGTCACCTCCAGAACCAGCAGCTGTGGTCAAGAGTTTAGGCATCCAGGTGGACGGCAGGCTGTCTATGCATAAACAAGTGAGGACGGTGGTAGGGACCTGTGTAGGCATCCTCCGACAACTTAGAAAAGTTTCACCTTTGTTGTCCTTTTCCACTCTGAGGCGAGCGGTCTCCGCCACAATCCTGGCTAGGCTAGACTATGGCAACTCGCTATATATAGGACTGCCACAAAAACTTTTGAACAAGTTGCAGGTTGTCATGAACGACGCTGCTAGGCTTATCTTTAAAAAGCCAAGGAATACTCATGCATCTCCCCTTATGCAAGAACTGCACTGGTTGCCGGTTAAGCAAAGGGTGATGTTCAAAGGATTGTGCATTGTTCACAAAGCCCTGTATGGTAAGGCTCCAATGTACATGAAATCTCGTCTTATCCCCTATAGCCCAGCTAGGACACTTCGATCTGCTGACGCCTCTCTCCTTATTCAACCACGTTGTAGATTGGCCACAGTAGGTGGACGTGCCTTTTCATATTTGCTCCCAACAGCCTGGAATAAGCTGCCAATAGAATTACAGAAGAGACTAATTTGTTGACCTTCCGAAAAAAAATAAAAACAGTGCTTTTCCAGCAAGCATGGGGCGATTTGTAACTTTTTTATGAACAGTTGTCCTCCACAGTATCTGATGCCTCAACCCTGATAAAGCGCTTAGAGACCCCTGGGTTATAACGCGCTATATAAATTGAAATAAATAAAATAAATAACAATGCAGTGCTTTTGGGCTAGCAACGCAGTGCTTTTGGCCTAGCGTCTCAGTGCTTTTGGGCCAGCATCACAGTGCTTTTGGGATAGCATCTCAGTGCTTTTGGGCTAGCAACGCAGTGCTTTTGGGTCAGCATCTCAGTGCTTTTGGGCCAGCATCTCAGTGCTTTTGGGCTAGCAACGTAGTGCTTTTGGGCTAGCAACGCAGTGCTTTTGGGCTAGCAACGTAGTGCTTTTGGCCTAACGTCTCAGTGCTTTCGGGTTACCATCTCAGTGCTTTTGGGCAAGCATCTCAGTGCTTTTGCGCTAGCGACTTAGTGCTTTGGGCTAGCATCTCAGTGTGCTTGGGCTAGCATCTCAGTGCTTTTGTGCTACCATCTCAGTGCTTTTGGGCTAGCAACAAAGTGCTTTGGGCTAGCAAAACAATGCTTTTGGCCTAGAGTCTCAGTGCTTTTGGGCTAGCGTCCCAGTGCTTTTGGGATGGCATCTCAGTGCTTTTGGGATAGCATCTCAGTGCTTTTGGGCCAGCATCTCAGTGCTTTTGGGCCAGCATCTCAGTGCTTTTGGGCCCGCATCTTAGTGTTTTTCGCATAGCAATGCAGTGCTTTTGGGATAGCATCTCAATGTTTTTGGGATAACAACTCAGTGCTTTTGGGATAGCATCTCAGTGCTTTTGGGCCAGCATCTCAGTGCTTTTGGGCCAGCATCTCAGTGCTTTTGGGCTAGCATAGTAGTGCTTTTGGGCAAGCAACGCAGTGCTTTGGGAGAGCATCTCAGTGCTTTTGGGCCAGCATCTCAGTGCTTTTGGCCAGCATCTCAGTGCTTTTGGGATAGCAACGCAGTGCTTTTGGGATAGCATCTCAATATGTTTGGGATAACATCTCAGTGCTTTTGGGATAGCATCTCAGTGCTTTTGGGCCAGCATCTCAGTGCTTTTGGGCCAGCATCTCAGTGCTTTTGGGCTAGCATAGTAGTGCTTTTGGGCCAGCATCTCAGTGCTTTTGGGATAGCAATGCAGTGCTTTTGGGCTAGCAACGTAGTGCTTTTGGCCTAGCGTCTCAGTGCTTTCGGGTTACCATCTCAGTGCTTTTGGGCAAGCATCTCAGTGCTTTTGCGCTAGCGTCTTAGTCCTTTGGGCTAGCATCTCAGTGTCCTTGGGCTAGCATCTCAGTTCTTTTGCGCTACCATCTCAGTGCTTTTAGGCTAGCAACGCAGTGCTTTTGGGCTAGCAACGCAGTGCTTTTGGCCTAGCGTCTCAGTGCTTTTGGGCTAGCAACGCAGTGCTTTTGGGATAGCATCTCAGTGCTTTTGGGCTAACAACGCAGTGCTTTTGGGCCAGCATCTCAGTGCTTTTGGGCCAGCATCTCAGTGCTTTTGGGCTAGCAACGTAGTGCTTTTGGGCTAGCAACGCAGTGCTTTTGGGCTAGCAACGTAGTGCTTTTGGCCTAACGTCTCAGTGCTTTTGGGTTACCATCTCAGTGCTTTTGGGCAAGCATCTCAGTGCTTTTGCGCTAGCTTCTTAGTTCATTGGGCTAGCATCTCAGTGTGCTTGGGCTAGCATCTCAGTGCTTTTGGGATAGCATCTCAGTGTGCTTGGGCTAGCATCTCAGTGCTTTTGTGCTACCATCTCAGTGCTTTTGGGCTAGCAACGCAGTGCTTTTAGGATAGCATCTCAGTGCTTTGGGGATAGCATCTCAGTGCTTTTGGGATAGCATCTCAGTGTGCTTTGGCTAGTATCTCAGTGCTTTTGGGATAACATCTCAGTGCTTTTGGGATAGCATCTCACTGTGCTTGGACAAGCATCTCAGTGCTTTTGTGCTACCATCTCAGTGCTTTTGGGCTAGCAACAAAGTGTGGGATAGCATCTCAGTACTTTTGGGCCAGCATCTCAGTGCTTTTGGGCTAGCAACGCAGTGCTTTTGGGCCAGCATCTCAGTGCTTTTGGGCCAGCATCTCAGTGCTTTTGGGCTAGCATAGTAGTGCTTTTGGGCAAGCAACGCAGTGCTTTGGGATAGCATCTCAGTGCTTTTGGGCCAGCATGTCAGTGCTTTTGGGCCAGCATCTCAGTGCTTTTGGGATAGCAATGCAGTGCCTTTGGGCTAGCAATGTAGTGCTTTTGGCATAGCGTCTCAGTGCTTTTCGGTTACCATCTCAGTGCTTTTGGGTAAGCATCTCAGTGCTTTTGCACTAGCGTCTTAGTCCTTTGGGCTAGCATCTCAGTGTGTTTGGGCTAGCATCTCAGTTCTTTTGTGCTACCATCTTAGGGCTTTTGGACTAGCAACGCAGTGCTTATGGGCTAGCAACGCAGTGCTTTTGGCCTAGCGTCTCAGTGCTTTTGGGCTAGCATCGCAGTGCTTTTGGGATAGCATCTCAGTGCTTTTGGGCTAGCAACGCAGTGCTTTTGGGCCAGCATCTCAGTGCTTTTGGGCCAGCATCTCAGTGCTTTTGGGCTAGCAACGTAGTGATTTTTTGGGCTAGCAACGTAGTGCTTTTGGCCTAACGTCTCAGTGCTTTCGGGTTACCATCTCAGTGCTTTTGGGCAAGCATCTCAGTGCTTTTGCGCTAGCTTCTTAGTGCTTTGGGCTAACATCTCAGTGTGCTTGGGCTAGCATCTCAGTGCTTTTGTGCTACCATCTCAGTGCTTTTGGGCTAGCAACAAAGTGCTTTTGGGCTAGCAACACAATGCTTTTAGCCTAGCGTCTCAGTACTTTTGGGCTAGCGTCTCAGTGCTTTTGGGATAGCATCTCAGTGCTTTTGGGATAGCATCTCAGTGCTTTTGGGCCAGCATCTCAGTACTTTTGGGCCAGCATCTCAGTGCTTTTGGGCCCGCATCTTAGTGTTTTTGGCATAGCAACGCAGTGCTTTTGGGATAGCATCTCAGTACTTTTGGGATAGCATCTCAGTGCTTTTGGGATAGCATCTCAGTGCTTTTGGGCCAGCATCTCAGTGCTTTTGGGCCAGCATCTCAGTGCTTTTGGGACAGCAACGCAGAGCTTTTGGGATAGAATCTCAGTGCTTTTGGGCCAGCATCTCAGTGTTTTTGGGCCAGCATCTCAGTGCTTTTGGGATAGCAACGCAGTGCTTTTGGGCTAGCCACGTAGTGCTTTTGGCCTAGCGTCTCAGTGCTTTCGGGTTACCATCTCATTGCTTTTGGGCAAGCATCTCAGTGCTTTTGCGCTAGTGTCTTAGTGCTTTGGGCTAGCATCTCAGTGTGCTTGGGCTAGCATCTTAGTTCTTTTGCGCTACCATCTCAGTGCTTTTGGGCTAGCAACGCAGTGCTTTTGGGCTAGCAACACAGTGCTTTTGGCCTAGCGTCTCAGTGCTTTTGGGCTAGCAACACAGTGCTTTTGGGATATCATCTCAGTGCTTTTGGGCTAGCAAAGCAGTGCTTTTGGGCCAGCATCTCAGTGCTTTTGGGCCAGCATCTCAGTGCTTTTGGGCTAGCAACGTAGTGCTTTTGGGCTAGCAACGTAGTGCTTTTGGCCTAACGTCTCAGTGCTTTCGGGTTACCATCTCAGTGCTTTTGGGCAAGCATCTCAGTGCTTTTGCGCTAGCTTCTTAGTGCTTTGGGCTAGCATCTCAGTGTGCTTGGGCTAGCATCTCAGTGCTTTTGGGATAGCATCTCAGTGTGCTTGGGATAGCATCTCAGTGCTTTTGGGATAGCATCTCAGTGCTTTTGGGATAGCATCTCAGTGTGCTTGGGCAAGCATCTCAGTGCTTTTGTGCTACCATCTCAGTGCTTTTGGGCTAGCAACAAAGTGTGGGATAGCATCTCAGTACTTTTGGGCCAGCATCTCAGTGCTTTTGGGCTAGCAACGCAGTGCTTTTGGGCCAGCATCTCAGTGCTTTTGGGCCATTATCTCAGTGTTTTTGGGCTAGCATAGAAGTGCTTTTGGGCTAGCAACGCAGTGCTTTTGGGCTAGCAACGTAGTGTTTTTTGCCTAACGTCTCAGTGCTTTTGGGTTACCATCTCAGTGCTTTTGGGCAAGCATCTCAGTGCTTTTGCGCTAGCGTCTTAGTGCTTTGGGCTAGCATCTCAGTGTGCTTGGGCTAGCATCTCAGTAATTTTGTGCTACCATCTCAGTGCTTTTGGGCTAACAATGCAGTGCTTTTGGGCTAGCAACGCAGTGCTTTTGGCCTAGCGTCTCAGTGCTTTTGGGCTAGCAACGCAGTGCTTTTGGCATAGCATCTCAGTGCTTTTGGGCTAGCAACGCAGTGCATTTGGGCCAGCATATCAGTGCTTTTGGGCCAGCATCTCAGTGCTTTTGGGCCAGCATCTCAGTGCTTTTGGGCTAGCAATGTAGTGCTTTTGGGCTAACAACGCAATGCTTTTGGGCTAGCAACGTCGTGCTTTTGGACTAACGTCTCAGTGCTTTCGGGTTACCATCTCAGTGCTTTTGGGCAAGCATCTCAGTGCTTTTGCGCTAGCGACTTAGTGCTTTGGGCGAGCATCTCAGTGTGCTTGGGCTAGCATCTCAGTGCTTTTGTGCTACCATCTCAGTGCTTTTGGGCTAGCAACAAAGTGCTTTGGGCTAGCAAAACAATGCTTTTGGCCTAGCGTCTCAGTGCTTTTGGGCTAGCGTCCCAGTGCTTTTGGGATGGCATCTCAGTGCTTTTGGGATAGCATCTCAGTGCTTTTGGACCAGCATCTCAGTGCTTTTGGGCCAGCATCTCAGTGCTTTTGGGCCCGCATCTTAGTGTTTTTGGCATAGCAACGCAGTGCTTTTGGGATAGCATCTCAATGCTTTTGGGATAGCATCTCAGTGCTTTTGGGATAGCATCTCAGTGCTTTTGGGCCAGCATCTCAGTGCTTTTGGGCCAGCATCTCAGTGCTTTTGGGCCAGCATCTCAGTGCTTTTGGGATAGCAACGCAGTGCTTTTGGGCCAGCATCTCAGTGCTATTGGGCTAGCAACGCAGTGCTTTTGGGCTAGCAACGTAGTGCTTTTGGCCTAACGTCTCAGTGCTTTTGGGTTACCATCTCAGTGCTTTTGGGCAAGCATCTCAGTGCTTTTGCCCTAGCGTCTTAGTGCATTGGGCTATTATCTCAGTGTGCTTGGGCTAGCATCTCAGTTCTTTTGTGCTACCACCTCAGTGCTTGGGGACACATGCTCAAGACACGATAAGGTGATTATCATGGGTGATTTTAATTGTCACTGGGAGAAAGCACCGAAGGAAGGACAGGCTCTTCAGATTGATGAGGCATTGACATCTCTGGAGTTTGTCCAACAAGTGAGGGGTCCAACACACGTCAAGGGTCATACCCTGGACTTGATTTGGACAACACCTCCTGTGCAGGATACGGTGACGGTCCAGCCATGTGTTTGGTCTGATCACTTTTTGGTGAGGGGTGAGTTCCTGCTTCTCGAATAAGTAATGAAGCCTAGGGAGGATGGAAAGCGGTCAGGAAATGGAAAAACATTAATGGAGATAAAATGTTAGATCATCTCCGAACTTATCCATCTCCCAACACTCAGACAGAAAATTCTGAGGTCCTCTGTAAAGAATTATTGGACAAACTTAGGAAGACTATGGACCACGTGGCACCAATACGCAGGTTGAATATAGTGAACAGAGGACATGGGGCCCCTGGTACAACGAACTCCTTAGGGAGAGGAAACGAGGGCTTCGGAAATTAGAAAGAGCTTGGCGGAAGCATTATGATTCCAACTCTCGGAGCCAGTATATACAGGCACTCGCTAACTATACACAGGCGATTATAGCTAGGAAAGCAGAGTTCTTTGAGGAGAGAATAACTACTGCTAGAAACCCTCAGAAAGAAATCTTTAAAGTCCTTACGGAACTCAGGAAAAACAAAGAACAAACTATGGAGTTCATGCAAGAGGACTGCCAAAAATTTCAAGATTTCTTCGTTAATAAAATCTCGGACCTAGTAGCTGAAATTGGTGCAACCCCTGAGTTTGACTGTCCCCCGCTGGATACACCTGGTAGAATATCGGTGACTAGCCCGTTAACGGCCTTTTCCTTGATTACGAAGGAAAGGCTACCAGCTATTCTGAGGCGGGTTAAATCGGGTTCCTCGGCAGACCCGTGCCCACCAGAGGTGTTTAAACTAGCACTGCCAGGTATAGAGGAAGAAGTGTTGAATCTACTAAATACTTCTATACTAACAGGCCAAGTTCCGTCTTCCCTTAAAGAAGTCCGTCTGATTCCCCTGCTGAAAAAAGCAGGGGCGGATGTGAAGTGCCTAAAAAATTTCAGGCCTATATCTCAGTTGCCGTTCCTGACGAAGGTGGTTGAGCAACATGTACTCACCATCCTGTCGGAACATCTGGAAAGTAACAACTTACTTGAGCCAAACCAAGCTGGGTTCCGTGCGAATCATAGCATGGAACTCATTATGTTGTCTATTCTGGATGATTTGAGGAACAGGGCAGATAAGAAAACTCTAAGTGCCCTGGTGCTGTTAGACCTCTCCCCGGCATTTGATACCGTCTGTCATAAACAACTATTGTCGCGGATGATGGATTTCGGCATCGTGGGCACGGCACACGCCTGGCTCTCCTCCTTTCTCCAAGGGAGGTCTCAGAGAGTGCAGCTTGGTGACCTTCTTTCCACCACTACATCGATCACCTGCGGAGTGCCACAAGGGTCTGCCCTGTCGCCCCTACTCTTTCACATCTATTTACAACCCCTGATTAGACTGCTCAACCAGATGGACTGCTATGTATATAACTACGCGGATGACACCCAAATAGTGATCCAACTTGACCAGAGTCCGGGTGCCCTCGTAAGATTGCAAAACATCTTGAAGTACACAGCCAACTGGATGTCCAGAAATTCATTAAAAATCAATCCGGATAAGACCGAGGTACTGCCAATCACCATCGCAGGGAACCCATGGATTGAGGATTTCTGGCCAAGAGAACTAGGGTCACCTCCAGAAACAGCAGCTGTGGTCAAGAGTTTAGGCATCCAGGTGGACGGCAGGCTGTCTATGCATAAACAAGTGAGGACGGTGGTAGGGACCTGTGTAGGCCTCCTCCGACAACTTAGAAAAGTTTCAACTTTGTTGTCCTTTTCCACTCTGAGGCGAGCGGTCTCCGCCACGATCCTGGCTCGGCTAGACTATGGCAACTGCTATATATAGGACTGCCACAAAAACTTTTGAACAAGTTGCAGGTTGTCATGAATGACGCTGCTAGGTTTATCTTTAAAAAGCCAAGGAATACTCATGCATCTCCCCTTATGCAAGAACTGCACTGGCTGCCGGTTAAGCAAAGGGTGATGTTCAAAGGATTGTGCATTGTTCACAAAGCCCTGTATGGTAAGGCTCCAATGTACATGAAATCTCGTCTTATCCCCTATAGCCCAGCTAGGACACTTCAATCTGCTGACGCCTCTCTCCTTATTCAACCACGTTGTAGATTGGCCACAGTAGGTGGACGTGCCTTTTCATATTTGCTCCCAACAGCCTGGAATAAGCTGCCAATAGAATTACGGAAGAGACTAATTTGTTGACCTTCCGAAAAAAAATAAAAACAGTGCTTTTCCAGCAAGCATGGGGCGATTTGTAACTTTTTTATGAACAGTTGTCCTCCACAGTATCTGATGCCTCAACCCTGATAAAGCGCTTAGATACCCCTGTGTTATAACGCGCTATATAAATTGAAATAAATAAAATAAATAACAATGCAGTGCTTTTGGGCTAGCAACGCAGTGCTTTTGGCCTAGCGTCTCAGTGCTTTTGGGCTAGCAACGCAGTGCTTTTGGGATAGCATCTCAGTGCTTTTGGGCTAGCAACGCAGTGCTTTTGGGTCAGCATCTCAGTGCTTTTGGGCCAGCATCTCAGTGCTTTTGGGCTAGCAACGTAGTGCTTTTGGGCTAGCAACGCAGTGCTTTTGGGCTAGCAACGTAGTGCTTTTGGCCTAACGTCTCAGTCCTTTCGGGTTACCATCTCAGTGCTTTTGGGCAAGCATCTCAGTGCTTTTGCGCTAGCGACTTAGTGCTTTGGGCTAGCATCTCAGTGTGCTTGGGCTAGCATCTCAGTGCTTTTGTGCTACCATCTCAGTGCTTTTGAGCTAGCAACAAAGTGCTTTGGGCTAGCAAAACAATGCTTTTGGCCTAGAGTCTCAGTGCTTTTGGGCTAGCGTCCCAGTGCTTTTGGGATGGCATCTCAGTGCTTTTGGGATAGCATCTCAGTGCTTTTGGGCCAGCATCTCAGTGCTTTTGGGCCAGCATCTCAGTGCTTTTGGGATAGCAACGCAGTGCTTTTGGGCTAGCAACGTAGTGCTTTTGGCCTAGCGTCTCAGTGCTTTCCGGTTACCATCTCAGTGCTTTTGGGCAAGCATCTCAGTGCTGTTGCGCTAGCGTCTTAGTCCTTTGGGCTAGCAACTCAGTGTGCTTGGGCTAGCATCTCAGTTCTTTTGTGCTACCATCTCAGTGCTTTTAGGCTAGCAACGCAGTGCTTTTGGGCTAGCATCTCTGTGCTTTTGGGCTAGCAACAAAGTGCTTTGGGCTAGCAAAACAATGCTTTTGGCCTAGAGTCTCAGTGCTTTTGGGCTAGCGTCTCAGTGCTTTTATTTATTTATGTATTTATTGTGCATCTTGTAACGCGCAAACTAAAACCCGAAGGTGTCAAGGCGCCTAACAGAAAGATCAGAAAGCGGGCACTCATGCGCTTACATATACGCTTGGACAAAGAGGCGTGTTTTAAGGGCAGCTCTGAAAGTTTGGAGGGAAGGGAGGGACCTAAGCTCAAATGGAAGGTCGTTCCACCATTCAGGAGCCAAGAGGGAGAATGCCTTACCACCCCATCTGGCTTTCCGAGGGATGGCATCTCAGTGCTTTTGGGATAGCATCTCAGTGCTTTTGGGCCAGCATCTTAGTGCTTTTGGGCCAGCATCTCAGTGCTTTTGGGATAGCAACGCAGTGCTTTTGGGCTAGCAACGTAGTGCTTTTGGCCTAGCGTCTCAGTGCTTTCGGGTTACCATCTCAGTGCTTTTGGGCAAGCATCTCAGTGCTTTTGCGCTAGCGTCTTAGTCCTTTGGGCTAGCATCTCAGTGTGCTTGGGCTAGCATCTCAGTTCTTTTGTGCTACCATCTCAGTGCTTTTAGGCTAGCAACGCAGTGCTTTTGGGCTAGCAACGCAGTGCTTTTGGCCTAGCGTCCCAGTGCTTTTGGGCTAGCAACGCAGTGCTTTTGGGATAGCATCTCAGTGCTTTTGGGCTAGCAACGCAGTGCTTTTGGGCCAGCATGTCAGTGCTTTTGGGCCAGCATCTCAGTGCTTTTGGGCTAGCAAAGTAGTGCTTTTGGGCTAGCAACGCAGTGCTTTTGGGCTAGCAACGTAGTGCTTTTGGCCTAACGTCTCAGTGCTTTCGGGTTACCATCTCAGTGCTTTTGGGCAAGCATCTCAGTGCTTTTGCGCTAGCTTCTTAGTGCTTTGGGCTAGCATCTCAGTGTGCTTGGGCTAGCATCTCAGTGCTTTTGGGATAGCATCTCAGTGTGCTTGGGCTAGCATCTCAGTGCTTTTGTGCTACCATCTCAGTGCTTTTGGGATAGCATCTCAGTGCTTTGGGGATAGCATCTCAGTGCTTTTGGGACAGCATCTCAGTGTGCTTTGGCTAGCATCTCAGTGCTTTTGGGATAACATCTCAGTGCTTTTGGGATAGCATCTCGGTGTGCTTGGACAAGCATCTCAATGCTTTTGTGCTACCATCTCAGTGCTTTTGGGCTAGCAACAAAGTGTGGGATAGCATCTCAGTACTTTTGGGCCAGCATCTCAGTGCTTTTGGGCTAGCAACGCAGTGCTTTTGGGCCAGCATCGCAGTGCTTTTGGGCCAGCATCTCAGTGCTTTTGGGCTAGCATAGTAGTTCTTTTGGGCAAGCAACGCAGTGCTTTGGGATAGCATCTCAGTGCTTTTGGGCCAGCATCTCAGTGCTTTTGGGCCAGCATCTCAGTGCTTTTGGGATAGCAACGCAGTGCTTTTGGGCTAGCAACATAGTGCTTTTGGGCTAGCAACATAGTGCTTTTGGCTTAGCGTCTCAGTGCTTTCGGGTTACCATCTCAGTGCTTTTGGGCAAGCATCTTAGTGCTTTTGCGCTAGCGTCTTAGTCCTTTGGGCTAGCATCTCAGTGTGCTTGGGCTAGCATCTCAGTTCTTTTGTGCTACCATCTCAGTGCTTTTAGGCTAGCAACGCAGTGCTTTTGGGCTAGCAACGCAGTGCTTTTGGCCTAGCGTCTCAGTGCTTTTGGGCTAGCAACGCAGTGCTTTTAGGATAGCATCTCAGTGCTTTTGGGCTAGCAACGCAGTGCTTTTGGGTCAGCATCTCAGTGCTTTTGGGCCAGCATCTCAGTGCTTTTGGGCTAGCAACGTAGTGCTTTTGGGCTAGCAACGCAGTGCTTTTGGGCTAGCAACGTAGTGCTTTTGGCCTAACGTCTCAGTGCTTTCGGGTTACCATCTCAGTGCTTTTGGGCAAGCATCTCAGTGCTTTTGGGCAAGCATCTTAGTGCTTTTGCGCTAGCGTCTTAGTCCTTTGGGCTAGCATCTCAGTGTGCTTGGGCTAGCATCTCAGTGCTTTTGTGCTACCATCTCAGTGCTTTTAGGCTAGCAACGCAGTGCTTTTGGGCTAGCAACGCAGTGCTTTTGGCCTAGAGTCTCAGTGCTTTTGGGCTAGCAACGCAGTGCTTTTAGGATAGCATCTCAGTGCTTTTGGGTTAGCAACGCAGTGCTTTTGGGTCAGCATCTCAGTGCTTTTGGGCCAGCATCTCAGTGCTTTTGGGCTAGCAACGTAGTGCTTTTGGGCTAGCAACGCAGTGCTTTTGGGCTAGCAACGTAGTGCTTTTGGCCTAACGTCTCAGTGCTTTCGGGTTACCATCTCAGTGCTTTTGGGCAAGCATCTCAGTGCTTTTGCGCTAGCTTCTTAGTGCTTTGGGCTAGCATCTCAGTGTGCTTGGGCTAGCATCTCAGTGCTTTTGGGATAGCATCTCAGTGTGCTTGGGCTAGCATCTCAGTGCTTTTGTGCTACCATCTCAGTGCTTTTGGGATAGCATCTCAGTGCTTTGGGGATAGCATCTCAGTGCTTTTGGGACAGCATCTCAGTGTGCTTTGGCTAGCACCTCAGTGCTTTTGGGATAACATCTCAGTGCTTTTGGGATAGCATCTCAGTGTGCTTGGACAAGCATCTCAGTGCTTTTGTGCTACCATCTCAGTGCTTTTGGGCTAGCAACAAAGTGTGGGATAGCATCTCAGTACTTTTGGGCCAGCATCTCAGTGCTTTTGGGCTAGCAACGCAGTGCTTTTGGGCCAGCATCTCAGTGCTTTTGGGCTAGCATAGTAGTGCTTTTGGGCAAGCAACGCAGTGCTTTGGGATAGCATCTCAGTGCTTTTTAGGCTAGCATCTCAGTGCTTTTGGGCCAGCATCTCAGTGCTTTTGGGATAGCAACGCAGTGCTTTTGGGCTAGCAATGTAGGGCTTTTGGCCTAACGTCTCAGTGCTTTTGGGTTACCATCTCAGTGCTTTTGGGTAAGCATCTCAGTGCTTTTGCGCTACCTTCTTAGTGCTGTGGGCTAGCATCTCAGTGTGCTTGGGCTAGCATCTCAGTGCTTTTGGGATAGCATCTCAGTGTGCTTGGGCTAGCATCTCAGTGCTTTTGTGCTACCATCTCAGTGCTTTTGGGCTAGCAACGCAGTGCTTTTGGGATAGCATCTCAGTGCTTTTGGGATACCATCTCAGTGTGCTTGGGCTAGCATCTCAGTGCTTTTGTGCTACCATCTCAGTGCTTTTGAGCTAGCAACAAAGTGCTTTTGGGCTAGCAACACAATGCTTTTGGCCTAGCGTCTCAGTCCTTTTGGGCTAGCGTCTCAGTGCTTTTGGGATAGCATCTCAGTGCTTTTGGGATAGCATCTCAGTGCTTTTGGGCCAGCATCCCAGTGCTTTTGGGCCAGCATCTCAGTGCTTTTGGGGCAGCATCTTAGTGCTTTTGGGATAGCAACGCAGTGCTTTTGGGATAGCATCTCAGTGCTTTTGGGATAGCATCTCAGTGCTTTTGGGATAGCATCTCAGTGCTTTTGGGCCAGCATCTCAGTGCTTTTGGGCCAGCATCTCAGTGCTTTTGGGATGGCAACGCAGTGATTTTGGGATAGCATCTCAGTGCTTTTGGGCCAGCATCTCAGTGCTTTTGGGCCAGCATCTCAGTACTTTTGGGATAGCAACGCAGTGCTTTTGGGCTAGCAACGTAGTGCTTTTGGCCTAGCGTCTCAGTGCTTTCGGGTTACCATCTCAGTGCTTTTGGGCAAGCATCTCAGTGCTTTTGCGCTAGCGTCTTAGTGCTTTGGGCAGGCATCTCAGTGTGCTTGGGCTAACATCTCAGTTCTTTTGTGCTACCATCTCAGTGCTTTTGGGCTAGCAACGCAGTGCTTTTGGGTTGGCAACGCAGTGCTTTTGGCCTAGCGTCTCAGTGCTTTTGGGCTAGAAACGCAGTGCTTTTGGGATAGCATCTCAGTGCTTTCGGGCTAGCAACGCAGTGCTTTTGGGCCAGCATCTCAGTGCTTTTGGGCCAGCATCTCAGTGCTTTTGGGCTAGCAACGTAGTGCTTTTGGGCTAGCAACGCAGTGCTTGTGGCCTAGCAACGTAGTGCTTTTGGCCTCACGTCTCGGTGCTTTCGGGTTACCATCTCAGTGCTTTTGGGCAAGCATCTCAGTGCTTTTGCGCTAGCTTCTTAGTGGTTTGGGCTATCATCTCAGTGTGCTCGTGCTAGCATCTCAGTGCTTTTGGGATAGCATCTCGGTGTGCTTGGGCTAGCATCTCAGTGCTTTTGTGCTACCATCTCAGTGCTTTTGACCTAGCGACTCAGTGCTTTTGGGCTAGCGTCTCACTGCTTTTGGGCCAGCATCTCAGTGCTTTTGGGCCAGCATCTCATTGCTTTTGGGCCCGCATCTTAGTGCTTTTGGGATATCATCTCAGTGCTTTTGGGATAGCATCTCAGTGCTTTTGGGATAGTATCTCAGTGCTTTTGGGATAGCATCTCAGTGCTTTTGGGCCAGCATCTCAGTGCTTTTGGGCCAGCATCTCAGTGCTTTTGGGCCAGCATCTCAGTGCTTTTGGGATAGCAACGCAGTGCTTTTGGGAATAGCATCTCAGTGCTTTTGGGCCAGCATCTCAGTGCTTTTGGGCCAGCATCTCAGTGCTTTTAGGATAGCAACGCAGTGCTTTTGGGCTAGCAACGTAGTGCTTTTGGCCTAACGTCTCAGTCCTTTTGGGTTACCATCTCAGTGCTTTTGGGCAAGCAAGTCAGTGCTTTTGCGCTAGCGTCTTAGTGTTTTGGGCTAGCATCTCAGTGTGCTTGGGCTAGCATCTCAGTTCTTTTGTGCTACCATCTCAGTGCTTTTGGGCTAGCAACAAAGTGCTTTTGGGCTAGCAACACAATGCTTTTGGCCTAGCGTATCAGTGCTTTTGGGCTAGCGTCTCAGTGCTTTTGGGCTAGTGTCTCAGTGCTTTTGGGCTAGTGTTTTAGTGCTTTTGGGATAGCATCTCAGTGCTTTTGGGCCAGCATCTCAGTGCTTTTGGGCCAGCATCTCAGTGCTTTTGGGCCAGCATCTCAGTGCTTTTGGGATAGCAACGCAGTGCTTTTGGGAATAGCATCTCTGTGCTTTTGGGCCAGCATCTCAGTGCTTTTGGGCCAGCATCTCAGTGCTTTTAGGATAGCAACGCAGTGCTTTTGGGCTAGCAACGTAGTGCTTTTGGCCTAACGTCTCAGTCCTTTTGGGTTACCATCTCAGTGCTTTTGGGCAAGCAAGTCAGTGCTTTTGCGCTAGCGTCTTAGTGTTTTGGGCTAGCATCTCAGTGTGCTTGGGCTAGCATCTCAGTTCTTTTGTGCTACCATCTCAGTGCTTTTGGGCTAGCAACAAAGTGCTTTTGGGCTAGCAACACAATGCTTTTGGCCTAGCGTATCAGTGCTTTTGGGCTAGCGTCTCAGTGCTTTTGGGCTAGTGTCTCAGTGCTTTTGGGCTAGTGTTTTAGTGCTTTTGGGCTACCATCTAAGTGCCTTTTGGCTACCATCTCAGTGCTTTTGAGATAGTGTCTCAGTGTGCTTGGGCTAGAGTCTCAGTGCTTTTGAGCTACCATCTCAGTGCTTTTGGGCTAGCATCTCAGTGCTTTTGGGCTACCATCTCAGTACTTTGCGGCTAGTATCTCAGTGCTCATGGGCTAGCATTTAGGTGCTTTTGGGCTACGATCTCAGTGCTTTTGGGCTAGTCGGATGCAGAACAAGTTCCAGCAATAATGCAGATTGTCCTGAAAGGATTGAAACCAGAACAGGGAAGTGGCGCATACACCAGTTCGTCTAGCCTTGAGGTGAGCATAAGTGGTCGATAGCATCAAATGCTGCGGCACCACTCTGGAGTACCAGTACTCGAGTAGTACACTTTGGGCCGAACTCCACCTGCTGATCAGCTAGGAGATTTCTTGCTTCCACAGATGCTGCAGCTGGATGTGGACCATTTCGCCAAGCCCTCCTCTTAAATGAAAAAGAAGCTGCGAGCTGGGTCTCAGGACTCGATGTTTCCACATCTCAATTGCATTTTTGTAACAGGGCTCGAGCCAGCGCTTGCTTCCAAATAGTTGGACCGATGCCGAATTTCCGACTGCTGTTATAAATCATAATAAAAATGTTTAGAATAAAAACCCTTTCAATTTTTCATGCAACAACTCGTGCAGCATCACACAGTGGTCAAGATGGATGGATACAGGATAACAGGACAAGAAAGGCGGGTACCCTTACAGAGGAGGATGGTACAGCTTACAAACCGCCTTTATTTCTAAAGCTGGTGCTGGGGCCTCATTTATTAATTTCAACCGTGGTTCCTTCATTTTTCCTTGCAAAATGTCTTATTGAATTTTAGTTATTTTTACCTCAAATAGGATGCTAAATTGTAAGAACAGGAGCTGGACCATAGCAGGAGCAAAGCAGGAGCTGGAGCAGGGCAGGAGCTGGACCACAGCAGGAGCAAAGCAGAAGATGGAGCAGGGCAGGAGCAAAGCAGGAGCTGGAGCAGGGCAGGAGCAAAGCAGGAGATGGAGCAGAGCAGGAGCTGGACCACAGCAGGAGCTGGACCACAGCATGAGTAAAGCAGGAGCGGGAGCAGAGCAGGAGCTGGACCAAAGCAGGAGCAAAGCAGGAGCTGGAGCAGAGCAGGAGCTGGACCAAAGCAGGAGCAAAGCAGGAGCTGGAGCAGGGCAGGAGCTGGACCACAGCAACAGCAAAGAAGGAGCTGGAGCAGGGCAGGAGCTGGACCACAGCAGGAGCAAAGCAGGAGATGGAGCAGGGCAGGAGCAAAGCAGGAGCTGGAGCAGGGCAGGAGCAAAGCAGGGGATGGAGCCGAGCAGGAGCTGGACCAAAGCAAGAGCAAATCAGGAGCTGGACCAAAGCAGGAGCAAAGCAGGAGATGGAGCAGGGCAGGAGCTGGACCACAGCAGGAGCAAAGCAGGAGATGGAGCAGGGCAGGAGCAAAGCAGGAGCTGGAGCAGGGCAGGAGCAAAGCAGGAGATGGAGCAGAGCAGGAGCTGGACCACAGCAGGAGCTGGACCACAGCATGAGTAATGCAGGAGCGGGAGCAGAGCAGGAGCAGGACCAAAGCAGGAGCAAAGCAGGAGATGGAGCAGGGCAGGAGCAAATCAGGAGCTGGAGCAGGGCAGGAGCAAAGCAGGAGAGGGAGCAGAGCAGGAGCTGGACCACAGCATGAGTAAAGCAGGAGCGGGAGCAGAGCAGGAGCTGGACCAAAGCAGGAGCAAAGCAGGAGATGGAGCAGAGCAGGAGCTGGACCAAAGCAGGAGCAAAGCAGGAGATGGAGCAGGGCAGGAGCTGGACCACAGGAGGAGCAAAGCAGGAGATGGAGCAGGGCAGGAGATGGACCACAGCAGGAGCAAAGCAGGAGATGGAGCAGAGCAGGAGCTGGACCACAGCAGGAGCTGGACCACAGCATGAGTAAAGTTGGAGCGGGAGCAGAGCAGGGATCGGACCACAGCAGGAGCAAAGCAGGAGCTGGAGCAGGGCAGGAGCTGGACCAAAGCAGGAGCAAAGCAGGAGATGGAGCAGAACAGGAGCTGGAACATAGCAGGAGCTGGACCCGAGCAGGAGTAGACAAGAGCAGAATCTGGTCCACAGTAGGAGCTGGACCACAGCATGAGTAAAGCAGGAGCTGGAGCAGAGCAGGAATCGGACCACAGCAGGAGCAAAGCAGGAGCTGGAGCAGGGCAGGAGCTGGAGCAGAGCAGAAGCTGGACCATAGCAGGAGCTGGACCCGAGCAGGAGTAGACAAGAGCAGAATCTGGACCAGAGCAGGAGCTGGACTATAGCAGGAGCTGGACCCGAGCAGGAGTAGACAAGAGCAGAATCTGGACCACAGCAGGATCTGGACCACAGCATGAGTAAAGCAGGAGCTGGAGCAGAGCAGGGATCGGACCACAGCAGGAGCAAAGCAGGAGCTGGACCATAGCAGGAG
Organism: Lissotriton vulgaris; assembly: GCF_964263255.1. Taxonomy (NCBI): domain Eukaryota; kingdom Metazoa; phylum Chordata; class Amphibia; order Caudata; family Salamandridae; genus Lissotriton; species Lissotriton vulgaris. Next base: position 38,695,149 of record NC_141694.1, on the reverse strand, counting down.
TAAAGCAGGAGCTGGAGCAGAGCAGGGATCGGACCTAAGCAGAGCAAAGCAGGAGCTGGAGCAGGGCAGGAGCTGGACCATAGCAAGAGCAAAGCAGGAGCTGGAGCAGGGCAGGAGCTGGATCATAGCAGGAGCAAAGCAGGAGCTGGAGCAGAGCAGAATCTGGACCACAGCAGGAACTGGACCACAGCATGAGTAAAGCATGAGCTGGAGCAGAGCACTGATCGGACCACAGCAGGAGCAAAGCAGGAGCTGGAGCAGGGCAGGAGCTGGACCATAGCAGGAGCAAAGCAGGAGATGGAGCAAAGCAGGAGCTGGACCATAGCAGGAGCAAAGCAGGAGCTGGAGCAGGGCAGGAGCTGGACCATAGCAGGAGCAAAGCAGGAGCTGGAGCAGGGCAGGATCTGGACCATAGCAGGAGCAAAGCAGGAGCTGGAGCAGGGCAGGAGCAAAGCAGGAGATGGAGCAGAGCAGGAGCTGGACCACAGCAGGAGCTGGACCACAGCATCAGTAAAGCAGGAGCTGGAGCAGAGCAGGGATCGGACCACAGCAGGAGCAAAGCAGGAGCTGGAGCAGGGCAGGAGCTGGACCATAGCAGGTGCAAAGCAGGAGATGGTGCAGAGCAGGAGCTGGACCATAGCTGGAGCTGGACCCGAGCAGGAGTAGACAAGAGCAGAATCTGGACCACAGCAGGAGCTGGACCACAGCATGAGTAAAGCAGGAGCTGGAGCAGAGCAGGGATCGGACCACAGCAGGAGCAAAGCAGGAGCTGTAGCAGGGCAGGAGCTGGACCATAGCAGGAGCAAAGCAGGAGCTGGAGCAGAGCAGGAGCTGGACCAGAGCAGGAGCTGGACCAGAGCAGGAGTAGACAAGAGCAGAATCTGGACCACAGCCGGAGCTGGACCACAGCATGAGTAAAGCAGGAGCTGGAGCAGAGCAGGGATCGGACCATAGCAGGAGCAAAGCAGGAGATGGAGCAGAGCAGGAGCTGGACCATAGCAGGAGCAAAGCAGGAGCTGGAGCAGGGCAGGAGCTGGACCATAGCAGAGCAAAGCAGGATCTGGAGCAGGGCAGGAGCAAAGCAGGAGATGGAGCAGAGCAGAAGCTGTACCACAGCAGGAGCTGGACCACACCATGAGTAAAGCAGGAGCTGGAGCAGAGCAGGGATCGGACCACAGCAGGAGCAAAGCAGGAGCTGGAGCAGGGCAGGAGCTGGACCATAGCAGGAGCAAAGCAGGAGATGGAGCAGAGCAGGAGCTGGACCATAGCAGGAGCTGGACCCGAGCAGGAGTAGACAGAGCAGATTCTGGACCACAGCAGGAGCTAGACCACAGCATGAGTAAAGCATGAGCTGGAGCAGAGCAGGGATCGGCCCAAAGCAGGAGCAAAGCTGGAGCTGGAGCAGGGCAGGAGCTGGACCATAGCAGGAGCAAAGCAGGAGCTGGAGCAGGGCATGAGCAAAGCAGGAGATGGAGCAGAGCAGGAGCTGGACCATAGCAGGAGCTGGACCAGAGCAGGAGTAGACAAGAGCAGAATCTGGACCACAGCCGGAGCTGGACCACAGCATGAGTAAAGCAGGAGCTGGAGCAGAGCAGGGATCGGACCATAGCAGGAGCAAAGCAGGAGATGGAGCAGAGCAGGAGCTGGACCATAGCAGGAGCAAAGCAGGAGCTGGAGCAGGGCAGGAGCTGGACCATAGCAGAGCAAAGCAGGATCTGGAGCAGGGCAGGAGCAAAGCAGGAGATGGAGCAGAGCAGAAGCTGTACCACAGCAGGAGCTGGACCACACCATGAGTAAAGCAGGAGCTGGAGCAGAGCAGGGATCGGACCACAGCAGGAGCAAAGCAGGAGCTGGAGCAGGGCAGGAGCTGGACCATAGCAGGAGCAAGGCAGGAGATGGAGCAGAGCAGGAGCTGGACCATAGCAGGAGCTGAACCTGAGCAGGAGTAGACAAGAGCAGAATCTGGACCACAGCAGGAGCTGGACCACAGCATGAGTAAAGCAGGAGCTGGAGCAGAGCAGGGATCGGACCACAGCAGGAGCAAAGCAGGAGCTGGAGCAGGGCAGGAGCTGGACCATAGCAGGAGCAACGCAGTAGATGGAGAAGAGCAGAAGCTGGACCATAGCAGAAGCTAGACCAGAGCAGGAGTAGACAAGAGCAGAATCCGGACCACAGCAGGAGCTGGACCACAGCAGGAGCAAAGCTGGAGCTGGAGCAGGGCAGGAGCTGGACCATAGCAGGAGCAAAGCAGGAGCTGGAGCAGGGCAGGAGCTGGACCATAGCAGGAGCAAAGCAGGAGCTGGACCACAGCATGAGTAAAGCATGAGCTGGAGCAGAGCAGGGATCGGATCACAGCAGGAGCAAAGCAGGAGCTGGAGCAGGACAGGAGCTGGACCAAAGCAGGAGCAAAGCAGGAGATAGAGCAGAGCAAGAGCTGGACCATAGCAGGAGCTGGAACAGAGCAGGAGTTGAAGCTTAGTGGCAGCTGGAGCACAGCAGGGGCTGAACCAGAACAGGTGCTGGAACAGAGCAGGAGTTGAAGCACAATTGCAGCTGGAGCATAAGGAGCAAAGTAGGAGCTGGAGCAGATCAGGAACTGGATGAGAGCAGGAGCTGGCGCAGAGCAGGAGCTGGAGCACAGCAGGAGCTGGAACAGAGCAGGAATTGAACCACAGTGGCAGCTGGAGCACAACAGGAGCTGGAACAGAGCAGGAGTTGAACCACAGTGGCAGCTGGAGCACAGCAGGAGCTGGAACAGAGCAGGTGTTGAACCACAGTGGCAGCTGGAGCAGAGCAGGAGCTGGAACAGAGCAGGAGTTGAAGCACAGTGGCAGCTGGAGCACAACAGTAGATGGATCAGAACAGGAGTTAAAGTACAGTGGCAGCTGGAGCACAGCAGGACCAGGACCAGAAAAGGTGCTAAACTAGAGCATGAGTTGAACCACAGTGGCAGCGGAGCACAGCAGGAGCTGGAACAGAGCAGGAGTTGAAGCACAGTGGCAGCTGGAGCACAACAGGAGCTGGACCAGAACAGGAGTTAAAGCACAGTGGCAGCTGGAGCACAGCAGGACCAGGACCAGAAAAGGTGCTAAACTAGAGCTGGAGTTGAACCACACTTGCAGCTGGAGCATAGCAGGAGCTGGAACAGAGCAGGAGCTGGACCAGAGCAAGAGCTGGACCAGAGCAGGAGCTGGAGCTAGAGCTGGAGCTGGAGCTGGAGCACAGCTGGAAGAGCTGGCGCTTAGAAGGAACTTGAGCATCGCAGGAGCAGAGCAGGATCTGGAGCACAGTGGCAGCTGGAGCTGGAGCACAGCAGGAGCTGGAGCGGAGCAGGAGCAGAGCAGGAGCTGGAGCAGAGGCCAGGAGCTGGACTACAGCAAAAGCTGGACCAGAGCAGGAGTTGAAGCACAGTAGCAGCTGGAGCACTGCAGTAGCTACACCAGAGCAGGAGGTGAAGCACAGTGGCAGCTGGAGCACAGCAGAGGCTGGACCACAGCAGGAGCTGGACCATAACAAGTGCTGGACCAGAGCAAGAGCTAGAGCATAGCCGGAGCCGGAGCACAGTGGGAGCTGAAGCACAGAAGGAGCTGGAGCATAGTGGCAGCTGTAGCACAGCTGGAGTTGGAGCAGAGCAGGAGCTGGAGCATTGAAAGAACTGGAGGAAAACTGGAACGAATAATCCAAAAGTATGAGGAGTTATGACACACTGGTGCACTTATCAGATGCCCTTTATATACAGCTAGAGCAGGAACCCCTTGTCGGGAGGGGGCGGGCATCTGAGCAGGAACCACCTAATAGGAAGGGGCTAATCTCCAAAACAAACAGCATACTGGGATCGTGTTGGTATTTGGTGGAGTTGAGTCTGTGTTTGGTGGCCACATTGGTTTGGAGTCCCACTAAAGCAGATGTAGATTGAATCTTCCTGCTTAGAGCAGTGCCTGCTGCTTCCCCAGAAAGATAATAGCTGGTGATCTTGATGTGTGCCTGGAGATAATTATGTCCTCAAAGTTGTGAACAATATATTGCAGATGGAACTCACTACAGTGGGGGCAGGTTTCAAAGTGTTTTAGCTGTAGGTTGCTAACAAAATTCCCCCTTTTCAATCCTAGGTTTGCAATATAAATGCTATGTGAGTTCACCAGTTATTTTGCTAAACATAGTACGGACACGTTCAAATTTTAGAATGAGAACATTGGAGAAACCCTTATATTTCATCACACAAATCAACGACACAGCTTCTCGAAGTGCAGTCACCACATGGGAAAACCTAGCCCACAGGATAGAAACTGCTCCCCTTGCAACTGCTCCAGGAGCATCATAGGAATGCCTCTACTCAATTACATGAGGTATACACAGGCATTCAGAAGCCTAGCACGGGTTAGTTGTAAGAAAATCCTTATTTGTAGGTGATAATCCCCATTTTTTGCTGACGGGTATTGCCCCTACCTATGCATACTAACTGCTGAGAAACATGGAAAAATAACCCTTTTTGACAGGAGTGGGTATAGCGCGTACTTTTATATATTAAATAAGTCACTCCTAAGTAGCCATTGTGCCCACAAGGTAGGGTGCCTATTATTTGAAAGTGGTACATACAAAAACTTAGTGTAGTCATGCACCTACATTGACTAGCCACCAAATGCTATTTTTGTTGTGACTCCAGGGGCACAAGGTGCAAAATTCCTTATTCCTGGAGTGGTCAGCTGACCTGTAGCAACTGCACTCATCTCAAGAGGAATGGCTCCAGAAAGTCTAAAAAGTTGGGAGTTAGAAATGTTATGGACTTCCAAGACCTCCAGATTGTCAGTGGCACCTCAAGACAAAGGTATCTGATACAGCTTCCATGCTTGCCCGGTCGGACATTTTTGAGCTTCAGAAAGTCTGAAGGTAAAAATCTTGATCAGGCAAAGGTACAAAAAAGTATCTGACTGACAAGAAGAATCGGCGAGCACAAAATAATAATTTTCTTGCTCTGAGTTTTTCCTGGCAATGCCAACAGCTTCAACAAAACCTCGTCTGGCAGCTATTCTACTTTGAATACTCCAGAAACAGCCTGAAGCCTAGTCCAGCTGGAAAGACTAAGTCTGAAGGTAAAATCTTTGACTGAGATGACCCACATAGTGTATCTGACCTATGCTCCATCGTAGTCAGACTGAAATTGCATCTAGGTCCCAGTCAACCATGAATAGTGATTTGACTTTTTTAAGTACCTTTTGGTCTAAAACTTTAAAAATTATATCTCTGGCTCACCTTATTGGATTTTAGCTGTATTCAGAAATCTTTCCTATCAAATCTTTCTGTATTTTTAGAAATTGATCATGGGATTTTTATTGCATTGTGTCCTGAACATTTAACTGTCTTGTCACTCCTATATACTTCACACGGTTTCTTTAAATTAAGCCTGTCTGCTCTGTACCATAAAGACCATGGGATGAGTCCAGATTTGTTTATTGATTACCTGACACGATTTTGGATTTATTAATTGGAAAGGACTCATATCTACCCATCTAATAATTAATGTTCTTACAGTAGCCTTTAGGCCAGAACAGCCCCTCACATAGCCTCTTTAGAAGCATACAGCAAAAGGAGAACTTCTAGCCTACAGGTCAGAAAAGTTCCCCAACTAACCATTATAGAAGGCCAGAAGCGTTTTTCCTATGAGTGCTCCAGCTGCAATTAGCCACATGGTAACTCCTAGTCTGCAGGCTAGAACAGTCCCACAAACAGCCTCTCAGGGGGTTGAAGCAACCTGGGAACCCTTCCTCTGTAAGCTACATTATTCCCCACAGCACTTCTCCCGGGGAGTCAGTAATAACAAGCATTTGCAACGCAATAGGTCTCGCATTAATGAATGTTTGAGCTCCTGGTGTTACATTATTATTTTACAACGCCAATTGCTCAAACTTTTAGTAATGCAAGACATATTGCATTGCAAATTCTTTTGTCTTTCAGAAACAATGTAGTGCAAACTGCGTAGCTGCATCGGTTACACCAGCCACCCGAGTGGTGCTGAGGATAATGCACCTGCTCAGCTGCCTTGTAATTAACGTGGCCGCACCGCTGCTCGCTCCCGCTAAGTGGATGCCGCCACAAGCACGAGTGCTTGAAAAGTGAAGACCGATTACTAAAGGCCCTCTCCTAGAGTAGCGCATGCGTGCTGCCTAGGCGAGACCTAAAAAAGAGAATCCCTAATCTACAGGCCAGAGCAGATTCTCACAAAACATCTCCCAGGACAGGCATCAACACGGCATCTCCTTGATTATGGATAGAAAAACACTCACACAATCTCACTTGAGGCTCTCACTGACATGGGAAATTTGACATAATGAGCCGAAACCTTCCATCACACTTCTCCAGAGAGAGCGAGCAACATCGGACCTACAACCCTATTGACCAGAAAATCCCCTCACGAAACCCTTCCAGAGGCAGTCAGAAACATGGGAACTCCTGACCTATAGGCCGGAACAGTCACTCACTGAACCTCTTCAAGGCATCAGCTCCTACCCTACAACTCTGAATTCATTCTCAGACAACATTTCCAGGGGCAAAAGCAACATGGTGCATTTGACCTATAAATTACAGCTCTACTTTACAACCTCTACATGTGCAATCAAAACAAAATATAGGAATTCCTAACCTACAAGCCAGAAAACACTGTCGCAGAATGTCTCCAGAACTAGTCAGCAAAATTGTAACTCACTTCTATCTGCAATCCAGAACTCGGTTGTACGACCTATCCGTGGGCCGTGAGGACCAATAAAACTCCTAGCCTAGAGGCCTGAGGAGAGCCTTACCACAACTTCCAGGGGAAAAATAGCAGCATGGGAAAAAGTATTTTCCAAGCAAGCTGTGATAATCTATACTTGGTATGCCCCGTCCCTTGCACTTCTTGGTATGTACCCACACTGTGTTGTGAACATTCCACAGCTGACTGGAACCTGTGATGGTGAAAGGTACGAATAAAGAAGACTCCTCACCTCGCTATGCTTCATCTTCTTATTGTAACACAAGCCTCCCTCACACTTACACACATCTCCAGTGATCAACATGGGAGCTCCTAGCCTACAGGACAGAACAGTCTTTATTCAGTCTTTCTAGGGCAGTTAGCAACACTGGAGACACCTGTCCTACAGGTCAGTACACTTCCACACACGTCAGGCAAAAAACATCACTCGTAAAATAAATCAAATATATTTTTTTCGCGTGTATTAGCAATTATTAAACATGGTGTATAAAATTGAATTCAATTCATTTAGGTTTTATTAAAAATTATGTTGCAATAATATTTAAATTCAAGAAAGGGTATTAAAATATGTAAAAATAAAAATAATATTTTATTATTAGCAATCATCATTAAAAATAAATTATATTTACTCGTTTAACTATTTTAAAAAATGTCATTTAATCTAACCTATGTTGCTGTGTTGCATTTCATCAAAAGGTTAGAGCAGAACAATGACATATTTACTAAGATAGGGCTCTGCATCATATGGGCCGGGATGCCCGCCACTCCTCCCAACACCAATTCCCCATGGGAGGAGACAGACACAGGTTTGAACTTTTGGAAGGCGGGGGGGCCTTACCCCCCCGGCTGTATTTATTAAAATATGAAACAAAATTTTAAACTTTAAATGAAAACGTTTCATGAATCATGTACAATTTTAACTTCCATTACATTTTTGATGAAGACAAGTTTTTGGCTAACCTTAACAAATCTCTAATACAAAGGTTTCCTAGCCGAGTCTAGCATCCTGCAAGTGCATAACATTCTAAGATAAAATTGTACAACCTAGCATTAAGGGCCAACGGCAAGGTCTTAACCGGTGTCAGATCCCTACTACCAAATTCCCGCCCTCATGGTGTGAGTGGCGCATGCGCAGAGGACTTTACCCTCGCAGCCAACTGTAGCCTTCCTTTGTCGTGGGGGCCCCCTTTCACTCGACGCCATCTTAAGGTCGTCCGAGTCCTCGTGCGAGGTATCCGTAAGAAGGACAGCGTGGACTCCCCCCCTTCCCCACACTCTCTTCCGCCGGAGCGGATATCCGGCCCCCGGGAAATTCGTCGGAGGGGCCTATGGCCGTCTCCCCCTGGGCGACCCATCCGTAGTGGGTGCTGCCCCACCGTGGGAGGGGCCAATGGCCACCTCCCCCTGGGCGCTCCCATCCAGAATGGGTGGCGCCCCCCCTAGGGACCTTGAAATCACTGCTCACCGATCATGACCTTACCGCCCGACCAAAATAAATACGACAGTTGTTTTTACCTACTAAGGAGAGAAAATACGCCTACTCTGTAACAGCTTGACAATTCACCAACTTTGACATTGCTACAAAGGAAAAAAAGTCCTAAAGCACAAGACAATCTTTATTTATTTACTCCATTCCTCTACGTTTCTACAAAGGAGAAAAAAGGCCTACAAGCATCTATTCAATCAAAGGCATACATCTATGATGCTAAATTGACTGTATTCTTTTTTATTACATTCGAATAATTACCAATAGTTACTTTATTCCAAAAACATTGCAAGCAGGGGCTGGTGGGTGGGTCAAAAATTGCAGCTTGTTCCCTAGAGGGCTCACGAGCGACGAGTGGTGCAGCCTTCAGAGCACTGGAACAAGAGGAAGCTTCCTTGAATTCCCCCTCGGCGACCCAGCCGTAGTAGGTGCCGCCCCCCCCATGGGAGGGGCCAATGGCCGCCTCCCCCCGGGCGCTCCCATCCATACTGGGAGGGCGCCCCACCTAGGGACCTTGAAATCACTGCTTACCGATCATGACCTTACCGCCACAGGCCGGATAGTTGACCGACTATCCGGCCCCCCCACACCTCCTAAAGGTCATGTCTCCTCAATCCCACTAGCCACGCTACGAAGTCTCCTATGAGTAAGTCATTCCCAGCCCTGGACAGGTGCACCCCATCATTCAAATAATAGTGATCACCCCGAATACACCCATGGGGAATGCTTTGTAAATGAGTAGAGCGAAACAGTTTCTCAATCTTGTTGTTGACCCTCCTTACCGAGTGGTTCAATGCCGACACAGACAAACCCCCCCGCCAAACTCTTCTGGGAATCATGTGGGACCAGGCAATCGTACACCCCGGGAGCCTCTTGGCCAACCAACTGACTGCTGACAATATGTGCTCTACTAACACCCGTCTTCCAAGTCTTACCAAGTCATTGCCTCCCAGATGCACTATGATTACAGATGGCGGTGACCTTTGCCGCCCTAAGAGTTCCTCCACAAAGCTCTTAAATTGGTCAAAACAGAGGCCTCCTTTCCCATGGAAGGTCACTCTGAACCCATATTCCTCAGATGCGTGAGTCGCGTCACCTGCATTGAATATGTCCCCCGCACGCCTCACGTATGAGTGGCCCACGACCCATACCACTTGATCTCCAGTCGGTGATCCTTTCTCACTGGTCCTCTGGTGTTGGGCCGATCCCAATTTTCGCCCCGCGTTACAGGCTGGCGAAACTGTAATCCAAACAAAAGACAACAAGCGTGAGTGCATTTCATCAGTCTTTTACAACATGTGCAGTCGCACATACCGCTTGAAACAGTTCGAGGACCAACGGCCTAACTGTTTCACTTCCTCTGTACACGGACCCCGAGCCGTAGCCTCCGTAGCGGCCCCTATTCTGAATGAGTGGGTCCCAAAATCACACAGGTTCAAGCCCGCCGCTGCAATTGTAATTGCCAGCACCCTCCGAAATTGAAATCTTGTCAACGGGGTGCCGTCCTCATGTCTAAGCAGGGCCCCCCCCCCATGTTGTCAACCTCTGTGCCATGTAGTCCTCCAAATACCTTACTGGACAACTGGGGTTCCCCTGGGCGCGCTGCAGCACCACACTACTCCCCAAAGCCTCCTGGTCTGTCTTTGACCTGGCTATCGAGATCAGGAGAGAATCGCCCCTTATTTGGACGTGATCCCTGCATAGACCTCCCCCCACATCCTTCTTATTCCTCGCCACGAGTTCACTTACCCGCATGGCCCCATGGAATGCCAATGCGAAAGCCGCTCGGAACAGAATTACCTCGCTGTGCGAGGAGCATGTCTCATCTAGTTTCGCTAGTAGCAAGGACAATCTGTCTAACCCAATCGGGTGCCTTTTATCCTGTCTGCGACCCTCCAGGCGCTGCCAGCCGCAGAGTGCCTTCCTGACTAAGAAGGAACCTGTCGGGTCCCGTATCCCGTGGAGCTGTGCCATAACTGAGATGGCATTAATATTTACAACAAGGGGTGGTGAGGAACAGAGTCTCTGAATTAAGCAGAAAGCTCTCACCCAGTCAAGAGATCAGGGCTAGATCCAACACCGTTTTTTAGCTCACTGCACCATCCCAGTTTCAGAACCTGGCTGTATGCAAATTAGTCTGTTCCTGTCCCAGTGCATGATGGGAACAGGGCAAACCAAACTACAAAAGCCAATTCTTACACTGGGAAGGAAACAAGCTCCCGGGGACCGGTTTCTGGCATTACAGCCGTCTTCGGCCCGGTTTGCTTGAATCCTGATGGTGCAATGAGCAAGGGTCTCACATCTGAGAATACCCTTCCACGCTTAGGGTGGACAAAAATATTTACAACAAGGGGTGGTGAGGAACAGAGTCTCTGAATTAAGCAGAAAGCTCTCACCCAGTCAAGAGATCAGGGCTAGATCCAACACCGTTTTTTAGCTCACTGCACCATCCCAGTTTCAGAACCTGGCTGTATGCAAATTAGTCTGTTCCTGTCCCAGTGCATGATGGGAACAGGGCAAACCAAACTACAAAAGCCAATTCTTACACTGGGAAGGAAACAAGCTCCCGGGGACCGGTTTCTGGCATTACAGCCGTCTTCGGCCTGGTTTGCTTGAATCCTGATGGTGCAATGAGCAAGGGTCTCACATCTGAGAATACCCTTCCACGCTTAGGGTGGACAAAAATATTTACAACAAGGGGTGGTGAGGAACAGAGTCTCTGAATTAAGCAGAAAGCTCTCACCCAGTCAAGAGATCAGGGCTAGATCCAACACCGTTTTTTAGCTCACTGCACCATCCCAGTTTCAGAACCTGGCTGTATGCAAATTAGTCTGTTCCTGTCCCAGTGCATGATGGGAACAGGGCAAACCAAACTACAAAAGCCAATTCTTACACTGGGAAGGAAACAAGCTCCCGGGGACCGGTTTCTGGCATTACAGCCGTCTTCGGCCCGGTTTGCTTGAATCCTGATGGTGCAATGAGCAAGGGTCTCACATCTGAGAATACCCTTCCACGCTTAGGGTGGACAAAAATATTTACAACAAGGGGTGGTGAGGAACAGAGTCTCTGAATTAAGCAGAAAGCTCTCACCCAGTCAAGAGATCAGGGCTAGATCCAACACCGTTTTTTAGCTCACTGCACCATCCCAGTTTCAGAACCTGGCTGTATGCAAATTAGTCTGTTCCTGTCCCAGTGCATGATGGGAACAGGGCAAACCAAACTACAAAAGCCAATTCTTACACTGGGAAGGAAACAAGCTCCCGGGGACCGGTTTCTGGCATTACAGCCGTCTTCGGCCCGGTTTGCTTGAATCCTGATGGTGCAATGAGCAAGGGTCTCACATCTGAGAATACCCTTCCACGCTTAGGGTGGACAAAAATATTTACAACAAGGGGTGGTGAGGAACAGAGTCTCTGAATTAAGCAGAAAGCTCTCACCCAGTCAAGAGATCAGGGCTAGATCCAACACCGTTTTTTAGCTCACTGCACCATCCCAGTTTCAGAACCTGGCTGTATGCAAATTAGTCTGTTCCTGTCCCAGTGCATGATGGGAACAGGGCAAACCAAACTACAAAAGCCAATTCTTACACTGGGAAGGAAACAAGCTCCCGGGGACCGGTTTCTGGCATTACAGCCGTCTTCGGCCCGGTTTGCTTGAATCCTGATGGTGCAATGAGCAAGGGTCTCACATCTGAGAATACCCTTCCACGCTTAGGGTGGACAAAAATATTTACAACAAGGGGTGGTGAGGAACAGAGTCTCTGAATTAAGCAGAAAGCTCTCACCCAGTCAAGAGATCAGGGCTAGATCCAACACCGTTTTTTAGCTCACTGCACCATCCCAGTTTCAGAACCTGGCTGTATGCAAATTAGTCTGTTCCTGTCCCAGTGCATGATGGGAACAGGGCAAACCAAACTACAAAAGCCAATTCTTACACTGGGAAGGAAACAAGCTCCCGGGGACCGGTTTCTGGCATTACAGCCGTCTTCGGCCCGGTTTGCTTGAATCCTGATGGTGCAATGAGCAAGGGTCTCACATCTGAGAAAACCCTTCCACGCTTGGGGTGGACAAAAATATTTACAACAAGGGGTGGTGAGGAACAGAGTCTCTGAATTAAGCAGAAAGCTCTCACCCAGTCAAGAGATCAGGGCTAGATCCAACACCGTTTTTTAGCTCACTGCACCATCCCAGTTTCAGAACCTGGCTGTATGCAAATTAGTCTGTTCCTGTCCCAGTGCATGATGGGAACAGGGCAAACCAAACTACAAAAGCCAATTCTTACACTGGGAAGGAAACAAGCTCCCGGGGACCGGTTTCTGGCATTACAGCCGTCTTCGGCCCGGTTTGCTTGAATCCTGATGGTGCAATGAGCAAGGGTCTCACATCTGAGAAGAGGCTGAAATGCCAGAAACCGGTCCCCGGTAGCTTGTCTCCTTTCTGGTAAAGAATTGGCTTGGTAGTTTAGTCTGCCCTGTTCCCATGATGCACTGGGCCAGGGACAGACTGATTTGCATATAGCCAGGTTCTGAGCTGGGATGGGGCAGTGAGATAAATAACGGTGATGGATCAAGCCCTGATCTTTGGACTGGGTAAGAGTGGTCTGCTCAATTCAGACACTCTGTTCATCACCACCCCCTTTTGTAAATCGATTTTGGCCACTATAGGTGTGGCAGGGTATACTCAGACATGAGTCCCTTTCTCACTGCTCCATTAGGATTCAAGCAAGCCGGGCCGAAGAGGCTGAAATGCCAGAAACCGGTCCCCGGTAGCTTGTCTCCTTTCTGGTAAAGAATTGGCTTGGTAGTTTAGTCTGCCCTGTTCCCATGATGCACTGGGCCAGGGACAGACTGATTTGCATATAGCCAGGTTCTGAGCTGGGATGGGGCAGTGAGATAAATAACGGTGATGGATCAAGCCCTGATCTTTGGACTGGGTAAGAGTGGTCTGCTCAATTCAGACACTCTGTTCATCACCACCCCCTTTTGTAAATCGATTTTGGCCACTATAGGTGTGGCAGGGTATACTCAGACATGAGTCCCTTTCTCACTGCTCCATCAGGATTCAAGCAAGCCGGGCCGAAGAGGCTGAAATGCCAGAAACCGGTCCCCGGTAGCTTGTCTCCTTTCTGGTAAAGAATTGGCTTGGTAGTTTAGTCTGCCCTGTTCCCATGATGCACTGGGCCAGGGACAGACTGATTTGCATATAGCCAGGTTCTGAGCTGGGATGGGGCAGTGAGATAAATAACGGTGATGGATCAAGCCCTGATCTTTGGACTGGGTAAGAGTGGTCTGCTCAATTCAGACACTCTGTTCATCACCACCCCCTTTTGTAAATCGATTTTGGCCACTATAGGTGTGGCAGGGTATACTCAGACATGAGTCCCTTTCTCACTGCTCCATCAGGATTCAAGCAAGCCGGGCCGAAGAGGCTGAAATGCCAGAAACCGGTCCCCGGTAGCTTGTCTCCTTTCTGGTAAAGAATTGGCTTGGTAGTTTAGTCTGCCCTGTTCCCATGATGCACTGGGCCAGGGACAGACTGATTTGCATATAGCCAGGTTCTGAGCTGGGATGGGGCAGTGAGATAAATAACGGTGATGGATCAAGCCCTGATCTTTGGACTGGGTAAGAGTGGTCTGCTCAATTCAGACACTCTGTTCATCACCACCCCCTTTTGTAAATCGATTTTGGCCACTATAGGTGTGGCAGGGTATACTCAGACATGAGTCCCTTTCTCACTGCTCCATCAGGATTCAAGCAAGCCGGGCCGAAGAGGCTGAAATGCCAGAAACCGGTCCCCGGTAGCTTGTCTCCTTTCTGGTAAAGAATTGGCTTGGTAGTTTAGTCTGCCCTGTTCCCATGATGCACTGGGCCAGGGACAGACTGATTTGCATATAGCCAGGTTCTGAGCTGGGATGGGGCAGTGAGATAAATAACGGTGATGGATCAAGCCCTGATCTTTGGACTGGGTAAGAGTGGTCTGCTCAATTCAGACACTCTGTTCATCACCACCCCCTTTTGTAAATCGATTTTGGCCACTATAGGTGTGGCAGGGTATACTCAGACATGAGTCCCTTTCTCACTGCTCCATCAGGATTCAAGCAAGCCGGGCCGAAGAGGCTGAAATGCCAGAAACCGGTCCCCGGTAGCTTGTCTCCTTTCTGGTAAAGAATTGGCTTGGTAGTTTAGTCTGCCCTGTTCCCATGATGCACTGGGCCAGGGACAGACTGATTTGCATATAGCCAGGTTCTGAGCTGGGATGGGGCAGTGAGATAAATAACGGTGATGGATCAAGCCCTGATCTTTGGACTGGGTAAGAGTGGTCTGCTCAATTCAGACACTCTGTTCATCACCACCCCCTTTTGTAAATCGATAACTGAGATGGCAGCCCTTTACCTGTTGGCGGTTGCCGCCGATCGACCTTCCTTATGAAGTGCCAGCAGAAACCGGAGCAAGGACTCTTCCCGCCCCCAGCTATGCCCCCCTACCGGCCCTAAAAATGCGCAGTATGAACGGAACGCTCCTTCATAAGCTTTCCTCGTCGCTAAACTGGCTGCCACGAGGTCTTGTAGTCCGGGGCACCGATCTGCCATAGTGCTTCGGGGAAAGGTGCCGCCACTAGTTCCGCTGTGGGTAGATAACCCCTGAAAGCCTGCCTGTGTGAACGAGAGAGTGCATCAGCTGCATTATTCAGTACACCCGGCACATGCCTTGCCCTGAATTGCACATTCAATCTCATGCATCGCAATACAACTTCTTTCAACAGTCTTAAGATCCACTTGCAGCGTGCCGCCTGGTGATTAATGCACTCGACCACCGTCATGTTGTCTGACCAAAACACCACTGAGCGGTCCCTAAAGTCTTCCGGCCATGCCATCAGAGCCACCCAAATGGGGAATAGCTCCAAGAATCCAATGTTACCTGTCAGGCCGCTTGAGTGCCACCACGCCGGCCATGTTTGTGCCGACCAGCGGTTTCCAAAGATTGCGCCAAAATCCCACGCTCCCCGCCGAGTCGGTCCACAATCCCAGCTCGTCCGACGAGGCTGGGGGTTTGTTCCACACCACTCGACCGTTGAAATCCGCCAGGAATGCCAACCAAACGCGCATGTCCTGACGAACCTCTGCCGACAGTCTAGTGCGGTGGTGTCCTTCTTTAAGGCCCACCATAGCCTGTGCTATGGAACGTGAGAAAGGGCGAGCCATCGGCATCACTCTTAAGGCAAAATTAAGCTGACCCACTGTCTGTTGCAAGTGGTGTAGGGTCACCTTTTCTTTTTGGAGACATCGTACCAAAAAAGCCCTGAACTTGGCCACCTTCTCAACCGGCAGACGGAAACACCCCTCCACCGAGTCTAGTTCAATGCCCAGAAACTCCAGTGAGGTAGATGGCCCCACCGTCTTACCTGGCGCTAATGGGACCCCAAAATCCCGCATGAGTGTGCAGAAGTCCTGCAGCGCTTGCGCACAGTCCCGAGTGCCCGCCGGGCCCAAGAAAAGGAAATCATCCAAATAGTGCATCACCTGTCTATGCCCTGTGGCCTTGGTGAACGCCCATTCCAAAAAGTAGCTAAACATTTCAAAATAAGCACACAAAATTGAACAACCCATGGGCATACATTTATCCATGTAATACTTCCCTTGAAACGTGAATCCCAGCAGGCACTGGTCCTGAGGGTGTACCGGGAGTAACCTGAATGCAGATTCAATGTCTGATTTCGCTAACAATGCACCGGGGCCCAGGCGATTCAACAGCACGACTGCGTCATCGAACGATGCATATCTCACTGAGCATACCTCGGGGTCAATAGCCTCATTAACCGAGGCCCCCCTAGGGGCCGATAGATTGTGGATGAGTCTATACTCCCCCGGGTCTTTCTTCGGAACCACTCCTAACGGAGAACACACAAATTCCGCAACTGGCGGGCAGACAAATGGACCTGCTACTCGCCCCAAGCTAACTTCTTTCGCTATCTTTCTGGCGGCCACCGCCGGGTTGTGCTGAATAGACAGCTGGTTCTTACAGGAGGGGCTGCCCCGAAAATTTCCCGCTGGGATCCTGAAGCCATATAGAAAGCCATTCCTCAAAGTCCCGGCGGACGCATGATCTGGGAATTGGTTCAGCCAGGGGGTCAAAGCCAAGATATCAATGGGCGAAGATGTTTGCTTCCAAGGCACCACATCAATCCTGCTTGGATCCCCCCTTTCCTCCCGCACCATTGGTCTTGGATCGGCAACTGGTTTCCAGGTGTGAGGAATTCCCACAGCCCGAACAAGCATGCCGGAACCTACACGTTCCTTGAGGCCTGGTACAGGTTCCTTTGTTGAATCCCCAACAAACACCCCACTTGCCTCCATTCCCGCCAGACCTGGGATGGGAATCCCCCCCGGCGTTCGCCCGAAAGGGCTGCGGCGGCCTCTGATGGAATGCCCCAGAGCCACTCGTGCTTGGTACCGATGTACCCGCCAGTCCCGGTAAGAGCTGAGCATGCCATGACACTGTATCCAAACAATCCCATGTCAAGGCCTCGTTAAACTCCTTCGCTTTTCTAAAGGCAACATCGTAACCCTTCCATTCATTTCCCCCGTACATTGCATGGAAATTCATGATCCTGTTCTGATAACATGCTAAGTCAGTCAACACTTCTGGTTTACGCTCCCCAATAACTGCAGAAAAAATAGAAAAGGCCCTGACCCAGTTCACCATGGTCTCATCGACCCTGAATTCCGCCATCTTGGCCCGCCATACGCTGGGGTGCCACAAATCTTTCTGGGTCTTCGCATATTCTAACTCACGATGGTCAGTCAAAAGTGAAAACATATTAATGTACTTATCTCCCCACACCATCTCTTTCGTAGCCATGGGAATGTGTTGCGATAAACTTTCCCGCCTTGAAGGTACTGGACCCTCCCCCACCAATGGCAACGCTCTCCTACCGGCTTCAGCCGTCTTCCCCGTCGTGTCCGTTGTCTTCGCCCGACCGTCGGTCGTGACCCCCATTGCCACCTGCGGGGGAATAGAAGGTACATTCGCCGTCCCGGCATCCCTTGACTGCCGCAACTGCTCAATAATTAATCTGGCTTCTTCAGCCGGGTCTCCCGCAGCCACTGATCCCCCTGCTCCCTTCTTTAGCCATGGTAATACTGCCGCTAACTGAAGTGCTAGTTCAGGGGGCATTTGGTCATCCCCAATTGGCGTGATCACCACGGGAATTGGCAAACCCCCATCCGGTCCTGGTACCGGGCTATCTACCGGTGCGACGGGGATGTCCGCGCCTGGGCTCGATGGAGTTACCCCTGGGACTGGGACCTCACTGGAACCTGCCCTCCCCTTCTTCTTCTTACCCTTATCCCCCGGGGCAACGTTCGGCAAGGCCGGTCCTATGACTCTTTTAGGCCGCCCCGAGGGGGCATTCTGGGCCGCCACCTGTTTCCTGATGGCCGCTAAGCCACGACCGAGCTGATCCACTTTACCCAACTTTCGGTCCATCACCGCCACTTGGTTCACCAAGGTGCGTAGCATCCTCTCCATCTCGGAGCTCTTTCCCGCTTTCTTGCCAGGCATGACTTCGATTACTCCGTCCGACTTGACCCGGAAGGGTGACTCAATCTTCCACACGCCTGATACTGAAAGAGAAAAACAAAGATTACAAGTTCTCAAAAATTGCAGCTTGTTCCCTAGAGGGCTCACGAGCGACGAGTGGTGCAGCCTTCAGAGCACTGGAACAAGAGGAAGCTTCGTTGAATTTCCGCTCTATTTATCCATCTGCGGGAGGGCGGGGGCCCGCCTCAGGTACGCCCATCCGTGCACGGACTTCCGGGCGGGTGTCTGGGCCAACCTCTTCTGGGCGGGAGGGGCTTGCTCCGGCCACGCCGCTTCGGGCATACCAGCCAGGACACGCCCCCCGCCACAATGGTTTCCCGGGGGATCGGGGCACCCATCCATACGTTCGGGGGGACCGAGTGGTCTTCCCTTTCCACTCTCGCTCTGCGCTAGTTCAAGGGGGATTGCATGATGTCTAGAATATTTTCTACTTAGACATAGTTTAATAAATGTTCAAGTCTATGTGTGTGCCGTACAGTATCACACACATGGCAACAAGAAAGTTTTTCTCCACGTTTTTACTAACCCTGAGGCAGCATAATTTTATGATTGAAATTCCTGCCATCCATTGTTAGTAGAAAGAGATTTGCGTCAAAACCCATTAATAGTTGAATGGAAATGCCCATGTATCACCATGGTGCGTCTCCTTAATGCAAAGTCATGCCTAGCAATACATGCATTACTTTAGGGCTACTTTCTAGTGCAAAACAAGCTTAGTGATGGAAAGTACATCTAAATTCAAGACTTTGCAACAGTTTGCATCACTTTTATGGCGCAAATCTGACACAACATGTTAATAAACCTGGACAATTGTTTTCTGTAATTTCAACGCTGTTTTCTATACTTTCAAGTTGGCCAGTCACCACTCCTGGCTTTGCCAGTGCGGGAGCACTTTAAAAGTATCTTGTATTGCAACGCCGATAACAGCGACCACAGAGCATTGACAACGTGAGACGGAATGGCTTTGGATGTCAAAGGCGGGGATATTCAGAAAACACTTTCTAATCCAAGGCATGTGAATTTGCTAACACATCACCTTTGACAACGAACAAGGAGGAAGGTCTTTATGTAAGATGCAATCTAATGGGATGCTTGTGGGGTTCCTTGGATTATGGATCTTAACTATACCACCCATGTGTTGCCACATCCAGATTTCAGTTTTCCCACTGGCAAAATGTGACTGCTGGTTTCCCCCAGAGCAGACTATCGACAGAGCGCATGGAACTAGAACATGTACTCATAAACACAACCACATCACTGCATTCAGAAGGTCAATAGACCCTTTCCTTATTCAATCAACCAGCTGTCAACAACTGTATACTTCTTTTTTTCTTTAATCGGCCAATGCTGTCATAAAAGTTCACATAAATACAATTTACATAAAAAACTTTAAAAACAGTGAACCCATTGCAATAAAAAAATAAAAGCTGTCATAAGGCCATTTTCAACAACGCTAAGTCAATAGATATTGCTTGTCTTTTAATTTCATAAAACACGCTACAGCCATATGCTTATACTTCTGGATTCCAGTGAACAATTAGCACCTCATTAAGGAAGGCCATTGGGGTTAGAGGTGTAACTAGAGCGTTTGTCTAGTTCACATTGCCAACAGCAGCGGAGGGTAGTTTAATTCAGTATCTAGGACCCTACACTGCCCTGTCTGATTCTCCATACTCTCATTAAGAAGCGGAACAGAGCAAACACAATCAAGGGTGATGTACTGGATCTGAGAATTCTGGAGACAACCCTAAAATCCCCAATCCCCATGCTTCGATAGAGCAGTAATATCCATCTCTTCCTGTGATTATGATAGCGCTGACAAAAGAACAATATGTGATTGATACATTCCTTGATCTGGGGGCAGAAATGACAGGACAGCTCTAGGTTAGTATCATGTTGCCCCTATTTAGCAGAAAAGGGGCACAACGGTAGGGTCCCGAATCGAAATTGAATGTACAAGGTTTTTGCCTAAAGAGGTTCGATGGAATCCATATATTCTTCCATGAGGAAAGAATCTTTGACTTTAATTCTCAATTGGACTCTAGTCTGATAGAAGTGGGAAAGTACACCCTCCCACAGGGGCGATGTCTAAACCATTGAAGCAACCAATAGAAGACCAGAGTCTGCTGGACCTATGGTCGTATCTGCACCAAGACAGAAGTGGGGGGGTCTATTTCTCCTTTTTCAGTGTACATAATACCTATCTGCTTTCCACACCTTGGGAAATATTATTAGATATGTAGAACCAGATAGCGTGGAAGGATGAATTAACTACTTTTCCATGACCAAATACCTCAATACACTATAATCATGACTTTACACCTGCATCGGGGGAGGACTCCTTCGGCAGATAAAGATAAGGGAGTTCAGGACCATCGGGGACCTCTTTAAACAAGGACATATAAAAACCTTTGAGAAATGTAAGGATTCTAGTAGAACTTAGAAGTACAGATTGACATTCCTTCAAACATGACTTTGGGTTTGAGATACTATATTCTTGTTTTGCAAAATAGCTTTAAGTTTATTTTTGTAACAGTTTTTTTTTTCAAAACATGGAAAAGTACCATGAGTCACCTTCAATTTTCTGGAATAAATAGTAAGGAGCAGAGTAAAGTATGCCATGTATATTTAGGCATATACTTCCCTCCTTATCAATCCTTTCCCTACTTTCCCACCCCATTCGACCCATATCATGCCAGAAACTTATTACATCCTATATAGTTACATGCATTTCTCTATGAGATTGCAGGACTCCCATATGTTTCCCCATTTCTTTGAGCGCCCTCGGCCCTCACAGATCAGCTTCTCAGCCTACATGCACCAGTCCATGTCTTCTCTCCAGGTTTTCAAACCCGCTGACTGTCTACCCCTTCACCCCCACCCCATCTAGCTATTTTACTTTGGCAACTTTCAACCCAATGATCAGCCATAGCTTTGCAAACCTCTAGACACCTTCTCCAGATATTTAATGTAAATGTGTTGGCTTGTGACATGCGCTACCTTACTTTCTTCTACTATAGCTGTATTTAGGGACAGAACCAAAGAATGTGGAAGGAAGACCACAGCTGTGTGCACCCTCCATGACACTCCCCCATATCTGTTATGCCCATCTTTTTTTGCCCTACTCTGGAGTAGTAGGACCTATGTAGGGTACTCAACTGTATAAGCCTAACGTCAGCTCTCATCGCCCCTTCCCATTCCTCCTCTAGGGTACCCATATCTTCTCCCCAGGCAGTTTCCATCTTTTTCATTGTGTCTGGGAAACTTTTCATTGATTTCTTTATTAATCAGGGAAATCGCTTTTATACATAATGGGTCAGTCAGTAGTCTATCTTCCAACTGAGAAGATGTGGAACTTTTGGTGTGCCATTTGAGCAGAGATGCTAAGGCATGCTTAACTGGTAGGTATCTGACATCCTCGGAGTCCGTCAGTTGGCATTCCAGATGAAGGATATCAAAGGAAATCATTTCACCTCCTGACCATAGTGTCCCAGTTTGGTAATACCTATGAGATCCCAGCTCTGGAGTTTCTGAGGGTTAGCAGCTGAGCTAGAGGATCACTGTCTCACAAGGGTGGCTCTTTGGTGAGCAGTCCCCCTTGTACCCTCCTTCCACCGTGACACTACTGTTTATGTATGGGGCAGAAATATATATTGTATATAGTAGTGCTGTGTAGCCTCTGCTTCCCATTGTGTGTCAGTCAGTTGGGATCGCAGGGTTGTTCTGTTGTGCAAACACCTTCACGTGTCACCATCTTGATTCGAGCTCAGGGTTTAGGAAGGATGTATCTGTACGTGCCCTTGAGGCTTGCCCTTGAATTCCTATCCTGAACTCACGGTACATCACGGTTAATCATAGCACATCCAGGGACTCTGAGGTGGATTTAGTCGCAACTGTGTTGGGTTTCCCTTGGCCTCATCACAGCAGAGTCCCATTTCCCTTTGAACCAAGGAAACACGAATTTACAGCAGCCCCTCTCTCCCTGTCACAGGGACCACATGGCAAAGATAAACAAAGAAGTTCATCCAATGTGCCCAGACCCAATGCAGAAGAAAAAAAGATTATCTCTATTTTGTCATCCGATACTTGTGGCTCAGACAATAGCCGAGCACTTTGCCATGATGGAAAAGCAGAGAGCAGGGTACCCACCAACGGTCCTCTGTTCAAGTAGTTCTTCTGTGTTTTGGAGAGAGCATGAGGAGTGAACGACAAGCATCAGGGTACACAACATTCCTCCTTGTACGTCTATCTTTTATAACAGGGAGTAGTGACTGTACCAAGACTCAGATCCCTCACATGTACCTGTTCATGCTTCCAACTGTCTCACTAGCATTGCGGTTCCATGCCTATACCAGCAAATTTGCATATTTACATTAACTTTTTTCTTATCAACCTCCTTTTGTCATACATTGGAAGACACCTTTTCCCATTGTTGGAGAGTTGAGTGGTGGAACATACAGAATGCATATTACCCACTGGTTTTTGTGATGTCACTATCACCCACATCCACCCACATTTTGTTTTTGGTCTCCATATGTACAAAATACAGTTTTATGGATGGCACCTCAGGTTTAAGATGTTACCGCTGGACTAGAAATGTTCTGTGTGAAACAGTGTGCTGTAGCTCGAAGTTAGATTCTTTCAGTGGAGAGAAGTGGTGCAGTGGCCAGGGCAGCTGACTTCGGAGCACAGGGTTCACGGTTTGATCCCCGTCTCTTGCGGCAGCTCAGCTCAGCACCATGTGACTCTGGGCAATAGCTCACTTAGGGCCATGTAGGTAATTCATATTTACCGACTCTTAAATACCAAATTTTACCGATTCGGTATTTAAGAGTCGGCAAATATGAAGGGGGGAGATGTAGGTAATTCAAAATCGAGAATTACCGAATCGGTAAATTTCGGTAAATACCGAATTGGTATTGCCCATTGATTCCTATGGGCCATGAAGCCCATAGGAATCAATGGGCAATACCGATTCGGTATTTACCGAATCGGTAAATACCGAAACCTGCAAGGGTGCAGGGGGTGTCACTTTGACACCCTCTAGCACCCACAATTCCGGACTTGTGTGCCATGTGGCACACAGACATGCCCTAAGGGCATGTCTGTGTGTCACATTGCACACATGTGCATGCACACCAGGATTCGGTATTTTACCACCCAATTGGATTGGATGGTAAAATACCGAATCTGAAAGGCCTTTGGGACTCAGAAGAGTCCCATCTACATCTGGGTTTTACCGAATCGGTAAAATTACCGATTCGGTATTTTACAGAATCGGTAAATTTACCGATTCGGTAAATTTAACGAATCTGTAAATTTATGCCCCTACATCCCAATCACCAAATACCGGTCGGTAACGGCCGAATTCGTCCGTTACCGACCGGTATTTGGGCTCCTACATCTGGTCCTAAATTTCAATTAGGCTCGTAAGGTGAGTAGTTTGTGCTTTACAAAGATGAATTTACATTTTTTTACATGCTACATATCAAATACATAAAATAATTTAAAGCACAGCCTTGAGGTTACACATATGCTTGAATGTGCATGTGCTGTAATGTAAATTGTAATGTAAATTGATACTTGTATAGCGCACTACTCACCCGCAAGGGTCTCAAGGCGCTTGTACGAATACCGCTGTGGAACCCATCCTGGCTTTCCCTGTGAGGCGTCCACTCCTGGACACCCCCAAGGTGGAGGCCAGGCATCCTTAGCGTTGTGGGGGCCGTTGTGGAGATTAAGCAAGCTATTGCCCAGAGTTGCAGAGTGGGACTCCATGATTGGAAGAGGCACCGAGGCGAGAATGATCAGGTCCGTGGAATTTTTGAGCCCAAGACCCGCCGAGGCAGGGAATTGAACCCTGGTCCCGGGCTAGACCTCTGCATCAGGGTCTGCCGCTCTAACCATTGAGCCACACTTCTCCACCATTGAGCCACACTTCTCCATCAGGCCTCACGCGCACACACACATAGACACGCGCACACACACTCTCTGTTACTCGCAGACATTAGTGTTGTGCAGCAGGTGTGTTTGCCCATCAAGTTGTCTTATGGGCATTGCAACCAATAACCTGAAACTTTTTGCACAAAGATCACTGCAGCAGGCACATAACCTTGTGAAACCCACAAACCGTGGGTGATAGTTTTTCTACAGAAGATTGTTTCCAATAACAAATGTCCAATTTACAGTCTTCTACTGGCTGTTAGCAAGCTCTTCCTGCACAACAGAAAATGAACAGATAAATGTCAAGGGTTTTAAGAATATTGATTCATTTTCAAAAACTCACCATTCTTTCCTTCACCACCTTTTACAACCAAAATCTCTACTCTCCCGAAGTTGGTAATTCGACCGCTCAATCCCTGCTTACTGAACACTCTTTTAGTAAAGTATGGATGAATGGGAAAACTCATACCAACTGAATAACACTGACTAATCTCAGTCATTCCAACTGAATATCACTGATTAATCTCAGAGCCACACCAACTGAATATCACTGATTAATCTCAGAGTCACACCAACTGAATATCACTGACTAATCACAGAGTCACACCAACTGAATATCCCTGATTAATCTCAGTCATACCAACTGAATATCACTACGAATCTCAGTCCTACCAACTGAATATCACTGCCTAATCCCAGAGTCACACCAACTGAATATCACTGACGAAACTCAGAGTCACACCGACTGAATATCACTGACTAATCTCAGAGTCACACCAACTGAATATCACTGACTAATCTCAGAGTCACACCGACTGAATAACACTGACAAAACTCAGAGTCACACTGACTGAATATCACTGACAAATCTCAGAGTCAAACCAACTGAATATCACTGACTAATCCCAAAGTCACACCAACTGAATATCACTGACAAATCACAGAGTCAAACCAACTGAATATCACTGACTAATCTCAGAATCATACCAACTGAATATCACTGACGAATCTGTCATACCAACTGAATATCACTGACTAATCGCAGATTCACACCAACTTAATATCACTGACTAATCTTAGAGTCACACCAACTGAATAACACTGACGAAACTCAGAGTCACACCGACTGAATATCACTGACTAATCTCAGAGTCAAACCAACTGAATATCACTGACTAATCTCAGAGTCCCACCAACTGAAAATCACTGACTAATCACAGAGTCACACCAACTTAATATCACTGACTAATCGCAGAGTCACACCAACTGAATATCACTGACGAATCTGTCATACCAACTGAATATCACTGACTAATCTCAGAGTCACACCGATTGAATATCACTGACTAATCTCAGAGTCCCACCAACTGAATATCACTGACTAATCACAGATTCACACCAACTTAATATCACTGACTAATCTTAGAGTCACACCGAATGAATATCACTGACTAATCTCAGAGTCACACTAACTGAATAACACTGACGAAACTCAGAGTCACACCGACTGAAAATCACTGACTAATCTCGGAGTCAAACCAACTGAATATCACTGAGGAATCTCAGAGTCATTCCAACTGAATATCACTGACTAATATCAGAGTCAAACCAACTGAATATCACTGACTAATCTCAGAGTCCCACCAACTGAACATCACTGACTAATCTCAGAGTCATACCAACTGAATATCACTGATGAATCTCAGTTATACCAATTGAATATCACTGACTAATCTCAGAGTCCCACCAACTGAAAATCACTGACTAATCTCAGAGTCACGCCAACTGAATATCACAGACGAATCTCAGAGTCATACCAACTGAATATCACTGACTAATCTCAGAGCCACACCAACTGAATATCACTGACTAATCTCAGAGCCACACCAACTGAATATCACTGAGCCACACCAACTGAAATTTTCAAAATTAGTGGCCTGCTCTGGTCAGCTCCTGTCTTAAAAGTTTTGGGGTGATTCGACAAGCGGGGGCTGAGAAAAAAGGGGGTCCCAAAACGTGTTTTCCCCATGTAATTTTCCATAGGAAATTTTAGACACAGCTACAACCCGAACTGCTGAACGGAATTACATCAAATTTGGCAAAAAAGTAGCCCTTGGTTCAAAAAGAGCCAGAAATTTGAAAAAGAAAAAGTTTCAATATCTAGGGCAGCGGTGGGTTCGCGAACCCTCCCGAACACGAGGTTCACTGTGATTGACTGCCAACACTCCAAACTAGGGAGTGTTGGCAGCCATCTTGTGACTCTGTAGAACTGAGTCACAAGATAACAGTAAAACAAAGTAAAAAAAACAAGAAAAGGGGGCAGGGTAGAAACACCCTGACCACCTAGGCCTGATCAGGGGGACCCACATGGACCCCCTGGGCCAAAAACGCATTAAAAAAAAATCATCCACATGTGTACTGTGGTCGCGAATCCGGCCAAGGAAATAAAAAAAAATGAAGCGCTAACTCCCGTGATTCGTTGTATTTAAGACCCCGGTTGGTCCAGGTCCCGAGGGCACTAAAAAAATTAGTGGAGGGCCCCAATCCCCCCCAAGCTGCCCCGGGGACACCACCTCCCCAGGGCAAGATTTATGAGTTGCGGGGGGCACGCAACCCCCCACAGCCCCGGGGACCGCCATCTCCCCAAGGCTCAGTTTAATAATATTTTTTTTTATGTGTGGGGATGAAAGGTTTTATTAGGGATGAGGAGATGCATCAGATGATGATGTGGATGATGTCATCAGTGATGTCATTTGAGATGTTTGTTTGTTTTTGTTTTTGTAAAGCGCCTATCACCCAGGGGTCTCTAAGCACTGTACGAATACCGCTGTGGAACCCTTCCTGGCCTGTTCCTGTGAGGTGTCCACTCCTGGGCACCCCCAAGGTGAAGCCAGGCATCCTAGCATTGTTAGGGCCGGTGTGGAGATTAAGCAATCTATTGCCCAGAGTTGCAGAGTGGAACCCATGTTTAGAGTAGGCACCAAGGCGAGAATTATCGGGTCCGAGGACATTGAGCCCAAGACCCTGCCGCGACAGGGATTGAACCCTGGTCCGGACCAGACCTCTGCCTCAGGGTCTGCCGCTCTAATCGATGAGCCACACTTCTCCACTTGGTTCAGATCTCATCAGTGATGTCCCTGAGCATGTCATGAGTGATGTAATATGTGACGTCATCAGCAGTGCATTGCGGGGGCACGAGTTATAGTTAGATCTACTAACTATAATGGCAGAATTTCTATGGTTTTGTACGAGTGAAATCTCCAACTAACTATAACGTCCCTGAAACCTATGTTTTTTTCAGTGAATACTAAATTAAATCCTTCACCAACCCCAGTGGGTACCGTGTACTCCATGAAATAATCTACCCAAGTGGGAACATAAATTCAATGTTTATCCCCATGTGGGTGGAAGTGAGAAGGGAAGAAGCTGTCTTGTTCCCAATAGTATCCCGGCAGTGCGGCCTCCTACGCTCCACACAGTGCCTGCGATTGCGAGCAGCTCAGAACCTCCTTTCAAGCGGCGGGACATCTTCGCGGCCAGACTAGCCGCAAAATGAATTTAAGTTCCCACTTGGGTAGATTATTTTGCGGAGTATGTGGTACCCACTGGGGTTGATGAAGGATTTAATTATGTTTGGGCAACAATTATTATTTCCACTAAACACCGTTGTTTCCGCGTCTTTGTTTGAGCCACTAAGGAAGAGCAAACACATTGTTTGAAATGCGTCTGGTGACTTGGGAATGGTGGTGTGGGGAAAGCTGTTACTATTGCTGCTGGCAGTGGTGTGTGATAACTCCTACGGGTGTGGTGTCTTCATCGGGACACCCATTGTTTTGAATATATATATATATATATATATATATATATATATATATATATAATTTTTATTTTTATTTATTTCACCTCTCAAGCAGTAAAACCACCAGGTGACGAGACTGTGTGCTGACCAAAGAATTTTATTTTCAAACAGCCCTCGGACGCGTTTCGCCTGACCAGCAGGCTTGTTCACCGAAGCTTCAATTCATTGCAGTCGCCATTTTAAACATTGTGCACCACATACAGTCATGTGATCAAAAACTACTGTGGGGAAAACAGTGAAGAAAGACTCGTAGTTTTTACAAGTAAATAACACACGCATTGACTTCTGCTTGTAACTCGGCTGGGATCTCACATGATTACAAAACATTTCAATGGTATCAAAGAGCACGAAATAATAGTGATTTGACTATATAATTTTTTTTTTTTTAGCATTTTTTTTTTATAAATACTAAATATCATGCAAGCGCCACGGACCTATCATCTAGTTATGTGACAGGTCTTAAAGTAACCAGTGGGGAACTATCTCCGCTCCAATACCATTACTTATTACGCGCTTCTTTACGCTGCTGCCGCCCCTGCATGATACTTGATTGCCTCATCTTGCCCCAGTGGGCAAGAGTGTCTTTTTGTGCCAGAGATTTTAGTTATAACCGGCTTGCCAGCCCAATTTATGTAAATGTAAATGTAGTTGAGCTTATATAGCGCACAGCTACCCGCAGTGGGTTTCCCGGCGCTTGCTTAGGGAACCCGTCCTGGTATTCCCCTGTGAGATAACCCCGGCAGGGTATCCACAAGGTGAAAGCCAGGCATCCCGCCGCGAGGGGCCGTTGTGGAGATTAAGCAAGCTGTTGCCCAGAGTCGCAGAGTGTGAACCCGTGAGTCGAGAAGGCACCGGAGCGAGAATTATCGAGTCCGTGGAATTTTTGAGCCCAAGACCCGCCGAGGCGGGGAATTGAACCCTGGTCCAGGGCCGATCTCAGATTCCGGGTCTGCCACCTCTAACCCCTGAGCCACACTTCTCCACATAATTTATCTCATTTCATATTGCCCAAGTGGGCAATTGATTACTGCCCCCAGAAAAAAGTGCCCATGAGTTGTGAAGACATAGTGCTCGGACATGTTGTGCAACATTAAACATAAAATAATTAAAATGAGGTTTCTGCCACTCTCTCTACATTTTCTGCGTTTTCAGTTACATGAATATTACAATCCATTGGTACCTTTTAGGGCCTACAGTTCATCCTACAGGTGTGTGCTAAGATCTTCTTCTAAATTGAGCCCTCCCGGAGTTTCCCATTTTTTGACAAAAATAGTAAGGTCTAGGAAATTTAGTGAGGTGGCACTTATGTTGCTCGTGAACTTCAAATTAAGGCTGTTAATTTGTAGTTTCTTAATGAAGTTCTGGGCACTCTCCTCTGTTCCTTTCCAGATCAGGAATAGGTCATCTATATACCTACTCCAATGGAGGATATTTTCCTCCCACTCCTTCTGGAATTCCAATAGGACCAACTGCTCCTCCCACCAGCCGATATGCAAATTAGCATAGCTGGGGGCGAAGCAGGTGCCCATCGCGGTTCCACAGATCTGTTTGTATAGAATGGTGTCAAAAAGGAAATAGTTGTTATTAAGGCAAACCGATATCATAGCTAATACCATTTGCGTGTGGAGCCAGAGATTAATTGGGCGTTCTTTCAGAAAGTGTTTAATGGCTCGTAGGCCATCTTCATGTCTTATGCTGGTATATAGCGTAGTGACGTCTATAGTTACCAGCAAAAGATCTGCCTTCCATGGTAGGTCATAGATTTTTCGCAAGAAATCTCCAGAGTCTTGGATAAATGAGGGAAGTTGTTTCACCAAGGGACATAGAAATGAGTCAATGAATTTAGATGTGTTTTCTAGCGCCCCTCCCCCCTATCGCACAGATAATGGGGCGTCCTGGCTGGTTAACTGCACTCTTATGTACCTTAGGTATAAAGTAAAACACTGGTGTAGTAGGAGTTACAATTTTTAGAAATTTCAACTCTTCAATGGAGATGAGGCTCTGATGGCACCAATCCTGCAGTTGTCTATTGTATAACTCAAATTGGTGATTCATGGCTGCCTCTGTAGTTTTTATGCAGTTGCAGTGATTATTTAGCTGCTTATATACCTCATTTAAATATTGCCCTCTATCCCAGAGGACGACATTTCCCCCTTTGTCAGCATTCCTAACTATACAGTTATGGTCTGATTTAAGTTTAGTAACCAATGCTGAATACTCTTTTTCTTGCTTGGTGAAATTTTTATGTTGTACACTTGTGCATTTTTCTAAATTTTTTAAGTCATTAACCACCAGTTCATGAAAAATATCAACTGTGTCCCGTAAACTCAAAGGAGTAAACTTCGAGCTTGGTCTGAAGTCTGTCGATACAGTTTTGTTGATATTAACATCCTGCTCCTTTGCAATCATTATTGCTTGGCTGCTAGTGACATGACAGAACGTCTTAAAAAACTTGAACTAACGATAACAGAAAGGAAAGCGCAAACATTTGTGAGGGATAAACGGGACTATGAGCGAGGTCAAATATATACCTTCGCTAACAAATTCGACACTATGCGCAAACAACGCTTGAACCCTAAAACCACGAGATCCGACCCTCAATCTGACCAGAGTAGCCTCCTTAGTTCGGAGGTAGATACAGACCTGGAGGAGGGGCAAAGTAGGCCGAACAAGCAAGCGGTTCCTTCGGTGATAGACGAATTCGCTTTTTTAGAGGAGGAGAGGAGATTCAACCTCAGACCCATGCGGAGAGTCAACTACTGCGGCAAACCAAAAGGAAGAGGCAGAGGAGCAGGAGGCGCAAAAGGAGAAAACAAAGCCAATACTGCGCCAAGCAAGCCCATGAAATAGCTGCCAGCATGGAAGTAGAGGATACGACAATAATGAACTTAGCTAACATCACCCTCACACCAAAAGAAGAAAAAGTCTTAAAACTGGGTCTCTCTTTCTGTCCTCCAGCAGACTTCAATTATGTGGACACACGAATCGACACTTACAAATTTGTAAGGAATCTCAAGCTGAAAAAGTTCTTTGCTTTGAATAAACAGCATAAAAAAACAGTACCAGCTACCATTCATGAAAATCAAAATACCAATGACAATCTATCGGTGGCGGACATGGACCTTCTACTCAACCTATGCAGCAATGATTCTCCAGCCATCAGTCAGCCGGATGAACTCTCACAAAGTGCTAACCATGATGCCGGAGAATTCTGTGAAACCACTAGCAGCCAAGCAATAATGATTGCAAAGGAGCAGGATGTTAATATCAACAAAACTGTATCCACAGACTTCAGACCAAGCTCGAAGTTTACTCCTTTGAGCTTACGGGACACAGTTGATATTTTTCATGAACTGGTGGTTAATGACTTAAAAAATCTAGAAAAATGCACAAGTGTACAACATAAAAATGTCACCAAGCAGGAAAAAGAGTATTCAGCATTGGTTACTAAACTTAAATCAGACCATAACTGTATAGTTAGGAATGCTGACAAAGGGGGAAATGTCGTCCTCTGGGATAGAGGGCAATATTTAAATGAGGCATATAAGCAGCTAAAATACATAAAAACTATAGAGGCAGCCATGAACTACCAATTTGAGTTATACAATAGACAACTGCAGGATTGGTACCATCAGAGCATCATCTCCCTTGAAGAGTTGAAATTTCTAAAAATTGTACCTCCTACTACACCAGTGTTTTACCTTATACCTAAGGTACAGAAGAGTGCAGTTAACCCGCCAGGACGCCCCATTATCTCTGCGATAGGGGGGCGCTAGAAAACACATCTAAATTCATTGACTCGTTTCTATGTCCCTTGGTGAAACAACTTCCCTCATTTATCCAAGACTCTAGTGATTTCTTCAATTAATCTCTGGCTTCACACGCAAATGTTATTAGCTATGATATTGGTTTGCCTTAATAACAACTATATCCTTTTTGACACCATTCTATACAAACAGATCTGTGGAACCGCGATGGGCACCTGCTTCGCCCCCAGCTATGCTAATTTGCATATGGGCTGGTGGGAGGAGCAGGTGGTCCTATCGGAATTCCAGAAGGAGTGGGAGGAAAATATCCTCCATTGGAGTAGGTATATAGATGACCTATTCCTGATCTGGAAAGGAACAGAGGAGAGTGCCCAGAACTTCATTAAGAAACTACAAATTAACAGCCTTAATTTGAAGTTGACGAGCAACATAAGTGCCACCTCACAAAATTTCCTAGACCTTACTATTTTTGTCAAAAATGTGAAACTCCATTCAATCTTATATAGGAAACCCACAGCGGGAAACACGCTGCTTCACGCGGCCAGTTTCCATCCAAGTAATTTAGTTAGGAGCATACCGTATGGTGAAAGTCTAAGAGCCACCCAGAATTGCAGTGACCAAGAGAACCTGGAGAAAGAACTTGTGACCCTCAACACTTGGTTCACTGCGAGAGGGTATACCCAAGAGAACATTAGTGGTTGCATCAAAAAGGCAAAAAAACGTAGCAGAGAGGATATTCTGTTTAACCAAAGCAAACCCCTAGACAAAAAGAAAACCGAGTCCACTCAGGTTAGAATGATCACAGCGTACAATAAAAGGCATAAAGATGTGAGAAAGATCTTAAATCGTCACTGGCATCTGATTGCAAATGACCCTATTCTGCAAGATCTAGTTCAGAAGAGACCAGCCATTACATTTAGGAAAGCTAGGTCATTCAAACAGATGCTTGCTTCAAACATGCTGCCACCTAAACAAAAATCGAAAGGAGGAGGGGCAGATTAGCTAAAAAAGAAACCAGGGTTTATAAAATGTACAAAGTGTAAGGCCTGCAAGTTAGGAGTAAATACTCAAACTTATGCGGTGGGCCTATCTAAAAGAATAAAACAAATTAGGGGCTTCTTTAATTGTAAAACAGACTGTGCCGTCTACGTACTTCAGTGCCCATGTAGTCTGAGGTACGTGGGCAGTACGATACACCCGGTACATATGAGAATCCTGCAGCACATGAGAGCCATCCGCAATGCTGACAAAACGTACCCGGTGGCTCGACACTTCGAAGAAAAACATGGCAAAAACGAAGCAGGGCTCTGCTATTTTGTAATTGACTGTGTGCCTAAAAATGTCAGAGGCGGAGATAGATTAAAGAAACTAAGACGTCTCTAATCCAGGTACATTCTGGAACTTAACTCGAAGGCCCCAGGAGGGCTCAATTTAGAAGAAGATCTTAGCACACACCTGTAGGATGAACTGTAGGTCCTAAAAGGTACCAATGGATTGTAATATTCATGTAACTGAAAACGCAGAAAATGTAGAGAGAGTGGCAGAAACCTCATTTTAATTATTTTATGTTTAATGTTGCACAACATGTCCGAGCACTATGTCTTTACAACTCATGGGCACTTTTTTCTGGGGGCAGTAATCAATTGCCCACTTGGGCAATATGAAATGAGATAAATTGGGCTGGCAAGCCGGTTATAACTAAAATCTCGGGCACACAAAGACACTCTTGCCCACTGGGGCGAGATGAGGCAATCAAGTATCATGCAGGGGCGCCAGCAGCGTAAAAAAGCGCGTAATAAGAAATGGTATTGGAGCGGAGATAGTTCCCCATTGGTTACTTTAAGACCTGTCACATAACTAGATGATAGGTCCGTGGCGCTTGCATGATATTTAGTATTTATAAAAAAAAAATGCTAAAAAAAAAAAAATTATATAGTCAAATCACTATTATTTCGTGCTCTTTGATACCATTGAAATGTTTTGTAATCATGTGAGATCCCAGCCGATTTACAAGCAGAAGTCAATGCGTGTGTTATTTACTTGTAAAAACTACGAGTCTTTCTTCACTGTTTTCCCCACAGTAGTTTTTGATCACATGACTGTATGTGGTGCACAATGTTTAAAATGGTGACTGCAATGAATTGAAGCTTCGGTGAACAAGCCTGCTGGTCAGGCGAAACGCGTCCGAGGGCTGTTTGAAAATAAAATTCTTTGGTCAGCACACAGTCTCGTCACCTGGTGGTTTTACTGCTTGAGAGGTGAAGTGTTGTAAGGACCTGACTTCGGAGGTCCTTTTCTTGATGAGACACCCGCTGTTTTGGTAGGCGGCAGTTCCAATCTGAAGTGAGGAAGATTTGAATATATATATATAAATATATATATATTCACTGAAAAAACCATAGGTTTCACACCAGTTATAGTTAGG
This sequence comes from Lissotriton vulgaris, assembly GCF_964263255.1. Classification (NCBI taxonomy): domain Eukaryota; kingdom Metazoa; phylum Chordata; class Amphibia; order Caudata; family Salamandridae; genus Lissotriton; species Lissotriton vulgaris. The sequence continues at coordinate 38,661,326 of NC_141694.1, read as the reverse complement.
AATTAGCATATAAAAAACCTATTAAATTCACTGAAAAAACCATAGGTTTCACACCAGTTATAGTTAGCTGCAAATTTTACTGACATAAAACCATTGAAATTCCACGTTATAGTTAGTTGGACTCACTATAACTTGCGCGTGTAATGCACTGCTGATGACGTCACATATTACATCACTCATGACATGGTCAGTGACATCACTCATGACATCACTGATGACACCATACAGTGAATGTGTATCTTTCTGAAAAATAAATATTTTTTATATATGTATATGTAAAGGTCGATGGAAGAATAAATGTTTAAATAAATGTTTTAATGAATGTTTTTTTTTTGTCCTCATATTCGCCATTGGTGACCATATAGTAACAGACAAATAGAGGAGATGACAGGAACACTGACCCAGATATACTGGGGGGGGGGGGTAATAGCGATTTCTATCGGGGTACCCCACAGTGCATAGCGTCAACCTCTTATTCGTCACATGGTACCATCTAGGCTAACATGCTGCTATATAATACCCAGTTCGTAGCCGAAATCACCCATATAGGGTATGATTAGCCAAAGGAGACCCTTCCAAGCAGCGTAATCATAGGACATGGGGGAAAAAAAAACATGCTATTATATTACATGATTACCAATTCAGTAGTAGCCAGAATCTTCTCTTATTTGTGTTCCCAGCTCTGATCATATCTTTAAAACAATATCATTAAAATTGTAAAGCAACTGCTTAAATCCTCCATTCCAACCACCAACCAGGAGTGCACAGAAGCTAGGTGTGACTTGCTTGCAGAGTACTTTGACACCAAAGTACAACGAATACTTGACTCCCTCCCACAGGCTGTCCCCATTGCAGGCGATGAAGCCCTCTCTGCCCCGTTTAATACACCCCGGCTGGATAGCCTTAGAACCATCTCTATGGATGATTTCCGTAACACGCTCTCTGCGGTGAAGAGTGGTTCTCCATCTGACCCTACACCCATGTACATCCTTAAACAAGTAGCAGATACCATCACCCCCCTTGCAACGGATTTATTAAATGCCTCTTTCACTAAAGGGGTGGTTCCACCCAGTTGGAAGCAAGCAAGAATCAAGACACTCCTAAAAAAACCGCGCCTAGACACGGCGGACTTGGCCAACTTTCGCCCTATCTCGCTGCTACCCGGTCTGGGGAAAATCGCTGAAAAAATTGTAAATCACCAGCGCTCTGGATTTTTAGAAAGCAATGACCTGTTAAGTGGCTCGCAAACGGGCTTCCGCCCAGGTCAGGGCACTGACACAGCCTCATAGTGGTAACTGAGGAAGCAAGATGCATCTTGGATTCAGGGGGATCAGGAGTTCTGATCCTCCTGGATCTAAGCGCTGCATTTGATACGGTGGAACACAAAATACTAGTCCACCGTCTTGCAAGACTCGGGATTACGGGAATTGCCCTGAAATGGTTGGAATCCTTTCTGGATAAACGAGCATTTAAGATCTGGGAAAATGGCATCATGTCCAAATCTACTCCCCTCCAGTGTGGAGCCCCCCAGGGCTCATCCCTGAGCCCTACCTTATTTAATGTATATATGGCCCCACTGGAGGAGGTAGTAGCCCCGTTCTGGATTAAATGCGTCACTTACGCAGATGACACCCAACTAGTCGTCTCGCTGACGCAAAAAACGGGATGCTCAGACAACCTCTCGGCCTGCCTCTCGGAAATCTTCTCCTGGATGACTAACTCCAAGCTCAAATTGAACGGAGCAAAAACCGAGATTTTAATTCTGGGTCACCAATTCTCCTCCCTACCCAATACATCTTGGCCCCCCTGTATGGGTGAGGTGCCCCCACCAAAAGACAAAATTAAAAGCCTGGGGGTATGGTTCGAGCCTGAATTAACCTTCAGGTCACATGCCCAGAAAGTGGCAGGCACATGTTTTGGCTTGCTCCGAACTGTGCGGAAAGTCCTCCCACTGCTACCCTTCCAATCTAGAAAATTACTAATTCAGGGACTGATCTTGTCCAGACTGGACTATAGTAATGCACTGCTCCTGGCAGCCCCGGAAGCCACTATTAACACCCTACAACGAGTACAAAACGCTACTGCCAGGATGCTCATGGGCGCCCCAAGAAGAGCCTCTGCAAAACCATTGCTGAAAGCCCTGCATTGGCTCCCAGTTTGTGAGCGCATTTCCTTTAAATCATCATGTATGGTCCATAAAGCGCTCCAAGGCAGAGGACCTCAGGCACTAAGAAGCCTGATACGCCCGCAGAGACCTCCACGTGCCCTTCGATCAGATCTTGAAAATTTGGTCATTGTCCCCAGAGTTAGAAAAGCTCGCTCGGGAAGCCGCCGCTTCTCTGTAAATGCAGCAAAGACCTGGAATGCTCTCCCGAGACACATTCGCACTGAACCATCCCGTGTCAAATTTCGTAAATGTCTTAAATTTTTTCTTTTTCCCAAAGACCCTTAAAAACTCCTGCCCCCCTTAGAGCTTTTTTATTTTTGTCAGGTAGCGCTGGGACGCTTACGGGCAGCCATGCGCTTTATAAATCCAATTTCATTTCATTCATTTCATTCATCTAATTTTGAAGTCTGCAGCATAGAAGCACGCAAATCTGTTAGAAGTGGTGGTGTCTTATCTTTCCATCGTTTACATATTTCTCTTCTGGTCAACAAACAGGCATAGAAAACCAATTTTTTACCCATGCCGCTAAGCTCTGGGAAAATACCAAAAAAGACTAACATTCGGCAGGGACTAACTTGAGACCCTACAGCTAAGGAGAGGGAAACACAGATCTCATTCCAATATGATGTTAGGGATGGACACTCGAGAAACATATGTACATCTGATGCGGCTACCAAACCACATCTGGGGCAAGCAACCAGAGCGTTATTTAGAAATTTTGATAACCGTAGTGGAGAATAATATGCCCTGTGTAATGTGAACAGGTGGTTGCGACGAAGCCATGAAGGTTTCACAATGTCCCCCAGAATTTTAAACGATTCTAGCCACAAGATCTCCATATCAGTATTAGTGATATATGTGTCCCAGAGCGAGTGGGGGAGCAAAAATTCACCATCAGACTCGTCTATCATAAGATTATACCAAAATGTGATCTCTTTCTTAAAGGGTAATTTATCTATCAGATAGGATACCAGCTCACTCTCAGCACCTATTTTAAATCTGCCCCTACCCTGATTTTGAACGTGTGCCCAGCTCTGAATTTGGAGGTATTTAAATCTTGAAAAACGCGTACCTATTATTGAACTCAAAGCCTCCATTGAAAGTAACGTGCCATCGACAAACAGGTCCCCCCAGGATGCAAGACCCGCCTCTCTAACAGGTAGAGCTAGACTATCCAAGAGCCAAGAGGGAGAGCCCGGAGAATCCCAAAGTGGAGCCCTACTGTTGTAGTAGTCAAGTCTGAGTGCACATCTAAAATTACTCCATGTTCTAGCTAGATCCCTCAGTACCTTAAGCTTGACTTTTTTGAAATATTTGGGATCACCAAACTTTAACAAAAAATTTGCAGGCCTAACTTTTTCCCCTTTAAGAAGAGCTGAAAATAGTCTCCCACACCCAGTGCAACTAGGGGTCTTTAAAAGCATCCTGACGTGGGAGAGTTGAAAGGCCCATCCATAATACTGCAGGTCTGGTGCCGCAAGGCCCCCTTTTTCTCTGCGACGTCTTATCTTCTTCCAGGCCAATCTGGGTGTATGACAGTTCCATATAAATGTGTTTATTTCAGCCTGGAATTTTGCAATCATGGATGGATCAAAGAAAAGAGGGATAGTGCTAAACAAAAACTTAATCTTAGGTAAAATAGTCATTTTAACCAGGTTAGACCTGCCTAACAGGGAGATAGGGAGAGCTGACCATGTTTTCATCAACCTACGACACTCCTTAGCTACAGTGGCAAAATTTAAGGGGACGATCTTATTAATATCCGCATAGATATTTAAACCCAGATACCTCAGAATAGAACTAGGCTGTGCCCCTGCCACCGGCACAGGATGATTCCAAACCATGATATCGGTTTTAGAAGCGTTGACTTCATAGCCGGATACTGCCCCAAACTCTTCTGCAATGGCTATCGCTGTTGGAAACGCCGAACTCAACTCGGATGAGAAAATGAGAACATCATCCGCATATAATGCGACTTTCCGCTCCCACCCTTCAAAAATAAAAGGTTTTATATTAGGGTTATCACGAATTAATTGGGCAAAAGGTTCTATATATAAATCAAACAAAAGAGGGGAAAGGGGACACCCTTGACGGGTTCCGCGCGTAATATTAAATGGCTCTGTTAGTTCCCCGTTAACCAATAGTGAGGCGGTAGGGTTTTTATATAAAAGTTTTCCAGCTCGCCTAAAATTATCCCCTAGGTTAAACTTTCCCAAGACCCCCAATAGGTACACCCAATTTACCCTATCGAAGGCCTTGGTGGCATCAAGCGTGAGAACTGCGAGAGGAAGAGATGTGGACGTAGCCATGTCTAAAAAAATTGATTGGTTAACTGGCTTATTAAGTGTATCTTAGTGAATACATATATTAGCGAGTAATGTTAAAATATTTAAATTTATGTATCAGTGTTTCACTTTGTGTATAAATGGCTACATGGGTTGGTGAGTAGCTACATGTATGTGTATATGGGTTATTAGATGTTTTTTTAGTATCAGTATGAATTTGCAGCTAACTATAACTGGTGTGAAACCTATGGTTTTTTCAGTGAATTTAATAGGTTTTTTATATGCCAATTCCTAACTATAACTGGTGTGAAACCTATGGTTTTTTCAGTGACTTTCATAGGTTTTTTAAATGCTAATTCCTACCTATATATAAGGCCCCAAACCTATGTTTTTTTCTTTGCAGTTCAAAATTTGGTTAATAGTAAATGTCTATAGCTATGAAATGTAATATTTTTGAAAATGAATGAATTCTATATTTTATTTGTATTTTAAACAAATTTTTTTTTCTTGACCCTGGAGCGCTCCCGGGGCGCGCCCCGGTGAGCGCCCCCGAGAGCGTAGTCGTTTGAAGCGCCCCGGTGCGCGAACCGGGAAGCGTCCCGTTAGCGCCAATGTCGCGAACGAAAACATGATCGTGACGTATCGCGTAGCCGCGTCCACGTGATACACACGGCGTAAGCGCACCCGGAAGCGCTTATCAGTATGAGTGTCTGTATGGTTTGGTGGGGGTATTACTTTGCACATAGATGCATCAATGACTGACTCACTGTTTGTATGTGTTTTGAAGACAGCATATGTGCAGGACTATATGGGTGGATGAGTGTGTATATTTGTGTGTTAGTGAGTGAATGACTGTCTCACTAGTGTCTTTATCAGTAACGACATATGTTTTAATCTAGTATATGTGAGTATTGATGTTTATAAGTGAGTATGGGAGAAGTGTGGCTCACTGGTTAGAGGAGGCATACCCTGAAGCAGAGGTCAGACCCGGGACCAGGGTTCGATTCCCGACGTGGCAGGGTCTTGAGCCCAATTGTCCACGGACTCGATAATTCTCGCTTCGGTGCCCACTCTAATCACGGGTTCACACTCTGCAACTCTGGGCATTAGCTTGCTTAATCTCCACAACGCCACGCCCCCCCCCCCCCCTCGGCGGGATGCCTGGCTTTCACCTTGGGGATGCCCAGTACGGGTTATCTCACAGGGAAAAGCCAGGACGTGTTCCCAAGGCAAGCGCCGAGATGCCCTAGGGTAAGTCAAGCGCTATATAAGAACACACATACATACATACATGTGAGATTGTAAGAGTTCCGGTTTAAATAAGTATGTGTTTCTATAAGTGATTGTTTAAGAGAGTAAGTATAAGTACGTTTCCTAAGAAGTAAGGTGGTAGTGTGTGTATAGTTGTATATGCAAATAAATGGATGTTCAATAGTTTATTTGCATGTGTGAGTATGTGTGTGAGTAACTTTTGGATGACTGTCGGTGTGTAACAGGATGTATTGGTGTATCACTACATTTGATGAGTGAGTATATGTATGAGTGACTATATAGAACTGTTGGTGAATGAGTGGATGTGTATATAGATGGTGGTATTACTCAATTGGTTGTTGTAACTGGTATGGATATCTCAATTTTTTTGAAAATGTTAATTTCTATTTTTGAATATGTGTTTCAAGGGTTACATTACACTGAAAGGAGGTCTGTCACTCTGTCACAAAGATGGTGTCATCAGTGATGTCATGAGTGATGTCACTGACCATGTCATGAGTGATGTAATATGTGACGTCATCAGCAGTGCATTACACGCGCAAGTTATAGTGAGTCCAACTACCTATAACGTGGAATTTCAATGGTTTTATGTCAGTAAAATTTGCAGCTAACTATAACTGGTGTGAAACCTATGGTTTTTTCAGTGAATTAAATAGGTTTTTTATATGCCAATTCCTAACTATAACTGGTGTGAAACCTATGGTTTTTTCAGTGACTTTCATAGGTTTTTTAAATGCTAATTCCTACCTATATATAAGTCCCCAATCCTATGTTTTTTTCTTTGCAGTTCAAAATTTGGTTAATAGCAAATGTCTATAGCTATGAAATGTAATATTTTTGAAAATGAATGAATTCTATATTTTATTTGTATTTTAAACAATTTTTTTTTTTTTACCCTGGAGCGCTCCCGGTGAGCGCCCCGGTGAGCGCCCCGGAGAGCGTAGTCATTTGAAGCGCCCCGGTGCGCGAACCGGGAAGCGTCCCGTTAGCGCCAATGTCCCGAACGAAAACATGATCGTGACGTATCGCGTAGCCGCGTCCGCGTGATACACACGGCGTAAGCGCACCCGGAAGCGCTCGAGCGAATACGATCGCGCAACGTAAACTTCCGACGCGCTTACGCGACGCGACCCGCGGCGCGCCCCCAGGCGGGCCCGTGGGCGCGTCGAGTAAGCGCGTCGGTCATGTGACCTGAAAATAACACTTTTAATTGGTGCAGAACAGTTTTACTTTCATAATGATAAAATCCCTGGTCTTGTGACCTGAAAATAACACTTCTCATTGGTTCAGGCCTTTTTTTTTCCAAATGATGAAAGACCCCACCTTTTTTCCTTATTCTGACTTTGTCCTTTGACTGAGGAAGACCTGTTTCAGTAATAGAGAGAGAACTATTTTGTAATTTCTAATGGCTACTGTAGCTGCAACAGCTGGAGCATCTGCACCACCACCACCACCACCACAACCACCAAGAGGACCACCACAACAGTACATTGGTGGTCAACAAGAGGAGGAGGAGGAAGAGGAAGAGGAGGATGGGAGAAGATGGCTGCCTGAACAAAATACCCCATACAAGCCAAAGTCAGACATTGTATGGGAGTTTTTTTCACTCCCAGAGGGCAAGAAAAAAGTGAATGCGGCCAAGGTAACTTGCCTAATCTGTAAGGAACAACTCTCAAGGGGCAACCCAAACAAAAAGTATTCCTTTGGTAACAATACCATGATTCGACATATGATCCGTAAGCACCCTAACAACTATTCTCGTGCAGAGCTCAGGGAACTGGCCAGTAACCTCCCCCAGTCTTCAAGGACCACCTCCCAAAGAAACGAACCCACCAGGACCAGAAACATCAGAGATGATGCCTTGTATTCCGCAACGATTTGCTGATTTTAAAATCACTTGTACTGAATGTGGCAAGCTTATCGCCTATGGTGAAAAGAGCGTAAAGCTCATCGTCCTTGCAGGTGACAATCACAAGTGCCCCAAAAAGAAGTAATTGTTTCCGTTTTTTTGTTTTTTGCTCCAGTTGAGCCAGTTTCAATTCCCTTTTTTTTGTTTCTCCCCCTAAAAAAATACAAAAGAAATATAAAACTGTTTTGAAAAGCCAAAAAAAGTACAAAATGTTCAAAAAACATTAAAAAAATATAAAACAACAAAAAGAAGAAAAAAACAGTTCTTTTTAGAACTACCTCCAATTTATAAAAAAAGGCTTCATTTTTAAAAAACTCTGTCATTCTTTTTTCCTCATGGTACGCTCCCCAGTCCGCTCCCCGGTGCGCGTACCGGGCGCTCCCCCCGCGCAAAACGGAAAAAAATGTTGTTTGCCCCGCGGGGCCCTTTTATAGCCCCCACATCAAACCTAGGGGGTCTACCCTGCCCCCTTATGGTCATTTCCCCCTTTGTTTTGGCCACCTCTTGTGTCTCGATCCTACCGAGACACAAGATGGCGGCCGCTCCGGACTGTTTCGAATGTTTACAGACACCCGAGAGCCAATCAGCTTTCCGTGCGCACCTCGCGTGTCGCGCCCGGACCACTCCCCGGTGCGCGTACCGGGGCGTTGCCATAAATATATATATATTTTTTAACCTAACTTACTCAAAATCCACTGGAGCACATATCTTGAGACATAGCAAAGGCACATCGGGCTACCAGTCTCTACAATTTTGCCAAGTTTGGTGGAAATCCATTCAGCCGTTCGGGCTAAAAGTGAAGTCGACCGCCCTAGTGAAATTAACATGGGGAAAACACGTTTTTGGACCCCCCTTTTATCTCGGCCCCCGCTTGACGAATCCCCCCCCAAACTTTCAGGGAAGGAGCGGAGCAGAGCGAGCCATTTTCTTGGAGAAATTCGCGAAGATTCATCCACCGGCGCCAAAGTTATTCCCAATAGAATGTTGCGGATTTCCTATGGAAAGTAGATCCTAACTATAACCACCTACTGGCGACCGCCAGTAGGTAATACATATATATATATATATATATATATATATATATATATATATATATATATATATATTCACTGAAAAAACCATAGGTTATAGAGACCATATATAGTTAGGAATTAGCATTTACAAAACCTTGAAAATTCACTGAAAAAACCATAGGTTATAGATCATATATAGTTAGGGATTAGCATTTACAAAACCTTATTTTACTCGCATAAAACCATTGAAATTCGCATATATAGTTAGTTGCGCTAACTATATATCGCGCACCCGCAATCCACTGCTGATGATGTCACATATTACATCATTCATGACATGATCAGTGACATCACTGATGACATCACTGATGACATCTCTAATGACATCACTGATGACAACATCCAGTGACTGTATGTTTCTGTAAAGTCAAAATATATCTTACATATTGAAGAATGAGTGGATGTATAAGTGTCTGGATGAAGGATTTAGTAGGTGCATGACTGACTGTATGAGAGAGTGATTAAATGTGTCTCACTGAGTGCATGGGTTAGTGACTAAACTGTCTTAATGTGTGCATCATTATGTCTGTTGTTCTGTAAACTTCTGCATGTGTTGATCAGTAGCTATATGAGTAACTATATGGGTTATTGATTGGTTGTCCAAGTATTTGTATGGGAGAGTGAGTGTGTGTGTGTGTTTGGGGTGGCTGGGAGGTGTGTGACTCTGTGCATACATGTGTAAGCAGTTGATTCACTAGATCTATGGGTTCAAAAGTGCATGTGGAAACAGCTGTATGGGCGGTTGACTGTGTGCATGAGTGTATTGGTGAGTGAATGGATATCTCAGTGCTACATGTCAAAGTAAGTACATATGTAAAACACAGTACATGTGAGAGTTGACATATATAAATTACTGTGCATAAGAGCCAGTGAATGTGTGAGTGGCTGCATGGATCATTGAAAACTTGTATCAGTGATTGTATAAGAGAGTAAATATGTGTTAGAATATGTTTGAATAAGTAAGGTGGGTATAACTGTATAGTTGAGCAAATGGAGGTGTGATTGATTCTTTGCATGACTGACTAGGTGTGTGAGTAATTCCATGGATGAGTGACAGTCTGTGAGTGTCTGTTTACTCTGAGTGTATCTAAGGTTATATTAGAGTCTGAAGAGGTTAATCGTATTATCACATGAATGATGTCATCATTGATGTGATCAGTAATGTCAAATGAGATGTCATCAGTGATGTTATCAGTGATATCATTTGAGATGTCATCAGTGATGTCATCAGTGATGTCATTTGAGATGTCATCAGTGATGTCATCAGTGATGTCATTAGAGATGTCATCAGTGATGTCATCAGTGATGTCACTGACCATGTCATGAATGATGTAATATGTGACATCATCAGCAGTGGATTGCGGGTGCGCGATATATAGTTAGCGCAACTAACTATATATGCCAATTTCAATGGTTTTATGCGAGTAAAATAAGGTTTTGTAAATGCTAATCCCTAACTATATATGATCTATAACCTAACTATATATGATCTATAACCTATGGTTTTTTCAGTGAATTTTCAAGGTTTTGTAAATGCTAATTCCTAACTATATATGGTCTATAACCTATGGTTTTTTCAGTGAATTTCAATGGTTTTTTAATAGCAAATATCAAATGCTGTCAAATGTCAAGTACATGATAAGTAAAAACATTTTCGTGTTTATGCACGCTGATGTGCTTTGAACGCTGCCCCCCCTTCCCCCCCCTCTTTTCTCTTAGCAGTACTCTCTCTTTGCAGATAGTGAAGGGTAGTTAACGCAGGCCTTTGCCCCCGTTGTAATCCGTCGTGCCTGCTTCTCTCTCTATTTGATTGATTGCTATCCAAGCATTTACTGTTTTAGAATTTGTTCTCTTTGGTTCATTCTGTATTTACAAACAAGCACAGAGTCGCAATACTCTGTTTAGTCTTTGCAGATAGTGAAAAATCGTTACAAAAACAAAAGGAATCAAGCAAAATCAGTAGGCCACTAATGGGATCTCTTTTTGACCTCGCTAAAATAGAAACATCATGAACAACCCCTCATGAGAAATACGAAACTAGTAAGATGAACTTGGCTCCACACCATGATGGCTGCAAGACAGCTCGACTCTGCCGCCCAACCCACCCCACCCAAAATAACGACAAACCCTATGCAAATATTATAAATATATACAACACACCAGCAAAGTAACAGGGTAAAACATTTTATTAAATAACTATTTACATAACTATTTTATACTTTTTGTTGCCCGATCCGGCTAGCTCAATCGATCGAGCATGAAACTCATGCACTCTGATAGCAAGCGTTGCTGCTGATGCTATGCAGACCAAAACTGGTTTTCAGTTTGTACATTCTTCTAGATTTTTCCATCCAAGGCTGGTTGAGTTTGTAGAACGATGGCTTCAGATTTTCAACATACGGTGTGGTGGCGCGGACTGGGAGGGGGCGCTTGGCTCCTGCCCCCTCCCCAAGTAAGATTTTCATACGTGAGTGTACGTTCATGGTTTTGGTCCCTGAGTTGCTTCGATGTCACTGCCATGCTCAAATGGCATAAGTCCTGGATGTTGGGTGCCATAGTTCAGAGTTCTGAGCAGCGCTTGTAACACTGTCTGAAGCTTATTTGCACCTAATTCAGCTTCACTATTCTCAAAGTAAGTGAGGGCCGTTTGTGGACCTGACTGCATTGTTAAACAATGTGATGCGGTGCCTCTCTGAACCGCTTGACGGAGGCCCCCGAGGGGCGGTGAGATGGCACTTAGCTCCTGCCCCCTCCCCAAGTCGTGTTGCCCTGGTGTGGCCTGAGATCGCCCCGACATAGGCGGCCGGCTCCCGATGTCCGGCGGACCTTTTTGCCTTTTGATGACTCTTCCATTCTGGACCTTGTCCCACAATCCGTTTGACCTGAAGACACGCTGTAGTGGGGCGCCCCTTTACCGTTTCAGTTGCCATTCCGCCCGCTTTTGCTACACTGTGCCTCTTCCGCCATTCAGCTGTTTACCGCCCGCTCTTGCGACTACAGCGTCTCGCTCACCATGTAGTTGAGTTGCTCCCGCTCTTGCGATGCAACGATAGGCGGCTGCCACAGGACTCTCAAAATGGCGGCCGGCTCTTCAGATTTGGGCGTGGTCCACTAAAATGGCCCTGGGACACCTTGGAGCTCGGACGCTTGCCTGATAGGGCTTGGGTCCCATTCTCGAAAGCGTCCCCTCAGCCTTGAAGATTCTACAAAAGTCTTGGGGGCCCCCGACTCCCGCAGGCTTCTGGTGGGGAGCGGCTGCCATGATTGCTCGTGGAATGGCCACGACTGAGCTACGAGATGGTGGTGCTCTCATGCTGACGCCAGCTTCAGTCTGAAACATCCAGAAACACTGTAGACTACCAATTCGATCAGTTCCGGTAGCGCCCCAACATGACCCGGTAGAGAAGAACTTGCCCTCCCCTCTTTGACTGATGGTTCTTGTTGCCTGTCCCTTCTGTTGTCATTTAACAGAACTTTTTAGACTGCTGAAAGGGGTTGTGTTCCGAACGCTGGTTGGTGGAGACATTTTGACTATATTCTGGACCTACGTTGTCGCGTAATGCGTTATATGACACGCCGCATTAGCGCACCCGGAAGTGCTCCGGTGCGCGAAGCGCAGCTTCCCGGAAGCGATCCGGGGCGCGGCGCGTAGCGCGTAACGTAAGCATAACAGGTCATGTGACTTGTTAATAAAACTTTTCATTGGTTCATTTTATTTTTGTTATTTTAATGATGAAAAGCTTGGTCATATGACCTAAAAATTACGCTTTTTATTAGTTTCGAACATTATTTTTTCTTAAACATATATGTTATAATGTTCCAGGCTAATGTACTTTCCCGGAAAATTTACAACTGTCCTGCAAGTAAAATATATTCCTTTTTCGAGAAAAAGGGCGTTTCTTCGTCCCATGACGGAGCCGTTGAGTAAAAGAGGCTCGGCCTGCTGTCTTAGTCGCCGATACGCCTGATTATCAGATTCTTATCGATCACTTTATGTTGCAGGAGTGGAAAACACAACTGCCCTTGACCATTTATCTTTACTGCGTTCCTGCGTATTATACCTTTTATCCGTCATGTAATTGGACTGCTTTATTTCACTTGCCTTTTACTGATTCGAAAACAGTGACTAAAATTAAAAACTTTACCAATGTAAATACTACTACCATGTTTTGTTTTAAAAACCTTTATTGTGAAAATGTCAGTATACAAATACGGGCCTATAACCACGTGGGCCAGCCACGGAGCAAACTGAAATCGTATATGATGAGGAGACATTTACATTGTAGAGGAACGTAACGAGCGGGCCATTAGGTTGCAAGAACTAAGGTGTCTAACAGTTGCGGAATCGGTGGACGTACATTTTGTAATTAAAATACGACAGGGCCACTTTCAATAAAATTATCTAGATATACATTTGCGGGCAAGTACCATGGGTGACGTTAATTCGAACTTTCAATAGTACACTAATCAATAACACATCAGAACTTAATATCAATAGGGATGTCGAAATATTCAATCAATTCTCGTCCCCGCCCGCCATGAGCATCAAAACTGCATTCATATCTCGTGATATCAAGGTTGTTCAACCAGTACACAACAAGGAGTTACGAGTCCCATTTATACCGGCGCCATTTTGGGCGAGGCCCGGCAGGTCCAGGATATAGTCAAAATGTCTCCACCAACCATCGGCCAGACCAGAACCCCTTTCGGCCCTTTATGCTACAAGATGGTGTCTTCCATTCAGAAAATATTGTTGGCAGCATTTTGAAAGGAAAGATAAACAGCCGTTCTCCTAGTGAGTCTCACATTGTTACATTTAGGAAGAATGTTGAAGAGTAGTATGTTGAAAATCTGAAGCCATTGTTCTACAAACTCTCAACCAGCCTTGGATGGAAAAAAAAATCCTGAAGAATGTACAAACTGAAAACCAATTTTTGTCTGTATAGCATCAACAGCAACGCTTGACTCAGCTTTGTGTGAAGCCGCCATTTTGATTCAATCAATAACGTCCCCCTGCACACATTCAGGGACCTGGTTGTGTCTTCAGGTCAAACGGATTGTGGGACAAGATGCAGAAAGGAAAAGGAAAAAGGTTCCGCCGGACCCCGGGAGCCGGCCGCCTATGTCATGGGCGATCTTTGGCCACACCAGTGCGATAGTGAAGCTGCAGCAGGTGCAAATAAGCTTCAGACAGTGTTACAAGCACTGCTCAGAACTCTCAACTATGACACCACCTCGGTGCCATCCGGATCTTGGCGCCTTGTGCTGGTTCCGGCCTATTCACACATCGGTCCGCTACTGACACCACCTCACAGGCCAACGGGGCACCCCACGCCGACTTTCGGCGCAGCATTGTAGGATGGCCACACCAGAGCAGCAACTTGCTAAACACCACCTCGGTGCCATCCAGATCTCGGCGCGTTGTGCTGCCTTCGGCCTACTGTAGCCGCAAGTGCGGACGCAACTCAACTGGATAGCGAGTGAAACACCAAGGGGCGCCCCACTGCAGCCGAGGAGCCTCCATCTTGGGGGCGACGCACAGCATCACCAATGCAGTCAGATCCTCAAACAGCCCCCACTGACTGACGCGACCTCCCAGGCCAACGGGGCGCCCCACGCCGACTTTCGGCGCAGCATTGTAGGATGGCCACACCAGTGCAGCAACTTGCTGGACACCACCTCGGTGCCATCCGGATCTCGGCGCGTTCGAGTCACTGTACCGCAAGAGTGACCGCAACTCAGCTGGACACGCCGTCTTTCGGCGCAGCATTGTAGGATGGCCACACCAGTGCGGCAACTTGCTGGACACCACCTCGGTGCCATCCAGATCTCGGCACGCTGTGCTGCCTTCGGCCTACTGTAGCCGCAAGTGCGGACGCAACTCAGTTGGACGGCGAGTGAAACGCTAAGGGGCGCCCCACTGCAGCCGAGGAGCCTCCATCTTGGGTGAGACGCACAGCCCCCACTGACTGACGCGACCTCACAGGCCAACGGGGCGCCCCACGCCGACTTTCGGCGCAGCATTGTAGGATAGCCATACCAGTGCAGCAACTTGCTGGACACCACCTCGGTGCCATCCGGATCTCGGCGCGTTGTGCTGCCTTCGGCCTATTCGCACATCGGTCCGCTACTGACGCCGCCTCACGTGCCAACGGATTTTCTACGCTTTTTATACCTTTTTATAACAGGTCATGTGACTTGTTTATAAAACTTTTCATTGGTTCATTTTACTTTTGGTTTCCTAATGATGGAAGGCTTGGTCATATGACCTAAAAATAACACTTTTCATTGGTTTAGAACATTTTTTTTTCCCAAACGATGAAAGCCCCACCTTGTTTCTGGATGTTTCAGACTGAAGCTGGCGTCAGCATGAAAGCACCAACATCTCGTGGCTCCGTCGTGGTATTCCGCGAGCAATCATGGCAGCCGCTCCCCACCGGAAGCCTGCAGGAGTCGAGGGCCCCCAAGACTTTTGTAGAATCTTCACGGATGACGGGACGCTTTCGAGAATGGGGTCCAAGACCTAGCAGACAAGCGTCCGAGTTCCAAGGTGTCCCAGGGCCATTTTAGTGGACCAGGCCCAAAAAGGAAAGAGCATACCGCCATTTTGAGAGTCCTGTGGCAGCCGCCTATCGCTGCACCGCAAGAGTGGGCGCAACTCAACTACATGGTGAGCGAGATGCTGTATCCGCAAGAGCGGGCGATAACCAGCTGAATGGAGGATGAGGCACAGTGTAGCAAAAGCGAGCAGAATGGCAACTGAAACGGTAAAGGGGCGCCCCAGTACAGCCGATGAGCCTCCACCTGGGGAGGCCCGTTCACGCCGCCTCCCCCCCCCGGGGCGCCCCACGGCGTTTTTCCGAGCAGCATTGTAGGATGCCAAAACCAGTGCGGCAACTTACTGGACATCACCTGGTTGCCATCCACATCTCAACGCGTTCTGCTGCCTTGGGACTATTCGCACAACAGACCGCTACTGACGAGGCCTCCCCCCGCACCACCCGGGATGCCCCACGCCGTTTTTCGGAGCTGCATTGTAGGATACCAAAAACCAGTGCGGCACCCAGGTAACATCACCTGGGTGCCGTCCAGAACTCAGCACGTTGCGCTGCCTTGGGACTATTCGCACAAAACACAGCTACTGACCATTGTTGCTTCTTTTTTAAAAAAATGTTTAAATGTATTTACTGTTTTTGTTGCGTTGTACATATTTATAAGTTATTAAAATGTTATAATCCTACTACTTTGTTGGAGTGCTATATATTTTTAATGTGACACATAATTGTGAAGACTTTGATGTACAAAAAGGCATCCCTGGAATCTTCTGCTTCAGGTTCGGACCCACACACCCTCACAGTGAGAATCCCCTCCCCAAGCACAATACAGGATGGTTATCAGATAGTAGGAACGCGTGTGGTGTGACGGATCTCATGGGGTGGGGGCCTTCATCTACTGTAACTCCTTTGAAGAGGGATGATTCTCATACATGCCAACATTTCAGAAGAGCAAAGTGGGAGATTTTTTTTTAAAAAATCGGGAGAATGGGGCCTTGAATCGGGTTATTGTCATGTGTGGGCTTTGGAAGTGTGCTGCTGCAGGATCGGACATTTCAAACTCAAATGCACGTTCTTTTTCTTACCTTTCCGAAGCATGGAGCGCAATAGCAGGCAGAGAAAGGGTGATGCAAGTGTTGAACACTGCCTGGCCTGGAAAGTTGCTGGCAGTGCCCCCCCCAGCCCCCCCCAACCCCCGCCCGCTCCTGAAACAGGGCACACACACCGCCGCCCCGAGTACTTCACACATCTTTAAAAGACCATGCGCTTGTTAATGAGGCTTAAATGGTTTATCACCCCTTCTAGAGCCCCTGCATCGGCCCTCTGACGTTTCCTGGAAGAATTAGCACGTAACACAATACCAAGCCCTGTCAGCTGAAACCCCCGAGGAATCGGGTTTTTGCTTGCAGGAATCGGGAGGCGGGAGACTAGCACTGAAATCGGTAGTCTCAGGCCTGAATCGGGAGGGTTGGCATGTCTGGATTCTCTACAGCTGGGGCCATAAACTACTTCCGCAGGGCTAGGTGATAGCCTGGGACCGGCCTGGACAATCGGACACAGAGGAAGAGGAGTGTCAGAGGGTGCGGTAGTGAATAGGGTGAAAGGGAGGTGTCGGGCGGGCACGGGGTGTGATTCTCAGGGAAGAGCAGCGCAGATGGGGGGAGGTTTATGGCCCATGCATGAGAGAGAGAGCGGGGGTGACCAGTGCGTGGGGGAGATGCTTGCGAGGGTGGGGAGCCGTGCTGAGAATCGACGGCGTGCAGAGAGTGGGTCTGGTCAAGGCATCTAAAATGGCTGCCGTGCACGACAAAATTGTGGCATTGGAAAAAAGGCAAGATGGCGCAGACAATGTTTATCAATAAGGATTAATTTATAACAAAATATTTTATCACAGTGACAAAATGGCGGTCAACACTTCCTGATTTCCATCGAATCGAACGTTAACAGACGTCACGCAGCAAAAAAAATAAAACGCTCACGCACAGCCGCTGGAAGACATGTATCAACATATATGAGCCTCCTCAGCCACCCTCAGAAAACATAAGGGATCAGGATACGTCTCCCGTACCCCCTTATACCTAGTAATTTAATTAAATCGAAACACAAAATGGCAAATTCCCGTTTTGCTACCAGTTTGCGGCCCGGTTCGCGATCCGGGAAGCGCTTCTACCGTGAAAAATCAATTTTTTTTTATTTTCCCCAGGGGACCCTTTAATAACCCCAACATCATTCCTAGGGGGTCAAGAGGGGTCTACCTTGCCCCCTTTCATTAAATTCCCCCTTCGTTTTTCACCTCTTCTTGTCTCTCGATCCTACCGAGAGACAAGATGGCGGCCGCACCAGACTGTTTAGAATGTTGACAGACACCGGAGAGCCAATCAGCATCGCTTCGCAAAGCCCCGTGACGCGAAAAGTACGCGATCTGGAGCGCTATCTGGGACGCTGTCACAGATATATAAATTTTTTAAAACGTTAATTTCGCAAAATCCACTGGAGCTCATATATTGAGACCCAGCAAAGGCACATCGGGCTAACAGTCCCTACAATTTTGCCAAGTTTCGTGTAAATCCATTCAGCCGTTCGAGCTAAAAGTGAGGCCAAACGCCCTATGGAAATTAACATGGGAAAAACGCGTTTTGGGACCCCCCTTTTTTCTTGGCCCCCCTTAACAAAACCCCCCCAAATTTTCAGGGGCTGCTCAGAAACGAAATGTGCCATTTTCCTGAAAATTTCAGCCGATTCCGTCCACAAACGCCAAAGTTATTAGACATAGAATTTTCAAAAGTCCCATAGGAAAAAAATCCTAACTATATATACCTACTGGCGATAGCCAGTAGGTAATATATATATATATATATATATATATATATATATATATATATATATATATATGATTCCTGCACCAATGAAATAATGTTGGTGATAAACAAGTTGAGAGCCTTGCCTGTTTATTGAATGAAGCCCCATGAAGAAGAGGCGGTCAGCCTCGAATCGCGTCGGGCGCATGAGTAATGAAGAGGAGAAATGTGAGCTCCAGGACCTTAGGAGGGGAATGCAGGCCGGAAGGCCAGAAGCGCTGCGAGTGCCTGTTGATAAGCGCAGGTGCGCATTTGCTTAACTATATTTTCACGGCTGCCCCTGGCCGTGCAGCAGAGCACTTTCCTTTTTCTACCGTAAAAGACATCATAACAGCTATCTCCAGGAATTTGATAACACCTGGCGTAAAGCAGTCCCACAGCCCTGGGAACTCGACATCTCCAGACCCAAAATGGACCGCGTCATAATGATCATGATAGCTCTTGGTGGGCAGTGGATCCCAACTATCAACATTACGAGGGCTCATGGCAGATCGCAGGACCACGGAATAGAGGCAGAGAATGGGAACAGTGGGGTGGACCTTCACAGCGACCATATAGACCCATCTACAGAGAAACACCACATTGGGACAATTGGTCGGGTATACCGACCATGAATCGGTTCAGTGGCCTAGAAATGGTCGACTGACCATTAGCAGAAAACCCAACCTTTGAACAAACTATTCCATCCTCAGACCCCTTAGGGACGATGACTTTAGGGACAGAAAATAAAAAACAATTCCTGTCGGTTATCTTCTGGAATATTGCAGGCCTCCGCCCAAAAATTGAGGATGGCTCCGCCGCTCACTTCCTTGAGGAAGGAAAAATAATCTGTCTACAAGAGACATGGGCCATGAAGGAGTTACATCTTTTGGGCTATAAAACCTATTTCTCTCCAGCCCTTTCAAGTAATGCGGGGAGGCCTAAGGGGGGTCTGGTTATTTACATAGCAAATATAATAAAAAACTTGAAGACATTAAAAACAGAACTTGCCTCAAATTTCCAACTGCTTTGCCTCTCGGTAGGGAAAAAAGTAATTATTATTCTAATAAATTTTTATAACAATTTAGAGGATGACTACTTTTGTAACACTCTTCTAATAATTCAGGAAAAAATTGCCCACCTCAGAGAACTGTATGAAAAAAAGGGTATTGTTCATTTATTATGGGGAGGGGATTTTAATTTACACCCCTGCCCGTGCTCGGACTAGCGGAGTTGCGGGATAGTGGATGAGTATGACAACCCTCTCATGCACTTCCCCCACGTAAAAACGGGGACAGCTATGAACAATCTTCTCCTAGATTCAGAACTGTCAATAGCAAACAAAGCAGGCCCTACCCAGAATCTTCTAGAACCAACATACCTAGGGAGGGGGCATGAGACCACCGTCGATTACATTCTCTCGACGGATGGACTGAGACACCTAACCAGGGATTTTACACTTATGAAAAACACCCTAAGTGATCACTCTGCCCTTAGGTTGGATCTTTACCTGAATGATCTAGAAACCCACACAACAATAATAGCAAACACCCTATCTCAAAATAGGATAGAACTGGGCAAAAAAAACAGGTACACTCTAAAATGGGAAAAGATCGACCCCATTCAACTAAGTAATAAACTGATAAAGATAACATACCCCAATATAATAAAATGTTTAGATCTCTCAATAGATGATGGGATGGTTCTTGAAAATTTCAAGACAATATTAGAGAAAATAAAAGGATTGCTGACTAGAAATTTTAACCAAGCTAAGACAACTTCAACAGGATGGTTTAACCACGACTGCACTGTGGCACAAACCAAGTTAAAAAAGGCCCTTAAACAATCAAATAGAGACCAGCAACAGGAACAGCATCTCAGGCTCCAATATAACAAGGTTAGGAAGCTGAGAAAACAAGAGCTAAAACAAGCTTTATGGGACGATCTTCATAAAAGTGCAGTTATGAAAAATAGTGAGTCCTTTTGGCGTATAGTTAAGACCCCCTTTCTATCTGATTCCAACAGACCCAAGATTGAAGTGGCCATAGAAGAGGAAATCTGGGTAAACCACTTCTCTAAAATCTTTAAATTAACATCTCCAATAGAAGAGTTACACCACTCTCTTCCCCCAGTTGAATTTCCAATTTCTTTACAATTTGACATACTCGATGTAATACAGGCATTAAAATTGAGTAAAGGTGGTAAAGCACCTGGACCTGATGGGGTGCCAGTAGATCTGTTCAAACACCTTTCGGATCTCTGGGCCCCTATACTCACAAGAGTATGCACCGCAGCAGCCAAACTGGGACTGATGGAGTCCTGGTCCAATTCCATCATGGTGCCAATTTTTAAAAAGGGGAACCGCCAGGACGTAAAATGTTATTGTCCCATCTCACTGTTGGACTCTCTCTGCAAAGTAGTTGGCAGAGTAGTACTAGAGCGGCTACAGCAATGGGCAGATGATTAGAAGATTCTATCCGACCTACAATTTGGATTCAGGGAAGGTTTTGGAACCGTAGAACAGGCCCTTAACTTAAGCATGATCGTGTCCAAGTACATTCATGCAGAGCAGGGGACAATGTACATGGTATATGTTGACTTGTCCTCTGCATTTGACTGCGTATCTCATGCGAAGCTATGGACCCTCCTGAGAAACATGGTGGTGGATCCCCCCTCCTGGATTTCCTGAGAGAACTATATACTGAGGCTTCTGCAAGAGTGCGCTATGGGACAAAAGGGAAGCTCACCGCGTCTTTTAGAGTAGAGCGGGGAGTCAGGCAGGGGTGTGTCCTGGCCCCCTTTCTCTTCTCGCTGTATACAAATGGACTGGAGGAGGAGATGCTGAGAGGAGGGCAGGACCTCCCCAGATTAAATCAACGCCTGGTCCCCGCTCTGCTCTACAAAGGATGACGCGGTCATCCTGGCCCGCACACCAATAGAACTTCAGAAATCCCTGACCAAGTACGCTGATTTCATGAGCGCTTTAGATTTACATATAAATGTCAAAAAAACATTTGTTATGGTTGCTGGTGGAGGGCGAAAACGCACAAAGAACATTCATTTAAATGAACAAAAACTTGAGAGGACTTCCCAGTACCCTTACCTGGGCATAATGATTGATGATAGACTAAATTGGAGGGCAGCTATTGAGTCTAGGAGACATCTTTTTAAGAGAGCATTTGTAGCACTGATGAACTTCTCCCAACAACTTGGAAGGAGACCACCAGTCGAATTGCTAAAAATCTACGCAGCAAAATGCCAAGCTATTGCACTGTATGGGGCTGGGGTATGGGGGCATGCAGATGTTGGCTCTCTCCAAATAGAAGAGAACTCCTTTATGAGATTCCTTCTATCTGCGCCAAAATGCTCCTCTATCTACGCCTGCCATGTGGAATTGGGAATCCCATACATAGAAGACCTGATAAAGGTCCAGCCATTGTTACTTTGGAGGCGCATTTGGCTATTGGATAAAAATGTGCTGACCAAACATATCTTAGAGGATTCCATTGCGCTGGATTGTGCGCACAAAATAGCATGGCTCACTTATGTTAGGCACTTTTTCTCAGACTTGGGACTAGAAAAGTACTACTTTACACCAGAGAACCTAACTGAAATAACAAAGAAAGAGCTGAAGCAAATAGCCATGAATCATTTAGAGACTCTCAGGATCACCCTGCTATCGACCAAACAATCTGTATTACATGCAAACATGGTACAGTTTACCCCGCAAATCCAGCCTTACCTAACATTAGAAATCAGTACATATGATAAGATGCTCCTGACAAGGTTTAGACTCAATCTTTTTCATAGGCTTGTAGCCTTTCCAGTAAAAAATACTTGGGAATTAACTTTGGCTCATTGCCCATGTGATGATATGTCACCACAGTCCTGCATGCATACAATACTGTTTTGCAAATATTTTCATACTCACAGAAAAATTTGGTTACTCCCTCTGCTAAAGCGCTGGGGTTTCAGACAATGCCGTCCTGCCATGTTATCTTTACAGATGTTAGACTCTGAATGTACTTGTTATCATGTACTCAACTTCCTAAAATGTATTATCAGGCACAGGAACAATCTTTGAAAACTGAACTATTTTAACGGACTCAATCTTTTTAACATCCTGGAATTTTGCTAAAATATTTTCATGACATACCTGACAGTTTTAAATATGTAAATGTATGAATCTTGTTGCTGCTTTTATGGTTTTGTAATGCTAAAAACCGAATAAAGAAAGAATTATATATATATATATATATATATATATATATATATATATATATATATATATATATATATATATATATATATATATATATATATATATATATATATATATATATTACCTACTGGCGGTCGCCAGTAGGTATATATAGTTAGGATTTTTTCTCTATGGGATTTTTGAAAATTCTATGTCTAATAACTTTGGCGTTTGTGGACGGAATTGGCTGAAATTTTCAGGAAAATGGAACATTTTGTTTCTGAGCAGCCCCTGACAATTTGGGGGGGTTTCATCAAGGGGGGGTCGAGAAAAAAGGGGGGTCCCAAAACGCATTTTTCCCATGTTAATTTCCATAGGGCGGTTGGCCTCACTTTTAGCTCGAACGGCTGAATGGATTTGCACGAAACTTGGCAAAATTGTAGGGACTGTTAGCCTGATGTGCCTTTGCTAGGTCTCAATATATGTGCTCCAGTGGATTTTGAGTAATTTAGGTTCAAAAAAATATATATATCTGGGCGGAGCCTAACCACACATCTGATCTGATTGGCTGTCAGCACTTCATCCAAGAAGTGTTGGCAGCCATCTTGGGACCAATATACATGATAGCACCTCATTAAAAAGCATTGTAGTTAATAGAGGGTTTTAGGACTTTAGTTACATTATAAATCATTTGTTGATGGTACCATACTCGTTTTAGGAATTGTGGTGGGTTCTAAGGTGATTTTACCATGTGAAAAAACCTTCTGCTGTGATATCATGAATATTGTTTGAAAGAAAACTAATATCTCATGATTTTCCCACAGTGGTTTGGAAGGGGATCTATAAGCTAAACTGAAAGCATATTTTCTGTAAATTCACATTATCTTTCTCAGTCATGTGAAAATGAAGTCTGACATTCTCAGTAAAACATGTACATCCAACAAGGACAGAGACTGTCAGTTGATTCCTTTGTGTTCTACTGCAGCCTCCTAGAGTGTTCTAAAGAACAACTAGAGCGCTAACAGTCCTACTTATTACAAAGGTATGGCACACCTGAAGCCATCTTGATTGGAATAAAGTGGTAACTCTTAAAACATTTAATTTAAAAAGAAACAACATGAAGGGGTATATTTTGCCATAGAAAGTATGATTAGTGCTGCAGAATGAAAAATTAGGGCACATTTTGAGTGACTTCTCAAATCCTTTTCTATTTCATTAAAACATTCTGACATGCAGTCTCCCAAAATGGCCACCAGAGACAAAAGAGCCCAAATGTAGCCCAAATATCACCCAGATGTAGCCCAAGTATAGCCCAATGACAGAATGTCCCAGAGTGTTCTAAAGAACAACTAGAGCGCTAACAGTCCTACTTATTACAAAGGTATGGCACACCTGAAGCCATCTTGATTGGAATAAAGTGGTAACTCTTAAAACATTTAATTTAAAAAGAAACAACATGAGGGGGTATATTTTGCCATAGAAAGTATGATTAGTGCTGCAGAATGAAAAATTAGGGCACATTTTGAGTGACTTCTCAAATCCTTTTCTATTTCATTAAAACATTCTGACATGCAGTCTCCCAAAATGGCCACCAGAGACAAAAGAGCCCAAATGTAGCCCAAATATCACCCAGATGTAGCCCAAGTATAGCCCAATGACAGAATGTCCCAGAGTGTTCTAAAGAACAACTAGAGCGCTAACAGTCCTAATTATTACAAAGGTATAGCACACCTGGAGCCATCGTGATGGGAATAAAGTGGTAACTCTTAAGACATTTAATTTAAAAAGGAATAAAATGAGGGGGTATATTATGCAATAGAAGGTATTATTAGTGCTGCAGAAAGAAAAATTAGGGCACATTTTGAGTGACTTTTCAAATCCTCTTCTATTTCATTAAAAAATTCTGACATGCAGTCTCCCAAAATGGCCACCAGAGACAAAAGAGCCCAAATGTAGCCCAAATATCACCCAGATGTACCCCAAGTATAGCCCAATGACAGAATGTCCCAGAGTGTTCTAAAGAACTAGAGCGCTAACAGTCTTACTTATGACAAAAGTATGGCACACCAGAAGCCATCTTGATTGGAATGAAGTGGTAAGTCTGAAAACACTCAATTTAAAAAGGAACAACATGAGGGGGTTAATTTTGCCATAGAAAGTATGATTAGTGCTTCAGAAAGAAAAATTAGGGATCATTTTGAGTGACTTCTCAAATCCTCTTCTATTTCATTAAAAAAATTCTGACATGCAGACTGAAACATGCACTTTGAATACCAGCAGCAGACGTCCCTGGTGAGCAGTAGCTTTACTACAGTGATCTAATGTGCAACTAGAGTGCTAACATTCAGAATTTATGGCAAATGTGTGACACATCTGAATGCCTTCTTGATGGAACCAAAGTAAACAAGCATTGAAAATGCAATAGATCTCGCCCTCATTTAAGTTAAAGCCATTCTGTTTGTAATGAGGTGGCTTTTTAGCTTTGCTTTTATTAGTGTTTTTTCAACTTTCATGTAAATAACGCACCGTTTTCACCAAATCGACTTTGCCCAAGCACACCCTTCCCTTCGGCCAACAAATCCCAAAAATCCGGCACACCTGCCGATCCACTCTCCCTACAGCTCACCCAAGCCCCGTCCCTCTAGCGCAACTGGAACACCCCAAATTCACCTTCTCCATGCGCACCAAAAACTCCCATTGAATAACATGACAATTCGCTACTCCGCACAAAAATTGCTCTTTAATGCACTTCCACTGCTCCGATCCGCTTCAAACTTGGCTGGACACTAGTTCCAGCGATTCCCTAACATCTCACCAAAAATTAGCCCAATCCATCCACTGGAACGGGGACGAATTTCAACCCGAATACGCGCCCCCCGCAAACACAAAAAAAAGCCATAAAACGGCCAAATCTCGACCAAAAACCGCCAAAATCCCTCAAAACCTTGCCAACACCAATACGCACAAAACTGAACCGGCCCCTCAGCCCTAGGCTCCGGGAACCCTACTTAATTGACCCAAAAGCCCTAAAAAAGCAACATAATACACACGAAAACGCCCTAACAACCCTAAAATGCATATAAGTATATGTATGCATGCATTTATGTTTGTATTTATATGTAGATATACAGATGATATATGTTTATATATGTATGTATATATATATATTCACTGAAAAAACCATAGGCTATAGACCATATATAGTTTGGAATTAGCATTTACAAAACCTTGAAAATTCACTGAAAAAACCGTAGGTTATAGACCATATATAGTTAGGAATTAGCATTTACAAAACCTTGAAAATTCACTGAAAAAACCATAGGTTATAGACCATATATAGTTAGGAATTCGCATTTACAAAACCTTATTTTACTCACACAAAACCATTGAAATTCCATATATAGTTAGTTGCACTAACTATATATCGCGCACCCGCAATCCACTGCTGATGATGTCACATATTACATCATTCATGACATGGTCAGTGACATCACTGATGACATCACTGATGACATCTCAAATGACATCACTGATGACATCACTGATGACAACATCCAGTGACTGTATGTTTCTGTAAAGTTAAAATATGTCTTACATATTGAAGAATGAGTGGATGTATGAGTGTCTGGATGAAGGATTTAGTAGGTGCATGACTGACTGTATGAGTGAGTGATTAAATGTGTCTCACTGAGTGCATGGGTTAGTGACTAAACTGTCTTAATTTGTGCATCATTATGTCTGTTGTTCTGTAAACTGTTGCATGTGTTGATAAGTAGCTATATGAGTAACTATATGGGTTATTGATTGGTTGCCCAAGTATTTGTATGGGTTACTGAGTGTGTGTGTGGGTGGCTGGGAGGTGTATGACTCTGTGCATAGATGTGTGAGCAGTTGATTCACTAGATGTATGGTTTCAAAAGTGCATGTGGAAACAGCTGTATGGGCGGTTGACTGTGTGCATGAGTGTATTGGTGAGTGAATGGATATCTCAGTGCTACATGTCAAAGTAAGTACATATGTAAAACACAGTACATGTGAGAGTTGACATATATAAATAACTGTGCATAAGAGCCAGTGAATGTGTGAGTGGCTGTATGGATCATTGTGAACTTGTATCAGGGATTGTATAAGAGAGTTAATATGTGTTAGTATATGTTTGAATAAGTAAAGTTTGTATAACTGTATAGTTGAGGAAATGGAGGTGTGATTGATTCTTTGATTGACTGACTAGGTGTGTGAGTAACTCCATGGATGAGTGACAGTCTGTGAGTGTCTGTTTACACTGATTGTATCTAAGGTTATATTAGAGTCTGAAGAGGTTCATCGTATTATCACATGAATGATATCATCAGTGATGTGATCAGTAAAGTCAAATGAGATGTCATCAGTGATGTCATCAGTGATGTCATTTGAGATGTCATCAGTGATGTCATTTGAGATGTCATCAGTGATGTCATCAGTGATGTCACTGACCATGTCATGAATGATGTAATATGTGACATCATCAGCAGTGGATTGCGGGTGCGCGATATATAGTTAGTGCAACTAACTATATATGGAATTTCAATGGTTTTGTGTGAGTAAAATAAGGTTTTGTAAATGCGAATTCCTAACTATATATGGTCTATAACCTATGGTTTTTTCAGTGAATATATATATATATATATATACACACATCTATATACACTGAAGGTAACTGTAGCGCTTTTAATTACATAATAATGACTAACAGGGAACCTGACTAGCCAATGTGAAACCGAATTTCCAAAATAGAGCATTACCAGATAGATCACAGACACAAAATATCCCCACAGGCAACAGGGAACCTGACTACCGTGGGGTTGGGGGCACATTTAGAGAACAAGAAAACTAGAGCATGGAACCCAGATAATATAAATCACAAGAAGTTATGTAAATCCTCGGTATTATTAAGACCATTCGGCCACTTACTGTCAAACTCGAGGATCATGTTGGATTCCAGTTGTCTCAATTTTAACTCTCTATTCCCTCCCCTTAATAATTTAGGTACCGCTGCCACTACGTAGTAAGTCAAACAATTGACATCCTTATTATGTTTACTAATAAAGTGACGAGCCACCGGGTAGGCAGGATCACTATGTAGAATGGCCCGGAGATGCTGCAAGATCCTGACGTGCACCTGTTGTTTAGCACTGCCTATATAACATAGGCCACAGGTGCACGTCAGGACGTAAACAGCAAACTCCATTTTGCAAGTGTAATTGCCTACGATGGGAATTTCAGTACAATTAAAGGGGGTACGGTAATGGGTTTTATTTATGACAAACTTGAGCCGTATAATTTCACCAAAAGGAATGCTGTAAATAGTGTGTTTTGGGTGAAGACTTAAGGCATGCAGGTTAGTATTGCCTGCGGTGGGCTTTCTGTGCAAGATGGTTTGCACTCTATTGAATTCATCGATATAGATTTTAACATCAAGAAATTCAATCTGCTTGGCATTGATATGAGAAGTAAACTTTAAGGTAAGGGAATTGTTGTTAATTTCCTCAATGAATGTGATAGCTTCTTTCTCGTCACCCTGCCATACTATAAAGATATCATCTATCTATCTGAGATGTTTGATGATCTTTTCTTGCACCCACACCTGATGTGTCGCGGTCAGACCCTGCTCCTCCCACCAGCCCACGTGTAAACAGGCGTAGCTGGGGGAGAAGCAGGCTCCCATCGCAACACCTCTCAATTGTCTCCACACTTCTTTTCCAAATACAAAGTAGTTGTTATTCACACACCATTCCATTAAATTCAGTATGGCCTTATTGTGTTCATAAAATTCCAAGGGTCTGTGACTTAGAAAGTGTCCTGCTGCTAATAGGCCATGATTATGGGCTATACTAGTATAAAGGGACTCAACGTCCAGAGTTATAAGCAACATATCGTCCTGCCACTCAAGATCTTCTATTTGTTTCAGAAAGTCACTTGTGTCGCGGACAAAGCTGGGTAAGTTGCTAACCAGATCTTGAAGAAAAAAGTCAATATATTGCCCAACTTTTTCTCCCATGCTGTTAATCGCTGAGATGATAGGTCTCCCAGGTATGGGCATAATTCCTTTATGGACCTTTGGTATTAAGTAAAAGGCTGGCAGTATCGGGAATTCATTATACATGTATTTATATTCGTCTCCTGAGATGAGGCCCTCTCTGCGCCATCTTTATAAGAGCTTGATTAAATTGTCATTGGCCTTCAGATAATCCTTATTGCTAGATTTAATGTAGCAGGCCTTATCACTCAGTTGTCTGTGAGCTTCAGTAGTGTAGTCTTTTTTGGGCCAAATGACAATATTTCCGCCCTTGTCTGCCATTTTTACCACAATCTCAGGGTTGTTGCTTAACTTTTTCATTAGAGCGTTGTGGTTGATTGAATTTATGTCTCTTGTTGTTGTTAGTTTTTCTGTATAGCTGTTTAATTTCTGACGTTATACAATCATGAAAAGTGTCCGAAGTGTCTTTAACCATGAGTGGGACAAAATTAGATTTACCTTTAAAGGGAGTCGCGCCCGCTCCCTTTTGTGTCATATTGATTTTATTCAGTCTTCTTTGGGTACTGATATCACAATCAGGCCCCATGGGTTGCGAATTGGTTGCCTGATTGAGATCATGCATCTCCAAGAGAACAGGGATATCCTCCGCCAATAGTTGTGGCTGTTCACTGGCCGTGCTGAGATTAGACGCGGAGCTTCTGTCAACATTAGCTTTCAGTTTTTGTAGGGTGAAGAATTTTTTAAGTTTAAGCTTCCGGATAAATCAATAAACATCCACGCGTGTGGAGGCATATTTGAATGGTTGCTCAGGGTAAAAGTTCAGACCGAGAGATAGGAGTTGCTGTTCGGCTTTAGTAAGTATGACATCGGAGAGATTTATAATTGATTTTTCATTTTCTACTTACTCTTCTGCCAAGGTTGATTCGTCTTCTTTTTCTTTCTTTTTCTTTATATTTTTGCCTCTGTTTTCTCCTTTTTTCTCATCTTTTTTTGTTGCGACGTTTGTTGCCGCATTTCTTTGCCGTGGTCTCAGAGTAGACAGTTTTTCCGCAACTAAAAAATCAAGCTCCTCCTCGAGGTTTAAAATAGTTGCGGGTTTTTCATGGCTTGTAGACTCGTAACTCGATTCACTGGTAAGCGACACTGAGCTCAGACTGGAAGTATCATCATCCTTATTGCCAGTTTGACTTGCTACCGCTTGAGGAAGCTTTTGTTTATTTCCTTTATCACTGTATTGTTAGCGTTTAATGTCATTATATTTTCTCGCGAATGTGAAAACTTGGCCATTTGTGTAGTCGGCTTGGTCGCACACGAATTTGCTCACTTTTCTGGTTTTAATCTTTTCTTCATGTTTTTAAGACTTTCCATCATAGATTCCTGTAGTTTTTTGATTACATCCGTTTCATTTGACTTGTCGATTTCTTCCTGAATGTTGTCAATTATTTTTAAAATCTCTGTCCTGTCAATATCTGCATACTTGATTAGTAATCGGACCAAGTTTACTGACGCATCTAAGTTATTTTTACCCCATTCCTTTAACATTTG
The DNA here is from genome assembly GCF_964263255.1 of Lissotriton vulgaris. Lineage (NCBI taxonomy): Eukaryota > Metazoa > Chordata > Amphibia > Caudata > Salamandridae > Lissotriton > Lissotriton vulgaris. Next base: position 38,631,467 of record NC_141694.1, on the reverse strand, counting down.
GGGGTTTGGGTTCTCAAAGCTGGGAGCGAGCATAATTCGCAAGCCTTTCGGCACTCGATTGACCTCGACGTATTTAGTTAAGTAGTAGTGCTCCCACCACTTTGTGATCTCAAAACGTTTTTGTTTTTCAAGGTCCTTATATAATGTTTTAATGTTAGAATCTTCCCGTACCTCTGTACTTGCCGGTGTTTTTTTAGCTGATTTACCCGAAACAGAGATTTGTCCAAACAACTCATCAGCTTCCTCCTCCCTTGCACGGAAAGCTTCCGCAGACATGCCTTCACCCCAGCCGAAATGCTTCTAGTAATTGACCGTAAACAAAGCGCTAGTAGATGGCTTCACAGCGTTTTGTCCGGTATCGATTTCCCGACAGGGAAAAACCTCTCCACCTCCGCACTGCCACTGTATGACTCACTGCGTTTAGATGACATCAAACATTTGGCCAAGTCCTCTGACCCGCCGCAGGTGATTGTCCTCGTCGAACGCTGACTTGAATCTTTTACTGGCTGCAACAGGGGGTATCCGCTAAAGTTCCACACAGGGTCCAGAAGAAAAGTAGCTTGAGAGCTGATACCACTTCAGGAGAGGGGGTCCGTTACCGGAAGCAAGCTCACTTCCGTAATTATGAGCGCAAAAACTCCAAACACCACCTCCAATCCCAACTCGGATCGGCGAAGCAAGCAGGAGACGGACCACCAAGATAAATTACAGGTTTCTTTATTGCATTCCCAGCTGGGTAGAAGGGCAAGACGCGTTTCAGACTGGAACAGCCCTTGTTCACATGCAAAAGACCAAATGTAACTTTTTTGCTTTTTGGAATGCTGGTGACACTCCTGTAGCCCGCCTCCAAATATATTTATAATCTGATTGATTGTCTCATTTATTCATTCTTTTGAATTAGAGATAATTTATATATTGTGATTTATTGTATTTATATATTTATTCATAAGAATGTATTTATAGATAATGTCACTGATTGTATTTCATCCTTGTGAATGTTAATATTTTACCAGCCATTCTGGTTACCATTGCTACATTTAGAGAGTATTTCTTCACTGTCATTGGGAGGAGCATGTGTGAACAGTTCTTGCATTCAAACTCGCTGTTTACTGGCCATGTCATGTGATCAAGACCGGGTTTCCCGGTCGAAACGCATCATGCTGCCATAAATGGAGGAATAAACGCACTTTTCACTCTTCACATCATTGTGTGGTCTGTACCTGAGTTACCATGATCTTCCTCGTGTCAGGATTCCTGTGTTCATCTAATTCCGGCGGTGTGACTGTTCCGCCTATACAGACCCTCTCTTCACAAGTGGCTGGTGATTGCAGTCTGTATCGCGCTGCGATACCTCTGTTTACCAGAAAGGAGTTTTTTTTTCAACAGCCCCCACGCAGCCAGGAAAGGAAAGGATTTGGCGGCCGTTGCCTCTGCGGATCGTTAAGTCGGAGATGGGAGTCAGCGTGGAGTCATAGGACGCCCGGTTTTTTAGGTCTCGCCTGTCGATGCGCATGCGCATCGAGCAAGCGAGACTATGGGGGCTTATCCACTCTTTGTCCAACCTGCAAGGAATCGTGGCGATTCCTTGCAGTGCCCGTGACTTTTAAGCTCAATGCGCATGGGCATTGAGCTTAAAAGCGCGTGCACATGCCCCCAGCCGTATTTTCCCTCAAGGCGCACTCCTCCCACACCCCCGCTCCGCCCCCCCCCCTGCCCGCCGTGTCGCATTTCTCCTCCCCCTCCCCTTCCCCTTCTCTGCCTTCGCCGTGCCTACCCTACTCTCCTCCCCCCTCCTCCTCCTCCTACTCTCCTCCCCACTCTCTCTCCCAGCACTCTTCTACAGTCTTTCCGCTGCAACCTTCCATCGAATCTCTTCCTCCTACTGCTCCCAATACTACCTTCACTGTTCTTCTCTTCACTCCTAACACCGTCCTTCTTATGTTCGTAAACCACCCTCTCCTCAGGTTGCCCCGTCCGCCTTGATCTCGGAGCCGATCCTTCTCCTTCCCTCCCCCGATTATGTTTCTCCTTCGTGTCGCTTTGAGATGTGTGACTACATTCGTTTCCCTTCACTAGATGTCCAGCTTGCCTAAGTGGCCGTGATGGGGCGGTTTCTGCTTTGCTAATAAGATTAAATTGCTTCTAATCGTGCGTTTGAGTCTTGCAGTTTCACCTTGGCAGCATCCAGCACTCCGCTGCTAAACAAGCGCTGCCCCTGCAGTTCAAGGTTTCTCGCTGCCCTCCCAGCCCCGAGTGCGTCTGCATGAAGCTACTTCATTGTAGATATCACCTATTCAGTGCGTATGATGGGCCTCAGCGAGAGCAGCACCCCACCGAGAAACCCCCATTTTACATGTCTGAAAGCATCCGCTTCCACGACAATATGTATATTTAATGCCACTGCATAACAGGCTGAATTATATGCTGCGCACTGCCAGTCCAGATCGGCTATGCTCTTAAGGCATTACCGCAGATTCCCTTTCAGTCGTGCATTATTATTATGCCATCACGTTGAAGAGACCACTTGAATATCTAACTTTCCACTACAGGGGATGCAAAGGCGCGCTCCTGCTATGCAATTCAGACCAGACGACACGTGAAATTCATGATTGCCTGTCGTAGCGTTTGTAGCTCTGTTGGTAAGAGGGAGAGAGGTCAAACGGATCTTTGTTTAAACCACCAACTTCACTACAGGTTTAATTGTTTAGATTATTTCAAACGTAGGATTTAACTCCTTTCTAGAAGAAAAAACGCGGCCAGCATTTACACAAAAAGATGTGTGCAAGGCCAGCTGATGTATGAATTAAAGTAGGTCAATAAAAGATTGCTCCCTACAACTATTTGGGATAAATAAAATACGAGGAATGGAGTATATGACGTGTACCACCAGAACACCCATCTCAGTAACACTGGCGAGGACATTTAGTGCAAGCGCACTATCTTTACCTTAGACTATTCCACCCCCCACCACCCCCACCACCACCACCACCACCACAACATTGTCATTCACTCTGCAATGTAGTGCTTAAAACCCTAACGCATCAATCCGCCCTTCCAGAAAAGCCTACTTCCACAGCCAAGTTATACCACAACAGTACACCGGCCTCATGAAGCGGGACCTGTGGAGGGGAACTGACTGGTAGCAGTGGCGTCTATGTGTGGTAAACTTAAAAAAGTGGTACCTGGATCAATATGGTCATTTTGTTAAAGGTATATATTGTGCAATCTTTGCGGCATCAAAGGCTTTCACGGCCGGCCGGCCATGCTTTCAGTTTCACGACCGGCCGGCCGTGTGAAGTACATTTCAAAGCCCGCTCTCCCTGCTCCGCCCCCTGCTCCGGCCGAGACGCATTTCTCCTCCCTCCTCCCCCCTCCTGGGTCAGGTTACCCTGCTTTCTCTTTCGCTTTTTTTTCACCCGGTGACATTGTTGCCTTTAGCCCTTCCCTCACCTCCTCAAGCCGTTACTCGTTGCCTCTTACTCTCTCTCTCACACATGCACACTCTTTTCCCCTCTCTCTCGTCCCTCACTTTATGCCTCTCTCCCTCCTTCTCGTTTTGTCTCTCTAAATCTCTCCTCTGTTCTCTCTCTCATCTACTTCTTCTCTGTTCACCTCTCTCCTTGCCGTCTCCTTTGTCTCACACTCTAATATCCTTCACGATAAAGTCTCCTATGCCAGATGCACTTCTCTTTCCCCTTCAGACTGCAAGGGCTCTTTCCCAACACCCCACCCCCACACCTTTACCCCCCACCCTCACCTGTCTTAACTCACTCTCTATTTGATCTTCTTCCTCGTACTCATACACTCGTGTTCAGGAGTCTCGCCTTCTCTACACCGCGGAGCTTTCTGTGTCAGTCCAGCCGCTTCTTTCTGTCTTCATTTACTGTCTCCTGCACAAAACGGCTTTCCTCTCATTGGCATTGCTTTTCTGCTCTTTTCAACCTTGGTGGTGCTAATAACTAAGATGGTTGGGGAGAGGGGGTGCGTGAGGAGCACGGCATGCATTTTTTCCCCTTTGAGAGCAAAACCTCTGTGCTGACACTGTGTATGCAACGCATGTTATTTCTAAAGACATTATCAGCCGTAAGCTAACGAATGCCAGCGTAAAGTAAACGCCTCCCTTGTGTGTTCTGTTCACAGTAATCTCTGTTGTATTGATGTAAATATTTAAATAATGGAGAGGGAAGGAAGTCCTAGCCCTACCCCCCAACCACCCCTCCCCCCGCCCCACCCCCGAAGAGCATTTCTAGACTCAGCCCGCCTAACACTAATGCGCCTTTAATTAATCCAACTCAGTTGTAAATTATATAAAATCTACTTCAAATCCTGCCCAAATCGCACTATTTGCATATTTATTGCCTAATGGGGGTAGAAACTCTAGTTATAGTGAGTGAATGGTAAAAAAAAATGCATGATTGACCTAATACTGGCGGGCATTTTACTCTCAATAGGTAGGATATTTTACATTATACACCACTACCTGTAAACAAATGTGACAGAAAGGTAAAATAAAGTCACGTTCCAATTAGGAAAAACATTAGCTGTGTGCAGCCAAAAATCAGTGTTGGCAGGACCTAGGTCACATACTTAAATCTTAGGCTGAACATGTCATCAAGACTCTGTTTTCCCAGTTATGGGCTTTTTTTTACCAGTACTAACGTTCAGATGTATTAGTGCAACCGGCTTACTAGTATCAAATCCCAAGAGTGGAAAAAGTGTTCGGGTGACAAGGAGTCACAAAGGAGCTACTCTGCTATAAAACTCACCCACCCTCACCCTCACTCACCCTCAACCCCTCACTCACCCTCACTCACCCTCAACACCTCACAATGACTCACACTCACCCTCACACACCCTCACCCTCACACACCGTCACACACCCTCTGCATAACAACACCTCTCACACCCTCACTCACCCTCACACACACTCACACTCACGCAACGTCACACACCCGAAGCCTCACACCCCCTCACTCACACTCACCCTCACACCCCCTAACCCGCACACCGCCTAACGCTCACACCCCCTAACGCTCACACCCCCTAACGCTCACACCCCCTAATGCTCACACCCCCTAACAATCACCCCCTAACCTTCACCCCCTCACTCTCACCCCACACCCTCACCCCCTCACTCTCACCCCACACCCTCCACCCTCACCCTCACCGCCTCACCCTCACCCCTCACCCTCACCCCTCACCCCCTCACCCTCACCCCCTCACCCTCACCCCCTCACCCTCCACCCTCACTCACCCTCAACCCCTCACCCTCACACCCCAACCCTTTGCCCTCAACCTCTCACTCACCCTCACTCACCCTCAACACCTCAGCCTCACCCTCACTCACCCTCACCCTCACTCACCCTCAACCCCTCACACTCACTCACCCTCACCCTCACTCACCCTCAACTCCTCACCCTCACCCTCACTCACCCTCACCCACACTCACCCTCCCTCAACCCCTCACCCTCACTCACCCTCAACCCCTCACCCTCACCCTCAAACCTTCACCCTCAACCCCTCACTCACCCTCACTCTCACTCACCCTCACTCTCACTCACCCTCACTCAGCCTCAACTACTCTCACTCACCCTCAACCCCTCACCCTAACTCACCCTCAACACCTCACTCACCCTCACCCTCACTCACCCTCAACACCTCACCCTCAACCTCAACCCCTCTCCCTCACCCTCACTCACCCTCACCCTCACTCACCCTCACTCACCCTCAACCCCTCACCCTCACTCACCCTCACTCACCCTCACTCTCACTCACCCTCAACCCCTCACCCTCACTCACCCTCACTCACCCTCAACCCCTCACTCACCCTCACCCACCCTCACCCTCACTCACCCTCAACCCCTCACCCTCACACAGTGCAATAGGTCTCAGACCATTTCAGTTAGAGCTTTAAGAAATGTTTATGGCTTTTTTTATTTGTAATTCTTTAGCATTGGCTACAGGAAACAAAAATGCTAAACATTTACAAAAAAAACCCATAAACAATTCTAAAAGCACTAACTCTAATGGTGCGAGACCTATTGCATTTCCAATGCTTGTTCTTAGCTGTGACTGAGGTGAGCCGTAGGTGCCGCTGCCTCCTATTCGAGATTGGCGGGTGAAGTGATTTGTGTGATTATAAGACTTTAGGACCCGGTTACGATTTATCTACCGAGTTCTATTATTGTGCATAACTTATCCTCCTAAATCACTGCTATAATGGCAATGGCAGCAGATGTGCTCAGGGATCGCGAGCTTGTAGTGGATGCTCTGTTTTTAATCTACCGGACACCGTGGATAACACTAAAGGGATCGCAAGTGTGGGCAAAATAAACGATGTTAAAACCAAATTTAAGAAGTTGGAAAAACTACTCAGAACAGAACTCACTAAGTGGTGGGAAAAAAAGTCCTTGGAAAAATACAAAGAAGCCGGTAGTGTCCCTAGGAGGTTGAGGGTTCTTATTGCGCCTTCTTTTGAAAACCCCAACCCCCTGAGGCTGAAAGAATGGGCAGCCAATAATTTAGATGCTTCAATGAACATGGTCTGCATTTTAATTAAATATGCTGAAATTGATAGACTGATGTTCGCCAAATTGATGAATTGAATGCTGAACTCAATACCATGGAACAACAGGTTGTGATTACAAAAACACGAGAAGAAATTAATAAACGCCTTGATAAGCATGAAAATACTATCAAAACGCGCAAGGTTTATAAGTTTGCACGTGATAAAGCTGAATACCAACTTGGATGCATTTTTAATTTTTCTAAAAAAATAGAAAATGTTAAGAGGCAGGCGTTAACACCTAAAACTCCATTAGTACATGTACAGAAGGTTGATAACTCTGAAACATCTGACACGGAGTTGAGTTTGGCTATCAACATGAAGATTCTGATAATACCACCACAATGGCGGGCCCTTTAAATGATCAATCAATCAATCAATCATCGTACTTATATAGCGCACTACTTACCCAGAGGGTCTCAAGGCGCGGGGGGGGGGGGGGGGGGGGGATCCGCTACTGCTCGAACAGCCAGGTCTTGAGTTGCTTCCTGAAGGCGAGGTGGTCCTGGGTCAGGCGGAGGTGGGTGGGGAGGGAGTTCCATGTCTTGGCGGCGAGGTAGGAGAAGGACCGTCCCCCTGTGGTGGCTCTGCGGATGCGGGGGACGGCGGCGAGGACGTGGCTGGTCGAGCGAAGCTGGCGTTTGGGCGCGTAGAAGTTGAGGCGGCTGTTGAGGTATCCTGGGCCTTGGCTGTGTAGGGCTTTGTGTGCGTGGGTGAGGTGCGTCAGAGGAGTTGGGGTTTATGATAGAGGACAGACGGCTGACACTAAGGCCGAGAGAATCCCCCCAGATGAAAGACGGCGCCAACGTAATAAGTGCCACAGGGAGAGGAGGAAACAGAGGCGGCTTCATGAAAAAGAAGAGAGGAAGGGGGGCCCTCAAATGAACTGAATACTGCCACCACAATTGCAAATAGCAATACTGTGATTAATCTGACTGATCTTGAATTGGATGTAGCATATACTCAACTTTTAGCTTTAGGTTTATCATTCTGTCCTAAAAATGATTTTAAGTATGTTCAGTCTCGTATTGACGTATTTCAATTTATTCTTAAATTGAAACTAATGAAATTTCACAAGTTGAATAAAGTTAATAACTCTGCCAGTACTTTGATTGCTGACTCTCAACCTAGTAAGAATTTTTTAATATCTGTCGTGCCTATTTTGAAAACTGTGCATTCCCTTAATGTTTCATGTGAGGAAACCCCGATTGCCACCCAAGAGGCGTTGCTTTCTATGGGCGTTTTTAGTAACAACACAGAGGTTACTCCCTTTTGCCCCGTTCCACTTTTTTTCCCATGATGCACAGAGACGCGATCGATGTTTTCAATGATCGCATGGTTGAAGATTTAAAAGGGCTTAACAGGTCTATTGCATATAAACAAAAACGTAGAGGTTATGCTGAGTTGAGTTATTCCATCCTTATGCGCAAAATTAATAATCATGGCAACATTATTGTGAACAAAGCAGATAAAGGGGGCAATATTGTTTTATGGCCTCGTGAGATGTATGTTAAGGAAGCAGAAAGACAGTTAAATGATCCTCTATGTTATAGGAAGGCCTCATTTAATGAATTGAATAAAGTTAAAGATCTAGTATACAAACATTTGGCACAGTGGAAAAGGGATGCTCTAATTAGTAAAAATGAGTTCCTTTATTTGAAGAATGACCACCCAATTACCCCTGTAATTTATTTATTACCTAAAGTTCATAAGGGTGTGCCTCCCATACCTGGGCGTCCCATTATCTCTGCCCAAAATGGACTACTTGAATCCACCTCGAAATATGTTGATTTCTTTCTGCATAGTTATATGGAAGAACTTCCCTCTTACATTAGAGACACCGGGCACTTTTTAACTAAACTTAAGGAGGTTGTTTGGCGTTCAGAATATCATTTTATAGTGATGAATATCTGTTCTCTTCACACCTCGATTAACCATCATGATGGGTTACATGCCATACAAAATTTTTTGTCCCGCAGAGATATTAAATTTCATGAGCATAGTAAGATGCCAGTGAAAATGATTGAACTGTGCCTTTGTAATATTTTTTTTCTTTTCAACATCGAGGTTTACCAGCAGTAAAGGGGCGTGGCCATGGGTGCATGCTTCTCCCCCAGTTATGAGTGTTTACACGTAGGCTGGTGGGAGGAGCATGTCCTGGGTCATGCCCTAGGCTGTAATGGAAACCAATTTAGAAAAGGGGGTGGTGATGAACAGAGTGTCTGAGTTAAACAGACCACTCTTACCCAGTCCAAAGATCAGGGCTTGATCCATCACCGTTATTTATCTCACTGCCCCATCCCAGCTCAGAACCTGGCTATATGCAAATCAGTCTGTCCCTGGCCCAGTGCATCATGGGAACAGGGCAGACTAAACTACCAAGCCAATTCTTCACCAGAAAGGAGACAAGCTACCGGGCTCTAGCCCTGATCTCTTGACTGGGTGAGAGCTTTCTGCTTAATTCAGAGACTCTGTCCCTCACCACCCCTTGTTGTAAATATTTTTGTCCACCCTAAGCGTGGAAGGGTATTCTCAGATGTGAGACCCTTGCTCATTGCACCAGGATTCAAGCAAACCGGGCCGAAGACGGCTGTAATGCCAGAAACCGGTCCCCGGGAGCTTGTTTCCTTCCCAGTGTAAGAATTGGCTTTTGTAGTTTGGTTTGCCCTGTTCCCATCATGCACTGGGACAGGAACAGACTAATTTGCATACAGCCAGGTTCTGAAACTGGGATGGTGCAGTGAGCTAAAGAACGGTGTTGGATCTAGCCCTGATCTCTTGACTGGGTGAGAGCTTTCTGCTTAATTCAGAGACTCTGTCCCTCACCACCCCTTGTTGTAAATATTTTTGTCCACCCTAAGCGTGGAAGGGTATTCTCAGATGTGAGACCCTTGCTCATTGCACCATCAGGATTCAAGCAAACCGGGCCGAAGACGGCTGTAATGCCAGAAACCGGTCCCCGGGAGCTTGTTTCCTTCCCAGTGTAAGAATTGGCTTTTGTAGTTTGGTTTGCCCTGTTCCCATCATGCACTGGGACAGGAACAGACTAATTTGCATACAGCCAGGTTCTGAAACTGGGATGGTGCAGTGAGCTAAAGAACGGTGTTGGATCTAGCCCTGATCTCTTGACTGGGTGAGAGCTTTCTGCTTAATTCAGAGACTCTGTCCCTCACCACCCCTTGTTGTAAATATTTTTGTCCACCCTAAGCGTGGAAGGGTATTCTCAGATGTGAGACCCTTGCTCATTGCACCATCAGGATTCAAGCAAACCGGGCCGAAGACGGCTGTAATGCCAGAAACCGGTCCCCGGGAGCTTGTTTCCTTCCCAGTGTAAGAATTGGCTTTTGTAGTTTGGTTTGCCCTGTTCCCATCATGCACTGGGACAGGAACAGACTAATTTGCATACAGCCAGGTTCTGAAACTGGGATGGTGCAGTGAGCTAAAGAACGGTGTTGGATCTAGCCCTGATCTCTTGACTGGGTGAGAGCTTTCTGCTTAATTCAGAGACTCTGTCCCTCACCACCCCTTGTTGGAAATATGTAATGGAAACCAAGGCACAGGGATAATTCACTTATGGTGTTTCAAAGACGATGTGTTTTTAATTTGGCATGAGTCTAAAGAAACTGCTGAATAATTTGTGACTAGCATCAACAACAACATGCTCAATTTAGAATTCACAGCTACCATTAGCAATGAGAGAGTTGAATTTTTGGGCGTGGTAGTTAATATTTTTGAGAATACCATCCAAACTAAATTACACAGAAAAACAACTGCTGGTAATTCTATTCTCCATGCTTCTAGTGCCCATCCTCGCCATCTTATAAAAAGTATCCCTTATGGGGAATTTTTAAGAATTCAAAAAATATGCAGCAATGAAAGGGATCTTGAACTATGCTTAAATGAATAATTCCAAAGGGTTTTGGTTCGTGGATATAAAGAGAGTGATCTGAAAAATGCTTTGAAAAGAATGGTTTTAACTACTAAGGAATCCACTCAGGCTCATAATACTGAGATAGTGACTACCACGAGTGAGATTGTACCTATAAAAGAGGATACTACAGTGAGACTTATTACGACCTACAGTTGTTATGAGAGAAAGATTCATAATATTTTGAAATCGAACTGGCCGATTTTGCGGACTGACATCACTCTAGCACCACTACTTAGTGAGGTCCCTAGTATTACTTTTAGGAGGGCTCCCTCTATGCGGGATGACTTGGTTAAAACCAGTCCGGAGGTAGTTAAAACATCTAATTGGATCTCCAATCGAACAGGCTTCTTTAAATGCAGTTCTTGCAGAGCCTGCAAATTTGGGGTTAACATTCAGGAATATCATGATGCTTTTAGTCAGTGCTATAATGATCAAAGGTTTATTTACCTGTAAAGCGGACTATGCAGTCTATGTTTTACAATGTTCTTGCCATCTCAAATACATTGGGAGCACTAAGCTCCAGGTTTTCAACTGCATCCTGCAGCATTTGCGTGCTATTATTAACTCCGACCCCAGCTACCCTGTTGCGCGTAATTTTAAACTAGTGCACCATAATAATCTCAAGGATTTGAGTTATTTTGTTATTGAGCAGTCCCACATTCAAAGAGGGGTGAGGATAGAGAAAGAAAACTTAGGCAGCTGGAGAGCCACTACATTCTACTTCTGGACACCAAGATCCCAAATGGTCTTAATACAGGGGATGATTTATAAAACTTTTTATAAATATTTTTCATAAGTATTTATAAATATTATATATTCGAGCATGTATTCTTCTGTTATATCTGGAGTGACCATTTTTAGCTTGGGGTAGGATTATTCCTTAACTATATTTCAATACATGATTAATAATCTTTCCATTTGTAATATCCCCTACCGCTGCTATGATTGATGATTTTTTTTAGCTTAACTTTGTACTGATGAATTTTTATCCATGTTCTTTTATGCCTGTTTTTATTAGATTTTTGAACTGGTTCTACTAGGTTTTCTAGTTTTTACTGGTTTTTGATCTGGTGGAGATGAGGTGTAGGGTCTGGGTAGTTATTTATTGGGTAAAGTTGGCTTTCAGGCACTTTAATTAATTGGTCTATAGATGATGTGACTTTATCTCTGTTTCGATGACCTAATTCTTGATTTCAACATAGTCTCAATTCATTACTGTTTTATCGCATGGTTTATGGTCCAGGTTATAATTTTATGGAATTTATAATAATGTTGTGTTCCCTTTTATGAAATCTGTATGAAATATGTCTAGGGATTAATGAATGAATATATTTTTTGTGTATCTAGGAGAAACTGTATTTATTTAGTATGGTCGTCCTCTGCACTTGCGCTTTTTGTGGATATTTGGGCATCTGCTTGATTGTAAAATTCAAAAAATTGCCTATTTTTTTATAGGTGTTTTGCACCAAATTTGTTGCACTTTTTAGTGCTACTGTTTACACTAACTTCTGCCCTAGTAGAGACTGTAGATTTCTCTCTTAGATAGCAGATATGTTGAACATTTCTGGGATTGCAATAAGGTTTATGGGCACTTGCCCTTGATTGATTGTCTCATTTATTCATTATTTTGAATTAGAGATAATTTATATATTGTGATTTATTGTATTTATACATTTATTCATAAGACTGTATTTATATATAACGTCACTGATTGTATTTCATCCTTGTGAATGTTAATATTTTACCAGCCATTCTGGTTACCATTGCCACATTTAGAGAGTATTTCTTCACTGTCATCGGGAGGGGCATGTGTGAACAGTTCTTGCATTTAAACTCGCTGTTTACTGGCCATGTCATGTGACCAAGACCGGGTTTCCCGGTTGAAACGCGTCATGCTGCCATCAATGGAGGAATAAACGTACTTTTCGCTCTTCACATCATTGTGTGGTCTGTACCTGATTTACAGTGACCTTCATCGCGTCAGGATTCCTGTGTTCATATATATATATATATATATATATATATATATATATATATATATATATATATACACACGCAGGAATCCTGTGTATATATATATATATATATATATATATATATATCTCACGCTCCAGCTGCACCTAAAAGCCAAGGCACTCGCAGGCGGGTGCTTTCCGTGGTGGTGCCCCACGTATCAATAAATGCTGCCACGACTTCCTTCGTTTTTTCAAAAGATTCAAGCACTCCAAGGGGGTAGCATAGGGGATATTTATTCAGCAAACAACTCTCCCAAACAGATGCGATTCGGAAATTCCTTAGTCAGGTGCCTTTAAGTAATGGATGCAGTACGTTTGTTCGATGTTTGAGGTGAGTCACGCCACTGAGAAAGGGAACTTCGTTTCATAAACACGTCTGGTTTGACTCAAATACTGGATGAAATCTGTTGTTTCCTGTTTGCCAGCAAGCTGTTGTCAATAAAGAATCGCCCATTATCACATACCTGCAGCTCTCTCACATGGGGCTTAATTTGTTTGGATTATTTAGTGCGGCTAAAACCCAACCGCAAGAAAAGTCCACCGCATGGAAGCTGGCCCGAGGTGGAGTCACGCTGACTTCGTCTACAGCACGGGAGGAGGTGTTGTGACAAAGTGGCTGGTGAAAGGGGGCAGCCAGTGATGCCAGTTTTCATCAACCCACTGGGGGAAGAGTTTTCTAAGATGCCTGCACATCGGACGAACCTCACATGAGGACACTTTTCCTGACACTACGAGGACCAGATGGCCAGAGTATTGGCCACGCCCACCTGGGCCGGTGCCTTTAAGTAATGGGTGCAGGACGTTAGTTGGATGTTTGCGGTGAGTCACGCCACTGAGGAAGGGAACTTCGTTCCAGAAACGAGTCTGATTTGACTCAAATACTGGATGTCATCTGTTGTTTCCGGCTTGCCGGCAAGCTGTTTTGAATAAAGAATCACCTATTATCACATACCTGCGGCTCTCTCACAGGTGCTTACCTTTGTTTGGAATATATATATATATATCAAGGCTTCGTTAAGCCAAAACGCGCTATGGCAGATAGGTGTTGGGCTAAAGAATAAATAATTTGCACCAATTTCTGGGTCTCGCCTCGTCTATTTGGCTACTCTGCTGAACCTTGGACGTCAACATACCTCATACATATATATATATTCACTGAAAAAACCATAGGTTATAGACCATATATAGTTAGGAATTAGCATTTACAAAACCTTGAAAATTCACTGAAAAAACCATAGGTTATAGACCATATATAGTTAGGGATTAGCATTTACAAAACCTTATTTTACTCGCACAAAACCATTGAAATTCCCATATATAGTTAGTGCAACTAACTATATATCGCGCACCCGCAATCCACTGCTGATGATGTTACATATTACATAAATTCATGACATGGTCAGTGACATCACTGATGACATCACTGATGACATCTCAAATGACATCACTGATGACATCACTGATGACAACATCCAGTGACTGTATGTTTCTGTAAAGTTAAAATATGTCTTACATATTGAAGAATGAGTGGATGTATAAGTGTCTGGATGAAGGATTTAGTAGGTGCATGACTGACTGTATGAGTGAGTGATTAAATGTGTCTCACTGAGTGCATGGGTTAGTGACTAAACTGTCTTAATTTGTGCATCATTATGTCTGTTGTTCTGTAAACTGCTGCATGTGTTTATCAGTAGCTATATGAGTAACTATATGGGTTATTGATTGGTTGCCCAAGTATTTGTATGGGAGACTGAGTATGTGTGTGGGTGGCTGGGAGGTGTATGACTCTGTGCATAGATGTGTGAGCAGTTGATTCACTAGATGTATGGGTTAAAAGTGCAGGTGGAAACAGCTGTATGGGCAGTTGACTGTGTGCATGAGTGTATTGGTGAGTGAATGGATATCTCAGTGCTACATGTCAAAGTAAGTACATATGTAAAACACAGTACATGTGAGAGTTGACATATATAAATAACTGTGGATAAGAGCCAGTGAATGTGTGAGTGGCTGTATGGATCATTGTAAACTTGTATCAGTGATTGTATAAGAGATTAAATATGTGTTAGAATATGTTTGAATAAGTAAGGTGTGTATAACTGTATAGTTGAGGAAATGGAGGTGTGATTGATTCTTTGCATGACTGACTAGGTGTGTGAGTAACTCCATGGATGAGTGACAGTCTGTGAGTGTCTGTTTACACTGAGTGTATGTAAGGTTATATTAGAGTCTGAAGAGGTTCAACGTATTATCACATGAATGATATCATCAGTGATGTAATCAGTAATGTCAAATGGGATGTCATCAGTGATGTCATTTGAGATGTCATCAGTGATGTCATCAGTGATGTCACTGACCATGTCATGAATGATGTAATATGTGACATCATCAGCAGTGGATTGCGGGTGCGCGATATATAGTTAGTGCAACTAACTATATATGGGAATTTCAATGGTTTTGTGCGAGTAAAATAAGGTTTTGTAAATGCTAATCCCTAACTATATATGGTCTATAACCTATGGTTTTTTCAGTGAATTTTCAAGGTTTTGTAAATGCTAATTCCTAACTATATATGGTCTATAACCTATGGTTTTTTCAGTGAATTTCAATGGTTTTTTAATAGCAAATATCAAAAGCTGTAAAATGTATTCTTCTTTTAAATGACACTTTTTCCCCAAACTGCCTTGGTATATTCCAAAATATGTCGAAGACAAAAATGTAAGTGGTCCAACCAATTTTTTCCACAATTTGAGAAAGCACAGAAGCATGTGAATAAATCTGTTTCTGCTTACATGAGAGACTATGGAATGGGTTTAATATACAACAATAACTTGCGTTCCAACATTCAACACATCTACAGAAGACTTCTCTGATGAAGGGAATAGAATATTCGTCCTTTATTTAAAAGTGTGCATTGGAACCTACTTGTAGGTACCTAAATTGGCCACAGAACACAATAGCTCTTTTCAGAGCTACCCTACCTCTGATCATTCAAAACGTTTATCTTTTTCTAATTTTTTTTTCTTCACCAAAGTACGCTCCCCAGTTCGCTTACCGGTGCGCGTACCGGGCGCTCCCCCCGCGAAATTTTCAAAAATTAATTTTTTGTATTTTTCCATATTTCAGCGTCCTAATCCCCCCTCAGAAAACCTAGAGGGTCACAAAGTGTCTACCGTGCCCCCTTCTACCCATTCCGTACATTGTTTGTCCTCCATCTTATGTATCAATTCTACCGATACACAAAATGGAGGACTCCCGTAACGCTGCCGGTTCGCGTACCGGGGAGCGCACCGGTAAGCGCTCGATAAAAAAAGGTGGGAAAGTAATTTACAGAAAAACTACTACAGACACTTTCACCAAATTTGGAATAGTCCCTACTACATACCAGTCCCTACCATTTTCCCAAATTTGATGGAATTCCATAGAGCCATTCAAGTTGTAGCCCTGTCTAAATAACCTGAGGTAAATTACATGGCAAAAACACATTAGAAAGAGTTGACATTTTCAACCAATTATAACATTACTTTCAAGTTGTATTTTCATGTGCTGACATTTGATTGGTTTGGTACATGAATATATATGAAAAATAAGAGGGAAAGACAGCCATTTTGACTGGAACTCCCTGAGGCACATTTACAGAGCATTTCCTGAGAAACCTAAGACACTTTTCCAAAGGTAAGTTAATAGTTTCTAAGGAGAAATATGTTGTGCACCTAAAGTTATTTTTATAAAAATGTTTCCTGTTAGATATTTACTGTCCCTCAGTTATAGTTATAGATTGAGTAAGGCTTCTCTGTTGTAGTCATAGATTGAGTTAGACTTGATCACATGCAGTACTTTATATTTCTACTTCCTGCCTTGTAGAATACACTGCCCAAACATAAATTCACTCTTAAAAACTCAGAACTATGTTGTACACGTTAAGTTAAAAATAAAAATGTTGAAGTTTCTTACTTAAGCTCTATTTCTCTCTCTCTCTTTTTATTCTACCTTAACAGCAATTATGGATAAAGAAGCACAGGAACCCAAAGTACAACCTGAAATACAGGACAATAATGACGATTTTTTTAATGTGACAGTAGACGAACAACTGTTGGAATTTATGGACAATTTTGATAAACAAGAGACAATTTATGAAAATAAAGATCATGAAATTTCAGATGAAGTACTACTTGAAATTTCCAAAGATTTTTAAAATTAATATCAATAAAATTTTATTTATAAATTAAAAATTGTTTGACATTATTCATTTTTTTTCAAAATTTAAGATATAATAGTAGAGTAATTATAAAAAAAAAGTCAGACTAATGGTAAACAGTACAACATTTTTATATTACTATGTGCTCAGGGAGTGCTCAAAGGATCTGTTTCTACTTTCCCATGAATCTAGGAGAATAATTTACTTACTTGATGTGTTTTAAAAATGTGTTTTTTGACTTAAAATGGCTCAAAGGCTTTGTAAATGTGCCCCATGCTGACTATGAATCTCTAGCAGTATATATCAAGAAACCTAAATGACTTCAATAAACGTTTTTAAACACATCAAGTAAGCAAATTATTCTCCCCCATTCATGGGGAAGTTACTTAAAATGCCGTAACACACATGAGGGCGTATTTACAAGGCCCTTGCACCGCTTTTGCATCACTTTTAACATGGGGAAAATAACTTGAAAGTGGCTCAAAGGCCTTGTAAATATGCCCCATGCTGGCTATGAAACTCTAGCAGTACATATCAAGAAACCTAAATGACTTCAAGAAACGTTTTTATACACATCAAGTAAGCAAATTATTCTCCCTGAATCATGGGGCAAGTGAAATATTTGTTTAAAGAAGCAGACACAATTTTTTCCTTCTCTGGGGTAGGTCTGGAAATGCTTTTAAAGGACACCTTTGAGCAATTGATGGCACTTTTTCCTCAAACTGCCTTGGTATATTCCAATATATGCCAAAGACAGAAATGGAAGTGGTCCAATCAATTTTGTCCACAAATTGAGAAAGCGAGGAAGCATGTAAATAAGTCTGTTTCAGCTTACATAACAAATCATGGAATGGGCTCCATCTACAACAATAACTTGCGTTACTACATGCAAGATATCTACAGAGGAGATGGTGTGCACTTCTCAGATGAGGGAAAAAGAGTTTTCATACAAAATTTAAGACTGTGTATTGATACCTACTTATAAGTACCTAGAACTTACACAGAACCCAAAAGCTCTTTTCAGAGCTACCTTAACTATAATTACTCTTTTAAAATTTCGAATGTACCTTTTTTCACTAATTTTCATTTATGTTCGCGTCCCGGTTCGCTACCCGGTTCGCGTACCGGCAGCTAACCGCGCGAAAAAAATCAAATTTTTTTTTTCTTACGACATATATGAGCCTCCTCAGCTACCCTCAGAAAACATAGGGGTTCAAGATACTTCTCCCATGCCCCCTTACACCCATTTCCCACATTGTTATTCCTCCATCTTGTGATAAAATTTGTCCAAAACACAAAATGGCGAACTCCCGTTACGCTACCGGTAAGCTACCCGGTTCGCGTACCGGGACGCGCCTCTACTACGAAAAATCTCAAACATTTTTTTATTTTTTTTTTGCCCCAAGGGGCACTTTAATATCCCCCTCATCAATCCTAGGGGGTCAGGAGGGGTCTACCTTGCCCCCTTTCCTTCTTTTCCCCCTTCGTTTTTCACCACATCTTGTCTCTCGATCCTACCGAGAGACAAGATGGTGGCCGGCCCGGACTGTTTAGAATGTTGACAGACAACGGAGAGCCAATCAGCTTCGCTTCGCGAAGTTCCGTTACGCGTCAGGTACGCGAACCGGAGCGCTAACCGGAGCGCTGTTACAGATATATCTGTTTTTTAAAATGTTAATTTCTCAAAATCCACTGGAGCACATATATTGAGACATAGCAAAGGCACGTTGGGCAAACCATATCTACAATTCTGGCAAGTATCGTGTAAATCCATTCAGCCGTTCGAGCTAAAAGTGATTCCAACCGCCCTATGGAAAAATGAATGGGAAAAACACGTTTTGGGACCCCCCTTTTTTCTCTGCCCCCCTTGACGAAACCCCCCCCATATTTAGGGGCTGCTCAGAAACAGAATGTGCAATTTTCCTGAAAATTTCAGCCAATTCCGTCCACAAACGCCAAAGTTATTCGACATAGAATTTTCAGAAATCCCATAGGAAAAAAATCTATATAGCAAATGCGCTCCTGCGCTTCCGGGAGGCATCCTTGACTTCCGCAGCCATCCAGCATTTCTCGGCTCTTATCTGCTCTACAGCCTTTATTTTCCTCAATTGTTCACCATGTGCCCGACGCGTTTCGAGGCTGGACGCCTCTTCTTCATGGGGTCTTTGTCAGAAAAGCAAACACTGCAGTCACCCTATTCAATCAAACTTTGTTGAGTTTTGAAAGATCCCGCCGTAAGTGGGCGTGGCTGCACTTGTTACCCATCAAGGATGATGGTCGTTGTAGTCCATAGGGTGATTGTTCATTATACCTTGAATAGGTTGTTGGCTTTATTGAATATTAATCCGAGTTACATTGCCCTTGAGTAGGGGGAGAATGCGGGGAGCAGAGCAGTCAATTGATTCGGAAAGTCAAACCTGGCAGCCATGCCTTGTGCATCGCCACGGACTCTCCGCGCTGTGTATCGTTTCTTCACAACTGGAGATGTTGCTCTGCCGCACGGCCAGGAACAGCCGTGTAATTATCAAATCTAGCAAATGCGCTCCTGCGCTTCCGGCAGGCATCCTTGACTTCCCCAGCCATCCAGCATTTCTCGCCTCTTATCTGCTCTGCAGCCTTTATTTTCCTCAATTGTTCACCATGTGCCCGACGCGTTTCGAGGCTGGACGCCTCTTCTTCATGGGGTCTTTGTCAGAAAAGCGAACACTGCAGTCACCCTATTCAGTCAAACGTTGTTTAGTTTTGAAATATCCCGCCCTCAGTGGGCGTGGCTTCACTTGTTACCCATCAAGGATGATGGTCGTTGTAGTCCATAGGGTGATTGTTCATTATACCTTGAGTAGGTTGTTGACTTTATTGAATATTAATCCGAGTTACATTGCCCTTTAGTAGGGGGAGAATGCGGGAAACAGAGCTGTCAATTGATTTGGAAAGTCAAACCTGGCAGCAATGCCTTGTGCATTGCCACGGTCTCTTCGCGCTGTGTATCGTTTCTTCACAACCGGAGATGTTGCTCTGCCGCACGGCCAGGAACAGCCGTGTAATTATCAAATCTAGCAAATGCGCTCCTGCGCTTCCGGCAGGCATCCTTGACTTCCCCAGCCATCCAGCATTTCTCACCTCTTATCTGCTCTGCAGCCTTTATTTTCCTCAATTGTTCACCATGTGCCCGACGCGTTTCGAGGCTGGACGCCTCTTCTTCATGGGGTCTTTGTCAGAAAAGCGAACACTGCAGTCACCCTATTCAATCAAACTTTGTTTCGTTTTGAAAGATCCCGCCCTCAGTGGGCGTGGCTTCACTTCCCCAGCCATCCAGCATGTCTCGCCTCTTATCTGCTCTGCAGCCTTTATTTTCCTCAATTGTTCGCGTCGGGCACCTGAGAAGATGTCTACCTACCTGTTACTTTGGTGAGAGGGGTTGAAGTGCTAGCACATGGTGGAGGGACTCCATCTTGCGGGGCTGTGGGTGGAGGGGGCCTGTTGGGAGTTGTAGTGCTGGCCCCTCACCTAGGTACACCCCTCCCTGTGAAGATGTCTACCTACCTGTTACTTTGGTGAGGCTAGCACATGGTGGAGGGACTCCAACTTGCTGGGCTGTGGGTGAAGGGGGCTTGTTGGGAGTTGTAGTGCTGGCTGCTTAGCCACATGTGACCCAGGAAATGGTGGTTGCACTGTGTGTGGGTGGTCATGGTGGATGCATTTTGGCCCTGGCATTCACACATTTGGAAGTATGTGTGCTCAACATGCATTGTGTGGGGCCTAGGCGGAGTATCTTAGCAGTTGTGCAAGGCAGTACTTGGCATTGTGATTGAAGTCAGTAGGTTGTACTTACCAGCCTCCATTCCCTCTGCTTTTCCTTCCAGGCTCTCCGGGTGCAATATTCCAAGCACCTTCTCCTCCCATTCAGTGTATGATATTGGCTGGATGGGAGTGCCAGCGCCAGTACGCTCGGCCCGATCGCGGTTCTTGGCTCTGATTGACTTCACCTTTGCCCCCGCCTCTGGATGTCTCTTTTGTTGCATGGCGCGGTACCTGATGCGTTCACTCTGGTGACTATCCTTTCCCACATTATAGTTTTGTTGGCCAGTGTGGTCTGTTGTACAAGGGTTCCAAACAGGTTGGGTTCTATACGTATAATCTCATCCAGATGACTTTCAGCTCACTCTCTGTGAATTTAGGATGTTTTTTGTGGGCCATGGTGTGTGCTGTGCAGGGGGGTGCAGGTGTGTGGTTTGTTGGGATGGTGTTGTGGTGGATGGTGAGTTGTGTGTGTTGATGTGCAGGTTGTTGTGTGGCTATTGGTGTATCTGGTGTTGTGCTCTCCTGTGTGCCTCTTCCTCTCAGTTCTGCTGTGATGCAAAGGATTGTGGGGGTGGGAGGGTCTCCTTTTATTTTCTTCTTTGTGGCTGTGTCCCAATGGTATCTTGCAGTCAGGTATGTTGTGGGTGTGGACCCTTGCCTGTCAGGTGTTCCACCATGGGGGTGTGTTTTTGATGTGGGTTATTGGGGGAGGGGTGTGTTCATGGTAGGTTTGGGTCCTGATTTGCTGGATTGCATGGTACCTTGCAGCCGCCTTTTTTTTTGCGGTCAGACCGCCGCGGGGGATTAGCTTTGGCCCTTCCGCTGTTGCTTACATTTGTCGATGTTATTTTTCACGACGGTCGTGGAGGGGGAATCTTTGCGTTGCCCTGGCGGTGTTATCCTAATTGTGCGGCCGGTCACTCCGCTGCACTGTCAGCGGTTGGGCCTGTTACCGTGGCCACTCCGTCCGTGGCGGTCGTTTTTTTCAATGGTTCCGTCTGCAGTCAGCGGCCTTTGGTGGCATCCCTCCTCTGCGGACGGGTTTTCTATGCTTCAGTCCACAGTCGGCGGTCTTTGGTGACATCCGTCCGCCACGGTCCGGTTTTGCTGTAGGGGAATCCTAATTGCACCACCGGTTTCCCCACGGTGCGGTCGGAATGTCAATTCCGACAGGACTAGCGATCAGGACACTTTCCGTCCGCCATGCTAATCGGCCCCTATGTTTGGTCAGGCATAAATGTGGAATCTCAGGGCCCCCACTTGAGAACACTACTGGATCTGTGGAAGATCAAAATAGAACTGACCCTGCTGTCTCAAACCTTAAAAGAGCCTATAAAACTAGACCAGCCATCCCTCTTGTACCCAGGACAAAGAAGAGGATCACAAGACTGACCTTCTGTGAAAGCTACGGTTACAAGAGTCTCTTTCTTGCAACTGCCCAGCTGACAAATGGCAACTGGACTGAGACTGGACCCTCCTGTAGGCCTCTTCATTCCACTCTGTTAGGGCCTGACTATGAGTTTCGGCAGTGTGGGAGCTGGTGGGCCATCATTGCCGTGCTCTAGCACCTCAGAGATTCACTGCCGCCTGCTCGGCAGATTATGACTTAAAAGTGGTCTGGTGGGCGGGTGGTGTGGTGGTCTCGTGGCAGTGCCTCTTTCAAGGGATGTGGTGCCTTTGAAGAAAGGCACCTCAATGGGTACGCCACACAAGGTTCCTTCATGGTATGGAGTGTAACATCCATGCTGTGCAGGAACTGGGGTGCATGCGCACAGGCGGGCATATGTTGTGCCCCCTGTGTGCATCCACATAGCTTGAGGCACCAGGCTGCTCTGTGGAGTCTCCTTTGTTTTGTCTCCGCCACGGTTTTCCTGCCAGTGGAACTGCTGTGAAAACTGTGGCAGAGAGGAAACTCATAATATGCTTGGTGGGACCGCTGCATATTACGGCCTCAAGACCTCCACACCACCGCCAGGGAACAATGGTTCCCTAGCCGCAGCGGTCAGCGCCCAAGTCGTAATGGAGCGGTTAGACCACGAGTCTGTCGGCCCTCAGACCACTGAACTTGTAATTAGGCCCTTAACCCCTTCGCTGCTAGGTGTTCCCCCCCCCCTGTGCTAAGCCTTTTTTGGGCTATTTGGGGTCGTCCGTGCTTAGGCCCCTGTAACATTTTGTCCACATATGGTATCGAAGCCCAATATGCGTCCTTTTCTTCCAATATCTTGAGGATTCTAAAGGTACGCAGAGTTTATGGATTCCCCTGGAGTGCACCAAGAAATTGGCCAAAATACAGCATTTTTTTTTTTTAGGA
The DNA here is from genome assembly GCF_964263255.1 of Lissotriton vulgaris. Lineage (NCBI taxonomy): Eukaryota > Metazoa > Chordata > Amphibia > Caudata > Salamandridae > Lissotriton > Lissotriton vulgaris. Next base: position 38,608,649 of record NC_141694.1, on the reverse strand, counting down.
AAAATGTGAAACAAAATCTTTTGAAGAAAGGAACACCTATCCACCGTCCATCACCACCCCCTTTTGTACCGCTTTGGCCGCCATAAGTGTGGCAGGGTATGCTCAGATGTGAGTCCTTTGCTCACTTTGCCACTGGATTCAAGCAAGCCAGGCTGAAGACGGCTGGAATGCCAGACACCGGTCCTGGGAAGCTTGTTTCCGGTCCAGGGAAGGCATGGCTTGGCAGTTCGGGCTGGACTGTTCCCATGAGGCACAGGGTCAGACTGATTTGCATAAAGCCATGTCTGAACTGGGGTGGCAGAGTGGGCTAAAGAACGGTGATGGATCAAACCCAGATCTTTTGACTGGGTGTGAGTGTTTGATTGGTTCAGATGCTCCATCCATCACCACCCCCTTTTGTACCGCTTTGGCCGCCATAAGTGTGGCCGGGTATGCTCAGCCGTGAGTCCCTTGCTCACTTTGACACTGGATTCTAGCAAGCCGGGCTGAAGACGGCTGGAATGCCAGAAACCGGTCCTCGGAAGCTTTTTTCGGGTCCAGGGAAGGCATGGCTTGGAACTTCGGGCTGGACTGTTCCCATGAGGCACAGGGTCAGACTGATTTGCATATAGCCATGTCTGAACTGGGGTGGCAGAGTGTGCTAAAGAACGGTGATGGATTAAACCCAGATCTTTTGACTGGGTGTGAGTGTTTGATTGATTCAGATGCTCCGTCCATCACCACCCCCTTTTGTACCGCTTTTGGCCGCCATAGGTGTGGCAGGGTATGCTCGGACGTGAGTCCGTTGCTCACTTTGCCACTGGATTCAAGCAAGACGGGCTGAAGACGGCTGGAATGCCAGAAACCGGTCCTCGGAAGCTTGTTTCCGGTCCAGGGAAGGCATGGCTTGGCAGTTCGGGCTGGACTGTTCCAATGAGGCACAGGGTCAGACTGATTTGCATATAGCCATGTCTGAACTGGAGTGGCAGAGTGGGCTAAAGAACGGTGATGGATCAAACCCAGAACTTTTGACTGGGTGTGAGTGTTTGATTGGTTCAGATGCTCCGTCCATCACCACCCCCTTTTGTACCGAAGAAAGGAACAGGCAGACGTTTGTCAGAAAACCAACATTTTCTACACAGTTTTGGCATTTTACTGGGGCATAGACTATTTTTCACATTGTTTGTGCTTTCAACCTCCTTCTAGTTAGAGGTAGAAATGGGTATGAAACCAATAATGGATCGCAGAGAACTATACTTTTCTGAAACGTAGACAAAATTCTGAATTTAGCAAGGGGTCACTTGTATAGATCCTTCATGGTTTTTCTATAAAAACTAATACTTAAAATTAAAAAAGTTGAAATTGAGTTGGAAAAAACAGACATTTTGCCAACATTTTCACCTGTAACTTCTTCTAAGTATGACAGATGTTTGAACGCAATATACTGTTATGTCTGTTGGACTCTTCTGGTTACCAGGATATATAGGACTTGTGGGTTCACCAAGAACCCGAGGTACCCAGAGGCAATAATTGAGCTGTGTCTTGCAATTGTTTTTTATTGTGTACAGGGTACATAGCAATTCATTTGGTAAAATATAAAGAGTGAAAAATAGGTACCAAGGAAACCTATATATTTCCAAAATGGGAACCATATATAGAGTTTAGAGGCAGGGGTTATTTGCATATCTCCAAAATTGTGGGTACCCATACAAACATCTGAATTAGAGGAAATTTTTCAAAATGACTTCTTTTTTACACATTGGCTAATATTTGGAAGGCAGAAATGCAAAGAAAGTCAATTGGTAATAACACTTGTTCCACTATTCTGTGTTCCCCTAAGTCTCCCGATAAAAATGGTACCTCACTTGTGTGGGTAGGCCTAGTGCCTGCGACAGGAAATGGCCCAACACGCAACGTTAACACATCACATTTTTCCAGTGAAAACTGACCCTATATTGCAAGGTGCCTACCTGTGAATTTTGAATCCTAGCTCAGCTGGCACCCAGGGAAACCAAACAAAACTATACATTATGAAAAACTAGAAACCCAGGAAAATCCAGCATGGGGTGACATGTGTCGCTCTCATTATGTTATGTTACCCAGAATCCCTTGAAAACCTAAAACTTTGTCAAATAAATCGCATTTTCCTCATAATTCTGTGATGGGAAGTTCTGTAATTTGCAGGTAGCCACAAACTTTCAGCCACCCAGCATTTTCCAAAGTATCTCGATATTAATGATAATAATGGTACCTCACTTGTGTGGGTAGGCCTAGTACCTGAAACAGCAAACAGCCCAACACGCAACAAAGAAACATCATATTTTTCCAGGGAAAACTGCCAGGGAAAACTGCCACAAACTTTCAGCCACCCAGCATTTTCCAAAGTATCTCGATATTAATGATAATAATGGTACCTCACTTGTGTGGGTAGGCCTAGTACCTGAAACAGCAAACAGCCCAACACGCAACAAAGAAACATCATATTTTTCCAGGGAAAACTGCCTCTTTTTTTGCAATGTGCCTAGCTGTGGATTTTGGACCCTAGCTCTAGCAGCACCTAAGTAAACCTAGAAAACCTATATATTTTGATAAACTAGACATCCAGGTAAATCTAGGATGGGGTGATGTGTGCGGCTCACTCCAGGGTATGTTACCCAGAATCCCTTGCAAACTTCAAACATTGTCAACCAAACCACATTTTCCATATATTTATGTGATGGAAAGTTCATAAACCTGCGGGGAGCCACAAACTTTCACCCACCCTGCATTCCCCAAAATCTCCCGATAAATATGGCACCTCACTTGTGTGGGTGGGCCTAGTACCCGTGACAGGAAACTTCCCAAAACGCAATGTGGACACATCATATTTTTCCAGTGTACACTGACCATTTTTAGCAATGTGTCTCGCTATGGTTTTTGGGCCCTAGCTCTTCTGGCACCTAAGAACACCTAGCAAACCTATACATTTTTTAAAACTAGACATCCAGGGGAATCCAGGATGGGGTGACTAGTATGGCTCTCACCAGCTTCTGTTACCCAGAATCCCTTGCATACCTCAAACTTTGTCAAACAAAAAACACATTTCCTCAAATTTATGTAATGGAAAGTTCTGGAATCTGTGTGGATCCACAAACTTCCACACGTCTCCTGATAAACATGGTTCCTCACTTGTGTGGGTAGGCCTAGTGCAAGCGACAGTAAACGGCCCAAACGTACTGCGGAGACTTCCAAATAATTGAATTACAAAAAGACCTTGTTTTGCAAGAGAATGAGCTGCATTTTTGGTCCAGGGCTCAGTGGCCATCTAGGGAAACCTATCAACTGACACAATTCTGAAAACTAATCACCCAGGGGAGTCCAGGGAGGTGTGACTTACGGGTATCTCCCAACATTTTCTTCCCCAGAACCCTCTGCAAACCTCAAATTTAGCTGAAAAAATCAAATTTTCTCACATTTCTGTGTGGGAAAGTTGTAGGATCGGGAGAGTGTAGACCACGGATGTGGGGGACACTCAGTGTTTTGTAAAATACCCCTCACACACCAACAGGCCCCTTGGTGTCATGCTTCATCATCGGGGTCTTCGCACCCCTCTAACGGGATGCGGCGTGCTGCGACCTGCGGCTACGCGGGAGCACTGAAAGGGTAGACTATGTGTGGTGCGTGTGATGGAAGTGATAGGGTATTATGAATGTGAGTGGTAGGGTATGGTGAAGGTTTAAAAAGTACCTGGCTCGTAGGTGTCAGGAAAAAAACTTTATTCACAACCTCGGGCTGGTACTATTAAAAGAAGTGCAGTGTGAGGTAGTTAGTTGTCGTGATTATGGACATTACCTCTGGTGTGCGTCGACATGTTTCGGAGCTTGTGCTCCTTCAGGACGGGGGCACAACTTCCCCACCTTACTCACGTTTCTCTATGAAAAGTGTAAATAACTAAAAGTGAAAGATTATTTACAGTGATAAACTAAGGCTATAAAGTGCCTACAGCGGTATTAGTCAATGCAGTTGCAGGACCTGAAAGGACAAAAATAAAAAATAAATTTGGTTGCCCCAATGGGGCTTGCTCAGGCAGGTGCAGTCACCTGAGCACCAAAGATGCATTGATCCTGTAAAGAAAAAAGACATACACTACACACAACAAAAATGACACACATTAGGTTAAAAAAAGCCCTATGGACATACTCTTTATGCAAAGTTTTCTGGCTTCATGAGCATTTCAAGAACGTCCGGGTTCGTTGCTAGATTCGTAATCTATATGGACAAAGAGATGGTTTCAGTACTTTTTACTCACTGTTTGGGTGGAAAATGGTGATTTTGTTTGTCTACTCAATACTCACAGAATCTGGACGAGATTACCTCCGTGTTACCCCTTTCGCTGCTCCGCTAGTAATGGCTATCAGAGTGAGCCCTGTCTTATATAGGCCTAAAAACACTGATTGGATGACTGGTCATGGGTTAATTGTCGGATGCGTGACAAAGCCCATACATGGGTAATCCGATTCTGCGCTAGTTACAGGCCTCGCCTTATTTGGTATGCGTAAGGATCTGCATTGTGCATGGCAAGCGCGGAGGTCGATCGATGTGCGCACGCGTTCTGCTAGACCTTTGTTTCAGCCTCTAGTGGAGTGTGAGGCGCATGCGTGTTGACACATCTCGCTGTCGCTCGCTACTGCACATGCGTTGCATTATAGCCTTAGTTTATCACTGTAAATAATCTTTCACTTTTAGTTATTTACACTTTTCATAGAGAAACGCGAGTAAGGTGGGGAAGTTGTGCCCCCGTCCTGAAGAAGGAGCACAAGCTCCGAAACATGTCGACGCACACCAGAGGTAATGTCCATAATCACGACAACTAACTACCTCACACTGCACTTCTTTTAATAGTACCAGCCCGAGGTTGTGAATAAAGTTTTTTTCCTGACACCTACGAGCCAGGTACTTTTTAAACCTTCACCATACTCCACCACTCACATTCATAATACCCTATCACTTCCATCACACGCACCACACATAGTCTACCCTTTCAGTGCTCCCGCGTAGTCGCAGGTCGCAGCACGCCGCATCCCGTTAGTAGGATTCTTTTTGTTTGTGTAACAGTGCCCGTGGAGTAAGAATCCTATCTCTATACTCTACCTCCCTCCTGTTGTTATTCTAAAGTTGTAGGATCACCAGTCTGATACAAATTTCCTACCACCTAGCATTCCCCCATGTCTCCCGGCAGGGAAGGGGCCAGAACATATTGTGGAGAGAATATCTGTGACGTTTGCAGGGTATTCTGGGTAGGAAAACATTGGGGGATCCATGCAAGCCACACCTCCCTGGACTTCACCGAATGTCTAGTTTTCAGAAATGCCTGGGTTTGTTAGGTTTCCCTAAATGCTTACCGAGCCCGGGACCAAAAACACAGGTGACTTCCTCGCAAAACCAATTCTTTTTTTGATCGATAATTTTGAAGTCTCCTCAGTACGTTCTGGGCCATTTCATGTTACTAACTCAATTTAACTCTAACCCCAAATTACAAACACCAAACACCTTCAACTAATAATAACAATGAGAATACATATTGCAAAACATTATAAGTTACATACATATGACAGTAAATATCATGGTATACACACATAATAAACTTGGGACAGTGGCAGAAACATTACTTAACTACCCACTAACATTCAAAGAATCATCCATGCACCATCATCTACCAACATAAACAGCATCTTATTGCCACCATCCCAACAATGTAAACATTACCATCACCATATCTTCACAACCAGTACAATATAGCAGTAGAATGACATCGCACAAACATACTACCACATTTGTAAAGCCACCTCCAACAAAGAATTGCTTGATAAGCAACATCAAATGGACCCACAGTCACCAACATACATCTACACACCCACTAGCGTACAAGTTGACACCCAAAGACACATACCAATGCATAAATCATTTTATGGCCATCCAAGCCCCAACAACCCCACAGCCATCCAACAAAATAAAATACACAGCTTCTAACAAACAGCAACATACACACAATCACAAACCCTCAGAGCAACACTTAACTCACCCACCAACTTTCATATAGCCACACACATAAAATTAAGCACCTACACAGTCACAAATTTGTAATGCGTCAGATTGTGACCGTCCTGATCTCTTCAGAAGCGGTCGCTCCTCACGCTGCTCCCTGCTCTGCTTGATGCTTGGGGTATCGTAGCGGTACACGGCCAGATTGCTCTTTGCCAGCTCGCATTTATTAGCCCACATTTATTAGTGCCTGATTGCTTATGAATTGTTGTATCGTAGCGCTATATTGCGAAAGTGCGCTTTTCACGATCATTCAATTGTGCTGTGCTGCCTTTACCTAATTAAATCATTTGTGCCCGATTGTGCCGGTGCCACTGCTAATTTCATCGCGCTTATTAAGGTTGTGCCCCAATCCTGTTTCGCTTTTGGCTTGCTGCCATTTTGTTGTTTGTTGTTGTGCCTCCCTGTCCGGCTCTCCACCCCGCTCCCGCCACCCAGCTGCTCCTCCCTCCCACTGATACTTTAGGCTTCGCTCTCCCTTACTACCGCTGTGACCGTCCTGATCTCTTCAGAAGCGGTTGCTCCTCACGCTGCTCCCTGCTCTGCTTGCTGCTTGGGGTATCGTAGTGCTACACGGCCAGATTGCTCTTTGCCAGCTCGCATTTATTAGCCCACATTTATTAGTGCCTGATTGCTTATGAATTGTGTATCGTAGCTCTATATTGCGAAAGTGCGCTTTTCACGATCATTCAATTGTGCTGTGCTGCCTTTACCTAATTAAATCATTTGTGCCCGATTGTGCCGGTGCCACTGCCAATTTCATCGCGCTTATTAAGGTTGTGACCCAATCCTGTTTCGCTTTTGGCTTGCTGCCATTTTCTTGTTTGTTGTTGTGCCTCCCTGCCCGGCTCTCCACCCCGCTCCCGCTTCCCAGCTGCTCCTCCCTCGCCCCTCCCCCCTCCACTATCCACTTATGTCAGATGCCTTTGCGCGCAGCGTTCACCTGCAGCGATCGCGCCCCATGTGCGCCGAAGGTGCGCCAAAGGTAAGCCCGTCTACGCCAGTCCGCGCCTGGACCGCGCCCAGTGCCAGACCCCCTGGCGCCCTCAAACCCCACTCCACCCGCATTACGTACGACGCCGCAACCCTATCAGCACTTAATCCCGGCAGACTCCAAAACTGCAACCTAGCCGCCCCAGGACAAAACCATGGACCCTTCACCTGCCACTCCTGCAAGTTCGACTGCATCAGGCCCCACACCAAATCCACGAACTCCAAACAGAGCCCCGACACTAATCACCTAAAATGCATCCTACTCAACACCCGCTCGGTCCACAGACACTCCATTGAACTCTGGAACCTACTCGACACTACATCGCAGGACGTCGCCATAGCCATCCCGGACGCCTACAAGATCATCCGAAAGGACCGCACCAACCAAATAGGAGGAGGCATCTCCATCGTCCATAAGAACACCATCCGCATCACGACCAGTTCCGACGATAACCTCGCTAACGCCGAACTCCTTCACTTCCAGATCCACACCGACCCCAAGACCACACTCAGAGGCACCCTCATCTACAGACCACCAGGTCCCCGCACACAATTCAGCGAAGACATCACCGACTTCATCAGCCCACACGCCCTCCCCTCAGAGGACTACATTCTACTGGGAGACCTCAACTTCCACCTGGAAAAGAAAAACGACAGCAACACCACCACCCTTCTGGACAACCTGGACAACCTCGGACTCGAACAACTTGTCGATACCCCCACCCACTATGCCGGACACACGCTCGACCCAATCTTCACCTCCAGCAAGCACATCTCCTTCGATCACACCACAGCTCTCCATTGGACGGACCACAGCTGCGTTCCCTTCAACTACAAAAAGACCACAACCCACAACCCTCCACAACCTATTCCCCGAAGAAATTGGAACAAAATTACCACCGACCAGCTCTTCACATTGCTTCACCAAAACCCTCCTGCCAAATCATCGGACCCAAACCAAGCAGCCACCAACTTCACACAATGGATCACCCACAGCGCCGACGAACTAGCACCCTTGAAAAACCATCAAATCAAGCAAGGTAGCAAAAAAGCCCCATGGTTCAACGATGACCTTCAGATATCCAAGAAGTTCTGTCGCACCCTCGAGAAAGCCTGGAGAAAAAACCCAACCACTGACAACCTGGCCACTTTCAAGAACGCCATCCGCAAACACCACCAACTGATCCGATCCACCAAATAATCAGCATTCAAGAATCGCCTTGACAACAACGCCCAAAACAGCAAGGAACTATTCAACATCGTCAAAAAATGTACCAACCCCACCTCCGGCACCAACGACATCACTCCCTCCCAAGACCTCTGCGACTCTCTATCCTCTTTCTTTCACAACAAAATCGCCGACATACATAACAGCTTTAAAAACCAGTCCGAAGACCAGTCCACTCCACCCACCTCCGAACCAAAACCGCACTCTACCAACCTTTGCGCCTGGAACCCAATCACCACTGAAGACACCATCCGCCTGATGAACTCCATCCACTCAGGATCGCCAACCGACCCATGTCCCCACCACATTTTCAACAAAGCAGACTCCATTATCGCACCCCATCGTCGCGAGGTCATCAACTGCTCCTTCAACTCTGCTACCTTCCCGGAAAACTGGAAACATGCCGAACTCGGCGCCCTTCTGAAGAAGCCCACAGCAGACCCCACTGACCTTAAGAACTACCACCCCATCTCGCTCCTCCCATTCCCTGCCAAAGTCATTGAGAAAGCCATCAACCGTCAGCTCGCCGCCTTCCTTGAATCCAACAAATCCCTCAACCCCTCACAGTCCGGCTTCCGAGCCAAACACAGCACCGAAACCGCCCTCATCGCAGCAACAGACGACATTCGAACTCTACTAGACAACGGAGAAACAGCTGCCCTCATCCTACTTGACCTCTCCGCAGCCTTCAACACAGTCTGTCATAGCACCCTCATACAACGCCTCAGCAACGTCGGAATACAAGGAAAAGCATTGGACTGGATCATCTCGTTCCTCGCCGGAAGAACCCAGAGAGTCCGCCTCCCCCCTTTTAAATCAGAGGCCACCGAAGTCATCTGCGGCGTACCACAAGGATCATCACTCAGTCCCACCCTCTTCAACGTATACATGAGTCCCCTTGCATCCATCGCGCGCCAGCACAACCTCAACATCATCTCCTACGCAGACGACACCCAGCTGATCCTCTCCCTCACCAAAGACCCAAACACCGCCAAAACCAACTTACACGAAGGAATGAAAGAAGTAGCCGAGTGGATGAAGAACAGCCTTTTAAAACTAAACTCGGACAAAACGGAAGTCCTCATCTTAGGTTCATTCCCCTCTGTCTGGGACGACTCATGGTGGCCTCCGGCTCTGGGAACCACACCCATACCTACGGATCACACACGTAACCTGGGCTTCATCCTGGACTCCTCCCTCTCAATGACCAGACAAGTCAACGCCGTCTCATCATCATGCTTCAACGTCCTACGCATGCTCAAAAAAATCTTCTGTTGGATCCCCACCGAAACAAGAAAGACGGTCACCCACGCACTGGTCACAAGCCGACTGGATTACGGAAACACCCTTTACGCCGGAACCACAGCCAAACTACAGAAAAAACTCCAACGCATCCAAAACGCCTCAGCCAGACTCATACTGGACATCCCCTGTCAAGCTCACATTTCCGGTCACCTGAAAGACCTCCACTGGCTCCCCGTCGACAAGAGAATAACGGTCCGTCTCCTCACCCACGCACACAAAGCCCTCTACGACCTAGGACCCGAATGCCTCAACACGCGACTGTCCTTCTACACCCCCACCCGCCAATTACGATCGTACAATCAAGCCCTCGCCGCAATTCCGCGCATCCATAGATCCACCATGGGGGGAAGATCCTTCTCCTACTTAGCGGCCAAAACCTGGAATTCTCTCCCCACCCACATCCGCCTTACACAGAACCATCTCTCCTTCAGAAAGCAACTAAAAACTTGGATATTCGATAAGTAAAGCACCCCCCCTCCCTCAAGCGCCTTGAGACCCTCTGGGTGAGTAGTGCGCTATACAAATTTCTGAACTTGAACTTTAACTATTGTCATTTAGAGACTTTATTTATACTAAAATATGACCAATAACACATTTGGGGCCAGATGTAGGTAATCTCGATTTACCTACTCTTAACTGCTGAATCATACAGATTCGGTATTTAAGAGTAGGTAAATGGGATGTAGGTAATTTCACTTTTGAAATTACTGAATCGGAATGATTCGGTAATTACCGAATCGGTATTTACCGATTCGGTAATTGCCATTGATTCCTATGGGCCTCAAGGCCCATAGGAATCAATGGCAATTACTGAATCAGTAAATACCGATTCGGTAAAATTACCAAATTTGTAAGGGGGACAGGGTATCATTTTGACACCCTATTGCACCCCTCAATTGTGCATGGGTGCACATGTTGCTGACATACATGCCCTTAGGGCATGTATGTCTGCAACATGGCAGTTTTTTGAAGCAAAAAAAATGCTTTTTGAAGGGTTTTCATTATTTAACACCAACTTCTAGTTGGTGGTAAATAACGAATTCTTAAACCCTTGTAGCACTGATTACAGTGCTACCTACATGTTGAATTACAGAATCGGTAATTTTACCAATTCGGTATTTTACTGAATCGGAAAAATTACAAATTCGGTAAAATTACTGATTCTGTAATTTAACATGCCCCTACATCTCAATATCCAAATACCGGTCAGAAACGGCTGAAAATCGGTATTTTCGGACGTTTCCGACCGGTAATTGGATACCTACATCTGGCCCTTGGAAACTAAAATGATAAAATAACTACCTTTATTAAACATAACTAATTTTAAAGTTTTAAAATAAGAGTTACAGTATTACACAGATGTAGGTTATTTATGTTATGTTATGTTATGTTATGTTACAGTGATTTCTAGCGCGCACTGCTACTCAGAGTGTCCCGGCGCGAAAAGACAGTAGTGGAAACAGTATGGAACAGGGAAATTATCCTTAGGTAAACAGCAGGGTTTTAAATCTTTTCTTGAACATGGCGCAGTCATGGATGCTGCGCAGTTCAAGGGGGAGAGAGTTCCAAGCTTCGGCTGCTTTGAAGGATGGAGCGCTGCCTCCAATTCTTGTCCGCCGAAAGCGAGGGATCTCAGCTAGGCACTGTGAAGCGGAATGCAGATGCCTTCATGGAGTATAAAAACTAAACCGCTTCCTCAAATAGAGGGGCCCTGTATCGTAGAGGGCTGAATGGGCCATCGTGAGAGCCTTAAATTTCACTCTTTGGGCCACTGGCAGTCAGTGCAGATCCTGCAAATGATGTTTGACGCCGGACCTGCCCGGGATACCCAACAGAACTCTGGCCGCAGTGTTCTGTATTACCTGGAATTTCTTAACCTCTTCGCCGCTAATGACAAGGGTAACTCGTCATGCCCCTCCCATTCATTTCAATGGAAATCCCATTATATGGGCCCAAGTGCCATAGCATCCAAGTGGTTAAGCTGGTATCCTGGTAGGCCAATGTAAAATGCATTGGCATGGTCAAGGTGGCTAAGGATCAAAGCGCACGTGACCATTTCCGTGGCAGTCCTTGGAAATAGAGGAAGAAACCTCCTAAGAGACTTCAATGGTCCAAAACATTGACCAGCCAGTTTTTTACATTTATTTTATTTATTTATTTATTTTTGGAGTTTTCTATAGCGCTGGCCAGACCCGAGGGTATCGGAGCGCTTTACATTTAGTCCGGGAAAAACAGGTGCGAAGATAGTACAGTATAACATAAACAGGGTTCGTATAAGTTCATAGATTAGCATAGAGGTCTTCCGCCTGGGGGGCGGTTTTGAGGTAGTGTTTTCGAGGTAGTGCGAGTTCCATGTTGCGCTCTAGAGGTAGAGTTCGGGAACGCGCTGTTGAGGTAGAGGGTTTTTAGACGATTCTTGAATTCTGGAAAGGAGGGGGTAGTTCTGATGTCCACTGGGATGCAGTTCCAAATTTTTGGGGCGTTGCCGGCAAATGAGCGGCTGGCGGTTTTTTGTTTCCGCGTTTTCAGGGGGATGAGTAGTAGGGAGTTCGAGCTTCTTTACATGTGTAAAGAACCTGAGATTTTCCTCGAACCAGACGCCCAGGCTCTTCACTGCCTGTCCCGAGGAACTGGGAAGTGGTGGCCAAAATGCTTCCCTGAACTGAGGGGGAAAGGATCCAAATAGGAGGATTTTGGACTTGCCTTCATTGCACTTTAACTGGATGGCTGCTAGCCATTTAAAAATGGCTGATAAACAGTTTTTAGCTTTCGCTGGAGAAATATCTGCGTCCTTCCAAGTGAAGAGGAGCTGTGTGTCATCTACATAAGCGATGATTTTTGCTCCCAGCTCCTCAGCCAGATAGACCAGAGGGGTGACATAAACATAAAAAAGGAGGTGGCTCAGGGTAGAGCCCTGAGGTACTCCAGTAGTCACCTTTTGTGGGTTTGATGAGAAAGGAGGTAGCCACACTTGCTGTGATGTCAGCCAAAAATGATTTAATCCAATCCCATGCAGGGCCGACGACACCAATATTTGCAAGGCGCGCTAACAGCAGTCAGTGTGGCACCGTGTTGAAGGTGGCAGAGAGGTCCAATAAAATCAGAGCCGCTCTCCCGTCCCTATCCAAGCATTCTCTAACGGCTTTTGGTATTTCCACAAGCGCCGTCTCTGTGCTATAAGTAGCTCTGAACCCTGACTGAGCGGGATGTAATGATCCTGAGGTCTCTACAAAATTGGCCAGCTGCTTAAAGACTGCCTTTTCACATACCTTAGCTCCCGCTGGAAGGAGGGAAATAAAGCGATTGTTGGCAGGGTTTGCCGGGTTGGCCGGGTCAAGAGAGGGTTTTTTAAGCAGAGGGAGAAGTTTTGGCTGCTTCCATTCGGGTGGAACCGTTCCAGATCGGAAGGACAGATTGATGAGTGAATTAACTTCAGGATTAACAACTTCTGCCACAGCCGGCAGCAAGCGGGCATGGCAAGGATCGGTTGGTGAGCCACAGCAGAATCTTCAGACAGGGAGAAGGATGGATTAAAACCATCATGACTGGGGCTGGCCATGTTCAAAGGGATAGTTAATTCCTGTTCATGGTCAAAACTGGCTTGTTCCAGTTCCTTCCTCCCCCTTCACCGCTTCCTCCAAGCTGGTAGAAGGGGGAGGACGGGAATCTATCAAAGTTAAGCAGAAGATTGAGGGATCAATTTTATATATGAGCTTCCCCCTGGACCTGCTTGCTAGGAGCATGAGGGCCTGAATGGTCCAAGAGAAATTGATCAGAAAATGAACGGACCATGTTACTTGGAGGGGTTCCGAAATGCATATTTATTTATTTATTTATTTTTAACATTTCTTAAGCGCGAACAATTGCCCGCAGGCGTCTCGGCGCTGTAATGTCAACAACGCTCCTGAGATTAGTAATGGGTACTAAAGGTTAAACAGCCATGTTTTCAATTTCTTTCTGAAAACAAGAAGGTTTGGACTGGATCTGATGGATTGAGGGAGTGTGTTCCATAGTTTTGGAGCCGCAACTAGGAAACGTCTGTCTCCCCAATTGACTAACTTGGTCCGTGGAACAATCAGATCATTCTGTTTAGCTGAACGGAGTGAGCGAGAAGGAATGTATGGAACCAAATGATTTCTTAGGAATTGAGGTGCTTGGTGATGTAATGATTTGTAGACAATACACAAGGTTTTGAATTTAATTCGATTTCTGATGGGTAGCCAATGATAGCTTCTCAGGACTTCAGTTATTGGTTTAAATTTGGGAATGTTACCAAGAAGTCTTGCTGCTGCGTTCTGAACTGTCTGCATTTTCTTGATGACTCTAATGTGAGTATTGGCGAACAGGCCATTACAATAATCCAATGCTGACAGGACAAGAGCGCTGACTAATGTCTTGCCTACATTTTTAGGGAGGAAAGGCAGAACCTTCTTTACCAAGCGTAATTTATAAAATGCTGTTGCAGCTATTTGGTTGGCATGTGCCATGAAGTTCAAGTTATCATCAAACATGACGCCCAAGTTTCTCACCTTCGTAGAGGGTTTCGGCAAAGTTCCAAAGGATGACGGCCACCATGCCTGGGACCAGGTGGGGCTGAGGTGGCCGAAAGTTACCACCTCGGTTTTATCGGAGTTCAATTTTAAGCAGTTTGCCGACATCCATTGTCCGATAGCCAACATACCTGCCTTAAAATTCTCCGCTACTCTATCCCCATCGTCTCTGACGGCCAGGACCAACTGAGTGTCATCCGCATATGAGGTAAGGTTCATCCCATGTGCTTTGATGGTCTTAGCAAGGTCCGACACGTAGATATTAAATAGTGTCGGACTCAGGGATGAACCTTGAGGTACCCCACATGGCAAGGACAACTCAGCTGATTCGAATTGTCCTAAGATGACCGCCTGGGATCTGTCCGCCAGAAAGGATGCCAGTAATTTTTTTGCCAAACCTTGCACACCCATCTGCTCGACTCGGTTGACCAAGATCTTATGGTCAACCGTGTCGAAGGCATACAGGAAAATGACAGCAAATCACATCTAAAGTATGCCCTCCCTGATGTGTAGGTGCATTCACCCATTAAGTGAGTTGGGCAATGTTCAGCGAGTCATAAAGCTCCTTAGTATCCCTCCCCTCTGCACAGGCAGCATGAATGTTAAAATCCCCAAGGAGGAGAAACGTAGAAATTGCAACGTTTGAGGAACAACAGTTTCATCTAAGGCTTTTAGAAAGTCTCGGAGGGGTCCGGGGGTCGATAGACCACCATGCCACCCAGCGTAAAATGCAGCAGAGCGCTTCGCCTTCTCCAACTGCAAGGACCTCGCCCGGCCGAAGGGCCCAATTTAGGAGATGGTATTAGATTAAAAAGTTAATTATATACCTTTTTGTTCTTATTTCAGAGGCACTTGTCGCACATAGGTCAACCGTAACCTCCTTTCAGCCTTACTTCTTTTACCGAATACGTTTTAAGGCAAGTTACTGGAGTCATTTGACATTTGGTCTCTCAATGAATGAATCTAGTAGAGGTTTGATTCCCATTGTGCTTTGCATTGCAATTGTATATTGTACATACTACTGACACCAAACTGAAAACTTCTGGTACTTGGATCAAGCTGCAGCAGGCAATGAATTTCTAATATTCACTTATTTTTCAAAATCAAACCATTTAACCCAGTTTCTTCTGACTCAATGATGTCCTATGTACCTAACCATTTACAACATTCAGTTAAAATAGATGTATTTTTTAAGACATTACATAATGTATACTTTGCCATTTCTGTGCATATAAGTAGCCTTTCATCTTTGCCACTGCTCAGGTGATGCTCGAAAGCATCTATTTTAGAAATTGATCAGTCAGTTCACACAATACATATCCTAGGTATCTTTTAACACACTTCCTCCTTCTCATCTTTCGTTGCAACCCCGTATTCCCAAGGAAAGCAGAGTGGGGAACCCTTACTCAGTCAGAAACGGCCCTGTGATAATCTGTCGGAGCAGTTCACTTGAGCATCTCGCACTTTCTGTAGGTTTGACTTAATTCCATGGAAACTTTATCTCAAACACCCTTTTTAAAAGAAAGAATTATTCACCATCGTGAGACTTTTCAGTGCTTGTATGACTTAAGTGATGTAACAGTATGTTACAGGGTTGCGATGTTCCTTTCCAAAGTGCTCCGTATCAGAAACTCATTGGGTGATTTGAGAAAGAAACACATTAGCCTAAGCGGCCCATGATTTTACCACGTGATCTGGAGGGTGTCACTCCTAATGCACTATGATAGGTGTTTTATCAGCTATGGCTGAACAATTGTGTTGCTTTGGCATTTTCATGTGTTTTTATCAATTTGAGTTATACTGTGAAGTGGATGATTTTATAGAATTTGAACATGTATCAATGTGATGCTTTTATGGTCCGTTTAACATGAACCGAATAAAGTTGAAATGATGATGATCAGTCAGTACAGCATAAAAAAAGTGTATACTTAAAGGAAAAACATTTTAAAACTCTTACGCCTGCCCATGATTCATGTCTTCACTGAGCATTCTTTACTTTCACAACCAGTTTATTATGCCTTTGAGCTTCTCCCGACAATGTTGGGGCAACATCTCTACTTTGTAGGTTGGCAATATTTTCAGTGTGATTTTGATTCCCATTAACTAAATTGTTCAGCTTCTATATAACACTTTAAGCCCAAATAAAAAAAAAAACACTCAATGTATCTTTTAATTTGCTTGATGCATATGAGCACTGCTGTTAAACATCCCTCAGCCTGATCAGAACTTCGTTATTCTGCAGTATGGGGAGACAAACTATCTAAAAGGGGTAGAAGTAGGAGAAAGGCTAGCTCAGATCTAGTACACAGATGTCAGGAAATCCATACCTACAGCCAATATCTACTGTAGGAAATAGAATGTGCAACTTGGATGGCAGGCAGGCAAAAGCAGATTCATTTTCCTCTTTTCTATTTTACAAAAGTCAGAGAGTGGTCCATTTTGTTGGGAATTCCCGTTCGCGAGTTTAGGGGCTCGAAATTCCACCAATTCTAACCCCCGGGTGTCTGGAGCTCTCAATGAGGTGACACTCATCTGGCATGCTTTTCCATCTGCTGTATGAATGGGCAGCTTGGCGAGGCCCACGCCTTAACGGACAGATTTGGGTGGACTATGAGCAGACATGTAGAAGCCCCCCTTCAGCTTCTTCAACATGCATACATACAAGGTATAGCCTGTGCTTCTGCTGAGCAGCCCGCATTCTCAGCATAGTCCCTACACCCATTAGAACATCCCCTCCAGGACATCCCGGATGGCACACAGCCCATATCGACCCATTGCCAGCCGGCGGCCGACAGAAACAGGCCTTGGCTGGACGCCTGTGCTATGGACTCTTGAAGTCCTACATTGTTGTATAGCAGCGGATATCCCTGGATCTGCACCTCCGAAGGGTACTGACACAAGGCCTATCTAGCACATTCTACAGTCTTACTAGTCCACCTTCGGAAAATTGACCTATGCTGTTTTCCTTCAACTTCTATCCTTTTTGTTCTTTCTCCTTCTCTTCCTTTCCTATTGCTCATCATCCATCCTCTTGCTACCATGAGGGATGCATCGTCAGTAACATCTGTTGTACCCTGCATGTATTACCAATACCCATTTTGAGTACTTACACAACCAATGGTTGGTGTATATAGCATTCTTCTGCCCTACAATTGAAAAAAAACAACTGCCAACAAAATGGAAATCCAACCAATTCAAAGTAGAAATGTTCCTTTCTAATGACATACTTTGCCTTAATTCTCTGAACATCCATTTGGGATAAACCCCTTGCCTTTTCCCTTTCACTGAGCCCACATCAGGACTGACAATTTCTACTTCTAATTCATGTTCAACATTTTGGGAACTAGTTCTTTAAAGCTGTGATATCTTATCCCTTCTAGGTGAGAGGGAAAATACATTTCCAGTCCAATCTGAGAGGTCGTTTGATGGGACCAGCAGAAAGTTTTACCTGCGTACCTTCCCCTGTACAGAAGAGATAGTGTCATACACATTGGATCTAATCTTGTTAGCCCTGGGAGAAATCTAGAAATGTATAATTTGCCGCTGTTGTCTTGGAACATGTATGAGCGGCTGTGGTTCTCTGAAGTCATTTGACTGATTCTGACTGAGCCTGCTCCCAGGTCTGCTTCAAAGCAATACTAGCTTCAGAAATCATGGCCGAACCAACTTTAAATAATCCTGCCTGCTTTTCACCCTCACGCAGCCAGGGAAACCACTGGAAGGATCTGTATAATGATCAACAAAGCCACCTTCAAGACAACTAAACAAGAGTGTGCTTGGTTTATCAAAAGATCAGAGGATGGGCACTCTCAGTCTGGGCTGCTTTGGAGCACATACAGCCTCAGAGGGTGAACGTAAATGGGTTCTGAAGACGAAAGTGAATACTATCATAGAAATGATATAACTGTAAAAAAATTATCATTTATGACAATAGCCAAGATAGTGACTGATCTTATATAGAAGGTGAGAATTTGAATATCATAATTAAGGAATTCTAGGAGTTATGATTGACATTTTTACATATCTGGGGTTCCTGATCCTCATATGTATTCTGTGTTGCCAATGGGTTTATATAACTGAGGTAATCAAACAAGAGGAAATTAATACTTTCCCATGTATTGTGATTCCTCTATGATCCAGGCACTTATTTTTAGAGTTCCACTGGTCAACAGGCATTTGGAGCCATTACTTGTGTCCCATGTGTATAAAATAAAGGACCCTTATTTCCAAGAAAGAAATGCAGCATGGCACCGCAAGCCATTTAGCTGAGCTGTGCTTCATCACTGTCAACAATAAGATGTATCCCTGAGCTCTCCACTGTGGCGGCACACAATATGCCGCCTTGCGCCAACGCAGGCACCCTTAGGCCATGGTGCAAAAGTGTCTACGTTTTAGGGGAGATTGTTTTTGTGCAGGAAGGGCTACCTTCCTGCACATAAAAATCATGAGAGGTGTTTTCCTCTTTCTATGGGTGCTGCAGAATACAGCACGCACAAAAAAAGGAAAAAACGAGGACAAATAAAAGTATTTCTTCTCATTGTGCCTCGTTATGCCTCAACTAGGGAGGCGTAGAGTTCTGACGTATTCCCAGGTTTATGAAACGTTGTAAATCTGCGAATGCGGCAGAATCCATGGGTGTTACGTGGGAACACACATGGCACACCCCTTTCATGCAAAGTGCTGTGTGAAAAGGGGCCGTACTTACAATGCCACGAAAAGAGACGCAGGGTGGCTTTACGTGGCCTTGTATATATGGAGCACCGCACTGTGTCGCCCGTCAAGAAAAGTGACACACCGGCAGCACAAGATCCTTCAAGCATTTTTACCTTCTCTATCCTCTTCCACCACAGATTCCATTCATGGATGCCTTCTGGTGCTTGGACATAGGTGCTGGTTGGTCCCATTCAGTGGACCGTATCTGGGACTGGCCGTGGCCTGTAACTGTTGGCTGCTAGCCTTTATGATTTCCACTGCCCGTTCGATGGTTAAATGGACTGGTGCAGAGGGGCATTCCTTTAGGCTGTTGGTAGTGATCATCTGGGTAGATGGTTGCCCGTATATCCAGCTCCCATTCAGCATGTCTGCAATGCTGCTTGTCTGGTGCCTAAACAGATGTGGCTGACCTGCTGATTCTTGTCTATTTTCTTCAGTCTGATGGTTCTGGATTCAAGTCCCGCTGTCACCAATTTATTATGTCTGCTTTCTTCTTTATTCCCTTCTGGTGTCACATGCTCACTCCCACGGGGGATTAACTTGTAACCTATTCATTAAATCCTTGGAAGTTCCATGTGGAGGGCTTATTCCATGGCACAGTTGATCCATGTCTTTGGTTTGTTCAATTGCTGTTTGTCTTACCTTGCTGCACCATAGTCTTGCTGGTCGTGGTTTCTGCTTCCTTTTCACAACAGCCTTTGGCCTTCTTATGCTTTGCTGTTGGCCTACAGCACTTTTGGTATCTCAAATGCTCTCTGTGGGCTTCAGCTCTCTGGTCCATTCCTTAAGTTGTGAGTCCATTGGTTGCTCTGGGGTCTTGGTTGTTCAGTTTTTTCCTGTTTTTTGGCTTAGCAGCCTCTTTTTCCCTGCACCTGCCTTTTCCATCCGTAGCTTCCCCTGGGTTCCCGTCTAGCCATGTAGGTATTCTTGCATTGGAATTAGGTGAACTGGCACCACATACACACCTTACTGTTGTGGGGTAATGGTGGTTGCTCTTCTGTGTATTCCGAATGTCTGACAAAATATCGATAACACAAATATCGATATACAAAAATATCGGAACAAAAATATCGAAGTCAAAAATATCGGAACAAAAATATCGAAGTCAAAAATATCGGAATCCTATCCCTAACAAGGTAAGTACAAATATATAGAAAAAAATATATAGAATGACAAAAATATCGTTTTTTGTAAAATATCGTTTTTGTTTTTATAAAATAAAAATCTAATATTAACAAAATAATACTTATAAATGTAATAAACATATTTAAAAATGTACTATATTATTTAACATTAATACATAATGTAATACAAATTCATATTAATAAATATATAATACATAATATATTTTTCATTAATATTAACTCTAAATTAATTATTTTCATAACTTATAAACAAATAAAAATATAATAAATTACTAATACATTTATATACATAAAATAATCACATAAATAACAATTAATAACAACATAATACTAATAAAAAAGCTAAATACATTTTAGATAGCGTATGAGTGAAAATTACTATTCCCACTCCAGAGAGTGCGACAGTAGGGAAAGTGTTGGATAGCGTAGCGGTAACAATTACTATTCCCACTCCAAAGAGTGCAACAGTAGGGAAAGTGTTGGATAGCGTAGGTTTAAAAATTACTATTCCAACTCCAGAGAGTGCAACAGTAGGGAAAGTGTTGGAGAGCGTAGGGGTAACAATTACTATTCCAACTCCAGAGAGTGCAACAGTAGGGAAAGTGTTGGATAGCGTAGGGGTAACAATTATTATTCCAACTCCAGAGAGTGCAACAGTAGGGAAAGTGTTGGATAGCGTAGGGGTAAAAATTACTATTCTCACTCCAGAGAGTGCAACAGTAGGGAAAGTGTTGGATAGCGTAGGGGTAACAATCACTATTCCAACTCCAGAGAGTGCAACAGTAGGGAAAGTGTTGGATAGAGTAGGGGTAACAATTACTATTCCAACTCCAGAGAGTGCAACAGTAGGGAAAGTGTTGGATAGCGTAGGGGTAACAATTACTATTCCAACTCCATAGAGTGCGACAGTAGGGAAAGTGTTGGATAGCGTAGGGGTAACAAATACTAATCCGACTCCTGAGAGTGCAACAGTAGGGAAAGTGTATGAGAGCGTAGGGGTAACAATTACTATTCCAACTCCAGAGAGTGCAACAGTAGGGAAAATGTTGGATAGCGTAGGGGTAACAATTACTATTCCAACTCCAGAGAGTGCAACAGTAGGGAAAGTGTTGGATAGCGTAGGGGTAACAATTACTATTCCAACTCCAGAGAGTGCAACAGTAGGGAAAGTGTTGGATAGCATAGGGGTAAAAATTACTATTCCCACTCCAGAAAGTGCAACAGTAGGGATAGTGTTGGATAGCGTAGGGGTAACAATTACTATTCCAACTCCCGGCTGGACTACTGCAATGCGCTGTATGGGGGAATGAATAAGAGTCTACTGCAGCGCTTGCAGGTAGTCCAGAACGCGGCTGCCAGGTTTGTCCTGGATCTCCCCAAACGTGCTTCAGCCACAGCGGCCAGAAAGCTGTTGCATTGGCTTCCAGTTGAGGACCGCATCCACTTCAAGACCCTATGTATGACATACAGGACTTTAGCCAAAAACAGTCCCACTGGTGTAGGATCCATCCTGTCCCGCTACATTCCCTCTAGGGATCTGCGCTCCTCTGGCAGACTTCTTCTATCTACCCCCCGATTCAGGAGAGTGAAATGGGGTGGCAGGGCCTTCTCCACCTTGGCGCCCAAGTGGTGGAATGCCCTCCCGCTGGAAATAGGATCCCTACCCACTCTTCAGGCATTCAGAAGCGCTCTGAAAACGCATCTCTTTGTGCAGGCTTATCTGTAGTGGTGTCGTGCTCACATTTATGATTTGTTCTGTTAGGCGCCTTGATGCCTTTGGGTTATTGTTTGCGCGGTATAAATTTTATTCAATCAATCAGAGAGTGCAACAGTAGGGAAAGTGTTGGATCGCGTAGGGGTAACAATTACTATTCAAACTCCAGAGAGTGCAACAGTAGGGAAAGTGTTGGATAGCGTAGGGGTAACAATTACTATTCCAACTCCAGAGAGTGCAACAGTAGGGAAAGTGTTGGATAGCGTAGGGGTAAAAGTTACTATTCCCACTCTAGAGAGTGCAACAGTAGGGAAAGTGTTGGATAGCATAGGGGTTAAAATAACATACTTATAAAAAGAAGATTTTTTTTATTAATACAAATGTGATCTATTAAATAAATATAAACCATTTACAATACATATACATAATGATTTAAAACATTTTTAGCTAAATATATGTAACCTAAAATAATCATTAAAAAATAAAATTTTATAATATTTAATTACCAATTAATAAATAATTAACAATTATAAAATTAACTTACCAATGATTTTTAATTCATTATTACTTAATTACATTAAAATTAGTTCCCACCATATTCCCCTATAAACACACAACCCGCAACAGAACACATGTATCAATTAATGAATTAATTATAATTAATTACCAAAATAATTAAATATAATTACCAATTATTTTAAATTAATGTATGATTCCTACTAATTAATAATTATTTTAAATTACTTCCCACCCTATTCCCCTATAAACCCATAACCCGCTACAGAAAATATTTATCAATTAATCAATTAATTAAAATTAATTAAAAATTATTCTCAATTAATTAAATAATAATTCCTACTAATTAATTATTAAATTTACATAAATAAATTACTTCCCACCCTATTCCCCTATAAACCCATAACCCGCTACAGGACATATTTATCAATTATTCAATTAATTAAAATTATTTGAAATGTATTCTCAATTAATTAATTAATAATTCCTACGAAATAATATTTAATTTAACATAGTTAAATTACTTGCCACCCTATTCCCCTATAAACCCACAACCCGCTACAGTACTAAAAGACAACATTTAATTAAATTACATTAAAAATAAATTATAAAACATAATAAATACAATATAATATACACAAAATATATTTAAAAATCGATATTAGTAACATCGAAATTATTTACTTCGATATTACTGACATCGCTATTTAAAACTTCGATATTACTAATATCGATATTAAGAGTGTCGATATTACTTACCTTCTATATTATGTCCCTTTGATATTTAAACTTCGATATAATTGTATATCGAAATTTAAAACTCAATATTTTTTCTGTGTACCGTGTATTCCTGGGTCTGGTAGCCTCTCTACTCTTGGTAGCTTCCTTCTTGTATATTTTTTCCAGGCTGCATTGGACTGCATCTTCTAGCTCAGGGTGCCAGTGGTGTTGATCCAGGAACATTGAGTAGGAAATATTGTTAGACCTTCATGCCATAGCCAATATATTGAAGACAAAATTATTGCCAGGCATGTATAGATTTCCCATTTCTAACTCCACATATATGTACTTTGAAGATATATATTCAAGGTATGTAGATGTGGATTTAAGAATATTAAATCTGTATTTCCCAACATCCACTTATCTTTCAATATTTTGGTCCTTGATATTTTGGCTACAGTATTAAGGTATCAAAATATTCCAGTACCTGATGTTTCAGACTACACAGGTGTCAGTGGCCCGGCTGTCCTCCCTGGTGTGTGTGTAGAGTTTGCTTCAGCTGGGGGGCCGTATTATCTCCTTCCGTCCTGTCACGGCTTTCACTGGGATCATCATACCTTCCTTCAGGATGCTGGTTTACCTTTGTCTACTAGGTTGACATTGATCGGTCAGAGGTTTTCCCCACTGAAGAGTTGCATGGGCGAATTTTGCGAATTCGCGATCCGCGAATTTGCGGATTTGCGAATTCGCGATCCACAAAATTCGCGAATTTGTGCGAATTTGCGGATTTTTGTTTTTTTGCGTGTTCGCAGGATTTTTTGCGTGTTCGCTGGGCTTTTTGCGTGTTCGCGAGCCGCTTGCATAGCGAAGTTACCCATGCAGTCGTTTATGGGAGTGGGAGAAAGAGATAGATAGACAGATAGATAGATAGATAGATAGATAGATAGATAGATAGAAAGAGAGAGAAAGAGAGGGAAAGAGAGAGAACGAGAGAAAGAAAGAGAGGCCGGATCTCTGAAGGGCCAGATTCCTGAGTTGCCCCTACAGAACATACAGCTTTTTATTTTTAGCAAAATGCATATGAAAATTCTGCTGTAAAGGTCTCTTTTAGTTTAACCCCTCCTGACAACTCAAAATGGGTGTATTTGCCATCCCCTCCCTTCTTCCTGTTTTTTATATCTGTAAGTGCTTCCTGATGAGGTTTAATTCCTTGGACATGTGCCTCGTTGCCTACTTGTAACTATTCTCTGACCCTGCTTCAAGGGTCAGAGCAGGGTCAGAGAATAGTTGCAAGTAGGCAACGAGGCGCCTGGAAGCAATTAGCAGCAGGTGTCCAAGTTGAAGTTAATTTGTTTGTAACCCTTTTGTAAAAGGTTACAAAGAAATTAGGTTCAACTTTTGCACCTGCTGCTGTAACCCTTGCTTGGCTGAAAATTCGTCCCCGCTGATTCGCGGATTTTACCGCAATTTCGCAAGATTCGCCGATCGCGAAATCGCTGAAAATCCGCAAATTCGCCCGCGAAACGGATTTTACGCCCACCCTTAGGACTCCAGATGTCCCTTGCTCCTTTTGTGGAGTTGCAGCTGGGATGGGAGTAGGCTTCACCAGGTGTGGAGAGCACTTTTCTCCCTCTTGCCTTGGTGGGCCTCATCTGCTCTGTATGCTCTGCTCTACAGTCCCTGATTTTTCTTGGGCTCTGACATTCTGGTTTCCATTTTGGATTTCTGACTTACAGACTTGAATGCTAGGGGCCGCAGAGCATGTTTACCAGGCAAAACTCTTCATGGTCTCAATGTGCTTTTTCAGCACTTTGAGTTCAGAACCAAAGATGATGGGTGCATGGTTAGAAGATGAATAGGAGTCCATTTCTACGTGCAGTGTTTGACATTGATTTTCCCGTGGTGGTCTCCCCTTTCCTTCTTTGGGTCCTATCATTTTTTCTCTCTGTCTATTATAGATGTTCCTCTGGGTCGTCCTGTGGCTCCGGCCCTTCAAATATCTCTGGTTCTTGGCCTGGAGGCCCCAGAATCAACATCATATCCTACACTTACGATGCCCAGATCATACTCTACCTTTCCAACAAGACACCAAACACCCAGCCCAATTCCTACACCTGCATGACCAAAGTCGGCAGATGGATGAAAATCAACTGGCCCAAGTTCAACACAGACAAGGCAGAAGCAGTAATCTTTGGCAAAGGCACCTCATTCTGGAACTCGTCCTGGTGGCCTGCAAAACTCGGACCCACACACCTCCCAGAAACCCATCCAAAGAACCTCGAATAGAAGTTAAGAAAACCTCATTGTGACCACCAAATGAAAGCAGTCTCAATCTCCTGCTTCCACACACTCAAGATACTCAAGAAGATGTTCAAATGGCCAGCCAACAACACTCACAGACCGTACCCAAGCCATCAGCAGCAGCCAGGTGTACTACGGCAATGCACTTTGTGCCAAAATCAAAGCACAACTGACTGGAAGACTCCAGACCGTGCAAAACTAAGTGACCAGGCTCTCCTTCAAACTCACGTCCCATACTCACATCACCACGCAACTCAAATAGCTCCACTGGCTCCCAACCCATATACAAGTGCTCTTTAAACTCCTCACATACACATGACATGCCCAATATAATATTGCCCCCACATACCCGAACAAACACATAAACTTCTACAAACCTACCAGAGACCTTCGCTCAGCAAGACTCCTACTTGCACACAGCAGATCCAGCAGTCATACCTTCACCCATCTCTCTCCTAAAACCTGGAACGACTTGTCCCTGCACATCAAAGCCACTTACTCAATACTTGAAGTCTGCAAGAAACTAAAGGTCTGGCTCTTCACCAAGCCCAGGCCCTGGCTCCGCCCATACAGCTCCTGCTTCAACACCAGGATGCCTTCCTGGGTAAGTTGTGTGTTATACAAATGCAGGTAACATAACATTGTAAAATATGGGACTGCTGTGTATGGAGCCTTGTGTCTTTTGCAGGGTTAGGTACCTTTATCAGATTCCCTGTCCAGTTGATTCTTCAAACTGGTTACCTTTTTCCTTTTTTCTTGGCTCTGTTTTAACTTAGGCTGTGTCCTTGGTTGCTGGTTTTCTTCTGCGTCCTCCATTTTCATTGGGTCTATGGAGTGCTGCTTTTGCATTTATAGGGTCCTTTCTATCATGCTTAGTTGCCTTATATGACAAGGCGTTTTCATGTATTATGTTCTGTCTCCTGGCTGTAACTCCTGGGGATGTCTGGGTGTTCAGTCTGACTGCTCAGTAGAACCACAGGGGTAAGGGCTATGGCATGAAAGGTGATCTGTTGTAATATTCCAAATCTTGATTACTCTGTGTCACACTTTCCTCTTCACAGTCCTTCCTCCCTCTTTAGTTGCTTCCCTGGGGGTCTTCCTGGTGAATAGATGAAAGATGTGGCCTTAGGCCAGCAGGTAGCTATACCTCGGCAAAGAGGGTTAAAAACGTTCTATGCATGGGAGCGTGGCCAACCGCCAAGCAAAATGGCCGCTTCCTAAGGCAGCTCCGACCAACGACACCCGTCCCTAAGTAAGTCCAGCCACATATCCGACTCATAATTGGTTTCGAGTCCACCTTGCAGCACCAGAAAACGCCACGGACCGATTGAGCCGTGAAAGCGCTGATTCACCTTCATCGAGCCTACAATGCCGGGCCTGTCACACACGGTCTGAGTGCTTTCCTGCGGCCCAACAAGGCACTCATCACCGGGGGTCTCTCTTTTTACGGCCTGATGACTTTGTCTGTTCCTGGACGTCCCTTGGCCCACACGATCCGCAGACTATCGGGGGAGCCTCACCGACATTTGGAGGTGCCTGAGGGGGTACTGGACTGGTCCACTCCCTGTTCACCTGGTAGCGCTTGGTCTACGAGGGTCGGGCCATGGCTGGTGGTCGAGGCGCGAAATCAGAGGTCCAGGCCAAGCTGAGTAAATTCGCCTGGGACAAGGCCCCTGGTGCAGATCTGGAGACAGGAGCGGCTGTAAGCGAGCAGCAGTAATCCAGAGGTGAGGCGAGGGAACCTACACTGCAAGATATTCTCACTGCCATCACGTCTATCGGAACCTCATTGGCGCTCCATGAATACCCGATTGAAGGATGTGGAAATTAAAGCGAGCTTCCTGGTTGAAGACACTTCTGACCTGCAGCGCAAGATGGACGACCTCCAGGCCCACACCGACAAACTGGAGGCGCAACTGGACAACTATGAGGGACGCTCTCGACACAATAATGCCTGCATACTGGGAGTCCTGGAGAGGGCGGAGGGACCAGCTGCAGACCTGTTCGTGGAAGAATTGATCACTACTTACCTCAAACCAAGCGCTCTCGCCAACTTCTTCTCTGTGGAAAGGGCACATAGGGTTCCGGGTGGCAGACCAAGACCTGGTGCCCCTCTGAGGCCTTTGCTTGCTAGGATCTTTAACTTCAGGGATAGAGACATTATCCTTCAAGCGGCCAGATCGTCACCCCCACTAGACTTCCAGAATAGCAAGATCACCTTTTTTCCAGACTTCACCCTTAAAGTACAGAAACAGCACTGAAGCTTCCTTAACGTCAATAATGTGCTTCGTGAAAAGGATCTGAAATACACCATGCTCTTTCCGACCAAGCTAAGGGTGGAATCCAACAGGAAAGCTTGGTTCTTCACCGCCCCAGAGGAGGCCTGGGACTGGTTGGATGGCTGGCGTACTTTGGGCCACAAGGGTAAGCGTGCCCGGGGAGTGAGGAACGACAAGGGCACTGATGGATGCAATGGCGGCTCGCTGCCTGGGGAACTGGAGGTGGCGTCTGGAGGGTCTTAATGACTGGTCTGTATGCAATTCTTTTGGGGGGCTGGGGACTCTTTACTGACCTCGGGTCTGGGCTGCGGTCAGGCCTCTCTCAGTGACTGAACTGCTCCTGATCCAAGACACCCAGTGCTTATGGTGATGGTCATAACATGTGTTGGTATTGATTGGTGCTTCCGAACGAGTAACTGTGTGATTACCAGTTGCTTATTTCTCAGGGATGGGTGCCAGGTTGGATACACGCACCAATGAGTTTGAGGGGTCGGCGATAGGCACTCTGCAACTTTGGATGGGGGGGAGGTTCTGACACCACCATGCAGGGAGGCAGGGAGGGGGTCTCCGCTAGCATGTTCCGGGTGATTGCTGGGGTGGGTGGGGTTGTTTTATTTTGTGTTGTTGTTTTTTTCCTGTTTGGATATAACATATTTGATAGGCTTCAGGAATTGACAGTTATGGGCCCCATGCTCTCAGTATATCTATCCTTGAAGGTCCACGGATCTACGAGTATGTCTCCTTCTGGGGGCCTCCCTGGTTGGTTTCCTCTGTCACTGGATGTACTCTTACAAGGGGGTGATGGGTACAACAATTAGACCGGAGCTTAAGTTGCTGTTGTGGAATGTCCATGGGCTGGGAGACAAGATGAAGCGAATTTTTAAAACGTCACTCCCCAGATGTCGTTCTCCTACAGGGGACCCACTTACTTGGAAATGCTTGCAAGACCCTGTCGAATGGGGTTTCCAGCTGGTGTCCCACTCGGCTTTTGGTTCCCGGGTGGGTATACTGGTCAGGAAGTCATTCCCTAAGATGGTTGACTTGGTCCGCATTGATGTCCTGGGTAGATTTGTGGCTGTCTCTGGGACCTGGGAGGGGTGGAACTTCAATCTCCTCTCCGTTTACATACCACCAGGATTACACTCTCAGGCCTTGATGGATCTTGGGGACCTCCTTCTGAACTTACCCAAAGGCAGGCTGTTGATTGGGCGCAACTTCAACTCTATTGTCTCTGACTCTCTTGACCAATGGCCCCAGAAGGTTCTGCCACCCTCCCACAGGTGAATACACAGCTTTTTGGGAGCGATGGGCTTAGTCGATGTGTTGAGTAACTTGCACCCGACCGAACTACAGTACACTTATCTCTCTGGCCCTCATGGCAGTATGTCCCGCATTGACTATGTATTGACGCTAGCGCATCAGCTCCACGTCATTAGAGACATACACCACCTGGCTAGGGGGATCTCCGATCACTCACCCATTCAGTGTCGCTTAGAGGTGAGAGAGCCCACAATCAGTTGTGTGGCCCCGATTAACTCCTGGTACCTCACAACTCCCCACATCAGGGACAAGGTCCTGAGCGAGTCTGATCTTTACTTTCAGGAAAATGAGGGATCGGTTGATTCGCTGATTACGCTTTGGAAGGCCTTCAAGGTGGTTGTACGAGGGGTGGTCTTGGGCCCGATCGCCGGACAGCGCGGGGAGAAAGCAGCAGATGCAACGCGCTTAGAGGGAGAGATCTTAGACTTTGAAAATGCACTGCAGACACAGGATACGATGGAGGTGCATCAGAAGCTCCGTATTAAGGTCAAGGAGTTCTCTGACCTGGCCAGGGAGCCAGCCAAGACGCATTATAGGGCCAAGCTCAGCAGAATCTATGATGTAGATGACAAGGCCGGTAAACTACTGGCCTGACTGGATCGAAGAGATTGGGCTCAGCATGTAGTGGTTGAGATAAAAACAGACTCACACTCTCGCACTCACACTCTCGCCTCACTGCACCACAAGATATAGCGGACGCCTTCAGCCAATACTATCAGTCGCTTTACACATCCCGCACATCGCATACGGAGGAGGAGGCTTCCTCATTCCTACAGGATATCTTGATGCTGTCGCTCACCGAGGAGGAGTGCTCAGACCTCGATCTCGACATTACAGTCACAGAGGTTGAAAAGGCCATTCAAGACCTGCATGAGGGGAAAGCATCGGGCCCTAACGGTCTGCCCATTGAATTATTCAAGCTCATGGTGAGCAAGATGGCACCCTATCTCACCAAAATGTACCGTGAAAGTAAAAAGAGCATCCTTCCCGAGGACCAACGCCTCGCCAACATTGTTGTAATCCATAAATCAGGTAAACCAGCCAATAAGTGTTCATCTTATCGACCCATCTCATTGCTTAACTGTGAAGCAAAAATCCTAGCAAAGCTTCTTGCCACTCGCCTGCTCAGGGTCCTTGCCCGCCTTGGCCATCCCGACCAACTAGGATGCATACCTGCCCATAATACCTCCCTCAACTCGTGCAGGCTCCATGGAGTGTTGTGCCGGGTTGACACGATCAGGGAGGATGCTGTCATGGTATCCCTAGATGCAGCTTCAGCATTCAACACCATCGAATGGCCCTACTTGTTTGCAGTTCTTCATACACATACGATTTTGGGCTCCAATTCAGCAAATGAGTGAGGCTTCTGTATCATCAACCACTTGCCCAAGTGGTCGTTAACAATAGGACATCTCCCGTCTTCAATCTCGGCAGGGGCACCAGACAGGGTTACCCCTTGCCTCCGCTTCTCTTTGCATTGGCCCTAGAGCCCTTGGCGACATGGGTTTGCCAGGACCCTATCATATGGGGCCTTAAATGGACAGCAGAGTGGGAGGACCTAATTTCGCTGTATGGGGATGATATTTTACTTTACTTGGCCTCCCCGACAGCATACCTTAACATGGTTTGGGATATATTTCAGATGTTTGGTAGGTTCGCAGGGTATTCGATAAACTGGTCGAAATCGGTGCTTTATGTCCTTTATGGCAAATGGCCTTCACTCCCTCGGGGTTGCCAATTGCCGGGAGCCGCCGACGGCTTTAAATACTTGGGGATCTGGGTCTCTAAAGACCTATCTAAATTCTACAACTACAATTTCCTACCGCCCCTAGCGCATCTCAGATCCGACGTTCAACACTTTTGGGACGTGCGGCCCTATTCAAAATGATGTCCCTTCCCAGACTTTTATATGCGTTACAGAACACCCCATTTCCTGTCACAGCCTCGTATTTCAGGGAGATCAACAGCATCATTCGGGATCTACTGTGAGAGGGTAAACCACCTCACATTGCAACACATAAACTCACATTGGGATGGTTTGGCAGAGGCATCGGACTCCCGGCTATTAGAAAATACTATTGGGCATTCTAACTTGCAAGACCAAAGAGAGGGAGACTGAGGGCTAGTTTAAAGAGGTCCAGTGCACAGGCCCGGAAGACTGTAATAGCAAGACAAAAGTACAAAGTTCCTCTGATTGAGTGAGATCAATGGGGTACAGAACACGGTCTGGTAGTGAAATCCAGAAAGGACCCCGGGATCGGTGGCGGGGTAGGTGTATCTGAAGCTTGTGCAATGCACGCTGGACCCAATCGGTGTCCTTCTAACCGCCGACCGCTGTAGCACACGTCTCATGCGGATAGTTTAGATCTACTATGACAAGACAGGGTAGGTAGTCATACACCTAACTCTCACTTTAAGTGTAGATAGCATACAATACGATCCTGAAGAAGTGTCCTGATTATTACTGACTTCTGAGACACAAAACATGTCGATCACAGGAGAGTAGAACCCCTGCCATTAGACACCTAATGACTAGGTTTGGGTCCTGTCATCACTATTTTAATTAGGTAGTTTACCTCCGTAATAAAGATTGTTTAGGACTAACTGACCTCTTTTAATTCCATTACCCCTACTACACTCTCTTAGCCTCTCACCATCACTGCACCCACCGGCAGGAACAAAAGATCCCCGATAAAGAGCCCCGGTTTCGGGTGCCCGTCAGGTATTGCAGCGACGACCTGACGAGGGGGAGGCTCAAATGATGAAGCATGACACCTAGCTTGCTAGGTGTGTGAGAGCCCTAGTTCCAACAAGGAGAACTCCTTCTCCTTCACACACACATTGGTGATCCTTTCTGGATTTCACTACCAGACCATGTTCAATACCCCCTTGATCTCACTCAATCAGAGGAACTTTGTACTTTTGTCTTTCTATTATATTCTAACTTTCAGCCATTAACCAATGCATGTACAGACCACAGGGGGACCCAGCCTTTCAGATCGACAGGTGGCTCCTCCCGGGTGGTAGCTTTGTGGGTGCTTTATTTGTAAGATCTTTGAAACCTGCTCTGACTGGCCCGACTGGGCACACGGTGCACATATGGAGGGTGGCTACTAGGAGTCTGGGATGGGAGGGAAAGCTCACACAGGCCATGCCACTCTGGCACAGCGAGCAGCTAGGCAAATTGATCTGTTCGATAGATGGGATCTCATAGGTTTCTCCAAGGTGGTGATCTATGGAAGTCTGGGATGTAGTTCCTTTTCCCCGGTTACTGCAAGAATATGACCCAGCCCAGTCCGAATATTTCAGGTACCTCCAAATCAGGTATGCCTTGCTAGCTGTGCTTCCCAGAAGTAGTGAACTACCGGAATCCTCCCCGCTCGAAGATAGGATCTTAGACAGTGATCTACCGGAGAAGGCCATTTCATTTATCCACAAAAAACTCATCAACAACATGGCGGACCCATTGACCCGCTTGAGAGCTAAATAGGTCCATGGTCTTGATGATGAGGAGTGGCAAGCGGCAGTGTTCTCCCCTCAGGAAAGAAAAGGGGCCCCCTGATACGAATGTAAAGTACACCTAGACAGGGAAAAACATAATGTAAATAATCTAGGGCTACTTAAAAAACGACATATTTCAGAACATATCAAAGAATAAACAATAGTGACACTAATGTTTAGAAAAACACAAAAACTATTTATTCTGACTTCATAGTCATTTTGATAAATATTAAACACATATTAGGAAAAAGTCCTACAGAGACTAACAATTATACAACATTCTGACTACATTCATTCATCACACATTCATACTACATTCCATTGGTCATATTGATATATATAATCTACATAAACATCACAGTTTAAATCGCAATTGATGTAGCGAAACAATTTGATGAACACATGATTTTTGAGGTGGTTTCCAGAATAACTGTACGCGACTTTTGACAGGCCACTGCCTTCATCAGGAGTTCCACCACCGAATGTTGTGCTCTGTAATGACAGTGTATATATCACACAAGAAAATATGTACATTAGTGTCACTATTATAAACAGTGTAAACTTTTCATGATATTTAGTTTACCTATGATACAAAATGGGATAAAAACTCACATCCTTTTAATAATAAAAAGAGCCTGACATATAAGCACGTATAGTGAGAAAGTGAACAGGTGCAAATATTCACACATAGTGAAAATGTAGCTATGTGTGTAAACGAACATAAATTCATAATAGGGAATATTTCAACAACATCACACGAAGACAGAAAAAACAAAGTATCCCTTACCAGAGTATTTAAACAATGTCCATAGGACGAGATGAAAGATAAAGCTTTCCCAAAGTTACACTCTGCTGAAAAAGATACAATGGCCAAGGTAAATGCAGAGTTCAGTCAAGTTGGTAGCAGAGATTACACTTGTACATCTGTTCCGCTGATAATGGATAGAAAAAAACATTTACCATATAAACAAAAAATGGATATTCAGAATCACAATATGTGTTGAGGCCAGCAAGGAGCAAATTTAATCTTGGAACCTCATATGAAGATAAAAGCAGAGATGGCTTCTGCAGACCTAAGATGATACCAACGAGAAGAACATGGAAGACGACCTCCTGTTACTTTCTACGCTGTGTCTGAGTAATGCAGGCAGAAGAGATAATGAAGTAGAGAAATGGTACCTTTATATATCAGTCCACGTCAGAATGGAGATGTCCTCTTATAACAAGTATCTGAATACAAAAAAATCAATAAAACGGGTACATAAGCGAATGTCATGTTCTTACGAGATGCTAGACATCAATATGACATGTTTAAGCAGTGTATCAGGCAGGTTAAATTACATCTGTCCAACTACAAAATATACATTCGTCATATCTGCCAATATAGTTTTTACTCGATATATGTGCAAACAGTATTAGAGCAATGTATCAAGGAAAATAAACCATGTGCCGATTATATTGGCCACGGTGGAAATTTGCAACCGTCGCACATCATCAGTATCCCTTTCATATCGAAAGGAGCCCATACTCCACGCCTGATGTGTAGCATGTTTATATAGCGCGATACATAAATACGGCCCTGTCGCTTGATGCCTAAAACCCCGCTTTGTAACGCTAAACACTTGGACTGTGTAGCGGACAGCTCTTTCTTTGGTATGGGTTCCGGCGACCAGGTACGGAAGTATCGAACGGCCGATGAAAGTTGGCGCGCACAAAGGGCGCTTTTAAATTTGAATAGAATCACTAACTGGGGGAATTTCGTTTTGTGCTTCATCCACTGGCTATTTCCTGGCCCCACTACCTAGCGCTGGCCACCTCACCTGCTTTGCCGTCCTCCTGCCGCCACACTGAGAACTACGATTCAGAAAAGGGGGTGGTGATGAACAGAGTGTCTGAATTAAGCAGACCACTCTTACCCAGTCCAAAGATCAGGGCTTGATCCATCACCGTTTTTTAGCTCACTGCACCATCCCAGCTCAGAACCTGGCTAATGCAAATTAGTCTGTTCCTGTCCCAGTGCATGATGGGAACAGGGCAAACCAAACTACCAAGCCAATTCTTATACTGGGAATGAAACAAGCTACCGGGGACCAGTTTCTGGCATTTCAGCCGTCGTCGGCCGGGCTTGCTTGAATCCTGATGGTGCAATGAGCAAGGGACTCACATCTGAGTATACCCTTCCACGCTTATGGTGGACAAAATGATTCAGAAAAGGGGGTGGTGATGAACAGAGTGTCTGAATTAAGCAGACCATTCTTACCCAGTCCAAAGATCAGGGCTTGATCCATCACCGTTTTTTAGCTCACTGCACCATCCCAGCTCAGAACCTGGCTACATGCAAATTAGTCTGTTCCTGTCCCAGTGCATGATGGGAACAGGGCAAACCAAACTACCAAGCCAATTCTTATACTGGGAAGGAAACAAGCTACCGGGGACTGGTTTCTGGCATTTCAGCCGTCGTCGGCCCGGCTTGCTTGAATCCTGATGGTGCAATGAGCAAGGGACTCACATCTGAGTATACCCTTCCACGCTTATGGTGGACAAAATGATTCAGAAAAGAGGGTGGTGATGAACAGAGTGTCTGAATTAAGCAGGCCACCCTTACCCAGTCCAAAGATCAGGGCTTGATCCATCACCGTTTTTTAGCTCACTGCACCATCCCAGCTCAGAACCTGGCTACATGCAAATTGGCTTGGTAGTTTAGTCTGCCCTGTTCCCATGATGCACTGGGCCAGGGACAGACTGATTTGCATATAGCCAGGTTCTGAGCTGGGATGGTGCAGTGAGATAAATAACGGTGATGGATCAAGCCCTGATCTTTGGACTGGGTAAGAGTGGTCTGCTTAATTCAGACACTCTGTTCATCACTACCCCCTTTTCTGAATCGTTTCTGGCCACTATAGGTGTGGCAGGGTATACTCAGACATGAGTCCCTTTCTCACTGCACCATCAGGATTCAAGCAAGCCGGGCCGAAGACGGCTGAAATGCCAGAAACCGGTCCCCGGTAGCTTGTCTCCTTTCTGGTGAAGAATTGGCTTGGTAGTTTAGTCTGCCCTGTTTCCATGATGCACTGGGCCAGGGACAGACTGATTTGCATATAGCCAGGTTCTGAGCTGGGATGGTGCAGTGAGATAAATAACGGTGATGGATCAAGCCCTGATCTTTGGACTGGGTAAGAGTGGTCTGCTTAATTCAGACACTCTGTTCATCACCACCCCCTTTTCTGAATCGTTTTTGGCCACTATAGGTGTGGCAGGGTATACTCAGACATGAGTCCCTTTCTCACTGCACCATCAGGATTCAAGCAAGCCGGGCCGAAGACGGCTGAAATGCCAGAAACCGGTCCCCGGTAGCTTGTCTCCTTTCTGGTGAAGAATTGGCTTGGTAGTTTAGTCTGCCCTGTTCCCATGATGCACTGGGCCAGGGACAGACTGATTTGCATATAGCCAGGTTCTGAGCTGGGATGGTGCAGTGAGATAAATAACGGTGATGGATCAAGCCCTGATCTTTGGACTGGGTAAGAGTGGTCTGCTTAATTCAGACACTCTGTTCATCACCACACCCTTTTCTGAATCGCACTGAGAACTACAGCGGCCGCCGAGAGGAGGACTACCCTCACCAGCGTGCCTAGCGGCAAAAGCCGCAAACGTCATTTCCAGCGCCCGAAGGTGCTTTAAATTGGGCTTGCTCCCCGCGTCGCGGGAGAGCACACGGGGCACGCCGGGCTAAGCCCGGGCAAAGGGCGGGCCGTCTACGGCCGTCCAAGCCAGGACAAGGCTGGGCTGGGCCACCCCCCTAAGTTCTTCTATAAGCTGGTAAGATTGTACTTGTGGGCCTTGGAACAAACTACACCGTGTAATTCAGGGCCCTTCGTGACTCATAATTCGATATTGCTACCTACCTTCTTCTTGACTCAAAATGGCTCTTCACCATGGGAAGGGGAGGAAGCCGGCAACTAGTATTTCAGGGGGCAGCATTACTGGCACACTCAATAATTTCATCACAAGAGAGGCAGTCGTGCTAGAGCGAGAAATAGCCCTCACGGAGAAGCGGCTATAACTCACAGGCTCCAAGCGATCATCCCTGGGTGATATAGGTAAAGCTGTTACACCGGATCATGCTGATAACCAAAGACTTAGTGCGATTAGCAATAATTCCCAAGGTAAAGGCCTAGATGGGTGTAATTCTACAATCTCTGTAAATACTTCCATGAATATTACATCTTGTGATAGTTTATCCTCGGAGGGTTCTCAATCAATTGTCTTGACCAGTAAGCATATTCAGGCTACTGGTGTACCTAAAAATACACCTATAAGTACGAAACAAAAGGGCAAAAGAAAGAGGGGAGGGGACTGCCAATTAGCTAGGAAATCTAAGATACCAAAAATAACAAATAAACTGACCAAGCCCAACCTAACTAAAGCTAACACAACATCTAAACCCCCAGCCACATGCTTGCCTATACCTCCAAATCCTATACCTAGTGTTAGTCTCCAGCCATTATCACAATCTACAGTTACACTGAGGGATGGGGCATGTACTATTTTTCAAGTGGAGCAGTTGCTTAAATCATTCATGCTTCCACTCATTGAGAGATTAAAAGTAATAAGTGATAAAATGGATAAATTATAAAAGGCAACTGCAGAGAATTCACTTGTGTTGGCTAACTTAGCACCTAGTCTGAAAAACTGGGGTATTGCGATAGACCTAAGCAAACAGGCCAAAATTCCTCCTTCTACTATTTGTTTGACCCCAAACAGTGTACCGGATGAAATAAGGTTATCAAGAAATAAGGAGGACACGATGAAGGGAGGTCAAGGCAAAAAAGCTGCCTCAGAGGGAAAGGATATAGCTTCTATACAGAATACCCCCATATTAACTTTACCATTAATACAGTGTGGCTCAGGGGTTAGAGGCGGCAGACCCGGAAGCTGAGATCGGCCCTGGACCAGGGTTCAATTCCCCGCCTCGGCGGGTCTTGGGCTAAAACAATTCCACGGACTCGATAATTCTCGCTCCGGTGCCTTCTCGACTCACGGGTTCACACTCTGCGACTCTGGGCAATAGCTTGCTTAATCTCCACAACGGCCCCTCGCGGCGGGATGCCTGGCTTTCACCTTGTGGATACCCTGCCGGGGTTATCTCACAGGGGAATACCAGGACGGGTTCCCTAAGCAAGCGCCGGGAAACCCAGTGCGGGTAGCTGTGCGCTATATAAGCTCAAATACATACATTTACAGGCTGAGGAGGCTAAAAATCGGACTGAACCTCCTAAAAATGCGGCTACCCTCCCTATTATTGATCTACCGCCCCAATCCTCACCCCTGGTGGTGGTATTAGGAATCGTCCCACCACTCACTGAGGGAGATAAGGAAGACTATTACCAGTTAAGAAACAAGGTTGTACATTGGTTGTCATGCAATACTACAGAAGGCTGCATGTCTGGTCAAAGTATTATAATGGCTCGAAGGGTGTCATGGCTGGGAAGGTCGAAAAAATTCAAATTAGGCGATTGTATTGTGATTAAATTTAACAGCCCAATTCCAGTAGAAAGAATACTAAGGGAAGTTGCGCATGGAGGCGGGCCTAGGGGATTGGGCATTGAAATATTACCATTGGGTTTCTTTTATGATGGGGCATCTAATCGAGTACGATCTGACACTTGGAATGGGTGGCAACAGGTTAGGACACCCCAATATAGAATATGGCAGGGATTGGGCCAACCCAGGGTGAGGCCACCAGGAGAAATGAATTGGGGAAGACATGGGTTGTACCAATCTTTTGAAGGGCAAAATAGATTTGCAGCACTCTCTGGCCTCAATGAGTGTGACCGACTGTATGGTAATACCAACATAGCCACAAAAGCTTGCAAGGGAAGACATGGCCTGCTTAAATATCAGAGTATAACTCCGGCAGCGAATTTAGAACGAGACAAACAGATAGAAATGGCTCCAATTAAAGCCCAAAAAGCGCCTAATTTGGCTCTGAGGAAAGCTTCTCTGCGTCAGATTATGGGCCTAACAGTAACATCTATATTAACCTGACAAGCTCCTGCATAATACAAGCTAACTCTGAAGTTGATAATTCTAAGGTGATGAAGGATGTAATATGCGTGGATGCTGCTGTAAAGAGGGAAACTTTTGTGCCCCCTATTGATATTGATATTGAAAATGTCTATGCTCCGCTAGTTTCTCCACCATTATCCCGAGGACTTGTAAGGATTGTTTCATGGAACATTTGTGGTTTGGAAAGCAAAGTTTCTAATCCTGTCTGGGGGGAGTTTATTCAGACCTTTCACATATTACGTATCCAGGAAACTTGCCTTTTAAATGAAAAACACTTGGATGGCTTTAAGACCTATCATATCCCAGCGGAGCGCTCTACCCATGGCAGACATAAAGGGGGTATCTGTGTTTATGTGTCAAATTAGCTGAGGGTCCAGAGAATCAAAATGATGAAATTTTCCCCGTATTACCAAATGGTATCTATTACATTATACCCGTGCACAGAAATGCTGGTGGCAAACTTTTATAATAATATCAAAAATGCTGACTTCCTTGTAGAGATGAAAAATTTTGAAGAAGATTTAAACTATCTCAATCTAGCAAAAGGAAGGGACGCAATCTTGGTATGGGGAGGGGATTTTAATATCAGTGTATGCAACTTGAATGCCTGCAGATCAAGGGAAAATGATTGGGAAGAAAGTGGCGATAGGAACCATCTTGTACATACTGACAAAGGGGAAAAAATAAATGACATAATGGCCACATTTGATTTAGGTTTCGCAAATTTGATGTGTGCCCCGAAGATTAAATTTAGCTCGACCTTTATAGCAAGGGGCTTACAATCTGTTATCGATTTCATTAACCTACCTATTAGATTCTCGAACTGGGTAGAAAAATGTGTGATTCATCCCAATGGCCTTAGTGATCACTTGCCCCTTAGTGTACACTTAAACCTACCGGATTGTAACAAGTCCGCCACTATTGAGTCCCTGGCGTGGTCTTAAGAATTAGTATTGGCACGCCAAAATGGGTTTGCATTAAAATGGGGAAAAAAGGACCCAACGAAAATAAATGCTGACATTATATCTAAGGCTCTGTCACCTATCCCGGTTTGCCTAGACGAGGAATCAACTAATGCTGAAATCCTGGAGGCCTTTGGTCAGGTAACTGTAGTTACAAGACTCCCTGACCAAACCAAACACCAAGAAAGGAAATAAGAGCAATGGTTGGTTAATTCCCAGTGCACAAAAGCTTACACTCATCTCAAAGGTGCACTTAGCGCCAAACCTTGGGACTATGGATTAATTAGGGATTGTACAAAGAAATATAATTTAGCCCGGTCCATTCAGAAAAAAGAAATAAAAGAGATGGCTTGGCAAAACTTGCTAAAGGCTTCCCAAATTAGAGACTGTAAATTGTTTTGGCAAACAGTAAACGCACCGTACTTTACTAAAAAAGATATTGCAAGAATTGAAGTCGCCATAGACGAAAGTACGTGGATAGACTTCTTTTGTATTTAAAAAAGAGGAAAATGATTTGGGTATGCCCGGAGAGGCCAACAAGTTGGGCGCACCGGAGCAGGATCATTTCCCGATAGTTATGGAAATTTTATATGAGGAAGTCCTGCTTGCAATTAATAATAGCAAAGGGAGTAAAGCCCCGGGCCCGGATGGGATCCCAAATGACATCTTTAAGTTGACCACTAAACTTTGGGCCCCAATCTGTACGCGCGTCCTAGTGGCCTGCTGAAGGATTTATTAAAACCTGGGCCGAATCGGTAATCATACCTATTTATAAACAAGCATTTACAATGCAACGGTTTCGCCTTTGGAAAAGTTTGAGCTATTGCCATTGTAAATGACAAAATTTGTATTTATGTGTTGGTTTTGAAAACAGATAAATAAATGGCATTGTCATTTACATTGCCAATAGCTCTAACTTTTCCAAAGGCGAAACCGTTGCATTGTAAATGCTTGTTAAAATTGTCGGTGCGTGCATGAAATTTAATGTGCACCTCATGACGTTCGATTTTTATTGAATCATTAGTAAATGTTGAGGTTAGGCTCAATATGAATTTGATGGGATCAGTTTTTATATAGTTAATTGGCTTATAATATTTAATTAGTGTATAGGACCTTCTGCAAATATTTGTTTTTAAGCTAAATTGATTGTCATGTATGATTCTGTTTTTAATATGTATGTTAATGGATGGTTATATTCCCCTTTTATTATGATATGATCTGTGCTTTTATGGATATTTCAAATCCGATTAAAGATTTGAAATGGAATGGAAAAAGGTCCTAGGTCGCACCCAGGTCACGAACCTTATGAAAACAGAGATACAGGACAAGAACTGAGAAGATAAGTAAGCAATATTCTTCTATACCCACAACTTCTGGAACAATCTATACCATCATTCAAGACTGGACACTACACTTTGTCGCTTGAGGAAAACTAAACACCTTCTCATCTAGGCATATCAGCGCACAGCCTACCATGTCTCAAGTTCACGTCAACAGTTTGTAAGTACATTTGTTTCAGACTATACTCAAGTTTTACACCAAGGCCTTTGTAAATACTAGACCATTTCCCTGTGTCCTTGATCTAGCAGCACATAATCCATTTACTATGTAACATGCACCAAATACAATAAAATTATATTCAGGGCGATGACGCAAGCCCAAAAAGGATAGGAGTGTTTCATGCACTTTTCCCTAGCCCTGCAGTCTGCCAAGCTTGTCACTCTCTCCTTTCCTTCCAGAAATCCTGGAATGAACAAGGAATTCAGCATCCAGTATCGTCAACTATGCCACAACACAGCCCCATCCTTTTGGGAGCCTAGAAAACTGGTGACACATTAAAACAACCACTCATGCATTATTAGATCTAAAAAGTTGTCAGCATACACCATGGGATTAGACAATGTCATGCGCTGTCCCATACTGTTACCAAAAGAGACCCTCACTCATGTGCCATTTCAACAGGTCCACTAGCACTACAGAGATATAAGAGGGTGTGCGAATGGCACATCCATAAGCCCAAGTCTCCTACTTTTGTGCTGTGATGGTAAATAAATATATGGATGGGGGAGGGAGCAGGAATGACCATGTTGGTTTATCAGGAGTACTAAGCACACACCAAAACTGGAACAGAGAATGCATGAACACAAAGAAAGAATAACCATGAATACACAGACGTGCACACTGTAACCATAGACGACCAATAGTGGAGCCCTTCCCATGCGAAACCCACAACAAACAGTAAACTAGTTTACCACTCAGCTGCACCAATAGGCCATGTAAATAAAAAGAACACACTGTACAAAAAAACACGTAAACATAAACCCCAGGTTCACGGCTTGGGTATATGGCAGGAACTGAATGACGAGTTAAGTCCTGAAAGTGCCATAAATTACAAGTTTGGGGAATGTGGAGTGGTGTGGCTTGTGAAGTGGTGTGGCTCACTGGTTAGAGGCGGCAGACCCGGGAGCAGAGGACGGCCCGGGACCAGGGTTCAATTCCAGACGCGGCAGGGTCTTGGACAAGGGTCAACGGACTCGATAATTCTCACCTCGGTGCCTACTCTAACTAGGAATCATACTCGGCAACTCTGGGCATTAGCTTGCCTCATCTCCACAACGGCCCCCACATACGCTGGGGATGCCTGGTTTCACCTTGGAGATACCCAGTAGGGACCATCTCACAGGGAAAGCCAGGACGGGTTCCCCAGCGGTCTACATCGCAGAGATACTCCTTCGGGAGTCGATTCTAGCGCTTTAGAAACCCACAATCAATCAATCAACAATCAATGTGAGACCCGAATCCCATCAGCTGTACATTAGTAACATTTTTGTGTAAGCACACATTGATCGCCCACTTCACATGCCAATACTATTATGTTTGATAATATGTTTTATTAAACTCAACATGGAAAAAAAGAATGACAAAGTGGCCAATAATAGGCTGTGTTACTTTAAAGGACTTAAGGGGGAATGGCGGGGTGGGCAGCAGTCCGATGAGCATTAAAGAAATACTACAGAAAAACACGTTTTAATGATCCAAATATTGTTCTATCTCCATACGTAAACATGGTTACTTAAAGAATGATCTTTTGCATGTGCTTCACATTTCACCATGGCTGAAATCAATCAAATTTGTTTAAATCCCTGACGATTTACAAAAATAAATAGACAAAAGTGACTTATTCCAACAGGACAAACACTATAAAACAAAAGCATTGGCAAGTCTACCGGGCCATCGGCAATGAAAATAAAACATTGGCTAAACGCAAACATATTTTGTTGGTCTAAAAAAACAGTACAAAATGTCATGGTACTCCCCGATCTTTGTTTTCGATTTGTTCCTTGCAAAACGGAGGAATACCATCTATTACCCAAATATTATCCAATGGCTGAGATGGGCTTGCGCATTGCCCTGTGTTGTATGCTGGCTAAAAGTAAATATAAGTATATAATACATTCAAAATTTGCAGACTCAAAAGGTCCTGGCTAATGGAGGGATAGAAAAAGGTTACATTGTAAGCCATAATAACCACAAAGGTGCTTAAGTAAGCTACTGTAACAGAGAAAGTGTGGTAAAGCTAAAGTCACAGTCACTTGCAAGTGTTGAATTGTTGACACAAGTGTCCATCTCTGCTCCTGGGCAGATCGGGAATAGCAACCTCCTGAAGAGGTGAAGATTAGACGTGTGGGAATAGAAAGGAGGATACTGTTAAACTCGACAAGTCTGGATTTCACGAATTCACAAAACAAATACGAAACTCCTCGTAACGCACAATCACATTTTCAAATAGCGCAGATGGTTTTGGGCGGCAAAGAAGCCATACGTTTCAACTGTTGACATTCAGTCTACATCTGCCATCAAGTAGGCAGACCAGGCAGCGGTACTGGACATGCGATGTTAACAGTATACTGAAAGCCCGCCAGATCTTAGGCACTTGTGTTACTTTGAAGGCTCATGTGTTGCAGGTCGTGAATCAAACTGCTAGGCACTTTATATTTTCATTTGGATGGCTACTGCTGTGACATTCAAGGTTCCCCCCTGACCCAAGTCCGCCGTCCAGGATGAGGTGTCCTATACCTTCATCCTCCACCTTGCAGTGGGACGTGGTGGAGTTAGCAATCTAAAGCCTCCATGCCAGTGTGCCAATTGGGGTGGGAGGGTCTCATACAATACCCTCCAGATTTATGAATCTGCTTCTCTCGACCTGTACCGCCAAGTCTAGTATGCCCACCCGCAACCCAACAGTCTGCTGCCAGGGTGTCTGTCCCCACCTTTGATGTGTCCTCCACTGTAATGTCCAGGAACTCGCACCCTCACTTGGTCTTCGATATTGTGATCCCAGCCCACAAGAAAGGATTCTCGAGTATGCTGCCTCGAACACCCTTCGCGCCACTGACAGGAGATGTACCGAACGCACTTATCTCTACATTTAAAATAAAAACACTCCTCCAATCATGTCTCCCACCATGACGTGCCGTATAACCCCCAGCCACCTTCTACTTATGGTTCACCGTCCCAGCCCTACGGTCCTCGGTTGCAGTCCTCTGCCTTCGATAGCAGGATAGTACTGCTCGCTACATCCCCCTCCCCCCGTTGTGGTGTCGGTATGTACACTGGGGCCTCTTTCCCGGCTTGCCTGATACCCTCAAGGAAGGCGGGGCCTTCTCGCCCACAGGAAGTGGGAGCTGCTAACCCTCCCTCCCAGCCCCCGGCTGCCCCTCAGTGTACGGCGATCTACCGCACTCACCGTAGTGTGTCTGAGCGGCGGCGGTAGCACGGGGTCTCTCTGCACGGGCTGCCAGGACTCCGGCGGCAGGGATGGGGCTGCCCGTGGCGCCGCCTGTTTCGGAGAAGCACAAAGGAGGGGGGCACGGAGGGGGTCACGGAAGGGGGGGTAAAATAAATGGAAGGGGAAAAGAACCGGATTGAAGGTTAGACACATAAAATGAAAGGAGAGAGGGGTACGGGGGAGGGGGGGTAACCCACGAAGGGCTATTAACGGGATGGGGGTCCCAAAGGTGGTAGTATGGGGAGGGGTCTCCGGGTATGGGCGGAACTGCTGAGGAGAGAGGGTGTCGAAGCAACACTGGTAGAAAGGGAGGAGCCAGGCTGTAAGGGAGGAGTCTCTGAGGACACACTAAAAGCAAGGCGGGGAGAAGGCAGCACACGGAAGGAAGCCAACGAATCGGACGAGTGAGGGAAGCGGCAGTCTGACAAGCGGCCAGAAAGCAAAGGGGTAGTAGTGTGGAGCAGAAGGACCATGACTGAGGCATGATGGAGCAGTCAGCGCCGTGGGCTCGCAAGATCATACGTGCCGTAGTGAGGACGAATAGAACAAGTCAGGTCCCGGGCCGGCAGCCAATCACAGCGCGGCCCGGGGAATGACGTCACGGGGGTGTCCCGGGCCGGCAGCCAATCACAGCGCGGCCCGGGACAAAGGGGCGGGGCTTAAAAAAAGCCCGAGAAACGCCCCCGAATCGCGTTTTCCCGAGAAAGCGTGATTGACAGCCTCTGTCTCCCAATGGCTAGCCTCCATTTATGGAGCTAGCCAATTGGAAACAGAGGCGGTCGAAACATCCCTACTGAAAACAAAAGTTTTCGAACTGGGAGGGGCACT
Source organism: Lissotriton vulgaris (assembly GCF_964263255.1). Lineage (NCBI taxonomy): Eukaryota > Metazoa > Chordata > Amphibia > Caudata > Salamandridae > Lissotriton > Lissotriton vulgaris. Next base: position 38,563,659 of record NC_141694.1, on the reverse strand, counting down.
GCGTGCCCCTCGCCAGGTCGAAACCTAAAAAGGGGATACTATGAGAACGAACGCAGAAGATGGATTAAACAACATTTGAGACAGGGTTCCTGGCGGCAATGTAGACCAGCGTATTTAAGTCTACAGCAATTGGGAAATGTAAAATGTATTATGGTTATGATTGGTTTTTTGAAAAACACCCTGAGGAAACGGAACTCTATGATCTGCTAATTTTTATAAAAGTAAATGCTTTATATCGTTAATGTACTAATTAAAAAATATTTTAATGTTTTTATCTCAAAAAACTTGGGTGTAATTTATTATTATGAAATGCTGTGTTTGTATATTGTTGCTTTTATGATTTTTATCTACTGTTAAAATCGAATATAGCAAATCTGAAATCTGAATGGAGTGCAGTCATGTGACCAAAATAAAAGAGATAGAAAGCAGAGCCTAGAAAGGGCGGAAAAACCTTGGCGGCCATATTGGAACAGATAACTGCCATCGAAAGTAAAATACTGTCTTACATGGGAGGGAATAAACAATAATGTGTTTTATAATTCCTCCATGAAAAAACGAACGATGTTTGATGTAAACAGCGCCTAAGGACCTAGTTGGAAGGATAACCAATTACAAATGACCATTTAAATATAAGTAAAATGCAACAATGTACTAAGACTTTTGGGTATGCATAAGAAAAAGAGTGAACAATGCCTATGAAAGTTAGGGCATTAGTTGCTAAATCACAGGAGGCAGTATTTTCCATTTTTCTACCAAAAGATGACCCCTCTTGAAAAATAAAGTACTTGGACGCAAACCCCAAATAACACACATTGATTTTACCTATGCTATAGTGGCTACGTATGTAAAGAGCCAAAAATTAGGCAGAGCTTGCACTACCTACTTGTAAGTGAGGGTATCTAGACGGAAAAATATAGTACATGGGTCACACTCTAATTATTATAACGGATGGCCTGATCCCACTGGATTTCAGAATTATGACCATGGACATGTGTACCCAGAGAAAAGATCCAGAACACCTCTCTACGCTTTCTAACAGATTCTGCTTCTTGGGTGTTTTTGATTTCAATTTTCTCCAGTATGAGCCACCTTATTTCTGTTTCACGATGGTTCATTTCCTGATAGTGTTTAACTAGCGGTGCCATGTTTTTGTTAATCTTAATTGCTGAATGGTGTTCTGTCAAGCGGACGGAAAATTGCAGCGATGTCTCACCAACATATCCTTTATTACACGGACAAAGTAATAAATATATATCGTCCATTTTACAATTTGTAAAGGTTCTGAGTTTGATTTCTTTTTGGTGGTAAGTATATTTGTATGTGATGATGGCACCATCACAAGCCTTGCAATGGGCACATTTGTGATTACTTGTGATAGGATGACTGCCGCCTATAGTTTCTGTATGAAAGGCGGTTTAGATTGTAATCTGGAGTGAACCATAAGATCTTTCAAATTTTTGTTCCATTTGTGTGCATACATTGAGCGTGGATGAACCATGTCTGCTTCAATGTTTGCATTAAGTATGTGCCATTGGGCATTGATGGTCTGTCAAATTTTCTCATTTAGAGGTGAGTGTCTAGTGGCACACACCAATTTTGGAGGGTCTTTCTTGGTATTAGTCTGTAGTAAATGGTCACGATCGTAAAATCTAGCCCTTTTATATGCCTCTCTTATGAGTCTCCTAGGGTTGCCTCGATCTATGAATTTCTGTTTCATGGCTACTGCCCTAAGGTCAAAGTCATGTACACTTGTACAGTTACGTCGAAGACGCAAGAATTGTCCCATGAGGATGCTTTCTCTTTGGCATTTGGGGTGATAACTAGAGAAATGCAATAATGTATTTCTTGCGGTTGGTTTAGTGTAGAGATCTACCTGAAGTGTAGAGTCTACATCTTTAATTTCAATGTCTAGAAATTCTATCTTTCGATCTCCAATATTTGCTGTGAAACGTAAATTAGTGTCACATAGGTTGATCCATTCCAAAAACTCTTGAAGTTTCTCAAGGTCGTCTTTCCAAATAAACAGAATATCATCAATATATCGAGACCATTGATATATCGGCTCAAAAAACGGGGCTACCTCGTTATAAATGAATTGATGTTCAAAATACGCCATATAAATATTGGCTACCATATTTGAATAATTTCTTTGGCAGTAGCAACTATCAGCATCATAAGATCACGTGAACATCTATTCGCTATTAGTGACCATTTGTCAAGGAACTCTTTTATTTGTACAAATAACCCTGGTATATTTCGGACTCTTAGGTCCTGGGGTATCACTCCTGCCTTGAGATAGTCCAGCATAAAATGCCCGTGCCTTTCTATCCTCTTAATTTTCTTTTTTAAATCTAGTAATTTACATATGTCATCATTACTGGCTGTTGTACCTGAGGAATTTGATGGTTGACCAAAATTAGCTTGGTCTCCTAGTAAGAGGGCATATTGCTCATCCGTAAAAACCAAAGGTGTTTAAACTTTCCATCCTGAAACGCTAAGTAGAAAGGGCTTTTTATGCAAAAATAGTGCAACAATGACCTTTACAAGCAGATTAAAGGTGTCAGCATGGGGGCATCTTGTGCCCCCACGGTACCCAATATTTAGATGGCGTATTTTGAACATCAATTCATTAATAACGAGGTAGCCCCGTTTTTCGAGTCGATATATCAATGGTCTCGATATATCGATGATATTCTGCTCATTTGGAAAGACGACCCTGAGAAACTTCAAGAGTTTTTGGAATGGATCAACCTATGTGACACTAATTTACGTTTCACAGCAAATATTGGAGATCAAATGATAGAATTTGAGGAGCGCGGAAGTACCTGTGCCCGTGTTCCAAGCCGACACTGCCAAGACTTACATCGCCCTGACCTGATCAGAAGCGCTATTGCCTTCACTGGACGCCACAGCTAACCGCGCCGCCGCCCCGGGACCACGAATCCCGGCAGCCTCAGCAGCGGCACGCACCATTAACTCGGCTGCAGTGCCAAGAGACGCATTTAGCCGCCTAGCCCTCGGTGGAGCGGGGGGAAAGCTTGAGGAGCGCAAAATTACCTGTGCCCGTGTTCCAAGCCGACACTGCCAAGACTCACATCACGCTGACCTATTGCCTTCACCGGACGCCACAGCTAACTGTGCCACCACCCCGGGACCACGAATCCCGGCAGCCTCAGCAGCGGCGCACACCATTGACGCGGCTGCAGTGCCAGGAGGCGCATTTGGCCGCCTAGCCCTCTGGGTCGCGGGACGCGCCGGGGGAAGCCCGGGCCAAGGGCGGGCCCATTTGAGCCCGTTCGAGGCCTGACAGGCTGGGCTGGGCCACCCCTCCAACATCTGGACTGCGCAAGAAACCAAGTGAGTACATAATTCATATATTGACTTGTCTTCTCTTACTCTATCTGGAGTCTACCCATTGATTATCATGGCTGAACGTTCCACAAGATCTAGTGTACAGGGAGGTGTAGTTAATGGTCCATTAGACAATTTCTTTACAAGAGCTGTGACAGTGCTAGCCCGCGAAATTGAACTTACTGAACGCCGGCTTTCAACGGACCCCTCCTTTACCAAACGATCGTCACTGGGGAAAATCGCCACGCAACCTAGCCCGGAAAGACAAGCAGCCATAAACACAACTAATGACTCTGTCATAATGGATTTGATTAGTGACATAGCAGGCGACCTGTCTAGCATTTGTACAAATGAAGTCATATGCACACACACATCTAATGCCCAAAGTGCAGTAACTACCCTCCTTGAAGGAGTATCTACTAGAGCACAATTACAAGCCGGAAAAGGAGGTCGGACTGACCCAGAGCCTATCAGACTTGGAGCAATACCAAAGCAGAAGAAGTCAGGGTGAACAAGAAGGGGTAGACAAGTCAAACCTTCACCAGTGGATAGTAGCAACCTTACATCAGTCATTACAACTACTGCCACTGTACACCGAGCTGGACCTAATTTAAACCCTGCACTTGCAACAGTGTGTTCTTTTGCGTCCATAGAGGATAGCTTCTGGGTAAAACTGAACGAGATCTTGTTACTATCCACAAGTCCAATTAACGAGAGACTGAAGCTCATGGAGGAGCGCCTGAAAAAACTTGAACAGATATCTCTAAGGAATAGCGAGCAAATTAAAAAAGTTAATCTAATAAGTTTACCAGTGGTTAAGGACATCCCGGTCGCTCCAAAAGATCATAGAAAATTACAAGACATTTTACCAACTGTTAATTCGCCATGTTGCGATCTGACAGTAAAGTCACCTCAATCCGCCCAAAGCACATCGAATACTGAAATTGCACCTGTGTCAAAAAACCAAAAGAACACGATGGGAGGGGACAAATCTAAAATTGCTGTTAAACAGGGATCTGGTATTAGTACAGATAATGTAGAACACATTCCATTTCCGACTATCGACCTGCCGCCAGAATCTATACCTTATGTTGTCGTTTTAACAGGAGTCCCGGAATTGGGGAGGGGGAAGACAGAGTCTTTCATTGAACTAAAAGATAAGACAATGTACTGGCTTAATATCAACAGACCATTACCCCCACATATCAGAAGTAAGATCTTGTTCGTGCGGAGGGTAAATTAGGTGGGGAAAAGCAGAAAAAACATCATGGGGGACTGCATTATAATAAACTTCGAAGATAGGCAAGCCCCCAGATATATATGCGACGAGTGGCACCATGTGCCGGACACCAGAATTCACACACATAATTTAACATACTTTTATAGTCCTAGAATAGAATAGAATAGAATATCTTTATTCGATTGTTTACATGTAACAATCATAAAAGAGCATTTCATACAAGTTAATCCATACAATGATAAAAATAGTGAGAGTAGTATTACAGCAAGACATTCACAGGCGTATACACAATAATATGGTTAAAAAGAATAAAATACATTAAAAGTGAGAGTGCAATCAGCAGCTGAGTTAGTTACCCTTCCATGCTTTTTCTATATTTAACTGCGAGTTTTAAGAAACTACATACAAACATGGTACATTCACTGTTTAGCATTTGAAGGTGACACAGTGCAGGTCTGTATTGTACAAAATTCAGGTGCTTAAGTAAAGGTTTTAAAAACAGGTTTCGGGGGAGTGTATAAAACTGACAGAAAAATAAAAAGTGTGCCAGATCTTGCGGAGACTACTTTTATAGTCAACTAACAGGTGCCCCAAATCCTAATGCTCATCAAAAATGCTGGGCGGGAAATGCGGACACTAGATATCCCACAAAAGGAAAAATTTGTGAAGATCAGGCCCAGGCTATGGGCTTTCCAATCAGTAACAGATTCAGCACACTCGAAATGGTGGACTGACTGCCCATAGTTAATGTTCCCCCCAATGAACAAGGTGTAACAGGTATAGAAATAAATGACATATCCCCGGAGGGTCAACTCCCTGAAAATAGCATTCAAAACACCAGTATAGGAGACGGGCTGGGTATGTCAGGTGTACAGCTACCTATAGCGGACAAAAGTAATGAAAGTAGCCTTGCTGATACTGTTACAGGGGCATAGTTAAACCGCCAAACAAAAATATAAAAATGACAAAGAGCTTAGGCCTCTTGTCATGGAACATAGCGGGCTATCAGGAAAAGTTGATAATATGGATTGCATAAGCCTCTTTGAAAAAGCACTCTATTATATGTTTGCAGGAAACCTGGGCTTTGGCCCCAATACATATAAATGGTTTCCGCACATTTCATACACCTGCAATCCACACGTCAAGGGGAAGAAATAAGGGGGGCTTATGCACCTATATATCAAACCTCCTGGACGGCTTAATCATAAACTTTGAACCTACATCAGAATATTTTCAAATATTATCATTGATGGATGGTAAAAAACAACAAACCGTCCTGGTAAATTTTTACAATAACATCCCAAAGCCAGGCACATCAAGGGTTCTAGAGAACTTGTCCCGGATCCTTATCAGCATTGCAGAATCAGATCAGTCAAGTGACATATGTGTAATAGTGGTGGACGACTTTAACTCCCCTTTATGCCCACATAGCCACATGAATATCTGCGGCATGGGGCAAAATAGAGAGGATGGCAGCGCACACTTTCCCCATACTTTTTTGGGAAACTTTTTTAATAATTTAATTTCTGAACTAGATTTGGGGTTCATAAATGAAATGTGCCCCACACCAGTCCCATTTAAGCCAACCTTTATTGGGAGGGGCTCTCAAACCATTATAGATTACGCCCTAATTTCCAAGCGGCATTCTGGCCGTATTCAAAATACAGCTTAAGTGAGGTAGCTTTGAGCGACCATTACCCATGCATTTTATCCTTACTCCTTGTAGAGGCAGAGGACAAACCAAATACTCTGGTTGAAAATCTATATAGCTATAAATTAACTTTGGCAAATAAAAATGGCTATCCCCTGAAGTGGAACAAAATAGAACCAGTAGCCTTTCTCGCAAGCCTTATTAACAACAGGTACAGTGAGTTTGATACTTGTCTTTCTGAGGACAAGGAAGATGTAAATGTAAATTGATACTTGTATAGCGCACTACTCACCTGCAAGGGTCTCAAGGCGCTTGTACGAATACCGCTGTGGAACCCATCCTGGCTTTCCCTGTGAGGCGTCTACTCCTGGGCACCCCCAAGGTGGAGGCCAGGCATCCTCAGCGTTGTGGGGGCCGTTGAGGAGATTAAGCAAGCTATTGCCCAGAGTTGCAGGGTGAGACTCCATGATTAGAATAGGCACGAGGCAAGAATGATCAGGTCCGGGGAATTTTTGAGCCCAAGACCCACCGAGGCAGGGAATTGAACCCTGGTCCCGGGCTAGACCTTTGCATCAGGGTCTGCCGCTCTAACCATTGAGACACACTTCTCCATTCTCAATTATGTGGGGCCTTTCTTAAAATAACTAAAGAAATTCAAAATCTCCTTACAATGCTACAAAGAACGGATAAAAGTTTGGAGAAAAGTTTGCAGTAAAACGCACGCGCACTTAATGTCATCTTTAAAAATTTCTCCACGAGACCATATAGCCATAAGGTCTGCCAGAACAGCATACCATCTGGCAGTAAAAAAACGTAAGAGAGAGATAAAGGAAAAAGCCTGGCATGCATTAAATAAAGCCAGTCTGACAAAAGATAACGTAGGTTTCTGGAAGGCTGTGAATGCTCCGTTCTTCACAGATAAAGCTTCAAACACTGTAGAAATAGCTATTACAGAGAATGCATGGGTAACCCATTTTACTGAGCTGTACAAGAAAGACATCTTAGATGCAACTGAGAGTAGCGAAGAGTTATCTAGATCCGAGGATGAGGCTCAAATAACTTTTCCATTAAATGTTAAATTCTCTCTAGCAGAGGTGCAACAGGCCATTAACAACAATGCCGCCGGGAAAGCCCCGGGACCTGACGGGGTACCAATAGATGTATATAAATCTAACCTAGAATTATGGGCCCCACTTTTAACAAACGTCTTAAACAGCTCTAATAAGAATGGGTTTTTTATTACATGGCAGGAGGCCATTGTCATTCCAATTTTTAAAAAGGGCGACCGTAGTGATCCAAAATGTTATAGACCTATATCCTTGTTGGATTCACTAATGAAGGTTGCAGGGAGAGTCGTACTTAACAGACTGCAGTCATGGATGGAAGAACAAGGTGCGCTCTCACGATTCCAATATGGATTTAGGGCTGGACTAGGTACCACTGAACAAGGCCTGAATTTAGCATTAATCATTTCTAAATATATCATGGCCAAAAAGGAACATCTATTCTTATGTTTTGTCGATTTAAGTTCGGCCTTCGATTGTCTGAACCACGACAAACTATGGTCCACATTAGCGCAACTAGGTATAGAAGCCGACCTGCTGGTCTTCATAAGAGAATTATACAGGGGGGCCGGGGCTAGAGTGAGGTATGGTTTAAAGGGCGAATGTACCGCCAAATTTGATATCCAAAAGGGCGTGAGACAGGGATGCATATTAGTGCCCTTTCTTTTTAATCTTCATATAAAAAGTGTAGCATCCCACCTCACGGAAGAACAGTTTGACTACCCCAGGATTAAAAAATCCCCAGTACCAATACTTCTTTATGCAGACGATGCAGTTATCATGGCCAGGACCCAATTGGGCCTACAGAGAGCAGTAAACAAATTCTCTAGGTACATGTGTGAGAGAGGTCTTAAAATAAATATAAGTAAAACCTTCACCATGTCCTCCGCTAACAGGAGGCCACCAAAATGCAAGATTTTTCTCTCAGGTTCAAAATTAGCCACGGCGGAGACGTTCTCATACCTGGGAATTAATTTTGACAAAAAGGGAACCTGGACCTCGGCAATAGAGTCAAGGAACATGGCACTTACAAGATCGATTGGGGCAGTGCGATCTTTTGCCAATAAACTAGGAGGACGACCAGTTTCAGTACTCCTGGACATATTTCGAGCAAAATGCCTGTCCACCGCTACTTACGGTGCAGGTCTTTGGGGTATAATAGATCCTAAATTAATCCAGCAAGGAGAAAATAAATTTCTTCGTTATCTATTAGCTGTCCCTCCCAGTACCTCAACGTTTGTTTGCCACCAGGAACTTGGCATTGATTATGTCTCTGACCTAATCAAAATTGACCCCATTTTGTTGTGGCACAAAGTGTGGTCTACAGAGGAGACAGCTCTGAATAGGGACGTGATAATGGATTGCTTAAACCTACAGGGGGTCAAAAGGATTCCCTGGCTTAGCTATGTGAAGGGATTCTTGACGGATATTGACCACTCAGATTATTTTGATACCCCGGAGTGTCTAGCCTCTGTCCCTAGGAAGAAACTAAAACATTATGCCTGCAGTTCCTTGAGAACAAGCGCTGGATAGCTGAGACAAGCAAAAAATCAGTGATGGATTACTATTTGATCCACCAAGGCCAGGGCCTACAGAAATACTTGACCAGGGTGCCAAGCCCCTATGGGCGCATGTTATTGACTAGATTCAGGGGGGCACCTTCTTTAGATTGATAACATTCCCGGTGGAAAATTGCTGGTCTATGGATTCATGTCCCTGTGATAATGCATCAAAACAGTCTACTTTGCATTGTACATTATTTTGTAAATTTTTTACTGTGCCAAGAAAGAGATTTTTGGTTCCCCTGCTAAAATACTGGGTCCTAAAGCATTGTAAGACTGCTCTTATGAAACTCCAAATGTTGAATGGTGAATTAATTATGCATCTTGTTTTATCATTTCTAAAGTCTGTAATTAACTGATTTTAACACGTAATCGTCATGCAGACTCCCCCTTTTTTACGATGTATTTTAATGTATCTTTTTAAATATTCTGTGCTTTTATGATTGATTTGTATCAAATCGAATAAAGCTGTTTTTGACTTTGACTTTTGACTTTGAACTTTAAATAAAAAACAAACATTCTATGCGTAGGGGCCAGCCAAACTTCCTCTCCCCTGGGTGAGTACTCCCCTTATACCCAAGTAGTGTGAGGAGAAAGGCTATACTCTGAGTAATGAAGATTACCAGTAAGTAATCGGAACAGTACTCGGTGCATGTCGACACCAATAGAAGAAGAGAGATTGCTTTTACATGAGTATTCATGAAGCAGGACGAGCAGAGAATGCTCCATATTACCCAGCTCTTGTCGCAGGTCTTCGGAGTTCAAGTGTTCTGAGGCTCGGGGACTTTAGCCTTGCCCTGCATAAGCACCTCATTTCCTTTTCATTTCCTTTCCCCTTTCTTGCTGGCATGTTTTGCATTGTGGGAGCCTCTGCTCTGAACCTGTTTTCCATTCCATTGTGCTCTGCTGAGTAGTTCACGCTGCTCAAGTCCCCTCCCGGGGCGCTCCAAGCAGAACACTTCTTCAGCGCAGCCCAGCCCAGCCAGACGAGAAGCACTTGTTCCGTGTGGCTGCGTATAACTCCGCGAGATGGGAACTTTGGGGAAATTGGTAAAATATGTCTCTTTGACAATTATAAATGCATGAGAAAAACACTCCTCAGAGGCGCGTGTCGCTCAGCTGAAAGAAAAAGGGTAATTTTAACTTGTTTAGAATCCACTATTATGGAAAACGTAGTATTCTGCCTGGAAAATTCGACTGCTTTGGTATATATTTATCATGCTTTGCGCCGTGTTTGCACTAAGCCTTAAACAGTGCTGCAGAGTTTTGTTTGGGTTGCCAAATGGCTCATTTCCAGGCCTAGAATTTTCCACAAAAGTGCGCTGTGGGCCAGTAACTAACAGTAGTTGCTGGACCAATCGGGATTACAGGATGCGGTAATGTGCTGCCTCTGATGTACCTGCTCTGTGCCTTGCCATGGACTGTTGATGCACTTAACCCCTCTCATGTGCTGCCTCTAATGTACCTGCTCTGTGCCTTGCCATGGACTGTTGATGCACTTAACCCCTCTCATGTGCTGCCTCTAATGTACCTGCTCTGTGCCTTGTCATGGACTGTTGATGCACTTAACCCCTCTCATGTGCTGGCTCTGATGTTTCTGCTCTGCGCCTTGCCATGGACTGTTGATGCACTTGGCCCCTCTCATGTGCTGCCACTGATGTCCCTGCTGTGTGCCATGGACTGTTGATGCACTTGACCCCTCTCATGTGCTGCCTCTGATGTACCTGCTCTGTGCCTTGCCATGGACTGTTGATGCACTTAACCCCTCTCATGTGCTGCCACCGATGTACCTGCTCTGTTATGAACACTGCCTTTTTGCTGTTAGGATGCTGCATTGTGCCCTCTCATGTGCTGCCTCTGATGTACCTGCTCTGTTATGAACACTGCCCTGTTGCTGTTAGGATGCTGCATTGTGCCCTCTCATGTGCTGCCTCTAATGTACCTGCTCTGTTATGAACACTGCCCTGTTGCTGTTAGGATGCTGCATTATGCCCTCTCATGTGCTACCTCAGATGTACCTTTTCTGTTGTATCCAGTGCCCATGCTCCTGCCTACTATAGGAGTAATTTACTAATATGTGCAATAAAAGAATTTATTCGTGTGTAGTGGTTTCTGTGTGTCATTCCTGGTTGTCTCCTTGCATTGTTGATATATTGGTGCTATCGTAAATGCTGTTTCCCCAACATGCACCTCCCCCTCCCCACATCACAGCCCCGGCAGGTACTCCCCTTCCGGCAGCGATTGTTGTGTTTGCGTACCTGCGCCGTAGTCGGCGATGGTCCATGACTTGCTGGTGGTGGAGCACAAAGAGGATCAGAAATGCGTTCAGAGCTGGGTCCATGACGGAGATCTGCCTGTGGTGGGTATCTCTCTGTAATGTTTTGCCTCTCCGCTGTGGTGAATCCGCCGTGTTCAGGCTGGTGGTTTTTCCGCTGCGATTTGCTCTGTCTTATCCGCCATCGCAATTACGTGGGCGGCTGGAGACGTCATTCCATACGGCGGTGTCTTTGGTTGGTTACGTCCGCCGCGGGGTCGGGTGTATTTCTGCGGCGGTGCTTGTTCTTCCGCGGCGTACGTAAATTTGACAGTGCTTCCCATCCTAATATGGCGGACGGACTGGCCGCAGCTGGGGGACTGAAAAAAGGCATTTTCCGCCTACTTCATGCCGGCGGACGTCCTTCCATCCGCCATCCGAATGACCCCCAAAGTTGGCAGTGGCAGGCATTCTTCTCTGATAATCATGGCGGGGCAGTGATGTAAAAATGCAGCTTGAGTCACCTACACGCAGCAGACCATTACAGACAGCCACATGCTTTCTCCCCACACAGTCTCAAACTCACGTGAGTATGTTTGACCATCCGGGGGGGGGGGGTGCGTTGTCTCTTTGAGAAACCACACCACACTGTTCACAAGTATACACAATGCTCCTGAATAAAAGGCGTGCCGGAAAAACGGTACTTGCGAACTGTTCACATCTCCAAATCAAATCCCATCCCTGAAGGACAGGTCCGACGCATGCTCAGTGGCTTAAGTTAACTTTTAATTAAAAGAGACTCTGTTTCTGGAATAGCGAAACGCTGGGGCAGACGCGTTTCAGCCTTGCGGCTTTCTTCAGTGCCCGCTTCACTATGGATGACATAACGCCTAAGGGGCTCATGATTTTGAAGTCAGAATGGTCTTATCTGATCGGCCCAACCTCTTCAGCTTTCACCTCCGCCTCTCCCACAATAATCCATGTCGGAGTTCGCATATATATTTATGCACAACAAAATCCACTCCAATTCCATTACGGCAAAGAGCGGGGCGCGAACGACTTCCAGATAAGGCTTGATATTTCTTTATTCTCTCAAAATTATGACGCGTTTCGGACTGCTTTAGTCCTTGCTCACATATGATCTGTGTGGCGCCTTCAATGCTGAGCTCTTTCGTATGGAATATATATATATATATATATATATATATATATATATATATATATATATATATATATATATATTCACTGAAAAAACCATAGGTTATAGACCATATATAGTTAGGAATTAGCATTTACAAAACCTTGAAAATTCACTGAAAAAACCATAGGTTATAGACCATATATAGTTAGGGATTAGCATTTACAAAACCTTAATTTACTCGCACAAAACCATAGAAATTCGCACACATAGTTAGTTGCAATAACTATATATCGCGCACCCGCAATCCACTGCTGATGATGTCACATATTACATCATTCATGACATGGTCAGTGATATCACTGATGACATCACTGATGACATCATCCAGTGACTGTATGTTTCTGTAAAGTTAAAATATGTCTTACATATTGAAGAATGAGTGGATGTATAAGTGTCTGGATGAAGGATTTAGTAGGTGCATGACTGACTGTATGAGAGAGTGATTAAATGTGTCTCACTGAGTGCATGGGTTAGTGACTAAACTGTCTTAATTTGTGCATCATTATGTCTGTTGTTCTATAAACTGCTGCATGTGTTGATCAGTAGCTATATGAGTAACTGTATGGGTTATTGATTGGTTGTCCAAGTATTTGTATGGGAGAGTGAGTGTGTGTGTGGGGGTGGCTGGGAGGTGTGTGACTCTGTGCATACATGTGTGAACAGTTGATTCACTAGATCTATGGGTTCAAAACTGCATGTGGAAACAGCTGTATGGGTGGTTGACTGTGTACGAGTGTATTGGTGAGTGAATGGATATCTCAGTGCTACATGTCAAAGTAAGTACATATGTAAAACACAGTACATGTGAGTTCACATATATAAATTACTGTGTATAAGAGCCAGTGATTGTGTGAGTGGCTGCATGGATCATTGTGAACTTGTATCAGTCATTGTATAAGAGAGTAAATATGTGTTAGAATATGTTTGAATAAGTAAGGTGTGTATAACTGTATAGTTGAGGAAATGGAGGTGTGATTGATTCAGTGCATGACTGACTAGGTGTGTGAGTAACTCCATGGATGAGTGACAGTCTGTGAGTGTCTGTTTACTCTGAGTGTATCTAAGGTTATATTAGAGTCTGAAGAGGTTAATCGTATTATCACATGATTGATGTCATCAGTGATGTTTTCTGTAATGTCATTTCAGATATCAGTGATGACATTTGAGATGTCAGTGATGTCATCAGTGATGTCATTTGAGATGTCATCAGTGATGTCACTGACCATGTCATGAATGATGTAATATGTGACATCATCAGCAGTGGATTGCGGGTGCGCGATATATAGTTATTGCAACTAACTATATATGCGAATTTTTATGGTTTTGTGCGAGTAAATTAAGGTTTTGTAAATGCTAATCCCTAACTATATATGGTCTATAACCTATGGTTTTTTCAGTGAATTTTCAAGGTTTTGTAAATGCTAATTCCTAACTATATATGGTCTATAACCTATGGTTTTTTCAGTGAATTTCAATGGTTTTTTAATAGCAAATATCAAAAGCTGTCAAATGTCAAGTACGTGATAGGTAAAAACATTTTCGTGTTTATGCACGCTGATGTGCTTTGAACGCTGCCCCCCCTCTTTTCTCTTAGTAGTACTCTCTCTTTGCAGATAGTGAAGGGTAGTTAACGCAGGCCTTTGCCCCCGTTGTAATCAGTCGTGCCTGCTTGTCTCTCCATTTGATTGATTGTTATCCAAGCATTTACTGTTTTAGAATTGATTCTCTTTGGTTCATTCTCTATTTACAAACAAGCACAGAGTCGCAATACTCTGTTTAGTCTTTGCAGATAGTGAAAAATCGTGTAAAAAAACAAAAGTAATCGAGCAAAATCAGTAGGCCACTAATGGGATCTCTTTTTGACCTCGCTAAAATAGAAACATTAGGAACAACTCTTCATGAGAAATACGAAACTAGTGAGATGAACTGAGCTCCACACCATGATGGCTGCAAGACAGCTCGGCTCCGCCACCCACCCCGCCCAAAATAACGATAAACTCTATGCAAATATTATAAATATATACAACACACCAGCAAAGTAACAGGGTAAAACATTTTATTAAATAACTATTTACATAACTATTTTATACTTTTTGTTGCCTGATCCGGCTAGCTCAATCGATCGAGCATGAAACTCATGCACTCTGATAACAAGCGTTGCTGCTGATGCTATGCAGACAAAAACTGGTTTTCAGTTTGTACATTCTTCAGGATTTTTCCATCCAAGGCTGGTTGAGAGTTTGTAGAACGATGGCTTCAGATTTTCAACATACGGTGTGGTGGCGCGGACTGGGAGGGGGCGCTTGGCTCCTGCCCCCTCCCCAAGTCGTGTTGCCCTGGTGTGGCCTAAGATCGCCCCCGACATAGGCGGCCGGCTCCCGGGGTCCGGCGGACCTTTTTGCCTTTTGGTGACTCTTCCATTCTGGACCTTGTCCCACAATCCGTTTGACCTGAAGACACGCTGTAGTGGGGCGCCCCTTTACCGTTTCAGTTGCCATTCCGCCCGCTTTTGCTACACTGTACCTCTTCCGCCATTCAGCTGTTTACCGCCCGCTCTTGCGACTACAGCGTCTCGCTCACCATGTAGTTGAGTTGCTCCCGCTCTTGCGGTGCAGCGATAGGCGGCTGCCACAGGACTCTCAAAATGGCGGCCGGCTCTTCAGATTTGGGCGTGGTCCACTAAAATGGCCCTGGGACACCTTGGAACTCGGACGCTTGACTGCTAGGGCTTGGGCCCCATTCTCGAAAGCGTCCCCTCAGCCTTGAAGATTCTACAAAAGTCTTGGGGGCCCCCGACTCCCCCAGGCTTCTGGTGGGGAGCGGCTGCCATGATTGCTCGTGGAATGGCCACGACTGAGCTACGAGATGGTGGTGCTCTCATGCTGACGCCAGCTTCAGTCTGAAACATCCAGAAACACTGTAGACTACCAATTCGATCAGTTCCGGTAGCGCCCAAACGTGACCCGGTAGAGAAGAACTTGCCCTCCCCTCTTTGACTGATGGTCTTGTTGCCTGTCCCTTCTGTTGTCATTTAACAGAACTTTTTAGACTGCTGAAAGGGGTTGTGTTCCAACCGCTGGTTGGTGGAGACATTTTGACTATATTCTGGACCTACGTTGTCGCGTAATGCGTTATATGACACGCCGCGTTAGCGCACCCGGAAGTGCTCCGGTGCACGAAGCGCAGCTTCCCGGAAGCGATCCGGGGCGCGGCGCGCAGCGCGTAACGTAAGCATAACAGGTCATGTGACTTGTTAATAAAACTTTTCATTGGTTCATTTTACTTTTGTTATTCTAATGATGAAAGGCTTGGTCATATGACCTAAAAGTTACGCTTTTTATTGCTTTCGAACATTATTTTTTCTTAAACATATATGTTATAATGTTCCAGGCTAATGTACTTTCCCGGAAAATTTACAACTGTCCTGCAAGTAAAATATATTCCTTTTTCGAGAAAAAGGGCGTTTCTTCGTCCCATGACGGAGCCGTTGAGCAAAAGAGGCTCGGCCTGCTGTCTTAGTCACCGATACGCCTGAATATCAGATTCTTATCGATCACTTTATGTTGCAGGAGTAGAAAACACAACAGCCCTTGACCATTTATCTTTACTGCGTTCCTGCGTATTATACCTTTTATCCGTCATGTAATTGGACTGCTTTATTTCACTTGCCTTTTACTGATTCGAAAACAGTGACTAAAATTAAAAACTTTACCAATGTAAATACTACTACCATGTTTTGTTTTAAAAACCTTTATTGTGAAAATGTCAGTATACAAATACGGGCCTATAACCACGTGGGCCGGCCACGGAGCAAACTGTAATCGTATATGATGAGGAGACATTTACACTGTAGAGGAACGTAACGGGCGGGTCATTAGGTTGCAAGAACTAAGGTGTCTAACAGTTGCGAAATCGGTGGACATACATTTTATAATTAAAATACGACAGGGCCAGTTACAATAAAATTATCTCGATATACATTTGCGGGCAAGTACCATGGGTGACGTTAATTCGAACTTTCAATAGTACAGTAATCAATAACACATCAGAACTTAATATCAATAGGGATGTCGAAATATTCAATCAATTCTTGTCCCCGCCCGCCATGTGCTTCAAAACTGCATACGTATCTCGTGATATCAAGGTTGTGCAACCAGTACACAACAAGAAGTTACGAGTCCAATTTATACCGGCGCCATTTTGGGCGAGGCCGGGCAGGTCCAGGATATAGTCAAAATGTCTCCACCAACCATCGACTATGATGATGTTCATAAGCTCTATTGATTAGACTAACACTCCTCTCTCCACATGAAATTAATTTGCCGCAACTTAAACATGTCATTTTCATTTGTCCAAAGTTCTTCTGAAGATTTAGAACCGTTTCCCTTGCCTCTGATGCTATCGCTGCCACTTCATTGATGGATGTACTGGCAGGTCGGGGGTTATCCACCAAATCTCGAATTTGGGCAGCACTATAATTAATCGGGTGCCACCTCTCCATATGACGATGCATGGTATAATTACCATAACTATATTTTTTTTCGGTTCCTCTGGAGAGTACATCGTGGCAGATGAGGCAGGTAACGTACCGGGCATTTACCTTTTTTACATGTGGAGAAAAGGAAAAAAATTCGAGCGTCCGAGTTCCAAGGTGTCCCAGGGCCATTTTAGTGGACCAGGCCCAAATCCAAAGAACAGGCCGCCATTTTGAGAGTCCTGTTGCAGCCGCCTGTCGCTGTAGCAGCAAGAGCGGGCGAAACTCAGCTAGACGGCGCCCCACTGCAGATGAAGTGCCTCCACCTGGAGAGGCGGGAGAGGCTCGTTTGTGCTGCCTCCCCCCCCCCCCTTCGGGCACCCCACGCCGACTTTCGGCGCAGCATTGTAGGATGGCCACACCAGTGCGGCAACTTGCTGGACACCACCTCGGTGCCATCCGGATCTCGGCGCCCCACTGCAGATGAAGTGCCTCCACCTGGAGAGGCGGGAGAGGCTCGTTTGCGCCACCTCCCCCCCCCCCTTCGGGCACCCCACGCCGACTTTCGGCGCAGCATTGTAGGATGGCCACACCAGTGCGGCAACTTGCTGGACACCACCTCGGTGCCATCCGGATCTCGGCGCGTTGTGCTGCCTTCGGCCTACTGTAGCCGCAAGTGCGGACGCAACTCAGCTGGATAGCGAGTGAAACACCAAGGGGCGCCCCACTGCAGCCGAGAAGCCTCCATCTTGGGGGCGACGCACAGCATCACATTGCTTTCCAATGCAGTCAGATCCTCAAATAGCCCCCACTGACTGACGCGACCTCACAGGCCAACGGGGCACCCCACGCCGACTTTCGGCGCAGCATTGTAGGATGGCCACACCAGTGCGGCAACTTGCTGGACACCACCTCGGTGCCATCCGGATCTCGGTGCGTTGTGCTGCCTTCGGCCTATTCGCACATCGGTCCGCTACTGACGCCGCCTCACGTGCCAACGGATTTTCTACGCTTTTTATAGCCCTATGCCGCATAACAGGTCATGTGACTTGTTTATAAAACTTTTCATTGGTTCATTTTACTTTTGGTTTCCTAATGATGGAAGGCTTGATCATATGACCTAAAAATAACACTTTTCATTGGATTAAAACATTTTTTTTTCCCAAACAATGAAAGCCCCACCTTGTTTCTGGATGTTTCAGACTGAAGCTGGCGTCAGCATGAGAGCACCACCATCTCGTGGCTCCGTCGTGGTCATTCCGCAAGCAATCATGGCAGCCGCTCCCCACCGGAAGCCTGCAGGAGTCGGGGGCCCCCAAGACTTTTGTAGAATCTTCAAGGCTGAGGGGACGCTTTCGAGAATGGGGTCCAAGACCTAGCAGACAAGCGTCCGAGTTCCAAGGTGTCCCAGGGCCATTTTAGTGGACCAGGCCCAAAAAGGAAAGAGCCTGCCGCCATTTTGAGAGTCCTGTGGCAGCCGCCTATCGCTGCACCGCAAGAGTGGGCGCAACTCAGCTGAATGGCGGATTTTGGCACAGTGTACCAAAAGCGGGCGGAATGGCAACTGAAACGGTAAAGGGGCGCCCCACTACAGCAGACGATCCTCCACCTGGGGAGGCCCATTCACGCTGCCTCCCCCCCCCCCCCCGGGCACCCCACGCCGTTTTTCGGAGCAGCATTATAGGATACCAAAACCAGTGCGGCAACTTACTGGATATCACCTGGGTGCCATCCACATCTCAGCGCGTTCTGCTGCCTTGGGACTATTCGCACAACAGACCCCTACTGACGAGGCCTCCCCCCGGGGCGCCCCACGCCGTTTTTCGGAGCAGCATTGTAGGATACCAAAAACCAGTGCGGCACCCAGGTGACATCACCTGGGTGCCGTCCAGAACTCAGCACGTTGTGCTGCCTTGGGACTATTCGCACAAAACACAGCTACTGACCATTGTTGCTTCTTTTTTCAAAAAAATGTTTAAATGTGTTTACTGTTTTTGTTGCGTTGTATATATTTATAAGTTATTAAAGTTTTATAATCCTACTACTTTGTTAGAGTGCTATATATTTTTAATGTGACACATAATTGTAAAAACTTTGATGTACAAAGAGGCATCCCTGGAATCTTCCGCTTCAGCCTCGGTCCCACACACCCTCACAGTGAGAATCCCCTCCCCAATCACAATACAGGATGGTTTTCAGATAGTAGGAACGTGTGTGGTGTGACGGATCTCATCGGGTGGGGGCCTTGATCTACTGTAACTCCTTTGAAGAGGGGTGATTCTTTACAGCTGGGGCCATAAACTACATCTGCAGGGCTAGGTGATAGCCTAGGACCGGCCTGGACAATCAGACACAGAGGAAGAGGAGTGTCAGAGGGTGCGGTAGTGAATATGGTGAAAGGGAGGTGTCGGGCGGGCACAGGGTGTGATTCTCAGGGAAGAGCAGCGCAGATGGGGAGAAGTATATGACCCATGCATGAGAGAGAGCGGGGGTGACCAGTGCGTGGGGGAGATGCTTGCGAGGGTGGGGAGCCATGCTGAGGATCGGCGGCGTGCAGAGAGTGGGTCTGGTCAAGGCATCTAAAATGGCTGCCGTGCACAACAAAAGTGTGGCATTGCAAAAAAGGCAAGATGGCGCAGACAATGTTTATCAATAAGGATTAATTTATAACAATTATTTTTAACAAAATATTTACTCGCAGTGACAAAATGGCGGTCAACAGTTCCTGATTTCCTTCGAATCGAACGTAAACAGACGTCACGCAGCAAAAAAAAAAAAACGCTCACGCACAGCCGCTGGAAGACATGTATCAACATATATGAGCCTCCTCAGCCACCCTCAGAAAACATAAGGGGTCAGGATACGTCTCCCGTACCCTCTTATACCCTGTAATTTAATTAAATCGAAACACAAAATGGCGAATTCCCGTTTCGCTACCAGTTTGCGACCCGGTTCGCGAACCGGGAAGCGCTTATACCGCGAAAAATTAAATTTTTTTTATTTGCCCCACGGGACCCTTTAATAACACCAACATCATTCCTAGGGGGTCAAGAGGGGTCTACCTTGCCCCCTTTCATTAAATTCCCCCTTCGTTTTTCTCCTCCTCTTGTCTCTCGATCCTACCCAGAGACAAGATGGCGGCCACACCGGACTGTTTAGAATGTTGGCAGACACTGGAGAGCCAATCAGCTTCGCTTCGCAAAGCTCCGTTACGCGAAAAGTACGCGATCTGGAGCGCTATCCGGGACGCTGTCACAGATATATAAATTTTTTTAAACGTTAATTTCTCAAAATCCACTGGAGCACATATATTGAGACCCAGCAAAGGCACATCGGGCTAACAGTCCCTACAATTTTGCCAAGTTTCGTGTAAATCCATTCAGCCGTTCGAGCTAAAAGTGAGGCCAAACGCCCTATGGAAAAATGAATGGGAAAAACGCGTTTTGGGACCCCCCTTTTTTCTCGGCCCCCCCTTGACGAAACCCCCCCAAAATTTCAGGGGCTGCTCAGAAACAAAATGTGCCATTTTCCTGAAAATTTCAGCCGATTCCGTCCACAAGCGCCAAAGTTATTAGACATAGAATTTTCAAAAGTTCCATAGAGAAAAAATCCTAACTATATATACCTACTGGCGACCGCCAGTAGGTAATTATATACATATATATATATATATATATATATATATATATATATATATATATATATATATATATATATATATATATATATATATATATTCACTGAAAAAACCATAGGTTATAGGCCATATATAGTTAGGAATTTGCATTTACAAAACCTTGAAAATTCAATGAAAAAACCATTGGTTATAGAACATATATAGTTAGGAATTTGCATTTACAAAACCTTATTTTACTCGCATAAAACCATTGAAATTCCATATATAGTTAGATGCGCTAACTATATATCGCGCACCCGCAATCCACTGCTGATGATGTCACATATTACATCATTCATGACATGGTCAGTGACATCACTGATGACATCACTGATCACAACATCCAGTGACTGTATGTTTCTGTAAAGTTAAAATATGTCTTACATATTGAAGAATGAGTGGATGTATAAATGTCTGGATGAAGTATTTAGTAGGTGCATGACTGATTGTATGAGGGAGTGATTAAATGTGTCTCACTGAGTGCATGGGTTAGTGATTAAACTGTATTAATTTGTGCATCATTATATCTGTTGTTCTGTAAACTGCTGCATGTGTTGATCAGTAGCTATATGAATAACTATATGGGTTATTGATTGGTTGCTCAAGTATTTGTATGGGAGACTGAGTATGTGTGTGAGTGGCTGGGAGGTGTGTGACTCTGTGCATAGATGTGTGAGCAGTTGATTCCCTAGATGTATGGTTTCAAAAGTGCATGTGGAAACAGCTGTATGGGCGGTTGACTGTGTGCATGAGTGTATTGGTGAGTGAAAGGATATCTCAGTGCTACATGTCAAAGTAAGTACATATGTAAAACACAGTACATGTGAGAGTTGACATATATAAATAACTGTATAAGAGCTAGTGAATGTGTCAGTGGTTGCATGGATCATTGACAACTTGTATCAGTGATTGTATAAGAGAGAAAATATGTGTTAGTATATGTTTGAATAAGTAAAGTTTGTATAACTGTATAGTTGAGGAAATGGAGGTGTGATTGATTGTTTGCATGACTGACTAGTTGTGTGAGTAACTCCATGAATGAGTGACAGTCTGTGAGTGTCTGTTTACACTGATTGTATCTAAGGTTATATTAGAGTCTGAAGAGGTTCATCGTATTATCACATGAATGATATCATCAGTGATGTCATTTGATATGTCATCAGTGATGTCATCAGTGATGTCATTTGAGATGTCATCAGTGATGTCATCAGTGATGTCACTGACCATGTCATGAATGATGTAATATGTGACATCATCAGCAGTGGATTGCGGGTGCGCGATATATAGTTAGCGCATCTAACTATATATGGAATTTCAATGGTTTTATGCGAGTAAAATAAGGTTTTGTAAATGCAAATTCCTAACTATATATGTTCTATAACCAATGGTTTTTTCATTGAATTTTCAAGGTTTTGTAAATGCAAATTCCTAACTATATATGGCCTATAACCTATGGTTTTTTCAGTGAATTTCATTCGTTTTTTAATAGCAAATATCAAAAGCTGTAAAATGTCAAGTACGTGATAGGTAAAAACGTTTTCGTGTTTATGCACGCTGATGTGCTTTGAACGCTGCCCCCCTCCCCTCTTTTCTCTTAGTAGTACTCTCTCTTTGCAGATAGTGAAGAGTAGTTAACGCAGGCCTTTACCCCCGTTGTAATCCGTCGTGTCTGCTTGTCTCTCCATTTGATTGATTGTTATCCAAGCATTTACTGTTTTACAATTGATTCTCTTTGGTTCATTCTCTATTTACAAACAAGCACAAAGTCGCAATACTCTGTTTAGTCTTTGCAGATAGTGAAAAATCGTGAAAAATCGTGTAAAAAAATAAAAGTAATCGAGCAAAATCAGTAGGCCACTAATTGGATCTCTTTTTGACCTCGCTAAAATAGAAATATTAGGAACAACCCTTCATGAGAAATACGAAAATAGTGAGATGAACTGAGCTCCACACCATGAGGGCTGCAAGACAGCTCGGCTCCGCCACCCACCCCGCCCAAAATAACGACAAACCCTATGCAAATATTAAAAATATAGACAACACACCAGCAAAGAAACAGGGTAAAACATTTTATTAAATAACTATTTACATAACTATTTTATACTTTTTATTGCCCGATCCGGCTAGCTCAATCGATCGAGCATGAAACTCATGCACTCTGATAGCAAGCGTTGCTACTGATGCTATGCAGACCAAAACTGGTTTTCAGTTTGTACATTTTTCGAGATTTTTCCATCCAAGGTTGGTTGACTTTGTAGAACGATGGCTTCAGATTTTCAACATACGGTGTGGTGGCGCGGACTGGGAGGGGGCGCTTCGCTCCTGCCCCCTCCCCAAGTAAGATTTTCATACGTGAAAGTACGTTAATGGTTTTGGTCCCTGAGTTGCTTCAATGTCACTGCCATTCTCAAATGGCATAAGTTCTGGATGTTGGGTGCCATAGTTCAGAGTTCTGAGCAGCGCTTGTAACACTGTCTGAAGCTTATTTCCACCTACTGCAGCTTCACTATTCTCAAAGTAAGTGAGTGTCGTTTGTGGACCTGACTGCATTTGAAAACAATGTGATATGTTACCTTCCTAAACCGCTTGACGGAGGCCCCCGAGGGGCGGTGTGATGGCCATGGACTCGGAGAAAACGCTTGGCTCCGACCCCCTCCCCAAGTCTTATAGCACCGGTGTAGCCTGAGATCGCCCCCGACATAGGCGGCCGGCTCCCGGGGTCCGGCGGAACTTTTTGCCTTTTGATGACTCTTCTATTCTGGACCTTGTCCCACAATCCGTTTGACCTGAACACACGCTGTAGTGGGGCGCCCCTTTACCGTTTTAGTTGCCATTCCGCCCGCTTTTGCTACACTGTGCCTCTTCCGCCATTCAGCTGTTTACCGCCCGCTCTTGCAACTACAGCGTCTCGCTCACCATGTAGTTGAGTTGCTCCCGCTCTTGCGATGCAACGATAAGCGACTGCCACAGGACTCTCAAAACGGCGGCCGGCTCTTCAGATTTGGGCGTGGTCCACTAAAATGGCCCTGGGACACCTTGGAACTCGGACGCTTCCCTGATAGGGCTTGGGTCCCATTCTCGAAAGCGTCTCCTCAGCCGTGAAGATTCTACAAAAGTCTTGGGGGCCCCCGACTCCCGCAGGCTTCTGGTGGGGAGCGGCTGCCATGTTTGCTCGTGGAATGGCCACGACGGACCTACGAGATGGTAGTGCTCTCATGCTGATGCCAGCTTTAGTCTGAAACATCCAGAAACACTGTAGACTACCAATTCGATCAGTTCCGGTAGCGCCCCAACATGACCCGGTAGAGAAGAACTTGCCCTCCCCTCTTTGACTGATGGTTCTTGTTGCCTGTCCCCTCTGTTGTCATTTTACAGAACTTTTTGGACTGCTGAAAGGGGTTGTGTTCCGAACGCTGGTTGGTGGAGACATTTTGACTATATTCTTGACCTACGTTGTCGCGTAATGCGTTATATGACACACCGCGTTAGCGCACCCGGAAGTAATCCGGGGCGCGGCGCACAGCGCGTAACGTAAGCATAACAGGTCATGTGACTTGTTAATAAAACTTTTTATTGGTTCATTTTACTTTTGTTATTTTAATAATGAAAAGCTTGGTCATATGACCTAAAAAATACTGATTTCGAACTTTTTTTTTAAAAACATATATGTTATAATATTCCAGGCTAATGTACTTTCCCCGAAAATTTACAACTGTCCTGCAAGTAAAATATATTCCTTTTTCGAGAAAAAGGGCGTTTCTTCGTTCCATGACGGAGCCGTTGAGTAAAAGAGACTCGGCCTGCTGTCTTAGTCGCCGATACGCCTGATTATCAGATTCTTATCGATCACTTTATGTTGCAGGAGAGGAAAACACAACTGCCCTTGACCATTTATCTTTACTGCGTTCCTACATATTATACCTTTTATCCGTCATGTAATTGGACTGCTTTATTTCACTTGCCTTTTACTGATTCGAAAACAGTGACTAAAAGTAAAAACTTTACCAATGTAAATACTACTACCGTGTTTTGTTTTAAAAACCTTTATTGTGAAAATGTCAGCATACAAATACGGGCCTATAACCACGTGGGCCGGCCACGGAGCAAACTGAAATTCGAACTTTCAATGGTACAGTAATCAATAACACATCAGAACTTAATATCAATAGGGATGTCGAAATATTCAATCAATTCTCGTCCCCGCCCGCCATGAGCATCAAAACTGCATTCATATCTCGTGATATCAAGGTTGTCCAACCATTACACAACAATGAGTTACGAGTCCCATTTATACCGGCGCCATTTTGGACGAGGCCGGGCAGGTCCAAGATATAGTCAAAATGTCTCCACCAACAATCAGCCAGACCAGAACCCCTTTCGGCCCTTTATGCTACAAGATGGTGTCTTCCATTCAGAAAATATTGTTGGCAGCATTTTGAAAGGAAACATAAACAGCCGTTCTCCTAGTGAGTCTCACATTGTTACATTTAGGAAGAATGTTGAAGAGTAGTATGTGGAAAATCTGAAGCCATTTTTCTACAAACTCTCAATCAGCCTTGGATGGAAAAAAAAATCCTGAAGAATGTACAAACTGAAAACCAATTTTTGTCTGTATAGCATCAACAGCAACGCTTGAGTCAGCTTTGTGTCAAGCCGCCATTTTGATTCAATCAATAACGTCCCCCTGCACACATTCAGGGACCTGGTCATGTCTTCAGATGAAACGGATTATGGGACAAGAAGCAAAAAGGAAAAGGAAAAAAGTTCAGTCGGACCTCGGGAGCCGGCCGCCTATGTCATGTGCGACCTTTGCCACACCAGGGCAATAGTGAAGCTGCAGCAGGTGCAAATAAGCTTCAGACAGTCTTCAACTTAGTCTGATTCTTATAATAAGTGCGTCGACAACACACACAAGTGAAATTAGGCCTCTCACTTGAATTCATTTGACTTTCGGCGCAGCATTGTAGGATGGCCACACCAGTGCGGCAACTTGCTGGACACCACCTCGGTGCCATCCGGATCTCGGCGCGTTCGAGTCACTGTACCGCAAGAGTGACCGCAACTCAGCTGGACACGCCGTCTTTCGGCGCAGCATTGTAGGATGGCCACACCAGTGCGGCAATTTGCTGGACACCACCTCGGTGCCATCCGGATCTCTGCGCGTTCGAGTCACTGTACCGCAAGAGTGACCGCAACTCAGCTGGACACGCCGTCTTTCGGCGCAGCATTGTAGGATGGCCACACCAGTGCGGCAATTTGCTGGACACCACCTCGGTGCCATCCGGATCTCGGCACGTTGTGCTGCCTTTGGCCTACTGTAGCCGCAAGTGCGGACGCAACTCAGTTGGACGGCGAGTGAAACGCTAAAGGGCGCCGCACTGCAGCCGAGGAGCCTCCATCTTGGGGGAGACGCACAGCCCCCACTGACTGACGCGACCTCACAGGCCAACGGGGCGCCCCACGCCGACTTTCGGCGCAGCATTGTAGGATAGCCACACCAGTGCGGCAATTTGCTGGACACCACCTCGGTGCCATCCGGATCTCGGCGCGTTGTGCTGCCTTCGGCCTATTCGCACATCGATCCGCTACTGACGCCGCCTCACGTGCCAACGGATTTTCTACGCTTTTTGTAGCCCTATGCCGCATAACAGGTCATGTGACTTGTTTATAAAACTTTTCATTGGTTCATTTTACTTTTGGTTTCCTAAAGATGGAAGGCTTGGTCATATGACCTAAAAATAACACTTTTCATTGGTTTAGAACATTTTTTTTTCCCAAACGATGAAAGCCCCACCTTGTTTCTGGATGATTCAGACTGAAGCTGGCATCAGCATGAGAGCACCACCATCTCGTGGCTCCGTCGTGGTCATTCCGCGAGCAATCATGGCAGCCGCTCCCCACCGGAAGCCTGCAGGAGTCGAGGGCCCCCAAGACTTTTGTAGAATCTTCACGGCTGAGGGGACGCTTTCGAGAATGGAGCCCAAGCCCTAGCAGGCAAGCGTCCGAGTTCCAAGGTGTCCCAGGGCCATTTTAGTGGACCAGGCCCAAAACCGAAGAGCCGTCCGCCATTTTAAGAGTCATGTGGCAGCCGCCTATCGCTGCACTGCAAGAGTGGGAGCAAATCAACAACATGGTGAGCGAGACGCTGTAGCCGCAAGAGCGGGCGCAACTCAGCTGGATGGCTGCCACCTGGGGAGGCCCGTTCACGCCGCCTCCCCCACGCCCCCCCCCCGGGCTGCCCCACGCCAATTTTCGGAGCAGCATTGTAGGATACCAAAACCAGTGCAGCAGTTTACTGGACATCACCTGGGTGCCATCAACATCTCAGCGCGTTCTGCTGCCTTGGAACTATTCGCACAACAGACCGCTACTGACGAGGCCTCCTCCGCACCACCCGGGACGCCCCACGCTGTTTTTCTTTGCTGCATTGTAGGATCCCAAAAACCAGTGCGGCACCCAGGTGACATCACCTGGGTGCCGTCCAGAACTCAGCACGTTGTGCTGCCTTGGGACTATTCGCACAAAAGACAGCTTCTGACCATTGTTGCTTTTTTTGTCAAAAATGTTTAAATGTTTGTTACAGTTTTTGTTCCGTTCGTTATATTTAAAAGTTAATAAAGTTTTATAATCCCACTTTATTGGAGTGCTATATATTTTTAAAAAATCGGGTGAATGGGGCCTTGAATCGGGTTATTGTCATGTGTGGGCTTTGCAAGTGTACTGCTACAGGATCGGACATTTCAAACTCAAATGCACGTTCTTTTTCTTACCTTTCCGAAGCATGGAGCGCAATAGCAGGCAGAGAAAGGGTGATGCAAGTGTTGAATACTGCCTGGCAAGTTGCTGGCAGTGCCCCCCCCCCCGCCCGCTCCTGAAAGAGGACACACACACACCGCCGCCCCGAGTACTTCACAGATCATTAAAAGACCATGCGCTTGTTCATGAGGCTTAAATGGTTTATCACCCCTTCTAGAACCCCTGCATCGACCCTCTGACGTTTCCTGGAAAAATTACCACGTAACACAATACCAAGCCCTGTAAGCTGAAACCCCCGAGGAATCGTGGGGCATATTATCAAGGGGGTTTATCTCCGCTTTTTTGGCTTTAAAAGCCAAGAAAGCGGAGATAAAATTATCTCCCTATTACCAAGCTGTCGCTAACACCAGTTAGTGACAGCTAAAAGGAGATAGCGACCATCTTGGGCCCCGCTTTGCATGTCAGTGATATTTATCACTAATGACATGCAAAGTGGGCGTGCCAAGATGTTACCGACTGGAAACAGTCCCTAACATCGCTATCTCCTATTACCAACTTTTGGAGATATTCGCGCTAAGCGCGAATATCTCCAAAAGCTAACACCTGCCCTGAGCAGTTCTTAGCCATGTTATCCAATGGGAGGTGGATAACATGGCTAAGAGCATTTGCTCGATAATGCATGAATATCGCTGACTTTTCAGCGATATTCATGCATTGCGGCCGTTTTTTATCGCATTTGTGATAAACCTTGCTAATAGCAAGGTTTATCTGCGATAAAAATCGCCGATGTGCGGCGATAATTTTTGTCTCTAAACAAGTTAGAGACAAAAATGATCGCTAGTTGTTGGTAATATGCCCCCGGGTTTTTGCTTGCAGAAATCGGGAGGCGGGAGACTAGCACTGAAATCAGTAGTCTCACGCCTGAATCGGGAGGGTTGGTATGTCTGGATTCTCTACAGCTGGGGCCATAAACTACATCCGCAGGGCTAGGTGATAGCCTGGGTCCGGCCTAGACAATCGGACACAGAGGAAGAGGAGTGTCAGAGGGTGCGGTAGTGAATAGGGTGAAAGGGAGGTGTCGGGCGGGCACAGGGTGTGATTCTCAGGGAAGAGCAGCGCAGATGGGGAGAAGTATATGACCCATGCATGAGAGAGAGAGCGGGGGTGACCAGTGCGTGGGGGAGATGCTTGCGAGGGTGGGGAGCCGTGCTGAGAATCGACAGCGTGCAGAGACTGGGTCTGGTCAAGGCATCTAAAATGGCTGCCGTGCACGACAAAATTGTGGCATTGGACAAAAAGGCAAGATGGCGCAGACAATGTTTATCAATAAGGATTCATTTATAACAAAATATTTACTCGCAGTGTCAAAATGGTGGTCAACACTTCCTGATTTCCATCGAATCGAACGTTAACAGACGTCACGCACCAGCCGCTGGAAGACATGTATCAACATATATGAGCCTCCTCAGCCACCCTCAGAAAACATAAGGGGTCAGGATACGTCTCCCGCACCCCCTTACACCTAGTAATTTAATTAAAACGAAACACAAAATGGCGAATTCCCGTTTCGCTACCAGTTTGCGGCCCAGTTCGCGGCCCGTGAAGCGCTTCTACCGTGAAAAATCATTTTTTTTTTTTTTTCCCCACGGGACCCTTTAATAACCCCAACAACATTCCTAGGGGGTCAAGAGAGGTATACCTTGCCCCCTTTCATTAAATTCCCCCTTCGTTTTTCACCTCTTCTTCTCTCTCGATCCTACCGAGAGACAAGATGGCGGCCGCACCGGACTGTTTGGAATGTTGACAGACACCGGAGAGCCAATCAGCTTTCTGCGCGCAAAGTTCCGTTTCGCGAAAAGTAAGCGAACCGGAGCGCAGCCCGGAGCGCTGTTACAGATATATATCTTGTTTTGAACGTTAATTTCTCAAAAACTACTGGAGCACATATATTGAGACCTAGCAAAGGCACATCGGGTTAACAGTCCCTACAATTTTGCCAAGTTTCGTGCAAATCCATTCAGCCGTTCGAGCTAAAAGTGAGTCCAACCGCCCTATGGAAATGAACATGGGAAAAATGCGTTTTGGGACCCCCCTTTTTTCTCGGCCCCCCCTCGACAAAACCCCCCCAAATTTTCAAGGGCTGCTCAGAAACAAAATGTGCCATTTTCCTGAAAATTTCAGCCGATTCCGTCCACAAACGCCAAAGTTATTAGACATAGAATTTTCAAAAATCCCATAGGGAAAAAATCCTAACTATATATACCTACTGGCGACCGCCAGTAGGTAATATATATATATATATATATATATAATTACCTACTGGCGGTCGCCAGTAGGTATATATAGTTAGGACGGTTTACCATAGGAAATCCCCAACATTCTATTGGGGATAACTTTGGCCCTGGTTGATGAATCTTCGCAAATTTCTCAAAGAAGATGGCTCACTCCGCTCCGCTCCTTCCCTGAAAGTTTGGGGGGGATTTGTCAAGTGGGGGCTGAGAAAAAAGGGGGGTCCCAAAACGTGTTTTCCCCATGTTAATTTCCATAGGACCTTTAGACTCAGCTACAGCTTGAACCGCTGAAGGGAATTACACCAAACTTGTCAAAATGGTAGTGTCTGGTATGCAGATCACGCTTTTGGTAAAATTGTGTAAATCCCTCCAGTGGTTTCTGAGAAAATTAGAAAAGAAATCAAAGAGAAATCAATTATATATCTATAAGCGCGAACGCGTGCGCGCACCCCGCGATTTTTCGCGATTTTTTTTTTTTGGGGGGGCGTGGGGGGCGGGGCTTGGGGGGCTTCTCTCTTTCATTTTATTGTTTTTAATGTAATTTCGAGGGTCCCACCCCTCGTTTTGCCCCCGAGATCACCGCCGCCGCCCGAGCTGCCTTAAGATGGCTGCCGCCTGGTTGTGGGAGGGGCCGGGAGGACGTGGTTTCCGCTTCCCCCTGCCTGGGGGAAGCCTTTGCTGTGTCCGTCTGGGGTGGATTCTGTGGCGTAATGTGGAAGAATAAACGTAGCAATGCCTCCGCAAAGGAACTATCGGGAACGATTCCAGGTCAGAGCCGGTCTCCTACACGGTGTCGAACATGCTGGCCTCCTGTGTTTTGGTGACGGGCGGGGGTGTTGGGTGGGTGCAAAGTTGAGGGGGAGACTTCAGTTTCCGGGTCTCCCCGACCGCCTGGCCGCACAGCAACACCCACTCCTCACTGAGCGTTGCGGTGTTCCCATGTTCCCGCCGCACTCCGCGTTCACCACATCCGACTCTTTCCTTCAGTCCACACCACAAAGCAGCCGATTGAAAGGGGGCGCCGCTTCTCAACAGAAAATGCGTGCAATTCGCCACGGAACCTTGGAAGCGACCGTAAAAAAACACAGGAACACACAGCCGTGGTCTCCGTCTATTTCAAATGAAATATGCATGTATCACATCTGCCAGCCGCAGGCGCAGGGGGGCCAAGCGAGCATCCAGCATTCACACACTGCCTGCTTCGTCCACAGACAGCAATGTTCCCACGTTCGCAAATCTGATTGAAAGGGGGCGCCGCTTCTCAACAGAAAATGCGTGCAATTCGCCACGGAACCTTGGAAGCGACCGTAAAAAAACACAAGAACACACAGCCGTGGTCTCCGTCTATTTCAAATGAAATATGCATGTATCACATCTGCCAGCCGCAGGCGCAGGGGGGCCAAGCGAGCATCCAGCATTCACACACTGCCTGCTTCGTCCACAGACAGCAATGTTCCCATGCTCGCAAATCCCCGTCAATAAAGTGAAAGGCGACAGGAGAAGGCAAGGCAGTGATGTGGGGACCTCCGCGCGCCCCTCACAGTGTGCAGGCGATGCAGCTCTGCGTAGTGTCATCCAGCAGGGTGTAGGCGGCAAGAGCCACCGTGACAGCAAGTGTCTAAATTATGGATCCAATCACGGGGACGGATTCCTTCTATAACGCATGCACGATTCCAACCAGAGGGGAGACGTGGTCTTAAAGAGGCGCTTTCACCCCCAAAGTAGGCTCAGGGCGCCTCTGAGTCCTCGGCACACACGCTGGACAGGGGGGGGGCTGCAGCCGAAGGAGAGCTCCGGCTCCATCGCCTACTGAGATACAAAAATCGTGATTGTATTTGAGCTTGTGAACTGTCCATCAAGAACTTGCAATAGCGCCATCAAAAATTGATATGCGATTCAGCCATTAGACATCTGTCTTAAGAGTTTTCTGGAGCACCTGAAAAGTGGCATTCTGTTCCGAAGAGTATCTAAAGTTAACAACGAACTAGAGCAAAAATGGTATAATCAGCAAGTTAACACATGCCTAATCCCATGATTAACTCTTAGGCGACAATCTATTTTCCTTCATTAGCACATTTTATTTCTCGAACAACTTAGGTTGGGCTCATTGATTTTTCAATAAATAGTTGTTACCTTATGCACATATTAAGTGTTTTCACAGTAATGATGCAAATGCGAGGCATGCAATCTTTACACCTTCCACATCTATTGTTTCCAAATATTTTAGAAATATGTTCATGCAAGATGAATGTTAATTGTAAATCATTAAAAAATCGATATTATATATGCTAAGGTAAACATTCAAAACAACGAGGAGACCATTTGTGACTGTATCCGACTAAGTACGATGCATATGATATTGTGGTCGAAATTCTAATAAATGGAATTAGGAAAATATAAATATTTTTTTTAAGTTCTCTAGTAATATAGTTAATGCTCGATAATTTTTGCGAATGTATTTTGGGGCAGGTCTTAACTTAATTTCAAGGCATTTTATACGAAGATTGTTTGCCTGTGTAATTTATTTAACGCGGTCATCCTTGCTGAGGGTTTACTAGACTGGCTGCAACAAAGTGTTTTCACTGAGGATAACTGCTCTGTTGTTCTTGGATCTAGGGCATCCCATGTGTGAATTTATGAAACTCCCTCTGTGCCATTTATTGTTAGTAATTGCGCCTCCCCACCCGCCCGCTGATGCTTGCAA
Organism: Lissotriton vulgaris; assembly: GCF_964263255.1. Taxonomy (NCBI): domain Eukaryota; kingdom Metazoa; phylum Chordata; class Amphibia; order Caudata; family Salamandridae; genus Lissotriton; species Lissotriton vulgaris. Next base: position 38,531,435 of record NC_141694.1, on the reverse strand, counting down.
TGTCTGTGATTTTATTAATCTGAATAATTACATTTTAATGGTAAATGTTACTGGGAAATCAAATGCCACAGCCCACATCCATCCATCCACCCACCCATCCATCCATCCTGCATCCATCCATCATTCATGCATCCATTCACCCATCTATCATGCATGCATCCATCCCTGCATCCACCCAACAATCATTCATCCATCATGCATCCAACCATCGTTCATGCATCAAAGATCGGATCCCTAGGGCTGCTCAGGTGGTCCCACAAGGATAGTAACATATTTAAACGTTATCCGCTAATAGAATTAGCATTTTCAAAACCTTGCAAATTCACTGAAAAAAACATAGGTTTCTGCCCTTACATATCTATATATTAGCATTTAAAAAACCAATGAAATTCACTGAAAAAACCATAGGTTATACACTATATATAGTTAGGAATTAGCCTTTAAAAAACCAATGAAATTCACTAAAAAAAAACATAGGTTTTAGACCTTATATAGTTAGGAATTAACATATAAAAAACCATTGAAATTCCTCCTATATAGTTAGCTGGACATTTTATTGACATAAAACCCAATGAAATTCCATATATAGTTAGTTGCAATAACTATATATCGCGCACCCGCAATCCACTGCTGATGATGTCACATATTACATCATTCATGACATGGTCAGTGACATCACTGATGACATCACTGATGACATCTCAAATGACATCACTGATGACATAACTGATGACATCTCAAATGACATCACTGATGACATCATGACACATCAATACCAGTTACTACATACGCACTCACTGATTCCTACGTCTACGCACACATTCACTCATTCACCCATACAATCACTCGTACATACAGTCACTCATTTTTACAACACTGTCATATGCACTCATACACCTATGCAGACACTCACACACTGCCACTCATCCATGGAGTTACTCACACACCTAGTCAGTCCTGTAAAGAATCAATCACACTTCGATTTCCTCATCTATACAGTTAAACACAGAACACCTTACTTTTCCAAACATATACTAACACATACTTACTCTCTTATACAATTACTTATACAAGTACACATTGATCTGCACATAGTCACTCGCCTCCCAGCCAGTTGCACACACACTCAGTCTTCCATACAAATACTTGGGCAACCAATCAATAAGCTATATAGCCACTCATATAGCTACTGATCAACACATGCAGCAGCTTGCACAACAACAGACATATTGATGCACTCTTTCAGACAGTTTAGTCATTAACCCATGCATTCAGTAAGACACATTCATTCACTCGCTCAGTCAGTCACGCACCTACTAAATCCTTCATCCAGACACTTATACATTCACTCATTCTTCAATATGTAAAACATATTTAAACTTTACAGAAACACACAGTCACTGGATGATGTCATCAGTGATGTCATCAGTGATGTCACTGACCATGTCATGAATGATGTAATATGTGACATCATCAGCAGTGGATTGCGGGTGCGCGATATATAGTTATTGCAACTAACTATATATGGAATTTCATTGGGTTTTATGTCAATAAAATGTCCAGCTAACTATATAGGAGGAATTTCAATGGTTTTTTATATGTTAATTCCTAACTATATTAGGTCTAAAACCTATGGTTTTTTTTAGTGAATTTCATTGTTTTTTAAAGGCTAATTCCTAACTATATATAGTGTATAACCTATGGTTTTTTCAGTGAATATATATATATATATATATATACAAATATATTCAAAAGTAAGGTTGCCTAAAGTGGGGGGGGAGCCCAGCCAAGGAGGTCAACGCACTACAGGTCCCAGAATCCTGTGAGGGACTAAGGATCACCTGTTTATTTTCGACAGCCTATCAGAAGGCAGTATTGCTTCAAATAAAGGGTGTGGTGGAATCGCTGTGTGTTTGGTGAACTATGCCTATGAGGAAGGGTGCAAACCAGAAATGCGTCAGGCTGCTCCTGCCATGCGCCTGGTCTACCGGAGATTCGCTGCAGCTCGAGTGCTCCCTCGCCTGTGGGTGACTTTCCAGGTTATTACTTTTCCTAAAATTTAGGTTGTAAAAACACTAGATAAGAATTTTTTAAGTCAAAAGGCAAACATTTTTAGAAAGTCAAAACAGTATCATTACAATAAGTCCAGCCTTTTTGACATTTTAAATAAGCTGTATAATGGAAAGGGGCGACCACTCGGTCCCCCCGAACGTATGGTTGGGTGCCCCGATCCCCCCGGGAAGCCATTTTTGGGCGGGGGGCGTGGCTCAGCTGGTATGCCCGAAGCGGCGTAGCTGGGGCGCGCCCTTTCCTGCCCAAGAGGCGTTGTCCTAGACACCTACACCGAAGACCACGCCCAGTAGGCGTACCGGAGGAGGGTACACGCCCTCCCGCAGAAGAATAAATAGAGCGGGAATCCGAAGAAGCGTCCTCTTGTTCCTGTGCTCTGAAGGCTGCACCCACTCGTTGCTCGTGAGCCCTCGACGGAACAAGCAGCAATTTTGAGAACTTGTAATCTTGTTGTTTCTCTTTCAGTTACTTGGAGTTCAGAGAGTCCATGTCCTCGTCGTCGACTAAGAGCGGAATACTCGAAACCATGGCTGGCAAGAAAGCAGGAAAGGGTTCCGGGCAGGATAAGGTGTTGCGCCTATTGTCGAACCGGATGGCTTGCATGGACCGAAAACTCGGACAAGTCCAATCGATCGGTAGAGGTTTGGCGGAGGTCAAGAAACAGCTGGCTGCGCTGAGCAACCCGGGTCATCCTAAGAAGGTAATAGGCCCGGCCTTGCCGGGAGTCGTCCCCGGGGGTAGAGGGAAAGAAGAGGGTTTTTTCGGGGGAGGTCCCTGTTCCAGAGGTACCCCCAGTCGCCCCCCTTGGGCCGGCAGACAACCCGGCACCAAACCCAGATATAGGTCAGCCGATCCCGGTTGTGATTACTCCCGCTAATGAGGAGGATATGCCTCCCGAATTGGCCACCCAGTTGGCAGCATGGCTCAATGAGAAGGCAGGGGGTGCAGTGGCACCTGGAGACACGGCCAAAGAGGCCAAGCGACTAATCGAGCAATTGCGGCAGTCGAGAGATGCCGCAAAGGCGAATCTTCCTCTTATTTCTCCACAGGTGGCACCGGTGGGACCTGCAGTTGGTCACGAGAAAATGGCGGGAACAACGGCCGAACCGGGTAAGCTCGCTTTGCCAATGGCAGGGGAGGGTTAATTACCCTCAAGGCGGGAGAAGGTGGCACAGCACATCCCTATGGCCACAAAAGAGTTAATATGGGGAGACAAATATGTCAACATGTTTTCATTATTAACTGACCATCGCGAGATGGAATATGCTAAAACCCAGAAAGATTTGTGGCACCCGAGCGTCTGGCGCGCCAAGATGGCGGAATTCAGGGTGGATGAGACAGTGACGAACTGGGTTAAGGCCTTTTCTATATTTACTGCAGTTATGGGGGAACGTAAACCCGAGGTGTTGACTGAATTGTCTTGCTATCAAAATCGTATTATGGATTTTTATGCAATGTATGAGGGGGAGGAATGGAAAGGTTATGACATGAAATTCCGGAAAGCGAAAGAATATGATGCTTCTCTGACATGGGATTGCCTTGACTCGGTGTCATGGCACAAGCAGCTCCTGCCAGGGGCGGCGGGTACATCCTCGCCGGGCGGGAGTGGGTGAGGGGTCGTCCGCCAAAAGCCCGCGGTGCCCTTTCGAGCGGGCGCCGGTGAGGATTACCAGCCGAAAACCGGCGGGAATGGCGGCAAGCGGGGCGTCTGTTGGGGCTTCAATCGAGGCAACTGTAACAGACCGCAGGGAACATGTAGGTTCAAGCATGTGTGTACGGGCTGTGGAAATTCATCACACCCGGAGAGTTCATGTAGATCTAAAAATAGCGGGACGGGAGGAAAAGGAGGGTCCAAGCAGGAGTGAGGTAGAACGTTGTCACCGATTGCCTACACCCGTTGATCTCATTGCTATGACTCCTTGGTTGAACAAATACCCTGATCATGTATCCGCTGGGGTGTTGAGGAAGGGATTCTTACACGGCTTCCACATCCCGGCGGGGGATTTTCGGGGGGACTCCTTTTGTAAAAACCAGTTATCGGTACAGCACAACCCAAGCGTGGCAGAGAGAAAAATTGCAAAAGAAGTCAGCTTAGGGCGAGTGGCAGGGCCTTTCCATCGCCCGCCGGTGGCGGAGTTCATCTGTTCCCCGTTAGGGGTTGTCCCGAAGAAAGACCCAGGGGAGTTCAGACTTATTCATAACCTGTCTGCTCCAAGGGGTTCCTCGGTGAACGAGGCCATTGACCCAGAAGTTTGTTCAGTGCGGTATGCATCGTTCGATGATGCCGTGGTCATGTTAAATCGCCTGGGCCCCGGGGCGCTGATGGCGAAATCAGATATCGAATCGGCGTTCCGGTTGCTCCCGGTACACCCACAGGATCAGCGCTTGCTAGGTTTTGCATTTCAAGGGAGTTATTTCATGGATAAATGCATGCCTATGGGTTGCTCCATTTCTTGTGCCTATTTTGAAATGTTCAGCTGTTTTTTGGAGTGGGCATTTACCGAGGCCACAGGGCATAGGCATGTTATGCACTACCTTGATAACTTCCTGTTCTTAGGAGCAGCCGGCGATACGAAATGTGCGCAGGCGCTGCATGACTTCTGCATCCTCATGAGGGAGTTTGGAGTCCCATTGGCACCAGGTAAGACGGTTGGACCATCTACTTCACTGGAGTTTCTGGGAATTGAGCTCGATTCGGTGGAGGGATGTTTCCGCTTTCCGACGGAAAAAGTGGCCAAGTTTAGGGCTGCCTTAACGCAATGCCTGGGCAGAGAGAAGGTGACCCTACACCAGTTACAACAAACGGTGGGTCAGCTTAAGTTTGCTTTGTGGGTGATACCAATGGCCCGCCCCTTCTCACGCTCTATTGCACAAGCTATGGTTGGTCTCAAAGAGGGGCACCACCGTACGAGACTGTCGGCAGAGGTTCGCCAGGATATGCGCATTTGGTTGGCATTTCTGGCGTGGGATTCGGCACCATATTGGGTAATCGATGGTCGGCGCAAACATGGCCGACGTGGTGGCATTCCAGCGGTCTCACAGGTAACATTGGGTTCCTGGAGTTGTTCCCCATTTGGGTTGCTCTGATGGCATGGCCTGATGACTTCAGGGACCGCTCAGTGGTGTTTTGGTCTGAGAATATGACTGTTGTCGAATGCATTAACCAACAGGTTAGCACGCTGCAAATGGATCTTGAGATTGTTAAAAGAAGTTGTGCTGCGTTGCATGAAATTGAATGTACAGTTCAGGGCGAAACATGTGCCAGGCGTACTGAATCATGCAGCTGATGCACTCTCTCGTTCACATATGCAGGCGTTCAGGTGTTATCTACCTACAGCGGACCTAGTGGCGGCACCATTCCCCGAAGCACTATGGCTAATCGGTGCCCCGGATTACAAGACCTCGTGGCAGCGAGCTTAGCCCCCAGGACAAGGAAGGCATACGAAGGAGCGTTTCGTTCCTATTGCACATTTTTGGGTCCCACAGGGAGTCAGAGCTGGGGCAGGAGGAATCCTTCCTGGGGTTCCTGGTAGCGCTGCACAGAGAAGGCCGATCAGCAGCAACGGCCAGTAGGCATAGGGCGGCCATTTCATTCATGGCGCAAGTGCATGGCATAAAAGACCCAACGGATTCCTTTTTAGTTAAAAAGGCCCTTCGCGGCTGGCAGCGCCTCGAGGGTCGCAAGCAGGATGCGAGGCGCCCGATTGGCTTGCAAAGGTTGTCTCTACTCGTAGCGAAACTAGACGAGACGTGCTCCTCCCATTTTGAAGCAGTTCTGTTCCGGGCAGCTTTCGCATTAGCATTCCATGGGGCTATGCGAGTGAGTGAACTGGTCGCAAGGAATAAGACAGATGTTGAGGGAGGCTTGTGCAGGGGTCACGTCCAAATTAGGGGTGATTCGATGGTGGTCTCGATAGCCAGGTCCAAGACCGACCAGGGGGCTATGGGAAATAGCGTTGTCGTGCAGCGCACGCGAGGGTCCCCCACGTGCCCAATAAAGTGTATAGAGGAATACTTGGCACTAAGGGCGGTTACATGGGGGGGGAGTTTGCTAAGGCACAAGGATGGCACCCCACTGACGAGGTTTCAGTTCCAGAGGGTGCTAGCACTGACAATCGCTGCTGCGGGCATGGACCCGGGCGATTTTGGGACCCACTCCTTTAGGATAGGGGCTGCTACTGAGGCTACAGACGGGGGTCAGAGTGCGGAGGAAGTGAAAAAGTTGGGACGATGGTCCTCGAATTGCTTCAAAAGGTATGTGCGATTGCACATGTTGTAAGGATCAATTGACATGCACTCACGCTTCTTGTCTTTTGTTTGAATTACAGTTTCGCGAGCCTGTCACGCGGGGCGGAATTTGCAGTCGACCCGGCACCAGGAGACCAGCGGTCAAGGATCACTGACTGGAGAGAGAGTGGTATGGGTCGTGGGCCACTCATATGTGAGGCGCGCCGGGGACAAATTCAAAGCAGGTGACGCGACTCACGCAGCTGGGGAATACGGGTACAGAGTGGCCTTCCATGGGAAAAGCGGGCTCTGTTTTGACCAATTCGAATCAATTTTTGAGGGTCTCTTAGGGCGGCAAAGGTCACCGCCATCTGTAGTCATAGTACACCTGGGGGGCAATGACTTGGTGACACTGGGTAGATGAATACATTTTGTCTGCTGTTAGCTGGTTGGCTAAAAGAATCCCGGGGTGCACGATTGCCTGGTCCCACATGATTCCCAGGAAGGTATGTCGGGGGGGCCTTTCGGTGTCAGCACTGAACCATTCGGTGAAAAGGGTTAACAATAAAATTGGTAAATTGCTTCGCTCTTCGCAGCTGCATAGCATTCCTCAGGGGTGTATTCGGGGTGATCTCATGTATCTGAATGATGGGGTTCACCTGTCCAGGGAGGGGAATGATTTACTCATAGGAGACTTCATAGCATGGCTAAGGGGTTTGAGGAAACATGACCTTTAGGAGGAGTAGGGGGGGCCGGATAGTCGGTCAACTATCCGGCCTGTGGCGGTAAGGTCATGATCGGTGAGCAGTAATTTCAAGGTCCCTAGAGGGGGGCGCCACCCAGAATGGATGGGAGAGCCCGGGGGGAGGCGGCCATTGGCCCCTCCCACGGGGAGGCGGCACCCACTAAGGATGGGTCGCCTAGGGGGAGACGGCCATAGGCCCCTCCCAGGGGGGGGAGGCGGCTAGATGCCCCTCCTACTAATTTCCCGGGGGCCGGATATCCGCGACGGCGGATAGAGTGTGTGGGGATGGGGGGGAGTCCACGCTGTCCTTCCTACAGATACCTCACACGGGAACTCGGACGACCTTTAAGATGGCGTAGAGTGGAAAGGGGGCCCCCACCACGACAAGGGAAGTTACAGTTGGCAACGAGGGTAGAGTCCTCTGCGCATGCGCCACTCACACCGTGAGGGCGAGAGTTTTGGTAGTAGGGATCTGTCACCGGTTAAGACCTTGCCATTGGCCCGTAATGCTAGGATGTACAATTTTAATTTAGAATGTATGCATTTGCAGGATGTTAGACTCGGCTAGGAAACCTTTGTATTAGAGATCTGTTAAGGTTAGCCAAAGAACATGTCGTCATCGAAATGTATAAATGTAAAATTGTACATAATTATGAAAAATGAAAATTTTATTTATGTTTTAAATTTTGTTTCATATTTTAATAAATACGGCCGGGAGGGTGACTCCCTCCCGCCTTCCAAAAGTTCAAACCTGTGTCCGACTTCTCCCATCCTTGGGGATTGTGTTGGGAGGGGGTGGCGGGCATCCCGGCCATATGTCCATATGTTGTTGAAGGACCATCATGGAAAATAATTGCTACAGTTACAAAGGTTCTTCCTGAAAGTGATAACTGAGAAGCCACACATTTTTTTATTAAAGTTGTTAATTTAGTTCCATCAGGTCTACATCGTTGTAACATTAAAATTACGTACTGTCCATAACTTTGTATAAATAATGTTGATAGCATTGCAGAGTTACATTGGGTACAAACCATGTTTTGATCAGCTGCTCTAACTAGATTATTAAAAGACACTGATTTGCAGTCTGGTTGTGTCAAATATATAAATCTTTCAGTATCTACTGTTGTAGTACTTGAAAAGGAACAATTATCGCCACGAGTGAGAAACTACCCTTAACGATAATCACATATGACGCGGCCAAGGCGTTTGATAGAGTAAATTGGGCCTTCCTAAATGAAATCATCGAGAAAAACAAACTAGGAGAAAATTTCGGACACATGGTAAGGGAAGTATATAAGTACCCAAAAGCAAAAATAATAGTCAATGGGAACTTGACTAGTAATATAGAAATACAAAGAGGCACTAAACAAGGTTGCCCATTGTCGCCGCTACTTTTCAATCTATGTACAGAACCATTGGCTTGCTCAATCAGAACACATCCTTCAATAACACCTTTCAAACATCAAAACTGGACAAAAAAGTAGCACTATATGCGGATGACCTAATGGTATTTACAGATAGTTATGAGGAATCTCACCAAGAAATAGAAAACATGATGAACTACTTCGGCAAAGTTTCAGGGTACTTAACAAATAAAGACAAGACAGAGGCGATGAGCTGGAACACGAACCCGAATACTCCATTCACTATGGACAAAATAAAATATCTGGGAACTACACTGACAAAAGAACTTGAAAATATTCCACAACTGAATCTAAATATAGTAGCTAAAGAAATGAGAAGACTTTTTAAAGTCTGGTCAGGCCTACCACTAAGTTTTCTTGGCAGATCTAATGCAGTAAAAATGACCATCATCCCTAAATTTACCTATTTATTTAACACCATCCCACTGGAATTTAAGAAAGAATCTCTGAAGAAAATCCAAGGAGAAATATCTAGTTTCATTTGGGCATCAAAAAGCACCAGAATAGCATGGAATAAACTTAGGAGAAGGAAAGCACAAGGCAGAATAGCAAGCCCGGATCTATACAAGTAATACAGATCATTTAAATTCAAAAACATCAGACCCCTCCTAAGAAAACACCAATCATACCCAAATTTCCTACAAAATATGACAAAAGGAGTAGACCATTTCCTATTCAAATTTGGCCACCCAAAATACATTAAAAAAATAAAACTAAAGATCTTAAAAAACGCTGCAAAACTCTGGAATCAAATCAGAATCACAATAAATATGTCATACTACAGCAACATGTCCCCAATAGGGAATTCACCTGGGACACCAGAATGCCTGAAGGATACATTAGCAGTACCACTTAAAAAAGCAGGCATTGAAACTTGGGGACAATTATTGGTAGGAAACGAACTTATTACATGGGAACATCTACATACAATCACGGAAGGTAAATTGTCAAAATTTAAATTTTACCAACTAAGCAGCTGGGCCAATTCTTTTCCAAAAGGAAAAATAGAGCTTGGGAACTTCGAAAACGAAAGGACTAAAACAACACCAATAAAGAAAGAAATATCAAAATGGTATTGGGCTTTTATCGAATCAGGAGAAGAAGACTTCTTAATACCGGAAACAATTTGGAGAAAAGATATGACCGATCAAAACATAGACTTACAGCACATTTGGAAGAAATCGATGGAAAAATGTTGGTCCTGTATAAAACCAGCTTCATTGAAAAGAAATCATTTATTCTCAGTACACAGAGCATATTGGACTCCAAAAAAATTGTCTAAATTCAGAGGCTCAAATATAAAATCATGCCCAAAGTGCGGCGAGGCAAAAGCTAATGACGTTCACATGTTCCAGAACTGCCCCGCACTTTCCCCCTACTGGCTCGAGATCGGTAAGACACTGACCATGGTAATGGGAACCCACATAACTGTAAGTACACCTGTCATTATTTTCGGGATACACAGTAATATAGAATCTGACACGAGTAACCTAAGTAAAGAGCATGAACGTTTAATGTTTATGTTGATTCTGCTAGCGCGGAGAGAGATCTGCATTAATTGGGTCAAGCCGGCTCCACCTACACATGTAAGCTGGCTAAATTCTATAATAAAAACTAATAAACTAGATGGGAAAGGGAAAAATGGGAAAAACTCCGGAGGAATAAGATTCTGGGAAATTTGGGAACAGCACTACCAGTCAAACAATTAACTCCTTTATACCATCAGAAACTAAAAATCCAATGATTAAAGCGGAGACAATAATTCCAGGCAGAACTGATCTCTGCCGAGTAGCCTAATAGGCTAGCTCTTTCCCGGAACATCGGAATTATTGATCACGATAAAAGGTGTTAGGAGTAAACTGATTGGACACATAACAATACTCCCCACGGACAAATGAGAACAACGGATTCAGTGAAGGCTCATAACGAAAAACCATCAGACTCCAAAAACATCGTTATCTAGACATCCGCAAGATGAGGATAAAAAAAAAACATTAAAATTACGTACTGTCCATAACATTGTATAAATAATGTTGATAGCATTGAAGAGTTACATTGGGTACAAACCATGTTTTGATCAGCTGCTCTAACTAGATTATTAAAAGACACTGATTTGCAGTCTGGTAAAGTCAAATATATAAATATTTCAGTATCTACTGTTGTAGTACTTGAAAAGGAACCATTATCGCAGACATGTTGCCATTTATAACAAAGGCCAAAAAGATTTTCAACATCTATACCTTCCTCTTGCAATACAACAAGCATGTACATTAGAAATTCCTGACAATCTTGCTGAATATCCTGAGAAAATTGAGTTATACCAGAACATATGTCTAAATTATTTCAAATATCAGAAACACTTTCTATATTTGTTGTATCACTGCTACATTTCTCAAACACAGTATTCAACAAACAACAAAAACTTTGTTCCCGATTTTCAACAATCTGTTCTTGCAAACTTTGGAGAAAAAAACAACATTAACCACTACATTAGCATAGCAGTTGACACCAGAAATGTTCTCAAACTGAAATCCAACAATAACTTCAACAGAATCCTCTTTGTTTCTGCTTACGATTACTGGTTCATCTACTTTTCTTTTTTTTGCTACAGCCTTGCTACAATTTTTTCTCTTTACTTATTTTTCGGCCTACCACACACTTTTCAAATAGAGGATATTGAAGGAAATTTGGAGCATACTCTCTTCTTAACCTATTATATTCCTTTACACAATTTAGATCTGCACTAATCTTTGTCTCATCAAAATCAATCAAGTACAATCCAGATAAAGTTCTGACTCGAGATAAAGCAACATATGCCATACCCTCCTTGAAGACAGAACTTCCAATATTCATCAAAGTACTATCTACACTTAAACCTTGAGATTTATGAATAATTACTGAATATGACAAAGAAACAGGAAACTGTTTTCGGCGGACATATAAATCTTTCACAAGCAAAAATCGAACAGAACAACGACTAAACTGTTGTACTTCTTCAATTCCATCAAATTTAATTTTCAAAAATTCAATTCCATCTCTATTTTGGTAATTCACAAAATCAACAACATGACCCATTGCTCTATTTACTAAACCTCTTTCCACATTTAAATTCCGTCGTAAAATTATATGACAATTTAAACATACATATAGAGTCTTTTCAAAACCAGCAGTTTTAGAAATTATCTTTTCTCTAAAGAATCCAACTTTGATTTCAACTTTTCTGACAAAACAATAGTAACTCATTCATGCTCTATTTTATCAATATCTTCCAGTTTCACAATCTCTTGATTTTCTAACTCTAACATTTTGTTGTTGAAGACTGAACATTCTCGAAGAGTTGGCATCAAGCATAATACAGTTTTGTTTTCAGCAATTTTCTGATAAATAATCTCTGGGAGAATATTTTCCTTTGGAAACAAATTTAAAATTAATCGTGACTGTAAAGCTTCTTTGCCATGTTCAGTTACTTTTCCAATTCTTACACCTTTTAGAATATTTTTATAATCTGCATCCTTTTCCTGTCGCATGTTTTGAAGCAGTTCTGCATATTTAAAATATAACCAGATATTCACATTTCTAATGCTTCCTAGGCACTTTCTTGTATCTTCATGCGTAAGCATCTTAAACACTGGTTGTCCTTTTACTGGAGTTAGCTGCAGTAGATCTCCAAAGACAATGATGTGTTTGCCTCCAAATAACACATCATACTCTGTTTTAAGAATTTGTTGCATTCTTAAATGCACAAAAGCAAGCATCACATTTGAAGCCATGCTTACCTCATCAATGATAAGAAGTTTCATTTTCTTCAGGACTCTACCAACTTCGCAACAAGCTTCTCCAGATAGCTTGTGGTATTGTAATTTATTATCATGCTCTACTGGCAGCATCAATAAACGATGTAAAGTAATCCCTTTAATGTTATGTGCTGCTAACCCAGTTGGAGCAGTAACAACACAAGACAGTGATGACTCTGTTCTTTTTTGCAGATAAGTTGCAATTGATTTAATCAGAAAACTTTTCCCAGTTCCGGCTTCTCGACTCACATAAAGTCGGACAGGTTCAAATGACGTACATGAGCACTCTGTTTTATCATGACGAAAACCATGCTCAATCTGTTCTGTGACTTCATTATATATTTTTTTCTGCTCCACGTTTAGTTGATTTTCCAAATCTTCTAAATTAACGACAACCTCCTGAGCTTGTTCCATGGCTCTTTCCACCTCTTCCATGGCAGTGGCAGCTTCATTTTGGATAATTGGTCCTCCTAGTGGATCCTGACTCAACGAAACAGAACTTTGACTGTCTTGAGAACTGTCTCTATCAATCTCTGCTGCAATGGTAGCTTCTTGCTGTAATCATCATTCAACATTTGCAGATAATTTGAAAAAACAGAACATTCGATGGTATCCTTGGTTGCATTGAAAGAATCTTCAAAACTGAGAAAATCTCCAAGTAGTTCCTTTTCTGAACGCCATGGCTTAAAGAGTTGCAAAAGAGCTAAATAGTAAAATTCCCTTTTAATAGGAGATTCGCAACTCAATTTACGATGATTAATCAAATGTCCTTTTCTTTGTTTCACCAGACATCCTTCAGATCCAATCACAGCATATACTCCTTTATTGATATCTTCTGTCATATTTCTCTTAAAAGTATAGCTTTGCAGTACTTCATAGAGACAAACGTTCTCAAGATGACTACTTCTATTTGGATAATATGTATGCAACATGTTTGTCTTCAAAATATCTGTACTATTTGGTTGAAACTCCGCCAAATACTCAATTTCTTGTGCAGACTTCAAAACTCGGTTTTGTGTTGCAGCAAGACCTAGACTCACCCAAATGATGGATCTCGATTTGGCATACAGACTTGCTGATGATAACCGATCTGAACATTCATATGCTCCAATTTCTCGATGCGACAACTTCTTCAAACTGTAACTGTATAATTTCTTACTTAGGCTCTTTTCATGTGAAATATCCTCCCACATTTCCTTCAGTTCCGTCTTTTCTGATTTTGTGATGTAAGACGTTATATATCGAGCCACAGCAATAGAGTTGTCAGCAACATATTGAATATCCATGTTAGCATTCCACATGGGCAAAATGACTAGGTTGTAGTCATTTATGTATTTGGACTCTTCATTTTTTTTCAAGTTGTACGTATTTTTCGGTGATTTTCTTGTCACAGAATGTCGCAGTGAAGACATAAAATTGTTCACTCTTCCTTTAGATATTACTGGTCGTGGAAATCCAAAACGACATTTTGTGTAGAACTTCTCCTTGGATTTGAACTTTCGACGACAGTACTTTCCACAGCGATGGGTTTGAAAGCGTAAGACTTGATGTCGTAAATTGTCTTCTTCTGAACTTTTTGGAACAACACATGTTGAATATTGTTCAATGAAACCCATCACTGTGTCATCCGAATCTGCTCCAAATTTGGGAGCATCTTTGATCCATAGCAGCATATGATTGTGAGGAGCACCTCTTGCTTGATACTCCTTTCTCCAAAAGAAATCCAAAACCTCTCCATGTGGAGGATTTTTTTTGTTTGTGATGAAAGACATCATAGCTTCAAATCGATGATCAAAATACCTACAAACATTAACTGGATCCAAAGAGCACAGTTCTCCAGGTGTCTTGAATTCTATATTTTCTAAGTTTCCATTTGCCTCTCGAAGAAATTCAAGTAAGTCTTCCCAGGCATACTCAGCACAGCTAAGGGTGAGGAACCATGTAGGAGTTCCTAAGTTTCTTAGCATACATTTCAATTCCCCATGACGACGGTACCAATACTCATTCGTACCGCGCGGACATGCCATGAGATTGATTAGCTGAGATTCCAAAATACTATCGTCCACTTGGACTTTATCCATAAAGTCCCTTGCCGAAACATTTTGAAGATGTACTCCAGATTTCAGTATGTGGTTCACAGCATAAGACAGTCCAGAAAAGTCACTCTCAAACAGAAGATGAAACAAATATGGAATGCATTGACGAAATCTTGGATCTTCTGCATATAATCTTAAAAACCGGTATTCCGACGCAGGAATTTGAACAGGTCGGTCATTATATCTTCCACCTTGACCTGTTAGAAACAATTGAGGAAAACAATGAGCTTCCAACCTTTCTTCCCATACACTTATGGGACATTCTTTGGCTTCTTTCATTTGGAAAAACTCAATAGCATTCCCCACTACTTCTTTGGAATGCAGAGGATGAACACTATAATGCTCATAAATCTGACACATCTACTTTTTCAATCTGTCCAGCTGATGCATCACTTTCCCTTCTACAGTTGTTTCCTCTTCTCCTACATATATATTTTTGTAGTACTGATTGTTTTTTACTAAATACAACGTTGCCTTTTTGACTTTCCTAACATCCACTAATTCTTGCCAGATTTTCTTACTCTTTGTAGGAACGCCATTAACTAGAATAACTAGAGGTTCCTCTTCCACTTTTTCTATGCCAATGGTGTCAACATTTTTCTTTAAATCTAGAGGCAAATAAACAACTTTTCCCTTTAATCGTCTCTGTAAATCTGAAGGAGGCAATTTCCCTGTCTTAGGCTCCATGCGAACAATAGCCTGAAAAGGATGCACACATTGAATCAGAATACACTCATAGGTATTTAAATCCATCAATTCAGACGGAATCTTTCCCAACTCAAGATTATTATGTACAGCTCTAGCAAGCATTCTGGTTTCATTTAATTTATTATAACAATATTTACAAATACATAGATCAGAACCCAAATCAAAACAATTCTCAAGCAACAAATAAGTCGTAAAATCCTTCCATTCATTATTATTTACCATTTCACTTTTAACATATAAATCAACTAACCGAGTCTGATTCTTATAATGAGTTCGTTGACAACACACACAAGAAAAATTTGGCCTTTCACTTAAAATGACCTTAAACTTTGTAATTTCATGATCAAAATTTTGAGTACTTACAATCTGTACATTCTCTTCCACATTACTTTCTATTACTGTATCATTTTCAGCAGTGTCCTCTTTTTCACCAAAGTAACAAAACTCTATTTCTTCACAAATCTTCTTCACATCTAATTCAGATCCATGCAAAAGAGCACTATTTAACTGTTTTAGCTTAAGTGCTGGACTTTTTGCATAATACAACCTTCTCACTATTTTCCTCACTTTAGTTTGATGTACTCCTAACATCCTAAAATGGTGAAAAGTACTCTGACATACTTTTCTAGAAAGACAAGCTAGTGAATGACCATGCAAACCTGTTTTTCCCTTACTCTGCAAGGATCTAAATCTTGCAATATCTTAAACTTTTGTTTTAGATTTTTCTTACTATATGTACGTAAGAAATTGCAAAACAAATTAATAGAATCCTGTTGCACACTACAAATAATACTACAATTCCAAGTATACACCGGAGCCTTAGGACACCTCCCTAAAACTTCATCAGCTAACACCTCATCTACATTTCTAGACACAATTTTTTCTTTTTCAACTGGACAACTGTCCTTCACCTCATATGCTCGCCCACTGGTGTCAACTGCATGCACCAAAACATTATCTTGAAAGTAACTCTCTTCATTAAAAAATGGCTCACAACTTGAACTATGCTTCCATTCTCCTGAAAAAACATCATAAAAATTAGTCTGTTTAATTACTCTTTTCCACTTACATTTTGATTTCAAATCATTGATTGCCGTATCTAGAGTACGAACTCTATTGATTACTAAAATATACAGCTTTCTCTTCACTTTAAAAAGCCTGATCAACAAACTTTTCTATTCTTTTCTTTTTCTTGTAAAAAGCTGTTTTCCTAGTGTATTTCTTAAGATTTTTTAATAAATTCAAAACTACTCTGTTACGAAATATTCGTCTACGAATGTCAATAAACTGATTTGTCCTACGATTACCAGACACACTATGATCTCCTCGTACCGTTATACCATTTTTTGGTGACCTCTGCTTTTTCTCTGCATTTAGACTTTGTTTTTTTTTTCGTAGAAACACTTTCTTGACTTTTTCTGCATTTTAACAATTTCCTTAAAACATTCTTGGTTTGCTTACAGGAGCATTTTTTCTTTTCTCTGAAGATTGTCCTTTGCATGAATCTTCTAATTGAGTCCTCTTGGTCGATAAAGCTTTCTTAAAAGTCTTTTTTGCTGGTCTTTTGTAGGCATAATCTATTATGATTCCGTAGATATTTACAATCTGTTGAAAAGAAAAATGTGACATATTATAGACCACTACTAACATAGCACATAGCAATTACATTAACTAAACATTATAAACACTAGTTCACATCTCTCTTTGTGTGTCTCATATCACACTCTGCCTGCACCATCTCCCTCTTTGCTTGCCTCATCTCACTCTCTCCTTCCACCATCTCTCTGTTTGTATGTGTGTGTGTAATCTCAATCTCTGCCTACACCATCTGTCTGTTTGTGTGTATGTGTCATCTCACTCTCTGTGTCTAAAACAATTTACCATGCTAAATGTTTTTTGCTGAAATGACTGGCTTTAAAATTTTTGACAAGCATCACACTAAGTGTGTATGTGAATAAGGAATTATATTTTCATCTTTTTCTATAATGTTAGCTGTGTGTATTTACAGTTTGTATCTTTTACCTTATAGGGTAGACTTCGTTTTAAATTGTTTTTCATGCTTGGATTCAATGCTGGTATACAGATAGTACTAATTGTTTCATTGGGCTTGTAAATATGCTCCTTTTTTACAAGCGCTTTGCGCTACCTTTAACATGGATGCAATCAGTGAATGTATGGAGAGGGATAGGAATAGCAGATAGAAAACAATATGAAATGCTGTGAGAGATGCGTAAAGGATTTTACTAATGGCATCAATTGAGATACAATATACAAAAAAGAGGGGCATATTTACAAGCCCCTTGCACAATATTTAACATGGATGCAAGCAGCATCACATACACACTCAGTGTGATGCTTGTCAAAAATTTTAAAGCCAGTCATTTCAGCAAAAAATATTTAGCATGGTAATAGGTAATAGGTCATTGCATGAGTATATGGGTACTGTTAGATTTGGGGGTGTCTAATTGGCAGAGGTAGGTACATTTGACCAAATAGGGACCCTTGCGTCTAGTCAGGGTAAGAGGGTATACTCCTAAAATGACCACTGTTCACCCCATTTCTCTCTCTCACTCGTTCTTTCTTTCTCTCTCTCTTCCTCTCTCTCACCCTTTCTCTCTCTCTCTCTCCTTGATGGACGCATGATGCACAATCCTATCTTGCTTTTTGTCTAGCAGGCTTTGATTCACAGATTGATGACCACCCTCCGAAACGGTCCTCCCGCCACGTGGCGATGACTTCAGTTCCACTAAGTTAGTGCCACAAGAGCTGAGCGCGTGTGCAGCCTGTGATGATGCGTGGCCTTGATACACCATCCTGGCAATCAAGACCAAGTCTGAATTGTGAGCTCAGTTTGACCGCGTGTAAGCAACGGCTGAGGAGGTTGCTACGGCACGTGGTGGACCCTTTTAGACACACGCCAGTGGCGGAAGGTAAGCAGAGAGGCTTGTATCCGCAGCAGCAGGCAGTCACCTCCGAGCAATGGGAGTGGATGGGGTGCAGCAGCCTGGGTGCACAGGAGCGGGCAGACACCTCTAGGCAGTAGGAGTGGATGGGGTGCAGCAGTCTGGGTGCGCAGGAACGGGCAGTCACCTCCGGGCAGTGGGAGTGGATGGGGTGCACAGCAGTGGACTGACACCTCGGGCAGTGGAAGTGGATGGGGTACAACAGCCTGGGTGAACAGAGGTGGGCAGACACCTCTGGGTGGCGGGAGTAAATGGGGTGCAGCAGTCTGGGTGAGCAGGGGCGGAATAGAGAATTAGGCGTGTGCAGTTGTATGTACTCTGCCATTACTGATTTTATACTATGTTTCAGAAGACTAAACTTGAGGGCTGTACTATGTCCCCGCACGTGGTGGGAGACACACAGGTGGCAGAAAGGTGAGCTGTGAGTATTTTCTCAACAGTGTCAACACTCCCTCTCCCTCTCCATCTCTTCCTTTTTGTCACTCACACTTTCTCTCGCTCTCACTCTCTAGCTCTTCCTTTCTCTCTCTCACACTCTTTCTCTCTTTCTCTGTCTCTTCCTCTCTCATTCTTTCTCTCTCTTCCTCTCTGTCTCACTCTTTCTCTCTCTCTTCCTCTCTCTCATACTGTTTCTCTCGTTCTCTCTCTCTTCCTTGTATCTCACTATTTCACTCTTTCTCTCTCTCTTCCTCTTTCTCTCATTCTTTCTCTCTTTCTCTGTCTTCTTCTCTCTCTCGCTCTTTCTTTCTCTCTATCTTCCTCTCTCTCACTATTTCTCTTTCTCTCTCTCTCTCTCCTTTGATGGACGCATGACGCACAATCTTATCTTTCTTTTTGTCTTGCAGACTGTGATTCACAAATTGTCAAGGGATGATACCTACTTTTATTTTGTTGTTTTGTTTAAATAAAATGTTTTATATGTAAATCCATAGATGACTGAGATTCCTATTTGTCCAACCTCACATGCATCTTTTTTATTATAATTGTGCAACATCAGCAACTTTGTTACTGTCCAGATTTCCTAAGGTTGCTGTCACATTTGTTTGTGGAGGGGGGTGAAGGGGGGATGGCGAACAATGGGCTGGTGGCAGGGGTGTCGGACAGTGTTGGGTGTCCGAGCTGCATGATCGTTGGCTCCATCGCATTTGTTGTTGTTCAGGTGTGGCTCTGGGCTGGGCTCCCTTTCAAGTTGCAGGTTGTAGTCAGACTTTACACCAGATGAGAGCAGGTGTGAACTTCCTGCTACTAACGCACCTCATCACCTGCTTTGTACTCTCCTCGATGATCTTGCTGGTGGTTGAGAAACTTGCAAAGTGATGTGTTCGCTGATTTTTGCACTGGAACGCCTACTCTACATCACATTAGCAATATTTGCCGGGGTCATCCGTGACAATGCTTTTTGAGACTGCTATCGCTGGTAAACTGGTGATATCGGCTGTTTGCTCCAGCTTGTGAATGGTGCATTTAATTTATCACCATTTTGGTTGTGATAAAGTGCCATTAACTCGGCGAAGTGTCCTTGAGAATATACCCCTCGGTGTTTAAAAAATATAAGAAGTACTTGAGTGCCGCACTGAGAGCCGCGCACTCATCGCTTTCACACGGTGTGCCGCTCTGAGAGCCGCATTAGAGTTGCGACGCCATTTTTATTTATTTTTTTAAACGTCGACTTTCAATAATTTACATTCGCCTTGGGTACCCCATCCCCCGAAGCATGCCGACATGTTCATTATTTAAACAAAAATAAAAAATTAGAAGAGGGCTGCGTCGGCCCCCCGCCGTGGCCAGTTTGGCCCCGAGGACCCTATCCCCCGGGCATGGCCTCACCATTGGGGACCATAGGGGGAGCCCCAATGTCTCCACAGTCCCACCGGCTTCCCACGTCCTGCGGGAGCGGGCATTGCTTTTCCACACGGAGAGCTGCTGACATGCAGCTCCCCGTGTGGAAAAGCAATCAGCTTTGGATTTTGGACGCGAGAGCAAGTTTCCCAACTCTTGCTTCAAAAATCCAAAGCAAGTTTGCTATGGCAGGGCGGGAGCCGCACAACTCCCACCCTGCCATGGCAAATAGCAGTGTCCCGGGGGTGGGCTCCCGGGGACACTGCAGGAGCTGGGGGCCTCATTAAAATATAATGCGGGAACCCGCGCTTCATTGTTTTGAAACAAATTCAGTGGAATTCGCGACCCCCGCACAAATTGCACTGTATTTTTAAAAATAATGCTTTTTTTTGGCCCTGGGGGTCCTTCTGGGATCCGCTGAGCAGGCCTAGGGGGTCAGCATGTTTCTACTCTGCCCCTTCTCTGGTTTTATATCTTTGTTTCTCTGTTTTCTGGTGACTCGCTTTTACCGAGTCACAAAATGGCTGCCAACACTTCCTGGTTTGGAGTATTGACAGCCAATTAGAATGAAGCTCATGGTCGGGAGGGGTTGCGACTCCATTGTGTCCCTAGATATCTAAACTTTTATTTTTTTAATTTCTCAGCAACTACTGAACGAATTTACACCATTTAAAAAAAAGGTCGCTCTCTGATCCAAGCACTACCTTTATGCCAAATTTGTGGTAATTTTGTTCAGTAGTTTCGGCTGTAGCCTTGCCCAAAGTTTCCTATGAGAAATAGTTTTTTTCTCTCTTATTTTTTGAATTTCTCAAAAACTACTGAATGGATTTACACCATTTTAAAAAAAGGTCGCTTTCTGAACCAAGCTCTACCTATTTTGCCAATTTTGGGGTAATTCCGTTCAGCAGTTTGGGCTGTAGCCCGTCTCAAATTGTCCTATGGAAGTTAACATGGGGAAAACACATTTTGGGACCCCCCTTTTTTCTCAGCCCCAGCTTGACGAATCACCCCCACACTTTCAGGATAGGAGCTGACCTGGATAGACTTTTTTTGGGGGACAATTTCGTGAAGATTTGGCAAACGATGCTAAAGTTATTAGCAAATCAAAAAATGCTTTTCCTATGGAAACTAGGTTTCAACTATAACTACCTACTGGCGACTGGTAGTAGGTTTTATATATTTATATATATATACATATATATATATATATATATATACATATATACTGACGAAAGCTACGGCTGAAACGCTCTGTTTCAATTTGTCTTTGCGCAATAAATCCTAATCGGGATTAAAACTAACACAAGACTGCTGGTCCTTCTGTTGCATGACAGTGGAGAGCTATATATATATAGGTGAGATTTTAACATTGACACCACATATTGAGGCATATCGTTTGCCTTAAGGTTATTGCTAATCAGGAGAGTTAGCACAAGAGCACTTTGAGACTGTAATGAAGGCGAAGGGCTAGCAATAACATGTTTTGTGGATATGTCATCCCCTACAGATTTGTACTGTAGGGACAAAAGCCAATCCACGGCGGAATAATGGAAAAGTAACCACTGTTGAGAACTCTTTCAGTTAATCCCTGATGTGATAAGGTTTTACCATGAGTGCGACTATGTATATGATAATACTTAGGGTTGTATGCGAAAATAGGCGCTACTGAAATTCAATATGGCGCTCATTGTTTATAACAGTGGTTTTGTCCCTTTTTGATTTCCATGCATATTGAAAAACTTTATTAACATGCCGTTCTTTGTGGTGTCATCAACACTGATGAAGGCTTATAGCCTAAACGCGTCTGTTGAACTAAATTAAAAGAAAGTTTGCAACGTCCCCCCTCTGAGTGCGGTAATTCTTGTGTATATTAAAGAATTGGAGCCTTATTTTGAGCGGTTGTCCACTACCGCTAAACCGCACCCGCCTGTGAGTGAGCCATAAGGAAGAGTGGAGGAGGAGCGACCATACTGACACGGAGCACCACTGCAGCTGTTGGGCAAAGACACGTCACCGCTTGGAACGGACTGTAGAAGCGCTGGGAAAAGTAGAGGAGCGGCGGTTCGACTACAAACACATGCGGTGAGCCCGGGTGTATGTGCCACAGCAAGGAGTAGCAGCAAGGCGCTTGGAAGGGAGGAAACGAAGCATACTTTTCTTGGATGTGACTGAAATTAGGAGACTGGCATGTTTTGTGAAAGCACACGCCGCGATGCGGCGAAAGATATATTAAAAAAACAAGGAGCAGCAGCAGCAAGTGTAGGATTACCAGCGCTGCAGCAGAGCAGTAGATTAAATGATATATTGATAAAGATGGAGAGACTGTACGAACGTGAGGTTCGTAAATGGTGGGAGGCCACCAGCTTGCCAAGCTACATAGAGGACAAACGTGTCCCAAGAGGACTAGAGTGTATACGTTACCGTCCTATAAAAATCCGGACCCTCAACTTCTTACTGATTGGGCAGAGCATACAGCTCAATATTGTGAAGGGACATTGAAAATTTTAGTCCAGTACGCCTGGAGTGATCGGGACAAGGCGTTGGCAGAAATTAAGATACTAGAAGAAGATCTCAGTAAGGAGTAAGATGCGAGCCGAGTAGAGCAATTGAAAGGGCAGATGAAGCTAAGGCTAACCAAATATGAAGATAAAATCAAAACTAGGAAACAAGAGAAATATACTCGCGATGAGAATGACTATTTGCAGGGGCGAGTATTAACATTCGCTAGAAAATGTGATGCCCCCAGAAAAGAAGTACATCGGAGGGCAAAACAAACGGCAGCACCGCGAGTAGAAACGTCTGAATC
The DNA here is from genome assembly GCF_964263255.1 of Lissotriton vulgaris. Lineage (NCBI taxonomy): Eukaryota > Metazoa > Chordata > Amphibia > Caudata > Salamandridae > Lissotriton > Lissotriton vulgaris. The sequence goes on along the minus strand of NC_141694.1, from coordinate 38,508,763 downwards.
AGAAGTGACAGAGACTGACTCGAGTGACGATCAAGGACATTGTGGAGTGGAAGGGAGAGGGAGTGCTCTCCCTTTTCATGACAAGTTCGGAGTCATCCTGTCAGGTTTTGCCTTTTCCGCGCCTACCTAAACTTTAAGGGACTACGACTTCCATGAGCCTTTGCTGCAGAAAGTATAAGATTGAAAGAGACGGGGGGAAGTTGCGCGTAATTTTGAGTCCGTCGTTTATGTCTATTGAAGAAGCGCTGGCTGCCGTCAGCGTCGCGCTGCTGAACGCGGGAGAGATTCTTCGGCCGCAGAAATACCCGCTCAACCTAGAGGTATTGTTGCTCACAGGAGATCCGCTGGGAGCCGTAGCTCGCGGGATTGTATCTTTGTCTTGGTACACATTCTAAGACTGTATCGAAGGAAAAGCATCGGCTGATGCGTGACTATATTGGGGCATTGTGAAGTGTCCCGCAGAACAGAGCGGCAGGTCGCTGCTTGTTGCCGTTTATCTATTGTTTACACTGAAGGCATTTTTGGGGAATCAAGAGCAGCGGAGCGTTGTAGGGCTCTACACGTTGTCGTGTGCTAAGCTAATGATTGTTACCGGAGCAGTGTGGTGGACGCATCTACCTGCTACCGGATAGGTGGTTTTGATTGATCTGTACGATAAGCGGAGCGTAGTGGTGGTCGCAACCACACGTTGCCGAGTTATCTTATCTTGTTTTCTCACTTTAAGGATTAAGGGAGGATATAAACATTGTTGACTTCCAAAGTTTGTGGAGTTATTCAGGGCGCCCTGAAAGTGAAACAAGAGACATCTGATCTGAGTGAAGACAGAGGGTTTTATCTCTAACTCGAATTAGGTTGTGAAGGAAATCGGGGAATGAACTATGCAATGATCTAAGTGAAGTAAATTACAGGATATATAAGGATCATGACAAAGTCCAGTTCCTCATTATATGGTGTGTACATGTAGAGGTGATGACATAAAGAGGAATTACGTGGGTGTATTAAGTGGTTAACCAATGTGTTCTTGGTTACAGGAAACAGGACTAGATCTATCTTATATTGGTTGGAGGAATGAGTACAGCCTTATAAGGTATTACAGTTCTAGCGAGAATTCTTCAGAGTAGCCTTGATTGTAGTACAACATATATAATGTTTTACGCTTTGTCATTTCAGATCCCTTGTCCCTGCTGACCCTTTCCCTTCCCCGGTCTTTCTCTGTTATTATCCCTCGCCTGATGGTTCGAACCCACTGTGAGTACATTCAGGGTGTTGGTAACATCGGGAGGTGGACCCCTTTGTTCATCATTTGAATCCTGCGAGGCGGGCCCTGACACATCCGGCAGTCCTGGTTACGGGGAGGGAAGAACAAGCCCCCATAAAATCCCACCGAAAAAACTTCAGAGCAGGCGGGGGTAGGAAGAGCAAACCTGGACGAACAGAAGCAAGGAAAAATACCAATAGGCGCTAATGGAAACAAAGAATCTTACAGTTGTCAATTTAACCACCAGACACCTAACGGAGATTAAAATTAAACTTTTGAGCCTTGGCCTAAGCTTTTGCCTGAGTAACCATTTGGAATACACCCAGACTCAAATAGATCTGTTTTGCGTTATCAGGAAACTTAAGCTTCACAAATATTTTAAATTGAGACCATCAACTAAAGACACTAGAATTTTGCCTCAAATAGTAACAGCTACTGACATTCTGACTGGGAATGATCTGGTAGGAATGGAACTCCTCGAAGATCTTAGGGAAGAACGTGAAGAACATCCAGCCAGAAATAAACCCATGGTGGAAAGGGCAGTGGAACAGGAAATTGAACAGGACAGGGAGGAAAGTCCTTTTAAACCTACCTCCACTTTCAATCCACAGATGCCCTGGGACGCTATTGATGTGTTCTCTGAAGCCATGACCAACGACCTTTTGTGCTTCAGAAGAAAACAAAGGAATACTGCATGTGCAGGCAATATTACTCCGGTGGAAAGAAATGCTTTACAGGATCTCATGAAGGACGACACTATTGTCATCAAACTATCGGATAAGGGTGCGGATGTGGTGCTCCAAACTAGAGATCGATACTGGAAGGAGGCACTCGGACAGTTGTCGGATGATCAATACTATCAGAAGACCAACAATGAAGCATATAAAAAGAGTGTGGCACTTAACTACCAATTGGTGCAGAAATGGTATAATCGATCAATGTTAGGGACACAGGAACATTTGTTTTTACGTAGCATTAATCCTACAATTCCTACATTTTACCATCTTCCGAAACTGCACAAAAACAGTCAGGATCATCCTGGGAGACCAATTGTGTCCTCTGTGAACGGTCTGACAGAACATATGTCTATGTTCATTGATAATTACCTCTTTCCCCTTGTGGTTCAACTTCAGTCATATACAAAAGACACAAAAGATTTTTTGAATAAAATTAAGAATGTTCTTTGGGAACCCTCCTATTTACTCATGGTGCTGGATATCACCAGCTTGTACACCAACATCAAGCATGAACATGGAATGACTGCTATTGAAATTTTTTTTAACAAAAGACAGCTGCAGTTTGCACAACATAATTGTATGTTATTGGAGTTTGCGGAGTTCTGCCTGACAAGCAATATCTTTTTGTTTGAGGACCAATTCTTCAGGCAAACATCTGGAACTGCTATGAGCACCTGCTTTGCCCCTAGCTATGCAAACTTGTTCGTTGGCTGGTGGGAGGAGCGGATGCCCAGGCAGTACCAGGGTCAGGGTTAGGACATCGGAAGAGTGGTATGGTGGCATCGATATATCGATGACCTGTTCATCGTGTGGCAGGGGACGATGGACACGGCTCATCGGTATATCGGTCTTGAACGACAACAAATAAAACCTGCACTTCTCGGGTACCATTAGTCCAGTGGCAGTGGACTATTTGGACCTGAGAGTGTTCGTGGATGATGGAAGGCTGCACACCGCACTCTTCCGCAAGCCAACAGCTGGAAACTCAATTCTATGTGCCAATAGCAATCACCCTCCAAAATTAGTCCAGAGCATACCATATGGGGACCTCTTGAGGCTACGGAGGAATAGCTCTAGGGATCAGGACTTCGAGGCGGCTGCCTTGGAGAGCATCAATAGATTTACTAGGAGAGCCTATGATCGAGGCTCTCTAGAAAAAACCCTTGGTAGGGTCAGAAAAATTCCTAGAACACAGCTTTTACTAGATAATCCCAAGGAAGAAGATACTAGTCTAGCAGGCAAGTTGCGTATGATCACCCCCTACTCCGCCAAATCCAATCATCTTAGAAAGATGCTCCATAAAAACTGGCACATACTTAAAAAAGATCCTATCATCTAGGAAGATATACCAACACAACCGCAGGTCACATTCCGAAAAGTGAGGTCCCTGAGGGACATGATAGTTAGGAGTCATCTAGAAAAGGCTGCACCCAGAGTAGGGACATTGAAAGAAATGAAAGGCTTCTTCCCTTGCAGCAGGTGTAAAGCCTGTGCTGCAAGCAAACGAGTTTTGACATACAGCCTACCTGAAACTGGAAGAACAAATGTAATTGACAAATTAATTACATGCAGTACACCCTATGCCGTCTATTGTTTAGTTTGCCCTTGCGGTTCACGTTACATAGGCAGCACCATACACCAGCTGAAGATCAGAATTCTCGAACATCTGGGGGCAATAGATAAAGCTGATCCTGCCTACACTGTCGCAAAACATTTCGCTGAATTCCATCAGAGCGATAGTGGCAAACTGCAGTACTTTTGATTGGATTTCGTCCCTAATAACATCAGGGGGGCAACAGATTAAGGTAACTTAGACGCCTGGAATCCAGGTATATTATTGATCTGATAACCAAATCCCCAAAAGGCTTAAACAGTGGGGAAGAGTTGGCGGTGCACTTAGGGAAATAACTGTCTTTCTTGAGCATGCATTTGAACTTTTACAAATGATGTCTCTGTTCCATGTGTGTATAAGATTACGACTGTGATTCTGATCTCTGATTATTGATTATTGAATTTTGTTTTTGTTATTTGTTTTTTTAATTTTCAGAATTTTGAATTTTGGATTTTTTGATCTTTCAGCTCTATGCTGCAGTGCTTAAAATAGAGTGTATGTAATACCTTTATCCCTCTTTCCTTCTTTGGAGGAATTGAACTAATGATTTTGATGGACTCTATATGAGTATGAGAGTCTGCCAAATAGCTGCTGTACCTTGATAGATGATATTGGTTTTGACAGGAATGTTATGCAGTAGTGTGAATCGAACAGGGACATTCGCCGATACACAGACAGATTTTAACATTGACACCACGTATTGAGGCATATCGTATGCCTTAAGGTTATTGCTAATCATGAGAGCACTTTGAGACTGTAATGAAGGCGAAGGGCTAGCATTAACATGTTTTGTGGATATGTCATCCCCTACAGATTTGTACTTTAGGGAGAAAAGCTGATCTACGGCGCAATAATGGAAAAGTAAGCACTTTTGAGAACTCTTTCAGTTAATCCCTGATGTGATAAGGTTTTAACATGAGTGCGACTATATATATGATAATACATTAAGGGTTGTATGCGAAAATAGGCGCTACTGAAATTCAAAATGGAGCTCATTGTTTATAACAGTGGTTTTGTCCCTTTTTGATTTCCATATTGAACATCTTTATTAACATGCCGTTCTTTGTGGTGTCATCAACACCGACGAAGGCTCGTAGCCGAAACGGATCTGTTGAACTAAATTAAAAGAAAGTTTGCAACGTCTCCCTGTGAGTGCGGTAATTCTTATGTATATTAAAGAATTGGACATACCACTGACGAGGCACCACAAGCAACAGCCCCAGCAAGGCCTGTCTGGATTCCAAAGATTGGGGATCTAGTCAGAGAAAAAATCGCGGTGAAGAAGGAATTTGGGCCTTCTTACAGAAAAGAAGTACCTGTCTTGGCAGTCACCGGAACAAGATCAGTTGTACTACCGCCCCTTGCTGGTAAAAAGGAGAACAGAGTCGTGTCTATCGACCTGGTAAAACCACAACCATGTGGCCTATAATCAACAGTAGGCCCAGTGGACTCCCGAGAAACAACAGAATACCCAAACTTGTAACAATCCAAGAGGTTCAAACATTCACATTCGATCAGCCTGCAGTGCACGGAGAAGGACTATGCAATAATGCCATGGAACTCGTGCCTCTTGAGACACAGATTGAAACAGTTCGTCAAGAAACACCAGTCTACAATAATGTGGCATCAGAAAGTGCTACCGAAAGACAGATTGAAAGAACAATCCCAACAATTGACAGAACTGCCTCTGGTTATTTCATCAACTTCGACAACTTCTCTGAAGATCAAAACAACCCCGAAGTGATGCCAGAAACAAAAAATTATTCTAAAGAAAATACAACAGGACTCCTTCAACAAATCAAAGAATTATATCTGGATTCACCATTGATTGAGCATTGGATTATTTCAGGGGTATTCATAATCCTACTATGCCTAATTTTAGTTTTAATTTTAGGAAAGTTTATTACAATTGAATGGACACAGCAAGTCAGAACATCAACCTAGTCCTCAAACCACACAGATCATCCCACGTGAAGAAAAGAGAACTGTCAACAGTAAATGTCACAGCCATTCCAATACCTGGTGGGGTAGTATGGGAGAAAACTGACTATGAGATCTATGGTCCGGTCGAAATCCTGAAGTATCCTCATCAACTGAAGGTTTCCTTAAGTGACTTTGTAAAACCTAGTACATTCTCTGATGATTGGGACTTTAACAGTATTAATGACATGATGTCTGATTTAGTAATGTCAGCTAGATTCACATATCATGATTATTTACAAGGTTCATCTAGTTATGAGCAGACATTCTGCTACACACATTATGGTGATCATTACTTGCATAAATCTGCACAGCGTAGAAATGTTTTTAAGTATAATCAATGGGAACATTGTGCTACACCACCAAAAAGCAGTTCTAAAGCATTTTTTGAGAAATTCAAATACTTCTCAGGGTTTAACACCAGTGATGCAGAAACGTTTTATTACAAACTGTTAGATAAAACTGGAATGAAAACAATGCTGACAAATTCTAAATTAATATATTCAGAAGCATTTTATGACAAAATGATGACATTTGGTTTTGATTATTGGAAAAATAACATTGAAACAAAAACCATTTGGGGTACAAAAGATTGGCAGGTACAAGGTCTTGAAGCACTATTCAGAACCTGCATGATACCAGAACAAATGATGTTTTTAAATGACACAATACACCAAACATCCTGTCTTGGCCTAGCTAAGATCAAAGACCTTAATAAACCGTCTATTCCGAAGCCAATACCTGAAAATGCAACTACAGATATTGAGATAGACGTAACTAAAATATTACATTTTAACAGAACACATCCTGACTGGAAAAAGTGGTTAATCTGGCCTACTGACACAAACAACTGTCAAGATAGATTCCTAAACAAAACACAGGGGTTAAAAATGACCAGACAAGACCCTAGATACTCCCAGAGACAACATCCAGGGATAGTAACAACATACAGTGTAGGGAAACTCTGCCTCGAATGGCTAGGATCATCCACACTGGCTGAAATTAAGCAACACTTGTCTTTACTAAAAGATGGTGCTGATTTGCGCAATTTCATTCTTGGACCACGCAAACAGCGTCAAAAGCGTTTCATAGCGACCAGTATCTATGCTGCGTACAACGAGGCTTGGAAAGTGACGCAAATTGAAACAGCAGAAAAAATACGAGAAATTGATCGTATTAATTTGGAAAAATCACTTTCTGTAGTGGACAATGGGTTAATGACTCTGTCCTCCAGAATATATTCGTTGGACAATATTGTATCTTATGCGGAGATGAGTGCGTGTTGGACATCTGTCTTTCACTTCCATCAGCAGTACCAATGGACGTCGATACTTTGCTCAGTCCGATAACGGCTCACGCATTGTGTTGTCCCCAGCGGCTACCAATCCTGATGACGGCATTCGTTGAGACTCCTGTGCTACGACTAGGTGGTAACAGTGGAGCGAGTGACAAAAGCAACATCACCCAGGTACGACCTTCTGTGAGCATTGCTGATCCCGACTATGATGACAGCAATCATTCTCACACTTGCCAAGTTACAGCACTATCGAATTTGGTTGAACTGTCACCTGATTTTGTAGACCAATTCTTTGAGAGCCTGTCTGATATGATGTTCTCACCTGAACAGAAACAATAACTTTAGAGAAGCATTCCGACACACAGCGTTCCCATGAACTCTGAATTCGGCCTTCAGTTTTGAACAACAAAAACTGCTAAAAGCATTGGAACTCTATTTTCCCCGTTCAAGCAATAATTCTTTTGAATTGAATACTTTTTAATATTCACCCTTTTTCTGGCACGAAAAATTCTTTGCTTAAGGTAAAAACTATTCATAGAGAACAGAAGCTTCAACTTCTATTTCTAAACACATCTAGAGACATAATAACTTTACACCAGCCTCTAGCACATTTATTGCAATGCATTTATATGTGATGATTTATCTCGCCCTTCTTCTGTTTCAGAGATATTTCATGTGTAATTCTTTTTGCATAATCGTTCATTGATTTCATATGCTATAATTTTTGAATGATTTCTATGCTTCAAAAACGTACAGTACCTAAATTTTCACGTATTACAAATACGCCTATTTTAAATGCATATATGTATTTTGGGGTGGGCAATGTTACACATGCATCCTATTGCTCTAGTTTTAGTAATTTGATGGACATGAATTCGTGGAGTGGGTGTGGCGTTCTAATCTAGGATCCTGATCGCTACTGTGACCTTATGCCCCTATTCGGCTATAAATCCATTTATTCCCTATATTGGCATAACCGTTCAAGTGCAATATTCAGAAACTCATCTCTGGCCTCACACGAACAGAGCCACATTCCAGAATAGCTTTCTCTGGCACTTCCTTTGCAACCAATTAGTGCAATGACAGAGCAGAAGTTACTATCTGAGATTCCTAGATTAACACTCTGAGTTCTTCAACAAGATAAAAACTCAGCAAACCTGGAAATCCCCGCTTGCTGTGTTTTGATTAGTAATAGAACTCTAATGAGCACTGATGGACGATCACTTCCTAAGTGACATCTTTATTGACGTCTTATGTCCAGCAAACTTACGTCAAACAAGGCACCTTTCAGGTATAAATACTACCAACGTGGCCTTAAGCAAGTCCCCTGTTGCCCGTCGCCTGAAGCTGCTGTTATGCTGAAGATATCATAGCTGCTATCGCTACTGCTATCGCTGCTAACTAGCGAACGATGGTGTGGTGAACTTAGGAGCTGAACAGCCGTCCCCTGCAAGAGCCCAGCAGATGCAAGCTGCCCGCAGACGCTGCCCCTCCTCCTCCTCGACGCGCTGAAGAAGAGACGCTGCCTTTCTCCTGCCGAGAAATCCAGCTCCAGCGTTTCTAGTCTACCCTTGCGGATGACTGGGATATCGAGCCCTGAGGGAGATACCAGACCTCCATCATTCTATTCCAGAGGTATGGTGTTGACTAAACCCTTGAGAGAGAATTCTTGAAGCAAACCTTGGCAAAACTAACTTAAACTAAAGCTACTTACTTACTCCCCTCCCAAGTATTACGCTTAGGTCAGGTACACTGGGGTAGGCGTAGTTAGAAGCACCAGTTGAGTATTTTAGCCTAATGTATATATGAATGTATATATGTTTTATTACTTTTAAACCATTGTATGGCTAAGAAACCATATCAATGCTTTTACAGTATTATTTTGCAATACTTATCTTACTGTACGTACTTTTTATAATGACAAGTCTTGCAATTGTGGCAATTCATTTCTCTTGTACGAGAAGAAAGACTGTTCAATAAATGTTAACCCTTTATTGACAAACGTCCGTCTCTCTATTCTCTACATATTGTGAAAGTAATCTGCACCAACCTGACTGAGTAAAATAACTGTCTATTGTTTCACACGACACTAGAGATTGACTCTTGATCTGAGGAGCAAAGTTGTCATGTTGCACGGTTGTTTGAAAACGGAATCCCTTCTTGGCTGTGCCAGGGAAGCTGATCACTTCCTATTTCAGTCAAGAAAGTTTCCAGTGATCTCTGAGCTAGTTGGTAACAAACCCAATTAAGTTTAGCATAGTCAGTAGAGGCCTGGAAGATCCGCACTTCTACGTCGATACTACTGTTTATGTTATTCCAATGTGCAGGGCCTATTGGGAAAATAGGAACTACGCTACAATAATGCTGCCCCAGGTATCTAACACATTTTACAGAGAATTTGTGTGTTTCTCCCTGCGGGGCTAAGTATATGCGGCAGGAGCGTGGGTGAGAACGTGTCTCCAGTCAGTCGATAGATCAGTACATCACAGTAGCGAAAAAAGGAAAGCAAACTAGAGAAAGAGGTGGAGCAATAATACAGACCGGCTCAACTTGGGTCTTCCAAGCTCCCTAAACTTCATTGTCCTTATAGTTTCACACCTGGTTATGACGTGTCAATCCAGTTCATTGGTAATCCCTTTCCACAGACTTGTAAACAATGTATCCCACATATTGCTCAGGTCTTTGCTCCAGGTTGTGCTTGTCACCTCTAAATACATCCTCTGCAACATTTCATCTTGAAAGTACATTTATTCCAACGAAATAACCTGAAGCCAGAAAGACATCAAACCTCCATTCACCATGCAGTCTAACTGTCATCCCGGAGCATCTGCAAAGATGCACTCCATTCTGGAGCGAGAGAACTCTTGAAGCGCACAAACAGCTTTTGTTGAAGAAAACACATTCCATCTACCAATCCACTGTCAGCCCACAGGAAACCAGCCTACTCCCCTCAATCGCCCGACCCCAAGAAGGTTCGGCTCGCCCACTCCACTAACTCACTCAGTGCTGTATGAGGCAATTGTTACAGAAACATTGCAGGACCAAGGGCCTGAATTTGATCTTGGTGGACAGTATCCCGTCCGACAAAATAGAAATTCCATTGCATCTTATGCGATTTATATTTCGGCGGATGGATTATCCATCACTGTTGTGACAGAATAACGCGTTCGGTGAGATCTAAATCATGCCCTAAATCTAGTTCCCAGTTACTTGTGCCATTTAGCCAATCACTCTACATTTGTGCATAATCTAGACCAGTGCCCTTCTTCAGGACACCACTGGAGAGCTGGCTCCCAAACTCAGATTCATATATGAAGTGGATGTTTAGCAAAACAAGGAAAGGATACGCATTTGGGGAAGGACAACTCCCAATGCTGTTGCTGTTTGTGAAAAAAAAACATTTTAATTTGATGGGAGCAGAGCTCCGGGCTTTGTTGCCAACCGCAGGGTCTTTGTGCCTCATGTGCATGCACAGTGATGTAGAGGCAGTGTTGGAACTGGGGTCACCAGCTCCCCGAGGGTAGCATGGCACGAGCGGGTAGGCATCCGAAAACTTATGTGTAAAGCGACCATACAGCACACGCATCCACTGAGACAGTAAAATTGGGCATGCAATGAGTGACACCACTCCAGTTAGTTTGTATAAAAATTAGATAACTTTTATATAGAGCAGAGTCAGGGTAATCAAAAATTACAGTATCAATTACTTATTAGTTTTCCTTCAGAATACATATGTTTCAACACTTTGTAATAAATACTCAGAGGAATAAATATTAAATATCAGATAAATATTGATTAGATAATATTAAGTATAGATAACCACAGGCCTGACCTTAGCCTTGCTTCTTGTCAGCACCTGTAAGAAATACATTATAAAGGCAACCAAATGACATTGCATCTTATTAGTTCTCTAGGCATATTACCCACTCCTCACCAAACAAGGGTGAGCGTTCCACAGCAAAGAACATGTACATAAATAACTGTAGGCTTCCAGTAATACGGCACTAAAGGGGAGAAAACATTTCATTAAGGATAAACATCCCCTTGTGCAGGATTAACCATTTTAAGAATCACTCCCAGCAGGAATGAACATTAAGCAGTTCCATAGTTGAAGTAGAACTTTTCATTAGTTATGCACCAACATTTCATCCAGGAAGTAACCACTTCTCTGAGCAGAAGTAACAGGTAAACCATGCATAAAGCCTAGGCTGAGCAGGACACTAGGCGAAATAGGGATAATCCCTGGGTTTGGGCCTAGCCCTCGCTAATACTCTTCATCCTGGTACTGTAGGCATTCTATTACATCCTCTAATCAGGGGTTAACCTTTTATGAATTGAGGCCTATAAACTGTGGGCCTTGGGACCTTTAAAACAGTCCAATACCAGGGTAAACACCCCCTTAATCTAGTAGGGACCTTTCATTAGGAAGTATCCTGTTCGCAGGTGAGAACAACATTTCATGTAGAGCCATTCATATTCTCATTAGCAATAACTTATTTCAATAAAGGTTAAAACGTTACATTACCCAGCATTAAACATTTCCTGGAGTTGTACTTAAGGAACATTGCACTTGGCATATAACCCTTCCCTTTGCAGACACATTTTATTATATAAATGTAGGTGTTTCAGAGACCCTGGCATCAGGCAGGAGTAGAAAACACTTCCTTAAAGATCAGGCAACATGTCATTATGCAAAAACCCACATTTCATTAGGCCAGGATAACCTTTGCATTTAACTGGGGGTCAACATTTCATTATATGAGCAAAGGGAGAAAGTTATTAATCATTGTAGCATCAATAACCAATTCATCAGGAATAATCATTACAGCAAGGAGATATTGCATCAAGAATAAACCTGGCATCAAAGATAACCATTGCATTAGCCAGCACTAACCCGGTATAAGGCCAAAATGAGCACTTAACTTTACTCCCAGGCCGGGGTTAACCTTAGTGGCCCAGCAGCCCCTTAACTTGTTAATCCTTCTCAGTGGCAAGAATCACCAGGGCCATAATAGACCCCTAACCGGGGGTTAATTCTTAAATGGGACCAGGCCCAGTTCAGATGCTTTTATGGGCCTGATCAGGGCCAACAGGGCCCAACTACAGTTTCTCCTCATAGCACTCTACACTTCCATAGCGCTCGCACTGGCTGAGGTGTTCTGGGGCATAACAGTGCTCTTCCTCACAGTGCTCTCCACAGCCTCAGCGCTCACACTAGCGGCAATGATCTTGGGCACAGGGCGCTTTCTGACACAGCGCCAGGCAGCAAATTCAGGTCCTGGGCCCACAGCGCCTCGCTGATGCAGCGCTTGAAATTAATGACAGATGCAGGATGTACAGCGCTTCACAGTACCTCAAGGGTCCCCAGGCAGCAGCAGAGCTCACAGGTTCACAACGCTTCGCAGTCACAGCGCTGGTAGTGGGTTTCAGAGATCAGGTACACAGTGCGACCCAATCACAGCGCTAGTAATGGATTTCTGTTGGCAGTTGTAGGGGAAGGGAATATGGCAGTCCTGGAGATAGCGCTTCTCAGGTACAGCGTTTCGCAGGGGCCCTTCCCATAGATACAACAGCTCAGACAGCACCGGCAGGACAGGTAGTCCAGGATGCTAGCGCTAGGGAATAGGGGCGCTTAGCCAGCAGACAGTTCATTTAAGTTGGAATCAGATCAGCAGGACCAACAGGACAGGCCACACAACAGTGGCAAACCAGCAAAAGGGGTCCCAGGTGGCATCAGGGAGCGCGGGGAGCGACACAGCGCCAATACCTGGTTGATTTCTCAATAGTCCTGTGGTGGTTTGGTTTCTTCTTGGCGCTTTATATTTCTAGCGCCCTCGTAAATAGCAGTCTCTGGGTTCCTTGAAGGGGGGGTTTGAGTTGTTGGCTTATATCAAATCTCCTCAGCCAGTTCCCTTCAAGTGGTCCCTGGGTTCCTCTTCCGCCGGGCCAGATCAGGGGGCAAGTTCAGGATCCCTCAACACTTGGTAGGCAGCACCCAGGCCCTGTCACTCCCAGTGTCATAGGTCCCTGTCTAGGCCCCACTGCCTAGAACTCCTGCGTAGGTTCTCCCCCAGGTCAGTGTTCCCTCAATCTGACAGGAAAGTTTCCCTCCCTTTCCTTATATAGTGCCAGTTGACAGTTGGTAGTGGCAGTTGGTGTCACCTCACCTGTTGCAGAAGGTTCCAGGAGGTTCTAGGAGGTTCCACCATTCTGGCTATGGGCAGCTAGTATGGATACATTGTCTGAAGGTTCGAGCCAGCTCCTGGCTACTAAAATGTGCCCACAAAGACCGCGCTGCAGTAGCAGGGGTCAGTGGCAGCCATGTCAGGGGAAGAAAGCACCTGCTCCTTAACATTAGTTTGACATTACACAGGGCTTTCTCCACTACACAAGGCCTATACCATTTTATTACAATAGGGGTCCCCCTAAATTAAGGGAATAAAAAGCGAAACATTTCTGGGGAAAGGGCCAAGTTCTACAGGCAGACAGAGATTTTCAAAGCAGGATGCAGGTCATTTGCCCTTCTCAATGCCCCGCGCGGAGAGGGCAGTTGAATGAATGAATGATGGAATTTGTAAAGCGCCGGATTCACCCTCAAAGGGGTATCTGCACGCTAGACTTGTTTGCTCCACTTTGCGCATGGACCACTGCCGGGCGGGATAAACATGACTATGATCACACGTCTAATCCGCTGTATATATTTAGTTCATCATCACCACAAAAACTTTATTTCGGTTAACATAACCTCAAAAAGTACAATCATAAAACATATCAATGCATTTAAAATGTGACAATAAAAACAGAAGAGAATGTACATCATGTGGGTTCATCATGGAAAAGTGCAAATGGCTGGAGTTGGTTCATGGCAGTCTATGGAACTCCATACACGGGAAGTGCAAATATGCTAAATAAATTATCTAAAAACTTTTACATTTCAGAAATGCTAGTAAAAAGGATGACCTGTACTCTAACATTTCCTGCTCCTGGGTCAAGGGCCAGCAACTCTAACACATTTTTCGAATTTCAGTGCAACCCAGTTTAAAAAAACTTTCTCAAACTGTGTACTTATATATTTAGTTAAAATAGAGAGTGTTCAACACCTGTAAATTACCAGAATTCTGCATGTTACAATTCAATATTTACCTGAAACAGTGGTAAACCTCATTGTTATATTTTACCTTCAACGTGCAGGTGACAAATAATATGCAAGTACTAAATGCTGGAAAAGGTTTTGCAGCTTTTAGGGCCCAAATGTGAAAATGCCTGATGATGTTTTTTGCATTAGATTTTCTTGGCAGATGGTAGCTTCGTCTGTCCATATGGTGGTGTTTTCCCAGGAGATGCCGTTTTTTAGCCAAGTATGAAGGCGGCTGTTAGAAAACATCCCGATGAGATACGCACTTGTTTCAAAAAGAATCCAGGCTTCCAAGAGGCAGTCACAGGAAACAGCATATTAATGGCATGCCAACTCATATGAAGGGGAGACATGCAAACGAGGATTACCAGAGCTGAATGAAATAGTTATCATCTAATATAAAGGAAAGTATAGATTCAATTATAGACCCGGACACACAGTTTATGAGACACTATCCTTCACATTGTTTAACAGCAGCTAACACAGTACATAGTAAACAACTACAGTTAAGGCTTTGGGAATGACACAAATTAACAAACTGTGACCTCAAACAGCCAATCATCCAGGAGCCCAGCCTCAAAAGTGTCAGGCTCCAAATCCAAGCTTTCATCTTGGTGTAATCTATCAGTATAAAACCTTGCACCCAGTTTGGAATGTTCTTTGCTACTCTTTCCTTTGTTCAGTTCATAAAATAAAAAATACATAATTGACGATTACTGTGACTATGCATATCAACTGCATAGTAAGATGTCGACATGCCGCAGCAGAGTGTGTAGTCTACGCGTCAATTGGTCCAATGTGCATTGTCCCCTCATACTCCAGTCTACCTAACACGTCCAACAACCAGGAGTTGGGATTCTCCAGATACCTGGACTTCCATTCAGCCACACAGTTCTGCTACCCTATGAGATATTATGCCTTCCATGAAACCTTGCACAGGCAGAAATGCCAGAAGTCCTTGGCAAGCTTTGCTAAAGCCACGGAAGGCATGTTACCCATGTGATTGATGTACCTGTTACTGACACAATGTTCATCCTCTCGAGAACACATGATTTCACCTCGCCTTTCACCAGACTCTTCAAAGCCAAGAAGTTCACCAGTATCCCTAAACAGCTCTTTTGAGAACCTCCTACCTGTGGCAATACCTCATCACTGTACCCCTTAAAACTATAGACTTGCACAAAACTCTATCACCAGATATAAGGGGAGGCCAAAAGTTACACTGACCAACATGACTCGGTCGCCTCTCTAGCCCTCCTGCAAGAGAGTAACCAATTCCATGTTTCACAGGCCTTTCACCAGTGTACTACACTCAGGTGCAAGAGGGTCTTGTAATACAGAGGGCCTCGGACGATTGCTAACATCAAATAAGGCCTAATACCCTTGCCAGCTGGAGCAGCATGATCTGTAAGCTCAGAGTTACTCCCACCTAATTTATGGATTAATTCCATGAATTTCATGGGTCTGCCAGCATTTAATGACCCTGGGCCAGGAGGAAATTGTGTATATAGATTATTAGTCCAACTTCTCTTGTCTAAAAGATTTCTACCACTGGCATCATCAGTTTGGTGAAACACCATGAGCCAAGGATTGTCCAAACAGCATCATCCACATCTTCAAAACCTTAACCCTCTAGGCGAATTGCTGAACTACTCCATCAGATTGAATGGAGCAGAGGCAAACGAATTGGATAAATATTGAGAATTCTGATTTTCTGTCCGCTCTGCCCTCTGAAAGGTTTGGGCCATCATCTAATTATACTGAATCGTGAGTTTTACTTGGATATAATGTTTCCACCGCACATTCAAGCTTTATGTTTTTGCTTCCGTTTGGGATCATACTTCAGGACAAACAGACTGTGAAATGAGATTCAAATTATGGGACTTTGGTCATGCGCTCCAGCTTTGAGGTCATTGGTGAACTGTTAAGGCAAGCAGACTCTCATCAGGAGCAATAATAAAAGACTCGTCATGGAGACTCTTCAGGTCTAGAATATGAATGAGAATAGCACTGTGACTGGTTGCTATAGCTATTTGTTTTAATTCTTTTTATTTATTCTTTTTTTTTAAACAGTGACAACTTTTCCTCTCCTCCAACAGAAAATACATCAAACTACTTTGTTGCAGCCAGAGGATAGTCCTCAAAGGGAACCTACAAAGAAGACAAAAGCAGTTCTCTTTACCAGTCCTGCCTTACTAACAGTCACTAACAATAGGCATTCTAGAAACTGTAATGGAGTTCTGAGATCTACAGTGGCATCACAAGATTGGTCCTTTTAAATAAATATGGTATTACAGATGTATACCTTAAGATGGTTCACTACACCTAAGTTCACAAACACTTACAGACTCTGCGTGAGACACAACAATCCCATTCAACATACTAGAGTACCTACAACAACATCCTCAATTCAGAAGCCTATCTGGAATGACTAGTCCAAGCTGCACAACTACTGTAGGTTTCATGTTCTGCCTCTTCACATTTATTAAGATTCTTGCATCACAAGTCCAATGATGGAGATGAGCCACTTCCCCACTTCTGAATTATGTGTTGCTTGGCCATTGTCCGAGACAAATCCACAAAATGCCTGTGGAATCTAGCAATCCAACCCCTCCCCCGGCTCCCAGCACCACCAGTCTACGAGGAGTATCAAGCGTTTTGCCAGCTAATTTTTATCAGCATCATAAATACATCTCCAAAGAATCTGAATCCAAGGGCACTGCCATACTGTTTGAAAAAGGTGCTGTGCTGCCTGCACCCACCCAGTCCCTGCAAGGAGCCTATGTATGTCAAGGATTCAGTGGGGGTACACCGGATGCAGAGCTTGGTACTAGGTGAGCATAAACCCAGCCCTGACGGCTACCTCCTTAGGATACGCAAGCTTCTCTGGCCAGTCAGTTTCATCTAAATTCCCAGATACTTCTTCCAGCTGGATTTCAATTTGGTCAGTAGATCAAGGGTATTATTTGTCAATGTTCTAAACATAGCCCACACAGTACCTGTCATTGTACATCAATAAGCAGTCGGTTCTCCTGCAGTGAACACTAAGGCAGCCCAGCTATCACTAAACTCACTTAATTAAAGCATGTCTCACCTAAAGGTAACAATACAATTGATGCGTAGCAGATAGATCATATTCTTGACATAACTGAATGAATGAATGATAGCCTTACATTTCCCCCACATGCATATTGCCTTCTAGATTCCTATCTGGTCTCAGACCCGAAATCCTGAAAGCTCAGCGACTTCTCACCTACCACCTGTAGTGGGGTTTCCCATGTTTTCCTCTCCTTCCAGCCTGCCCTAAAATCAGCCACGGTCCATACATTTATCCCCTTTGCAGGTGCGGTCAGCCAGAGGGTCTAAGGTCTGATCCCATATAAATGGTGAAGAAACTCAGCATCCTCCATTCAGTATATGGTCTTCAGAGGACTCATCATGGACCTTTAAGAGCCCTTCCATTAATAACTACCAGATGAGCAGGGAAATAATAGTTCGGCACATTTGAGTAGGAGATTATAGAGTGTAGAGGCATTGTGTAGCAACATATTGTCTGCATACAGTGATATTCTATCTTCTTAAGACAGGCGGAAATTCCTGGCTGGGGGTGGGCGGTGTTTCTCGAGGGCAGGGGGAGTGGCTTGTCCACTGTTGTACCTACTGACTGTTTGGGCAGCCTGAGGCCGCCCAAACAGTCAGTAGGTACAACAGTGGACAAGTTACTCCCCCCTGCCCTCGAGCAACACCACCCACTCTCAATGTTCTCTCTGCATGCTGCAGCATACAGAGAGAAAATGACACTGGTGGGGCAGCGGCCGGACCAATCACAGCGCTGAACTGTGGTGGAGGGGAGGGAGGCTGCCTGCTGCCTTCCTGATGACGTGACGTGCCTGGCTGCAGGAATTGAATAACAGGACGGCGGGAGTCGGGGAGTCTTCGGGACGCCGGTAAGTTTAAACTTTACTTATTGTATGTATTTTTTCCCCTTAAACCCCTCCACCCTCCCCCTCATCCCCTTTGTGGCGCGATGACCCTACTCCCCCCCCCCACACCCGCCCGTAATGCCGGCCGTGACTGCAAATTAATCCTTTTAAGATGGCCTAACTTGGAGAATTTAGATTGAAACCTCAAAAATGAGCTATGTGACACAGAGTTCCACCTCTCCCCCCAAAAACGACTCATGGTACCTCAGACAGTGTTTAATGTACCCCACGTGCGCACTGCGTAGTGATGATGAAAAGTTGGCTACTCTACATCTGGGAAGTGTGTGGAGTACACAAATGCTTCTTTATGACGGGGACGCGTGAGCATCATGATCGACTGATGTGGTGTTAGTTTGGTGGTGTTTGTTGATTGCATCTGTAACTAAATACTAGGCATTGTTAATTTCCTGCCATGTCCCTTTTCGTTGCTATCGTACGACACACCAGCAGATCACTCACAGCCGCCAATTTGACTAAAGCTGCTCTCCATTCAGAGTTTTTTCAGAATTGCTGAGTGGGTTGTGTGCCTGGGGTGTAGAGGTGCGTGAGTAACCTGCGGGCCACAGGTGAGAAACACTGTAGGCTGATGAAATCGTGATTTTAGGGTGCAGTAGTAACGCACTCTCCACAGTTCTTACTGTGACCTCCGTTCATATACCCAATTACCCACTGCCCTTTCAAATGGCTGTCTCTGTCTCACCCCCCCCCCCCCCGCTTTCAATTCCCTCTCATTTTTCCATCCTTCCTTCTCGTGCTCTCATTCTTTCGCTCTCCCCACTCCCTTTATTATGCTACCCCTCTTTCCTCATCCATTTTCTCTTTTCAGTCCCTCTCGCTTTTCACCCTTCCATGTAGCACATTCTCTCGCTCACACACGCACGCACTATTTCACGATCGGATTCTGCTCTTTGGCCATCTTCTCACTACTTCTCATTTGTTTCCACTTTTTCTATCTCTCTCTGTCTCCCACACAGCGGTGGTGGGTGTTACTCACATGCAGAAGTAGTACACTCTGGGCCGCAGATGTGCAAGCAAGAGTCAGATACAACCCGGCAACGCCGTTCATGTGAAAAATAGCGTAGCGTGTCATTAAATACACAGATACAGCGCTGATTACTTCAGGCCTACTGAGTGTCACCACTATGGATTCCCCACAGAAAGAAGCATTGATTACAAGCTGGGCTCTGCTCGCTTTTTCACGTGAACATGCGGATACTGACTGCAAACCAGGGGATGATGGAAGTCCCTCGCGAGGTTATATATAATATGTGAGCGCCGTGTAGTGGCTGCAAGCACTTCCAGGAGACCCCCCTCTTTCACTTTTTACACCCCGTCCCCGAGTCTTCGCTTTTGTGAACGGCCCCGTCCCCGGTGGTGTCATAAAAATCAATGTGGAAGAGCTACTCTCACAAGAACACATCCTGCCAGGGCGGTGCAGGCGAGAAGGCGCAGGAGTAAATTGTTCCATAAAATCCGCGAGGCCTGATTACAAGCAACACAACACACGGGCTTCCCCTGGGGTGGAGGAATGTAATATGCACGGGAGAGTTGTTTTACAACACCAGAACCACTACAGCGGGCATCTATTACACGAAATGTTATATGCAATATCATATCAAGTGCCTGTTTCTACCATCTGCATGTGAGTTCAGTTCATTCTCATGTTACCAGATGCTGTGTTGTGTCTGTGTAGTGGTAAGAGTGTCTGTGAGGTAGATCTGACAGTAGTGAATCAGCAGCTACTTATGTTATATGACATCTCTTTATTAATTTAATACCTGCACTTTCACAATTGCTTTATTAACCTTCCAGCTTTCTCAAATTTGCTTGAAAATGCACCATTTGTCCACTCTTTTTTCAAAATGTTCTCCCCTCCCCCCCCCCCCCCCCCGAACTCCTTTTAGGTTGTTTGGGCTTGCTCGCTACGGTGCAGTATGACAATCATTTTACGCCCTACCACTTTCAAAAGTCACCAGCCGCCACTGCATGCTGGTTACATTGTTTTGTTTTATCTGCCTAAACATGGCAGCACATTCTTTCTATGCAAGACTCTGATTGTTTCAATATATGTATATTCATATCTTTCTTGTGTCAACCATGGGCATGCATAAATAAACAACACAAGGGGTAAGATCTGTTTCCACGATTCCCTTAGGGATCAGAGTGTCATGTTCGAGGTTGCCAAAATCATCTGCCACCCCAGGAAGATTAGGGGTTCGGGTGAGGCACAGTGAGCTAGTTAGGAATTGAGCTGATAGCCTCTGATGGTGTAGATGGAGAGTCCCTACATTCTGAAGTTCTGTCATTCTAATAAGCAGTCCTACCTTTTTAGTGGGAATGTTATAACAACCTGATGTTTCCCATTGTTGAATCCTACTTTAGGGCCCATTTGTTCATGATATCTTCTTCACCAATAAATGGCTATTGGTAGCTTACTTCATAGATCCTGCGACTTCCGCCTTTGTCTCCTGCAAGGCATAAGTAACAAAATAAATGTACCGACAACAATCCATTACTCCGACCTGGGGTAAGGCGCATGGTTCAATTTTCCATCAAGAAGTTACTTACAGTCAAGTTGGTGGTCTGAGTTGGATTTGCTTGGTGTTTCTCAGCTCTGGATTTGTGGCACTTGTATATTTGAAGCTATAAGACAATACAAAAAGAAGGGACTTTTTGTTCAGTAACAAGACTGTTGATTATGAACTTATATCAAGAGATATTTGTATTCTGAAAGTTATATTTCTAACCCTTTTTAGTTTCTCCTTTTGGATAACTCTAAGAACCCATCTTTATTTATTAAGCCTTGGTCAATCTTTTTTCCATTTTTAGGAATGAAGTAATTCCTTTCGAGTGAAGACTCCATCTGGGTATTCTAATGTAGGGAAGGGGTGGGTTTGCAGAGAAGAATCATACATGATTGTATGTATAATAGTTCTGTATTTAACTTTTGTTTTCTTAGAGTCTTTGCCCTTGAGTGTTCTGGACATACTGCTTTTTGAGTGTTCTGGGTTGCCAGCGGGAAAGGAGGGACATTCTGGGTAAGAGTTTATGATTGTGTGGGAACTATTTAACAATTTATAACTATCTATAGTGAAAAGTAACCTTGTTAATTTTGTATTTCCTAGATATTACTGATACCAGAAGGTTGGGAACACATTGAGGCTTTTGGAGTCATTCTGCGTTGACCCAGATTCTTCATCTGTGATTTTCCTTTCCTCCAATTTCCCTTCCCCCTAAGTGCTGTTGTGACTTGGAGAGTGTGACATTTTTATCGGTTATAGCAGGGCTTGGGAGACACTGGTAGTTGGTCTCTGGATACTCATCTCCCTCCTAAGATTTAACTCTACCGCTCAATTTCTGGTTGTGTTCAGCCATGACATAATATCCCAGTTACCTGAAGACCTAATCAGGGGAACTGAAAGTAGCAGGTTCCAGGACTGCTTAAAGAAAACTATATAGCAAGAAACCAATTGGATACAGAAAACATCCCGTGCACAAGAGAATACTTTTTCCTCAAAACAGCAAGAGAGAGAGAGAGAGAGAGAGAGTGTTGTGTTTCAATTTAATACCCATACATAGGTTTCCCAAATCATGTCCTTATATAGGCACAACTCACATTGCCCTTATTTAGGCATAGAATCCCAGTCCTTATTTAGGCATTAGCCATGCTATCCAAATACATCCGACCATCCCACGTCACGAGTTCTTAGAAACCAGACCTTTAAGCCATTGGGACTTTCCCTGCTTGGATTATTGATTTCTCCAAGAACTCATCTATTATGCATGAACTACTATTCCTTAGGGGTTCATTCATGACGTCTTCCTCTGCCCGACTTTACGTCAATGCTAACATTCCTAGCCACCTACCAGGTATAAATATACCTTCCCTTACCAAGGCAAACCATGGCTTGATTCAGCTCGGCTGCTTCGGCAAGTTGGGAAGAAACCACGACTCCAGCAGAAGTCGTATCCCAGCCTGACGCACTGACCAGACGCTGTCATCCCTGCTCGCAGAGAATCCAGCTTCCAGTGTTCTGACTTCCTTTGCGGGGTGTTGGAGTTTGAGATCCGGAAAGAGATTCCCACCTCTCTCATTCTAAGGTATGGAGCTGACTAGAACCTAGAGGGACTCTTGGCATACCAAACTATAGCTTACTATACTATAGAAAACAGCACCTACTTCTTACCTCGAACTACACTTAGGTTAGGTACATTGGGGTAGAACTATTTGGAAGCATCATACGAGTATCCACTTTTTAGCCTGTGTTATTTATGTATATGTATATGAATATGTGTCATAGCTAAAAGAGAATGCTATTGCAGTATTATTTCTTCTTACTGCTCACACTGTACGTATTATATCTCACATACTGTCTTGCAATTGTAACAGCTCATATCTCTTACATGAGAAAGAAGACTGTCCAATATATCCTTTTTTTGAAACGCCCATCTATCTATTTCTGTGTAATTCTGAAGAAACTAAGCATGCACGATTGACTGAGTGAAACTGTTTACTATTGTTTCCACGAGACTGTTCCGATTCTAAGGGAAACAAAGTTGTCATGCTTATGTGGTTGTCAGAAACTACTCCGTGAAGACCCATCATTAATAGACTCCTCAAGACAAGCTGTGGCAAACGAAATCAAGTTCCAAGCAAGCAAGTAGGCCCATAGGGGCCTATTATGATGGCGTGCGGATCGCCACCGCCAGCCTGGTGGTGGTGATACGCCCGCCATCTGTACCTGATTTACCCACTGCCATATTAGTATGGCAGCGGGTACCACGGCGGATGGAACGACCGTCCGCCGCTTTCTCGCCAGCAGGCAATTGTTACGATTTCCTGCCGTGCAGATCTGGGGCACAATATGGTGGCTGTGCCAAGCAGGCACCGCCATCCATATTATGATGTTCAATTTACATGGCCTTTCCATGGCAGCGATTCCGTCAAGGAAAGGCCGGTGGAAATTGCAATGGGGCCCGTTACGGGCCCCTGGGTGGGGGAGATGGGTGCTGCACTTGGGGGGTACCTATGGTATCCCCCTACAGTGCTATACACAAGGTGGCAGGCACCACTCGGTGCCTGTCACGTTGTGCATTGCAATGCACAACATGCCTCTTTAACATTGCGGCGGGTGCTGTTTACAGCACCGCCCGCCGCAATGTTGAAGGCAAGAATGCCCCCGCCAGTGTGGCAGGCGCATCCTAATTGGCCTCGTGGGACAGTCGCACCTCTGGCGGTCAGTCCCATTTTCCATTAGGGTGGCGGGCGGACAAAGTATGCCCGCCATCGTAATGGGGCCCATAGTTCTGTGTTAAAAAATGATTGCTATGTTGGATAAATCAAGGTCATATTTGCAAAATAACAAATACAATTCAAACCCTTTCAAAAAAAGATAGTCTATCTAGCTCATGCCCATAGAGAAGAAGGTCATTTCGGGAGGGCAAAGACAGTAGCTTACTCTAGAACACAGGTCTTCAAACTTTTTGATGCCAAGACCCCCTTGTAAAACCTTTTTAGGCGTAAGGACCCCCTTCCAACAAAAGTTTCTAGAAACTGGCACTCCTCATCATCAACTTTTGACAACCATAAATGCGCCTGTTAGACCTCATCACATCCATCCATCATTCATCCACCCACACTTTCACACATTCATCCATCCTTCCATCCATCCTTCCATTCATCCTTCCATCCATACATCCATCCTTCAACCATCCACCCTTTCATCCTTCCATCCATACATCCATCCTTTACCCATCCACCCTTCCATCCATCCACCCATCATTCATCCTCCCACCTTTTCACACATCCATCCATCATTCATCCAATGCGTGAAGTGTGGCTCAATGGTTAGAGCGGCAGATCCTGATGCAGAGGTCTAGCCCGGGACCGGGATTCAATTCCCCGCCTCGGCGGGTCTTGGGCTCAAAAATTCCACGGACCTGATAATTCTCGCCTCTGTGCCTATTCCAATCATGGAGTCCCACTCTGCAACTCTGGGCAATAGCTTGCTTAATCTCCACAACGGCCCCCACAACACTAAGGATGCCTGGCCTCCACCTTGGGGGTGCCCAGGAGTGGACGCCTCACAGGGAAAGCCAGGATGGGTTCCACTGCAGTATTCGTACAAGCGCCTTGAGACCCTTGCGGGTGAGTAGTGCGCTATACAAGTATCATGCAACCTTTTATCCATCCATACATCCATCCACCCTTTCATCCATCCATCCATCCATCCTTCATCCGTCCACCCTTTCATCCTTCCACACATCCACCCTTTCATCCATTCATCCACCCTTTCATCCTTACATCCATACATCTATCCTTCATCCATCCACCCTTTCATCCATACATCCATCCTTCATCCATCCACTCTTTCATCCTTCCACCCATACATCTATCCTTTACCCATCCACCCACCCATCATTCATCCACCCACCTTTTCACACATCCATCCATCATTCATCCATGCAACCTTTTATCCATCCATCCATCCACCCTTTCATCCTCCCATCCATACATCCATCCTTCCTCCATCCACCCTTTCATCCATACATCCATCCACCCACCCTGTCCTCCTTCCATCCACCCATCATTCACCCCCCCACCTTTTCACACATCCATCCATGCATCATTCATCCTTGCAACCTTATATCCATCCATACATCCATCCACCCTTTCTTCCATCCATCCTTCATCCGTCCACCTTTTCATCCTTCCATCTGTCCACCTTTTCATCCTTCCATCCATCCACCTTTTCATCCATTCATCCATCCATCCATCCTTCTTCCGTCCACCCTTTCATTCTTACATCCATACATCTATCCTTCATCCATCTATCCTTCACCCATCCACCCTTTCATCCTTCCATCCATACATCCATCCTTCATCCATCCACCCTTGCATCCTTCCATCCATACATCCATCCTTTACCCATCCACCCTTCCATCCACCCATCATTCATCCACCCACCCTTTCACACATCCATCCATCATTCATCCATGCAACCTTTATCCATCCATACATCCATCCACCCTTTCATCCTCCCATCCATACATCTATCCTTCCTCCATCCACCCTTTCATCCATCCATCCACCCACCCTTCCATCCATCGTTCCATCCACCCATCATTCATCCCTCCACCTTTTCACACATCCATCCATGCATCATTCATCCATGCAACCTTTTATCCATCCATACATCCATCCTTCATCCACACTTTCATCCATCCATCCTTTAGTCGTCCACCCTTTCATCCATCCACCCATCATTCATCCCCCCACCTTTTCACACATCCGTCCATGCATCATTCATCCATACAACTTTTTATCCACCCATACATCCACCCACCCTTTCATCCATCCATCCTTCATCCGTCCACCCTTTCACTCATTCATCCACCCTTTCACCCATCCATCCATCCACCCTTTCATCCTTACATCCATACATCTATCCTTCATCCGTCTATCCTTCACCCATTCACCCTTTCATCCTTCCATCCATACATCCATCCACCCTTTCATCCATCCATTCACCCATCATTCATCCACCCATCTTTTTACACATCCATCCATCCATCATTCATCCATGCAGCCTTTTATCCATCCATGCATCCTTCATCCATCTACCCTTCCATCCTTCCATCCACTCTTTCATTCATCCATCCATCCACTCTTTCATTCTTCCATCCATCCACCCTTTCATCCATCCATCCATCCTTCATCCGTCCACCCTTTCACTCATTCATCCACCCTTTCACCCATCCATCCATCCACCCTTTCATCCTTACATCCATACATCTATCCTTCATACGTCTATCCTTCACCCATTCACCCTTTCATCCTTCCATCCATACATCCATCCACCCTTTCATCCATCCATTCACCCATCATTCATCCACCCATCTTTTTACACATCCATCCATCCATCATTCATCCATGCAGCCTTTTATCCATCCATGCATCCTTCATCCATCTACCCTTCCATCCACTCTTTCATTCATCCATCCATCCACTCTTTCATTCTTCCATCCATCCACCCTTTCATCCTTCCATCCATCCACCCTTTCCTCCATCCATCCATCCACCCTTTCATCCATTCACTCATCATTCATCCACCCACCTTTTCACATATCCATCTATCCTTCATCCTTACATCCATCCATCCACCCATCATTCATCCACCCACCTTTTCTGTGACTCTCTCATGTGGGGTAGGAGGGGGGGGGGCAGTATCTCTGTGCCTTCTTCCTTCTTTCCCGCTCATGGGAGGGCATCTCTGTGCCTCCCTGCTGGGGGCGGGAGGGGGGGGGGGCGTGTCACGGGACCCACAGCTCCAGGTGCGCAACATCCATTATACTCAAAGGGCTACACTACAGCCTGCTCCCCCAGACCCCACCCACTTGCCCCCCTCCCCCAGCTCGTGTGTGTGAGCCCCGCTGAAACCGTTTCAGGGACACACACACAGCCACACCCGAGTACTTGACAGGTCTTTAAAAGACCTTCTACTTGTTAATGAGCCTTTGATGTTTTTCACACCTCGGTGTGAATTAGGCCTCCACCATGAGCACCCTCGATCAGCCCAACGCCAGGAATTGCATGCCCCTGACAGAATCTGCGACCCCCTTCCAAGCACTCCACTACCCCCCTGGGGGTCGCGCCCCACAGATTGAAGACCTCTGCTCTAGAATGATTTGATTGGCGAGGAAAATATGCTCAAGTGAAACAATATTGTGATGGTGGCCTGATCTTTCAGGAAAAAAAATCAGGGAGATTACCTGAAGCTCCACATCACCCAATGCCTATTATAGGTATTTCCTTTCAGAGAGTAGAGCTGGACATTGTAGGACCACTAATACCACTGGCACAAGGACACATGTACATTATAGTTCTGATTAATTATACTCTAGAAACCCAGAATAAATGCCTCTCCCCTGTATAACTAGTAGACAAGTTGCTAGTGTAATAATAGTGTTTTTTCAAGAGTAGGATTTCTGAAAGAGATCTTACCTGATCAAGGTACTCCATTCATGTTTCAAGTGGTGCAACATGTCTGTCAACCCTTAGTGATCACTCATTTAAGAGCCTCTGCTTATTGGATGAATTGCTGCTATTGAAACAAAACTAATAGATGAAGAAGTGAAAAACTGGTACCGGATGTTACCTCTCATCTTATTTGCTGTGAGGATAAGTGAGCAAGCACCTGTAGGGTATACCCCATGTAAGACAAGTTATTGTTCCAGAGAATAACTCAACCCCTCTTAGACACAGCTAGAGAACATTGGGAGAACCAAAAGCAACTTATTGGAATAGGTTTCCCAATTCAAAGATGCATTGGAAAAATTTAGGTTAGGGCTACATGAAAATTTAACTACAGCCCAATACAAACAACAGGATTATTACAACAAAAAAACTCTCACCTTATAAATATTGGATAAAAGGTGTTACCGTCTAGTGGGACCAAGCGCCGTCATTATAAAGTTAAAAAATGGATAGGAAAAGTAACTTATCAAATCAAAATGCTGGGGAAATCATATTTTAGTTTTTTCATGTAAACCTACTAAAAATATGGAAAGATTCAAACAAAGATTTTGGTGAAACTCGCATATTCACAACTCATCCAGATGATTTAGTTAATTTAAGTGTGAGTGAGAGTCCATAACAAGAACAGAGGAAGAAATTAGAACAATTAATAAGATGACTACCACAGGTATTCAGTCAAGAACCAGGACATACAAATTTAATAGCATTCATATATACTGACAGAAACCCCAAAACTAGCAAGACAACAGCCCTATAAAAACCGGAGGAGAGAAGGCAGGCTGAGAGGAAGAAGTTGGGAAAATTAGAAACTTGGGAGTACAGAATGTCTTGACCAAGAGAAAAAGCAGATGAGGCTTGCTTACTGGAAGACCTGGGAGAAGGGCGGAATGAAAACTCTATGAGCATGGAAACTGTGGAGTCTGGCTCATGAGAGCCTGTTCGACTAGAATTAGGTTCTCCAATTGTGACAGTCAAGGTCAGCCAATCAAACTGCAGTAGGATCACATTTTGGGCAATTTAAGCAGTCGGTGGCGGCATCAAGTTGGCTCACAACTGCTTAGTTGTATGGCCTCTGCTCTCAAAGTTCAATCACCGTTTTGGTGTTTTCCTGTACCTTTGTTTTGTTCTTCCTTTTCCGTTTGTGTTTCCTTCTTGTTATTCCTTTCTATGCCTCCAAAGACCTACTCTCCATTGATGTACAGCTGCTGTGACATATTGAAAGTGGCCACCATTTCTCAATGTCTTCTGGTACTCCCATGCTTGGAGAAAGTTGACTGGATATTTCATAAGCTAATTATCGGCTTTCCCTTACCGAGCACCAGCTAAGAGCAAAAGAGTTGAGGATTGTTAAATACTAGTGTTCTGGCACTACTACATGTACTTAGCATCTGCCTTTGTTGTTGCAGCCAGACATGCTGTACCAGTGGTGTGTGCAGTTCCTTTAAAAACCTCCCAGAGAGAGTGTGCCAGCCTGAGTCATCTAAAGTGCGGGAGTGGGGACGTCCATTCAAGTGTATTGTTCTCTCTTATTCCCAACTAGCCGCCCGTCCCGACGTTGTCCGGGTATGAATTGCTGCCGGCCAGTAGTATATGGTTTTGTAGGATTTCGTTTTGATAGCATTTCTTATCTGTGACAGGCCTGTGAAATGCTCCGATTCACAGTGCACTGCTGATGCACTTAAGAGTGCGCGTTCAGTAGTGTGTGAACTCGAGTTTCCCTACTTTATTTTTCCTTGCAATATTATATAGCGTGAACTCGACAACATGGCATGAGCACAATTTACATTACAGAAGAACACATTCATTTGTGGTAGGCACGGGGAGACAAAGCGATTTGCCTGGAATCACAGGATGTTGAGCTGATGCCAAGATTCGAAATTAGCTCCCCAGCTCTAAAGTTCGCAATTCTAGAACTTGCGGCAGGAGGTGTGTCTAAAAGTGTATGTCCGCGCTGGCCATCAATGAGAGAGACCTATGCATTTTTCAAATGGGTGGTGAAAAATATGAGTATGTTGCTGGAGATGTGGGCCGCCGTGCCACCTATGTACTTACCAGGGGAGGCTAAAAACCCATTATTCCGCAACTTTCTTTCCGCATACCATCACTCCGCATACTTTCTTTACGAAAGTACCATGACTCCGCAATGCCATTATAACGCATGGCATTACATTTTATATGCTTTTACCACGCATACATTTACAACGAAATTTGTTGTAAATGCATGAATGGTAAAAGCATGTTTTTTTTAATGTTTGGATAAGGCACGTATGGGTATAGGGGTATATGTTTTGGGGAACTGAGGTATATGTTTTGGGGTGTTTGGGTATTTTAAGGGTTCAGATATAGTTTTGGGTTATGGGGTACAGAGGTGGGTTTAGGGATAGGTATGGGTTTTGGGGTACAGGGGTATTTTTAGGGTTATGGGGTAGGTTTGGGTTTTAGGGGGCAGGGGTATTTTAAGGGTTCAGGGCTAGGTTTGGGTTTTGGGATACAGGGGTATTTGTAGGGTTCAGGGCTAGGTTTGGGTTTTGGGGTACAGGGGTATTTTAAGGGTTCATGGCTAGGTTTGGGTTTTGGGGTACAGGGGTATTTGTAGGGTTCAGGGCTAGGTTTGGGTTTTGGGGTACGGGGGTATTTTAGGGTTCAGGGGTAGGTTTGGGTTTTGGGGTACAGGGTTATTTTTAGGGTTCAGGGCTAGGTTTGAGTTTTGGGGTACAGGGGTATTTTTAGGGTTCAGGGGTAGGTTTGGGTTTTGGGGTAGAGGGGTATTTTAAGGGTACAGGGCTAGGTTTGGGTTTTGGAATACATGGGTATTTTAGGGTTCAGGGGTAGGTTTGGGGGTACAGTGGTAGGTTTGGGGTACAGTGGTATTTTTAGGGTTCAGGGCTAGGTTTGGGTTTTGGGGTTCAGGGGTATTTTTAGGGTTCAGGGGTAGGTTTGGGTTTTGAGGTACAGGGGTATTTATAGGGTTCAGGGCTAGGTTTGGGTTTTGGGTTACAGGGGTATTTTTAGGGTTTAGGGATAGGTTTGGGTTTTGGGGTACAGGGTATATTTATAGGGTTAAGATGGGCTAGTGTTTAAGGGTGTTGGGGTATTTTAAGGAGTAAGGGTGGGTTATGATTATGGGGTGCAGGGGTATTTAAAGCAGGGTGGGATTAGCACACGATATGAGACATGGCATGAAGGGCGGAACGTACCACACGCCCCCAGCGTTTGTCACGCCCCCAGCACACGCCCACAGCACAACGCAGACACGCCCACAAGGGACTACTTTGCTGGCACGGTTCTTTTACCTTTTAATTGTATATGGTGGGCGTCTGCATAGCCTATGTCCTTCTGCTGCAACTGCCCTTTCCAACGCTGTATTGGGTGTTGTGATTGGTGCTGTGGTTCCTGAGATTACCCGCCTCAAAGGTTTGGCCTCTCTCTTTATTATATTAGTATGGATGTCCATTTTCCCTCTTCCAAATAATAGGTTGAAGATTCCTCATTTTCCACTTACTAGCATCAGAATGTTTTCCTCCCGCACAGATCCCCACAGGGTTGTGACATAAATTATCTTGTAAAGTTTGAGTTCCAAAAAGAAGGACATATTAGGTTATGTATCAATTTTAGGAAGTTAGGTTAATTTTCCTGTTTTACACTTACCTGAAACTGAGAATAGGCATGTGGTAAAGATCAAGAATACACTAAATGGTCGAACAGCTAGGACCAGCCAAATACTTTTCAACCCCAGATCCCCAAAGGATACTGGCAGGTATCCCTTAATCCAGCAGACAAAGAAGAAAAGAAAAGGCAGCTTTTTGCCATTCCTGTGGGCCTATGTCAATTGACAGTGTTACCATTTGGACTAAATGGTGCTTCGCTAGCTTTCAATGATTGAATAAATATTTTCTAAAACCACCTCAAGGGTATGTGGCTGCTTATCTATATGACATCATAATTTAGAGTCCTGCATGGTGAGCCCCCTTATTACATCTAACATCTGTATTGTCTGCAATAGCACAAGCAGGATTACATACAAATCCAGAGAAAAGCATACATGCAACTACCCAAGTGAATTATATAAGATACATCTTGGAAGATGGAAGAATTTGCCCGCAACCTAGCCAAGTAGAATCAATTCAGCAGCTTTTTCTTCAAGGGACAAAGGAAACCTATGTGCTTTGTGTTACTGGTTGGATACTACTGAAGATGTATCCTTCATTTCTCATACCTGGCAGGTCCTTTAAAAGATTTACTGTGAAAGAATTGAAATGCACAACCATTTTAACAGCCCTCCCTAGAAATGCAGAAATATTTTCAACAGCTTAATAAGCCTTGTCTGGTGACCCAGTACTAAAATGTCTAGACTTCTTTATTTATTTATGAAATTTATTAAGCGCAAACAAATGCCCAAGGGCGTCTCGGCGCTGTGGACGGAGGCAGTCCAAAGAGATGGGAGTGGGATTTATTGGTTAAATAACCAGGTTTTTATTTTTCTTCTGAAAACAGTAAGAGTGGGGCAGGATCTGATATCCATATCAAGCGAGTTCCACAGTTTAGCGGTAGCAACAGTAAAACGACGGTCACCCCATGAGGCTGTTTTGGTCTGGGGCACGGTCATTAGCAGGGCATTCGTGGAACGTATTGCTCTATTGGGGGCATAGAATGGCAAG
The DNA here is from genome assembly GCF_964263255.1 of Lissotriton vulgaris. Classification (NCBI taxonomy): domain Eukaryota; kingdom Metazoa; phylum Chordata; class Amphibia; order Caudata; family Salamandridae; genus Lissotriton; species Lissotriton vulgaris. Next base: position 38,477,066 of record NC_141694.1, on the reverse strand, counting down.
GATTTCATAAGAAAATGAGGCCCTAGTTTACGGGAGGCTTTATAGGCTATGCAAAGTGCCTTAAATTTAATTCGATTCTTCACCACCAACCAATGGTAGTTTTTGATCACTTGGGTGATTAGTTTGAATTTTGGAGTACCCGAAAGCATTCTTGCAGCTGCATTTTGTATAGATTGTAACTTGTGAATGACTTTCTGTTGAGCATTGATGAAGAGTCCATTACAATAGTCAAGGGATGACATGACAAAAGCAGTGACCAAAGTTTTACCTGAGTTGGGGGGAAGGAAGGGAAGGATTTTCTTGATGGACTTAAGCTTGTAGAATGTGGTAGACACAATAGAGTTTGCATGTGCAGCAAATGTTAGATTGTCGTCAAGCAGTATTCCCAGATTTCTTACTTTGGTAACTGGTGTGGGCGGAGGGCCTAGATCAGTGGGCCACCATGCTCCTGGCCAGTGAGGGGAAAGGTTTCCGAATATCATTACTTCAGTTTTATTGGAATTTAACTTGAGACAGTTGGTTGTCATCCAGTTACTGATCGTCACCATACCATGATGGAAATTGGCCGCAATTTCATCTCCGTTGTTTTTTATTGCTAAGATCAGCTGGGTGTCATCCGCGTAAGATGTTAGGCTCATCCCAAAGTCCTTGATGACCCTTGCTAGATCTGTCACGTAGACATTAAATAGCGTTGGACTTAGGGATGAGCCTTGGGGGACGCAACAGGGGAGTGTCATCCGGGCGGAGCTGAAATTACCCAGTTGTACCATTTGGGTGCGGTTGGAGAGAAAGGAGGTGAGAAGATCTTTGGCCTTATCCTGGATACCTATGGCATTGACACGGTCGATCAAGATGTTGTGGTCGACCGTGTCTAAGGCAGCAGATAGGTCGAGCAGGATAAGTACTGCCGTCCCTCGTTGATCGAGAATAGTTCTTATCTCGTCTGTGGCTTTGATAAGTGCTGTCTCGGTACTATGGTGTTTGCGAAAGCCAAACTGGGTGTCGTCTAATAGGAAGTGATCTTCGATGTACTGGGATAGTTGAATATTCATCAGTTTTTCTGCTAATTTTGCTGCGAAAGGCAGGCTGGCAATGGGCCTATAATTGTTAGTGTCCTCAGGGTCCAGGTGAGGTTTTTTCAAAAGGGGTTTAAGAAGGGTGTCTTTCCAGATGGCAGGATAAACCCCTGTGGAGAACATGGAATTGAAGATTTCTGTAAGTTGGGGGGCCACTATATCTCTTACAGGAAAAATAATTTGAGGAGGACAGGGATCATAGGCTGAGCCTGATTTGATGGTGGCCATGATCGTAGAAACCTCAGCTATATTGGTCGCTGAAAACTGCCTGAGAGCGGGCTGGGTAGACTTAAGTGAGGTAATTTGGGGGGGGGGTGAGAATGATCAGTATTCCTATGGGAGAAATTGGTGTAGATATTATTAACTTTGTCATAGAAAAAACTGGCAAGATTATTACAAAACAATTGTGAGGGAGTAGGCAGTGATTGAGGGGGTAGCTTAGAGAGTTTGGATACGACCTGATACAGTTGTTTGTTGGAATGTTTGGCTTGCTCGATCTGAGTGGAGTAGTAAAGACTTTTTTCTTCCAAAATTATTTTTTTATATATTGCAAGTTCGTTTTTGTAGAGAGATTTGTCCTCGGCAGTATAAGCCTTTCTCGAATGCCTTTCTCGATTTTGACATATCTGTTTTTGATTTCTAAGGGCGTTGGTAAACCAGGGGGCTGAAGGGGAGTTGCGATTTTTGGAGATCGATTTTGTGGGTACTAATTTATTCATGGCTGTGGTGAACCAGTTTGGTATATTCTTTAGCAGCTATGTTAGGATCCTTGGAGATAGCTGGCTGCGTAGATGAGAGAGATTCAATGAGTGATTGATTATCGAGATCTCTCCACGATTTGAACGTCCCGGAGTGTGTAGTGGCGGTTGTATGTGTGGGAGAGTTAAGTTGAATTTGAAACGTAACAGCATGATGGTCGGACCATGCTAGTGGCAGGATCTCCTTTATTTTGATGTTTTTGTCGTTGGAGAACAGACCATCTAGCGTATGGCCAGCATCATGAGTACTGTGGGAAACCAGTTGCGTCAGACCCAAAGATTCTAAATCTGATAGGAGTCTTTTGGTGTATTTGTCTTCCAGGTTTTCTAAAGCAAAGTTAAAGTCACCTAGAATAGTGGTTGTGTTATAAGTGGCCAGGGATTCCAGAATATCGGTAAAGGAAGCTAGAAATTCAGTTTTGCTACCTGGTGGACGATAAAGTAAAATGCCTTTAAGGCGTTGGGAAGGTGTAAGTGCTGTAGAAATTGTATAGCTTCACATGTGGTGAGTGGAACTGAACTTATAGAGGTTTTGAGGTGATTACGATATATTACAGCAATTCCACCACCTATTTTCAGGGCCCTATCTTGCTTGAGAATGTTATAGCCTTCAGGGACTGCAACTAATAGGTCAGGCTCTGATGAAGGATTGGTCCATGTTTCAGTAATGATAAGAAGATCAAGTTTTAGAGAATGTATCAAATCAGCGATTTCTTCTTTATGTTTACATAGGGACCTTGCGTTAATAAGAGCAGCCAAAATGTGGGTCATATTTTGTTTGTTATTAGAAGGTGGGGGGTGGATGGTGTGGGGTTCGAGAGCAGAGAAAATTTTGAAATGGCAGTGTGCACAGGCTTTTGGAAGGTGAGAGTTTTCATTAAAAGTAAAGGCAGTACCTGAGCATTTTTCTGGAGGGCGCAGGTTTAGTAGGGCCTGCCGAGAGTAGCCTCCTTTGATGTCTGAGTTGGTAGTGCCAGGGGTTGTGGCCCTAGGCCCGGGCCAGGCGCGGACGGGCGCAGACGGGCTTGCTCTAGGCGCCGCGCTTGCGCTTGCTCTGTGCCCTATGTACTCTAGGGCCCGCCAGAGACTGAAACGCTAACTTCGGCATCCGCCGGAAGTGGAGGACAGAGTGAGTAGGCTCCCAGTTTAGCCCTCCAATCAAGCGTCACAAGCCATGTCGGAACGGGGCCTCGGGGCGGAATGCGGGTTTCAGGAACACAAGGACAATGATACAAATGAGCAGGTAACAGTTTTAAAAATGCTAAAGTGCAAAGTGATTAAAAGTGAAGCAGCTAGCGGCAACAGCGTTAGTCAAGCTGCTCGCGTCACCTGCGCTTGCCCCAGCTCTGTGCCCTATGTACTCTAGGGCCCGCTGGAGACTGAAACGCTAACTTCGGCATCGGCCGGAAGTGGAGGACAGGGTGAGTAGGCTCCCGGTTTAGCCCCCCGATCAAGCGGCACAAGCCGTGTCGGAACGGGGCTTTGGGCGGAATGCGGGTTTCAGGAACACAAGGACAATGATACAAATGAGCAGGTAACAGTTTTAAAAATGCTAAAGTGCAAAGTGATTAAAAGTGAAGCAGCTAGCGGCAATAGCGTTAGTCAAGCTGCTCGCGTCCTTTAATTATTTTATATTGCAAAGAGATAAACCTGGAATAGGTGTAGAAACTTTAATATCCCAACCAAATGACCAAAGGAAAGAGTATTCTATCCTATTTATTATGCTGAAATGACACCATATGGAACCTCGTTATTCTATAATAGGAAAAAACTTCTTGCAGCTATCTGGGCTATTGGAACTTTGAATTATTATCTAGAAAGCAGACTTTTCACTTTATGTACTGATTATGGTACGTTAATTTAGCTGCACACTAAATAAACAAAAATGTGATGGATGAAATGCATGAATGAATCTAAGCCACTGGTAATTACTCAGGCTGCTTCCCAATCCACTGTTATGTTGCACACCATGCCACCTCAGTTTGGATCCAGTGATCTGAAAATCAGTCTTGACCCTGCTTTAATTACAGGGACATCTTAAGGATTTTGAGGGCCCGGGCAAAACTCAATTTGGGGCCCTCTGCTATAACTCTGAATTTATTATCCACTTTTTAGCTCATTCAAGCCCTCAGCAACTATGGTTTGATAATTGACAACCCTCTTTGTTGGCCCTCATTCAGTGCAAAGCCTATGACTCTTTATGACATAGTGGAGACCTGGGAGCCCCTTTCCATTTTGTGTAGGGGGCCCCATCATTTTCCGATATGCCATTGTCTGGGACTGTCCTGAAAGCTTAATGATCAGACCCCTAAAAAGGTGGGGGCCCTGGGCCAGAGACCACTTTGCCCATGCCTTAAAACGTCTCTGCTTCAATAGGAAACGTCAAGCCCCAAACTGCCAACCCAGATCCTCTCAGAACTGGAACACAAGCAACCAAGGACTGGTGTTGCCCTACTTAGGGCTTATTAGCCAGGTACAACTTGGCTGGCACAGGATAAGGACATAACCCCGGGCATTAAAATGATTTCTTTTTCTTAAATCATATTGATGTATATACTAAGACCCCATTAGGATACATGGCCGCTTATCTAGATGACATTATAATTTATAGTAGGACGTGGTCAGCCCACTTATTACCTTCTCGATCAGTGTTACATGAAGGATTACATTAACATCTGTAGAATATGTGCTTGAAGCTACTTACAGACTTTTAGCCGTTAGTCTAATATAGAAAAAGAATATCTTGCAATCAAGTGGAAATTGAAACTTGGTTATTATCTAGAAGGCCGAGTTTTCACCTTATACAACCAAATTATTTTAAAAAAATACATAAAGCAGGAAAAATTTCAAACCAAAACAGATTACTTGCAATGCTATCCTCTAAATATTTTGCCTCGGAAGGCGTCGCTAAGATGGCAGCCGAGTAGGAGCAGTTCTCCTTCACTTCATGCCCAGCGCCCAACCTTAATTCTCCTGGGCCCCGCCTGATGCCCAGACATCCACTGCTGGCGGGAGGCATGGATCTTGGGTGATCCAGGGAGCCGTTCCAACACTGACGCCAAATACAGGGCACAAGCGCAATGGCAGACAGGCGCAAACAGAAACTCATGCGGTACCCTGCAGTGACACGGCAGAGTGGAAGTGGCATCCCTGACTGCCACCGGCCCCTTATCTGACCATCGGCGACCCCTTTGAGTATATCGTGCCTGTGAAAGCTGCAGGACCCAGGAGAGTGAGTGGTCAGGCTTCAGCAGATCTTACGTTGCATTGGCCCTGGACAATCGAGATTAGTGGTACCTGGGTAGGCATCCGACTACTGTAGAGGCCCCTGAGACAGCTGAGGTTGGCATCTAGTCAGAAACTCCAAGAACTGACTGAAAGGCCATTATTATTATTTTTATTTTTTGTAGAGCGTGCATCTACTCCCAACGGGGGTGTTCTGTTGCTGAGGCAAACTGCAGCAGACAGGCGAGAAGAGAACACTAGGTGCTGGTGAAAAACCAGGTTTTCAGGGCACGCCGAAAAGTGAATTCTGACTCCGATAAGCTGATGGAAAGTTGCAAGGCATTCGATAGTTTAGAAGTTCTGACTGCAAAGGCTCTGCCACCCCGTCCCGGCCTTGCGAAAACGGGGCTTGGCAAGGAGACACTGGTGGTTAGAATCCAATCTGACCCACCATTGGTCTCTGAGTAGCGCCTCCAGCAGAAAGGTTGTTGGATCAAGGTCTCATGGAAGGAGCCAAAAACAAGACCATCCAAGGAGGAAATACAAGGTGACTGTCAGGCAGTTCAAGATACGCTACAAACCCAGGACCGTGAACTGTGAGACAGAGACTACACTTACACAACATGGACTTAAGGGGAGAGTCAGGTGGCACACGGCTACACAACTGAGGGGAGCCGGGCTGGAGGAACTACAGGAGATCCATATTGGACTAGTGAGATGGAACACAGACACGATGGGCAACTACATGGTTCAGGTTTTGTATTGTACATTCCACTTGTGGGGAATAGTTGTGTTTTAAGTTAAATTGAGGGAGAAACAGGGGTTTGTAGTACTTCAAGACACACATCCTTTCATACGACACTTCTATAAATGCTATTCCTACAAGGGTAGATTGGATAACAATGCACAAATTTAATGGGAGGAATAGCAGAACCCAACACACCAATTACTGAAAGTCCTTAGCCTCAACACCCCGGGCACTAATGCCCCAGTAAAGTACAGCTCAATACTCCGCATGCTAAAAAACTTTGACATCTGACTCTTGCAAGAAAGCCACCTTTTAACGAAAGACTGGAAATGCCTCTGCATTCGCTGGTTCACCCGACAACTTTTGTCATCGGGTCCCAATAAGAAAGGGGGGTGGGGCAATTTTATTAGCCAACAAGTCCAAAGATAAGAGACAATCTACCATTGTGGAATTCCCAAGCAGAATTTTAGTGGTACGAACAGAACAGCAAGCACGCACCTTCACGCTTTGCACTGTATATGTCCTAAACAACAATCAAGAAAGCTACTTGCATGGGGCAAGGAAACGTCCTTTATGACAAAGCGGAATCATGCTGTGCTTTCACAATGCCGGCAACAGAACAAATGTGTCCTTAGCCCTCATTTGTTCACCATGCACGTTGTTAGAATGACTTGTGTTGGATTTAAAGTCCAACACCATCCCTACTGTTGTGCAGACTAGGATTGGAATATTAAATGATCCTATTCCAAAGTTCAGCGCCCCTCTAAGGCAAATGGTTATTAAAACTGTGCGCTGAACGAATGCATCCTAACAAGGTGTTTGTTCTAATGACGGCATGATGATGAAGGCATGCGTACTAAACGCATGCTTGATTCCATTGTACATTCATGGGGCGATCCCCCAGATCATGTTGACTCCAGCCTCAGAGATCCTCAAGGGGGGTGACTTTCACATCGTAATTGACGCCACTCTGGGCGGCTCAGCAGAAAAGGTGGGCCAAACGGGAGGGAGCCTTCTCAAAAGCTGGGCGGGCCTGGCTTAAAGACTTGAGGTTTGAGAACATTTGATGCATTCACCACCCTAACAACGAGGACTATACGTGGTACCCTGCCTCGCACCCGACATATGCTAAACTGGATTACTACCAAGGCATCCCACAGATCCGCACAGACCACTCAGATGGAGATGGGAGTCATCACCCTCTCTGATCATGTCCAGGTGATCCTAACATTACGCGACCCTGACAGCTCGCCCCGACAGAGACAGTGGCGACGAAACAACATGTTTTCTGCTGTGCTTAGATATTATTGAATCCATCCGTGGGCGCATTATTACCTACCTGACAAAGATCTAAGGTTCAGTCGTACAGATAGCTACACTTTAGGATGCTCTTAAGTCAGTCCTGAGGGGGAAATTCAGGCCTTCCAGGACACCGTCACACTGTGGACCCCCAACAGAAAGATACACTGGACAAATAAATGAATGCAGCAGAAATTTTAATTAGCATTTTACGCCATGGTGTGGGGATAGCTCCAAGACCCGATACGTGCACACCGTACTTCGATAAAGCTGTTCTGTCCACAACTTGCCCCCTGCTAACCGAGATCTCCGACTAATTTTGTTGCTTGTCATGCGAGTTAGGGGTCCGTGTTTTTGTGATCGTTGGGCTGAGCTTTATTTCAGTCTTATAAAGTTCCAGGGATTTTGTTTTAAAACAGTCATTTCAACTTCTTTTCTTCCTTCTTTAGGTCCCTGTGCAATAGATGCGGCTTGCAGGTACCCTTGATAGAGAAGGGAGACACAGGTAAAGCTTCGTCCTTTCCCTTTAAATTCTTATTAGGTCGAGCCTTGGCAGCGCATGGGCTGCTCTGCGAGGCATGCTGTATTCAGGGACTGGAAGCTCTGCCCATTCTCCCCCCTTATTTTTCATTGGCTTGCATCATTGTCCACTGTAAACTGTGGCTGCTCATTGGTCAACAGGCTTAGTAGTCCCTCCTTAGTACCGTCTTGTCTCATTTTGTAACCTTCCATGGAGACACCCCCTGTTACGTGTGTTGTTACTCAGTAGGCTTTAATTACAGCCTCCAAGGACTATTTTCTCAAATAGCTTTGTCCCGCCTGCCGTTGCAAGCAGGACATGCTCCCTTCTAACGCTTTAAAAAAAAATTTATAGCAAGGGGCCGAACGCATTTGCAATGCAAAGGTCTCACATTTGCAAGAGTTTAAGCATTGGCATAGTAAATGACAATGCTAGGTCTGACCTCTATTGAACAGAAAATCTCATATTTTTGGAATCTACAGGGAGTTATATCTGAAACTTTCAACTTCCCAAACCAGTCCAGCCTATTATTCGTGAACTGCTAATCCTTACTGGTCAATTTAAGAAAGAATGTCAATAACTGCATCGCATACACATAACCAAGAGATTTCAAACCATCACATAAATGAGTACAAAAACCCAAAAGATTAACAAAAGTGTGAGACAAGGCCAGAAACCACCTCACATACACAAACCCAAGGAGCTGCTGGATGGTACTCGCCAGTGTGCACACAGACTGGAAGGGAACCTAGCAGTGTTTATATTTGATGGAGTGGGGGCGGTCTGACCTCTAAGTCCCCCTTTGCTCCCATTGTGTAAGTGACAATGCCTTTTGTTTAACTGTTTTAAAAACAACAGATAAACAAAAGGCATTGTCAATTACAATGCCAATAGCTCAAACTCTCGTAAATGTGAGACCTCTTGCATTGCCAATGCTTGTTTTTAGGTAAATGTTAGTGAGCCCAATATCTCACCCAAGTGCTCGCCTCCATGCTTTCTAACTGGCCTAATCCTCTTAAGAGGCTGTCAACCAAAAGAAAATGAAAAGAGAGCCAGTAAGGGTAAAGTGCAGAAAGGCCCTTAGAGCAGGATACGGGTCTGCCCGAAAGTGTAGTGAAAAAATATGAGAGAGGACCCCACACGTTCCAGGGAACAGGGTACTATTAACATTTAAAGTCAAAGGGCTATCCCTGGAAAGGTTCGTAGGCAAGGGAGCTACTTCCCGAGTGTCGTACTCTATTCTCAGTCACAGACTAGAACATAATGTATTACAGTCTTTTTTATTTAAAATATACACTGCCCGAAAGTGTACTCAGTGCAAGGGGTGAGGCAGAAGTAGATGGTTCGGGGAGTGCTCTGAAGTCAGGGGGTTCCCTTCCCTCCCAACATGTCATGAGATTCACAAATTAGCCCAAGGGCCACAGAGTGTAGGAAGTGTATTCCGCCCGACCCGCCGCCTCTTGCAGTCTCTCCTCCCTTTCTCTTGGGGAACCTGAGGTGGTTACGCACCTGGGCAAGTCAGACTCCTCAAGGAGCGTGGCTGGGTGAAGCATCCTGCTGGGGGACCTCTTTGAGAGTGCAGTCACACTTCGTCTCCCAGCCCACTTCTCCCTCTATTTGGCATCGCCTTGACTCTTTGGGGACCACGGCTGCTCCTTCGGGTTTTCAGTAGGGCTTCTCCCTCTTCTCCAATGCTGCTCCAGCCATGATGGCATTTCAAACGCCCAGCATGGCCCCGCCCACCATCTCCCGACTTTCTCTTCCCTTCTTTCTTTGTCTGCTGCAGTGGGTGCCTGACTTCGTTCTCTTCTGTGCCAGTGCCCTGGGAAATTTCCTGAAATGATAAAATGATCTCGGGTTGTTTTGGGCCAGTGCTTGCAAAGCCCGCAGACCATGGTGATACAGAGGGTAATTCCCAGAGAGCCCTACTCTGGGTGACACATTTGCAGGCACTGGATTGCTCACTCCTACAATACAAACAACAGTCATTACAGTTATACACAATCCGGGAAAAGACCCGGCTGCATGTTCCCCATACTTAATGAAGATGCAAACGTTTTATGAGCATCCTAGTTCGAAGGTTGGACCCTTATATGTAGGACCTGTTGGGCCCAAATCAAACCGGGTTCATCCTCTGAAGGAGGTTGCCCTGAAAACACAAAGCACATGATACATATTACTGACAAGGCCAAGCGTACCAAAGTCCCAACCTTCCTGCTAGCTATAGATGCTAAGAATCCATTTTAAGGTCCGTTGGCATTTCTTTGATGTGGTCCTCTGAAGGAACATTATGGGAGCCAGATTCAAGAGATGGGTGCTGAGTGGCTATACCCACCAAGAGGCCAGAGTATGGGTAAGGGGCTTGACATTGAGTCCCATGCAGATATGCAGGGGGACACGCCAGGGTTTCCCCCTTTCCCCGCTCCTCTTTGCTCTCTATATGGAACCTCTTGCTGAAACAATTCGCCAAAACGTTCAGATTGCTAGGGTGACCTTTGACAACATCGAACATAAAATAGCTCTCAATGCAGACAATGTCCTTCTATCGCTTACTAACCCAGAGGCCACTCTCCCTGCCTTTGTGAGTGAGCTGCCTTGGTGAGTGACTTGGAAGCCTTTGCCAAAGTATGGGGGTTTAAAGTCAACATGCACAAATCCAACATCCTAGGGATCAATATAGCCAAGGAGCGACAAACGCAGTGCAAGAATGGTGCTCCTTTACTTGGGCACAACGGTACATCATGTATTCATGGGTTAGAATCTGTTCCGCAATAAAGCGCACAGCCGAGTTGAACTACTCAGAACTCATACACATGCCACGTAGAGACTTACAGAATTGCAGATGGGGGACTATTGTACATGGGGCATAAAGTGGTCATCAAGAGGACCTTTCTACAGAAAATATTGCACACAATGCAGACCCTTCCCCTGCAACCACCCCAGGTGCCCTACAAAAACGGATGGATGGCTTTGTCTGGAAGAGGAAGAAAACTCAGATACATAGGTGACACCATTATGCGACTACGGAAGAGGGAGGACTGGGGATCTGATGTCTTAGTCTTCAAAGAAGAGAGTTTCCCAGAAAACCAGAAAGGACTGGGTATAGGAATATAACAAAACAAGATTCCTTTCTGTGTTGTTTATGTTTTGTGACCAACTGGTCTACTATTAGTTATTGTATTACTAGCAGAACAGACAGATTATACAGGTACTCGTTATTACTACGCCACACTAGAGTGATTTTCTTTCTCTCAACATTTTATTTTAGTATATTTAAAAACATTCATATAAAATTCATAACAAAATAATTCATATCCAACGTATATATTTGAGCATTCCCTAAGCTAATACAAATATAATCCTATTCTGGTTATTGCTCAAAATACAAATACAAAATTAAAAAAACAATCTTTTTGGCATATATTGTTTAAAAACATAGAGTGTATGTTACATGTGGCAGTCCTTTTGTCGACGCGTTTCGGTGCGTTCAGGTATTTTCGGCACCTTCCTCAGGACAGACTTATAGGATTGAAATATTTAGCTTCTTTTTTTATTGCTAGTGTTACGAATGGTCCCTCTTCTTTAAATATACTAAAATAAAATGTTGAGAGAAAGAAAATCACTCCAGTGTGGCGTAGTAATAACGAGTACCTGTATGATCTGTCTGTTCTGCTAGTAATACAATAACTAATAGTAGACCAGTTGGTCACAAAACATAAACAACACAGAAAGGAATCTTGTTTTGTTATATGATCTGATGTCTTAAACACTACTATATAGCTACCTAACTACAATAAGATTGTGCTGACCTCTGAGGCGGAAGCCGGAGGATTTGTTCTTTTAAAACTGTTTGATTTGAATCTTTTAAAAATCTAACTACTCACTTTCACGGGCACTGTGCACCGCGCCGAGCAGTCCTCCGCAGACCCCCTGACACAGCGGATCTTAACGCTGCACCAGGGATTCCCTCCATCACGGTTACAAGGCGGAGACATGCCCACACGGGAGGCCACGCCCACCCGCTAGTATACTTAAAGCGCCGATTGAAAGCGCGACAGTAGATTGTGCTGACCTCTGAGGCGGAAGCCGGAGGATTTGTTCTTTTAAAACTGTTTGATTGAATCTTTTAAAAATCTAACTACTCACTTTCACGGGCACTGTGCACCGCGCCGAGCAGTCCCCCGCAGACCCCCTGACACAGCGGATCTTAACGCTGCACCAGGGATTCCCTCCATCGCGGTTACAAGGCGGAGACACGCCCACACGGGAGTCCACGCCCACCCGCTAGTATACTTAAAGCGCCGATTGAAAGCGCGACAGTAGATTGTGCTGACCTCTGAGGCGGAAGCCGGAGGATTTGTTCTTTTAAAACTGTTTGATTGAATCTTTTAAAAATCGAACTACTCACTTTCACGGGCACTGTGCACCGCGCCGAGCAGTCCCCCGCAGACCCCCTGACACAGCGGATCTTAACGCTGCACCAGGGATTCCCTCCATCGCGGTTACAAGGCGGAGACACGCCCACACGGGAGGCCACGCCCACCCGCTAGTATACTTAAAGCGCCGATTGAAAGCGCGACAGTAGATTGTGCTGACCTCTGAGGCGGAAGCCGGAGGATTTGTTCTTTTAAAACTGTTTGATTGAATCTTTTAAAAATCTAACTACTCACTTTCACGGGCACTGTGCACCGCGCCGAGCAGTCCCCCGCAGACCCCCTGACACAGCGGATCTTAACGCTGCACCAGGGATTCCCTCCATCGCGGTTACAAGGCGGAGACACGCCCACACGGGAGGCCACGCCCACCCGCTAGTATACTTAAAGTGCCGATTGAAAGCGCGACAGTAGATTGTGCTGACCTCTGAGGCGGAAGCCGGAGGATTTGTTCTTTTAAAACTGTTTGATTGAATCTTTTAAAAATCTAACTACTCACTTTCACGGGCACTGTGCACCGCGCCGAGCAGTCCCCCGCAGACCCCCTGACACAGCGGATCTTAACGCTGCACCAGGGATTCCCTCCATTGCGGTTACAAGGCGGAGACACGCCCACACGGGAGGCCACGCCCACCCGCTAGTATACTTAAAGCGCCGATTGAAAGCGCGACAGTAGATTGTGCTGACCTCTGAGGCGGAAGCCGGAGGATTTGTTCTTTTAAAACTGTTTGATTGAATCTTTTAAAAATCTAACTACTCACTTTCACGGGCACTGTGCACCGCGCCGAGCAGTCCCCTGCAGACCCCCTGACACAGCGGATCTTAACGCTGCACCAGGGATTCCCTCCATCGCGGTTTACAAGGCGGAGACACGCCCACACGGGAGGCCACGCCCCCTACACCCCCTACAAATGTGCCAGCCACGCAAGCGCAGCGGACGAGCGCAGCGGGAGCGCCGAAGGCGCGCCTAAGGCAAGCCCGTCTGCGCCCGTCCGCGCTCGACCGGGCTTAGGGCCAGAACCCATGCCGGAGCCAGCTCCCACAAGGGTAAGCTATTCGCGTCGAGACCTTCTTAGTCTCAGACCCACCAACGATAGCATTTGCAACTATGTGCATGATCTAGACGGACCCTTCACTAGCTGCATCATCTGCAACCCAGTCCAGCTACAACTCCCCAAGCCACCAGTCTCCCCCCCCGGGCCTTAAACTAGCCGCATTAAACTGCAGGTCTCTACCCATGCATGCCCTGCTCATTAATCACCTCATAGTAGACCACGACCTGGATATTCTGTTCCTCACAGAAACGTGGCTCACTGACCACTCGGATTCGGATGTAGTCATGGCCCTACCCCCGGGCTTCCTTATCCAGTCCCAACCACGTCCAACTGGCAGAGGAGGCGGACTAGCCATCCTCTACCGGGATCACTTCTCCTGTAGATCTATCGATGCCCAAATCCTGGACTCTGAGAGCTGCCTTTTCACCATCCAGCTGGCCCCGACAAGTACGCTGTCTGGCCTACTGGTATATCGTCCCCCTGGCCATTTTGGCCCTTTTGCGGGCGCTCTCCTTGAATCTATATCATCTTTGGCCCATCTTACCTCCAACTTCTCTATTCTAGGAGACCTAAACATCCACTTCGACAACCCCCTAGACACAGGGGCATCCGACCGGATCACTGACCTGGTGGCCTATGGCCTTCATCTTACCAACTCCGGAGCCACACACAATAAGGGACATCTTATAGACCCAGTGTTTACTAACATCCATTCCCTACAAACCAAAGTGTCCTTTCCCCTCCCGTGGACGGACCACTTTTTGGTCACTATCCACTTGCCAGGGGCATTCAGGAAACCCCACAAGCCAGCTACCTATACCAGGGACAGGGCATGGGCCAGACTCTCGGCGGAGGACTGGACCAGAGCCCTAAACTCAACAACCCCTAGTTTTCCGGATGACAATGAGGAAATATAAATTTTATGGTCAAGAAATGTTCCCTAACGTGTACCCCACCGTCTCCATGTACGAGTTTAAAGTGCATGTAACTTCCCTCCTGTGCCAGCTATGAAGACGCAAATACATTTGCGTCCAACGTTAACATGTCCTCTTTCAGACCCGCCATGAACGGGTTGAATATTCAGTTCCTAAATATGCTATGCCAACGTCTTTTCGTGGTGTACTTTACACGTTTTTCAGCTCTGGCGAAGCAGGCCCCGAATTCTGCCATCGAGCCTTTTTCTGTCTTCTGACTCCGAACGCCTCAGCCTGGGCTGCCTCTGTACCCGTGACCTCTGCCTTACTCCCTGCGCGGCCCACGGCGCTTAGCTCAGCCTGCTGCCTGCCAAGACCAAATTCAACCTTCGCATTATCTATTCCGCTCCTCGAAAATGCATTCCTACCTACTAGTTTAAGTAAACATCCCCCCAGCTGTAGAGCAAAAGGGCCCGGCCTCACTGTCTCCGTGCAAGTAATTCATAGCCTCTGTTACCATGGTAGGCCAATGCCCCCTCGCATCTCATGTAGACACTTAGACGCTTATACACGCACTCACAGTTAGTATAGAATAGCTTCTGCCCCAGAGACCTTTCTCTTTAGATAATATGGTTCCCAAACATCAGATATCAGATATGATAGTTGTACAAGTTGATCTGACATGCCAGACTTCTGTCTCTTTCCGCTAGTGTAAATGTCAAGTCCCCTGCACCCTCCAGTCACACGTCAGTCACACGCCATGCAGCTGCGCGCGCATCCAGACCTCAGATTTCTGCTGACATTGCAAGATTCTGCTTTTGTTGCCACCCACTTATGACACTTACATGTGACGTTTCTAGAAACACACCTCTGTACACGCCTAGTTCACGCCTTCTGATTACGTATTGCTAACACGTGTATGACCTTATCTTGACTCTCTCAGCTGTTACGCCTTCTGTATTGACTTCTATTGTGTATATTAAGTATAAAAGTAATGTAATGTCAATAAATTATGCTCTATCCCTTCCTGCACCCCTGTGGTGGCAGGAATACGATATCCGATCTGGTACCATGACCATTCCTTTTTAAGGAATAAAACCCCTAAGAACTCTAACACCACGGACTCTGCCTCTTTCTTTCCGATTGAGTTATTTTTGTTTAAGTACTTACCTGCATAGAAATTAAGACGGTAAATCAAATATTTACCACATCATTCTGGCGCCCGAATAGGGACCCCTCCCCCACCTCACGCGCCGGTTGGTGCATTGCAAGCTTTGCCCCCTGCCATCAGTCAAGACGGAACTACGCGTACCCGCAGGATTTCCTGTATCTCCCTCTGGCCCACGGAGGTGACGGAGACTGCGATCAGCACCCAGACGAGGCGGTGAGGAGTGCGGAGGATCCCGACCAGAGCCTAGCCGAAAGAAGCAAGGTCCGAGGTGTCAAGAGGCCCACCAGTTTTCCGAAGTATCCACGTATCGAGTCGAGTCGAGTCCGGTCCAGTCCAGTCGAGTTTTCCGAGGCCCTCTGTTTCCGTGCTTCCCGGTGAGTACCATTGCTGGGACGTATCTAGACGGGTGCATTATTATGTATCCGGTAAAGATGGGTTTGGGTACACAAACGCGGTCTGCACTGTTTTAGACAGTGTATCTGTACTGTTTTAGCAGTATATCAGTTATTCAAGTTCTTGCACTGTCTTCGACAGTGTATCTGTGCTGTTTAGCAGTACATCTGGTTCCGAGGGTAGAGATATATGTTCAAATTGTTTTTTTGTGTGATTAATGTCGTGGTATGAGTGATTGTTTAATGTGCATTATTGTGTTTTATGTAACTAATTGTGTTCAGGGTTCAGTAGCGAGGATTGAGTATCCAGTATTAAGTAGACAAGATGCCGTTTTTCAATAAGTTAAAGCAGATAGGAACTAGGAAAGGGATACTAGAGGAAGAAATTCCTATCCCCCCTAGGGACACGCCTGGAAATTACATGTACCACAAGCATGGCATAGACGCCATACTGTATCTGGATTTATGGGCCGATTATACTAAGCACCTAGAAGAAAGACACAGATGGCCCGCTATAGGAACATGGGATGCCGAGTGCATCCTGAAAGTAGAAGAAACATTATGGAGAAAGAAAGCCAGACAATCACAGAAAGACGCCATAGAGTTATGGCGTAAAGAATCACATAAACGAGCCGAAAAAGAACTCCGAAGAGAAGATAGACTTAGAGAAGCGCCGGATAGAGTCCGAGAAAACGAATTAGTTAATGAAGGGATCCGAGTAAAAGCCGAACAAGTAGCCGTGCACGAAACAATCTTGTAAATAGCATGTACTTAGTGGCCGAGGGTTCGCCTGAAGCCAATTCAGAAATACCGAAAAATCTGCCGCCACCATTGATTCCAACTAAAGTAAACCACAGGACTACTAAAGACATATTCCTGGCTTCATATCTAGATGATGTAGCGCCCGCTTACACCAATTCACACGCCCCGCCTACTGACGGGGACGGTGATGGAGGCGGCAACCCGCCTCCAGACCATATTCCACCATTACCGCAACAGAGTTCCCCCGTTCGACAGCCTGCTCCTCCACCCCCACCACTTCCCCCACCACAGGTCAAGAAACCAAATCCATCGTTGCCTGATCCTACTAGGAGACAAGGTCAAGTACATATACAGACTCCACAGAGGGATAATGCCCAAGCCTCCGCCTCAGGAGGTGCAACAGGGGGTTACCAGACCCCGCCAGCAACACACAGATTACACCTTAGGGACATGCAGAAGCACCCTATGCTCCAATCACCCCGTCTCGACATACTCAAAGAACAGCTCCCAGTTTGCAGATATGACCCAGTACCCGGTAAAGACGACAGAATGTTGATAGCATCACTACGTTTGCGACAAGCCACAGATTATCTAGTGTTATTCCCAGATATGCCTGATCACCTAGATAGAATATATCATTTTGTCCAGACTGGGGAAAATCCTGAAAGTATTAAGGAGGCCCTGGCACATCAGAAAGTGGACACTCAAGCATATATACTACGTTTTTTCATAAATTGCTTAATAAGAGACCGAGACAGGCCAGAGACAGACCAGGATGAAATGGAAGCCCTAAACAAATGGGGTCAAAATATGGCCGAAGGAAAGCATGATAAACCGAATTGCATAGCTAGCATGTACAAGAAAATAAGAAAAACAGTAATAGAAATACACGAAAAGGAAAAAGAAAATGGCTCCTCCCAGGAGGAGGAAGGACCTGAAGAACCAGAAAAGACTACGGATATGATAGCGTATGTAGGTAAAGGAACTTACCTTAGGAAAGGCATTCGCCCAGAGAGTAAGAGAGTTTTTCTCTCTGGCATATCAAAACCGAACTCTCCTGAATATCTGTTTCAAGACACTGATAAAATGCTTCGAGAACGAATGGGGTACCATGTACTCAATTCTATGGATGAACAAGAACTAGCCCGGTCAGCAGTACTATGGGCTGACAATCCTAATATATACAATGATGACACAGTAGCACATACATTTCTGGACCTTTCCCCAGACGAGCAGAAATTAGCAGGTATATACATGGTTCAGCACCTCCTCACGTTATACAGAAATCAACATTCAGACCCAGGTCCTTTACCTGATACATTAGAAGCACTACTTATGGATAGATGGAGAGGCCTAAGTACCAAGTTAATTCAAATAATTCTAGAACAACGGCACAGATATAACACTTTCTTAGGCCCACAATATGTTCCCGCTCCGCCCCTAGAAAGAAAAATGTATCATATGGAGCGTCTTCATGGCATTGAAAGGCAGAACCCATTACGAGAAGTACACCCAGTCATGGGTACCGATAATACTTTGAAACGTGTGTATGTATACACACCTCTGACCAAGTTAGAATTATTGGAGATGAAGAAACTAGTACCCTGTCATGATAAAGACCCCGCAGGTTTTCACAGAGAACTTAAGGATATGTTACTCATGGGAGATTACACCTATACTGATATTATGAAATTGTTAAAGGTTCTGTTGCCTACCGGCATCTACGAGAAGCTCAAGGAAAGAGAATGGGAGGTGGGAGAGAAAAAGATTATATGGACTGAAATAGAAGACGAGGAAAGGATTCGTACTCCAGGGCTAGGCCTTGGGGAAAAAGCTAAAGCACTACCAGGTCTGATAGTACAGGTCCTGCCAAGATTATTGACAACTAAAAAGGAAGACTGGGATGCAATCTCAGCCTGTAAACAGAAACACGATGAAGATACTAGTGACTTCTATTCAAGATTCTAAAAATGTTTCATTATAAATAGTGGCCTGAAACCAAGTAGCGAGTCATACCCACACCTTTTTGTAAGTAAATTAGTAGAGAACTCCCTAACGCAAGTTAAGAATAGAGTATATAAAGTCGAAAGCACATGGCAAGCAAATACGCCATCCCAGATGTTACAAATGTTACAATATCATCAGAACAGAATTAGAGAAGAACAGGAACATGAACAAAGACGTATGAAAGACACAAAAATGAAAATACTGGTTGCCCAGACAGCCCCGGCTGACGGTCAGAAAAAGGGTGGGACACAGACAAATAATTCAGCAGCTCCCGTTAAAGGGACATGCAACTATTGCAAACAGCCAGGTCACTACGTACATGAATGTCCAGTCCTGAAACACAATATAGCAACAGGTAAAACTAAAGAAAGACCGCATCCGCCTAGACAAGACCAGGGCCAACAACAGACGTCGCAGAATTCACAACCGATGCATGCTTCATCATATACAGGACAGGCCGCAGCGGCATCACAGCCACAGTCCATTGCCGCGACACAGCAAGTTTCACGACAGATGTGCCAGTATGCCCAATCAGATTACCCCGATTATCAGCGATACACATGAAACAGCCTAGAGAGGGAGGTTGGCTTGCCTCTTATTGAGATTCCTGTAGATCAAGAGGGTCCTTATGTACATAGTCAAGTATTGGGAAAAGACAGAAAGTTTTTAATTGACACAGGGGCAAGCCGCACAACAATCAGCCATGATGAAGTCCCAGGGGCACCCCTCTCAGGCTCACAGAATGTTTCCCTTGGTTTTTCAGGACAGCCTATTGTAAATGAAGTGTCAGAACCTGTCCCCTTAGCGGTAGGTCCATTATCACGTGTTACAGACTTGTTACTCACGAAATCATGCCCAGAAAACTTGTTAGGTATCAAAACACTGAAGGCTCTAGGAGCTGTGATATGCTGCTCTCCGGAAGGAGTTAGACTTTTCCTGCGAGACTTCAAGGGTCACTATGTATTACGAGAGTTTGATGTTAGATTGAAAAATGTACCAGAACACCTGTGGGCACAAGGCCCAACCGATGTAGGCTGCATGCACATTACACCATATCGTGTTACACTCAAGCCAGGTGTTGTTTTACCCCGAATCAGACAATACAAGTTACCACCCGATGCTGTAGTGGCTTTACTGGAAATCATTGAAGAGCTCATTGCCCAAGGAGTGGTCGTAGAGACCGACTCCAATATCTGTAATTCCCCTATCATTCCGATTCTTAAACGTACTGATCCCAATGCACCACCAGTATATCGGCTGGTGATTGATTTACGAGAACTGAATAAATGCATTGTTCCACAGTACCCTGTGGTTCCTGATATCTCATCCTTATTGACTGCTATTGATTCAGAAGCGACGTTCTTTACTGTAATTGATCTCAAGAACGCCTTCTTCAGTGTGCCCATTGATCCAGAGAGCCAATATCTCTTCGGATTCAGTTTAAATGGACGAAGTTTCAAATTTTCACGCGCACCTCAAGGATTCACAGAAAGCCCCAGCATCTATAGCCAAGCACTGAAAAGACAACTTGATTGTATCCAAATGCCAGTTAACACTGCCTTACTGCAATACGTCGATGATCTGCTGATCACCGCACGAAGTGAGCCCGAATGTGAGCAAGCATCACTGACGGTTTTACATTTTCTGGCCGACAAGGGACACAAGGTGTCTCCTTCGAAGCTACAATTCTGTGTTCAGCAAGTTGTGTACTTGGGTCACTTGCTGTCCAAAGTGGGGAGACAGCTCACTCCTGATCGCATTCAGTTAATTATAAATATGCCACAACCCCAGACACAAAAGGAAGTGCGGGCCTTTATAGGCCTCACCTCGTACTGCAGACAATGGATTCCTCAGTATGCATTTCTAGCTAAACCACTCATTCAGTTAACAACACAGGAGGCAGCAACTTCGACTGCCCTCCCTTGGACTCAGGAACATACACAGGCTTTTGAGGAATTAAAGAAAGCTTTATGTCAAGCACCAGTTCTAGCGACACCATGTTACAGCAAACCGTTTACACTTTTTGTTACAGAACGTGATGGTACAGCATTATCTGTCCTCACCCAAGATCAAGCAGGTTCACATAAGCCTTGCGCTTATTTTTCAAGTACATTGGATTCAGTAGCCCAGGCACTCCCTGCGTGCTTAAAGTCAGTTGCCGCAACAGCCCTAGCTATCAGACAGAGCGACTCAATTGTATTAGGACATCCACTGACAGTACAAGTTCCACATTCTGTAGAGGTCCTTCTAAACAGAACCCAGACTCAACACTTAACTATAGCACGACTGACAGGTTATGAATTGACGCTATTCCAGCCACACATAGAAATCAGACGCTGTAGCATTCTAAACCCCGCAACATTGTTACCTTCAATTATGACAGATCCAGCCCCGCATGATTGTATAGAGATCATTAATGCAGTAACAAAGCCCCGACGAGACTTAACAGATGTTCCACTGACAAATCCAGACCTGACACTTTACGTGGACGGTTCATGTATGAGAACAAGTACAGGAGAATTAGTGGCCGCGTATGCAGTGACCACTGAAACTGAAGTTAAAGAAACACATCGTATTGACACACTGTCCGCTCAAGCGGCGGAGCTCATCGCTCTGACCCGAGCCTGCATACTAGCCAAGAACAGAAATGTTAACATATACACAGATTCCCGTTATGCTTTCGGAGTCGTACACGACTTCGGAGTGTTATGGCAAGAAAGAGGTTTTCTGACCTCTCACGGTGCCAAGATCCAACACGGTTCCCTCATTCAAGCCCTGTTAGAAGCAATACATCTGCCTTCAGGCATATCCATCATGAAGTGTAAAGCACATACTAAAGTTACAGATTCTGTTTCCCAGGGTAATGACCTGGCAGACCAAACAGCAAAACATACAGCATTGACTCACACCCAGACAACTGAAGTGACAAAGACAATAGTACCGACACAGTGTATGTCAGTTAGGGATCCCACACTAGATGTAATAGATATTCAGACACATGCCACTCCAGATGAAATCAAGAAATGGACTGAATTAGGAGGGATTCAGACAGATCAAGGATGGATGACGAAGGGAAAATCTACATGGTTTCTCCCTGACTCTATGGTTCAAATCATAATAAATACAGCACATAGTCCAGCACACCTAGGAGAAAAGGCTATGTTAGATAGTTTACAGAATCTCTGGTACAACAAACACTTACGAGCAGCAGCAAAACAGAAAGTGCGTACTTGCATGATCTGTTGTCAGTTCAATCCAGGTAAAAGCGTCCCTGTAGAGCAAGGTGGATTTCATCCTCCCGATCACCCTTTTGAAGTCCTCCAGATGGATTATATCCAGATGGACCGTTGTCGAGGATTTAAGTACGTCCTCGTAGTTGTTTGTGCACTTTCCCGTTGGACCGAAGCATATCCAGTCCCAGATTACACTGCCCCGACCACTGCCAGGCAGCTGGTCCGAGAATTCTTCCCACGGTACGGCTTGCCTCGTATCGTGTACTCAGATAACGGACAGCCATTCTCATCCGAGCTCATGAAACAGGTTTCCCTTCTGCTAGGATATCAGTGGAGGTTCCATTGTGTCCGACATCCCGAGGCCGCTGGTCTTGTAGAAAGGCATAACCAGACATTGAAAACACGCCTTGCCAAGATCTGTAAAGAGAAAGGGGTCGACTGGATAGTCGCCCTGACAGTTGCACTGTTCTACATGAGAATGGTCCCCCATTCGAGATCAGGGCTATCCCCGTATGAAGTGGTTTTTGGCAGACCACCGAATATGTGGGGGACGCCCATGCCTAAGAAAATTACCGATGTTGATTGTAATATGCTGACAGATTACCTTGCCTCCTTGATGTCTGCACTCCAATCATGTCGTTCACTGGTTGCCGCAGCTTTTCCCGACAACACTGATGTAAAGCCACATGATGTCCGTCCTGGCGATGCCGTGTTGATTCGCAACTTCGACAGGAAAAGTCCGCTGGAGCCCCGCTGGAAAGAGCCGAAGATCGTCCTTCTTACCACGAGGACAGCGATCAAGGTGGAAGGCCGAAAGGGGTGGATCCACACGAGTCATATTAAAAAATGCAACGAACTGCTGCCAGAAACTGACTCGTCCACCCCCTCAAAGGACTGCCTCGAATCTAGTGACTGTAAAATTCCTAAACGAGAGAAAACTCCCCACGAGGAGTATCGTACGAAACTTCGATCTAGCAAGTCAGACAGTTTAATTGTTTAAGTCCTCCCCTAGGTGAATCGGTTAAATAGTTTCTGACATGTATCCCCTAGATCGAGATAGAGAGAGAGAGAGACAACTCAAGAAACGTACATACTGTAAATCACTCCGCAGTCACTGTATAGTGACATTATTGATTATGTTTTTTCTAAGTCTTTCGATTATTGTTGCTAGTATACTACTGTCAATATACTTTCCTATCTTTAAGCGTGAACAATCTGCTTACAATGTAACTGCCGAACATTCTTTTAGTGAATTACCGCCTCATGAACTCTCCTACAGGCTTGCGCTGCGCAACAACACATTCATTAGTATGTTACATCACTCCCATCAGACTAACAATGCTACAAACTGTTGGATATGTGGCCGACTCCCTCCCTATCAGAAATATAAGGGAGTTCTGCCTCTCTTCCCGTACCCGTTCACTCACAATGGCTCCTGTGGTGCATGGTTTAGATTAATTAATTCTTTAGACTCTGATATTGCTGTTTTCGAGGGGAATTGGATTTGGGGAAACCTGAACCTAGTTCTGCTCAATGTCTGCTACCCTGACAAGAAGGGACTTCCCATTAGGACAGGAACTGATCTAGAAAATGAAGTATATGGATTAGGTAATTATACAATTAACCTCATGATTCTTACTGTTGAATCCGAAGCAGCACCAGTTCTCCCTGCTATGTCAGTATTACCAGTCACAGGTGTCTTATGTGTCAGAAAGAAGGGTTCAGTACACTTAGGTCATAGTAAATGTACTACCGTGGTCGAATTCAGTGATCATGGCAAGTCTTCCTTTAGAGCTACTCGTCATTCCTATTTTGTTTGTGGCCATACCGCATACATACGCTTACCTCCAGATTGGGATGGTACCTGTTATATTGCCTTCCTTCTGCCACCTGTTTTCCTAGCCCCTCCTGATTATCACAGAAATACAAATCTAGTAAAGAGTAGACTCAAAAGAGACCTCCCGATTATCGACTACACTGAAACGGCATGGGAGCAATACACAGATTTCAATAAAGGATTCTTTTTCTTCACAGGCCCCGTCCAAAACAGTAAACTAATACGAAGATTAACTAGAACACTCGAAGCAGTAGTGAATGAAACTGCCTCCGCTCTAGGGAACTTAACAGAGGAGCAGTCCGCCATGCGGGTTGTTGTTCTTCAAAACCGTCTCGTTATTGACGTCATCTTGGCAGATAGAGGCAGAGCTTGTAAGGTCATCGGGTCAAGTTGCTGTGTTTTCATTCCAGAAAACGCGCCAACGGTATATCAAGCTATTACACGTCTTCATAAAATTGCAAGTTTGATACATCAGAATCCAGGCACATGGACTTGGTCCGGTTGGTTCTGGACAACATTGACTGCTTGGGGATGGAAGATCCTATCCTTCCTAGGCATTGCTCTTGTCATAGTATTCAGTTGCTGTCTGTGCCTACAATGTGGGCCAGCGATTTGTGGACTGTGTGCCACATCGTGCATTGCACATTCCAGTTTTCACTCAAACCATAAAAAGAAGAAAGAAGAGCAAATGATGTTACAAGAACAGACTGATCGATTCATGAGGATCGATATATCATGAAGGGTCCGTAGGGAACAAGGAGGGAATGAGGAAATATAAATTTTATGGTCAAGAAATGTTCCCTAACGTGTACCCCACCGTCTCCATGTACGAGTTTAAAGTGCATGTAACTTCCCTCCTGTGCCAGCTATGAAGACGCAAATACATTTGCGTCCAACGTTAACATGTCCTCTTTTAGACCCGCCATGAACGGGTTGAATATTCAGTTCCTAAATATGCTATGCCAACGTCTTTTCGTGGTGTACTTTACACGTTTTTCAGCTCTGGCGAAGCAGGCCCCGAATTCTGCCATCGAGCCTTTTTCTGTCTTCTGACTCCGAACGTCTCAGCCTGGGCTGCCTCTGTACCGGTGACCTCTGCCTTACTCCCTGCGCGGCCCACGGCGCTTAGCTCAGCCTGCTGCCTGCCAAGACCAAATTCAACCTTCGCATTATCTATTCCGCTCCTCGAAAATGCATTCCTACCTACTAGTTTAAGTAAACATCCCCCCAGCTGTAGAGCAAAAGGGCCCGGCCTCACTGTCTCCGTGCAAGTAATTCATAGCCTCTGTTACCATGGTAGGCCAATGCCCCCTCGCATCTCATGTAGACACTTAGACGCTTATACACGCACTCACAGTTAGTATAGAATAGCTTCTGCCCCAGAGACCTTTCTCTTTAGATAATATGGTTCCCAAACATCAGATATCAGATATGATAGTGGTACAAGTTGATCTGACATGCCAGACTTCTGTCTCTTTCCGCTAGTGTAAATGTCAAGTCCCCTGCACCCTCCAGTCACACGTCAGTCACACGTCATGCAGCTGCGCGCGCATCCAGACCTCAGATTTCTGCTGACATTGCAAGATTCTGCTTTTGTTGCCACCCACTTATGACACTTACATGTGACGTTTCTAGAAACACACCTCTGTACACGCCTAGTTCACGCCTTCTGATTACGTATTGCTAACACGTGTATGACCTTATCTTGACTCTCTCAGCTGTTACGCCTTCTGTATTGACTTCTATTGTGTATATTAAGTATAAAAGTAATGTAATGTCAATAAATTATGCTCTATCCCTTCCTGCACCCCTGTGGTGGCAGGAATACGATATCCGATCTGGTACCATGACCATTCCTTTTTAAGGAATAAAACCCCTAAGAACTCTAACACCACGGACTCTGCCTCTTTCTTTCCGATTGAGTTATTTTTGTTTAAGTACTTACCTGCATAGAAATTAAGACGGTAAATCAAATATTTACCACAACCCGGCCACTGCCGACAGACAGTTCAGGGAGTGGATTTCCACCTCCCTTGACTCCATCCTCCCCATAAAAATTCGTGAGGAGAAAAATGGGAAAATTGGCTCTGCCCCTTGGTACAGCACTGAACTTAGATCTCTCTGCAAAGAATGCAAAAAAGCAGAGAGACTCTGGAGAAAGGACTGGCTCCATGCCAGTAAGGACGCCTACCGTAGGTCGGTGAGAATCTATAAATCCACCCTGAAGCTTGCTAAAGCCTCTCACTATGACGCCAGAATAAAAAATTCCACCAACTCGGCGAGAGAATCTTACCTCATCGCCAAAGAACTGCTTAAAATACCAGTGCCACCTTCTTTGCACCCACCCCCTCCGGACAGAAGTAACGAACTGGCAACCTACTTCGATTCCAAAATTGCCCGGATACTAGCCTCCCTCCCACCTCCTAGTCCATCCAACCACACGGACAAAGAGGTGGCCACCAATCCTATAGGTAACACCTCACATCCTCAGCTGTCCACATTCAGAGCAATATCTCTGGACGAAGTAGTCTCTACCCTGGCCAAGATGAAAAGCGGCTCTCCTCTTGACCCTGTCAGATTCTTGAAAACAGTGTCCCCTACCATAGCTCCCACTATCATGGAACTAATCAACATCTCTCTATCGCAAGGCTCCGTTCCCCCGAGCTGGAAGAGCGCTGTTGTCAAAGCTCTTCTAAAAAAACCTCAACTGGACCCCGCGGATATGGCCAATTACAGACCGATCTCGCTTCTCCCATGCATTAGCAAGATGGCTGAGAAATGGTTAATGTGCAACTGTCCCAGTACCTCGAGGCTAACAATCTCCTGCGTCGGTCTCAAACTGGATTCCGCCCCGGCCATGGCACGGACACCGCCCTCCTCACTGTCATCGAGGAGGCAAGGTGCATTCTGGATTCAGGAGGGTCAGTGGCTGTGATCCTCCTGGACCTCAGTGCAGCCTTTGATACGGTGAACCACCGTGTCCTTCTCCATCGGCTGGCCGGGGCAGGAATCGCGGGCGCTGCGCTCGCTTGGATAGACTCTTTTCTATCAGGCCGCTCATTCCAGGTTTGGGACGGCAACTCACACTCTGCCCCTCTTCCACTCTCAAGCGGAGTCCCCCAGGGGTCTTCGCTTAGTCCCACCCTGTTTAATGTATACATGGCCCCTCTTCAGGATGTCGTTGCCCCATTCGGGATAAAGATAGTGAGCTACACGGACGACACGCAACTGGTCGTCTCACTATCTCACCTTGACAACCACCCAGATAACCTATTGAACTGCCTCCAGGATATTCACAACTGGATGTGCGAGTCATCTCTAAGCTCAACGGAGCAAAAACTGAAATCATGCTCATGGGCAAGAAATGGACAACCATTCCCCCCTCGGTCTGGCCAGACGTTTTCGGTGAGGTGCCCACCCCGAAAAAAGAAATCAAGACACTGGGCGTCTGGCTGGAACCTGAGCTGACCATGAAGACCCAGGCAGCTAAAACAGCAGGAACCTGTTTTGGACTCATGCGATCCATCCGCAAGATCCTTCCACTCCTTCCTCCTTTATCAAGGAAACTACTGGTTCAAGGGCTGATTCTTGCCCGGCTAGACTACAGCAACGCCGTCTACCTCGGTGCCCCTGAATCCACCCTGGCTAAACTCCAACGCACTCAAAATGCGGCTGCGCGGCTCATTATGAGTCTCCCCCCCCAGAGCCTCGGCCAGACCTGCGCTCAAGGCCCTACACTGGCTTCCAGTGCGTCAGAGGGTAGAATTCAAGGCTCTGTGCACTGCCCATAAACTCATCAACGGTCTAGGCCCCGCTGTCCTGAAAGACATGGTCACCCCCTACAAAGCCCCCAGACTCCTGCGCTCGGACAACGAACGCTTAGCCATTGTCCCTAGATTCAGGAAGGTACGCACCGGCGGTCGACGCTTTGCAGTAAAAGCGTCCTCAGGATGGAACTCACTCCCCCGCAGCCTGCGTCTGGAACCCTGTCATCTTCTCTTCCGTAAAAGACTGAAAACTTTTCCCCAAATAGTACCTCCTCCCCCTCCTCTCCGGTCTCCACTAATTCATAGCGCGGGGATGCCTCCGGGTCACCAGGCGCTCTATAAATCGCTAAATAAATAAATATATTGTGGAATGGCATCATATAGCCTCTGAGAAACACTGATGCTTCATGTGCCAGTCTATAGCTGGCATGCATGTGTGGAAGATTACTTGGCTGCCCAGGAAACATAGACGTTGGGGAGTCTACAGCTTATCGTTATTGTCGGCCATGGTGGGATAACGCCGCACTTCCTTTGGGTCTCACCTCAATGCCTTCCCCAATGGCCTCGATCATAGGCAAACCCGATTTCTCACCAGCACGGGACACCACAGACTTCCAGGTTTGGCAGCTAGTGAACTGCAAACAAATTGGGAACTTTTTTGACCATGAAGGGCCACAGTCCTTTGAGCAGCTCTGGGAGGGTTATGACATACCAGAGGCAGTATGAATGCACTACTTACAGATTCAGCGCTGGGTGACTCACCCTACCATTAGAACATTTGTAACCTGCCCACTGACCACTTTTGAAAATGAACTTATCATCAAAACCGATGATGCACCTCTGTTCTCCCATCTCTGTAGGTACTCCAGAGGGCAGTTCCCATACCGCACATGGAGCCGCAAAAAAGATGGGAGACTGAATTGCAGCACACACAAACAAATAGGGATTGCTCATGCACAACAGCATCCAGTGCAGCAGGTAGAGAGACCAGGGTCCAGATTCCTTAATACTGATATTACACTCCACTTCGAATACACTCATGGATCCCAGGTAGTTCCACAAACTGCTGGAGGGGGAGCGGCGCAAGTGAGTTTGTTCTCAATAAACCATCTTAAGTCATCCTAAAAGCGTAAAACATATATACCATCCCACAAAGGGAGAACTGGTCTTCCTCTCATGCTTGGGTCACCACACATCTGCCAGGCCCATAGTGGTCTTCCTATCTGTGATCTAATCTACAGCTAAATTGCAACCTCCACCAAATATTATCAAGTTTCCTAGGGATCCTAATGTTTGAGCTCCAATTTAATCCAGCATCACAATCTCCTAGAGCCTAACAAAAAAAATAAAAAATGAATGTGTCCTCATGTAACGCAACTGGTGCTATGTAAAGCGCTCTGATACCCGATACCTTCGGGTCAATTTTGCGCTATATAAAACTCTGTAAAAAAATAACAATAAAAAAAAGCCAAGCCCACTGCACCACAAAATGGGTAGAACTGTTCAATTGTAACTAAGCATGGGCGGAAAATCCGTTACGCTCGCGGATTTTGCGGATTTTCGGTAAATTCGCAATCCGCGAGATTCGCGAATTTCCTGCAAATTCGCACGCAGCGGATTTTTTTTCTTTGCGGTGTAAGTTCGCAATTGCGAACATGTAGGTGCGGCGGCCAGCAACAATCTCGCACTCGCGAAATTACAAAAATTGCAATTCCGCACAAGAAATCTACTAGCAAGCAGCATAGACCTTCTGAAAATGATTATTTTTATCAGAATAACTCCTCAGGTTGACATTTGCCTGCACTTTTTTAGATTTGAGGCCTTTTGATTTTCTTTGGATAACTTTTGGATTAGAAATCAACTTTCTCATATAAGCTTGGTGGGGCATTAAAGTTGCTGTAATGCTGCTCTGCAGAAAAACGAGTTTTGCAAAAGTGAAAGCAGGTTCAAAAGTTCAAACTCATCATTAGTAACCGTTCCCTGTAGTGCTTCCTGACAAGGGCCCCTCCAAAGTTCAGTTGCTAGTTGCAACAATTGTTCAGTTGCTAGTTGCAACAATTGTATGACCCTGCTCTGACCCTCACAGCAGGCTCATAGAATAGCTACAAGTAGGCCACAAAGGTCCTGGAAAAAAAATTTGCACTGCAACAGAAAGTAAATTACAGATAAGGATGCAGGTGCCAGACTGGAATTTTAAAACAGTGACACATTAATAAATCAACCCCAAATTAATTCATGTCAGTTGAAGCAGGCAGGTGTGCTTGCTTTTTCCCCCCATAATCTACAGTGATGATGAACCAGAGGGTGGCATAAGGCATTGATGTACCAGAGGGTGGCATGGGTAAAACAGAGGGTGGCAGGGGTGAAACAGAGGGTGCTGGGAACCTATGATGATGAACCAGACGTAGAAACAACATAATCGTGACCGTTGCGAGCCGACATGTAAGTTCGCGATTGCGAACTGTTACAAAACCCTCGCGAACGGTCAGAAATCCTTGCGAACTGGCAGAAATCCTTGCGAACACAAAAAAAAAAATCCGCAAATTCGCGAGAATTCGCGGATTTTGCGGATTGCGAGTTCGCAAATTCGCAAAATTCGCGAACGCCAGATTCGCAAAATTCGCCCATGCTTAATTGTAATGCGATTGTGTAGTACTTGACATAAAGCTTGCATTTGACACTACTTTATACTTTCCCTGCTAATGAACCCACAATTATTTCCAAAGTGGATTTTCTGCAGGAGGATCACATCAGGTGAGAGCAGAGTCCCTTGTACTACTCCTCTTTTTACCGTATTGCACAACCTATTCATGTTCAACATCAGAAAGATGTATAAAAAGTCTCATGTTCGGAACAAGAAGGAATGGGGTGATGGAAGGGGGCAGAATCTGAAATTGGCATGCTCCTCTAAGGTTTCTAACAGGTTCTGGGCATTGGTAAGGTGGGGGAGAAATGCCTGTGCCCCATCTTGGCAAAATAATATCGCCCCCCAGGTTTAGGTAGCTCACTTTGCCAATATTTATTCAGAAACACCTGTAGCCAAAGCTCTAGAGAATATGCCATAGGGCTCTCATGTAGAGAATACTTCAACCCCCTACTGACCTCCATCTTAGATCCAGCTGATGTTTCCTCCTCTCTCGACACAGTAACCAGAGGCAGGGCACGTGGATTAGATGGTATTCGGGCTGACATCTTCCTGCAGGAGAGAGAGAAAAGGTCCCTGTATATCCTCTTTCTATCCAATGCTATTGTTCGTGGAGCCCCTTTACCAGATTCTTGGAGGGAAGCGTAGGTGATCCCAGTATATAAGAAGGGGGATAAATCCCCCTTGAGCAACAACAGGCCTATCAGTTTGATCGACTGTATTCCCCAAAAAATTGCCCCGACTGGTCCTGGGCAAGATTGAGCAATGGATGACTGACAAGGCCTTTATTTCCTCTTTCCAGTTAGGCTTTAGGAAGAAGATATTTACAATAGACCAGGCTTTTCGTTTCCTCTTACTCTATTGGAAGATCGTTGTGATCTCAGGGGGTAGCTTATATGTTGTCTTTGTCAACATCAAATCTGCTTTTGATCTTGTCCCACGGAGTAAGCTATGGCAGGTTTTGGGTGACATGGTCATTCTCAGGAGCCTTTTGACCTTATTGGTCCGTTTACATACAGGAAACTATGCCCAGATCCGCTGGGGCTACCAGGGCCAAGTAATGGGCCGCTTTGCCATTAACATAGCAGTCCGCTATGGTTGCAATTTGACACCCATCTTGTTCTCTTTATACCTTAATGACGTTGTTCACTATCTGAAGATATTCATTACAATACGAGTTAGAAAGTTGATTATTTATCAAGTCTCCCTTGATCTGTTGTTTGTAGATTTTTAACCAAAAATCCATAACCTGAAGGAGAAGTTTCTTCCTTTGGTTTCTATCAGCATCAATATTGGTCATCTTAAAAGTAGGTCACCCCAATCTTTAAAAAAAAGCTTTATTTAAAATCGGAATATTTAATATGATTAATAATTCCTTTTCGATATGCCATGTCATACCTAGATTCTTCAAAGTGCGACCTCCTTATCATGTCCAGGGGTCCTCCACTGCAAGAATACCCACATCTTTTTTTTTTAAACTACAAGTAAGTCATATAAATGGAAATATGTCCTCTCTTTATTTTTAATGCACAGGTGACTATAAAGTAAGAAATAACTAATCTCACTAATAGAGGTTTAGGTAAAGGGATCTTGGTCTTTCCTTTCACACTTTGATCTGTCTACATTGCTATCCCTGCACTATCTTTATGATTTATGACTTGTTTATATTAGATGCAATCAATTGCCATTAATATACTTATCCATTTGTAAATTTGCTTTGTTCGACACATTGCTATCTATGCACTATCTTCATGATTCAAGACTTGTTGATATTGGACGCAATTAGTTGCCATTAATATACTTATCCATTTGTAAATTTGCTTTGTTTGACAGACAGTAACATAGCCTCTATGATCAGAATGTAAATAAGATGTAAAAATTGTAACAAAATTATAAGAATGAGTTCTACTTAAATCTTAGGTGTATGGGTGGCTAATCCTTTACGAAGACACTTTTAGTGTCGAAACGGGCGTCGAAGATTTTACCTTTGCCACATATTATTATTAATAGATTTGTCTTTAGAAGATTATTTCTCATAAAATGAAATAATAATGTCATTAAGAAATGTGTTTTTATCAGAATGCTATTGTATTTAGTTTCTTTGATTAAAGATTGTTATATTTTATCTTTTTGAACTCATTCATTTTTTGTATTACAATTATATATTTGTGAATTTTAAATTGCTTGGGAACAGTACCTTCCACTGTGTTTTTGCCCTGTCCCAAAGAACTATGAGGCCCATTAGGATGGCGGACGGAAACGGGTCCCGTCCGCCATGGTCACGGCAAAAATACTCCCGACCGCACCGCTGATAATTCGCGGTAGCGATTAGGATATTAATGTCATCACACACCGACCCCGGCGGACGGATCACATCAAAGACCGCCGCAAGCGGACGGTACCGCAAAAACACCGTCCGCCGCGGACGCATTGACCGCGGATACAGGCCCAACCGCCGCCAGACCTGCGAAGGGTCCGGCGGCATGATTAGGATAATCCCGCCATCCTACAGAACTCACCACCTTCCTCGACCGCCGCAGAAAAAAAGCACTGACAAACGGAGCTTGACTGCGGAAGGACCAAACGAACATCACCCCTGCCGATTACAAAATGGCGGACGGAAGAAAATATAAAACACAAAAACAGGACACACACCCACCTGAAACGCCCACCCCCAACAACTACACGCCCCAATGACACCCCCCCCCCACCACAAACAAGAGCACCCAAGTCACCACACCCACAGAACACCTGACTAGGCAACATCCGTTGGGACACAACCACCACACAGAGTATAAAATGAATCCCTCCCATTACCACAATCCTTTGCATCACAGCACAGCTGGAAGAAAGAGGCAGACACACACAAACACACATACAACCTGCACACAAACACACACCACACAAACCACCACAACACCATCCCTACATACCACACACCTGCATACCCCACCACACCCCACCAACACCTTGCACATCACACACCATGGCACCCAAGAAAAACCCCAAGTTCACAGAGAGTGAGTTGAAGGTCATGGTGGATGAAATCATCCGTGTCGAACCACATCTGTTCGGTACCCTAGTCCAGCAGACCACCTTGGCAACTAAAACCACCATGTGGTACAGGATAATGACCAGAGTCAATGCATCAGGGACCGTGCCACGCACCAACAGGCCCCCATGTCCACAGGGAGGGTGGTGGTAGGTGGGTGAGAGTCCAGCACTACAACTCCCAACAGGCCCCCATGTCCACAGGGAGGGTGGTGAGAGTCCAGCACTACATCTCCCAACAGGCCCCCATGTCCACAGGGAGGGGGGTGGTGATGGTTTTGGGACCAGAACTAAAACTCCCAACAGGCCCCCATGTCCACAGGGAGGGTGGTGGTTGGTGGGTGAGAGTCCAGCACTACAACTCTCAACAGGCCCCCATGTCCACAGGGAGGGTGTTGGGGGCCAGCACTACAACTCCCAACAGGCCCCCATGTCCACAGGGAGGGTGGTGGTGGGTGGGTGAGAGTCTGGCACTACAGTTCCCAACAGGCCCCCATGTCTACAGGGAGGTTGGTGGTGGAGGGGGTGGGTGCCGGGGCAGCACTACAACTCCCAACAGGCCCCCATGTCCACAGGGAGGGTGGTGGTGGGTGGGTGAGAGTCCAGCACTACAACTCCCAACAGGCCCCCATGTCCACAGGGAGGGTGGTGGTGGGGGGCCAGCACTACAACTCCCAACAGGTCCCATGTCCACAGGGAGGGTGGTGGGGGGGTCCAGCACTACAACTCCCAACAGGCCCCCATGTTCCATCACAGAGCAAGATGGAGTCCACCCACCAATTGCTGACCAGTGCATCTCCCCATCAAACGTACAGGTAGTTAGCCATCTTTACAGGGGCCCCATCCAATAGCAGGACTGGAACACACAAAAACAAGTATTGCCTCCCCACCTGCACACCACCATAATGCCCAATACTGTCTACCACACCAACATGATGACACCAACAACCATGGCCTGATTCCCTAGAAATTTGTAATGTAACAACAACAAACCTGTCATGTCCACAGCATTGATTATTAAATTCTTGTCCCTCAGGTGATCACAACTTGACAGGCGAAACCAGCAACCGCCAGTACCAGTCGGCCCCCTCACAGCCAGGACTCTCCGGTGAAGATTCCATGGACACCTTGGGTGCAGAGGACGATGTTGGCCCAAGAACACTCCCATCAGGCTCCCAGGACATCCCTGCCTCCACCACCTTGGCCAGTGTCACAACACCAACACCTGCCATTGTGAGCTGTGCAGCTACCACCATCACCACCACCACCACCACCACTCCTGCCAGTGCCACCCTGCCTGACCCATCGTCCGATGATGGTCCATCAACATCTCCGGCTAGCAGGGAGAGTGGATGGGGGAGGACACAGGTGAGGCCACAGCTCACAAACAGGAGTGCAGGTGCAAGGCGAGGTCGGGAACAACACCCAGCCCATCCTGGGACCGAGACCCTGGATGCCATTTTGCCAGAGAGCAAGCCTCCTACGAGCGGTCGCTTGCACAGGCGGATTGGGCACACCAAAACTCACTACAGACCTGCCAGCTGTTGCGGTCCATGGACACACGAATGGGACAAATTGTTGACCTCATGGAGCAGCAAACAGCTCTCTGGAGGGAGTGGTTATCCCGCGCCACACCACCTTCCCCTTCCCTAAGTGCCAGCGGGACAGGGCACCAATACCACCTCCCCCTCCCCCAAGTGGCCAGCGGGACAGGGCACCAACACCACCTCCCCATCCCCCAAGTGGCCAGCGGGACAGGGCACCAACACCACCACCACCACCATCACCTGAGGCCACTGACAGGGAGGTGGTCCCAGAACAGCCTGCCCCCACAGCTGGCTCCGCTCCGGCTCCAAGATGGAGGGGCCGTCCGAAGCTTGATCCAGCACAGAGCAGTGGCAATGCACCATCCACCCGCTCGATGAGGGGCCGTCACTGACTTCACCCTTCCATGAGCCTGGCATTCACTCTGCAAACTATCTTGCCCCACAATGCCAAGCATTGCCACACGTCTGTTGGACTAGGTGTACATCACACAATGTGATGTCCCCACGGTGTTGTCATCTGACATGACCTTCAACTCACACTTCCCCCCAACACCTATTTGTAAATATGCACTAACAGTAATCCACACCCTGTAAATAAAAATCACGGAAACACTGAAGGCTATGTGATCTCCATGTTGAAACACAGGTTTGTCACAGTTGTTGTCATCACCAGGTGCAGGGATTAATGTTGTTTGGAATCATGGCTCTGTGTGAGTGACCTATGGACAATCAGAGAACAACAAGCACAGGTCAGGAAACTGAATCACACCTATCACACAACAACGTACTGCAACATTCCACAAGCATCTCAAAGTAAGCGGATCACGGGGCACACATCAGGGAGCATTGCTCGTACACCATGTCCCACACACATGTGCAAACAGAACATAACAAGCAGCATTCACACACCACATCCACCCATCACCAGCAGATATACGTGACGCATTGAACAGCAGCACAAGAGGTAGTTACTCACATTCAAGGAAAGTAGCGATCAATGAGCTGACGCCTCTGGTCCACACCTTCTTCCTCCCCACTATCCTCATCACTGGACATGGGTGGTATGGGAGGCAGAGCAACCTGTTGGTCTGCAGGGTCCATGATCAGTTCAATGTTCTTGCATATGGCCAGGTTGTGGAGCATGCAGCAGGCAATCACTATTTTGCATACTTTGCCGGGTGAGTATTGCAGGGACCCTCCGGTTTTATCCAGGCAGCGAAACCTAGACTTCAGCAGTCCAAATGTACGTTCCACCACCCGACGTGTCTTCCCATGGGCCTCATTATAGCGCATTTCACCTGGGGTAGTTGGGTTCAGTAGGGGGCTTAGCAGCCACGGGCGGTTTGGGTACGCAGAGTCGCCTAGGTGGGGGGATGACAGACACATACATCATTACAAGGATTGTTGTGAACAGCATGGCACACATACAACACAGTAGTCATCACAGCACACTCACCTGCAGATTAGCCATCAGTTGGGGGACAATCATGCTCCGCAGGATGTGGGAGTCATGTGTGCACCCGGGAAATCTGGCACACACATGGGAGATGATGTTGTCAGCCAGGCACACCACTTGCACATTGATAAAATGGTAGTGCTTCCGATTGCGATAGATAGGTTCACGATCCTGCGTGTGGAATGTGGCCCAGGGCATAGAAGTCACCTTTCACTGCAGCCAGCTCCGCCGGACGTGGGAAATGGATGTAATCATCCTTGTAATGCATCATGGCTTGCAGCACATCCCGCAGTACCATGCTGAACATGGATTGGGACATCCGCCCGGCATTACCAACTGTGTACTGGAAAGTGCCTGTCACGAAGAAGTGAAGTGCCGCCATCACCTTTGCATATGGCCTGCGTGGCTGCAGATGAGGTGCCAATTGGGCTACAAAGTCCTGCAATGTCGGTCGGTCAAACCGGAATTTGCGGATAACCTCCTCTTCAACCATGTCCTCCAACACAGTGTATGGTCAATGCACATTTGGAGCCCTGCTGTGTGGGAGTAGATGGGAGCAGATGTCAATAGACCAACACCGCACAACTGTGCCACACTATCACATCTTGACCAACACAATACAAATAATACATGTTGCAGACACTGATTGAATGTGTGACGTGACAGAAATATAAGGCACTACAGCTAACTACACACACAATGTTCACCCACAAACAACATCCTGTGTGCAAACATGTCCAATGGTACGTGCACACATGTTGAAAGAACAGCCAACATCACATGACTGAGGGACCATGTGTGGACAAGCATCCCCACAGACACACATGGACGTGCACACACAACACAAACATGGAACACACCCTCATTGTCTTCATGCACCCATGACCCCACCTACAATGCTGTGCATCCTCACATGACAGGCATGGACATACAACAGGCGACACACAGACGCATACACAGAATGCATGTATACCCCCATCATTGCTACTTGCACACACAAAACACACTCCCGACTGCTTCAAAATGTGGATACACAGCTTTAATGTACTGTGTAGATGTGTACAATTAGAAACGTGTGACCTCAAAACCAAGACGTCACCACATAGCCATGCACATATGACGCAACTTGGCTCACATCAGTGACCTTTGTTAACCACTGGCAAGGTCAATAGTATGACCACACATGCAACTAATGGACATAAATGAGACACGTGGACACGGGCCATTGCCATGACATAATGATTCTTGACGCATTCCGGACATGGCCTGACACACATGTACACCTATAAACATTACATGTGTGCGGAGACATGCAGTGTGTGTACACACGGCATCCGGGTACGCCTTCCGCCAACACAGAAGATGATCCTTGATACTGCAATTGTGCGTAACATTTGCTGCATCGTCAAGGTCACCCACCGCCGGCTGCGGGCAGTGGGTGACCGCCCTGTGTATTGCTGTTACCCTGGCATGGATGGCCATAGCCGGTCACCACCGCCGGCTGCGGGCAGTGGGTGACCGCCCTGTGTATTGATGTTACCCTGGCATGGATGGCCATGGCCGGTCACCCACCGCCGGCTGTGGGAGGTCACCCAACGCCCGCAGCCGGCGGTGGGTGACCGGCTATGGCCATCCATGCCAGAGGAACAGCAATACACAGAGCGGTCACCCACCGCCCGCAGCCGGCGGTGGGCGACCGCCCGCACCCGTCGGTCTGCGGTGGGTGACCGCCCACACCTGGCGGTGGGTGACCGCCCACACCCGTCGGTCTGCGGTGGGTGCTGCTATGTGACTGAAAGGGGGGATACCAACTGCCATTTCCACTTGCACATTCAAGTGTATGTGTTAGCCTGCCCCGCCCCCGCGGAATGCGTGCTCCGCCATTGCAATGCCAGTGAGTGATGATTTTCAAAAGATGCACCACCGTGGTAGCGCGCACATGCGGTTGGCGGAATGTGACCGTGATGGTCCTTGCACATGTAGCCAATGGAAACAGGTAACGCGGGACGCGTAAGCGATTTTAAAAATAGCGGAAGCCGTGCACCGCCACATCAGGGCCAGTCATTGGCTCATTTTGAATGAGGCAGGCCGGGAAAACCAACTGCTGCAGACTAGTGCCACTGATATGAGCTCAGGGCCCTATAAATGTGTGAATTTCAGCAGCACACATCCACTGCTTCCAGCCACTGCTGCCTGCACCCATCACCTATACCTGCTGCTGAGCAATCCATCAACTGCTGCCTGTGCCCATCACCTCTACCTGCTGCTGCTGAGCAATCCACCAACTTCTGCCTGTGCCCATCACCTCTACCTGCTACTGCTGAGCAATCCACCAACTGCTGCCTGCACCCATCACCTCTACCTACTGTTGCTGAGCAATCCACCAACTGCTGCTGTTGTGCCACAGTCCTGGACCTTGCCATGCAGAGAGTTCGAGAGATCCGGTCTCATCCCTTCTCCACAGCGGAGCTGAAGGTCCTTGTGGACGGTGTGCTCTGCCACTATGAACGGCTCTACGGTGCCCCCGGACATGTGGTAAGTGCAGTGGGGGACATGTTGGTGTGCATGAGGTGGTCACTGACTCCTGGCTTCTGCAATCTTGGCGGTGTGCTGTGTGACCTTCACATGTGTTGTACTGTGCATGGCTGCTGAAAGATACGTGTTGCTCCTATCTGTGTGAATGGCCAACTGTCCACTGACTTGCCCACTCTTGTCTCCCATCATGGTAAGTCAAGCTGCACCTTCGCAAGGCCGTGTGGAGGACCATAGCACGTGATGTACGGGCAGTGGGGGTGTGCAATAGATGACACACACACTGCCACAAGCGGTGGGACGACATCTCCAGGCTCAGCAAGAATGTGGCAGAAATGACACTGGGGATGATTCCAAGATCAGCCCGGCTTGCACAACGTACCATCACCCCTCTATTGCTCCGTATAATAGCTGTGACACATCCTGACCTGTCCGCCCGGTTGAGAGGGGAGCAGTAGCAAACTAGCGGTAAACAGACTGAATGGGTTTGTGACTTGTGAATGCATGCATGTATTGCTGCTCAGACAGAGTATTGACATCTGTGGTGTGTATGTTGTGCTGCAATTGCATGTTGGTGCCATTAGCATCCATGTCAGCCAGGTGGACATACCAGTTGCATTGTAGTGCAGGGTCCCAGGACATGCTGTTGAGGTCTGTGGTCCCATGGCATTACATGTTTGGTGGTCAGCATGCACTTGCCCTGTTTGTTTGATGTACATGTTTCACAGGCACCCCCGGTTCTATGACATGAGGATGTCTGGTAGGGATGGTTCGTGTGCAGGATGGGTGCTACATGTTGGTCAGCAGTCAAGGAAGTTTTGATTTTGTAATTTGCAGTACGTGAGTGTGGCACTTAGGTATACCTCTTTTCACTCTCTTTCAGCTTTGGCCGAGGGCACTGACCCACGAACGACGGAGCTTAGTGGTGGAAATGCATCCGATCAGAGATCACACACACGCAGAATGAGACTGAAGAGAGCAGCCCCGGAGAGGGGGACAGAACTGTCCCTGAGGACTCACATGTGGAGACACCATCGTCCTCATCCTCAGACAGTGTTGGTGAGTCTGCACTGTTGGTAGACACAGGCAGTGGGCAATCTTCACCTTCAGTCGGTACACAGCACACTGGGCCCACACTGCCACCAACTGCAACAAGTACTGCCCGTGCTTGCCAGAGTAGGGGGAGCAGAGTGGCCTTCGGTGCAGGCACCGCTGCCCCTGCCCCTGTGACACAAACTGCCCTTTGTAGTTTAGTCTGCCCTGTTCCCATGATGCACTGGGCCAGGGACAGACTGATTTGCATATAGCCAGGTTCTGAGCTGGGATGGGGCAGTGAGATAAATAACGGTGATGGATCAAGCCCTGATCTTTGGACTGGGTAAGAGTGGTCTGCTCAATTCAGACACTCTGTTCATCACCACCCCCTTTTCTGAATCGATTTTGGCCACTATAGGTGTGGCAGGGTATACTCAGACATGAGTCCCTTTCTCACTGCTCCATCAGGATTCAAGCAAGCCGGGCCGAAGACGGCTGAAATGCCAGAAACCGGTCCCCGGTAGCTTGTTTCCTTTCTGGTGAAGAATTGGCTTTTGTAGTTTAGTCTGCCCTGTTCCCATGATGCACTGGGCCAGGGACAGACTGATTTGCATATAGCCAGGTTCTGAGCTGGGATGGGGCAGTGAGATAAATAACGGTGATGGATCAAGCCCTGATCTTTGGACTGGGTAAGAGTGGTCTGCTCAATTCAGACACTCTGTTCATCACCACCCCCTTTTCTGAATCGATTTTGGCCACTATAGGTGTGGCAGGGTATACTCAGACATGAGTCCCTTTCTCACTGCTCCATCAGGATTCAAGCAAGCCGGGCCGAAGACGGCTGAAATGCCAGAAACCGGTCCCCGGTAGCTTGTTTCCTTTCTGGTGAAGAATTGGCTTTTGTAGTTTAGTCTGCCCTGTTCCCATGATGCACTGGGCCAGGGACAGACTGATTTGCATATAGCCAGGTTCTGAGCTGGGATGGGGCAGTGAGATAAATAACGGTGATGGATCAAGCCCTGATCTTTGGACTGGGTAAGAGTGGTCTGCTCAATTCAGACACTCTGTTCATCACCACCCCCTTTTCTGAATCGATTTTGGCCACTATAGGTGTGGCAGGGTATACTCAGACATGAGTCCCTTTCTCACTGCTCCATCAGGATTCAAGCAAGCCGGGCCGAAGACGGCTGAAATGCCAGAAACCGGTCCCCGGTAGCTTGTTTCCTTTCTGGTGAAGAATTGGCTTTTGTAGTTTAGTCTGCCCTGTTCCCATGATGCACTGGGCCAGGGACAGACTGATTTGCATATAGCCAGGTTCTGAGCTGGGATGGGGCAGTGAGATAAATAACGGTGATGGATCAAGCCCTGATCTTTGGACTGGGTAAGAGTGGTCTGCTCAATTCAGACACTCTGTTCATCACCACCCCCTTTTCTGAATCGATTTTGGCCACTATAGGTGTGGCAGGGTATACTCAGACATGAGTCCCTTTCTCACTGCTCCATCAGGATTCAAGCAAGCCGGGCCGAAGACGGCTGAAATGCCAGAAACCGGTCCCCGGTAGCTTGTTTCCTTTCTGGTGAAGAATTGGCTTTTGTAGTTTAGTCTGCCCTGTTCCCATGATGCACTGGGCCAGGGACAGACTGATTTGCATATAGCCAGGTTCTGAGCTGGGATGGGGCAGTGAGAT
The DNA here is from genome assembly GCF_964263255.1 of Lissotriton vulgaris. Classification (NCBI taxonomy): domain Eukaryota; kingdom Metazoa; phylum Chordata; class Amphibia; order Caudata; family Salamandridae; genus Lissotriton; species Lissotriton vulgaris. The sequence goes on along the minus strand of NC_141694.1, from coordinate 38,435,916 downwards.
AAATAACGGTGATGGATCAAGCCCTGATCTTTGGACTGGGTAAGAGTGGTCTGCTCAATTCAGACACTCTGTTCATCACCACCCCCTTTTCTGAATCGATTTTGGCCACTATAGGTGTGGCAGGGTATACTCAGACATGAGTCCCTTTCTCACTGCTCCATCAGGATTCAAGCAAGCCGGGCCGAAGACGGCTGAAATGCCAGAAACCGGTCCCCGGTAGCTTGTTTCCTTTCTGGTGAAGAATTGGCTTTTGTAGTTTAGTCTGCCCTGTTCCCATGATGCACTGGGCCAGGGACAGACTGATTTGCATATAGCCAGGTTCTGAGCTGGGATGGGGCAGTGAGATAAATAACGGTGATGGATCAAGCCCTGATCTTTGGACTGGGTAAGAGTGGTCTGCTCAATTCAGACACTCTGTTCATCACCACCCCCTTTTCTGAATCGATTTTGGCCACTATAGGTGTGGCAGGGTATACTCAGACATGAGTCCCTTTCTCACTGCTCCATCAGGATTCAAGCAAGCCGGGCCTAAGACGGCTGAAATGCCAGAAACCGGTCCCCGGTAGCTTGTTTCCTTTCTGGTGAAGAATTGGCTTTTGTAGTTTAGTCTGCCCTGTTCCCATGATGCACTGGGCCAGGGACAGACTGATTTGCATATAGCCAGGTTCTGAGCTGGGATGGGGCAGTGAGATAAATAACGGTGATGGATCAAGCCCTGATCTTTGGACTGGGTAAGAGTGGTCTGCTCAATTCAGACACTCTGTTCATCACCACCCCCTTTTCTGAATCGATTTTGGTCACTATAGGTGTGGCAGGGTATACTCAGACATGAGTCCCTTTCTCACTGCTCCATCAGGATTCAAGCAAGCCGGGCCGAAGACGGCTGAAATGCCAGAAACCGGTCCCCGGTAGCTTGTTTCCTTTCTGGTGAAGAATTGGCTTTTGTAGTTTAGTCTGCCCTGTTCCCATGATGCACTGGGCCAGGGACAGACTGATTTGCATATAGCCAGGTTCTGAGCTGGGATGGGGCAGTGAGATAAATAACGGTGATGGATCAAGCCCTGATCTTTGGACTGGGTAAGAGTGGTCTGCTCAATTCAGACACTCTGTTCATCACCACCCCCTTTTCTGAATCGATTTTGGCCACTATAGGTGTGGCAGGGTATACTCAGACATGAGGCCCTTTCTCACTGCTCCATCAGGATTCAAGCAAGCCGGGCCGAAGACGGCTGAAATGCCAGAAACCGGTCCCCGGTAGCTTGTTTCCTTTCTGGTGAAGAATTGGCTTTTGTAGTTTAGTCTGCCCTGTTCCCATGATGCACTGGGCCAGGGACAGACTGATTTGCATATAGCCAGGTTCTGAGCTGGGATGGGGCAGTGAGATAAATAACGGTGATGGATCAAGCCCTGATCTTTGGACTGGGTAAGAGTGGTCTGCTCAATTCAGACACTCTGTTCATCACCACCCCCTTTTCTGAATCGATTTTGGCCACTATAGGTGTGGCAGGGTATACTCAGACATGAGTCCCTTTCTCACTGCTCCATCAGGATTCAAGCAAGCCGGGCCGAAGACGGCTGAAATGCCAGAAACCGGTCCCCGGTAGCTTGTTTCCTTTCTGGTGAAGAATTGGCTTTTGTAGTTTAGTCTGCCCTGTTCCCATGATGCACTGGGCCAGGGACAGACTGATTTGCATATAGCCAGGTTCTGAGCTGGGATGGGGCAGTGAGATAAATAACGGTGATGGATCAAGCCCTGATCTTTGGACTGGGTAAGAGTGGTCTGCTCAATTCAGACACTCTGTTCATCACCACCCCCTTTTCTGAATCGATTTTGGCCACTATAGGTGTGGCAGGGTATACTCAGACATGAGTCCCTTTCTCACTGCTCCATCAGGATTCAAGCAAGCCGGGCCGAAGACGGCTGAAATGCCAGAAACCGGTCCCCGGTAGCTTGTTTCCTTTCTGGTGAAGAATTGGCTCTTGTAGTTTAGTCTGCCCTGTTCCCATGATGCACTGGGCCAGGGACAGACTGATTTGCATATAGCCAGGTTCTGAGCTGGGATGGGGCAGTGAGATAAATAACGGTGATGGATCAAGCCCTGATCTTTGGACTGGGTAAGAGTGGTCTGCTCAATTCAGACACTCTGTTCATCACCACCCCCTTTTCTGAATCGATTTTGGCCACTATAGGTGTGGCAGGGTATACTCAGACATGAGTCCCTTTCTCACTGCTCCATCAGGATTCAAGCAAGCCGGGCCGAAGACGGCTGAAATGCCAGAAACCGGTCCCCGGTAGCTTGTTTCCTTTCTGGTGAAGAATTGGCTTTTGTAGTTTAGTCTGCCCTGTTCCCATGATGCACTGGGCCAGGGACAGACTGATTTGCATATAGCCAGGTTCTGAGCTGGGATGGGGCAGTGAGATAAATAACGGTGATGGATCAAGCCCTGATCTTTGGACTGGGTAAGAGTGGTCTGCTCAATTCAGACACTCTGTTCATCACCACCCCCTTTTCTGAATCGCCCTTTGTGCTGAGGCAGTTGATCTGCTGCGACAGCTGTTTGTAGGGCAGACCAACATGATCAATGCATTCCAAGACCACAATAGGAAGTTGGGGCAGGTGGTTGCATTCATGGAGGGGATATGTTGCTGGTCTCCACAGAACAGTTCAGTCATTATCCAACACAGTGTCTGCAGCCATTAAACAGTCACATGGACAAGGTTCTACTTCAGTTCCCCCATCCACACCACTTGATGTCTCAGGGGAGAGTGGCATTTCTGACCAGGCCTCATTTTCTAGGTATTGCACTAGAAGCAGGCACAGGCAGCAAGGCAGGGCACGGAGGCCATAGACACCATCCCCTAGGACAGGGAAATCTTTCACAGAACACGACATCATCTACCCTGGAGTTGACACACAGGATCCTCAAGGGGTGTTAGGGGACAGGGATTCACATGTAACACAGGCATCCCCCTCAAAAGGTACTCCCAAGGACAAGGACACTACAAGGGACAGGGCACCTCCCAAGGCCAGGGACACTCCCAAGGACAAGGACACTACAAGGGACAGGGCAACTCCCAAGGCCAGGGACACTCCCAAGGACAAGGATACTACAAAGGACAGGGAAACTCCCAAGGCCAGGGACACTCCCAAGGACAAGGACACTACAAGGGACAGGGCAACTCCCAAGGCCAGGGACACTCCCAAGGACAAGGATACTACAAAGGACAGGGAAACTCCCAAGGCCAGGGACACTCCCAAGGACAAGGACACTACAAGGGACAGGGCACCTCCCAAGGCCAGGGACACTCCCAAGGACAAGGACACTACAAGGGACAGGGCAACTCCCAAGGCCAGGGACACTCCCAAGGACAAGGATACTACAAAGGACAGGGAAACTCCCAAGGCCAGGGACACTCCCAAGGACAAGGACACTACAAGGGACAGGGCACCTCCCAAGGCCAGGGACACTCCCAAGGACAAGGACACTACAAGGGACAGGGCAACTCCCAAGGCCAGGGACACTCCCAAGGACAAGGACACTACAAAGGACAGGGCAACTCCCAAGGCCAGGGACACTCCCAAGGACAAGGATATTACAAAGGACACTCCCAAGGACAAGGATACTACAAAGGACAGGGAAACTCCCAAGGCCAGGGACACTCCCAAGGACAAGGACACTACAAAGGACGGGGCAACTCCCAAGGCCAGGGACACTCCCAAGGACAAGGACACTACAAAGGACAGGGCACCTCAAAAGGCCAGGGACACTCCCAAGGACAAGGACACTACAAAGGACAGGGCACCTCACAAGGCCAGGGACACTCCCAAGGACAAGGACACTACAAAGGACAGGGCAACTCCCAAGGCCAGGACACTTCCAAGGACAAGGACACTACAAAGGACAGGGCAACTCCCAAGGACAGGGACACTCACAAGGACACTACAAAGGACAGGGCACCTCCCAAGGCCAGGGACACTCCCAAGGACAAGGACACTATAAGGGACAGGGCAACGCCCAAGGCCAGGGACACTCCCAAGGACAAGGATACTACAAAGGACAGGGAAACTCCCAAGGCCAGGGACACTCCCAAGGACAAGGACACTACAAAGGACAGGGCAACTCCCAAGGCCAGGGACACTCCCAAGGACAAGGATACTACAAAGGACAGGGAAACTCCCAAGGCCAGGGAAACTCCCAAGGACAAGGACACTACAAAGGACGGGGCAACTCCCAAGGCCAGGGACACTCCCAAGGACAAGGACACTACAAAGGACATGGCACCTCACAAGGCCAGGGACACTCCCAAGGACAAGGACACTACAAAGGACAGGGCACCTCACAAGGCCAGGGACACTCCCAAGGACAAGGACACTACAAAGGACAGGGCAACTCTCAAGGCCAGGACACTTCCAAGGACAAGGACACTACAAAGGACAGGGCAACTCCCAAGGCCAGGGACACTCCCAAGGACAAGGACACTACAAAGGAGAGGGCACCTCCCAAGGACAGGGACACTACATAGGACAGGGCAACTCCCAGGGACAGAGCACCGCCCACGGATAAGGCACATTCCAAAGACAGGACACCTCCCAGGGCCAAGGCTTCTCCCATTCACAGGACATCCACCAAGGACAGGCATACATCACCCCTGCGTCCCCTGAAGCTGGTGTTGTTGAAGAAATGTACACCACATGTGTCAGAGGTGGAGTCCCCCCATACCTCTACTCCTATCCACACCCCGGTGAAGCAGAGGAAGGAGTACACTGTTGTTGCATCCCCCATTACACATGATACAGAGGGCACAAGGCAGGGCCATAGCAAGCATCAAGCAGGGTCCAGCATGTCCCCAGAGAGCAGACCACCACCAGCACATGAACCGCCTTTGATGGGTGATGTTTCAGATGAGCCCGCACCACTTACCAGTACAGTCATGTCCAGGGTGCCCTTACATATCCCAAAGAAATGGAGACACACACCTGTGACACCTGACCACCCCAATGTCGCTCCAGTACAGCTATACCCAGCTCCCAGAGCCACCCTGCCTCCTGGCCCATACAGCCCTGTGGCTCATCATTTCAGTGGTCCTAGTGGGTCAGATGCAGTTCACTGTCATGTGTCAGATAGTGGCACTGTGTTGTATTTGTATAGCGCGAACAGTCACCCGTAAGTATCCCGGCGCTTGTACTCCTACCACAAGGGAACCCCTCCTGGCTTTTCCTTGTGAGGTGTCCACTCCTGGGCATCCCATGGTGAAACCAGGCATCCCTTGTGTATCGGGGGCCGCTGTGGAGACTAAGCAAGCTATTGCCCAGAGTTGCAGCGTGGGGCCCATGCTTAGATTCAGCACTGAGGCGAGAATATCCAGTCAGAGGAATTTAAGCCCGATCCCGCCGAGGCGGGAATCGAACCCTGGTCCCTGGCCAGCCCTCTGCATCAAGGTCTGCCGCTCTAACCATTGAGCCACACTTCTCCACTGTGTCTGTTGTTCGCTATCATGCCTCATGTAGTAGCACTGTGTCAGTTGTGCCTTCTCCTGTTTCAGGTACCGCTACTGTGTGTGTCCCCCACTCTCATGTCTCAGATGCTGGCATGGTAATTGTTGGTCACTGTACAGGGACATGTCCTGGCAGTGTGTCTGGGTCTATGGCTCATGTGTCAGTCAGTAGATCTGTGGCTGTGTCTCACACTCCTGTATCTGGTACTGGCAGTGTGTCTGGGTCTATGGCTCATGTGTCAGTCAGTAGATCTGTGGCTGTGTCTCACACTCCTGTATCTGGTGCTGGCAGTGTGTCTGGGTCTATGGCTCATGTGTCAGTCAGTAAATCTGTGGCTGTGTCTCACACTCCTGTATCTGGTGCTGGCAGTGTGTCTGGGTCTATGGCTCATGTGTCAGTCAGTAGATCTGTGGCTGTGTCTCACACTCCTGTATCTGGTGCTAGCAGTGTGTCTGGGTCTATGGCTCATGTGTCAGTCACTATATCTGTGGCTGTGTCGTACACTCCTGTATCTGGTGCAGGCAGTGTTTCTGGGTCTATGGCTCATGTGTCAGTCACTAGAGCTGTGGCTGTGTCTCACACTCCTGTTTCTGGTGCTGCCAGTGTTTCTGGGTCTATGGCTCATGTGTCAGTCACTACATCTTTGGCTGTGTCTCACACTCCTGTTTCTGGTGCTGCCAGTGTGTCTGGGTCTATGGCTCATGTGTCAGTCACAAGAGCTGTGGCTGTGTCTCACACTTGTGTATCCGGTCCTGCCAGTGTGTCTGGGTCTATGGCTCATGTGTCAGTCACTAGAGCTGTGGCTGTGTCTCACACTCCTGTTTCTGGTGCTGCCAGTGTGTCTGGGTCTATGGCTCATGTGTCAGTCACTGGTACTGTGGCTGTATCTCCCAATCCTGTATCAGAAACTGCCACTGTGTCCGAAGCTACTAGGTCAATCAGTCCACCTGATTCTGTGCTGTGAGGTGCAATTCCCATCACTCACATGTCATTGTACTTGGTGTCTGGATTGTCCATTGTGACCACCCTTGCATTATTAATGTCCATGGGACGGGGTTCATGACACACGTCCTTGTGCTGCCTCAGATGTACCTGCTCTGTTCTGTGCCATGGACTGTTGATGCTCTGTGCCCCTCTCATGTGCTGCCTCAGATGCACCTGCTCTGTTATGTGCCATGGACTGTTGATGCACTTAGCCCCTCTCATGTGCTGGCTCAGATGTACCTGCTCTGTTCTGTGCCATGGACTGTTGATGCACTTAGGCCCTCTCTTGTGCTGCCTCAGATGTACCTGCTCTGTTGTGAACACTGCCCTGTTGCTATTGGGATGCTGCATTGTGCCCTCTCATGTGCTGCATCAGATGGACCTGTTCTTTGCCATGGACTGTTAATGCTCTGTGCCCCTCTCATGTGCTGCATCAGATGTACCTGTTCTTTGCCACGGACTGTTGATGCTCTGTGCCCCTCTCATGTGCTGCATCAGATGTACCTGTTCTTTGCCATGGACTGTTGATGCACTTATCCCCTCTCATGTGCTGCCTCAGATGTACCTGCTCTGCTCTGTGCCATGGACTGTTGATGCACTTAGCCCCTCTCAAGTGCTGCCTCAGATGTACCTGCTCTGTTCTGTGCCATGGACTGTTGATGCATTTAGCCCCTCTCATGTGCTGCCTCAGATGTACCTGCTCTGTTCTGTACCATGGCCTGTTGATGCTCGTTGCCCCTCTTGTGTGCTGCCTCATATGTACCTGCTCTGTTCTGTACCATGGCCTGTTGATGCTCGTTGCCCCTCTCATGTGCTGCCTCAGATGTACCTGCTCTGTTCTGTACCATGGCCTGTTGATGCTCGTTGCCCCTCTCATGTGCTGCATCAGATGTACCTGTTCTGTTCTATCCAGTGCCTATGCTCCTGGCTACTCTGGGAGTCAACCCCTATTATGTGCAATAAAGCAAGTTATTCCTGTGTAGTGGTTTCGCTGTGTCATTCCTGGTTGTCTCCTAGCATTGTTGATATATTGGTGGTATCGTAAATGCTGTGTCCCAACATGCCCCTCCCCCTCCCCACGTTACAGCACCGGCAGGTACTCCCCTTCCGACAGCGATTGGTGTGTTTGCGTACCTGCGTCGTCGTCGGCGACGGTCCATGACTTGCTGGTGGTGGAGCACAAAGAGGAGCGGAAATGCTTGTAGAGCTGGGTCCATGTCGGCGATCTGCCTGTGGTGGGTATCTCTCTGCAATGTTTTGCCTCTCCGCTGTGGTGAATCCGCTGTGTTCAGGCTGGTGGTTTTCCGCTGCGATTTGCTGTGTCTTTTCCGCCATCGTGATTACGTGGACGGTTGGAGACGTTATTCCGTACGGCGGTGTCTCTGGATTGGATACGTCTGCCGCGGGGTCGGGTGTATTTACGCGGCGGTGCTAGTTCTTCCGCGGCGTACAGAAATTTGACAGTGCTTCCCATCCTAATATGGCGGGCGGACTGGCCGCGGCTGGCGGACTGAAAAAAGGCATTTTCCCCCTACTCCAGGCCGGCGGTCGTCCTTCCGTCCGCCATCCTAATCGACCCCTATATTAGGTTACAGGGGGTCCTTGTTACTCACATGTGTTGTTCACTATCTGTCCTCTTTCTTAACTGATGCCCGACCTTGCTGGACTAATGAAAGCCATACTGCTATTTGTAAACAACATCTTATTGATCTCAAAAAGACCAAGTGACCTTCAGCAAACAATATCCTGTTTTGAGGTATTTTGGGCCAGATGAACGAAAATTAAATGTTGTAATTTTTTAAATGTAGACTCCATAAGAATCGCTATTCAGGAAATGCAAAATGATATGTAGGAAATTATTGATTTACTAATAGCGATTCATACAGAGTAGGAATTGCTATTAGGAAATCGCAATTCGGAAATGCCATGCCATTCGTACCAATGTGCCGGTTTGTATTTTCAAAATAGAGTTTTCGTATTAGGAAATCACCATTTTGGAAATGCTAAACAAAGGATGGCTATGGGCATAAGGCCACCTTACTGCACCCAAAAAATAGCGGTGTACATGTAGAGCACACATATGCCCTAAGTACATGTGTGGGCTCTATTACACTTTTAAAAAAGTATCTTCTTTTTTTATTTATTTATTTTGTTTTAAGTTTTTATTGTCATTCAGTTCATAGCATAATTATAGCAAATACAAGACATATCTAAATCAATTAATTATACAGAGTGCTGCAAGGGAAAGAAAAAACCAAAAAGACCGAACATTACAAAAAACAGAATGGTTAAACAATAATTCAAAAATAAATCATAACAGAGACGGGAACACTAATCTGGACATTCACTTTCCATATGATGTATCATGGGCTGCCAAATCTTAATCCCTAGTTGCTTTTTCTTTGATGACGTAATTCGATAGAGATTAAATTCTAAATGGAATACATTATAGAACTTTGCTCGCCACATTTCATATAAGGGCGCCTCAGGCTTCAGCCACATAGGAGCAATACATAATCGGGCAACTGACATGGCCATAAAATGAGGAACCGATATGGATAGTACAACGACAAAGTATCTCTATCTTTACACAACCCAAAGAGCATCAGCTCTCTAGATATCACCACATTGACATTTATGATATTAGACAAAAATTGTGCAATAGATGAAAAAAAAGGTTCCAACACACTACAATCAAAAAATATATGTACAATGTCAGCCGCTGCAGCTTGACACCGATAACATTGCCCATTATGCATATCTCCCCACTTCATCATTTTGGCCGGCGTATGGTATAAATTAAACAAAGTTTTATAATATTGAGCCCATAAATTAGTGGTCAAAGTAACTTTGCAAGCCATGTCGATAGATTCTTGAACAAACTGGCGGAAGGTACCGAGTTTAATACTCCATTTTTCATCTTGAAGATCAACATCATCACGCTGCGTAATCAACAAACAATCATATAAAGTCCCAATCTTGGCCCGTTTGTTCAAAGCTTCGAGAAGATCATTAGTAACTATATTCAAAATGCTGCGGTGCTTAAAAATGAAAATCCCGTAGCTGCAAATATTTGAAGAAATTATTCTGAGGAATCGCATATTTATCCATTTGTTTGGCAAATGTAACCATAACACCGGCATTAAACATATCGCATAAACAAACAATCCCTTTATCCGCCCAAGAACGCATCTTAATATCCCAAAATATTGAGGGAAACAATTCTATAGAATCACTGGGGGTATAGAAATGTATGTGGTTAAGAACAAAACATTTATTTGTGGCAATATCATCATGATGATATTGCCACAAATATTATATTTTTTTCGATGTGTCCCTTTAGAAATTTCTACAGTAAGCTTAGCACAGCTCCAGGCTCTCTGTATGTATTTTATGTGGGCTGGGGGTAAGGCCCGCCGTGCTGGGTGCTAGATGATTTTACCAAGAAATTTAGGAGGTTGGTAGGAGGTTGGTCGGTACCAGATTTTACTCTCTATTATTATGCTTGCATGCTTCAAGGTATGAATGTCCTGCTAACAGGGATAGGTCCACCGAATCTGGCAGAAAGCCCGTCAATCTATCAGATGTTATTGGGAGTGAAGGCTAAAAATTGTTTGATGTTGCACCAGGAATGGAGTTACTATAAACGCACACGTTTTAAGGTCCTGTTGGCTGCTTATAAGACTTGGAAAATATTAAGGAGAATGCTTGGTATAGAGAAAATTTCTTGGTACACACCATTGACATCTCCTATATTCCTGCCAATTGATCTATGGGACCGGGTAATGCACGTATGGTGGCAAAAAGGATTAAGACTGCTGGGTGATTTTTATAGTGATGGTTGTTTAAAATCCTTCGAGCAACTCCGCGAGCAATACCAGCTTCCCCGGGAGAATTTTGAGAAGTACTTACAAATCAGGAACTTTCTATCTCAGAAAGCAATAAATCTGCAAGCTAACCCCTTGATAGAAGACAATATAAAAGCTGCAAAAATAGTAGTGTTATATGGTCATATGTTGGGCCCTAAGGCGAATGACTTGGAGCAACAAAATTCTAAATGGGGAAACAAATTGGGGAGGCAGGATATTCAGATAGAAATATAGTTGGAGATGGCCATGAATCTATTTCTTTCGGCAAAACTATCTGCACAGCATTATAAATCCATCTTCAATTTATATTACACACCCAATAAGATCTCCAAATGGCAGGGAGATGTTATAGGGAAATGCTTTCGGTTTGGATACCCTTCGGCGGATGACCTCCATATTTTTTTTGGGTGTCCAAGGTTAACATCTTTATTATCACAGATGAATTATTTAACGGATATTCTGGGTATTCCAATACAATTATGTGCTACGCAGATATTATTAGGAGTAGAAATGGGGCCGGCAGCCCTAGATCCATTACAACAACATGCAAAGTTAATATTTTTAGTTACAGCTGTATATCGGCTTGTAATTGCTTCTTGGTGGTTACAGCAGGAACCACCATCTTTTGAATTATGGAGGGCACGTTTCTTTGCAATACATAATATGGAGCATAGCCTATATGCCCTTGAGGGGCACAGAAAAAAGAAGCTGGATCAACAAATTTGGGGCAAGGTCACTAATCATATAGAATCTGTTATTTGATGGTCTATTCTTGTTATTTGTTCACCCATGCAGTTTATACCGAGATTTGAAGAATCTTGGACTATCTTACTGTACGGCTAATGCCTTCTTTATGTATGTATTGATACTGATTATTTCTGTATTTCATTTATTTTGCTCCAGGACTTTGTATGCTTTGATTCTTAATAAGTGTATATGTATAGTGTAAATTAAGACTCCTTAACGACTAATTCATGTATTTTGCAAACATTAAAAAAAAAGAACAACAATTTTACATACCCATCTCCACCCTTTGAATGCAGCTACTACAGTCTTAAATCTGGTTCTTTTATAGTAGCTCGGTTCAAGAAATCGAAGCAGCGCTTGTCGGGATTGACATCCTAGTAGCATCAAATAAATATTAGGGCTTTCAAACACCTGTGTCCCACCCCCCGTCACCAGAGTTTCCATATTTTGGAGAAGGCAAGCTAAATAATAAAAAGCAAAATTCGGAACCCCCCATCATCCTATTGAAAGAGGTAATGTCATATATTTTGAAGCCCGTCGGGCCGTCTTCCAACCCCAAATAAACCTATCAGTAAATGATTGTAACTGCATTAGTTGTACACGTGTCAGCTCCAGCAGTACCGTCCGAAAATAATAAAGCACCCTGGGTAATATACACATCTTTAAAACATTACATCGCCCCACCATCGGTAAATGAAGACATTCCACCTTTTCCAACTGTCGCTTAACAGATCGTAATATATCAGCCCAATTCACAGCTACTATCTCTTGGAGTGACATCCTAATTTTAATCCACAGGTATCTAGCCTTGTGTGTCACTCGTAGATCATTAGGGCATAGCCCAGCAGTACACACAACCTTGGTTTTAGAAATATTTAATTTATAACCTAAGAGTTTCCCAAATTCTTGTGTCACAAACTCAATTTCACGTAGTGCTTGCTCTGGATCAGATGTTACTACCGCTATGTCATCAGCATAGGCTAAGACCCATACATGATAATCGCCCACTGCCATTGATTGTATACCCTGGGTAGTTTCAAGCATTCGCACCAATGACTCGATATAAATAGCAAATAATAGCGGTGAACATGGGCATCCTTGCCTTGTGCCCCGAGTAATGTAAACGAAAGATGATTCTTGCCCCATCGCACAGATCTTAGCCCTTGGTCGCTTGTGCATAATCTGTAAAGCAAGCAAAAACTGGGGCCAAAACCCATATAGCCCAAAAGAATGCCCATGCCACTCGATCAAAAGCTTTTTCAGCATCTAAAAACACCAAACCCATATTTTTATAATATGCCGATGCATAGATGTAGATGTAGAGTCCATTTATAACGCGCTAGCAATCGCTCCAAGGAGCATCTCGGCGCCAATATGAGGACAACCAGATGAAAAGGTTGCCTTACTGCTTAAGGAGACCATAACCGGGATCACACTAGCGCTCTGGCCATTGGGTCTGGAAGATTGTAAATCCAGGTTTTCAATTGCTTGCGGAACTCAGACTCCTTGTCCAGTGCTCTTAATAGAGGGGGTAGGGCATTCCATGCTTTGGCACCCAATACCGCTAGGGATTTACCCCCGCGGGTTTTGAGTCTGAAACTAGGAATGGTCAAAAGATTGGCATCGGAGGATCTTAGTGCGCGATTTGGACAGTATTTTACAAATTTATTTCTTAGGTAAGTGGGACCTGAATTATGCACAGCGCGAAAAGTGATTGTTAAAACTTTGTGGAGGACCCTTTTAGTTATGGGCAGCCAATGTAGTGCATTGAGGGCTTTGGTTGCTGAGGATCTTCTTGGCCATTTCAGAACCAGCCTTGCAGCTGCATGCTGCACCATCTGGAGTTTATGGGTAACCATCTTATTGGTGCCAGCATACAGGCTATTGCAGTAGTCAATGCGGGAGGTGACTAATGCAATCGCAACAGTTTTCCTTGCTTCGAGGGGCAGCAAGTCGAAGAACTTTCTGAGCATTTTTATTACCCCGAAGCAAGTACCTGCCACTTTTGACGCCTGATGTTTAAAGGATAGATCGGCGTCAAACTGTACCCCAAGGTTGCGAGCCGAGGAGGTAGTGTGGGGTGGAATTTCTGCCTTCTCAGGCCACCACAGTCTGGGGATGAAGTCATTATTTGAGCCTATGGGCATGATCTCGGTCTTTCCTGTGTTACATTTTAGGTGGTTTTTCCGCATCCACTCAAAGGTGGCCGTTAAGCAGCACTTAAGCTTTTCCTCCCAGGCCTGGTTGTCTTTGTCCATGACCAGGATCAGTTGGGTATCGTCTGCATATGCTATTACATCTATGCCGTAGGACGATATCAGCTGAATCAGGGGTGCGGTGTAAACATTGAACAATGTCGGACTCAGACTGGAGCCCTGAGGTACTCCTGTTGACAGTGGCTTCTCACTGGAACGGAATTCCCCCAGAGTCACCACTTGTCTCCTGTCACTAAGAAAGTTTTTTATCCACTCTAAGGCAATACCTTTAATGCCAGATGTTATTAGCCGGTCTATTAAGATGGCATGTGAGACCGTGTCGAAGGCCGCCGACAGGTCTAATAGTATCAGGACGGCCTTCTTGCCTTGGTCTAGAGCTGAGCGGATAGTTTCCGTAGTGAACAGGAGAGCCGATTCGGTGGAATGCTGAGTCCTGAAGCCAGCCTGATTGGGGTGCCATACTTCATTATCTTCCAAGAAAAGTGTCAGCTGTTTGTTCACTGTTGACTCAGTGATTTTACACAAAGCTGGAAGTAATGAAATCGGACGTAGATTGGATAGTGTGGAGGGGTCGGGAAGTTGTTTTTTTTGTAAGGGTTTTACAGCTGCCAGTTTCCACTCAGGGGGGACATAGGCGGTGGACAGAGAGTTGTTAACGATAACATTTATGTCCGGGTTGACAATATCCGCAATAAGATGTAAGAGTCCTATAGGACATGGATCAAATGGTGATCCTGATTTGGTTGCCAGGATGGCCTTTTTTGTCTCCTCCAGGCTGATTGTACGGAAAGCTGTAAGCTGGGTGACTTCCTGCCTAGTAGTTTCGTCCTCACATATTTGATCAAAGCTGGGAGCCTCAAAGTCTTTCATCAGACCCTTAACCTTTTCCTAAAAAAAATCTGCGATGGAGTTGCAAAGCATTTGAGAGGGGGGGATGTCCTGTATTAGACATTTGGGTTTACTAAAGTCTTTTACAATATTAAAAATCGCCTTCTGTTTACAATTAGCTGTTGCTATGGCTGACGTGAAATATTTTGTTTTAGCCTGTTTGATTAAGGCGTGGTACGCTTTCTTGGTCTTTTTGTATTTGCTGCGTTCTGTGCTGAGGTAGTTCTTCCGCCATCTACGTTCAGCCCGTCTTAGTTCCCCCTGTTTATTTTTGAGCTCTAGGTCAAACCAAGGGGCAGATCTCTTCTTATTCCCGGGTTTGAGCTTGCGTCTTCCCTGTCCGGTCATATTTTTTAGTTCTGTCATCCATTCCCTAAAGGTATTTAGGTTTGGGGGTCCGGGTAACTTAGGTCTACACTCTCTGGCTATTGGTATTAATTCTGGATGCTTCATGGTGGTCTTCCAGTCCTCTTGTCTGGCCTGGTTGCTTTTGCAAGTATTCTTTTTATTGGCATTAGTCTCTGGTGTAATCGAGAAAGGCATTAGTACATGGTCGGTCCATATTTGGGGTTTCAGCTGGTCTATTATTAAAGTGTCTAAGTTGGTAGCAATACAATCAATCGTGTGTCCCGCCTCGTGAGTGGCTGGAGTATCACGTATTTTAAGACCCAGTACTTCCATGGTTTCTTGGAAGGAGGCAGTAGGTGCCTCAGTTATAGACTCAAGATGAATATTCACATCCCCCAACAAGGTAAAGTTTGAATATCTGAGTATCAGTGGGCTTAGCGCTTCTCCCACACTTCCTAAAAAGTCAGTGCTAATACCGGGAGGGCGGTAAATTAATGCCCCAGAGAAAGAGAAGTTGTCGTGAATTTTAATACTAAAGGCCATCCCTTCCGCCTCTTTTAAATCATGGAGTTCCGTCATGACACACCCAAAGATATCTCTGTGTATAATGGCCACTCCCCCTCCCCGTTGCTCATTGCCTCTGTCAATCCTCTGGATACCATACCCTAAAGGTAGGGCATGTACCAGATCAGGAGTGCACCAGGGTTTGAGCCAAGTCTCTGTAATAAAGAGACAATCTAGGTTGTCGTCTATGAGGAGGTCATATATGTGCTGGGCGTGTTTTGATAAAGATCTAGCGTTTATTAAGCCCGCTTTTAAGGTATGGGTGGGGGGGGTATGTATTGTAAGGGCGGATACCTGAGACCATGATAATGCGACATGGCATTTGTGGCAGCTCACCGGACCTATCCAGTCCGAAGGGTCTAGGTTGTGGTGCTCACAGTCGTGGACTGGTTGTAAGGCTAATAGTTGTTGCCTGCTGTAAATGTCTTTACTGATCCCAGCAGAGTCCTTAGCCCTATGCCCGGCCCGTGCGCGGACGGGCGCAGACGGGCTGGACTCTGGCTTGACTCCGGCGCGAGTCCGGCGCGTCCGCTGATCGCGTCCGCTGCGCGAAGTCATGGCTGTCTATTTTTATAGCGGTGACTCTCGCCCCTAAGAAAGGCACGCCCTACCTAAGATGGCCGCCGCAATAGTTCTACCCTTGCCAGCAGGTCAAACAGCCCTGAAATCGGCTGTACTGTCTGGGGGAGGCAGCGCTCTGCAGGAAGAGTGCACCCAGTCAATTTAAAAGGTCAGTGTTTTAAAATAATGTTTCTGCCCGAAAATCGGCAGAAACACCACAGCGTCGCGCTAAATCTGCGCGCTGGTGCAGGGGGGGGGAGGACACAAAGGGCAAGTGAAAAGCAATAAACCAATGTATTTTAAAAGATAGCAGGAGAGAAAGAATGAACGCCCGGCTCAAGCCTCAGGCGATATTAGCAGTAATGGTAAGCCAAAGTCCTTCTTTCCTTTTTATGGCTCTCGCCCCTAAGGAAGGCTCGCCCTACCTAAGATGGCCGCCGCAATAGTCCAACACAGCGATGACCCGATGCAAATGATTAACCGTACTTCTACCAGGAAGAAACCCACGATGATGGTAAGAGACCAGGGATTGAACAATTTGAATTAAACGAGTAGCGAGTATTTTGGAATATATCTTGGCATGCGCATTTATTAATGATATGGGTCTATATGACCCAGAGAGATTAGAGGGCTTATCTTTCTTTTTAAACACCACTATGCTTGCATCATCCCACAAAGGAGGGGGGTTACCGGACTGAGCAGTAATAAAGGTGGCCAACATATCGTCCTTAATAATGGGGTATACGCCATAGAGGAGAGGCACTAGCTCCGCAGGACCCCCTGACGACTCGGCGAAACTTTGGCGGTCCTAGGAGCCGGGACTATCAAGCGGCTGGGAGAGGAAAACCTGGGGCCTAGCTCCGCATCGAAAGCCAGGACTTCGAGTGGAGGGCACGCCCGGACCGCTGGGCGCCATCCGCCGATACAGCCCGAAACTACCTAGGTGAGACTGCCCGGGACACTGCCCTTCACAGCGCCGGAAACGGAGACGGATACGGACTAGATCGTTCACGTACCCGTGGAAGGACTGGGCCGGTCTGGAGGTGCATTTAAAAATAAAAGCTGGGCTGCCGAGACAGGACCTGGCCGGGGGCAGCCTGATTGCCGCACCGGCTCTGCGGCCCTGAGTGACCACCTGGTGAGGAATCGGAAGGTAGGGGGGTATGGGGGTGCTGCGGAGGGGACAAGCCTGCTTCTCCCTCCTTCCCTCCCCCTTCTCCCTCCCTGACGCAGCCTGGGGTGAAAGTCACTGCAGGCCACTGGGGCTGGTGGTGCAAGACTGCGTGGAGGGCCCAGAAGTACAGTATATCGCCGCAGTTGCTCTGCACCCCGTGAAGGCCGCCTGGACCACTGCTGCGCTACATTGCAGGGGGGAAGGAGAGAGACTGCTGGGTACACAATGCAGGTGGCCCCCCCATGACTCTTCGGGACGAAGGCCAATAGGTGCCAGCAGCTGCCCACCAAGAAGTGACCCAGGCGGACCCAGCTCGGCGGGACATCTACCCACCGACGAAACTTGGGGACACGAGACTGAGGTTAAAACCCGAGAAGGGAAGGCATTGCGGTTGGGAGGCGCCCTGCCCCGGGTCCCGCTCCCGGACACTGATCATACCCGAAGGAGGCAGCCATGGTCCAGTAAGGGGCAAAAACACTGGACGGCAAAGACGGAACACCGGCGGGACACACCCTAGACCCCGGCCCGGATGGATCCACACAGACCATAACTAACTCAGCCCTTACTGGAGACCAACAAATGGACAAACTAGATCTGATACTGCAAGAAATCAGGGACTCCAGAATCGCAATGGAAGCACAGATGGGAACCCTTACCACTAATCTTTCGCTATTGAAAGCCGATCACTGCAAATTAGGGGACAGAGTCAAAGACCAAGGTGCGACACTGACGGACCTCAACCCAACGGTGGCGGAACATACCACCTCCATCCAACAAATACAACAACAAGTGAAGTCTCTAATGGAGAGAGTGGAGGATGCGGAAGGCCGCAACCGACGCAACAACATCCGCGTCATTGGGCTTCCGGAACGGAGCGAGGGAGCCCACGCAACTGAATTCATGGAGCAATAGTTCCGAGATCACGTGACCACGGAAGGCCTGTGACCACTCTTCTGTGTGGAGAGAGCTCACCGGAACCCCACTGGACGGCCGAGACCGGGACAACCGCCACGACCACTGATTGTTAAAATCCTCAACTACCTGGACAGAGACATGCTGCTTCAAAAGGCCCTGAATATGAAAACAGGCGTATCTCGCTATATCCGGACTACACCAACCTAGTGCAAAAACAACGGTCCTCCTACTTCCAGATAAAAAAGAGACTCCAAAAAGCCAACCTCCGCTATGCCCTACTGTTCCCAGCCCGCCTTAAGGTGATACATGACAGTAAAACCCACTTTTTTGAGAGCCCCACTGATGTGGAGGAATGGCTGGAGGTAATGGATATTGAGGAGAATCCAGGACCGACTCAAGGATCGTCGGCCAGCGGCTCCAAGGATGGCTCATAACACACAGGAGGAACTTCCAACACGCAGACTACGAGATCGAAACAACATAAGCCTACTAAATCCCAGCAGAAAGAAGGCCAGAAAGACGCTGTCGCAATGGTGGGCTCCTTCCGAGATGAACGAGAGATAATCAACACGGACACCGAAGACAGTACATTGCACTCGGACTCAGAACACAGTATGGTATTGTTCCCGACTGTAACGCCAAGAGCTGCGGATGAACTTCTGGACAATGCCCAGGAGTAACTGCCTAAACGGATGGGGCCTGAGGCCCTAGGATCTACTGATATCCTTTCTCTGTTGTATAATGATTAAAATGCTGAGTTGAGGGGGGAGAGGGGGCCTGAAGCAGGAGAAACTGGCTTGGTTATAATATCTGAATGCTGAGGTTCGGTTTAAATATGATTTGTTTCCCACATGGTAGTTGCGATTGGTGGACCTCACAACCTACATTCCCGCAGAGAAGTGTGGCACAGTGATACGAAGGTGGGAAAACCCCCCCCAGAGGCTACCAGTAATAGATACTTTTAGAAATAAACTTCCCTGGCGGCACAGTTGAGCCGGCAGCTCAGAAAGGTGTGACTTTGTGGATACAGGACAAAGGCGTATGCACCAAAGATTGTTTGGTTATGTTTTGCATTTTCTGGTTCGGCACAGCAATGTTCCTATGCTGCGCCTATAGAGTTCGAATTTGGGGAGGGATGAAATACGTCTCCTGGCTAGCACTGACAATACAAACATTACAACACGAGGCACTGTCCATTGTGGCACCTGTATCCAAGTATGGCTGATACGAAGGGAAAATATAGGCTGGCTACCTGGAATGTACGGGGGCTTGGAGCAGTACAAAAACGACATAGAATACATGCTTTTTTACTTCGCCAACAGGCTCAAATAGTATTTCTACAGGAATCCTACTTAATACAGTCTGAGGCAAATACATTACGAAAAAAGTGGAGGGGAACTATATTTTCTACAACGTACTCGGCCTTTTCCAGGGGGGCTACCATATGGGTGCGACACGGCACCCCTTTTGTGGAACTTGAGAGGAAGGTAGACGACCAAGGACAATATATATTGGTGAAGGGCACGCTGGACGGTACACTGCTGGTCCTGGGCAGCATCTATGCCCCGAACTTTGACCAAGATAGATTCCTTGCAAACGTTGGCCGGGCTTTAGCTGACTGGATGGACATCCCCTGGATTTTGGGTGGGGATTGGAACTTGGTTCTGGATGTTGATCTGGACAGATCGCACCCCCCTCCAGACAACAGGTGTACAAAAGATGGCGGACTCCTTTAGAACCTGGCTCCAGGGATGGGGACTGACAGACGTATGGCGCACCCTGCATCCAACACACAAGGAATATTCTTACCATTCCCCAGTGCATGACCTACATACTCGCCTAGATAGATTCTTGTGTACCAACTCCCTGCTGTCCAAATGTACGTCCTCAGACTACCTAGCTAAAACCTTTTCGGACCACAGACCACTGACCCTTGATCTACATTGGGGGAGGGTGACATCACCGGTACCCATCTGGAGACTTAACCCACTACTATTAGAGGATGGCCCATTCCGCAAACACCTATCGGATACACTAAATAACTACTTCCGAGAGAACTGGGATACTGCGTCCTCGAACCTGCTGGTGTGGGACGCCATGAAGGCTGTGATAAGGGGGGATGCTATCGGCCAGCTGGTGGGAGCCAGACAGGAAATTCACAGGAAACTCTGTGAGGTTGAAGACCGCCTGAAGGATCTAGAGACGGCGGCGGGAGTAGACTCTGGGCGTAAGGGGGACTTACAGTTATGCAACATAGAGCATGCAGAACTCCTGGAAACACTAAGAGTCATTAATCACAAGGATCATTTGAGACGCCAGCAGGCGGAAGCAGACAGGTCTGGGGCCCTGCTTGCTCGCCTGGTACGAGACAACCCCGAAATCCCAGAGATTACGAAAATTAGGGACAGAGCGGGAAGTGAGCTGTTCACACAGTCGGATATTAATGCTGCATTTAGGGTCCATTTGGAGAGGCTATATGCCCCTCCCCCCCAAGAGTGGTGGAGACGAAATGATAGTATTTCTAAAAGACCTACCGTTCCGTCCCCCTGACCCGGGACGAACAGACTGTGATGAACGGACCCATTACACAGCAGGAAATCAAAATAGCCATTCGCTCCCTTAACCGAGGTAAAACACCCGGCATGAACGGGTTGCCTGTAGAATTTTACCAGACTTACTCTGCAACGCTAGTACCCATTTTAGAGGATATTTATAAGACGGCTTACGAGGTCGGTCACCTGCCTGCCACGACAATGCAAGCCTCAGTGATATCCATACCAAAACCTGGCAGGGATACCCTTGACTTGACTAACTACAGACCCCTCTCAATGCTCCCCACAGAGTATAAAATACTTAGCAAAGCTATCGCTATGCGAATACAGGCCCACCTCCCTACCCTAATACACCCATACCAATGCGGCTTCCTCCCAGGGAAGAGTACTTCCCAGAATACGAGGAGCTCCAAACCCTCATGTCAGCCACGCCAATGGACCTTCCTCAGGCCGGTTGCATCGCCTTGGACCTCCGGCAGGCATTCGACTGGGAGTTTATGTTCGAGGTCATACGGCGTTTCGGCTTCCCCGACTCCCTAATCAAATGGATTTGTCTACTGTATACGAACCCGACAGCTAGAGCATGCACAGGCAGGTATATCTCAGATAGCTACGATATCTACAGAGGCACCCGGCAAGGCTACCCGCTATCACCCCTGCTGTTTGTACTGACACTCGAGCCCCTGGCGATCGCGCTCCGGACCCGAGCGGGCCAGGTGGGTATTTCCATTGGGGGATCGCATAATCTGATATCAATCTACGCCGATGATATCTTAGTGTATCTTCGAGATTTGGACGGGAACCACTCAAACCTAGCGACCATCTTTGATCGTTTCGAGACCGTATCTGGCCTGGCCATTAACCCGACGAAATCCCTAGGCTTCTATTTCTGCGAAGGGCAACGACCCTCCCACATACAATTTGGTGATTACCGGATCCAAATAGCGCCGACCACATTTAAATACCTGGGCATTAACGTTTATAGAAGACCGGAAGACCAGATTGAAGGTAACATGCGGAGGGCCATTAATAGCCTCCGGAGTAGTGTGAACTTTTGGACATCCTTGCCATTATCTGTCATGGGTAGGATAGCAGTTTCGAAGATGGTCATCCTCCCCCGTATACTGTATTACTTCGTAAACCTGCCGGTCCTCCTCCCGCAACACATATTTGCTACACTAAACACGATCCTGATTACTCTCATATGGGGCCCTGGGAGACGGCGAATTAGCCTCAAAAAACTAACACTGAGCACCAGACAGGGGGGCCTTGGTGTACCAGACCTACGGGGTCACTATTACGCAAGCCAGTTGTAATGGCTGTCACGATGGGTGGAGGGTAAGAACCTACACAAAATTGACATCACACAGGACCGATTAGCACGTGGAGAGCTGCACTCCCTTCTGTTGCCCGGAGCAAAGACCCCTCGAGACTGCCACCCCCTGCTACATACTGCTTTACTGTGCTGGCGAAAGGCGTTGTCGTACACGGCTGGGACCACACCTTATGCAGATAACATTCCCCTGTTAGGGCTCCCAACACCACAGGGACGTCTGACGCAATGCAGGTTAGAACCTTGGGCAGAGGCGGGAGTGGATAGAGTGGGCGACCTGTTTGGGGACGACACACTACTGGATCACGCCTCCTTCGCGCAGTCAACAGGAGCCCCACTGCGATTGTACTTCCTACATGCTACAGTGACACATTATGTGCGACGCACATGGGCCCCACAGTGCAGCAAACCAGAACAACATGAACTAGTGCATCTCCTTCATTATATGGGGTCTGGGGAACACTTAGTGAGATGGCTCTACATGGGCATTAGGGAACACGCTGCTTTACCTCTTACCACACTCAGGGACACCTGGACTCTAGACAAGGGAGAGGCTATGACGGACGGGGCCTGGAAGATTGTCCTAGAACACCACAGGAGGGTGTCCAGAAAAGTCAAATTCAAATTCATACAGGCTATGGTACTGCATAGAGCATATCTCACCCCCCAAAGGCTCCATAGGATGTTCCCTGCTTCCTCCCATAGTTGTCCCCGGTGTCAAAGAGATGAGGCCGATCTCCTCCATATGCTGTGGACATACCCAAGAATACGCAGCTACTGGGGGACAGTCCGCCATACACTAAACACTATCACAACTCTGCAGATCCCGGAGGGGGCACTGCTTTGTCTGATAGGGCACAGGAAAAGACCCAAGACCCATAAAGCCCAGCTGCAGCTCTTAGACCTGGCACTCTTGTTGGCACTCAGAGTCATAACTATGAGGTGGAAATCAGCCAGGCCCCGAGTGTAGAGGTGTGGCGATCTGATTTGCTGAAATGGGGCAGGGCGGAAAGTGTAATCCTGCGTAGAGAAGAGGAGAAGGGGCTCCGGACCCATCCAATTGCGCAGGAATGGGAGCGGATGCTGGTGGAGATAGAGGATGTGGACCTAGAGCTCTCACAGGAGAATACCCCATAACCGGACATACAGGGTGGAGAGTAAAGGAAATACAGAGTAGGGATATAACCGCCAAATGTACAGGTTAGCCAGCCCCACGCGAATACAGTTTTCTGGACAGAATAGGGTCACCATGCCAAGGAACACAGTGCCTAACCAATGGAGAAGCTAGGAGACGTAAAGGGTCGGGTGGGAGTTGGGTGGGACAGGGATTAGTTACGAGGCGACAATGTAATGCAAATGCAACACGATCATTGATGTAATAAACTTGAGTCAACTTGGACTTAATGTAAAATTGAGGAAGGTTACATGTCAATTAGCCGAAAGTTAAAGGGAGAAAACGAGAAACGACTGTTGGATGATAATATGTATAAATGTAAAATGTGATACTTGATGCAGTCACGAATAAAGAGTTTCAAAAAAAAAATGATGGGGTATAACATTTGATTAACCTCTAAAGGAAGTTTATCCAGACCGGCTGCTTTCCCAAGCGCAAGATCATTAAGTGCTGTCTCTAATTCCAACATAGTTATTGGGGCATCTAATTCCTCTCTTGCAAGGGACCTTACCACATATGGATCAAATCTAGACACAAACTGGTCAATCTGATCTTGAGATATATATTCCTGGGCATATAATTCTTTATAGTACTGTTGGAGGACATTCATTATGCCATCCATTATTTCCACCAGGCAACCCTGGTCATTCTCCAATGCCTCTATTCGTTGAGATGTTTGCTGACCACGAAGTCTTTGAGCTAAGCATCTACCAGCAGACTCACCATATTCATATCTCTCAGTTTTATTTATTTTATACTGAATTGCTATATCCTGGCTCCAGACCTCATTGATCTTCGCCTTACAGCATGCAACCTTGGTCTGAGCAGGTTGGCTGTCCCTATGTAATCTAATTGCCTGGATAACTTCATGCTCAGCGTCTTTCAAATCTAGCAGCAGCTTTTCCATTTCAACTTTCCGTTTCCTCTGCTGGGCCCATCCATAACTACAGGTTTCACCCCTTATCCCTGCCTTCAAGCAATTCCAAACCATTGATTGAGTGGCTCTACCTCTTTAATACTCTAAAAACTGCTTAGCCCAGACTTGAATATGTCATACTTATTCCTCATCAGCTATTAATTTTTTACTAAATTTAAATGAACGTTGTGCCCGCTTGATGTTAAAAGGAAGCAAATCCATAACAACAGGGCCATGGTCAGATGTAATCCGCGGCATTACCTGCATTTTGGCCCCAATAGTTAAAGATCTAGGCACAAAGATGTAGTCTAACCGGACAAACTTATTATGTGGAGAGGAGAAAAACGTATACCCAGGATCCCCAGGGTTCACCAATGGCCATCCATCAGCTAAGCCATGCTGAGAGAGTAATTGGCGTAAAGCTCTAAATACTTGCGGATTGCGGCCACTATAACTAGTAAATTGAGGATCCCAAGTATAAGTTTCGCCATGTATATTAAAGTCCCCAAGCAATAAGAGTGGGGTGCCCCACAATGCAAGCTCAACATTCAGTAAATCCAAAGTCTCCGTTTCATCTAAGTTTGAGCCATATACAGTACATACTGTGGTCGTGACACCCCCAATAATACACTCAGTTATTGCCCACCGCCCAAAATTATCAGGCCTTTCTTTGCCTGTAGCAATTATCATTTGGCGCCCCTGGATTGCCACATCGCGATTCATGGTAGCTTGCCGAGATGCAGCTAGTAATGTATAGCCCAATTCAGTCAATATCTTACAAATTAACCAAGGGACATGTGTTTCCTGAAGGCATATAATATCCGGATTAATTAGCCGCAATTCCTCAATCACACGTTTCCGCTTAAGCACATTATTCAGCCCACATACATTGAACCAGCATATACGCAGACTATTACTAGCCATTACCCCTGAGCAATCGCAGGTCATTAATATACACAGCAAAAAATAAAGTTGTTCCTAAACCCTTGCAGCACATGCTATGAAGTGACATTTTACCCTTTTCACCCTTAACCAAATGGCCACCCAACTCATTACCCCATAAAAGCCCCCCTACGCCCCAATAAACCCCCCCACCCCACAAGTGACCCTCCCCATTAATCAAGCCAATAGGGCCGATCGCCCTTTAGATGAATATGAGAGACTCTCAAAATGCTCGGCCAATCCCATGTTCAAACAATATATCCATAGAAGTCAAAACAAGAACAAGCAATCTACGTTCATAATACCAAAATTGTACATATCTAACTAATGACCAAAGCAAACAGACCAATGCACAAAACCATCAACCCAAAGAGCAGAGATATTTCTTAGCTGAAGCCTCAGAAATAAAAAATTGACTCTGTCCCTTATAAGCAGTTTTTCAAAGTTGCTGGTTGTAGAAGGAAAACCTGTAGGCTCTTAGATTGAAACGGTGCAATTAATTGGCGAAGCTGCCACCGTTTCTCCACGGTAGAGTGGCAGTAGTCTGGACGTACAAAAAATTGAGTTCCTTTACCAGACCTCTTTTTCTCGGGTCTAGCGAGGTCTTATAATGTCTGTCTTGCCAAAATATTATTTAATGAAATCGGTATAGCTCGTGGATGTTGCACAGCTTGTCCACTCCTTGCCAGTCGTTGACGAAATTGAAATCGGTGCGCCAGTTGGATTTCCCGGGCCCAATTCCACTCTTTCCCCTCAGGAAATGCCTCCTCGAAAAGCTCAACTACATATTTATGAGTATCTTGCCCCTCAAGGCCTTCAGGGACCCCAAGGATGCGCAGATTATTGCGCCGTAGTCGATTTTCCATATCGGCGAGTTTATCGTGCACATCTTCCTTATGCGCCTCTGGATTGAGACTCCCAAGTGCTGCCCCCGTCAAGGGAAGTTTAGTTCCCGGAGGACTATGGCTCCGCTACAACGTTATACTTTAACTTGAACAAGCAAGTTACAACTGAGAAATTGATCTGCTCCCTTGCGAACACAGTAAAAAAACAGGGCAGTCTTCAATTGATTTGTGCCAAAATTCCGACAGTTAATGTAAATATTCAAGTCCAGTACGTAATATGATTACAAGTCAGGAATAAACTCTGATTTCAGGAAGCTCCTTTTCCGTCCTGATGATGATCTAGATTCATATAGATCGAAACGTCGTCGACTCATACAAGAAAATTCCCCTGTTTTATTGTATATATTTATGTGGATTTACCTTGTTGTTTTGTGATGTCTTGTTTCACTTTGGTCACATATGTCACGCCCTGCACACTGTCACTTATGTGAGCACCTGAAACTTTTTCTACGAAGAACTTAAATTACAAATAAATGAATATTGTATAAATTCCCTATGTATTTAGCTCCTTAGCGTGAATTTACTAAACGCTTTCACTGTTTTGATGGGATCCTGTTGGACAGCTGTCGAACCATTGTCTGTTTATATACATTTGTTCACCCCAGGTTCAATTTATTGGGTACCCCTGTTCTTGGAACTACATCTTCCTTATGCGCCTTTATGTCTGCAATTTCTTCCTTTTGAGTTGCCATTTGGTCTTCTAATGAGGAAATACGGCCTTCAGCCTCTACCATTCTATCCGTAAAGTTGTTACAAGTTTTTGAAAGACGATGAACGGTATTCTGCAACTTCCGACAAGCCGTGTGGGTTTTTAGATGCTCTGCACGAGCCTCCAGCCTATGCTCCGAAATGGACCTATAGATTTCCTCAAGCGAAACTTGGCTGGGTATCTCCACTCCCGAGCCCCCGCTGGCCTGATCAGATAGATCTAATTTCTCCAAGAGCTGTTCACAACCCGAGAGAGAGCCCAGTCTGATAGTTCAACGGCAGACCCAGCTTCTCTTTCAACACCCCTCTTCCTGACAGTATCTGTGTCAGTATCTGTGTCGTCAACTACGACACTGGAGCTATTTCGACTTTGTGTAATAGCCTTCGTAGTAGGCGTAGTATCTTCTGGTACTTCGTCAAAAATTGAAAGGTCCTCCTCCAATTCACCATCAACATCGGTTCCATCTGACTGCTCGGAGAGAGAATAGAATTCGCTATCTTTACTGCTCGCAGGGTCAGTTACATCTTCACAACCAGCAGCATTAACCACGCTAGCCCCATTAAACACACTGTGATCACCCCCGTCACCGACCATCTTGTCGCCCGCCACAGCTTGTAGTACCTGAAAGCCCTGTAACTGAGCTGGAGAAACTTCAAGTGCTTCAAGTGCTTCGACCAAAGTGCTGTCTCCATCAGTGATGTTAAAGTCAGCAGATCAATCTACAGGGGTCGTAGCTTTTTTTTTCCAGTAGCAGTTTTAAACATTTGGGGAATCTTGTGGATGGTCTGTTTATCAATTTTGAAGTCTTTACTACTAGGCTCTTTATTTTTTAAATTTTGGGATAACTTGGCAGCTAGAGCAGCTTGAGTTCCGACCTGGCTTTCTCCAGTGGTTCTACACATGAAAAGTATGGGACATGCTGACAACAATCAACAATAGAGAGGGCTCACACTAACACACTTCCTCCTTTAATATCTCCACAGGAAATGGTATTGTTTCCTGCGAACTAAGAAAATAATTAGAAAAATTCAGCAGAAAGATCCAGAACAGAGAGGACAGTACTGCTCACAATGGACGGTACGTGAAACGACAGAGCTAAATGCATCAAGCAGACAAAAGTTCCGTAGTATACCCAAAACATACTTATTGAAACAAACTATTACATCTTTCAGGTGTAGTAGGATGTCCTACCCCAAAAGTATTCAGCCCTGATGAAGACCACATATGAAAACACCACCTGGTCTGACAACAAGAAGGTCGAAACGCAATTGGCAATAAATAGTGGTTCGGAGGACTTTATGTACTTCAGATTCCCCTCATGGGAACGAACAGTGGACAGGATTAAATTCCCCTACGAGCATAAATGTTTAAAAATAAACCCACGACCCTATATAGGACCTGAACAATAGTTACAACTGAGGGATATAATAAGATTTGACCCCAGTCAGACAGTTTTGATAGTGGAAGTAGGACAAAGAGGAGAAAACTACCTCTCTTTGACAAAATCGAGTATCGATTGTGTGTATAATGATTTACTAGGAATCTTTTCTCCAACTTGTCTGGAATGAAATTACGTTAAAATTGGAAATGTATATATGGTGTTCATTCAATGTTTTTGTGTATATAGATGTTGTATGTTAATCTATGTAGTTTAAACGCGATGTATGATATAAAATAAGGAGAGTTGAATAGAAAAACTTTTTGAAATGAAGGTGAATACCAAAATATTTTTACAAAAAGACAAATAATGGAAACATTATCTGCTTAAAAGCCCAAAGTCAATAAATGGGACTTTTGTGGTTAAAAAGTGTGATTTATGGTGTCAGAGGTATTATTGTTGATGAAATATAGGTGGACAAGAAGCATGTTCGCAGAGCAACCCGCATCTTTCCCCCCTCCCACAGAAACTGCCCAAGCACTGCATTCACCTGTCGGAACCATCGGGTGGGGTCTGATATGGGTGATTCTGTAGCTGATAGAGGAGCCAGGGAAGTGTCACCTTCTTAAATATAGCCGATCTGCCATACAATGACAGAGGCATACGGGACCAGGACTTGAGATCTTCAAGTATCCGTTCCCACACTGGAACCAGGTTACGCTCCCAGGAGACTGCAGGTACATCTGACAGGAACACGCCTAGGTATTTCAGTACCCCTACCGCCAGCTGAATCAAGGAAATCCATGCGCCCACTTCCGTTCGATCCCCCAGACCCCATAGTGTGGACTTATCGGGATTCATATATAGTCCAGAGGTCTCCCCAAAAATCTGCGTGATACGCAGTAGCCGTGGCCCCGTCCTGTCCACGGCTGTGAGAAAGAAAAGAACATCATCCGCATATAATGCAATCCTATCTGATAGTCCCGGAGCCCATTCAAATCCCCGTACCGACACATCAATGCGCACCCATGCAGCCAATGGCTCCATAGCCAGAGCAAATAAATAAGGGGACAGGGGACAGCCCTGCTGCGTGTCCCGCCTGATAGCAAAAGTGGATGAGATTGCACCAGCCACCAGCACTGACGCTGTCAGGTCAGTGTATAAGAGCGTTAAATAGGAGAGGAAGCGCGGTCCAAGGTTGAGTCTTCGCAGCAATGCGAATAAATACACCCAGCTCAGGGAATCAAACACCCTGTCCATATCGGCCAAAACAGCGCCGCCGGTTCCCCCAACTGCCGGATAGCCACCATTGCCACATGCGCCCGCCAGATGTTATGTCTGGTCGCCCTCTGGGGCATGAACCCAGCCTGGTCAGGGTTGACCAGGGTGGAAATGAGAGGCAAAAGGCGATTACCCAAGGCTTTGGCCAGAATTTTTGCATCCACGTTCATGAGGGAAATGGGACTATACAAAGCATGATGCTCCTCGGGGCCTGCCCGGCTTATGGAATACCACTACCTCTGCATGTCTCCAGTAAGCATGGGCGAATTTTGCAAATCTGGCGTTCGTGAATTTTGCGAATTTGCGAACTCGCAATCCGCAAAATCCGCGAATTCTGGCGAATTTGCAGGGTTTTTTTTGTGTTCGCAAGGATTTCTGACAGTTCGCAAGGATTTCTGACAGTTCGCGAGGGTTTTGTAACAGTTCGCAATTGCGAACTTACATGTCGGCTCGCAACGGTCACGATTATGTTGTTTCTACGTCTGGTTCATCATCACAGGTTCCCAGCACCCTCTGTTTCACCCCTGCCACCCTCTGTTTTACCCATGCCACCCTCTGGTACATCAATGCCTTATGCCACCCTCTGGTTCATCATCACTGTAGATTATGGGGGGAAAAAGCAAGCACACCTGCCTGCTTCAACTGACATGAATTAATTTGGGGTTGATTTATTAATGTGTCACTGTTTTAAAATTCCAGTCTGGCACCTGCATCCTTATCTGTAATTTGCTTTCTGTTGCAGTGCAATTTTTTTTCCAGGACCTTTGTGGCCTACTTGTAGCTATTCTATGAGCCTGCTGTGAGGGTCAGAGCAGGGTCATACAATTGTTGCAACTAGCAACTGAACTCTGGAGGGGCCCTTGTCAGGAAGCACTACAGGGAACGGTTACTAATGATGAGTTTGAACTTTTGAACCTGCTTTCACTTTTGCAAAACTCGTTTTTCTGCAGAGCAGCATTACAGCAACTTTAATGCCCCACCAAGCTTATATGAGAAAGTTGATTTCTAATCCAAAAGTTATCCAAAGAAAATCAAAAGGCCTCAAATCTAAAAAAAGTGCAGGCAAATGTCAACCTGAGAAGTTATTCTGATAAAAATAATCATTTTCAGAAGGTCTATGCTGCTTGCTAGTAGATTTCTTGTGCGGAATTGCAATTTTTGTAATTTCGCGAGTGCGAGATTGTTGCTGCCCGCCGCACCTACATGTTCGCAATTGCGAACTTACACCGCAAAGAAAAAAAATCCGCTGCGTGCGAATTTGCGGATTTTGCAGGAAATTCGCGAATCTCGCGGATTGCGAATTTACCGAAAATCTGCAAAATCCGCGAGCGTAACGGATTTTCCGCCCATGCTTAGTCTCCAGTCCAGGGGGAGTGAACCCCGCTCCCGAGCCTCCTCCACCACAGTTCGATAATGAGGGGCCAACTGCAAGAAACAACAACTAAAGAATTCACTAGGGAACCTGTTGGGCCCCGGCGCCTTCCCCGGATTAAGTTCCCCTAAGGCCGTGCCTAGCTCTTCATCTGTCAGTGGTAGCTCCAACTGGTCCCGTACCTAATCTGATACGGTTTTGGGCGATAGATCAGTTATGAATTTATCTATGGTTGCGGCAGGTAAGCATTCCTTGGGGGGCATAAAGATCCGCGTGGTATATGGCCGTAAGGGCCAGGGGATCTATGAGCGGCTCACCCGCAGGGCCCAAGACGCCCGGCAGGGCCTGGGAACGGAATGTCCCCTGATAGAGTCGATGTAGCATATTGCTGGATTTGTCTCCCCATTGATATACCCTGCTATTCGTCGCCAGCCAGGCTTGGCGGGCCTCATCTATCAGAAGGGCGGCATAGTTCTGTTGAGCCATCAATAATTGTCTCCTAACCTGGCCTCCTCCTGCCTCCCGACTGTAATTTAGTCTTGTTAATGTTGTCATTGTATAAGCACGAGTCATGTCCGTCGGTCAGCCTTTGTGTCTTATATGTGTTTTTATGTTATTCGTTACAGACCTGAAGTTCCACAAGTTTGTGTTTTGAGGAACAAAACACATTGGCTGTTTTTTTTTCGATTTTCTATGATGAAATAAAGGAAGAAACTAAAGAAATCATAACGGACTAAATATGTTTTGTTCGGTGCACCTCCCTATGTTCAATTTTCTGTTCATGTCCTCAGTTTATCTCATAAAGTGTTGGTGCCAGCCCCCGTGTTTTGTGATATCATATAGTGGACTACACCTTTATCTGTGTCAGTGGGAAAGCGGCCTACTAACCCATCTTGAATAAAGTTTCACTATATGATTTGAAACCACGAACCATGCCTTTACATCATTTATGTTCAGTGCTTGAGTGTGTGTTGTATGCATGTCGTACTTATGTGGTAGCAGGACTCGTGTGTGTATAAGAGTACGAGTTCTGAAGCCGTCAGATCCATTTTGGTCACCCAAAGTTAGCATGGCACAAGATGGAGAACAGCTTCTCCATACAGTGGAATTGCAATGTCTGCATTCTTGTGGATCAAGGGAGGGTATCCAGATAATGAAGTGAGGATTATTGAGACAGGGCTTTATTTAGAAACTACATGAAGATACTGTTTGCATGGAGCTGCTGATTAATTCTCCCTAAGCATTGCCATTTGATAGATGGTAGAGGTGAAGGATGGGACCACAGTTTCGGTTGCTCAAGATGAGGAAGTTTCTAAGACTAGTCAGCTCTTTTGCCTGTCTTTGAATAGTGCTTAAAAGAAGTTGATGACAACCAGGGCCGGACTAAGAACTGAAATCGGCCCTGGCAAACTGCTCGCCCGCCCCCTCTGGGGAGGGTGGAGGAGGGGTTCCGTTGAGTTGTATACTAGGGCTGGTTTCGGCCGATTTTGTTACAGGGGGCCAATATTGCTGGCCCCTGGTAACAAAAACAGCTTCCCAGTGGCCCACAACCGGCCCCCACCCTGGCGTCCCATTGGGGGATACGCCTGGTGGCAGCCAACTGGCTGCAGCGGCCCCCACCCTGGCGTCCCATTGGGGGATACGCCTGGTGGCAGCCAACTGGCTGCAGGCGGCAACTGGCTGCAGCCAGTCCGGTCCTGGTGACAATCAGGTGCAAAAACCTTATACTTCAATATGTGTTTTGTGTGCTTCAGTTTGGAGATAGCTCTAGCCCAAACTACTGAGGAGCATCGTTTTACATAAAGGATGAATGCTGGAGAGCAGCCTGAGAAACACACTTGAAAGAGAACCGCCCCAAACCAAATCTGCTGTATATAAAATGAATATAAAAGTGGGACCCAAACAAACCTACTTTGTTCAAGTTGCAAGTTCTTCAAGACCAAGCAAGAGTGTTCTACAGAGTACTCAAAGAAATGTTGTGTGACCTGGGCCAATGTCTGCTTGACAGTCTTCCAGACATGAGGGTATTTTTAGCCAACATTTATAGTTTTTCAGTTAACTTTTCAATCAAGTGGATGGCAGGGCCAATATGTACCATGTCAATTCAGTCCCTGGTTTAAAAGTGGACATCGTTGGGTAACACATGGTGGGTCGGTCATCTATAAAAACGTGAAAAAGCGACCTATGCCCTTGCTCGCAGGCAGGTCGCTCCCCACGCTGCTGCACGGCTCTGCCTGCATTGTTTTTGCCTAATCTTGTATTTTTCCCCTGTGCCTAACTTGCTTTCTTGCCCAGACTTGTTTTTATTCCCCTGTGCCTGTACTTGCTTTCTTGCCCAGACTTGTTTTTATTCCCCTGTGCCTGTACTTGCTTTCTTGCCCAGGCTTGTTTTTATTCCCCTGTGCCTGTACTTGCTTTCTTGCCCAGACTTGTTTTTATTCCCCTGTGCCTGTACTTGCTTTCTTGCCCAGACTTGCTTTTATTCCCCTGTGCCTAACTTGCTTTCTTGCCTAAACTTGTTTTTCCTTCCTGTGCCCAGTTCTCCCGCGGCCCCGGCCCACTTTTCCCGCCGCTGCGTCCCTGCCCACCTACAAGCCCATTCGCCGCCCCGCTCCTGCTCCCGCCTCCCAGCTGCTCCTCCCTCCCACATCCCCTCATATGGAAGCCGCTACGTGGCTGCGCCGCTGGCGCACCTAAGGCAAGCCCGTCTGTGCCCGTCCGTGCCTGAACCGCGACCAGGAAAGAACCTAACCACCTCAGGTGCATCCTTCTCAACAACCGCTCCGCCCGAAAACATGCTGTTGAACTCTGGGACCTACTCAACTCAACCTCCCCAGACGTCGTCTTCCTGACAGAGACCTGGCTGAACCCCGCCTGGGCACCCAACATAGCCATAGCCGTCCCAGAAGGCTACAAGATCACCCGCAAGGACCGCACCAACAGAGCGGGAGGAGGAATCGCCATCGTCCACAGGAACAGTCTCAGAGTCTCGACCAACACCGCCGACACCCTCAGCACCGTTGAACACCTGCACTTCTAGATCCACACTGACCCCAACAACACCCTCAGAGGAACCCTCATCTACAGACCGCCCGGACCCCAACCACAGTTCAGCAACTCCATCGCCGACTTCGTCAGCACACACGCCCTCGCCTCCACGGACTACATCCTCCTCGGGGACCTGAACTTCCACCTCGAGAACAATGACGACACCAACTCCACCACCCTGATCGACAACCTAGCCAACCTCGACCTCAGACAACTCGTCACAACACCCACCCACTCCGCTGGTCACACGCTTGACCCCATCTTCTTCGCAAGCCCCCACGTCTCATTCAACCATACCACCGAACTCCACTGGACTGGCCACCGCTGCATCCACTTCACCTTCAAGAAACCCACCACGCATCACCGTACCCAACAGATGCCTCACCGCTGCTGGAGCAAAGTCACCGAAGACCAGCTAACCACTACCCTCGCCCAGAGCCCACCCGCCGACCATACTGACCCCGACACAGCCGCCCGCAACCTCAGACAGTGGATCACCCTCGCCCCAATCAAGAAACCCTCCAACAATCATACCAACAAGAAAGCCAGCTGGTTCACTGAAGACCTCTGGGCCTCCAAGCAAACCTGCCGAAAGCTGGAGAAGATCTGGCTCCGTGAACGAACACCGGACAGCCACGCCGCCCACAAGAATGCCACCCGCAGACACCATCACCGCATCAGATCCGCCAAAAGGGCCTCCTTCAAAGAC
Organism: Lissotriton vulgaris; assembly: GCF_964263255.1. Taxonomy (NCBI): domain Eukaryota; kingdom Metazoa; phylum Chordata; class Amphibia; order Caudata; family Salamandridae; genus Lissotriton; species Lissotriton vulgaris. The sequence goes on along the minus strand of NC_141694.1, from coordinate 38,401,833 downwards.
CGCCTAGACAACAACGCGCACAACAGCAAAGAGCTCTTCAACATCGTGAAGGAACTCTCCAACCCCAGCTCCAACACCAACGACGTCCCACCCTCGCAAGACCTGTGCAACTCGCTGGCCACCTTCTTCCACCGCAAGATCACAGACATCCACAACAGTTTCAACGCCACAACCTCCCCGACAACCACTGAGACCTCTGCCCCCACGACCACCATCTGCACCAACCGCCTGCTCTACTGGACCAACGTCAACGACGATGACACCATCAAAATCATGAACACCATCCACTCCGGATCTCCGTCAGATCCATGCCCACACCACATCTTCAACAAAGCCAGCACATCCATCGCACCCCATCTCCGGAAAGTCATCAACACCTCCTTCGAGACAGCAACCTTCCTGGAGAGCTGGAAGCACGCCAAGATCAACGCCTTACTCAAGAAACCCAAGGCGGACCCCAAGAACTTCCGGACCTGCTCCCGTTCCTGGCAAAGGTCATCGAGAGGACCGTCAACGAACAACTGACCCGCTACCTCGAGGAGAACAACATCCTGGACCCTTCCCAGTCCGGGTTCCGGAGCAACCACAGCTCCGAGACTGCCCTAATCGCCACCACCGATGACATCAAGTCCCTGCTGGACAACGGAGAAACGGCGGCCCTCATCCTCCTGGACCTGTCAGCCGCCTTCGACATGGTCTGTCACCACACACTACGAACACGCCTCCACAACGCTGGGATCCAAGAGAAGGCCCTGGACTGGACCACCTCCTTCCTCTCCGGCGGAACACAGAGCGTGCGCCTTCCCCCCTTCCGCTCCGAAGCCACCGAGATCATCTGCAGCGTACCCCAGGGCTCATCCCTCAGCCCAACTCTGTTTAACATCTACATGGCACCGCTCGCTCACGTCGCCCATCGGCACGATCTCAACATCCTCTCCTACGCCGATGACATCCAGCTGATACTCTCCCTCACCAAGGACCCCCACACCGCCATAACCAACCTTCACGAAGGAATGAAGGCTGTTGCTGAATGGATGAGGAACAGCCGACTGAAGCTGAACTCGGACAAGACGGAGGTCCTCATCCTCGGATCCAACCCTTCGGCCTGCGCCGACTCCTGGTGGGCCGACCGCACTGGAAACCGCTCCAACACCCACCGACCACGCACGCAACCTAGGGGTCATCCTCGACTCCACCCTCTCCATGACTAAACAGGTCAATGCCGTCTCCTCCTCCTGCTTCAACACCCTCAGCATGCTCCATAGGATCAACAAGTGGATCCCCACTGAAACGAGAAGAACAGTCACCCAGACCCTTGTCAGCAGTAGGTTGGACTATGGAAACGCCCTCTACGCAGGAGCCTCGGCCAAACTCATGAGACGGCTCCAACGCATCCAGAACGCCTCTGCACGCCTCATCCTCGACATCCCTCGCCGCAGCCACATCACACCCCACCTGAGAGACCTGCACTGGCTCTCGGTCAACAAGAGGATAACCTTCAAGCTCCTCACCCACACACACAAGGCACTCCACAACACCGGACCAACGTACCTCAACAGACGACTCAGCTTCTACACCCCCACCCGCCAGCTCCGCTCCGCCGACCTCGCCGTCTCCACAGTCCCCCGCTTCCGAAGAGCAACCTCAGGCGGCAGATCGTTCTCTCACCTCGCCGCAAAGACCTGGAACACCCTCCCCATCCACCTACGGCAGACCCAAGACCTGCTGACCTTCAGAAAACTCCTCAAGACCTGGCTTTTCGAGCAGTAGCAGCATTCCCCACCCCAGCGCCTTGAGACTCTCACGGGTGAGTAGTGCACTTTACAAATTATAGGATTCATTGATTGATTGAAAGAGTATATAGAGACAACAGAGTTAAGGCTGGACGTCATTTTAATCTCTCTTGAGATACCCCTCACCCCAACACAAGTCGACAGGAAATTACAATGATCCCTGTTTCTGTGTCATCCGTGGGAGTTCCCAGACGTTGGCATGTTTTTATTATTATTTTATTTAATGCGATTTTCTATAGCGCAAACAATACCCGAAGGTGTCAGAGCGCTTTACAAAAGAACCAGTTGCGATACATAAGTATTTAGGATTACATGAGTTACATAAAAGATACAAACAGGAAAAAAATTGCAACTGTACAAGTTGTAAAGTCACACAGGGAAGAGATACAAATAGAAAAAATTGCAAATGTACAAGTTGTAAAGTCACTTAAGCACCTTTAATGGCTGTTTGACAACTTCTGGCTGTTACATAGGGGTCCAAGCCCCCCTGGGAATGGGCTGTCAGGGCCACTTGGGCCCCCGAGCACACTGGGACGCAGCCACTTCCGGGATCCCCAGTGTCTCCATCACACAAAGCGGGGCCGCTGCCTCTTCCTGCAAACTCTGGCTGGCTGCCAAGGACCAACCAAACAGCAACCAGCCTCGCGCCTACCACGGACTAATGGGGGTCGGTGGCGTCCCCAGTTCACCCACCAGCAGCAGTACTTGAAACTGGGATGCCAGTGTAATTTGTGGCAAAGTATCGAGTCTATTGAATCATCTATGTGAAAAGTAGGTGTGAGATGGTGCAGGTAAAGGCGTGCCTATTTGTCAAAAAGAAGGCCCTGCACCCCCGCTCGTAGGTGCAATGGTGTCGCCCTCTTCCAGCTGATTTCTGGTTTTCTGCTTCAGTTCTAAACCAAAGGATCCCGAAGCGGACTGTACCACGGTTGAAAAGGGGGAGGAGGGTGACGTGCGGTGAAAGGTGCTCCCAGCGCGGTGCCTTTCAGTACTCTCTCGTTTGCTTCGCCGTACGCGGAGGGCGCACGGTAGTCCGAGTGGGAGTCGGCAGAGCCGGACAAGCGCCTCTGTGCGTGCCTCTCTAGACCCGTCTCCTCCCGGCGCCCCTCTCTACGGCCGTGGTACGCTCCGCCCCCAGCTGGCGGCCTGCAGTGGCGCTGCTCGGATCCCAGGGCTGGTTAGGGCCGTGCTTCCCGGGACCCAGCGCCTTCCCCGTCCACGGAGCCGGACCCGAGAGCGGCCGGAGCAGGAGGCTGCGGCGGCAGGACACTAGCGGCAGCCTCCAGCAGCCCCCAGAGGCCCCCGAGCCGCCGCCGCCCTCCCCTGGGCCCCCAGCCATGGGCGACGCCGGCAGTGAGCGCAGCAAACCACCCGGACTGCCACCCCGCTGCCCCTGCGGATTCTGGGGGTAAGAGGGCGCAGCACGGGGCGTGGGGGCAGAGGGGTCAAGGGAGGCGCGCGCCCCAATGCCCAGGCTTGCAGCTATTGATTTGTTACACTGCACATTCTTTTATTTCCGCCTTTGGACAAAGGCTGTGTTAACCCTGTGTGTCATGTAATGCACAGTGTAGAAATGATGAGTCAAATGGGGCCTGTGAGTGAGCCGGGCCTGCTGACTCTTCCCCCAGCAGAGCCTCACTGTACACAGCTGTGAAACTCCTATCCTAGCAAGGGTGGGACCCTCCATACATAGAGAGCTGTCAGGATCCTTCGTACCAAGTAAAGGGTGACACCCCCCCCCCCCCCCCCATATCTCCCCTGTATAGTAAGGTGACCCTGTGTAAGGAAAGGAGGAACCCCCCTCCTCCCACATCCAGTAAAATACACCTTTAATAGAAAGGGGTAAATCCCTTATAAACTATAAGGAAAAGGTTAACACAACATACAAGTAAAATGTGACTCTTTAGCAGCCCTCGCCCATATGTGGTATGATGTACATTCCATGTGTAAGGGGAAGGTTCGCTTTGCAAACCTGACGTGGTATGGTGTAGGTTAAATGGCGAACCTTGGGTTATCTCAACACATCTAACAGATGAGAGTTGTAGAATGACAGGTGGTGCCCATATCAGGAAAGGAATGATATCCTTTTATAAAGGGAGTAGGCGCCTGCTTATTCCTAGTTAAACGTGAATGCACACGTCCTAATGAAGGGGGTTACCCTAATATTTTTATTTTGCCAACATTGCTGTGTTGTAATGTGTTATAGGTTCTTCCGTGTCTAAAGAATATTGATATGCATAGCTGTATCTGTTGGGCCCCTTGCTGACGGCCTGCTCCTTGTCCTAAAACATCATTACATTCAATATTGTGACTTTGGCCTTCATTTTGGTGTCAGTCAGCAAGCCTCTGATCTGCAGTTGGAGGTTTGGCGACCGACCTCATCGCTTTCACTTTCGACCGCCGTATTACAATGATGCTGGTCAGAAGTATAACCGGACGGACATTCCGGCTGTCTTCTGATGGGCTCAAGTTGGACCAGGCGTTTCTACTGTCGGAATTAAGATGTCTGTTACCCATAGGCTTTTCACGTTGAACTTTCCGATATGAAAAGCCTGTCGGAAAGCGCAAGCTCTCGCAGAGAAATGGGAGTGTGCGGTTTCATCCTAATACTGCGGCCAGTCTGTCCCGATTCTGCAACAGTGTTGTCCGCCCAACATCGTAATGAGGCCCTTGTGTCTTACCACCATTTATCTATCTGCTAAGTTGACCACAAAATATCAAGTATAACCTTCCCACCCCAAGATCCAACAAAGATTGAAGGGTGTGACTCCAGTATAAGGATTGTGTTAATGCCCATCTTATAAAGTTGTGCTCACTTAATATGGAATATTATGGCCCTAACATATAATGGGGAGCCACCAGTTGCCTCCACCCCCCCATTGAGTGAAAGTATATGTCTACTCGATCAACTGCTGAAGAAATGTGAGCTCTGCTTTCCACCCAACATGCCCACAGAACGTAAAAAATGGAGGTTAACTCCATACCCCGTCCTTGTCTCCTCTATTTTATGGTAGCATAAATGATGGCTTACTGTTGGTAAATGCCTATCATCACTATTCCACTAACCCCAATCCTTATGCCTTCGACATCCAGTTAGATAACTAGTGATGATTGTTCACTCACATTAAAAGATCTGCTCCATTTGAAATAATTTGTATCAAATATCACCAGTCAGTATGCACACTTGTCAATCAAAGTCAAGTTGATTCTTAGTGGATTGTTTCCAAGGGTCTAATCAGATGATTGAGGGATGCATACCATCATTCTCCCCTCAGACAAGAACACTACAGATAAACCTTAGCCAACTTTTGCCAAATCCTCAGAACAATATGCCAAATACTGAGATCTTCTAGTAAGTACTCAGTATTTAGTGAACGTGGCACCCATTTTCTGCCATGATTCTCATGTTTGTGAAATCTAATTGAGGTCTTCGCTCTCCTGTACTCCGTGTGCTAATTTGATGCAGTGCGTTTAACCAACCCCTTGCCAAGATATCTTTTCTTCACCCTCTCCACATGGAGTAACTAAGAAAATCTGACGCTAATCTTGTACTCAAGACCCTTCCATGTTGTGATTGAGTGTCTCTAATTGTTCCTTTTGCCAAAACCGCATATGATAAACATTCTGACAGACTGCATAGAAGCAGGCAGTGATTCTTGGATATAACTCTCCCTGTCCCTGATCTTAGAGAATTTGTGGCAAATTTTTAGCATGTATTGTGGACACTTGCTTTGATTATATCTAGCACAATGCCGAACTAAATTGCATCTTTCCGCTTACTCATTATATGTTGGGACGGTAGATACAACCGGTACCCAAACTTGTTGCAAAGAAGAGTGGTGATTGTGATACAAAAGTGATGGTTTAACAGGTCTTGCTGGGTTCAGAAGATCAGGCCATGTCCAAGTGGTGCCAATAATCTGTGAGTGTGGTTACATTATGTAGTGGGAAGGCTACGAGTTAGTAGGCAGTCTCCGAAAATCTAAAACGAGCTCTGAGTCACAAGGAAGTAGCACAACATACAAAATAGGAGAGTCATGCTCAAGGCAGTGCACTGGAGGAGGAGAATATTGTGGTAAGAACAGATGAATCTTGAGTCTTGCCCTGTACTGCATCACTGATTGGGCCTGATCGCCATCCTTGGTCAGGTTGTTCTAGATGCAGGGGCTGCCACAGAGAACCATTGGGTGTCTGTTATCAAGTTTTGAGAACTAATTAGGGACGCTCTTGCGTTTGGCGTAGGTCTCATTACTTTTTCTTGCATGTATTGTGGGGATGCTGCACCTTCAGTCCGTTTATAATTGAAGCAGGTAATCAGGATTTTTTTTAATTTATTACTGAGAATCAGTGCATACAATTGTGTGTGCTGTTGTTTGTTTATCTTTAGGCAAAGATCATCGTGCCTACAAGGTTCTTAGTCTTCTGAAGCCGTTCAATTTAGGCTGACAATATGTGCAGAGCGCTGTTGTGCTTTTGTTATCTTGAGGTAACGAGAATCCCTGCTTTCTTGTGCTGATATTGAGTGAGGATGAATGAAAGCTTCTTTTCCTAAGTGAGAGCTTCTTTTCCTAAGGAGTTTCATTTGAAGAAATGTTTTGACAGCTGCTTCCACTTGTGAATTCAGACTGCGATCGGCATCCCAAATAACTCCCACGTTTTGTACTTTATTTTTTGCTTTCTCCAAAGAAAGGTTTGTCCACACCGGTGTTAGTGTTTTTGAGGTGGTGTATAGGGAACAGTGCCAGAAGTTGTTTTTTTGAGCCGCTCAATTTGAGGGAATTGGTCCAACTCCATACTCGGAAGTTTGTGATGATTTTGCTGTTGTCTACGAAGTCATAGGAAGATACTTTGCAAATTGCTGCTGGAATAAACTTGGGACACACATACATGGTGGTATAATGCCCCATTAAACCAAAGAACTAGAAAATAGAGCAAGTAAGATCAAGAAATAAGTTGGAGAGGAATAAGGAAGGTAAAGGAATATTATCCGGCACTTTGGTTAATGTATGGTTAGAGCAACCAAGGCCCTATCTAACAGCACACACAAGAGCCGGAAATGATGGAAAGATAATCTGCAAGAAAATTCCTCAGTGAACCTATTAAGTGGGTCACAGCAGGGGCAGCTCCTCTGCTATGGCGGAGGAGTGTTGCTCCACTGCTTTTAAGCAGTGTGATGAAGAGAAACATAACATGATAATAACTTTAAGTTATCGTTTTATGCTTTGTAAAGGATGATTTCCGCGCCCCCACGAGTCTTGAACACTATCATCTCAGCCTCAAGCATGCACTGCTCAACACATATTTATAACGTTTTTATATAGCGCGAACTTGACCAAAGAGGGTATCAGAGCGCTTTACATTTAGGATCGTTGCGCTACAAGTTACATCAGATACAAGAGCATACTAAGGTACAGTGCACATAAACAATGTTTCCAAAATTCATCACTGTTGCTCCACCATTTGATATAAACTCAGATTTTACCTCCTTTCAGTTGCCCCAAGTAATGAGACAACAACTGACATATCATGAGCTAAAACAGGCATATGTGCAAAAAATAGCAATAAATATTGGCATAAAAGATAAGTGCTACCAAGTGTAAACTAGTGCAACTGGCTAAAAAATGTATGTTTAAAAACAATGCTGTTTGATAGCCCATTTTTATTCCTAAATTTTCTATTAGTATGTTTACAATTTACAATTAATTTGAAAAAATCATGTTCACAAATAAGTGTGACAGTCTTCCCCTGCGTTCAGACCATTGGGGGTCTTAGTGTCTAGTAAGATAATGTGTCTAGTCTCCAATCTGCGCAACATGGCTTCACGGTCTCCTCCCCTCCTCTGAGGGGGCACCGTATCAATTACAAAATATCTTAGTTCTGAGGGATTCTTGCTGTGCACCTGTTCAAAATGACTAGCCACAGGGTAAGCAGTGTCACCGTTAGTTATGGCCCTGAGGTGCTGCAGAATGCGTTTGTATACGTGCGGTCTCGTACTGCCAACATATCGCAGACCGCACCGGCATTCCAGCACGTCCACCGCATATTCTGTACGACATGTTAATTGGCATTTGATGGCAGTAGGCTTGTCACTAAATGGAGTAGAATATTCCTTCCTACCAACTCCTTTTTTGCAAGCTTTACAAGAGGCACACTTGCGGAAACCCCTACTAGAATCTAGCCATGATGTTGTGGTTCTGATTTCTGGGCTACTAGAGACTAGGCATTCACCCATACTTCTGGCTCGTTTATAGGTGATATTGGGACTTTCCTTAACTTGACTGCCTAACACCGGGTCACTAGAAATTAGTGTCCAGTTGCGTTTAATTATGCTTCTAATGACCAAGTGTTGGTTATTGAATGTTAGGATAAGTCGGGTATCATTGTTGGCAATTGGAGAAGGTATGGTTCTGTTCTGAGTCACACTAGACACCAATGATGTTCTGTCTCTGGAATTTGCTCTACTGATTGCCTTGTCTATGCAATAATTTGTGTATCCTCTTTTCAAAAATCTAGCTTTACAGGCTAGTTGAGCTGACCTACAATCGCTTTCTGCACTGCATATCCTTCTTATACGGAGCATTTCCCCATGGGGGATGCTCCTGATGAGATGAGCAGGATGATGGCTACCTGCATGGAGGATACTGTTGCCAGCAGTTGGTTTCCGGTATAGCTTAGTTTCTAGTTTACCCCCTCTGGGAAAAACCTCTACATCCAGGAAACACACAGTTGTCTCGCTTATCTGTGCAGTGAACTGTAGATTTAAATTATTTACATTGAGCTGTGAAATGAAAGCATTGGCCTCATTTGCTGTCCCAACCCAGATTATAAAGAGGTCATCAATGTACCTTAACCACCTTACAACTTTAGTGTGCATAATTGCAGTATAACTTGGCATGGGTACCTGGTCCTCCCAGTAACCCATATGCAAACAGGCATAACTGGGAGAGAAGCAGGCCCCCATTGTGACACCCCTCATCTGTTGGAATAATTGCTTGCTGAATAAGAAAAAGTTGTTCTCCAAACATATATATATATATATATATATATATATATATATATATATATATATATATACACACACACATACTAGCAGCCCGTCCCGACGTTGTCTGGGTATGAATTGCTGCCGGCCAGTAGTATATAGTTTTGTAGGATTTCGTTTTTGATGGCATTTCTTATCTGTGACAGGCCTGTGAAACGCTCCGATTCACAGTGCACTGCTGATGCACTTAAGAGTGCGCGTTCAGTAGTGTGTGAACTCGAGTTTCCCTACTTTATAATTCCTTGCAATATTATATAGCGCGAACTCGACAACATGGCATGAGCACAATTTACATTACAGAAGAACACATTCATTTGTGGTAGGCAATGGGAGACAAAGCGATTTGCCTGGAATAACAGGATGTTGAGCTGATGCCAAGATTCGAACGTAGCTCCCCAGCTCTAAAGTTCGCAATTCTAGAACTTGTGGCGGAAGGTGTGTCTAAAAGTGTATGTCGGTGCTGGCCATGAATGAAAGAGACCTGTGTATTTTTCAAATGGGTGGTGAAAAATATGAGTATGTTGCTGGAGATATGGGCCGCCGTGCCACCAATGTACTTACCGGGGGAGGGTAAACATCCATTATTCCGCAACTTTCTTTCCGCATACCATCACTCTGCATACTTTTATTACGAAAGTACCATGACTCTGCAATGCCATTATAACGCATGGCATTACATTTTATATGCTTTTACCGCGCATACATTTACAACGAAATTCGTTGTAAATGCATGAATGGTAAAAGCATGTTTTTTTAAATGTTTGGATAAGGTAAGTATGGGTATAGGGGTATATGTTTTGGGGTGTTTGGGTATTTTAAGGGTTCAGATATAGTTTTGGGTTATGGGGTAGAGGTGTAGTTTTAGGGTTTAGGGATAGGTATGCGTTTTGGGGTACATTTGGGTTTTAGGGGACAGGGGTATTTTAAGGGTTCAAGGCTAGGTTTGGGTTTTGGGGTACAGTGGTATTTTTAGGGTTCAGGGGTAGGTTTGGGTTTTGGGGTACAGGGGTATTTTTAGGGTTCAGGGGTGGGTTTGGGGTATAGGGGTATTTTTAGGGTTCAGGAGTAGGTTTGGGGGTATTTTAAGGGTTCATGGCTAGGTTTGGGTGTTTGGGTACAGGAGTATTTTTAGGGTTCAGGGGTAGGTTTGGGTTTTGAGGTACAGGGGTATTTATAGGGTTCAGGGCTAGGTTTGGGTTTTGGGGTACAGGGGTATTTTTAGGGTTTAGGGATAGGTTTGGGTTTTGGGGTACAGGGTATATTTATAGGGTTAAGATGGGCTAGTGTTTAAGGGTGTTGGGGTATTTTAAGGAGTAAGGGTGGGTTATGATTATGGGGTGCAGGGGTATTTAAAGCAGGGTGGGATTAGCACACGATATGAGACATGGCATGAAGGGCGGAACGTACCACACGCCCCCAGCGTTTGTCACGCCCCCAGCACACGCCCACAGCACAACGCAGACATACCCACAAGGGACTACTTTGCTGGCACGGTTCTTTTACCTTTTAAATGTACATGGTGGGCATCTGCATAGCCTATGTCCTTCTGCTGCAACTGCCCTTTCCAACGCTGTATTGGGTGTTGTGATTCGTGCTGTGGTTCCTGAGATCACCCGCCTCAAAGGTTTGGCCTCTCTCTTTATTATATTATTATGGATTACCCTGAGTATGTAGGTAACCCAAGCCCACCATGTGTGGAATAAACTCTGATTGGCTGTTCGGGAACTGTAGTTAAGAGGAGGTTGAGTAAGGCATACTCCTATTTGGTTTAAAGTGAGGGAATATGCAGCTGCTAATGGGCCCACAATTACTGTGGGGAAATCTAATACAATAGAATTTAAAAATACCCTGTAATCAAGTCTAAGTTTGATCCCAAAACTTTTGCTTTGCATCAAAAAATAAAACGTGTTCTAAATACCCCGGTTCACTTGTGCAGTTCCTGCAAGTATTATTATAAGTAGATTGAGCCTGGCCAACCTGCACGTCAAATACATAAAATGGAGCAAAATAATTGCGACTGTGCAAGAGAGGGCGTGACTTTGTGTAGAAGGGCTTTGGTGCATCTGTTGGACCAAGTTTCTTCATTTGTGGGGTCTCTATTGAGAGGTCTGAAGTGTTTTTTTCCCATTTGGGTGAGAGGAAAGAGGGATTTGTTAGTTTGAATGTTAAATCATTTGCAGTTTTTGGAAGCAGTTTGACCTCATGCGATTTATTTCAGTGTAAGGCAACCTATTTCCAGATCATTAAGAGGACCTATTTTGGATAATTTTGTCTTTTGTTTTAGAAGGGTGTAAAAGTCAAGATTAGATAATGTTGAATTTCAGTGAAGGAAAGAAGCCTAAATCTGAATATAGATATGTCTAGCAAGATATCTTTTTCCTCCCATATGCACCCCTCTGCGGCTGACAAGCCAGTGTCAGTATTGTTACAGTTCTAGAGCGATTAAAATGTTGGTATTTAGAATGTGCATTGATGTTTTTGGTCTAAGAGGAGAATCCCTTTGGCTGTGACCATTACAATTTGTTAAAAGTGTAGGGGGTCAAAACCGGTTATTGATATGGTTGCAATTAAATAGTAGGAGGAGGCAAGATAATTTTCTGTGCAGCACCTAGAAGGTTGGAGGGCAGGGTTGTTGATGAACCGTCTTGCTCTTAGTGTGGCGATATAACTCGTTTGGTCATTACACCATTTTAGGAGTTTGCATCTGCTATAAAGTCTAAACTTACTTTCTTGGAAGGCACTCTGACCTTTTTGAATGCTCTACAGGAATGATGGAGTAACTTTGTCTTTAGAAGTAAATAAATAGTTTGATAGACTACAGGGAGCATATTAGAAATTAGTTATTCAAAGGTGTAATCCTCATTTTTAGGTCTCATCTAGCGATGCAGCGCAGAGCGCCGCACGCTATCGGCTAGACCTACTGTTGCTGAATTGGCACCGATGCCGGACAGGACCTGTGCACAGGTACGGTAAGCCCTGGACAGAAGCTGTGCACACGTATGGTGCGAGCAGGAGTTGTAATAACGCCGCAAGCCGTACGCGTGCACATCGACTGTCTGTGCTGAAGCTTAACAGACAGATGGGCACACGTACGGCTTGCGTCTTTATCACAACTCCTGCATGCACCATATGCGTGCACATCTCCTGTCCAGGCGCGGCGCCCAGCATGCCTCCCGCTCAACCCCACTCACCGGCTCTTGTGGCGCAGCAACAGGCCGGGCTCCGTTTTGCTCACAGGAGCCCCGCCTGAAATCTTGCTCCGGCCGCACCATGAGGCATTCACGAAGGCAGGGTGGGCTCCCGCTGGACATTTCTCTGCTGGGTGGGCTCCCGCCTCGGTGCTCCCTCAGCTCACGGGAGCCCTGGACTCTTCTGGCCCACGCTCCATGCCCCGCCCATGCCCCACGCAACAGAAGTTGTCGCAAGCATTGACACTTTCGCTTTCTTCATGCGCACACACGCTCAGCTCTGGATGTTCTCTGTGCATCTCGCGCTTGTTTTTCAATCCGATAGCTTGCCACATTCATCACACTCTTCTCCATTCCTCAGTATGGGTGCAATCAGAGTCCTGCGATTAGACCTCGCTGCATCCCATGGGCCCTCTGTCACTGTCCTTGGGTCTGAGTGAGAAGAAAAAACACTCTCCCACTCCCAATCCATCCTTCCTTCTACCCCTGGGGATGCTTGTTTTATTTTTAGAAACGTTCTCTGTCCTAGTGCAGAAACAAATGGCGTGTAATTAGGGCGCTGTATGGTATCCATGATCATTTTATACAAAGTATAAAATGCGGACGATTAGCAGTCTGGGAAGCCCAGCTCTTGCCACCCTGGATGGGTGGCGTGGAGGCGCAGTTCTTTCAAACCACCCCATTTCTGTGTCCACATGACCTCGCCTACCACGGCTGCCTGTTTGACCCCTGCGTGTCAACAGCGGTCACTGGTGTACAAGGCCAAGACCCATCTCATCATGGCAGTTTCATTGGATGTTATTTCATCTGAAAGTGCAGTACGTTGTACCGAGCCAAATTCATAGCTCCGTTTAGCTGAATCGACGTCATCAAGAGCGCTACATCTGACCCTAAATTACCATTTACCACTCAACCTTTGCAAAAACAGTTTGGCCTTCATTTAAATATTGGATCTGAGTGTATACATTCCCAAGGCGTGTCGTAGTTTCCTAATTAATGTTGGGATGTGCACATATTAAGCCTTACCTGGCTGTGGCGCTCCTGCCGTTAGATTGTAGCGTTTACATGGTGCTCCAAACCCTTCATAAGATCATGAAGCGCCTCGAGTTGCAGCCGGTTTTTGGGCACCCTATCAGAGTACCCGAGTGCAAGATGGCGGTCAGTAGTTACTGGGTCTACACGGGAGGCTCTGGGTGAAATGTATGTAGTTCGGTGATGCACTCTGATGATGGCACTGCAACGTCACTGGGAACATTCATGACTTCTTGTGGGGAGTTTGAGGACAGACCGAATTATGCATGTGGGTACCCACCTCATAGAAATGGACCCCACTAAAGATGTTAATCCCTCGGTCCCTGTGAAAAATTGTAAGGTTCTATACAGGGCTTTAAGTGGGATAAAAAATGTGGAGGGTCTCTCAAAGGGGCGTGTCCATGTAATTCAGGGCATGGCTTAAAAACAGCTGCGGTAAAAAATTGTGCTTAGCATAGTGTGCTGTCCGACTTGTATTTTGCTGTTTTGTCATTGCATCCAGATATGATACAACAAGTAATATCATACTTGAAACAAGTCAGAACTATTGGCTTTGTGGTTGTTAGTTGCATAAGATAAATAAGCAGTAACTGTGGCTTGTAGATATTATTGAAAAAGCTTCCGCTTAAATCCCTGGTGACACCACAACAATGTTGCTGCTCCCGAGTTTCAAAAAGAGAAGGGAAATCCAGAGAGAAAATGACTCTTTATAAAGGATTTCCCATTCCCTACAACGCTCACCTGGCATGACGTCATGCTGTAACTTCTCCACTAGTGAGAAGTGATCCGTGTCAGCACGTGCACATGATGTGCATGCTGCCACTGCAGTCCGGAAAAAATCAGACTACCTGTGCCAGGGAACAAAACAGAGCCGATAAAGGCCTATTTCGAGACCCACTTTAAACAAGCATTTGCAATGCAATAGGTCTCGCATTTACGCGAGTTTAAGCTATTGGCATTGTAAATAGCAATGTCTTTTATTTATGTTTTTAAAGAGAAAACAAAAATAAAAGGCATTGTTATTTGCAATGTCAATAGCTCAAACTCGCGTCAATGCGAGACCTATTGCATTGCAAATGCTTGTTAATGATTCCATTCAACCATACCACAATATGTGTTTAGGAGACCAAGTCCTTAATATTGTCCAGGGTTTTCGTTTAATTGTATCTTATTGAGGCCGTAATATCATTAGAAAACCGCACGCCGAGGTATTTTAATGAATTTGGTGTGCCATTATAGACCTGACGACCCAGTGCTTGTTGAGCGGCAGTGTGCTTTTAGAAGAACTTCTGTTTTGTCTGTTCAAACTATAATTTAAAATTTCAGATAAGCATTGTATAATTCCAACTACGTAAGGGATGTCCGTCTGCTTTTTTGGGAGAATATCAATGTCATCGGCATAGGCCACCGTTTTTAAGTTGAATGGAACTAAAACCAATAATTTACTTATTTTTTTTTCCTTGTACATGATATGGTTCAACCATCCAGGCATGAAAGTTACTAGCTCATTCGTGAGTACTATACACTTCAGCGTTTGTCTTAAAAGTCCAGGCTTTGCGTGTGTGGCTGTTTTTGCTTGAGTAGACCACAGGTTCTGGCAAACTTTCACACCCAGCCACCTGGTCACTACTGACAATATGAGATATTTTTTACTGCAGCTGGTGAGATAGTTGTCTTCCGAACAGTCCTATTTTAGAGACTTGTGCACATGACCAATGTACTGCGCTAAGCCTCTGGGGCATTCACCCCAAAAAAAGCTCACTGGATTACTTTTCCAGAAACTTCATCTTTTGATAGACCGCAAATACTGCGGGAGTTCCCAATTATTTCAAGAGCATTTCCTGCATTTGAAGAAGCTGTTGTGTGTGTGGGAAATTTATTTTTTGATAAGTTGTATTGACTTGGAGAAGTGTAGTTGGTCACAATTCATAGTTTGGGAGCTTAACGCTCCAGTACTTAAAATATTCAGGAACTAAGTGCGTTGAACTGCCCTGTCATCCATAACAAAAGTGGAATTTGACTTTTAAGTGACAGTAACCTTCTCCAATGATTTTTTTGTTTTCATCCCAAAATACCTACAAGGCAGGACCTCTCGGTAGGCACATTTTCGTGCAGGAACACCAACTTGTTGCGTTATTTTAAGAAATAGAATTTCGCCTTATTCTTAAGACTATCTCGTAAAATGTAACTGTCAGTCAGCGATGGACCTTTCATGAGGTTATTGTACGGACGTTTGACCCTGTTTTGGGATCATCAGTGTGATGTAGTTGATTTTGCTTTGTAGGTAGTGAGTTTAAGGAGTTACATTACATAAAATTGAAGATTGACAATTTTTTCAACGCATTCATGAAGTCTACTTTAATACATGCCTGGCCTTGGATTCTAGGATTGTTTATATTTGCCCCAAGTGGCTGTTGGGTTCTAAGATTTTCCACATATAGAGGTCTAAGAAATACGAGACCCCCAACCCCCCCCCCCCCGTCACACTTAAAAATCCAACTTCTAGCCATAGACCTGTGGTGGGCTTGCTAGTAATTTACACTGGGTTTACAACCCGCCCATTACTTTCTTACTTGCTTCTTATTTAGTGGCTTTTATTGGCCCATCTTATTAGGTTTGTTTCTCAACCCCTGAAGCATATTCTCTTCACCAGCTTTCTACCTGGCTCACTTGTGGATTTCCGCTGCTGACGTTTGGGGAACTCCTTTTTTTCTATTTGGTTAAGCACTCTGAGAGTGTATGTGTTTTCCGGCTCTCTGCCTTGTTTTTTTCGTCTTCCCATTGCTCGATACCCCTACACCATCTTCTGTGTTGCTCTTTCCCTTATGTGCTTCGCCTACTCCCCCATTCTGTGTGTTGCTTTCTCCCTCATTCATCCCCCCAACAGTCATTGCTCAATGTTTTCTCACTTGCTTTACTCTCTCCGCCTGCCCACCCCCAAAACTCTGCACCCCAGTCTGTGTTGCTCTCTCGCTTGCGTACACGACCCCATATACTGTGTTGCCCATTGCCTCTCATGCTTCCTCCCACCGAAAAAAACACTTCATGTCTCTTTCCTTGTTGAATGTGTGCCCTCGCTCAGAGTTTAATCTCTAATGGTATATTTGGTTCTTACACCACCCCTTTACCTCGTTCATATTTTGATTCCATAGCTCAGTGCCTACTCCATGTTACAGTCTGCTTACTCAAACATTGAGTATAAACAGTCCTCACCTGTCTATCTTAAGTTCCTCAACGTAACTCGTCCTAAAGCTTGAGTTTAAAATAGGTTTATGGTGGGTTTATAAGTTGTAAAGTTTTTGTATTTAACATTGCTTTGTCATTCTTATCCTAAAATCATGTTTATGTGTACTCAGCATTATTTTCATGGTGCCGCACAGGCTTTGAAGGTATTTGGCTGTATTGAAACTGGATTTATATAGCACTTACTACACGTGACAAGGATTTGAAGTGCATTTCACTTTAACAGTGCTAGTGGTTTAGTGATTTTAGTGTTCCCTTGTTTATAATGCACCCTACATTGCTTTCAGAACTGAAAGGGTCTTAGTTTAGAGCTGTTAAATACATTCAAATGCACAAATCCCAATCTTTAAATATAACTATATACAAAGGGGAACCGCTAAATAGCAGCCTTGCATGTCTTTCTCCACCTTTTTAGGTCTCTCCTGCTACAGAACATGCGCTGCATGCACTCTAGCTTGCGGAACCTACTGTATACAAGTGGCTTGCTGCCCACCTATTTTTAACCTTCGTTGGATTCATTGCCACTCTTATTGGATACCTTTTAATTGGCTAGCACTTGCTGGCTATACTTCTCTTCTGCCGCCTGTAGTATGGACCAAGTACTGATTGTTTCAGCTTGACTGCAGTCCTTCCGCTCATTGCGCTGTGATTGATGCACTATTTTTATTTTGTTTTACTTCCTCATCATCCTTGTTGAAGCTCTTGCTCTTGTATTCAAATGCCGAAACTGTCACTGCCATCAAAATGGGTTGTGATAATCTTCCAGTATTGTTAGGTATCACCTACAAGTGAGCACAAGCTGTCTGGCTGCAAAAGACCTAGATTAGGTTACCAAGAGCTTACAGTGGTTGTACAGCCCTCCCATTGCATACCATTGGTTAGCTTTATTGTCACTCTTAGTTGCTTACTTAATATCGATTGGATTTCCTGGTCTATCTTGTGTTTGTCCTACAGCTGGGCCATAGCTTCTTTACCATCCTTTTGCTTTGCTGATTTGTATATTTCCATCACAGTCCATTTTAGAAGACTTCTTTAAAAATATTGTTTTGTTATGCTCGAGAATGTGTGTGCTTTCTTTCTTTTGTGTCCCCTCCCCCCCCATACTCCCTGCCCTGCCCAGAGTGCTCACTTTCTGGTGTACTTATCCATGTTCTGCTACCCCCTCCCTCGGGTTTTTCCTCATAAACACCCCCACACTCTATTTCTCTATTCCTTATGCCTCCAACCTGAAAACCCCTACGCCTTTGTTGTAAAGTAATTGTGTCTCAGGTAGGTAGTCATGATGTTTATTCAAGAAGATCTTCACATAAAGAGCGGTGCTAGCATGACTCCAGGTAAGTCAGCCTTCAGTCCAGCTGGCCATCCCTTCTGACAACTCTCATATTAATCCCGTCCCCCACCCCCCATTCTACATTCCATCCCAACACCAATGTCCCACACCTCTTCCCCCAATATAATACGCAAAATAAATAATATAAAAGCAGCTGATACTTCAAGAGAATTAACAATAACCATAATCCTAGAACAGACCATTTTCTAAGCGGATTATCAATATCCCTCAAATCCTAGAACGGATCACCCAAATACATAACCTTTGAAATGTTCTGGTGGTTTCTTTTCCCTAGCACTATGCCGCACACACAACTTTCTTCACCTGCATCGTTCTTTACATCATCCTCATTCACTGTTACACTACCATCACTATCATCACAATATCATCACCCATCATGTAACCACTTCCTCTACTTACTTCACGATCAAACTCCTGATTACTTTTCTTCTCACAACATAACCTTACATGACATAAATTTCACACTTTCTCATCCTCAAGTTTAATAGCACTACCCAACACCTAAATCACTATAGCAGGATCTGACCCCCATGCTTCCCCCTTTTCAACTATCCTTTGTTTCTTTACACGTACAACTGTTCCACACTTGCAACAGTCCATTTCTTTTGGTAGTTCTGTCAACGTTTGTTTGTTCCTGCAACAATTTTGCTCTCTCTCTCGATTTTTGATCTACATGTGTTCCAAACAACTTCCTATTAGTCAACCACCTTGGAACCACCTTCATAGACGGTTTATTACGTCGAAAGGCATCTTGCTCGTTGCAGAATGTGGAGTACCTCTGTAAGACAAACTTTTGTGAAGGGGTTTCCTACATGGTAAACCAGATTGTAAAGCTGACTGAATGGCTTCTTATATAACTCTTTTTTTTTTTTTTTTTTTTTTTTTTTTTTAAATGTTTCACTTCACCATTAGGTGGTAAAGTGGCATCCTCTTATGTTTTAGTCCACTCTTCTTTTAGTTTTCTCAAATTAACTGCACCCTGTTGTCTGATACTAATACTTCAGAAATACCTTCAAATGAGAATACATCCTCTGGAAACTCTATGACCACATCCGTGGTCACATTCCTCACCATTTGTACCTCAGTTCATTTGGAGTAGTAATCAATTAATACAGTAGCATATTTTTTTTTTTTACACGATAGTCGCAAAAGGTCTGATGAAATCTATAGCCAGCCTATGCCACGTTCCATCTGATAACTCTACCCTAGTTAGAGGTATGCTTAGGGCAGCTTCAATACTCGCGCTACAAGCCTCGCAATTTCTTATTCAACTGTCTACCATAGCTTCCTTCTAGTACTAGACATTTGTCCACACTCACGCGTCCAGTTTCAATACTATTCTCACTTAATCCACATAGTGGTACAATTGTATATCCCCCTCAACAGTCTTCTCACACTTTTGAAAGTTCATCCTTAACCTTTCAGAATGCACTACACCCCCCATATTTACCCTTCTTTTGGCCGACCTTTTGAAATGTACTGCTTAACAGTTAAGTTGCAGCCTTTTCCATTTCTTGCATCCAAACAGTGTCTGACAGTTCTTGCCCAACTCCATTTTTCTTTACCCCACACATCACAGCATCTTCAGAGGTAAAAGCCACTTCACATTCACTTCCACTATCTGCACATTCATCCATTCAATCACAAGGTAATCTTGATAATCCAGCTGCAATACTATTGTTTTTGCTTGAGACCTATACAATTTCCTAACAAAAGATTTATAGTTTAGATGCTAATCTCATAGACTGCAGGTTGGATTCTTACCCCCACCTGGTTTCAAGATATTGACTAAGGGTTTAGTAAGTGAATATTCTAAAAAATGTTCCCCGCACATACAGTCTGACTTGATCTACTGCCCACCCATCTGCGAGAAGCTCTTTGTCAGTACCTGAGTAATTGCTTTGTTTGCGATAATGATCATGAGGTATGTGCTATGCTCCATTCTGCACGATTATGTTTCTGGGCTAAAACTGCACCAACTTCATACCCACAAGCATCAACAGATATTATACATTCACTCCCGTAACAAATGATCTTCAACATGGTGCCTGAGATATTTCCTTCTTAATCTCATTAAAAAAAAGTCTTTGCTCCTCAGACCAGCAACATTTTATTTTCTTCTTTAACAATATTCTTGATTGTTCGTCCTTGGAAGCATCGTTCTCGTAAAACTGTGAATTAAACTGTCCGCCCCAAAGATGACAACATTTATTCCTTATTTTCCTGTTCGGGTGCTTTTACAATTGCCTCAATATGGCCAACTTTAGATATCACATGGCCTAAATATTCCACTTGCCGTTTTCCTCAATTTTTTTTTCCTTTCTACTGTCAATCCATTCTCCCCAAGTTCAATCAGGACCTGCTTCAAAGCTTCATCATGTTACTCCTGGTATTCCCCAAAATATCATCCTGGAATAGCTTAGCACTTTTTTTATTCCCAATAAGATCCTGGTCATTTCTCTTTGGAAAACAGCAGATGCTCTCGCAAGGCTTAAAGGCATTCTATTGTATTGAAACATTCCTTCAGGGTTTATGAAGGATTTGCAGTGCTTGAAATCATCCTCCTCCTCCAACTCAAATTGGTAGTAAGCACTTGCAAGGCCTATAGTTAAAAAGGTACTCACATCACCAATTGATGACATTTATTCTTGCAAATTGGGAAGAGGAAAAGTATCCACCCATATAGTTATTCAAGCTCCTCAAATCAACACAGTCTTAAATCTCTACTAGATTTTAAAGAAATGATCACTGGCGACAGACACTCGGAACTTAAGTCTTGTAACATCTCCTTAAGTTTATCTTTGTAATGCAATGGTACATTCCTCAATTTTTGTCTAACTGGTATGACGTTTTAACCCAACACAATCATGTGTTTGAACTCTTTCATTTTTTCAAATTGATTATTGAAAACATGGGGAAACTCATTTTCCAGCTTTGCATATTCAGCACACTTTTTTTTTCATCCTTTGCTCTAATATGCACAGCATACACAGACGGATTAGCAGAAGGATCAGACATCATGCTCCGTTCCGTTATGTGAGGCCAACCCAATATCATGGCCCCTTTATTTGCCACATAGACTTTACCATTATACTTTTCAAGTACCAAATTCGAAATCTGCCAAATTAAATCCCGGCATTGAAATTTCATGGCTCGAATAACTACTGGACTAGCATCGGACTCCTGTAACTCCCTACATGTCATTAATTTCTCGAACATGTTCTGATTCGTGATAGTATACCAGGCACATGAGTCTGCCATAGTTTTCGTTTGACATACCTTCAATGTTAATAACGCAGCTAGGTAATTTCATGGTTTTCTTACCCTCGTTTCTTTTTCATCTTGCACACTCCATATCACACCCTGCAAATTCATTTGCTCACCCTTCACATCTTCTAGGAAGTGATTTACTTTCTTACTATGCTTTTACAAACCCAACTAAAATGACCTTTCTTTTTGCATGTGCTGCATACTTTATCAACACCGGGCATAATTTAGAATGTGCTAAATGACTACTTGTGCCACACTTAAAGCATAATAATCCTTTACTCCTTATCAGTCAATCAAGTTTCTTAGAACGCGTGACTACTCACCCATGAGGGTCTCAAGGCGCGGAGTGGGGTTGGGGTGGTGGGTTGGATCTGCAGTTTGGTCGAAGAGCCAGATCTTTAGGTTCTTTCTGAAATGCGACAGTGATGGTGATTGCCCGAGGTGCAGAGGCAGGGAGATCCAGGTCTTTGCAGCGAGGTAGTAGAAGGGACTTCCATTAGCCGAGGTCTTGCGGATTCGCATAGTTGTACCTATTTCATTATTTTTGGTTTCTAAGGTCTTCCCTTTGTTTATTTTTTATATCTATCCCTACACCAGGTGCCCATATAGCACTATTACTTCCACTCTGCCTGTAATTTCTTTCAGCTTGAATGCATTTGTCTGATACTTATATCGACTGCTGTCTTCAAAGACATTTCCCTAGCAGACCTTAACTTCTCTTGTATTTTCTTAGATTTGGTTTTCATAACTATTTGATCCCTCAGCACCTAATCATAATATGTGTTCAAAATCACAAGCTACTGCCAGCCACCTTAAAGCAATCACAAACTGATCAATGGTTTCCTACTCCTTATGTACTTTGGAGTAATATTTAAAAATGTACCATGACCACGTTTATTGGCATTTTCCAAAGATGGTAAATTCTCTCAGCCCTATGGCACCTTACCTATGTCTTAGTAATAACATTCACCATACTCCAATACCTCCACATGTTCAGGAAACCGCTTAAGACCTGGCTGCTTTCCCAGGCATATGATGACTAAGCCAACCTCCCTGCTGCTGCCTCGCTATGACCTTAGTGGAGGAGTGTGGCTCAATGGTTAGAGCGGCAGACCCTGATGCAGAGTTCTGGCCCGGGACCAGGGTTCAGTTCCTGCCTCGGCGGGTCTTGGGCTCAATTTCCTTGGACCTGACAATTCTCGCCTCGGTGCCTACTTTAATCATGGGCCCCACTCTGCAACTCTGGGCAATAGCTTGCTTAATCTCCACAACGGCCCCAACAGTGCTAGGATGCCTGGCTTCACCCTGGGGGTGCCCAGGAGTGGACACTTCACAGGGAAAGCCAGGAAGGGTTCCACAGCGGTATGAGTAATAGCGCCAGGAAACCGCTTGGTGTCAGTGCGCTCTACAAATACCTTGACATTTACATTTACATTTAGCGCCATGAAACCGTTTTGGTGTACGTGCGCTTAGCAAGTGATCATAACATAACATGTTTCTCAAACATACTCCGCCATAAGTTCGATTTGTACTTGAAGTTTTTCCGAGCTCTGCCAAAAAAGAAGGGACATACTGAAAGAATTTTCTAATTAAATGTTATACACCAATCCGCAAATTATACACTTGTCACCCTTGTTGCTTTCTTCCTAGTGCTTCATCTCCACTACCTCGGGAAACACCCCTGCACTCTGTGTTGCTCTCTCCTTGTTTGCAAATCCCCACTGCCCCTTTTGCTCTTCTCCTCATTTTTTTTTTTTTTTTAAGACCAACGGTCCCAAACTTTATTCAGTTTCACAAATAAGCCAGTTGTTAATCATACAGTGTCAGAACCACGGAGTATTGTTACAAACATTAACCCAGCAGATAGTACATGTCGACATTTCAGGTACACATGAGTGAAAACAAACAGTTGCTGGTGGAAGTGCATCAGTTCATAAATGACGGTGTCAGGAAATGTCATATGGTGCAGTGTCTACGGTTCATAGCACTGCAACAAGGAACCAGCGTGTCCAAAACGAAAAGCCAACAGTCATTGTTTGAAATGGAGTTCCCTGGTCATTGTAGCAGGGGATAAAGGCAGTATCATACCCTCCGGTGTCTAGTGGGTCGCTGGGTGCCCGCTTCCCAGTTCTGAGCACATCTAAGCAGCTTTACATAAGATGCAGACAAGGAAGGGTACTCGGGCGTTATCAAAAGCATAGTATGAACGGCCTCTGTGTCAACCAAAAGAATTAACTGGGTAGCCGAAAACAAGGGGTGGGGGAGGAACATTGCAATAACTGTTAGACTAGCATTCGTGCGTGTGGTAATGCATCTAGGTTTCCAGCTGTGTGTGGTGTATCCTGTGTGGGCCGTGTAGGGGCAGGGACAATGGAGGAGGCGGCGTCGCCGTGACTGTAGGGCAATAGGGGGGGGACTGAGCGGTGGGGGGGCGTAAGTGGCAGGGGACATCTCCATCGCGCAAAACCCCTGCTACTGGGAGGGGGGGTTGGGGAGGTAAGTAAGCACGCGGGAGGGGGGGGGGGAAGAGGGGGAGGGGAAGAGGGGGGGGGGGAAGAGGGGGGGGGGAGAGGGGTGGTGGAGTCTGTGCCAGGTGCGGACAGCAATCAGGTGGGCCCTCCCTGTTCTGTGTCGAGTCGGTACTCTATTCCGGCTTGGGTGCACGCGCGGTGATATGTAGTCAGGGCAGCGTCCCAATCTTGGGCGATCGGGTATTTCCGTAGACCCGCGGTTTCCTCTCTATGGAGCGACACACTCTCCGCACAGGCCCAGTTGGCAAAAGAGCGGCGCCAATCTGCTGGGCGCGGCGGGGTGGGACTCTTCCATCGCCGTGTAATGAGACGCTTGGCCGTAATCAGGCCCAAGTCCCAGAAGCGTGCCAGTAGCTTGGTCTGCTTGGTTCTCTTGTAGAGTCCCAATAGGCATACTTCCCACGTCGTGGGGAGGGTTCCGCCCGTCGCCGCTGTTAGCATATCCGCGATCGTAGACCAGTACGAGGTAAGATGGGCGCAGCTCCAAAGTGCGTGCAGGAAGTCTGAGTCCAGGAGGCCGCATCTGGGACATGCCGATGAAGTGAGCCCGAAGTAGCGGTTCAGCTTGTCCGGAGACAGATATGCACGGTGGATGATGTAGTATTGGATAATCTTGAAACGTGCATTACGGGGAATGACCCTTGCGCCTGCTAAGATAGCATTCCATTGTTTGTCTGTCCAGTCTGAGCCGTGGTCGGTCGCCCATTTTTCCCTCAATTTCTGGGAAGAAAATTGCGTATGGCTGTGCAAGGCTTGTGCGAGCCAGTGCACAATGTGGGACCCATCTCCCATCACATGCAGGTATTGAATGAGCAGGTGAGTGGGCGGCTCGTGGCTAAGGTCACCCCACGCCTTTGCCAGCTCATGAAGGAGTCTGGCGTGTGTCAGGAATTGACCTACCGGTAGCTCTGTGTCCGCAGCCAAGGTCTCGAATGGCATCAGCTCTCCGTCACTGTACAGGCCGCCCAGGTCATCCAGGTCTGCTGCAGTCCAGCTGCGCAGCTCAGCCGTGGACAGTATGCCCGCGCCCAGAGGTGTCCCTAGCAAGGGTAGGTTCGGAGCATAGGGCACCGTATGCCTGTTGAGCCGAAGGCTCCGTGCGAAGCATCGCTTTGCCACTGCTACATGGACCTGCGTGGGGGACCGGCCCACTGTCAGTGGGTGGAAGAGTGTGAGCGCCTGTACGGGGGATAGGATAGTATCTGCCGTGGCCGTGTCCGCCAGGTTCTTACCGCTCAACCAGTAGGCAACCCACTGTAGCTGTGCCGCTAAGTAATAAAGCTCCTAATTGGGAACCGCTAGGCCTCCAGCGTCTGTGGGTGCATACAGGGTCCTTAGCGCAACCCGGGGTCTCCCCTTATTCCAGATGAGGCGTCTGGTGAGGGTGTCCAGCTCCCTAAATATGCGCGCCGGTACATACACTGGCAAATTAGTATAATAATAGAGAAGCCGGGGTAGCATTATCATCTTGGTCAGGGCCACTCTGGCTGGCACATTTAAAGGGAGGGAGTTCCAAAATGTGACCTGGGCTGTGAGCGAGGAGATGGCCCTCACTAGGTTCCCCTCCAGGAGATCCGTAGGGTCCCGATACATCAAGATCCCTAGGTACCTAAATACCGTCGGGTGCCATCGGAGTGTCTCCCCCATCATACGCACATCGCACTGTGGCAACTCGCCATCGAATGCGTAGGTCCCTGATTTGGCCCAGTTGACGTGGAGCCCCGACATGTATCCAAACGTCCGAAAGGTGTCCGAGAGCGCCGCTGGTATGCGCGTGAGGTCTCTGACAAATAATAACAAGTCATCGGCGTACAGAGACACCGAGTGGATGCCGTCCGCCAGCGGAATGCCCCAGGCGTCTCCGGAAGTGCGGAGCATCTCCGCTAGTGGCTCCATCGCCAGGGCGAATAAGATGGGGGAGAGGGGGCAGCCCTGTCTGGTGCCCCTCCCAATGCGGATCCTGTCCGAGAACAACCGCCCGGTCCGGACCCGGACCTCGGGCGTTTGATAGAGGAGCCCCACCATCTGGATGTAGGTGTCCCCCAGCTCGTACTTCTCAAGGACTCGGAGGAGATACGGCCATTCCACCGAGTCGAATGCCTTCTCTAAGTCAAGCACGATACATCCCGAGCGTGGCCAGGTCGGGGTCGCGTAACGTTGGACCCTGAAAAACCGGCGTAGGTTGTGGGACGTGCTCCGTGTGGGTACGAAGCCATTCTGGTCAGTGTGCACCAGAGTGGGGACCAGTGGTGCGAGCCTCCGGGCCAGGGCTGCTGCAAGTATCTTATAACCGGTATTGAGGAGCGCTAACGGCCGGTACGAGCCGAGTTTGTTCGCTTCTTTACCTGGTTTCAGCAGGGAGACCACGTTTGCTTCGTTCAGGGACGACGGGAGTTCAGCGTCTTCCAGCGCCGCCTTGTACATTTTCAGCAGTTCCGGTATTAACACCAGAGAGTAGGCTTTGTAGAACTCCGCCGGGAGCCCATCGGGGCCCGGCGCCTTGCAATTGGAGAGGGAGAAAATCACCTCACCAGTGAGCGTGGCTCCCAGCTCTGCTTGTTGGGCAGCAGTAGCGGTCGGGAGCTGCAGTGTCGCCAGGTAGTCTGTGATCTCCGCTACCGTGGCTCGTAGTCACGAGCTGTACAGGGATTTGTAATGCGATGTGAACGCATCATGAATTTGTTGCTGGGTATAGACCTCAACGCCCTGGGCTGTGCGGATAGATAGGACCGATGCGGATTGCGTGTCTTGTCGTACCAGCCACGACAGGAGTCTGCCAGGCTTATCTCCCGTGCTGTGGGTGCTCGCGGAGTGCGCAGCGAAGTTGATATTCTTGAGGCGTTCCATCAAGGCAGCGTGGTCCGCTTTGGCCGAGACGAGTTGGCAGTCATCATCCCCCATTGCCCCTTGCTCTGCACCCAGCAGTGCCCTTTCCGCCTGTGCCAGGTCTCGCTCTACTTGCCTACGCAGGCCCGCCTGTACACTGAGGCAACTTCCCCGGGTCACCGTCTTAAAGGCGTCCCACTCGATTCTCGGGGAGGAGGTCGAGTCTGCATTGTCCTCGAAGTACTGCAGGATCTTCCCGGAGATTTCCTCTCGGAATGGGGTGTCGAGTAGGAGGTCCGGTTGCAGGCGCCATGTTGGTACGGGCGGGTGTGGACCCTTCCATCCATATACCAGCGTGTGCGGGTTATGGTCCGAGTGGGTCCGACCGAGGTAGTCAGTGTCGGACACAGAGGGGAGCAGGTCACGGGACAACATGAATCTGTCCAGCCTGACATGCAGTGAGTGGGCTCCCGAGTAGTAAGAATACACCCGGGCGGTGGGGTTCCTGACGCGCCAGGCATCCTGTAAGTTCCACTGTGTTGCCCAGTCAAGGAGGGCCTTGGAGGTCGCCTGTACCGGGGCGATTGTCGCTGGGAGAGATGAGCGATCAAGGGAGGCATTCAACACGCAGTTATAATCCCCGCCCACCATCAGGGGTACGTCCGGCCATGTCGCTATCGCTGTCGACAGTCGTGTGAAGAATTTCCCCTGTTCTACATTAGGTGCATATATGGAGGCTATGACCATCTGCTGCCCGTCAAGCCTGCCCTGTATGAAGACGTAGCGTCCCTCAGTGTCAATGTTGCTGTGTGTTAGCGCAAACGGGACCCCGGGCCGGACCCAGATCAGGGTCCCCCTCGCAAACGCCGAAAAGGTTGTGGCAAATATCTGTCCCCTCCATTTACGGCGAAGTGTGGCTACCTCTGTGGCAACTAGGTGCGTCTCCTGTAGCAGTGCAATCTGGATCTGATGCCTTTTAAGATAGGAATATACCTGGTATCTACGTGAGGGTGTGTGCATGCCCCTGACATTCCAGGTACAAAATTTAAACGTAGCCATCACAGTGTTGATTGCGGCCAAGTGTCCACCTCCCCCCCCCCCCCCCCCCCCCCCCTCCAGGCCCCCACCCGCCCCGCCCACACAATAGCGGTGAATAATGAGCATTGTTACCTCACGCCCCTCCCCACAGACCCAAAGATGCACACAATAGCAAGTCAGTACCAACACTAGTCTCAAAAGAAATAACTTGAACATAAACATAATACCAAAAGGGCAACAACAAGAACAAGTCGTCGCCCAAACGCTCTATCGAGCTCAATCAATCCGTGAGTTCAATGGGGGGTTGACTAAGTACAGCACTGAAAATAAACAGGGTAGTTCGTTATGCCGAAAGAGCCGAAGCGGCTCCCCTCCACGGGCAGTGGGCTGGAAGAGCACCAAGAGCCAGTGATAGTGTCTGCGGCCAGTTTAGGGTTCCCAGTGTCACTTGACCCAGAACATTGGTCCCACGGCGGGGCCCCATCTTTCATTCCCCCTGAGGAGGGGCACTCACCTCTAGGGGTCCGTCCACCCCTCCAAAGTCAAGGTCCCGGTGATGTTCCAGCAGAGGAGCCCCGGCCCCCCACCCGGTGCCACTGTAGCTCCGTGGCAAGCCGGAAAGCGGGGTTCGGCAGCAAAGCACAGGTCTCGGAGAAGGCGGCGGCCGTGGCCGTCAGGCCTTCAGAGGCATCCATGTAATTCCCCGATCGGGCCATTGATGGGGGGGGAGCCGACCGCTCCTCTGTGCGAGTCGCTTTGGTCCAGCCAGGGCTGGGTTGGGGAGGAGCACTTACGATATCAGATCTGATGTTTGAGGGGTGACGTCTGGTAGGCCCCCTGGGTTCGAGTCGTCTGGTAGACCGTACATGTAGTCGTCGTCCTCGCTCCCGCGTGAACGCGGGCTGGCGTTGGATAGCAGTAGAGGCGATTGCGACCCGCTGATCACAGCTGTTATGCGGACGGCTTCCATTTGTTCATTCTGTATTTGCTCCGGGGTGGGGCCGATTTCCGTGTCCACGGTCGGCGACCCGGCCCTCGAGGTGTGTCGCTGTCTCCGTCTGCGCGTGCCTCGATTCCGGCGCTGTTCTCTCGGTGCGGGCTCGGGGTTCGTGTCCACTCCCGAATCCAGCCAGGCCATTGCCGCCTCTGGGGTGTCGAAGAAGTGGGTCTTGTCTGATGCCACCACTCTGAGGCGTGCCGGAAACAACAGCGAGTATTTGAGAGCCAAGCGTCTGAGCCGGTGCTTCACCTCAAGAAAGGACTGACGTCGTCGCTGAACTTGTATGGTATAATCAGGGAAGAACATCACCTTGGCGTTGTCTATCTGTATATTTGATAGTTTCCGCGTCTCGCGGAGGATGGCATCTCGGTCGCAGTAGTTCAATACCCGCAGGAGCATCGGTCATGGGTTGGAGCCTTCCGGGGGCGGCCGCGCTGGTGCTCTGTGTGCCCGCTCCACTACAAAGTATGGCGACAGTGTGCCTTCTGGCAATAATTCTCTGAGCCAGGTCTCCATATGCTCCACTGTCTCTCTCCGCTCCCAGCGCTCCGGTAGGCCCACTATGCGCACGTTGTTCCTCCTGGCCCGTCCTTCCGCGTCCTCCGCCCTATCCTCAAGGAACTCCACCCGGTTGAGCAGGTCCTGGACGTGCTTGTCCGTCTGTGCTAGTTTGGGGGTGGCCTCCGCCATTGTTTGCTCCAGGGTCGTGGTGCGGTCAGACAGTTTCTTGTGGTCTGCCCGGAGGAGTGTCAGATCCACGGCCACCTTGTCGATCCTGTTCTCCAGCGACGTACGGGTCAGCTGTATGGATTCCTCCAGGCGCTCCATGGCCGCCAGCATGGTGTCTAGCTTGGAAGCAGTCTGGTCAGCCTCTGCGTTTTTCACCATTTTCCCTTTGCCGAGGGTCCCTCCTGTGCCAGTCTTTGCCCTGGTCCCCCCTGACATGTGGGAGGCCTTTGCGGCTGATCAGGCGGGTGGGTATATTCTCGCAATGCGCGGCGGAGGGGCCAGAGCACGTGGGTCTCTCGGTCAGGTTCTCTGTGTTCCCTATTGTGGATGCCGCGTAGCCGTAGGCGGGGGGGGAGGGCCGTCCCACCGCAGGGTTCCGAGGATCTGTAGCACGTGGCCGCCTAGGGAGGACAGGGTGATTGCGTGGCGGCCGGTGAGGGGACTCCCGAGCGTGGCGGTCAGTGCCGCGGGGGTCCCGGTTGCCGTTCGCCTCCCGTCTGAGCCACTCGGTGGTCCGGCAGGCCGGGGTGGTGGGTCACCCCCGATTCGTCCGTCTGCTGAGCCTGGGAGGACGCGCTCTGCCGGATGACGCTAGGCGGCCCCTAGCGCCGCGCGTGGGTCTGGCTCGTCCGGTACAAGTCCGGTGGATGTGGGGCGTGTGAGCTGTGTAGGCCTCGTGGCGCCAGGGCGGGAGAGTCTCTCAGCGTTGGGCTGGGTACTAGCTGGGCCGGTGCAACGTGGTCACAGTTCGTGAGTGGCGCGCTTTAGGCCTCACGGCGCCAGGAGGGTCCGATGTCGATCCGTGTCGTCTCTTATGAGATGGGCAGGCGCAGAGGTCTGGTAGGAGAGGGCCGTGCAGCCTCCGGTGATGGCCCGCTGAGCTTGGCGGTGACGGTGTCTGTGTGGGCCTCGTGGTGGCCCAACGTGGCAGCTCACAGGTGCCTGTTCAACTTGGCCGGGTGACTCCAGTGCCTGCAGGTGCGGAGGTGCAGTGACACAGACCGCCACGGGCCGGCCCTGTGTGGGTGCTTGCAGCGCTGAGGGCCCTCGGGTGGTCGGGTCGCCGGGGACTACTGGCACCGTGTCGCGGGTTCCCTGCGTGCGTCGTGGGTCGGCAGGGCCCTGGGGCAGTGTTGCG
Organism: Lissotriton vulgaris; assembly: GCF_964263255.1. Classification (NCBI taxonomy): domain Eukaryota; kingdom Metazoa; phylum Chordata; class Amphibia; order Caudata; family Salamandridae; genus Lissotriton; species Lissotriton vulgaris. The sequence goes on along the minus strand of NC_141694.1, from coordinate 38,371,652 downwards.
TTAGTGCGGGCCCCCAGCCAGGCTCGCGCGTTCACCCCCTGGTGGTCCCGGGGCTCGGTGGAATGCCCCCAGTGGTGGCGGGCGAGGCGCGCTAGTGTCGCGGCCTACCGTGGGTCAGGGCGTCGAATGTCCGCTGATGTCCGGGGCCCCTGCAGGGTCTGGTCGCTGGTGGGCGTCCGGCGTGTGGGATGCGGTCCTGTCCCTCCGCCGGACCGCACGTTGCAGGGCACTCGCTTTGCGGCCTATCCCGCAGGGCCGGATCCCCGGCCTCAGGTAATTGGGCCGCCGGCCGGAAGTGCACTCCAGGCGGCCAGTCTTCAGGGCCGCTGCCGGTCGGAGGATCAGTCGCTCCGATGTACCCGAAAATCGCCCTGGAGGTGGGTCGGGCGTCCGGGTGCACTCGGTCCGAGTTTGAGCTCGGTACCGGCGGTAATGCAGGATAAAATGCCCGTGGTAGGGGAGCTTCGCACGGAGCTCAGCTCGGGCACGTCTTCCTACATCGCGTGCTTGGCCACGCCCCTCTTGCTCTTCTCCTCATGTTACGTTAATTTATTTTATAAAGCGCAAGCTCGTTTACAGATCTGTTTACTGTATCGGCATCAACAGTACACTTTAAATATAGTTAAAAAGCCAGGTTTTTAAGGCTCTCATAAAAACCTAAAGATTTTTTATTGTTTTTAAGTCTATACGTAGGGAACTCCAGGAATTTGAAGCACTGATGATGAAACTCCTTCCTCGCCACGAGGTGCGCTTGCATTTGGGAATCAGGATGTTGTATGCAGTGGAGGACCTTAGGGTTCTTGATGGCTTGTACACTTGAATTTATTCTTCAAGTAGTTAGGCCCCATTCCATGCAGCGCTTTGAACACAATACAGAGTGATTTGAAAACCACCCTCATGTGGTTCTCCCCCTACATTTCCCAATCCCTTGCGATCCATGGTGTAGTCCATCATTTGTCCCTCACGTGAAATCCTCCCCATGCTTTGTGATGCCGTCTCCTTCACATCCTTCTCATCCCCCTCACCCCCTAGCCTCCTCATAATCTTCTGCAAGCCTCCAAAACAGCATTGGGCAAAATAGGTTTGTGCAAAAGGTAAGGATTCTATTATTCTTGCCAAAGCTTGTTAATCCATTTGTTCAGTGTACACTGTCCCTGCCTTCTATTTTTCTTTTCATGAGTGCAATAGTGTACACCATCAAATACATACTGGTAACTGCAAGTATTCCTTGATCAAGTGATGCAGTGACAGTCTCCCAAGAGGATGCCGTATGGCAGCTGGATGTGCTTAAAAGATGGATAATCGTGTTAGATGTGAAAAAGCTTTTAAAAGCTTGGTTTGCATTGCCTCTGTGTAACGTTTGAGTTGGGGAAACCGTACATTAGTGTGATCGCCTGGGCAGTGAGTGCTATTAACACATATGTATTTTGCTAATGACAACAAGCAACCGCTTGCCCACAACGTTGTTTGTATGGCATGATGTTCTCTAAAGTTCAGAATCTTGAGTTTGGACTTGACTGCTTTACTTCCATATATTTTGTCACTTGGGGTGTTTTACTGCATGCTTCCTGTAGCAAGGCAGCTCATATCTTCCTTTTTAAAACCAACCTGTTGCTTTTCAAGGTTTGCTGCTGGCAGAGGTCTTAAAGTATTATTTACATGGCCACGTTGCGGTACTATTAATCTGCTTGTGTATTTTTTTGCCAATTGTTTTGACAGCACAGCTGTCAAACAGGCCTGTTCCTAACCATATACATAGCGTGAGCTGTGGGTCATGTATCTTGCAACCACTCGCTTTCTTCAACCATCCCATTTCAACATTGGGTCAACATTGGTCTTTTTTGAGTTCCAATGACATTCTGCGTCCGCCCATGAGTGCTTAAAGCATGAGGCATTGATTCATCTCACTTTGCCATTGGCACTTTTGGCCTCCTGACCCAAGGAAACGCGGCAACCATGTTGGAACATTGAATCTGTAGTAGATATGTTAATTTCTTTAGGTTGATCTTAGGCAGTGCGCATGCAATAGGCAGATATGCTGTATCTACTCTCTGTGCTTTTCTCATGCCCATTATTTGCTATTTTTTCTGCCACTCTGAAATCCTTGCTTTTTAGTGATAGTTAGGAATTTTGTCCCTTCCTCGTGTCTATGGTTCCCTTCCATGGCAACTGGCCCTATTACATGTAGTGGGCCCACCGATCATTTCGGCAGTCTATTTTTTTTGGGGGGAGGGAGGGGAGGGGAGGTAAGTCTCATGTTTTTTGAACGTTGTGTATTTTTGCACAGATGACAGCATTTTCTAAATAAACCGTGTTCAGTGCATTTTGTTGATAGGAAGTTGGAAAATAATATTGGTATTCGTATTTATTTTTAGATGTTTAGCGTATATTGGTGACTGTCATTTAGTTTGTACTACCCTGCATGTTGCATCTGCCACACCCATGGCTTTCCCTCTCCCCAAAACCCTTGTGCTTCGTTGTTGCTTTCTTAATGAAACGCGTAGAGGCAATGCGAAGATTTGCCATAATTCAAAATATGTGGTTGCCAATTATTTTATAAACAGTGCTCCCTCCAAACCCTTCACTCTTCGCTTGTGTTTTTGAAACTTAAAATAATGTATCAGCTAACAACATTAGCTTATTTAAATGTTCAGCGATCTCCGTTCCTGTTTTATTAATGTTGTGCATTTTTGCCCAGCTGTTTGGATTGGCAAAATAAAACGCGTGAACCCTGTTCAGCTGATAGAAAGTTTGGTTACAAATTATTTTGTTTCTTTTGATTCTGTTTTGCACACATAGCGGGGTGTAACACAAAGGTGTTGTGGTTTGTAGTACTGTGCATGACACAGCTGCCACAGATAGGGTTTCTCTTATCTCTCTAAACACCTGCTGCTGTGCTGTGCTGTTGCTTCTTTGCACCGACACACTAGGGGTCCGGAGACTCTCAACCCCTTTTGTTTGTCGCTGAGCACTACCCTCAAAGCATTTTGTTTTGTATTCCTGTCGCCTCATCAGATGGGAGGGGCTGGTGTGAACAGTACCATAAAGCCCCTAAAAGAAGCACAGGAGGGCTCCTAATTTAGTCACAATATCGCGGGAAACCCTTTACCTGAGGTTTTTTAGGTCTCGTAGAGAGACCTTTTCCTATCCATCCACTTTTTTATGATGCGGATCCTCAACAGTTCACGTGAACACAAACTCCTTCGTGCACAAGCTTGCATTTCCCCACAGGCTTCCCCCTGCCAGCAGCATTTCTCCTGCACTCGGCCCACCCCCCTCCCTCTCCATATGGTGCGCTCTGCCTCAGGCCAGCATCTCTCCTCCCATATCGTCACCCTTCCTCCTAGTCCCCACAAGCAGGCAGCAGCTTCAAAGGGATCTGCTTCCCCCCCCCCCGCCCATCAATCACCCTCCCACGCCAGCAGCTCTTCCCGCTCCGCCCCCTGCTGCACGGCCATGCCTCCCTTCTACTTCCGCTGACCCCTTCCCCCCCCCCCCCCCCCCCCCCCCCCAGCCGTCACTTATTCACGGCCACAGCTTGTTTTTCTAATGGATACGGCATATGTGTTTTTTTTAGGTTTCGCGCCGCCCAGGCGAAATGTTATGTTCCTACAGTTTGGGCTTAGTCCCGCCTCTGTCTTCCATTGGCTAGCTCCATAAATGGAGGCTAGCCATTGGAAGAGAGGCGTCCGTCTTTCAGCGAGGCGATTGGTGGGCGTTCCCGGCGATTTTTCTTTTTATTTATTTTTCTTTCTCATCCCACCCCTTTCCCTACGTAATGCGGCGGTGGGCGGTGTTTTTTTTTTTTTTTTTTTTTTTTTTTTCTTCAAGCTGGTTTTTGTCATTTGGTTGCCTGTGGTCTCCGTGTTATGTCGTGCTTGGTTCGTGGCTGTCGTCTCCGTCTTCCGTCTTTGCCCGGTATGTATGCTCCGGTTATCGTGGCTGTCGTCTTTGTGCCCCTGCCCCCCCCCCTCCCCTCCCGCTGTCCGTGTTTAATGCTTGTTGTCCTGAGCTGGACGTCAGGGTAGCTCTTTATCCCATTCATTACACCAAGACTGATAGCGGCAGCAGACATGGTCATAGAACAACTCCGAGGGCAATGAACAGCTGAGCCCATCACGCAGGATTCCTATCCGTAGCATAGAGGTTACACGCAGATCGCTGCTGCGTGAGCGTTAACCCACTGAGCTGTCTCCGGGGCTCAGTGGACGGCCAAGTTTAGGTCAAGTCAGGGGCAGTGTTTGTGGGTTACAGGCAAGTTTCAGGCGGCCCCAGAACACATCTTCTCCGCTCTCCCGAGGTGAGAAGTGGCCTGAGACACCCCAGCCCTGGCTCGGTGTTCAAGGGGGGGGGCAGAACACGTGTGCCCCACTCTTCCGCAAGCGTGCTGCCGTTTGAGGGAGCCCGAGCTGGTCTAGTGCTTAGAGGTCTCCAGACAGTACTTATATACCCCAGGAGGCTGCCGTCTGAAACAGCAGAGAGATGGCCTAGTCCTTAGGGGGTCTCCAGTACACATGTACCCCACTCCTCTGAGGGGTACTGGTGAGTGAGACCGCCCAGCACGGCGCTTAGGGGAAGCCCAGCACACATGTACCCCACTCTTTCGAGGGGTGATGCGGCAGCCAGAGCTGGCCCTGGACGCTGCGGGCCCCATGGTACATGTACCCCACTCTTCCAAGGGGATGCTGGCCCGGTACACTGCATGTTTGTCCCTAAGCCCCCAATGTGCACTGCTTGAAACACGCGCCCTTCAGTGGAAACACATGTGTTGGAACAATCGGAGGTGCCTGATCGGGTTTCCTGCCTGTACTCCTACCTCTGCCCGCCCCAGACCCTGCTCCAGAGCCCCCCCCCCCCCCAAGAAGGAGTCGTTTAATAAGAAATGTGCAGGTATTATCGCACCAGTGGGGCTTTAATCCAACTATACGAGCTATCTCTAATCAGCCCTGCGGGGCAGTGAAAATATGGGGTTCTGCGCCCCTCAATTGTAGTGTTTTCAGTATAACCGTGAGGTCTGTACAGTGAGCCTCCGCTGGGGCTGTCTGTGGGCGCGGTGCTGGGACCAAGGCAGGGCACACGCGACCCGTTATCCTTCGAGGTAGAGAACTCGAAGCCTGTCCAGATGTGTAATAACACACATCCTGACATCATGACATGTTCACCGGACGCAGATGCAATCCAATGACTGCAGGCGCTTTAAATGAATAGCGCCTACCTTTAAGTAACACAGAACCCCCAATCCACATAGTCACAAAGCGCCTGGAGGTCAGCAGCGAGCGCTACTAGAGAAATCTAAGCTCCAACCCCGGCTTACTCATTCCCTCATGTATTAACTCTTTCAGTCACAGTGAATCGTGCACCCATTCTCTGGAAGCCCACTCAGTTCACGGAATCCCGTTCAGCCGCACAAAACTAATTCAGGCATTCAACCTTTTCTCTAACATAACGCGCGCGCACACACAGTCACCCAGACCATTAACACACACCTTCACTCACCCATATTCACTCACATAGCGCCAGTCACGTTGTTTCAGCCAGTTATACCCCCCCGCTCTTCTTGATTTAATGTTATAATACATTTTAGTGACTTGACTTGATTTTGAGGTTGATAGCTTGTTCATATGTTTTAATTGCATCCTGTGTGACTTGTTGCAGATCTTTTGCCACCTAGCGGCCTGAGGGCGCCATGCAGCGTGAAGGGCACGGGTGAAGCACGCTGAGGTCATCATCTCCGGGATGCGGGGCTTCACTCCTCACTTGTGTGTTTTTTTTTTGTGTGCAGATCAATGTTTGAAATGGAGGAATAGAAGTGCAGGTACCCTGTACAAGAGTGCCAGCTTGTTTCTGAGAAGTACTGGTACTCTACAATTATAAGTATTGCAACTCTCTTGAGAAGTGCAGGCACTCTCCCTCTCAAAATAGAACAGTGCTGGTACTCAGTACCGGACAGTACCGGCCCATTTAAATCACTGGCTTCAGATTTATATAGCGCAAACTCGACCCGAAGGTACTGGAGCGCTTTACATGAGCACCAGTTACGTTACACAAGGACACGTTCATTTGGAGGTTGCAGTCAGCCACGGACTACGGGAGCACGAGCTGTCCACACCCACCACCAGCCCCATGTGCATGACGCGCAGGGGCGTAGCTTAGTCAATAAGATTGGGGGTGTGAGCTTCACGTTTCCCAAGTCGCGCTGGGACATCTTGTTAAAACACAATATATGTGAAGCAGGACATGGGAGGAGGGGGTGGAGGCTTAAGGGGCCGTGGTAAGAGAGAGTAGGGTGTATTCTTCGGGACATTTTTTTTTATACTACTTTCTTAAGGCCTTCAGGACAGAAAGGACAGAGAGAGTGTGTGTGTTTTTGTCAAAGTGGGCATTTAAAAATCCTGGGTGAAATCCGACATACGCTTCATCATACTTAACTGAAAGTCCTGGTACCCAACTTCTCACTACAGAATACATTTTTTAGGGGGGTGTAACCCCCCCCAAATACCACCCTGAAGCCACGCCCATGGACTGACTCTCCTAAACCACACCACCCACAGGCCTGTCCTGTCCATACGTCTCACAGAGCGGTACCACCCCCTTTTGTACCGCTTTGTTCGCCATAAGTGTGGCAGGGTATGCTCAGACGTGAGTCCCTTGCTCACTTTGCCACTGGATTCAAGCAAGCCGGGCTGAAGACGGCTGGAATGCCAGAAACCGGTCCTTGGAAGCTTGTTTCCGGTCCAGGGAAGACATGGCTTGGCAGCTCGGGCTGGACTGTTCCCATGAGGCACAGGGTCAGACTGATTTGCATATGGCCATGTCTGAACTGGGGTGGCAGAGTGGGCTAAAGAACGGTGATGGATTAAACCCAGATCTGTTGACTGGGTGTGAGTGTTTGATTGGTACAGATGCTCCGTCCATCACCACCCCCTTTTGTACTGCATATGTCTCACACCTCCTCATCCTGACAGTGTACCCCTAGAACCCACACTCTACTCCTCACAGTCAAAACCCCAGTGATTAGGGAGTGCTAGAGAGTGCAGAGTGACTGCAGAGTGACTGCAGAGTGACTGCAGAGTGACTGCAGAGTGACTGCAGAGTGACTGCAGAGTGACTGCAGAGTGACTGCAGAGTGACTGCAGAGTGACTGCAGAGTGACTGCAGAGTGACTGCAGAGTGACTGCAGAGTGACTGCAGAGTGACTGCAGAATGCTAGGGAGTGCAGAGTGACTGCCGAGATTAAGCTAATGGCAATGTAAATGACTGCCATTTATTTATCTGTTTTCAAAACCAACACATAAATACAAATTTTGTCATTTACAATGTCAATAGCTCTAACTTTTCCAAAGGCGAAACCATTGCATTGTAAATGCTTGTTTTTATTTGAGAAACACACCGGTTACTTTCACTGCTGCGATCCGCTGACGGTATTATTTTTTTTTTTAAACACACGTTTTTCACGTATAAAAAAAAAAGAAAAATATATATATATATATTCACTGAAAAAACCATAGGTTATAGACCATATATAGTTAGGAATTCGCATTTACAAAACCTTATTTTACTCACACAAAACCATTGAAATTCCATATATAGTTAGTTGCACTAACTATATATCGCGTACCCGCAATCCACTGCTAATGATGTCACATATTACATCATTCATGACATGGTCAGTGACATCACTGATGACATCTCAAATGACATCACTGATGACATCTCATTTGACATTACTGATCACATCACTGATAATATCATTCATGTGATAATACGATGAACCTCTTCAGACTCTAATATAACCTTAGATACAATCAGTGTAAACAGACACTCACAGACTGTCACTCATCCATGGAGTTACTCACACACCTAGTCAGTCATGCAAAGAATCAATCACACCTCCATTTCCTCAACTATACAGTTATACAAACTTTACTTATTCAAACATATACTAACACATATTTACTCTCTTATACAATCCCTGATACAAGTTCACAATGATCCATACAGCCACTCACACATTCACTGGCTCTTATGCACATTTATTTATATATGTCAACTCTCACATGTACTGTGTTTTACATATGTACTTACTTTGACATGTAGCACTGAGATATCCATTCACTCACCAATACACTCATGCACAGTCAACCGCCCATACAGCTGTTTCCACATGCACTTTTGAAACCATACATCTAGTGAATCAACTGCTCACACATCTATGCACAGAGTCATACACCTCCCAGCCACCCACACACACACACACACACTCAGTCTCCCATACAAATACTTGGGCAACCAATCAATAACCCATATAGTTACTCATATAGCTACTTATCAACACATGCAACAGTTTACAGAACAACAGACATAATGATGCACAAATTAATACAGTTTAATCACTAACCCATGCACTCAGTGAGACACATTTAATCACTCACTCATACAGTCAGTCATGCACCTACTAAATCCTTCATCCAGACACTTATACATCCACTCATTCTTCAATATGTAAGACATATTTTAACTTTACAGAAACATACAGTCACTGGATGTTGTCATCAGTGATGGCATCAGTGATGTAATTTGAGATGTCATCAGTGATGTCACTGACCATGTCATGAATGATGTAATATGTGACATCATCAGCAGTGGATTGCGGGTGCGCGATTTATAGTTAGTGCAACTAACTATATATGGAATTTCAATGGTTTTGTGTGAGTAAAATAAGGTTTTGTAAATGCGAATTCCTAACTATATATGGTCTATAACCTATGGTTTTTTCAGTGAATTTTCAAGGTTTTGTAAATGCTAATTCCTAAGTATATATGGTCTATAGCCTATGGTTTTTTCAGTGAAATATATATATATATATATATAATCTATATATATATATATCTATATATATATATATATCTATATACACATATACATATATCATCTGTATATCTATATAAATACAAACATAAATGCATGCATACATATACTTATATGCATACAGATGCATGTTATTTACATGAAAGTTGAAAAACACTAATAAAAGCAAAGCTAAAAAGCCACCTCATTACAAACAGAATGGCTTTAACTTAAACGAGGGCGAGATCTATTGCATTTTCAATGCTTGTTTACTTTGGTTCCATCAAGAAGGCATTCAGATGTGTCACACATTTGCCATAAATTCTGAATGTTAGCACTCTAGTTGCACATTAGATCACTGTAGTAAAGCTACTGCTCACCAGGGACGTCTGCTGCTGGTATTCAAAGTGCATGTTTCAGTCTGCATGTCACAATTTTTTTAATGAAATAGAAGAGGATTTGAGAAGTCACTCAAAATGATCCCTAATTTTTCTTTCTGAAGCACTAATCATACTTTCTATGGTAAAATTAACCCCCTCATGTTGTTCCTTTTTAGGTTTTGCCTCGCCAAAAAGATGCGCTCTGCGCATCTTTTTTGCGCAAGCAAAAACCTAATGAGTACTGTGTGTGGGTTTGGGTCGGCCCTCGTCATTCATTGGCTGGCTCCATAAATGGAGCCTAGCCATTGGACGAGGGGCCTGTCCATCAATGCCGGACCAGACACGGGGGCGTTCCCGAGATTCTTTGGCTTTTGCCGACGTCACGCGACGTCAGGCGAAAGCCGGGAACGCCCCCGATTCTGTTACGGCATTGCCGGCACCCGCCTGTGGCATCCGCAGTGGTCAAAGACAACCAACGGTACAAAGGTTACAGCGCTCACCCGGTTAACATTCGCACGTGCGCTCCCCTCTACCTTCTACAAGGTCTGTACCGGAGCAGTGTCGTGTGTTATCTGTGCAGGACAGAAGTACGAGCACCTGCGGTACGAGGCTGGTGTTTAATTACTACGCAGGTGCAGCCCAATTACTTCTCTGCAGTGTTGACGCCTTTCGTAAGGAGTGCACGTGTGCGCGATGCGACTGGTGGCTTTCTCTGGCTCACTACTTGTTTTCACCATCGTCTACTCTGTACCTGCCGGTTTGCTGAGGGGGACAGGTAAAAGTCACAAGATGTTAGGGGTAAGAGAGGAAGGTTCACCAACGTTTTTAGTTGAATGCCAGATCATATGTACTCCTAGCCGGCAAATTTCAGATTATTTATGTGTGACATTACCATTGAGTGTGCCGTCTGGTACATCATGTTTCTTCTTAGTACTAGTATGTACGATATAAACCAGTGGACAGTCTTGTTTTTCTATGTTCAGAGTGGAGCTTCAGAGTGGAGCTTCAGAGTGGAGCTTCAGAGCGGAGCTTCAGAGCGGAGCTTCAGAGCGGAGCTTCAGAGCGGAGCTTCAGAGCGGAGCTTCAGAGCGGAGCTTCAGAGCGGAGCTTCAGAGCGGAGCTTCAGAGCGGAGCTTCAGAGCGGAGCTTCAGAGCGTCAAGAGCAATGCCAATAGCTCTAACTTTAACAAAGGCAAAACCATTGCATTGTAAATGCTTGTTAAATTGAGTGTTTTCAGACTTACCACTTTATTCCAATCAAGATGGCTTCAGGTGTGCCATACCTTTGTAATAAGTAGGACTGTTAGCGCTCTAGTTCTTTAGAACACTCTAGGAGGCTGCAGTAGAACACAAAGGAATCAACTGACAGTCTCTGTCCTTGTTGGATGTACATGTTTTACTGAGAATGTCAGACTTCATTTTCACATGACTGAGAAAGAGAACGTGAATTTACAGAAAATATGCTTTCAGTTTAGCTTATAGATCCCCTTCCAAACCACTGTGGGAAAATCATGAGATATTAGTTTTCTTTCAAACAATATTCATGATATCACAGCAGAAGGTTTTTTCACATGGTAAAATCACCTTAGAACCCACCACAATTCCTAAAACGAGTATGGTACCATCAACAAATGATCTATAATGTAACTAAAGTCCTAAAACCCTCTATTAACTACAATGCTTTTTAATGAGGTGCTATCATGTATATTGGTCCCAAGATGGCTGCCAACACTTCTTGGATGAAGTGCTGACAGCCAATCAGATCAGATGTGTGGTTAGGCTCCGCCCAGATATATATCTTTTTTTGAACCTAAATTACTCAAAATCCACTGGAGCACATATATTGAGACCTAGCAAAGGCACATCGGGCTAACAGTCCCTACAATTTTGCCAAGTTTCGTGCAAATCCATTCAGCCGTTCGAGCTAAAAGTGAGGCCAACCGCCCTATGGAAATTAACATGGGAAAAACGCGTTTTGGGACCCCCCTTTTTTCTCGGCCCCCCCTTGATGAACCCCCCCCCCCAAATTGTCAGGGGCTGCTCAGAAACAAAATGTTCCATTTTCCTGAAAATTTCAGCCAATTCCGTCCACAAACGCCAAAGTTATTAGACATAGGATTTTTTCTCTATGGGATTTTTGAAAATTCTAACTATAAATACCTACTGGCGACCGCCAGTAGGTAATATAAATAAATATATATATATATATGCACCAAAGCCAAACCCTGCCCAGTTATCACTGCCCAATGCCCAGGGATAGCAACCAGTGCAGGCCGAGCCGTAGGAGCAGCAGTGTTCTGTATGTTACGCCACATTCACTCAAACTGCTAACTTGTTCTTTGTTTACAGGCTATGTCGGGCGCTAAAGACTGCATTGTGGTTCAAAAACGGATAAGACGTTTCTCCTCATTTGTTCATTGGCTGTGATATTAGGTGCCTCGACAGGCTTCATGCCTAGCTACTGCACATCCCGATAGTAGGCGGCCTATTGCACTGGAGTTCCGAGATACTGACTGGACTAAAGGAGCCATCTTAATAGCCTGCCATGTCTTTAAATCCTCTTTACTTTTTCGCCCTTCTGCATCTCCGCTTTCCTATGTACACAAATTACTCGATCCACGGATTCAAGATTTGCAGACAGCTACTTTTGTAGATTAAGTTGGACTGCAGAGTCCACTCGTACTGTGGACTCTGTTTAAAGTTATGGCTAGGAGTACCCAAAGGACGTGCAAAATCACCCACAAACCTGAAATCTTGCTAGTAGTCTAATCGATTGTGTGCACAGTTACACATCATTCAAAGCACATTACTACTGGTTCACGAAAGTGATATGCATTGTTGGGAGTGAACACCTCCCCTGTGTCATTGGGTGTAGTGGATGGGATTTTTCCATGTTGAACAATTTGTGCACATTTGTCAAAGTTTCTCATATGGATTGTCTACAAGTCTGAAAAATATGTAGCTAACCAGCAATGGGCAAGTCACGTGCACAGGCGCTCATTCTGAGTAGTATGAATGGAAAACTGCGGTCATAGGTGCACTGCGTACTCTTGGGCTGTTGTTTTTTTGTGTGATTTCAAAAAAAATACTGGAAATCCGTACAGTTCCTATTGATAAAATGTTTTGTGTTTTTTTACATTTACAAACTTTTCATAAACGGGTCCCTCTTTGCTTCCACCTTCAGTATAAACGCAAATGCTACACTGGATTTAGGAATGTATGTATGTGTATGTCCATGGATTTGTTAACATGCTGTTAGAGAAAATGTTGCTAATCTGTGGCGGCTGCTACCTAGTTGTGAAATCTTTACTGCTTTGAACTGCCGGTTCGGTACAAATGCCTATTTGCGATGTTTTCAGTCTATTATGTTAACTTCTGAAGGGGGCGTGGGGGGCTCCAAGCGCCAGAAGCCCTCTCAGCACAGCACCCAGGCCTGAGTGCTTGAGTGCGTCCCGAGGGGGCCTCTCAAAGTACTTTGCGGGGGAGGGGGGGGGTCCGCCCTCAAGTTTCAGGCGCCACTGCTACAAACCGCTCTATAGTGCAGATCGTGACCGTGACAATTTGTACATAGGAGGTTGAAACACCAGCGCCACAATCAGTGCTTCAAGGGGGTCCTGCTAAAACTGCATTTCGGATTAGCATTCGTTTCTTTTTTACGCATAATTTTAATGTCCGATTTGTTTTGCTTAAACAGTTTAGTTTTGTATTTAGTTAGACTGTGTAACATAGCGCTTGAAAGGCTGCGCCCCTCACACTGACCTGTGTGTGTACTTACAGACCCAAGGGGACAGCAACAGCTCTGCTGCCGGTGACATCTACCTGCCTCTCTCACACAGTCTCCGCCCCCTCTCTCTAGCTGTTCATCTCTCTTATTCACCCTGTTTCCCGCTCGCACTCACTTTCTTTCGGTCACTCTTTCTCTCTTTCACATAGTCTTGCTCCTGCTCTACGTGTGTCTCTCTTCCTCATCTTTCTTCTCTGCTGCATTCTCTATTCTCTATTTAAATCTTGTCTACTTTCTCGTTCTCACCCCTCTCTTCATTGATATTTCTCATCTATATATCGCCCTCACTCTATCTATCGCCCTCACTATTTCTATCTATCTATCGCCCTCCCTCCCTCTATCTATCTATCGCCCTCCCTCTATCTATCTATCGCCCTCCCTCTATCTATCTATTGTGGCTTCCAGGGGAGCTGCTAATTGCTTTATTCAGCTGCCCCAGGGAGCGCACAGCCTGGCAGTTTAGCGCTGGCCCGCTGCCTCTGTTATTTACCCTAATGCCTTTGATTCAGTGCTGGTGGGGAGGACGACGAGGCGGGGTGGGGTTACACAGTCGCAGCCTTTTGTGCACCTTCATTTTCTGACCCTCTCTCCCCACTTCCACTCTTCTCGAACTTCTCTTCCCCCTCCCCCATTCTCCCCCTCCTCCGTACCAATACATTTCCCTTCCTCTCTCCCCCGCTCCTTCATCTGCCCTTTCCCTCACACCCCCGCCACCTCTTCTCGTTCCCTACACACCTCTCCTGCCTGCTCGCGCCTAGCAATACGCAGAGTAATTTAAAGCTGTTTGTGGCCTGTAATGCGCTCTCTTTTTTTAACTGCTATTGCCTCCATGTCACAGTTTAACAATAATCTCTGCACTAATCTCCCTTCTCCCCTTCATCTCACTGCCCTGCTTTCTCAACTATCACTTGTATTGCTCCATCTTTCTACATATCTTCATCATGTCTCTTTGCTTCCCCTTCTCCTCCTATTCCTCATTTACCTCCACTTCCTCGCTCTCCGCGTTTTTACATCCTCCTCCTCTTTTTAGGTCAAGCCAATTTATAAGCGCAAACCTTCAAGTACACGCAGTTAAAAAAATTGTCCAGCGCAACTACCACTGTTAAACAAAATGTGACTGGTTGCTTTGTGTTCTTTCTAATGTTTGGAAACTTGCAGCTTGTTATTTTTATGTCTTTTCAGTCCCTTTTCCAATTTTTCTCCAGCCTCCTCGTGCTCCATTTTTATTCCTCTTTCCTTCTTTCTGCCTTGCTGTCCCCTCCCTTCTTCTCCCACTAACACATCATATTTCTCTATTTTCTCTCCACCTCTCAACATTCTGCCTTCCACTCACTTCTGTTGTTCTGTCTCTCTTACTAACGTCCCTTTAGACCCGTTTACATGCTCCCCTCTCTCCTTTGTTCACCGTGTCATTGCATTTTCTTCTTTATCCCTTCGTCTCATTCTATCTATCGCCCTCACTCTGTCTATCTATTGCCCTCTCTGTCTATCGCACTCACTCGATCGCCATCACTCTATCTGTCTATCGATCGCCCACACTCCATCTGTCTATCTATCTCTCGACCTCACTCTATCTATCTCTCGACCTCACTCTATCTATCTCTCGACCTCACTCTATCTATCCATCGCACTCACTCTATCTATCCATCGCACTCACTCTATCTATCCATCGCACTCACTCTATCTATCCATCGCACTCACTCTATCTATCCATCGCACTCACTCTATCGCATCACCACAGCATCACTCAGGGGCACCACAGCATCACTCAGGGGCACCACAACATCACTATGCGCTAACACAGCATAACTGAACGCCACTGCATCACTCGTCGCCACCACAACATCACTCAGAGCCACCACCTCATCAATGTGTGCAACCATTCAACAACAACTGGTTCAAATATGTTCTCTCAATGTTTCAAGCTTTATTACAAATGTCACAAAAAAATGTTAATATTTCACTTCTGTTCTTGGATGTTCGTCACAATAAAATACAATGAACATAATCTTCACAAAAGTTATTTACAAAAGTTTAAGCTATTGCAGTTATAAATTACATTAACTTTTATTTAAGTATTCATTATTAAAAAAAATTAAAAGCCATTGTTATTTGTAATATCAATACATTTAAGTCACGTAAATACAACACATATTGCATTACAAATGCTATAGGTGTCACATTTGCAAAAGTTATAACTATTGGCATTGTAAATGACAAAGCTATTAATTTCGCTATTTTCAAAACGAACACATAAATACAAAAATTGTCATATAGAATAACAATAGCTCAAACTTTCCTAATACGAGACCTATTGCATTGCAAATGCTTGTCAAACATGAAAGTATTTTTTTTTTTTTACAGTGCTACCGCCAAACCCTGTGCACTTCATTCCAGTTTTCTGAATGTTGTAATTTTTCGTATAACTAACGCATTGGCAAAATAAGGCGCGTGCTGCTCGTGCGTATGGTAAAAAAATTGTTTTTATCTTCAAAATCTCTTTTGCGCACATGGGGGGGGGGGTAGGAATTACATAAATGTAATGTGGTTTGTAGCAGAGTTGAATTGGGACTAAATTTCGGCCCAGGCACCCCCCCCCCCAAAAAAAGTGGCCCACATTTGCGTATTGCCTTTCTGCAAAACACTGCTTCAGCGAAGTTATATGAAAGGAAAGGGCGTGGGGGGCATGTTTTTATTAACTTCACTTAGACTAAAAAAATGCCATATTAGTTCGCACTGCTGTGCCACACATGATTGCAAATGAGGACATTTCTGCTCAGGCCCTCTGCCCCGCTCAATCAGCATTCATTAATGGGCTGGCCCAGCGAGAGAAAGGGAGTGATACCTCCGCCCATCTGCCTCCAGAAAGGCCACTCGGGCACACACTGGGCCGCTGGCGGCATCCAAACAGCACAGACCGGCCCCAGGCTGGCCAAAAAAGCAGTGGGAACTCGGCTACCGGCCCTTCGGCCATTTCCTGAGTGCCCGCGTTACCAATCAGACCCTGGTTTGTAGTACTGTGCAGGAAACCGCTGCCGTAGATATGGCTTTTCTTCTCTTCCCCAACACACCCCTCTTTTCCCTTGCTTCCGCGCACCATCACACTAGGGGTCCGGATTCCTTGCTCCCCCACCCACTTTTATTTATCTTCACACACTACCCCCCATAGCATTTTGTTTTGGATTCCTGCCTCCTCTTTGCCGAACCGAAGGGGCCGGTATGAACATTACTGGAAAACCCCTAAAGAAGTACAGAAGAGCTTCTAACTTGACCAGAGGTGATATTGTGGAGCACCATTACCTGTTTGTTTCAGAAACGACGTGTTGGATAAAAAAGCTTATTTTGTCTCTAGCGCTACTAGCTTGGATTCTCTCAAATCTTCAGTACAGAGATTTTTCCCTTCAAACATGCACGGTCCCAACGTGCTACACTGCGCTTCTCACAGTGATATTACATTTTACTTTAATTACTTTCATAGAAGCACACTAGTTTAAACCCTTGGGTCTGGCCTGACCCTCGGCATGTGAACAGGCAACAATCTATAGTAGGTGCCAGGTGGCACACTGCACTTCTCACCCAGACGTTTGTCTCTCCCAATGTTGCTTATGTCTTGTTCTTCCCTTCTACTCTTCCTTCGTGTTTGTCTCCCCCACCACTTTGTACCTTTGTTCTGCCATCCTTTGCTCCTTTGCTGGACGACCCCGCCCTCAAGCCTGCTTGTTCTTGTCTACTTAGTTAAACTTCACCTCTCTTAATCCCCCAAGTCTTGTATTATAAATGTTCAGCCCCCGGCTTCATCAGCGCGGATAGCAGCAAACAAAAGACAGTAGCAGCATCCAACCAGACAATCAAGTGGGCGAGCTCTTTAGCAGGTCCAGCCCACTCACTGACAGCATATCAGTTCCTCCTCCATCCCAGTGTGAGTGGATGTGAGCGCAGTGCCTGTATCCTCCTGTTGGGTGCCAGTCAGGATATCTGGCTGTCTCGTGTGGGTTCCAGAGACGGAATTTCACTGTATATTAGCTGAATCCCGGTGCAGTACATAGTAGGCATGCACCATGCTATGCTTAAACTGTGGTCTTGGGGGAATGGCTGGCCACTGTTCTGCAGGGCCTACCCTGGCCGTCTCCCCACCTCCTGCTCTTGTGACACATCATTAGAGATGGGAGAGCAAACAAATGAACAGAGTTAAAGCCAAGACAAGGATCTGGCTCGGCTCTTAGAGCTTTATAAATCATATAGCAAACGTCACGTTATATGATCTCTTCACAATTCAAAAAGTGTATTTCTTTAACATGTTGAAACTTTGAAATTAATATGTTTAATTAAAGCACTTCTCTGAGGTACTTAAATTAAAAGTGCGCATTTTAAAATCTAAACCATTAGTCAACCAAGAGGCAAGACAGTTGTCATGTAAACCCTGTACGTGGCCCAGAGTACTATTCAGCAACATTATAGTTCTCTTAAATAAACCGAATGGGTTTTTGTACTACTGAAATTCTGAACTCACATACTTGAAAGTATTTCTTATTGAATTATGAAGGAGTCTAGGTGAAATAAAATATTTGCATAAGATCACACAAAAATTAGTGGGGAAGCCGTGAATTATCCAGGTTTTCTGGTTTCACTTTCTACAAATCAGCCACTAACGGGTATCTATTTGTCTTTCCTTACTGATGTAACTGCTTTGTTTATACCTCTTTGTGCAGTTTTTAGTTCGAGCCTAACCAACACGCTTGCGCTGTCTTTAAGACATGCTATATTCACTATGTGAGCTTCAAGCCCGCCTATAGGCTTGTGATTAGCTGGTTCCTTTGTGACTGTCATAATCTTGATACTCCACTCCAACAAATCCAGTTTACATTACTCTACTCCTCCCACTCCACTCCAGGACACTGGCAACTGCCACATAGAAACAATCCACATAAATACACTTCACATCATGCCACATAATTCCAAACTTGCAGAAAACACAGGTGATGGACCGAATGTGGACCAATGTCATACATTCACCCCAGTACACAGATCTGGGCCTAAATCCATCGTTTTTTTGCACTCCACACCACCCTGGGTTAGACACTGGCTATATGCAAATCAGCTCTGACCCTGTGCCTCATGGGAACAGTCCAGTCCGAACTACCAAGCCATGTCTTTCCCAGACCGGAATCAAGCATCCGAGGACCGGTTTCTGGCTATCAGCCTTCATCAGCCTGCATAGCTTGACTCCAGTGGTGTGGAGAGCCTGGGACTCACGTCTGAGTATACCCAGCACACTCGGGATGAAAATTGCAAAAAACACAGTTGATGGACAGAATGTAGACCAATGTCATACATTCACCCCAGTACAAAGATCTGGGCCTAAATCCATCGTTTTTTTGCACTCCATGAGGCACAGGGTCAGCGCTGATTTGCATATAGCCAGTGTCTAACCCAGGGTGGTGTGGAGTGCAAAAAAACGATGGATTTAGGCCCAGATCCTTGTACTGGGGTGAATGTATGACATTGTTCTACATTCTGTCCATCAACTGTGTTTTTTGCAACATAATTCCAAACAGCATAATTTCCATTCAGTACCGCACAGTTCCATCCACCACAATTCCACTCAACACATTTCTATTCCACATCACGTAATTCGGCAACAAACCACATACTTCAACTCAACAAGTCATTTACACAACACATCACATACATTCAATCCACACCACAGAATACCACATCATGCATAAACAGCACACTACATAATTAAACTCCACACCATGCCACTATACAACATACAAATCCACATAATTGCTCTCAATGACACAGAATCCCACTCCACATAATTCCAGCACTCACAAAATCATATAATTACTGTCCACTTAATTCAACTGCTCACCATGCTGCACAATTCCACCATTAACCATTCCAATCCAACCCTCATAATTCCACTCCACCACACCACATACATCTATCCACTCCATAACACATGGGTAAAAACATTGTCATTTACAACACCAATAGCTCTAACTCTCCCAAATGCGATACCTATTGGTATTGCCAATGCTTGTTTTATTTAGTTTTTATTTCAGGCATGTTCTTGTGTCGTTTTGGCAGTATTTTTCTACTTTTATTCCTTTTATCTTCTGTATCTATTTCGAGTTTGTGTGTATTTTAATGGCGGTTTGGTGATAGCTGAATGCACGAGTTAGTCAATAGATGGATGCATGAGTTCAAGTTTGACAGACAGCGCATGTATGAGGATTTATTGTGTGCAAAGAAATTCTGCAAAGTACAGAATCTAGATCGTAGATTTGAGGAGGTCACGATTAGATCCTGTCTTTGGTGCCCAGAACCTTTTTCAGGAATTTATCAAGTTGTAGTGCTCAGCTTCCAGTTACCTCGTATAAGTGTCTGTTATGGTAGGTATCATCTTGATTCCCGTTTAGAAAGACACAGATTTACTTCCTGTTCCCTAAATGTGTATATTTTTATTCTTGCGAAACTACCTGGTCTCTTTCATTGTACCTTTTTTTTTTTTTTTTTTTTTTTTTTTTTTTTTTGCAGAAATTGGATACCATGTGTTAACTGTAGTTTTGCTAATTCCATATCGAGTTGAATTTATTTTTCTGCTAACCTAATGTCTCATTCGCTTTGTTCATTTGTGAATCACTATTAGTTTGCTGTACTCCTTTTTAATCGATTAAATACTGTTCCGCAGCATTATAAACCATTGTATCTCTCTTAATCCGATCTATTCATCTATCCCCACTCTCTTTGGTACTTATTTTCTTGTGGCACTTCATGCATTACCTATATTTATACGTCTTTTTGCTACAAAGAAAGGAATTCCTTGCTCCAGGCCCTGTTAAACACATTAGCAGTGTAGTCCACTGGAGGAGTGGGAGTGGGTTTGGAAGTAAGAGACACCCGGCCTTGTTTTGTACTGGAAAAGAGGAGGGCTCAATCAAAAATAAATACCAATATCGTGTTCCACATGCTGCTCTTATAAATGTGGGTGTGCTTTATCGCCCTGGTCCTATTCTAGGTCCCTTTATCTCGCAGTTGTTTACTTTATGCCTTAGCTATAGAAGCTGATAAAATCATCCCTATTTTAAATGTGTTCTAGTTGGGGCCCCGGATTTCCCCTCCGTTCTTCTGCACTAGTGCCCAGCCTCCGACGGTACCCATGCTGCATGGGTGACCAGGCTTTGTTGCTCAGCTGGCCCTCCTATGGGCTCCTTTTCTACGGCCGTCTACTTCAGAAGTCCATACTAGGACATTGCTCTCCACTCCTCTGTGGGTCGTGTGGCACAGGACCACAGTGGATGTGTGTCTGCCGCATTACTGAATGAGCACCAATGCATGCAGTGTGGGCTTGGGACACAGCACAGGCTACGTCCATCAAAGCCATTACCTGAAAGTCCGACGTTTTCGTACAAACTGATGAAAAGCATCTCGTCCATAATCAGGATATCGATTTCAGTGGCTCAAGCAACTTGATGAACACGAGCAAAAGCACTCCAACCTAGAGCAGTGGTTCTTAACAAGTGATCATGGGACTTCTCCCGGTCCGAGCTTCTGCTTAGAAAATTCAAGTGAACACATTTAGCAAGTGTATATAAATAATAAAGAAAAATGTACGAATGCTCTTAAACGGGAGGTCATTTGAAATTGGAGGCTAACAATTAAGCTAATATTCTCAGATTGGTTCGTGGGAGCAGTGCAAGTGCATCAAACATAATACGGACAATGAGTGGCAAAATGCTTCAACCTTTCTATTAAAATGATTTTTTTTATATTCGTGAAATCAAATATAATTTGTATATTTGTTTGAATACTTTTTTCCTGCTTTTTCTTTTTCTTTTTGCGTTTCAAAACATCAAAAATGCTTAGGCCAGGACCCACAGCTTCCAGTAACGACTCTGGGGTTCTCTGGATTACATTAATGATTCATTGGAGATCCCCGGGTTTCATTAAGGATGAACTGGAGGCCACCGTAGTGAAAAGGTTAAAAACCACTGACCTACAGTAGACTTTATTGCATTTTACATTAATACATCTCAGTCTTGGCTGTGTATGCTTCATAAAAACATAGGCTATGGTGCCTGAATAGTTGAAGAATCGAGCGATGCAACTACTACGAATCATTTTTCAAATAAATATGAGAACTTTAAATTCAATGATAACTGTTTAAAGCTGCAAAACCATGCTAAAGTGGCAGTGTAGCAGTTTAGATTTGTGCCCTTCAAGACCACATTTGGTCAGATAGGGGTCACAAGACGGTGCCATACCCACTATGATGCAGAACCCTTACCAACCTAGGTGTGAGGGGTGAATTTTGGTATGCACAATGCGATTGCCATGTGTCCCCCTCAGTAAAGTATGCAAGAAAAATACCTAAACGTAAGAAAGCTTGCATTCCCCCTTTCCCTCCCAAGAGTGATGGTTAAGAGTGTTCCTGAAAGAGTGCGTATGTAAACTGGTGACTGACTTGGATCTGAATACCCTACCCACCAAAGGAAGCTTCTGGCCACTTGAAGCGACTGGGTTTATTATCTCCCTGCACACAATCTATTGTGTCAATTATGTTGTCACTTCTCAGCAAGTGATGAAGGAACCCCTGACATCACATACCAGCGAAAAAAGAATAAGCTTTCCCTGTAGATTTGCTCTTGAATCGAAATGTGTCAACAGCTATTCTTGGCTCAGGCATGACTGCCAGTCACGCCTCAGTCTTCACCCTCACCAGTCTTGCTCATGTAATAATACCATTTCGAATCCCCTCCGCCCCATCCCGTGAATCCCTATACCATCCTTCTCCCAAGCCACCCAGCAGCACTTCATCTCTTCTATAGAAATCCATGGACCAGCAAAACCTGTTTTATTCTAAGACAGCCACCAGAAGGAAAAGGACATTACATCTTGTGCCCCCTGACCTGGCCCACTCCTGACAGGAATGCAAGGCTTTTTGATCCCAGCCACTTTTCATTGTCTTCATTCTGGGAGAATCTCTTAAAAAAAACACCCCCTCCAATATCCTGTCATTCTCAACCCATGCTTTCCTCAACTGATCACAAGCAATGCAACCCCTAGGAGCCACCAACTACTTAGAACATCAAGACCGCAGATTATTCCCGGGCCTCATCCCCCAATAAGCAAGCTTCGATAAGTAATTTTAAAAATAGCAGAGATGTAGCAGGGACTTCAAGAACGATAGCAGATGAGCATATAGATAGATCTAACAAACTGCAAGTTGTGGGAAATCCGGCATTCCATTTATGGATTTAGAATGTAGCCTAGAGACTGGGCAAGATTCTTCCTCAGTCGATCAATGGCGAGAGTAGAATGGACTGTGGAATAACCCCGGTCTAGTCTATGAATAGAAAACAGATTATTGAAAGGTCCTCCAACAAACACATCAGTAGGGTCAAGCAAATTATAGGGAGCTTGCCTGTTGCAACTTTGGGTGTGACATGTACAACAGACTGTGGGGAAGGGACATGCTTTGATTATATACTTAACTGTGTAAGTTGTCAACAAGCCTATTCTTCATCAACTAGTGATGTTGAAAATGTTCTAGCTAAGGTTCAGGGATTGTCATTTAAACAGTAGGGAAGCTGCTTGCTGCCCTGTTGGTCTGCCATATCACTCAGATGTGGGAAGGCATCACCAGCCTGTGAGTTCAATGTAGAACTCTGTCCATCCTGTATTAGGTGAGCTAATTAACTGCTCCCTGGCCAGATACCTGAGCGATGTAAACATGCTGTGGTGCTTCCACTTCTAAACAACCTCTGTTGGATTCCACCAAGCTGGAAAATATAGTCCGGTTTCGCTGCTACAATTATTTTCCAAGATTATGGGGAAGTTTATTAATAAGCAGCTCTCGAGCTTTATAGAGAGTAACCGCCTACTTCCTAGGACCCAATCGCGCTTTTGCCCCTCGCACAGTACTGAATCAGCCTTGTTGATGGCGGCAGAATCAATCCGTCTGATTTTGGACACTGACGATTCTGCAACATTGCTATTGTTGGATCTCCGCGCTGGTTTCAACACTGTGTCCCCTTACATCGTGATTGAGCGACTCTGGAACTGTGGTGTGGGTCATAAAGTGCTGAGCTGGTTCGCCTCTTATTTGCAGGGGTGCATCTACCAGGTGTCGCAAAAACCTTACGAGTAAAAAGTGCTTCCACTGTAGCAAGGAGTGGTGCAGGGCTCATCCTTGAGGCCCACCTTGTTTAATGTGTATATGCGTCCTCTGGCGGAGGTAATTGAACTCTATGGGTTTACCATCATCTCATATGCAGATGAGACCCAGCTTATCACAGAATTTCTCCCACATGGCCTTGTATTTATGCCTCTGACTTGAAGAAGTTGGTAGATGGAAGGACTTGAATTGCCTCAAGCTCAACTCTAGGAAGATCGATTTTGTGACCTTGGGCAGTCATTCGAACCACCGGATCCACTGCATGGTGAACTAAGGAGCTAGGCCTATTATCTGAGCCCAAACCCAAGGTCAAGAACCGTGGCATTTGGTTTGATGAAAAACTCTTGAGTCCAAACACTGCAGCGGTGGGAAAATGCTTTGGATTGCTCAAGATGTTAAGGAAAATGTGTTTTTTTCGAGAGTCTGCAAAAAAAAAAAAACTAGTTCGGCCCTCATCGTGTCCTGGCATGATTTTTTTTTTTTTTGCAAAATGTTGTATCTTTGAGTCACACAGGGTCAGATTAAGAGATTCCAAAGAGTTCTGAATGCTGCTGCACATGTTTTACTGAACCTTCCAAAACGTGTGTCGATTAGGGCCACGCATAAGAAGCTTCATTGGCTTCCAGTGAAACCGAGATCCTCTTTCAAAGCCTTGCGTTACTGTCAAGGCATTTACCAACAAAGGACCTTGGTGCCGTCACTCTTGTCAAACCATATGTACCATCGAGAAATTTAAGATCGGCAGGGTAGAAGTTGGCGTCTGCTCCCTAAGTAAAAGTAAGTGCACTTAGGTGGAATATCTAACTTAGGTGATATATCTAATTTTAACACTAATTTCAGACACAGGGTGTTTGTATTATCACCTTTTACCACTTTTTTTATGATGAACCCTGTTAATAATATGAAATGTTTTTTATCAAGCTTTTATCATACAAAATGAGACTATTGTCCGTTTGTGTAGCTAGCATGGAGTAACCATTTCTAAAGGCAGGTAGTTTTATCAGGCATTTTGCACTTTTTTCCTTCTCTTGTAAATATATTGTAGCACTTATGTGAAATTTTGCACTTTTGGACATGCACTGTTTGGCACTAATATTAAGCACTTTACACTTTATTCACTGGACTATGCCCACCCCTAAATAAGATAAGGACATACACATAGAAATAGTCTCCGCATCCCTTATGAGACCAAGGGTGTCTGTATGTGATAAAACTGAAATAATATGTGCAACTAACGGATTTATCTGGTAATAGTCTTAATTGCCTTCATAATATATGACAACGATTTTATGTCTGATATAAGTATTTATACTGTTTTTATAGCTTGTTTGTACATGTTGCGGTAAAAAGTATGTTTACTATGTCTATGATCACATGATGTGTGGGAGGGGCGTGTACCAGTGATCACTTGGCATTATAAAAGTAAAAATGTAACAAACAGTCTTGTGCATGTGCACAAGGGCTTGCAGCCCGAAACGCGTTATGCATTTCCTGAAACGAACGCTAAACCTGGATTAAAAGAATTGTTACCTAATCTGGTGGTCTGTCTCCTGCTTGACGCTTCGCTAATCTACGTGGTTGGAAGTGGCGTTTGGAGTTCTTTGTGAATATATATATATATATATATATATATATATATATATATATATATATATATATATATATATATATATATATATATATATATATATATATATATATATATACATACACACATTTTTTTTTTTTAGACGGTGTATGAGGTTTTGAAACAAATAATACCAACTCTTTTTTACTGTGAGGAATATCTGTACAGAGTTAATGCCATTGCTCTAGCCTCTGTGTGAATTGGTGGCTTGCAGGATTTACATCATGTGTCCTAATGGTCATCCTGTTCATATTCTTATTGCCTGACAGAGGGAAATCTCCTGGCTTAGTTAAAAAGAAACACGGACGTTTCAGTGAAATGTTGTAGAAGGAATTGTTCATTCATGCTGTGAAAACTTGGAACTCACGTGTGTGACCTTTTTGTTAAATAATGTAGTACGTTTTCAAGTTTTGATTCCTAGTTTTCTGAAGTGGATCTTACATTTATCATCACTTTAAGAATAGTTACATTGCTGTTCACCAGGCATGCTCCACTATGGACTTATGCTCCTGCCTTTTATGATATGGAAGATTGCAGGGGAGACTCATTCTGCCCCTCCCTCTACATATGTATTATCGGCCCTTTAACACCATCGCTGCTAATGGTTTTCCCCTCCTGTGCTGATTGATTGATAAATCCCATTGTTCATGACGAGCTCAGCTCATCATCAGCTCAGCTCAACCGTGCCTCATGACGAGCTGAGCTCGTCATGAGCATCGAAGGGGTTAAATGCGACTTTTTTTTATTTTTATAAATAGGAACTCTAGCCTTTTTTAACTTTTTATACTCCATCACTCAAGTATTTCACTAAGAGTGATTTTCCAGTTTTATGTCTCACCCACACAAATCTTCCGAAGACCTACTGTGGACAGATCTCCTTTAGCATCCTTCGCAGGAGTGTTATTGCTCTTTCCACCTGTGTTCTGCTTCCCCTTCACACCCTTACCCCCATGCTCTGTGTTCTCCCACATTTGAGCTCACACTTGGCTTTCCATACTGCTCCCAGTTCTTCTTTTTTTTTTTTTTTTTTTTTTTTTTTAATAACCTAATTGCTCTTCTGCCATTCTTTACTTGCTGCCACTGACAGGCCAGTTGATCTCTAGGGGTAGGCGTAATATGCGTAGTCGCGCTACTCAAAGTTCAGCGAAACAGTGAAAAATCTCTGCGAACACGCAGATATTCCGCGAAACCGCGGAATTGCTTGTTCGCGATGCTTTTTTCCTGTTCGCGATCACGGTTTGCGTGCTCGTGGAGAAACATCTTGCGAATATGCATTTTGAGAACGCGAACAAGCAGAAAATTCCGGGACCCCCCCCCCCCCTTCTCATGTGCCCGCTTTGCTTACACTCGCACGTTTTTGTTTAATTTCACTTTTTAAAAATCTTTTTAGGAGGTCCTGGCAGCTGAAGTGTGATACCAGATGTCTCTTTTCAGAAAATACACTTTTGCATGCATTTTATTATTTTAATTTTTAATTTGCATCTAAAGCGGGGATCTCCTACATTTTCTGTAATGATAATGAGAGCTACTTATGTCCAATAAAAACCCTCTTGAGCTAATGGTATTATTTGTGATATATTAGTAACCACATCTGGCAAGACTACATTGGTGGTCACCATGTGCAAGATTACCAGCAGTGATCACCTCCGTGCATTAGGCTTAGTTGTCGGACAGTAATATGAAAAATGCTTTGTCAGTGTGGAATGCCTCTACATGAGTAATACATAACCACCATAGCTTCAATGCTTTCAACACCAACTTACTAATATTAGTAATAGTCTCCCGTACACTGGAAAATTTTGGAAGTTGTCACTTTTGTCCAAACATCAGCATATGAATTCTAAAAATACATATTTTCATCTCTAATACATGGTTTCAATTTTGGTACAGGTTTAACAACTGAACCAAATGTTGTAATCTTCTATTTTCACTATAGAGTTTTGACTCTTGTTCTGCTATGTTCCACATTCTAGCTTTGTACAGATGTTCTCTTCCCTGGCAGTTGCTGTTGGACTGGCCAAGGGGAGAGCCACACTTTTCTTAACTAGGATACTTCTCAAGAATAAACCTACTTGCAACTCACAACTTTACTTGTACTGGCATTTATATTGATCACAATATTTTTGGCGACGATTTGACCAGTTTTCAACTCATCCTGGGTAAGCGTGGCGAAACCTACGCGTTAATTTTCAAAAACGCACAACTCTTCAAGTTCCTGCTCATATTTTCTTTACCTATACAATGGACCTGCCGTGAGTACATTTTTCAACTTAAAGAATTACATTTCTAATTAATTTGGACTCGTACCGTTATCTCCAGCTGCTCGAGCGGGTTTCTAATGACGCTGTGTTGATCCGCGCCCAGCCGTGTTTCTACGTCACGGTTTCAGTGTGCCCGATTGACTGCAGAAACAACACACGCACACCGCGCTGAAAATACAAGCCCAACTCAGTGTAGAAACAAATGTCAAATGACGTGGCGGCCATTTTGATTCATCGGAGTCTGTCTCAAACTCTGACTTGTTTATCATTTACGGAGCATTTTCAGTAACTAGCAGAAAACGGAGGATTGCTACTTTAAAACATAAACAGGTACTAAACGAAGGATTCTTGTGTGAGTAAATCAGTATTTTCTTTTAAAAAAAAAAAGAGCCATTTTAGACATTAAAATTTGGATTGTCCGTTTACATTTTACCTCAGTAAAGTGACATCATTTATTTACATTTTGTTTATTATGGACACTGAAAGTCCTACAGTTACCAATCCTACTATTGCTCCTGTTCAGTACGTTATGGAGAGCCAGAGTTCAATAATAACTCCTCCAATCTTTCTAGCTTCACCTGGACCTCTATCTATAGAATGGGAAGATTGGTTACCGATGTTTGAGAACTACATAGATGCCTTAGATGGTTCAAAATTTAGTGCTGCAAGGAAGAAAGCTCTTCTTTTGAATAACATAGGCAAGGAAGGTCAACCCATATTTAAATATTTGCCTATAGCTACCTTACCAACTGGCAATCCCATTGATGATGTTTACCTTGAAGCAAAGAAACGTCGAAGTCAGATTTGTAAAAGAAGTTAACATAGTTATGAATCGTTACCAGTTCTATACTCGGACAGGAAGAGAACCAATCCATTGATGAATTTGTATCCAAACTCGGAGAGTTGTCTCTCAAATGCAAATTTGGGGAAATGACTGACAAACTAGTGAGAGATCAACTCATAGTGCAATGTAGATGTAAAAAAACACAGGAACGGCTTTGGGCTGCGAAGAACCCTTCATTGAAAGAAGCTATAGACATAGCCAAAGTTTTAGAACACTCTCAATTTTGCATGCGGGAGTTAAACAAGAAGGAAGGTGGCAGTGGAATTGTCTCATCTGTTTCCAGTACAGATAATGATGTAGCAGCTGTTTCAAGATCTGGAAGATTTTCCCAAAGAGGGAGACAACAAGTTAGATCTTGTTTTAGGTGTGGGAACTCATCCCATAATGCTGACTTTCGAAAATGTCCTGCTTTAGAGCGTAACTGTTTAACATGTGGACGCAAAGGTAATTTTTCTAACATATGTAGGAAATCTTTAAAAAAGCGTGTGACAGTCATTGATGAGAACAATGATCAAATGATCTTTAATGCTTATTCATCCAGTGCTACTAATGATTTTTCTCCACAGGTTGATCGGATCCTACTTGTCGATGATCCAAGTGATGATCCAGAGAATCAAACTCGTAGGAAGAATAGGCCCAAAGCAAGTTTTAAGATTGACAATGTTCTTGTAGATCTGATGGTGGATTGTGGTTCACTGTACACTATTATTCCTAAACATACTTTTGATAAGCTGTGGCCAAATTGTACTCTGCTGCCTAAAGACATAAACCCCGGGGGGTACCAAGGAGAAACGATGAACATAATTGGTTATATGAAATCTGTGATTGAGTTCAAGGACAGGTCTGTTGTAGGAAAGGTCTATGTAGCCAGTAATGGTCCACCTATATTAGGTTGGGTGCACCAATTTGATCTCTCCATTATTGTCAATCCGAGAGCACCAACACAGGTCATGGTTGTGGATGATTTGCCCCTAGAAAAAATCTTAGACGAGAACAAAGATGTATTTAAAGATGAGTTGGGGTGTTTCAAGGGGTATGTACACAAAATAATTTTAAAACCCAATTCGGTTCCTATACAGCATAGAGCTAGAAGGACACCTTTGTTAGCAAGAGAAGCTGTTAAAGAAATGCTCAAAGAAATGCTTACTTCTGGAGTGATTGAGCCTGTTGAGAGCTCATCGTGGGTTTCTCCAGTAGTGATCACGGAGAAATCGGATGGAAAATTTAGATTTTGCATAGACCTCAGGTCTCTCAATCAGAGTGTGGTTGTAGATACTTTTCCACTCCCTAATATAAACGAGCTTATTTTAGCGTTGAGTGGGGGCAAACTTTTCTCTAAGTTAGATTTGAAGAACGCCTACCACCAGATAAAATTGCATGCAGACTCTAAACCACTTACCGCCTTTATCACCACTGATGGTGTGTTCCAATGTACCAGAATGCCTTTTGGTCTCTGTTCTGCGGCTAGCATCTTTCAAAGAATGAGTGTACTGTTCAAGGATGTAAGAAATATTGTATTTTTCCAAGATGATATTCTTGTATTCGGTAACACAATTGCCCAACACAATTTCACCCTCCGTGAGGCTTTGTCAAGAATTAGAGAGTCAGGCTTGACACTTAGACAGGATAAGTGTAAATTTTTAGTGGACAAGGTAGATTATTTAGGCTATGAAATTTCTGTCGTAGGTGTAAAACCCAAAAGGAATCTCGTTGATGCTATTAGGTTCGCTCCTGTTCCAGCGGATAAGGACAAACTTAGATCCTTTTTAGGATTAGTGGAATATTATTCCAAGTTCGTTAAGGATTTTTCCTCAAAGACGACTCCTTTGAGAGATTTAATGAAGAAGGGTGTTAGTTTCTCTTGGGGTACTTCACACCAGGTTTCTTTTGATAACATCAAAAGGGACATCTGCGAAGCAGGGATTCTCACACCTTTCGATACCAAACGTCCCATTGTCCTTACTGTAGATGCCAGCGCAACAGGTTTAGGTGCTGTCTTGGCACAGATTCATAGCGGTCAGGAGAAAACGGTAGCATTTGCTTCGAGGAGCTTAACAACGTCGGAGAAAAATTACTCCGTGATAGAACGTGAGACTTTGGCTGCTGCTTGGGCCTGTGAATATTTCAGGACCTATCTGTGGGGGTCGAAGTTTACCTTGAAGTCTGATCATAAACCTTTGCTTAAAGTTTTGTTACCTGGTGGGGATGCTAAGTGTTCTGCAAGGTTAGCTAGGTTAGCTTCTCACCTACAGGAATATTGTTACAATGTTGAGTACATTCAGGGGTGGAAAAACACTCAAGCTGATTTGCTTATCGCGACTGTCTTTAGACTGGAAGACAGTTGATGAGGTAGCTGTTCTGAAGAAGCAGAATGAGGGTGCTGTTGCGTGTGTGCAGGATGTGTTGAGCATATGTGAGCCACGAGCTTTGACTAAGAGTGAGTGGATTGATGCTATGTCAGCAGATGGTTCCATGACTGAGTTAAAGAAAATGATACTCACAGGGTGTAAGAGAGAAAGCACAGTGTCTGTTACCAACAGACCGTTTGTTAAGATTTTAGATGAGCTTTCTTTGCTTGATGATACAGTGATCATGCGTGGTGATTTGTTTGTCCCACCAATTTCTTTGAGAAGTGGTTTAATTATGTTGGCTCACGAAGGACATCTAGGCCAAACAAGAACTAAACAGAGACTAAGAATGAATTGGTGGTGGCCTGGCATGGATGCAGAGGTGAATGCTTGGATAACTAAATGTGAAGTCTGTAGGGAGAGCGATAAGCGTTTAAAAGTTGGTGTTCAGGCTTCGTCTGGTCACATTACTGATCCAGGTCAACCTTGGCATACCATATGTTTGGATTTCATAGGACCAATGAATGGTTTAAGAGAAAATTTGCGTTTTGGTATTGTTGTAGTTGATGTACATACAAGATGGGTGATTGTTAAATTTACCAAAGACATTAATACATCCACCTCCATTCGTGCTCTGAAATGTATATGGAGAGAAGAAGGAATACCGTCAGTTCTTTTAACGGACAATGGTACACAATTGACATCAGATGAAATGCAGAAATTTCTTTCTAGTTGTGGTATTAAACATAGCCGTACCTCCCTATACAACCCACAGGGTAATGGTATGGTTGAAAGGGTCAACCGGGTGATTAAGGGTGCCATACAGATGGCAACTGCTAATAGACAAGATGTAGACTCAGTTGTTTCAGAAATGTTGTGGGCACATCGCTCCAGTGTTCATAGTGTCACAGGTAAGACTCCCTTTGAATTGATGCGTGGGAGACTACCCAACACTAAACTTGTTCCAACGTGGATGAGGGACATTATTTCTGGTAAAGATGTCTCCGCTAATTCATTTCAAGTTGCATCTCGGGGTTGCATTGTTAATAAATCCAATTGTAATAGGAGAATTTGCTCTGGGGATTTGGTTAAAATACGCTCTGGTAGACCCACTTCTTCTACTAAATTCCTTGGACCTTTCAGGGTCAAAGTCACTTTGCCGTATGGGGTAATTCTGGATAATGGTGAAAAGTGGAATTATAGGAGAGTTGCCTTGTATCAAAAGAAAAATCGTGTTAATGACATTAATTCTTCGTCCTATGACTCTCCTGTCAACAACACCTTTTTATCTATGTCTGATGATGATTTCTTTCAGAATTCCCAGGCTGTTACTTCTTCTTGTGTTAATGTACAAGGAGGGGGTGATGCTCCTGCCCGCCTCCTTCTGTCCCTGACTCCTCTTGTTCTCATCGGGGACGTTTGTTTAGGAATTGTCATCCACCAAGTTACTTGAAAGACTATGTTTGTAAATAGAGTGTATGTTGTACTGAATGTACTACAGAACTTTTTTTTTCCTTTTCTCACTTCTTCTGTAATTCTTTCCACTCTTTTGTTTTTATTATATAAGAGAAGAGGATGTGTTGTAATCTTCTATTTTCACTATAGAGTTTAGACTCTTGTTCTGCTATGTTCCACATTCTAGCTATGTACAGATGTTCTCTTCCCTGGCAGTTGCTGTTGGACTGGCCAAGGGGAGAGCCACACTTTTCTTACCTAGGATACTTCTCAAGAATAAACCTACTTGCAACTCACAACTTTACTTGTACTGGCGTTTATATTGATCACAATACCAAACAAAACCCAATACATTTGACTGGGTTGCACACAGGCGAGCTACTTGTATAGATAGAGAGCTACCAGTAACTCCCAAGCTACACGTTGGGGAGTTCTGTTCTGGAGCAAAATGGCAGATGCGTCATGACATGCATTTGGGATGAAGTGGGCATATACAGTGATCAGTTGCGGTCGCTGTAGTGTCATGTTGCTTGCATTATGACATACACACCTTGTATTTCACACTGTAGGAATGGCGTTTTCCCATAAGGTCAGTAAATGGTGCCTGGGCTACAAATGGCTTCGGGTGGGGCAACAGTGGTCTCTTGGGTAATCTTTCTGTGGTGATGCTGGAAAGAGATGGTACCTAAGGCTGTGTGGAAGGTGAACCGCAGCAGTAGTGAATTGGTTAGCTCAGCATTTTAGGGATTGCCGAAGTACGCAGCGCTCACATACCTGCACCCTGTTAGTAACGGCAAAGCGTTGTATTTCTGGGAGTGCTCAGATTACTGTAAACTGGTGCTCATAATTATTGCAAGTCTCCTCACTGCCCATTTTTATTGTACCCTTTAATCATCCCTCAGCGTTCTTCATAATCCTCACCTCTCTTTTCATGTAGGCATGTGCTGTTGAAAAGAGAAAAAAACTGGATGTTTTGTTGAACTGCAGTTCTACATACTTCTATTCTTTGCTCAGACTTGTGTGCACCCTCAGATTTTAGGCAGTTTAATTCGTTTTTGCTGTCGTTGGCACCTTCTGACAGGCATTCTTCTGCTTGTCCACATGTTGTACTGTTATATCCGTAGTATTGCATTTACAAATAATCAGCCTAGGTCCTCCTAGCTGCTCAGCCACAGTGAGAGATTGTATTGGAATGTTGGTGTGACTGTGATGCTTGGAAAGTCTGGGTGCCTGTGTGGATGAGTGTTGGCAGTTGGAGATGGGCTGAGCAGCTAGGCAGGCTGCTCCTGGTGAGGCTGGTACATGGCTAGTACCCGACTAGAGCTGGTTGGACAGAGATTGATAATACCCTGACCTGGAATCAATAAAGAAGACTTGAAATATACAAAATGGCTACCAGTGTCTCTATGTACAGGGTACAACATGTACATTTTTGAAGGATCCAGCAAGTACATTATACTCCAAGGTGGGATGACCGGGCGCTGAATACATCTAGATCTAATTCTGGCTGAGCGCCATCTTTGGGGTCCAGTTGCATCATGTGTTTCTCTAGGATTTATCATATGTATGTGTTGGCCTGCAGTATTTTATTTAGATATTGAGGTCTTTACATCTGAGGTGCTAACTCCCAACGACATCCCACCCTCGCAAGACCTGTGTGACTCGCTGGCCACCTTTTTTCACCGCAAGATCGCCAACATCCACGACCGCTTCAACGTCACGACCGCCCCGACAACCACTGAGACCTCCGCACCCACGACCACCACCAACCGCCTGCCCTCCTGGACCAGTATCAACGACAAGGACACCAGCAAGATCATGAACACCATCCACTCCGGATCACTGAGAAACTCATGCCCTCAATACCAAACAAAAGAGACTGTCAGTGGTCTACACTATAACTAGAGGCAGAATAGAAAGACTAGGTGTCTGATATGATGTATGTGTCACCATCAGCAGGAAATTAATCTTATCAGCCCACCCATATGGCGGAGCATCGTCATCTGGGACTTTTGTAGATAATGGTCTAGATAAGGAGACGCACCTGTTGATATCGTGTGTTCTCCAAGACCACCAGCGATGGATCCAACCAAAGGTACCAAAAAATGGGTGAAATGGTGTGGGATATTAATTGCAGTGAGAAAAATGTGTAAACAAAAAAGAGTGTAGAACTTAAAATTGGCTACCATGATAACAGAGAATAATTTTATTAGGGCAAAATCATGGTGTCCATGTTTAAAACGAGTGTATTGACAGTTTGACATAACTACCAAGGGAAGATAGTATTGTGGTCAGCATGTTTCTGCCATTTCAAGGGGACATTCAGGAAGTGGAGGCACTGCTCTCTCCGTCTGTACCTCTGGCCTCGTCCTAAGCCAAGGGGGGAGGTTACCTGAATATCTGGCCGCCAAACTCAAAAGGTTACCTCCCCCCTTGGCTTAGGACGAGGCCAGAGGTACCTGAGCAGTGGCCAGGAGAGGTGAGGCTTACTCCCAAGAATTATTGGGAAAGAATCCATAAGAGCTGTGTAACCGGACATAAAGACGCAGGAGTTTTTCGCGTATCGTAAGATATCCGGTATCATTTTGGTTGTGTAAATACTTTGTTTTGCACTCTTTATTGCAGTAGTGTATTATAAGGTCCTGACGAAAGCCTGCAGGGGAATGTCCCCTTGAAATGGCAGAAATGTTGGTAATAGACCTATTGTGTTTGTGCCACAATATTATTTGGTTTTCAAATTCTCTCACAAATGAGTTAGACTGAATTTTAATGCAGCAATGTTATCAGGAATAATAAAAAAAATCCTAGCATGTGTGAATATAAGTTTCAATTCTATTAAGGATGCAGGAGAAAGAATTATGCCTTTTTATTTCACTTTATTCCCAACAGCAGCTCACATTGGATACCAACAATAAACGTACTACTTTTCCCACATCTCTAAGACATAGTATGTAACCAATCACAACTCAACATAGCAATAAACTATCCAGGTGACCATCCTTCCTCCTCTTACTTCCTCCGACTAATCTATTCTTGCCTCACTGCCTGTCCGGTAGTTTGGCTTTTGCTCTTTTCCTGCACAGGCTTTAAAAAATTATAAAACCCTTCCTCCCTCCTAAAGATCTCAAACAGGCCACACAGGCGTTGGTGCTTTCCAGAATTGATTATGGAATCGCAACTTTGACCGGATCAGCAAAATCTCACTTAGGTCCCCTGACCACTACCCTCAATGCCGCAGCAAGAATGGTCACAGGAACGAAAAAGTTTGAGCACATCTCTCCAGTACTTGGGGAACTGAAGTGGCTTCCTATTGATCAATGAGCCAGCTTTCGCACTGCCTGTCTCATGCACAAAGCCTTGCACACAGGCAAACCTGAATATCTGGCCGCCAAACTCAAAAGGGCTGGTCAGTCCAGGAACCTCAGAAGCTCCAACACGCTTCTACTCATCCCACTGAGAGCTCAAACTCCAAACCGGAAATAAATCCTTCGCGGGTAATGCGCCCAAAATTTGGACATCCCACCCCACATGAGACTGACCAGGAAAGAGCCCACAGAAATTCCAGGCAGTTGAAATGTGATGCTAGTTATTCTTCTGACCAATTTCTTCTGGCCCCACAGCTCAGTCTAATGGTGTCTGATCCTAATACTAGAGCAGAGGTAGAATTGAAGATTGCCCTCCCGTTCCAGGACTCCTTGTGTTGGAGCTACCAATGAATCTCTTCCCTGGCCTCCGCAGTGAGATCCACTTGTTGCGAGTATGTCGGACCTCTTTTCAGATGGTAAGTTTTCAGACAACGGAGAGCTTGGTAGTGGTGCGTGTTTGGAAAACTGGACCGTATTAAAGACTCGAAGCCCTACCAACTGCACTAGTTGGTGACAGGAAATTCTCGGTTGCACCAGGTTTTTTTCTGAGTTGTTACCTTAATTTTAAAATGTTCTAGCTGGGAGTTTGAGTGGAATTCACCAAAGCTATGACCAACCCCAGGCAGCTTGCCCTCTACCTTGGTGTTAGTTCAGATTATCCTGCTGTAGGAAGGTGGATACTTGACTATGGTTACCCCAGATTTTTTTGCCTAGTGTTTAGCTGGTTTTCGACTTAGTTGGCCTGGGGTCCTGCTAATCAGGGTCCCAGGCTATCTGCTCTCTCTGTAAAATTGACTCCATGTACCCTAGGTACATCTCCAATTGGATATTGGGTCACCTTATCACCCCCTGTACAGTGTACTATAGGTACCCAGGGCATAGGTGCATCCAAGGCCTACCAGGGGCTGCAGCATATCTTTTGCCACCCCTGGCTGGCTATCCAATCTGACACAACGGGCTGATCACTCAGCTGGGGCAAGGTGGTGTAATCACCCCTTGCTTGGATATAGCATACCTATATCTAAAGTAGTGTGGCTCACTGGTTAGAGGCGGCAGACCCGAGAGCAGAGGACGGCCCGGGACCAGGGTTCGATTCCCGACGCGGCAGGTTTCTGGACCAGGGTCAGCGGACTCGATAATTCTCTCGCCTCGGTGCCCACTCTGATCAGCGATCACACTCGGCAACTCTGGGCATTAGCTTGCCTCATCTTCACTAACGGCCCCACCAGACCGCCGGGGATGCCTGGTCTCACCCTGGAGATACCCACTAAGGGACCATCTCTCAGGGAAGCCAGGAAGGGTTTCGCAGCGGTCGAAGCGCGGAGATACTCCTCCGGGAGTCGATCCTAGCGCTATATAAACCTGCAATTAATTAAAATCTATATCTGGACACATATACACCTATAAGTCACTCCTATGGCAGGCCTTAACAATCCTGGAGGCAGAGTGCTTGGTTTTATGTGAGATGGTGCTCTAGCATGACCTGAGCCTGTCTGCAGCTTTCGGGACCAACTCCCTTAGCTGTTCTGGAATATTGCCATACCATATACTCTTAAGTGCATTATAATCCTCGCGGTTACTTGCTAACTTTGATTTGGCTTTATCAAAACATGTCGTGTAAGGTGTCATACACTTTGGAATACTACCCCCTCCCCCAGTTCTGGCGATGGGGGTAGCATTCCACCCTTCTAGAGGGAGAAGACATGTTACTTTGCTTAAATGCGGTTAAATCTAACCAGAGCCCCAGCATCACAAAATGGATGCTGCTGCCACAGACACAAGTCTGGCCTCCTGCTGCTAACCGAAACTCCGGCAGGGGAGGCCTGGACAAATGGTATCCTGTCACAGGGAGGTGTTACACCACCCCAGACAGGAGATGGTGGATTCTAGCAGGGAGGGTTGAATGGAACTAGACCCTGCCTGGGGCGCACAAGGCGTCCCATGCATAGCCCAGTTCAAACCGGTGCTGGGGCACTCCAGCTCTGGCGCGAAACTGGACAAAGGGAAAGGGGTGTAACCACCCCCTTCCTGGGTCCCACCCATAGGAGGGACCTAGCAGGTGAACCAGCCCCTTGATTTGGAATAAAGGTAGGAGTTGTGCCAATGCAATTTAGATCATCCTGACAAACTTTGAAACGAAACTCTGGACCCTTCGACATCCTACTAAACGTAGAAGACTGAAAAATCTCCCTTGTGGTCAAGGAGTGGCCACCCTGTGCAAGCAGGCACCATCAGCGCATCAAGACTTCCTTTGCCGTTGCTCCAGCCGGAGCTCGAACGACAGAGGCCGACAAGACCTGGACTCCCAGACTTCCAACAGCCCGATCCACAGTCCTAGCAAAGCTTAGACCCGTGGAGGCGACGAGAGACGTGGGACCGGCCATCTTGAAAAGTCGACGAAGTGCTTCCTGTGCAGCTCCTGAGGCACCCTCGACGCTGTGCTTTGGGGTTTGAGAAGCCCCAGCACAGAGCAGCCTGTGCTCCAAAGATAACCTCTCCACACTCTCCGAGTGCTGCGTGTTGCCCTTTTCCTGCTCGACGCGTTGTCTGGTCGCTCGCCCGTTGGCTAGTGGCATCTGTGACGACGAAACATCGAAACTACACTGCTGGTCTGGTTGCTCCAGACTGGCCCGAGCTCCTCTGAAAAGGAGCCATCGATCTGACCTTCCCGGTCTGATCAAGAAGACCTCTTCGAGTCCTGTGTGGGTTGCCTTTGCCAAGGCTTGGTGACTCCGAATAGAGTACCGACACCGCCGACAGCAAGAGCCTTCGTGGGACAGCTCGTGTTCACCAGCTGGTCATCCTCGATCCTTCCTGGTCCACGTGGCAGCGGAGACAAACACCTCGACATCACCTGATTGCAACCAGACATCGCCTGGTTCCTTCCTGGTTCCTTGCTGGTCACTGGCTAGTGACCTGAACTCTGTCCCCTCTGCTTTCAGGTACTCTACATCTTGGATCCACCCTTGGATCCAACCGGACTCTTCTCTCCTGGCCACCTGCAGCATCTTTTCCTCCAGGCTCCATAGAACTTCACGACGAAACCCGACACACTTTGGCACCTATGCACCCGCTTCCTGTGGGTGAGGTAACGATATAACGCCGGTGCTCCTATAGTGGTTTACACCTCCTAGTGTCCTAGTTTTAAGTGGCTAAGTTCTAGTCCAGTCGGAAGTCTCCGAAACCTAACACTTTCTGATTTTTGCGCACCATTGACTTGTATGGTAAACGCGGCTGTCTATAGACTCTGCACCCGTATCCTGTGGGCCTCTCCCGATCTAACCTTCGTTAGTCCAGTGTAGGCCTAGCGATTCCCTAGGCCTGTTCATTGTTCGTTACGTGGTACTTATACTACTTTCTCAATATATGGTTTGAGTGGCCACCTGGCCTATCCATAATTGTGCAGCTTATTGTATGTTCATTGTGTTTTGTTTAACTCTTGTGCTCCTGTGCTCATAAAGAGTTAAGGGGATTATTCTAGAAATAAATACATATATTTTGTAATATATAACTTGTGTGGTGTCCTTTCATTTGGTATTAAAGGGATTGCATATGGTAAAACAGCTGGCTTCACATGCCCTCTTGAGTTTAGCCTAAGACTGCTTTTGTCCATGCTACCATTAGGATAGCTGGTCTATAAGGTTGACTTAAAAGCAATCACCATAAGGGTCGTTTGTACTGGTGCAAGGTGCTCACTAGAATAGTGAACACCATATACCAGGCCAACTTCTCACACCTGTATTAATGATGAATCCTAGATTCAGAAGGAGAGATATTGCCATTTCCTTTTGGCCCTTGAGTAAAAGGGAATAATGAACCATTATCAATGTCAGCTAGGTAAAGGATTAATCTTATTTTTCTTGCCCTCCATCACAGGTCTGACTACCTTGGTGAAGCCCAAAGTGCCAATGACAGGCCAAAGGGAAGGCCACTGCAGGTCAAACACCTACGTTCTCCAGAGAAATTGCAAGAAGCTGAGATGACTGGGAAATATCAGGTCCATCAGATAGGGTTCCTTAAGAACCAAATGAACGAGACAGTCTTCCGCCCTGAGAACATCCTTCACAAACTTGCCAAGAAAGGTGGCCATCCAACCAACTGTGGGGTAATAGCCACCTTCCTTTCTAGGGTTGGACACGTGCATTGTATTCAAAGGTGGCTCCCAGACTTCTTATCCTGGGGTTTCTACAGCTGACTGGCCACATATTAGGTGACCTTGTCTGCTGACCATTCTGATGAGTGAGGGTGGAAAATATATGTTCTAACTTAGGTCCAGTGTATCCATAGGGACCTTCCCCTGCTGTCTTTCTTCTCACAGCTTTGCAATGCTTAGGATTGGGATGCCAAGGTCTGCCTACATCCAAACTGGTGCCAGAGTCCCTTAGTGAATCCTCACAGTTTGAGTCACCCCTCCTTCACCTGGGTGGGGCCCTGGTTAGGCCAGTTACTGTGGGTAGCTTGGCACCGGAGCATCCTGAGGTTTGGTCGTCCAGTCCCACTCTTCTATCTTGCGTCTTGGACTTAGACCAGGCTGAAAGGGGCATCTTTAAGCCTGATAAAGGCATCACCCCTGTTGGGTTGCTAAGGCTTTCATTTGGCCTTGGCTAAACTCCGGCCCTATGCCTTTTGGGTTGCTAGTATCTGAGTGGGTGGCCTGCACCAAAACCCTTGACTACTACAGTAATCTATGAGATTACATGTAACTAAGTACCTCTAAATAGCCCGCAACAACCAACTGTTAAATCCTTACTGGTTCTAGCAAGCTACAACTGCCTTTGTCATAATTGCATAATAAGCAGATCAGCCCTATGGTATTGGACCTAACGTTTCCCAGTGGACCAACCGGGCTTCTCTATATCTTGTCACCATACCCAACTCAGGCCTACCATTTTGAGTGCAAGCTTTTGCACAACATTACAATTGGCTAAGCAATATATTGTCTTTCTTAAGAGGACCTAACCAGGATTCTCGCAGAGCAAACTTGCTATAGCAACGTTTGTCACACTGTCTGTTTTACCGTATGCTTTCTACTCTAAATATGCCTGGCCTATTGCTTAGTGCCTTTAGCCTAACATTTCATAATAAAGATGTCAGGGCTATAGACATGATCATTAGCTTGTCACCATAACCAACTCTGTCCCCCTGCATCGAGTATAAGCTTGACACACGCCAAAAAGTGCAATACAAGCTATACTTTTATTGGAAACGCACAACATTGGCCCACGCTAATCCTGTACTCTGAAGAACCTACATGTAGATGGAGTTTAATCCCCTCCCTCGGTACTCTGAAATCTTTTTTTGTAGATTAAATTAGATCAGGCTGCAGCTGCACTGTCAAGCCAGACCTAAAATTCCATGTAGTTACTGTAGCTATGGGCATCCCATACTGGAAGTCTAAGGTGAATGATGGAATGCGAGGGGGATCTGTGCTGCCGCCAGAGAAAACCCTGTACATTATCTAGTTATGAACTGCACTTTGACAGCACTACAGTGTCATGTGAATGCCCCTGAAAGTTCCAATTCGGGTCGCCATACTGCTGCTGGCTCAGGCAGCTGGATAAATAAACAAAATAATAACTGTGTGGAGGAGAACCCTTTCATTCCCCGGAAGCACACAACACCTGTCCAATGAAAACATGTGCTCCGGTCTACGTACATGTGGGTGGAGCCAAACCGCTTCCCTGTAGTACTGTCGAAAGCTCTTTTTTTATGTTGATCACATTATGTCTAATGGCAGAAGTGCTGTCAATCCCGATACAAAAACGCTGACCTTTTTAGATCGTCCACAATAAATGGAGCATTATTTTGTCTTGTTGCAGTATTTGCTGGCCCAAGTATGATGAGTGACGGATTTCGTTATCGTGCCCTTGCCCTCTGCGCTTTAGTGGGGGTTGCACGTTGGATCGTGCAGTCTCTTGCTACAAACTGAAGAATGAATGCATGAACTGGGTGTCTGTTTGCTGGCTTTAGTTCAATTTTCTCATCAAGAAAGCTGCTTATTTGTTATCTGTAGGAAATCGAAATGTGCACTTGACCATCCTCAAAAATGATTATTTTCAGCAGATGGTCAAGTGCTGAATGATAAAGAAATTGGTTTGTTAGTTTAGATGTACTTGACAGCAGGAGTCTGAGAGTGGAGTGGCATTCTGTGTTTTTTCTGGGGTTATTTGTAGATATAATAAGGGCAAGTGTTTGTTTCTGGTCTGGTGTATGGCAATGCAATGGCTTCTTGCAAGCTGGGCATTTGGAGTTTTTTCGGGAGCTGCAGTTTTTCAAGTAGTCGTCTGAGTGGCATGTTTACTCTGCACTCATATGC
Organism: Lissotriton vulgaris; assembly: GCF_964263255.1. Taxonomy (NCBI): domain Eukaryota; kingdom Metazoa; phylum Chordata; class Amphibia; order Caudata; family Salamandridae; genus Lissotriton; species Lissotriton vulgaris. The sequence goes on along the minus strand of NC_141694.1, from coordinate 38,330,242 downwards.
AGGGCCCCTGGAATTATGTGATTGTGCAGCCGCAGCCATTTTCGCATAATTATACATTTGTCACATTTGCCATACAATCCATCATCTGCTGCATAATCTACAGATTTTACCCCAGAATATTTTGTTTCTAGCTCTCATGGTTCAAAAGTTACTAAAAATGCAGCAACACGTGTTGCCGCGCAGTGAAAGGCCCTTTGCAAAACTGGACTGGTCACCTTTCTGTTGCTTATTGCTATATATGGGTATTAAACTAGTACCAATGAGGTACAACCAATAACCAGACAGTTTTACCAAGTTTGAAAATGGCAAAATTATGAAGTAAAAAGATTAGATTGTGCCTCATAATTTGGCTTTTCTTGCCACGTAATTTACTCAACCACCCTGCTGCATAATTCCAGTAGCTCTGCTCAAATGGTCCATGCTTGGATTTTGTTTGGCTATCCGGCCCAACTTGATGCTTTTAACCAGGTGTCCGTGGCATTCATATCACTTGCTAATTTCCAATCCCTACCTATGAATATGTTAACAGGCAAAAAAAGAGTTGATTCAGTTTTTGTCAATTTGGCAAGTGTATTTGACATAGGCTAACTATAGCCATGCAGGACCCCTTTTGAAATAAAATGTTTCATAGAAGAACAGTTACTATATTACATGTTCCATGTTACTAACAGCGAAGCGAAATTGACATAGAAATCACTGTTCAGAGTCTCACAGGTTGCATATCCGGGTGACTTTAAACAGGGAAGCGCGTCTTAATACGCACATGGCCTCTTCAGTGTGAGTCTACTTTATTGCTTGAAGCCAGACCCTTGCATCCTAGTTTTCTTTAAATACCTTTTTTAAAAAACCTGGCATGGGCCACATATGCACAGACTGTTAGGGAGGGGCAGCTTCGCCTCTTGTGGGTTATGGCCCCTCCCTACACTCAACAATGGTAATATGTAGCATATGATCCCCCTACCCCATCAACAAACACACGCACCCACCCAAACCCAAGTATATGTCTTTGTAATTGCCTATATAAGACCTAGTCTGTTGCTAGAGCCTCCCTGTTAGACAAAGAGGCTCCTCAAACAATCTGTTAGCAAAGAGATCAAAAAAGCTCTATACTTGGGGAATTCTGGGAAATAGTCCGCACATGAAACTTCCAGGAAGCGTGTTCGCTGTACTGCTCTCTGACTCTTGGCGCAGGGATTACTTTTTTGTTGCCACTGAGGGGGCCGCTGTTAACAATGCAAAATTATTGTCGATACAAAACACTATAACTTTAAATAAACTGGTATCACACGGAGATTACTTCATTACTGCCAGTTCCCAGATAATAATTCCAATTACCAGGAAGTTTGGAATTCTGCACAGTATTTCAAATGTTTAAATTTCATAGTTTTCTTATCTATTGTTCCTCCCGAACCCCCTGACTTAGTTCTTTCATTTCGGCCATGGTTCAAAGTCGCGATTCTGTAAAACAAAGTATTTTTGTAGTTCTGTGTGCATTATATGTGAACTTTCTTTTAGATTTATTTTTATTATTTGAGGTACCATAGCAGAGTAGGATTGGACAATACCACCTGTTTCCAGGATGACTGTGTTCATAAATCCGATATAACTCATTCATCTATTATTAGTACCATATGGAATTGAGTGCTTCATTTCACAATTTAATGGGTGTTGGCAACAACTCAGCCACCTTTTTAAAACGAGTATTCCATCAAGTAAGAAAGTAACCAATTACTTATCATAAGTATTTGATCGGGCAACTCTACTTTAATAATTTTGCCCCCCCCTTAAGTTGGTGCAAAGTAGTGGTTTTGCCCTTTTGGTTTTTAGGGCGGCAGTTACAGTAGTCTTACACATCACCTGAAATTCAGTAGAGCATTGAAAGTTTATTTAGAGCCTCTTCTTTGCTTTGGCGTCTCCCTTGGGTTTGATTTGTATTCCTATGTAGTCTCCCGTACCCAGCACCAGTATGCCTAAGGGTGACCACCACAAAAAAGCAATGAGACCGGTCGGTTCAATGCGAGAAATGTATTGAGCCCTGAGTCCCCTCCACCAAATGTCTCCCATTGGTTGGTATACACTAGCGGTGTGCTAATGTGTGTAAGTTTAGAGTCCACATCCCAATACCCAATAACAAATCGCAAAGAAAGGTGTTGAAGGTGACAACATGAATATGATCTAGGAATTCAGGCGGTAATGCCTGTTGTGTTTGTAAGATAATGTGGCTGCCATCAGTGCTGCCATTTTGAGTTCCCTACGATAGGACCATGTGCTAGCTACAGGGCGAATATCTCCTTACCAGTGCCTCCTCGTGTGCCTACAGATATGAGCTGTTTATAAAGGCATATTGTCGCCCTAATTAGCTTGTCCTAGGTCTAGCGTGTGGAAATATAATTAGGCTTCATGTTCACTCTGGTCCAAGTTTGGTCTTTGTGAGCGATGCAAAGTCAGCATCCTGCCCTACAGTCGGCACAGGCAAAGGACTTGAAAATGGTGGCCATAGAATGTTATTGTACTGTCATCCCAGTATGTTCTGTCAAGTACATAACCTAAACACCACAAATACTAGCGCAAGTTGAGGCCAAGTCCTAAAGTATGCTTACAATACCAATTCCTTTCTTTCAGTTGACTCTATAAGAAACCACCTATATCAAATTTTACACAATGCGTTTAGTGATAATAGTGTCCCTGGTTATTTTCAGATTCGTTTTTCCAGATCATAACATAGCAAATTTTGAATGGAAGCACCAAGATTTACAGTAAACGGAGAACGTTTGACATCTGTAAAATCATATAAATACTTTACTATACTCTAGATAGAGACCTCTTTTAATCAGATCTGTATTGAACCCCCGCCTGAGTCCCCCTACAGAAGAAACGCCAGCAACCCCAGACTGGTTGAGTCGAGCTCAGCTGCTGTGACGCATCTCTCGGCCACTTAGGGCATCGCATCAAACCAGGCAGGCCTCGATCTAGAGTGGCACGGTGGGTGAAAAACGATGGCTATCCAGAGTGATTGACAGTCTTTAGACTATTTGCAAGCATTGCATGTTACATGAATTCCTTTGCCAGGGACACCTTGAGAAATACCAGCCATTTTGCACCGATCATACCTATTCCTGTAACACTTTATTAGGTGTTTCCCCAAAATGTAACCTGACCTGGCTTTCAGTAGGTATTGGGCAGCTTGTGCAGGAAGCTTCATGAATTTAGGCATTAATACACATTTTGCCTCACTAACTTCGTTCACTACCTACCTATCTGTTCTTTTGTGTCGTTTTTGCAGCATTTTTAACCTATTCTTAAAAGCACATCACCCACAGTAACTACATTAAACAGGCTCTGCCAGCAGGCTTCTTCAAGCTTCTAGAACAATGGTTCTTAACTTGTCGTCTTCTGTGGACCCCCACTTAATCATTACTTGGAACCCGACCACCAACTGAATCATTGGAATCGCCTACAATGCACAGAAAATTCAGGAACAAGCAACTATCAAACAAATGATTAAATGTTCTATTTAATCATTAAACAAACAAAAATTACATTTTAATGTTAATGAGTAGGTTGAGGTTTATCTAAATTCAGCTGAGGCCACTCATCCATACAGAATTCTGTTTCATGCACTTATGCTGTTTTCACTTAATTTTTAGCCTCCAAATTCAAATCCCGTCACATTTACAGAATGTTTTAAAATGTTCAATCTTACATTTTGGTTCGTTATTTATACACACTTTATTAATCTGTTAATATTTCATTCTCTAAGTAGACTCGGACCTCCCAGGGTTCCACGGACCACAGGTTAAGAACCGCTGCTCTAGACAGTGTCTCTGCTATCTCTGCGCAATACATAGGTGCCACGCAATCCGCTTCATAAAGCAACAGTGGCTATCTCTTGCCATTTGGTTTTTAGCTGGCATGTCTTACCGTGGTGCACAGCAGGTGAATACGGCCATCCTTTGGCATGCTTATTATTAGTTTCTGGAAGTCAGATCAACACTGAAAAATTGAGGAGAGCTCATATTTACAAGTGATAGTGGTACGGATTTGTAACAAAAGTCAGCACAGAAAAATATGTATTTGTACACTCAATTGTTCAATAGGGTAATGTTTTGAGCATGCATTATGGGAGTTGGAGTGCTTTAGGAAGGTGTTGACGATGACCATTGGTTTGGGTGTAAGTTGTCACGTGGCAGAAGGGGGAGGAGGGTAGGATGATTGCATTTAAAAGTCGGAAAAAAGGGTAACACAAAGCTAAATCCTTTTGGTGCAGGAATTGAGGAAGATGAACGCCTAACTAGCAGGTACGCGATAAACAAATGGAACAGATTGTTTGAAATGCGAGAGGGGTGATTGAATGAGTATATGAAGTGTGTAAACTAACAATTACAAGTAAAAATGAAGATAGCGAGGTAGGAAGTAGATTAGAACGACCGTTGTTAAGCAAGGGGAAGCAGAGGGAGGAGATGAGTGAAATGCGCAATGGTAGGGTCTTGCACCATTAACATGGAAGTACGGGAGGATAGAGATGGGGGTTGATTTGGGTGAGAGGAGGGGAGTCATCGATCAAGTGAGAGGGAGTAACGCACTAACAGGACGAGTGAAACAACACTGATTAATAAAAAGAATCCATTGGTTCAGAACATTAGAGGGCATAAGATGTTACATTTAGCGGAGTGAAAATTGTACCACAAGCACATTGATACGAGTTAAACTGTACACACTTTGGAGTTTTATTATGTACTTTTTATTGTTATTTTCAGTTACACCCTGACGAAGGGCCCCCAGAGGCCCGAAATGCATTGGTGCTAATAAACTGCTTTTGATGAATTTCGCCTCTACGTGTTTTTTGGAGAAGAGGTTTGGATGGCCCACTTAAAACATGAGAAACTTAGAAAAAAGCATTTCCCTGCTTGTGGATTTGAAAGGTTTACAGTGTAAATAAAAAACAAGAAGAAATATGGAATTCAAAGAAGTATAAATCGTTTAAGAAATTGAGAATATTTGCAAATGCGACATGAGCTGTGCCACTGGTTTCTGGGGCTAAAAAAGAGAGCCCCAGGTTGATGATGATTAGTTTACACGTGCGTTTGGGCTAGGCGCGTCACCAGTGTTAAAGCACGCAAAAAATGGATTTGGACAATGAAGAATGAGGAACATTGGTTTATAAACGGTGTGCATCCCATCTATATATGATGTTGTCTGACAATATTGAGGCCTTGGTCTTCATGATTTTACTTTGTGTGCCTTGCTGAAGCTAGACCCACTGGGTGCGCTCTGGCATTGCCGGGGGATTGGTCACCATGACACCACAGTTCCTTTGCTCTAATTGCAGGGGTGTGAACGAGAACGCAGGTGTCGCTTTGGTTCCTGGTGATTATGGTGTTTGTGGTGGAAGATGCAGTGGCACATAACGGTCCCCTGGTGAGAACTCCCTTGGTACTTGAGCATTATTCTGCTCTGCCGCCAGCTGTTCCGCCCAACAGCAGGTGTGGAGGATGTTCAAACTAACCATGAGTGACAGATTATTTTAAACCTTGCAAAAATAACTGAGCTCTTAACGCTGGGAATGTATGACGTTACAACGCATACATTCACAACGCATACCATCACAACGCAACTTTTACAACGCAACATCCTTTACAACGCATGTCATTACATCCCAGATGCTATTACAACGCATACTATTACCACGTAAGTATAGGTAAGTATTTAATTGTATTGATATTTGTTTTTAATATAATTTTTACTTTTTTAAATTAATTTAAACTAATTATTAATTTTATTTAATATAATTTTGTTTTCTATTCCAACTCCTGGGGGGTGTAATATTAGGGTAAGTGTTGGATAGTGTAGTGGTTTAAGTTACTATTCTAACTCCAGGGGGGTGTAATAGTAGGGTAAGTGTTGGATAGTGTAGGGGTTAAAATTACTATTCTAACTCCAGGGGTTGTAATAGTAGGGTAAGTGTTGGATAGTGTAGGGGTTAAAATTACTATTCTAACTCCAGGGGTTGTAATAGTAGGGTAAGTGTTGGATAGTGTAGTGGTTAAAATTACTAAATTAAACTAATTTATATTAAAACATTTTAAAAATATATATAAATAATTAATTTAATTTAATTAATAAAAATTAAATTAATAATAATTAAAATACTTACCCATACTTACGTTGTAATGGCATGCGTTGTAATAGCATCTGGGATGTAATGGCATGCGTTGTAATAACATGCATTGTAATGGATGTTGCGTTGTAAAAGTTTCGTTGTAATGGTAGTGCGTTAAAGTTGCGTTGTGATGGCTGTTTGCCAACGCTGGAGGTGGAAAACGAAACCTGTTTTGATTGGAGGGCCAGCAGTATAGATTGTAAAGTAAACATGAATGAATAAATGACAAGCTAGTTCATGTTTATATTAGCGGTCCTGGATGGCAATCCTATACTAAGTGAATGCTAGCTCTAACTCCTGTTATTTGAAGTAGACGGCAGTGAAATTTCAAAATCTACCTTCTGCAATTATTAGCAGCAGGGATGTCATTGAGTGCTTCAGTACGCTGGTACATCTCTTTTGGTGTATGAAATTGTGTAGTAGCTTTGCAAGAATCTAGTTACTCTTTTACATACGATTTAGAGCGTGTAAAATGGGCTTTTGAAACGCCTTTGAAACACGTGTAGTTTGCGATTTGTGGCATTGATGTGTTCATCTCTGAATCAGACCAACAATTTTGCATTTATCTTTGTCTTTCAAAGAAGCCTCTATTCTTTTAGGCTTGACTGCATTTCCAACAGGGGCGTTGGAAATTTATAACACACACACCTGGATTATTTAGCCTCGATCATGAGTCAATTTCTAACCCAAAGCATCACTCCATCTGAAGCAATACCTATGGTTTCTAGTTGTCTAGTGAGACTGTTGTGCATCACAGCATTAGCTTCATCTTGGAGTGAGAAGTGATGAATGCTTGCCCACTCCTCAAATGCTTAGGTTGCTGTGGCCACACAATATAAAAAACAGTTGAAGGATGGGTCCCAGCCCAAACTTCTATTGTTCTCAATCTTCAGCGCATCAGACCGCACATAGCGTATCCTACATTTTGCTTTAAACATTTGTTTTTGAGGGAACCGAGGTCTTACTTTTTCAAACTGGAAATATTTGTGATGATGGGATTCCTTGTGCTGTTGGCCAGTGACCGCATTTGTTCATCATTTATTTGTGGCTTTGTGAATTCTAAGAATTCTACAAGGCAAGGTTGAGATTTTTGGTTTTTCTGACCATTGAACCTCAGCCAAACGACCAACCTTGGAATTGAGCCTTTACTTTGGAAGGAAAGGGCCTACATGGAAAATAACAGAAGCTAATACTAAAACCTGGTAGAATAGCCATGGTAGAAAAGCACAGCAACTCGTTGGATGGTTGGAATTCCAGGACTGGAGATGGGAGAAGGAGGAACAGCGATTTTCTGTTTCTGGAGAGTGTGGTGCAAATATGTTTTGTCTGTATGAGACTCTCTAGAGGTAGATTGAATGACTCTTGTCTGTGTGGTCTGCTCCTGCCTTTTGTCATTGAGTTATTGGTTGTGAAGTTCAGTGTTCCCCTATTTTGGTGACCAGCAAGTCGTAGTGTGGAAGCCGACCCATCTGAGATTGCAGTTCACCAGTTACAGCCGTTCACTTGGCTTAGGTTAGCTTCTGTCCTAATACTTGGGTGTGGATAGCCCCTTTCTCAGACTTTTTGCAAAGGCTTTGCTTCCTCCGACTACTTTGCCTTCCATGTCAGTGAGGGAATTTGCAACCCAAAGATAGCTTTGTAAAATGGTGAGATATACCCGACATCTGTCACTTGAGCTAAATATTTTTCGGAAGTTTAAATAAAAAATTAATTTTCCACCTAATTAATAATAGTGATGTAAAGTAAGAATTAAAATCGCACACTCCCTCCGTCAAGGTGTAGAAGTGATTGGACGGCTCTTCTGAATTATGTTGGGAGAAAGGAGGTTTTAATTTTACTTTAGGAGATACAGCTGAAAAAAATGAGGTTTTTGATACTTTATTAGAGCGGTTTGAGATTACTATCATAAATAAGATATTTGGTAAGTGGCAGTAGTGATGGTGTAACGCTCCTTGATAAGAATCTATTTTCAGACTAGAGGGGTTGAATTGTAGAAGAATTCAGTTTGATTCAGGCTTACTCTTAGGGAGAAGAGAAGCATCCATTTTTGTAAGTTTGAAGGTGGATAATGTCTGAAGGGCGCTAGAGCCTAGTAACAAACATATTATTGTATGAACATGATTTAGTCTTGGCCCTTTTTATGCTCAAATGTTCGATGCAAATAAACACTAGAGGATAACAACCTTGTGGTAGGGTGGGAAGAATATTGAATGAGTTAATTGTGATGACTTGTGTTCTCGCTGAGTTATGTACCTATCTTGATGGGACGTTTTGGACATCATATACATGATCTGTTTGGTCATGTGCACAACCCTTTGTATGCACGTTTAGTGGACTATGTACCCATGCTGGAGTATGTTAAAGCATGCATTCCTAGAAATAGGCTTAAAAACATGTTTGCTGCATATTTCGATTGCTCCGTTGGTCAGTTTCACACTTTCCACCATACAGTTCAGTATCTTAGATTCTGAACGAATAAAGTGCTTAAAAACCTAGATCAATCTGCATTCCTTTCAGAGGCATGTTATTGTTTTGTTAACTTTATGCAGCTCTGGCTCCAGGTGGTAATCTGACCATTCTGCATGCTCCCTGGCTACTTACTGTTCTATAAAGTTAGTGCTCCTCCCTCCCCAACCCCCACCGCCAAAACCTTTTGGGCACATGAATCTTATGAGCCCAGCAATCCGATATATAATTTGTTTATTTATTTAAGGGAATTGGGGAATTCATTCATGAGCGGCCCAAGCATGAATTCGGTTTTGATTAGATACAGTACAGTTCCGCAGTATTGATGATTGGAATATAGTCATTCATTTGTTTACCCTACACTTTGTAGCCTTCTTTCAGATTGCGCATTGTCGTGCCTTTAGGACTAGCTTGTACGCTTTTTTTCTTCAATTGAAATTGAATCTCTGAGGAATCTGAAGTATCAGGTCTTCGAGCACTTTGGTAACCAAATGTAAGTCCCCTGTAGGATGCCAGGGCGCTGTATATTGTAGCTGCATGCGCCAATGCGAATGCACAAATCGGGTGTACTTGCCTGTTAATGAGAGATCGCAATCAAACCCAGTCATGGAGGGATATTTATTTAAGCATAGGCTTGGGAGATGCAAAGCAGTGGCTTCTAAGTATGCTCTGCCAGACCCAACTGATGCAATCTTTATGTATTGTTTGAACTACATTGACATACATTTCTATTGTGCACAAGTCTGACTCCTCTAGTTCAATCTATCAAGGATTTATAAAGCACGGCAAACCGCTTATGAGGTTTTTTTTTAATTTCAACAAGTTTTTATTGTTTTTTCGGACACATAAAACATAAACCATACATTCTTCATGGCAATCTAGTCACAGGGTTTCCAGCTAAAGTTCGTTGGATTTTCTGGCGCCACTTTACAGATTTTTCGTGCTAGGCTGACCCCCTTATCCGATTGCCCCCTTGGAGGGTAGGGGAGAGGTGTGAAAAGGAAAGAAGGAAGAAGAAAAATACAAGAAGTTTGCTGTTCTTGCAACTGACTCTGCCTTTGGGTGGGGTTATGCTGTGCTCAAGCTGGTTGCTTTGTGTTGGTATAATTTATGGCGGGTCATATGTGTCCAGGTATTTGTCTAGGGCCTCCCACATGCCTCTGCGTGGTTGTTTCCACACTGATTGTTGGAGGGCGAATGTGTCAGCCCCCCTCTGGTATGTCACCCAGTTGAGCCAGCCCTTGAAGGTTGCCTTGGAGGTGTCTTTCCATTTGTTGAGGACTATTTTTACTGCCGCTGTAATTAGCAAGTCCAATAGTTCTCTGTCTTGTTGTGAGTCTAGCTCTGTAGTTAGGAATGCAGTTGTGAGGGAGGCAAATTCTGGTTTGAGTGTACATCCTAGTGTTTTGTTTATGAAATTGAAGATTTTATCCTAGAATTTTCTGACCTTGGCTTGTCTATCTTTTGGTGGAAATCGGCTGTTAATATTAGGGGAAGCATGTTGGCTGAGTAGTTAACCATTGGTATGATCATCATTTTTATTGTCTCAATCCTCCCCCACCATGTTATGTATTTGGGTGACCATGCTTCCAGGAGCCCCCTTATTTTTGCCACTAATTGACTCTCATTCTGATCTAGCATGCTCCTGAGGTCCCTGCCGAATTGTATCCCCAGGTATTTAATGAACCTGGTCTGCCAAGCAAGGCCCGAATCCCCCAGTGTTTCTTTGGTGGTGTGGATGTTAAGGGGCTTACACTCCGATTTGTCTTTGTTTAGCTTGTATCCAGAGTGGGTGGAATGCTTTCCTATGGTCTCCATTAGGGCATTGATAGATGATTGAGGGCTCTCCGTGATTATGAGGATGTCATCCGCGTATGCGGCTAGTTTAACTGTCACCTCATTGATGGTAAAACCCCTCATCTCGTCATTGGCACGGATATCTCTGATTAGTGGCTCTAGGGCCAGCAGAAACAGTGAGGGCGACAAAGGACAGCCCTGTCTTGTCCCCCGCTGGAGGTTGAAGGGTTCTGAGACTGCTCCGTTGATAACTATCCTTGCACTAGGGTTTTTGTATAGGGCCATTACTTTATTTGTGAATGCCTCCCCCAGGTTGAAAGACCGCATGCACTGCTCCAGGAAGTGCCAAGATACCCTATCAAACACTTTCTCAGTGTCTAATGTGGAGAAGTGTGGCTCAATGGTTAGAGGCAGCAGACCCAAAGGCAGAGGTCGGCCCGGGACAAGGGTTCAATTGCCGACGCGGCCGGGTGCAGGACCAATGTCAGCGGGCCGATAAATCTCCCCTCGGTGCCACTCTAATCATGGGTCCCACGCTGCAACTCTGGGCAATAGCTTGCTTAATCTCCACTCCGGCCCCATCACCACCGGGGATGCCTGGCTGCACCTTGGGGATGCCCAGTAAAGGGACCATCTCACAGCGAAAGCCAGGACGGGTTCCCCAGTGGTACAGCGCTGGGACGCCTCCGGGTAACCATGCGCTCTATATATCCTACATTCATTTATTCATGTTATCGCCATCGCAGGCTCCTCAGTCGCCGCAGCTCCCTCTAATGTGACACAGGAGTTTTGTGTTGTCATGCGACATGCGCGTCTTTAGGAATCCTACTTGTGCATTGCTTATTAACTTTGGCAGTACCTTGTTCAGTCTTGAGGCCAGTATTTTCGCATAGATTTTACAGTTGACATTGATTAGTGAGATAGGTCTATAATTTTGGGTTAGCTGTGTGTTCTTGCCTTCTTTTTGGGATTACTACTATGTTTGCTTCCGACATGGACTGAGTCACTGCTTTCTTCATGGTAGGGGTCGAGGCTTAGGAATGCTTTATAAAATGTGGCCGTGTAGCCATCCGGGCCCGGGGCCTTGTTGTCTTAAAGAGACTTCACTGCCCCCTCAATTTCTGCTACGCTTATCTCCTGCCCTAGGGTGTGTGCTTCCTCGTCTGTTATCTTTGGTAGGTTTAGTCTTTCTAGGTACCCTGTGCTTCCTTCCACATCCAAGGACTGGTCTTTCTTGTATAGGTCTTGATGAAATTCGCTGAAGGTTCTTAGTATTACCTTATGGCTTTTGCGTGTGTTTTTTTTGAGTCAGTGATCAATGATATGGTGTGTTGCATTTGTTTGTGCTTTAGGTAAAAGGCTAGAAACTTTCCTGCCTTGTTTGCTTCACAAAGGTTGATTGCCTTATATTTGTTTATCCACAGTCCTGCCCTTTCGCTCAGGATTTTGTTGTATTCGTATTTCCTCTTTGTGAGCATTGCTAAGGTGGAAATGTTCTTTTGTTCTATGATATGGGCTGTTTCTAGTCCTTTTATTTCTTCTTCCAGTTGATCTAGTTGTGCTTTTGCCCTCTTGTTCATTTTCCCTTTAATCTCTATTATTGTACCCCTGATTGTTGCTTGAAGTACGTCCCATATGGACCTAGGTCCATGTCCGATGTGTCGTTCAGTCTTGCGTATTATTTAATGTCTTCTTCTATTTTACTTTTGTTATCATGTTCTGCCTGGACATTGCTGTTGAACCTCCATCTACGTGGTAGGTCCTCGTTATGACGTCTGCTCAGCAATAGGCTGATGCACGAGTGGTCTGAGATCGTCCTAGCCGGTATGTCCGAGTGGTCTATCAAGTGTGTGTGTGTGTGTGTGTGTGCCTGAGATTAAAATGTAATCTATCCTGCTGTAGGAGTTGTGTGGATTGGAGTAGAATGTGTAGTCTCTGGTGACTGGGTGTTGTAATCGCCATGGGTCCTTGAGATTGTAATTGTTGCAGATGTTCCTTAAGGTGCCTTGAGCTTTGGGCGGTAATGAGTGGCAGTGTGATTGTCTGTCTAGTGTATGGTCCAGTGGTATGTTGAAATCACCTGCCAATACTAGCAATTCATCTTGGTGGATTACCTCCAGTCTCCTTGAGACTCCCTCCCAAAATTCTGGGTCATCCTTGTTCGGTCCATATGTGTTGGCGAGATGAATGGACTCTTCCCCTCTTTTCAGATGCTTGATAAGTATTCTCCCTGTCTCATTGTTTTGCTGGTCCACTATCCTAATGTTGGAGTTCTTGGATACCAGCGTGATCACCCCCTGCTTCTTCCCAGATGCTGGGAAGCAGGCCATCTGACTGATCCACCTCGCACTTAATCCTTGTGAGTCTTCTAGTGTGAGTCTAGTTTCCTGCAGTAGGAGAACGTCCCCTTTGGTCTTAGCTAGGTAGTCTAGGGTCTTTTCCTTTTTTACTGGGTGATTGAGGCCTTTAACATTTAGAGACACTATTTTTTAGATTTGTCGCTAGTGAGTTACTGTTGGGGTTTGTCATTGGTGATTGCATCCGTTCGCCTTTTTCCCGTGGTATCTGAAAGTGGTTAGATCATGTTTCACGTTTATTATCAGTGTATGATGTATGTATTTTCTTGTGGAGGGATCGCCCCTCAATCCCGCCCCCCGCCCCCTCTCACCTCCAGGGTCCGGTTCCATGTTCCCTCTTGTAAATGTAGGAAAAGTGGATAGCAAAGTGATAGAGTAGAGGACAATGGATGTCATATATGTGTATGGACGAAACAGACGGCACAAACAACCCTGCTCCACCTCCCTAAACGTCCCTCCTGCCCCTCCCCCTCAGATTAGAGTTTTATCTTAAATGTTGGGCTTCCTCCCCCACACTTCCGCCCTTCCCCCGCCACTAGGTACCTCTCAGCACTATTCTATTTCTATAGAAGGAAAAGGAGATATTGTTCGGTAAAGTGACTCTTGTTGGGCAACAAATTCATTTCTTTGGCATCTCAGGTGTTCTGCTGCGTTTGTTTTCTTGTGTTGTGCTGGACAGTGCCGTTTCAACTTATGCTGTTATTGTTTTTCGTATCTACTTCTTATGTACCTGTTCCTTCAGTTTTTGAAAACAAACTGGAAGCTAACAAGCATAAATAGTTAATGGACTTTTATTCTTGTCTGACCTACGTGCAGACGCCAGGGTTTGTACACCTGCATGACTCATGAGATCAAGGTGAAGACACAACATGGAGAACAGTTGCTCACTATCATATTTATACCCACACAAACCACCCTGTGAACAACTGTTCAGCATGTTGGTATAACTTTACTATTCAATATTTAATTGCATTTGTGCTGCCACTTCTTCCTGCTGTACCATGACGCTTAAAACCTGAACATTACTTGGTGGACAAATGTACACTTTGATACATGCCTGACAGCTGATTCACCGTTTTCATAAACAGCCATCAGCCATAGGTTACTGATCAACCTTGGCCAGCAGATCACTGACCACGATAGTTTGCAAGAATACTGAGAGCCTACAAGACCCAGATTTCTAATTCTCAGCCTGAAGGTTTCTCGCTGTTTTCTACCGGTGCCCACTACCTTCCCTCACCTTGGTTCTGATGAAGACCCCAGTTTGCTGTTTTATATAGGGGTCAAATCATCAACTGTTTTTACTGCCAAACCTAGATAACTGAGAGTGAATATCTGCATCTATTCGACTGTTATGATTTGTCATTTATGTACATGCCGGGTATCTGTCAGGATAGGTTGTTATTATTGAATGTTGATGTACATTTATACACACTACCATCCCTTTTTCACATCACTTTTCACAAATCCCTCCCATGCACCTATCACCCCACACTGCACCTGTTTCTGAAATAATTTAAATGTGAAATACAGTGTATCATGATTTGATTGTTCTCAATACTGTGATGAAATAAAATCACAACCATTGGTGGAAAGATATAATGGTGGTGTCTGACTTTGTAATGTAATCCCGCATTTCTATAGCGCATTATCACTCCAGGGAGCATCTTGGCGCTTTGGATCAAAGAACGATTTAGGGATGATCCGCAACTGTACTATCCAGAGGCCTCAACCTTCATACCAGTGATTTACACACTGTGTCCGTGAGGCTGTAAATCCAGGTCTTAAGGGATTTCCTGAAACACTGTTCTGATGAAATCTGACGGGGATGGGGGGTGAAGTTTGTTCCAGGCCCCAGAGCCGATCACTGTCGGGGATTTCCCTCCTTTTGTGGCCAGTCTGAATTTCGGGATAGTGAGCAGGTTGGCTGTGGAGGACCTTGGGTTTCGTGATGGACGGTAGCGAGTAAAGCCTTTCTGGAGATGATTCGGGCCATGCGAATGAAAGGCCCTAAAGGTGATGATCAGAACTTTGAACAAAATGCACTTATGGATGGGAAGCCAATGAAGGGCATCTAGCGCAGCAGAGGCAGAAGACTTCCTGGGCCATCTGAGCACCAGACTGGCGGCAGCATGCTGGACCATCTGTAGCTTGTGGAGGACCACTTTATGCGACCCTGCATACAGGCGATTACAATAGTCCAGTCTTGATGTTATTAGAGCAACAACCACAGTACGTCTTACTGCCAGGGGAAGGAGATCAAAGAATTTTTTCATTCCCTTTATGATATTGAAACCGGTACCTGCCACTGCCAGCGCCTGCTGTTTGAATGCTAGGGAATCATCAAACTTGATCCCTAGGTTGCGTGCTGCACTAATTGTGTTCGGGGGGGCTGCCGCATCATCAGGCCACCATTGCTTAGGAGAGAAAAAATTATTCGGTCCAAATCGCAGGATCTCTGTTTTTCCTGAATTACATTTCAGGTGATTATTTCTCATCCAGGTGAAAACGGCGATAGGCAATGTTTTAGATTTTGTTCTGCATTTTCCATGTCCTTATCGAGAACCAAAATCAGCTGCGTATCATCCGCATACGCAATAGTGCTGATCTCAAAGGATGAAATCAAATTTATCAGGGGAACCATATAGAGGTTAAAAAGCGTTGGGCTCAGACTGGAGCCTTGTGGTACCCCAGTTGTCCGCGCTTTTTCCCCAGAACAAAATTGTCCTAGGGTGGTTACCTGCCGTCTAGGAGTCAAGAAGTTCTTTAGCCACTCCAACACAGTTCCTCCTATCCCAGATGTTACCAAACGATGCAAAAGGATAGCGTGAGAAACCGTATCGAAGGCTGCAGATAAATCTAGAAGGATCAGGACAGCCTTCTTGCCCTGATCCATTGCAGCCCGTAGAGTTTCCGTTGTAAACAGAAGAGCGGACTCTGTAGAATGCTGGGCTCTAAAGCCCGCTTGATTGGTGTGCAATAAATTATTTCCTTCCAAGAACTCCGTAAGCTGCCTATTTACAGATGTTTCTGCTAATTTGCAAAGTACTGGGAGGAGTGATATGGGCCGTAGATTAGAAAGGGTCTTAGGATCTGAAACTTGCTTCTTCTGAAGGGGTTTTACCGCTGCGAGTTTCCATTCTGATGGAATCTCCACATTACGGAGTGAGGAGTTAATGATGCTGTTTATGATGGGATTTGCCGTATCTATCATGGCCTGCAACGTGGCCGGGGGACAGGGATCGAAAGGGGATCCTGATTTAATTGAGGATATGGCTTGATGGGATTCCTCCAGGCTAATTGGACGAAAAGTCCTCATACTAGCCTTATTTATTAATGTCCATCATCAAGACCTCATCAGAGGCAGATGATTCAAAGGGCGGAAAATCTTTAGTGATATCCTGTACCTTATGCTCAAAATAGTTGGCTATAGAGTTACACAGCATCTGAGATGGTGGGATTTCCTGTGTGAGTATTTTGGGATTCCTAAAGATGTTTACGATTCTAAAAATCTCCTGTTTGTTTTTAGTGGCTTCAATGGCAGCTGTGTAAAAATCCGCCTTTGCGCACCTGATATGGGCATGATATTTTCTCCTAGCCGTTTTATAGAGACCTAGTTCCCTGATGTCATAATTACGACGCCATCTTCGCTCAAGTGTTCTCACTGGACTTCACTTTGCTTATCTTTCAAGGTCCTAGAGAACCAAGGTGCAGGCTTTTTCTTGCAGCGGGGTCTGGTATCTGGGCTTAAGGGATCCATACGTTTGCCGATTTCACCGATCCATTCCCCAAATTGCTGATTGTCTGTTATTGTATTCCCCATCAAGGTGGGTTTGTTTTCCCTAACCCATCTTAAGAAATCAGGGTGTTCAATATTTTTTTCCAGCAGGGTTTATTCGCCCGACTGGTAATCACAGCGCTCTTTCCTGCGACCATGCTTTCTACTAAAAAGTTGAAAGCAATGAATTTATGGTCTGACCAGGTTTGCGTCAAAGGGGGCTCTACTTTTGATTGTGTCTCAGTTCGAACTTATACAGTCTAGTATATGGCCAGCTTTATGGGTGGTATCTAAGGTGAGGAGAGTTAGCCCAAGGAAATTCAAGATGTCTCTAAAACAGGTTACCCCTGGGTCGGTGATGTCATCCAAGTGCAGATTCAAGTCTCCTAATAGCATAAAGTTTGCGAACCTAAGCGTCCAATTACTAAGCACTTCCCCAATGCTTTCCAGAAACTGGTTTTTCTGACCCGCTGGGCCGTAGATTAGGGCTCCCGTGAAGGTAAAGGAATCATGAACCTGGAGACAGAAGCCAATGCTTTCTGCTCCTTTAATGTCAGCTAGCTCTAGAACTATGGATTTAGGCCCAGATCTTTGTACTGGGGTGAATGTAAGACATTGTTCTGCATTCTGTCCATCTACTGTGTTTTTTGCAATTTTCACCCTGAGTGGGCTGGGTATGCTCAGACGTGAGTCCCAGGCTCTCCACATCACTGGAGTCAATCTATCCAGGCTGAAGAAGGCTGGTAGCCAGAAACCGGTCCTTGGATGCTTGATTCCGGTCTAGGAAAGACATGGCATGGTAGTTCGGGCTGGACTGTTCCCATGAGGCACAGGGTCAAGGCTGATTTGCATATAGCCATTGTCTGACCTAGAGTGGTGTGGAGTGCAAAATAACGATGGATTTAGGCCCAGATCTTTGTACTGGGGTGAATGTAAGACATTGTTCTGCATACTGTCCATCTACTGTGTTTTTTGCAGCTCTATAGTAGACCATGTCATGGTATCCCGATAAATAATGCCAAGTCCTCCACCACGTTGTTCCTGCCTATCCATCCTTTGGATTAAATAGCCTGGTGGGAGAGAGTGCACAATATCTGGGTTGCTCGACTCTTTTAACCATGTCTCGGTGATGAAGAGACAGTCAAGTTTCCCATCTATTATTAGGTCATAAATGTGCAGTGCATTTTTGCACATTGATCTTGCATTTATGAGTCCCCCGATAATGTTCCTAGGTACCCCTTTTCCCTTTGTTCGTTGGTAGGGCTCTAATACCTGTTTGCATTGGTAACCGCTATTTGGACCTACCCAGGTCTCCACATTCAGGCTCTGATGATAGGGATTAGGCTGTTTATTGAGTGATAATATCAAGTCTCTAGTGAGATGATGTTTGGGAATTGGCTGCGCAACATGTCCTGCCCTTGGCCCGGTCGCGGCACGGACGGGCACAGACGGGCTGGACTTTGGCTTGACTTCTGCGCAACAGAGGCACGCCCGCTGATAGATTCCCGTATGCCTTTATACTGGCGCCTAGACCGCTACCAGTTACCTCCCCCTAAGATGGCCGCTCCGTAGTTCAGCCGCCTCAGTATCCCTCAGACTCAGCACCTAACTCGGCTGAGTGCAGAATGACTGCGCGGTAGGTGGTTTGATTAGATAACGTTGACCAATTCTTGGTTTTTTTTTTTTGTTATTGTGACTGTTCTCCACTGTGACATTATTTTGTGTACCATGACAGCAAACAGGTGGCATATTAACACATAACTAATATTACAAAAACTATCATTACCTATAATATAGTCCCACCCCAGGTTCCAAATAGTGAAGAAATAGTATTCCTAGTGCCAAATGGCCAAACTCCTGAGCAGCAGTATCACTCTGCTCCACCTCTCCTTCGTCTTGCTATACTGTTTGTTTGCATATATTTACTGTCATGCTTTTTAGAATTGTCTAATGCGGGGAAGCATTAGGCCTGGATAACATGACCCCCTCCCCAACCCTTGGGCAGCCAAGGGTGTTCCTTTTGTCCATAGACAAAATAAATACCCTCCCCTGCTGCTACTGATAACTAGAGCCAGGAGGCATTGACCAGACTGAATACTCAGGTGCATTTAATCCTTAAGCGTCAAACTCAGACAACAAATGCATCCTGTGTTGTGTGACAGAAGGAGGTTTTAGGCATATCCAACAATCCGAGACACTTAATTCCTTGTGATAGACGTTCATTTGTATGGCAACGTTTTCATGGTACACTTTGGGTTCAAATAATACCACACTTACTGTAGATCTGCACGACCACCATTTCAGTTATTTTGGGAAGTATAGATTATACAAGTAGATGACGTGAAGATCAGGGCAAAGGGCATGCACAATTTTTGTCAGCATAGTTCCTTTCCATCCTAAATGTTCCTCCTGAGCAATTGGGCCCCTTTGTTCCATATTCTTCACCATTACTAGGCTGTGAGAGGTTGCCAGTGCTTTGCGGCTCCAGACTTAATAGTAAACTGTCGTTAGTTGGGGTTAAGAAGATGAACTTACTGTAGGGCATGGGCGCAGGTTGTATTGAGGGCCACCGTCCTTGATGGGCTTAGGTGGCACAATTGTTGGAGTAATCCTATGTGCTGCAGCCGGTGGCAAGGTCTAGGGCAAGAGAGCTCCCTCTGCATTTGAGGCTTTAATCTATTTCTTATATTTCTCCCCTATATGTGTTCCAGCAGAATATGTGCGGGACCCTTACAGCATGGTTGTAGCAATTAGATCTCTGAAAGTTCTTGACCATCACCCATTCGCCGGGTTGAAATTGTGTCAAGCCCCCTCCAGAGGTGTCTCTCACCTGTTTATCAATGACAGAAACACTTCTTGTCTCTTCAACACAATGTTCTTGGAGAAGTGTATCGGTTATTTTTGTTAGCAATGTTTTTTGGGGCACTCCTCCCAAACAGGTGAGGGTCAGTCCAGTCATTATTTCATGTGGACAGAGTATCTGGGGTAGTTTGCCTACTCCTAAAGGCAAGTGGCAAAGCATTCATCCAAGTCAAAGTTGATTGTTTCAGCAAGCACTTAGCTGTGGTCCTAGCATAGCATAGCCTCGTTTATTATGTAGGCTTTGATCCACATGTTGAACATGCTACTACAGTCTGTACATACTGATACTTGTTTGTAGGACAGCTCAATAAAGTCCATCTGAAAATATTCGATGGGTGCCTCAGCAGGCGTGAAATGTCCTGTAGGAATTCTTTTGCCATCATTATGCATACCATGCAAT
This sequence comes from Lissotriton vulgaris, assembly GCF_964263255.1. Classification (NCBI taxonomy): domain Eukaryota; kingdom Metazoa; phylum Chordata; class Amphibia; order Caudata; family Salamandridae; genus Lissotriton; species Lissotriton vulgaris. The sequence goes on along the minus strand of NC_141694.1, from coordinate 38,310,422 downwards.
TTTTGTTTGCAAATTTCCGCATACTATTGTTTTCCCAAAACAGTTTCATGCTGTTAACCATGCCATCTCTTCCCAAATGGGAAGGGCCGTGCCTCATCAATGTTGTAGGATATAACAGTTTGTCAGGTAGTATGAATTGATAACCGTGTTGATTCTTCCAACAACAATTTACCATGGTAACATATTGCTGCCATTTTTGCAACCCTTCTTAAGTTGCTTGTTTTTGCCAATCTGCAATGCCTGTTATTTCTGAAGTCCTATGCACTTTCTGTCTCTTCAATAAACACCCTCTCAGAAACATATGTTAATGACATGACAGTCTGTGCAGTCTCTTTGGCAATCCCATCAGAAAAAACATTTCCTTTGATTATGTCCTCTACGATCTTTTCGTTTGCAGTACATTTAACGGTAGCTACTCCAGTATTCGGTAATTTAGCAATCGGTGGACCATGTTGTATTTTTATTCATTAAGACGTGAGGAAATCTCTCTGCCCAAAGCCTTCACAGTTCAGCACAATTTCAAACGCATATTGACTATCAGTTTATATGCTTACCGTTAATCCATTGTTCAGCTCACAGGTTCTTGTTAATGCTGGTTTTCGGCTGCTTTTGCCGATAATTCTTATAGTCTACAAGTTTCAATTACATTGTATAAGGTGGTAACAGCATAGGCTGCAGTGGTTGTAAGCCACTGTCTTTCTTCCTTTGCTGTGTTCTGTGAATCTGTTATCAGTACACATTCATGGGACAGTATAATTCTGGCAAAGGGGCAAGAGGTTTGCTGGATTAAGTGTGTTACATCGATGTATGGTAACATGAAGACTAACATAACTCATGTTAGTCTGAAAAGAAGGGAAAAGTCAGGGATCCATTGTCTGCAATAGCCTGCCATACCCAGGAAGGCTTGTGCTGGTTATTGGGTTGTATGGGGTTGACTGTCCAAAATAGCTTTCACTGTTCTTTTTTGTTTTTGTGGCGTGTTTAATAGCACGAACTAGACCCGGAGGTATCGGCGCGCTTTACATGAGCCTGTTAGATTACAGACGGACACATTCATTTTTTGTTAGGCATAGGGAGATCAAGTGATTTGCCCAGAATCACAGCATGTTGAGCGTCCCTGCCAAGACTCGAACCCGGTTACCCAGGTCTGAGGTTGACAGCCCTAGCCGTTAAGCCACATTCTCTCCCCATTCTTTGAGGGTCAAGTCTACTTTCTGCCTTCGACAGGAGGGAAGAAGCGGTTTGTTTCGCTGGTGCTGGCCAATAGTATGTCATCCATCTATTGTATGAGAGTGGTAGTTGATGTCAACTGAAAGGTGTCAAGTTGCGCTTTTAGTGCCTGCGAATAAAAAACACAAATATTCTTCTTAGTGGGATCATTCTACTTTTTTTTTTAACACCGAGGATTGTGCTATTGCATGGGAAACCCTGTATCTCTGACACTCTGTTCTAAGTAAGTCGTGTATCACTATTTCTATTCCCTGTTCTCCTGGTGATATTTTGTTCTGTGGAACTCGTTGGAGAGCAACATTTTGTTTCACTGTTATTTGTGCAGATGCTATTGTCCTACATCCCACATTTTTCTTACTGGAGGCCTAAATATGGTCTACTTCGTCAAAAACCCATTCAGGTACTGTAGTTTGGGGTTGGGCAAAGTAGAAATTAGTGGGAAAAGGAGAGTTTTCGATACATTCAAGATATTTGCCATCTGCGGTACATTTTATTTTTGTATTACATTTTTGAAGTAAGTCCATGCCCAACAAGATAAGGGCACATCTACCTGATAACACAAGAATATTTGTCAGCGATTGGGCCAAGGGTATATTTATATTGGATGGAGACAGAGCTATGTATGGGACCGTTAGACCCACAGATGTATTGTACCTCACAGAGAGGGGTACATGTGGGATTATTTTCTGAAAAATTGAGGAATTGGTGGCCCCAGTGTTCTTGAGGAAATTCATCTTCTGTCCTTGGATCATTGCTCCAACATATGGTCCTCTTAGATCCACTGGAATTTTAACCTGTTCCTCTCTCCCTCCCTGGCCACCCTATTGGGCAAAATCATAATCGGGGAAGGGACAGTTACCCTCTGGGACCCATTAGCCTGTCTGTCAAAATAGTGTTGTTGGTGTCCCCGGTAAGTGGTTTCAGTAGCATAATATTTGGCATAAGGGCCATTATTGGACATATCATTATGTTATTGTGACCCTTTTGTTAAAATAGTGTTTGGATCCCCTTGGGCACGTCCTCATGACATGGAGCTTCCTTTGTAAGTCTTGTGTGATAATGGATATTATCCCATCTAGTGTTTGAGGTCCTTAAAATTGTGGCATCCATTATCTACTTGGGTATTCTGGGGTGATAACTTGGTGCAGAGTATCCCTTTGTTCCCTCCCGTTGTCCCTGCCTCTCCCTTGCTGTAGTTACTGGAGCAACACTTTACTCGTTAACTCCTTGTTTACCTTATCCTTATTCTGTTCTTCCTGTGTGTGTCCCTTAACTCAATATTGGGCATTGGCCAATATGTCTTAGTTTGCAAACTGGTATGGAAGGTATGTTCTTGTAAGCCATTTGCAAAACAACTTGAGAGAGCTTGTTGGGCTCCCTCGTCGGCAGCATCCATCCCACTATGGGCAGAGAACACCTGTTGTATTTGGGAGAAGAAGCTACAATTTCTTCTTTTTCTTGTTTACAGTTAAATTTTTATGGGGCCCTATTTCTGGCAATGTAATCATTAATTTGCCTGGCAGGGCTGTAAGTTCATCAGTCACTTGGCCATCAGGTTCGTGGGCATCTCCTGTAGTACTGATTTTGGTCTAGTCCACATCTTTCAAGTTTTCTTTCCTCTACTACTTCCATATATCTAGTGGAAGAATGCTGGAAAACATGTGGACTGTTATTCAATGTTAACTGGTCTATGCACAATATATTTTCTATACTAGCGACCAGTCATCTGAGTTTTTACTTATATCGGGTTGGTCTTTTGGAAAAGGCAGTGTGTTCTGTTTTTAGTCCAAGGGACATGTACATGATAACTAGGTTAATTGGTGTCAAAACGTCTTACTGTACACGTAAGAATTGGTACTGGTCTAGGGTATAGGGCACGAACAGGGTTACATTCAGCGTTCCTTCAGGCCATAAGTCTCTAAACCGCTGTCCTAATGGGTGAACTTATTGGGCAGCATCGGGTCCTGTGGCTGACCATGTTTAAATCTTACTATATATAACATATAAGGGGTGTATACCCTTTCCCATTTCTTTAATTAAAGATTAACATTTTTTTTACTGTTTTTTCACAGGTGTTCAAATTGCTATCCTTATCTGCATATTGCTCAGTGCCATATTTCATGCAGCTCTGAACGCTTATTTTAATTGTATCTCACGTTTCTGGTGCATCTTAACAATTTTAAAATAACTTTGACCTTAATGTCATCACAGGAATTGACTTGATCCTTAACCAATATTTTTTTCCAGGAGGGCATGCACATGACCCTAACATCACACCAACTGACATCCCTAAATCCCATAATAGCTGTATGATTAGTATAATAGAATAACACAAACAAATGTATATTTTAGATACCACCTGTATATTATGGTGCTGACTCCTTGAATGTTTTGGGGCATAATACTTGCCCTGAATTATAGTGAGCAAGCCAAAATTTGTGTTAAAAGAATGTGGTTAAATCGTGCACTTTATAGCACAATTCCCACATAAATTTGCCAAAATTTGATGGGCACAGAAAGGGAACTTATTAAATATTCAAATCCTTTCATGGTGAGCCGAGCCAATGAAACCGGACATTCAAAATGTGCTATGGATGCCCCCAAAGGCAAAATGTGCTATGGATGCCCCCAAAGGCAAAATGTGCTATGGATGCCCCCATATGTCAAAATGTGCTATGGATGCTCACATATGTCAAAATGTGGAATGGATGCCCACATATGTCAAAATGTGGAATGGATGCCCACATATGTCAAAATGTGGAATGGATGCCCACATATGTCAAAATGTGGAATGGATGCCCACATATGTCAAAATGTGGAATGGATGCCCACATATGTCAAAATGTGCTATGGATGCCCACATATGTCAAAATGTGCTATGGATGCCCCCATATGTCAAAATGTGCTATGGATGCTCACATATGTCAAAATGTGCTATGGATGCCCACATATGTCAAAATGTGGAATGGATGCCCACATATGTCAAAATGTGGAATGGATGCCCACATATGTCAAAATGTGGAATGGATGCCCACATATGTCAAAATGTGCTATGGATGCCCACATATGTCAAAATGTGGAATGGATGCCCACATATGTCAAAATGTGGAATGGATGCCCACATATGTCAAAATGTGCTATGGATGCCCACATATGTCAAAATGTGGAATGGATGCTCACATATGTCAAAATGTGGAATGGATGCCCACATATGTCAAAATGTGGAATGGATGCTCACATATGTCAAAATGTGCTATGGATGCCCCCATATGTCAAAATGTGGAATGGATGCTCACATATGTCAAAATGTGCTATGGATGCCCCCATATGTCAAAATGTGCTATGGATGCTCACATATGTCAAAATGTGGAATGGATGCTCACATATGTCAAAATGTGCTATGGATGCTCACATATGTCAAAATGTGGAATGGATGCCCACATATGTCAAAATGTGGAATGGATGCCCACATATGTCAAAATGTGCTATGGATGCCCACATATGTCAAAATGTGGAATGGATGCCCACATATGTCAAAATGTGGAATGGATGCTCACATATGTCAAAATGTGCTATGGATGCCCCCATATGTCAAAATGTGGAATGGATGCTCACATATGTCAAAATGTGGAATGGATGCCCCCATATGTCAAAATGTGGAATGGATGCTCACATATGTCAAAATGTGCTATGGATGCCCCCATATGTCAAAATGTGGAATGGATGCTCACATATGTCAAAATGTGCTATGGATGACCACATATGTCAAAATGTGCTATGGATGCTCACATATGTCCAAAGTTCTCTCTGTTGGGCTAGGACCAGCATCTTGTCAAAAGTGCCCCCATGTTTCATGGGTACCCTCTAATATCAACACGCATTGGCAAAGCCAATAGGTTTGGCATTGACCGCCACCCTTCTGGCAATTCTTGTTTTGTCATGGTTTTTGCAAAACGTTGTTTGGGAATACCCAGGGACCTCCTCAATCTAAAAAAAAAAAAAGTACGTTTGCTACAGGATAACTAATTTTTGGCGTTAAAAAAACACACACGCACACATTACTGTAGTACTTCGTGGTACAGAAGGGAACTACTTTGTGAGAGGATGTGTTCCTTTTGACAGCTAAAAGCAGGTACTATTCGGATAACAACAGTAAAGAGATCTTCTCAATCGTCCAAAATTTCCTATCTCCATGTGCTGCCCAACCCCGGCTCCCTTCCTCCGCTCAATGGTGTGAAGAATTGTCTTGTTACTTTACGGACAAAATTGCAAAAATTCAATTGGACTTAGAAGTGGCTCAAAAGTCCTCTATGACCCCACCTACCCTTTTAGTATCGGATAGACTATGTTTAGAGGATCAGTTTGTTGCTTTCCTCCCGGCCTCGGAAGCGGACATACGGCATATCCTGGCAGCGTTAAAGTCCGGATCTCCTTCTGACCCCTGCCCAGCCAGGGTTTTGGGAGGGATAGCGGATATTATTAATCAGGAGGTGACGCATATCATTAACCTCTCCCTTTCCATGGCCTTGAGTCCGAGAAGTTGGAAGGAGGCAAAGCTGCTCCCTCTGTTAAAAAAGGCTGGTCTAGACCCAGCAATGCCATCGAGCTATCGGCCCATCTCACTGCTGCCAGCTCTGGCGAAGGTGTGTGAGAAGGTGGCTTTCAAACAGCTGGATAGCTTCATTGAGTCCTCCCACGCCCTACACCCTGCCCAGTCAGGGTTCAGAGCGGCTTACAGTACCGAGACAGCACTAGTCGAGGTCTCGGAGGCAGTTCGAGAGTGCTTGGACGGGGGTGGCAGAGCGGTCCTGATCCTATTGGACCTCTCTGCCGCCTTCGATACGGTGCCCCATGCCTTGCTTATTGCTAGACTGCGAGCCGTCGGCATTTCAGGGTTGGCCCTTGACTGGTTGTCATCGTTTTTGAGCGATAGAACTCAGCAGGTCTGGATGCCCCCCTACTCTTCGGCCCAGAAGAGACTGTCAACTGGAGTTCCACAGGGTTCTACGTTAAGCCCTTTACTGTTTAACGTCTATATGACCCCTTTACTATATCTGGCGGAACAGCTGGGAGCCAAGATAATAGCTTACGCAGACGACACACAGCTGTTATTCACCTGGCCTAAGGGTGTGTCTGATCCATCAGCAGTCCAGCATTGTTTGTCGGAAGTATTTCGGTGGCTGGCACAAGTCCAACTTAAGTGCAACGAAGACAAGTCTGAGGTCCTATTCTTCGGCTCTTTTCCTGACAACTTCAAGGATCAGATTTGGCCCCCGGACCTGCCCTGCCCAGTGCGACTGGAGGCCCAGCTAAGAACTTGGGGGTCTGGTTCGGTCAGGATCTGAAGTTTGCGGATCACATAAAAAAATTGACCGGCATCTGCTTTGGTACCTTGCGAGCCCTGAGAAGATTTTTCCCTCTTCTGCCCAGGGCAGCCAAGGAGTCTGTTCTTCGAGCCTTGATTTTATCTCGGCTCGACTACGCTAATGCCTTATTTAGTGGCCTACCTGCGTACATGGTTCATCGCTTATAGGTGATACAAAACGCTGCAGTACGTCTGCTTTTCTCTCTCCCTAGGAGGTCGAGTGTGCGTATCCATCTACGAAGTCTGCACTGGCTACCAGTACCACATCGAATCTTGTTTAAAATTCTGGTGTTGGCATTCAGAGCAGTTCATGGCCAGGGACCGACGTATTTGCAGAAACGGTTTTCATTCTATACACCTAACCGTGCCCTACGATCGGCCAATCAATGCCTATTGGCCACCCCCAAATACAAATACGCCCGTCTGGGAGGCCAATCAATTTCAGTTAAGGCAGCTTCTGCTTGGAATGCCCTACCCTTGTTCCTTAGAGCCTCGCCGACCATTACTGTTTTTAAGAAGGAACTTAAGACTCATCTGTTCAATGCCCCTCTCTGTTTGTTCTGGTTTTGATCCATCACTCCTGTTGTCAAATCACTCACCGAGCCAGGATACCCCGTGGTAATAGAGCGCGCTATAAAAGTTTTAATAAACAAACATTTTGAAAGGCTATCGTACTGTGTTTCGTAGTGAAGTCAGCCAATGAGCCGGATGGATTGCACCCTATTGCATGCTGGAGGGGATGGAAGAAACGTGAATGACGCCAATCTCGGACTAATGGATGAGGTGTAGCAGAAAAACCTATAGGTAACTGCTATACATATAATATTTGTAAAATCAAAAGGTCTTGGCTAACACAGACCTAGAAAAAAAAGTCAATAAGTTTGGCATTGGCTGCAAGCTTCTTGTCCTTGAGAAAGAAGGAAGAAAAAAAAGGGAATGCAAGAAAGCACGAAGGAAAGAAAGGAGGGAGGCAAAAAAGACATAAGCAAAGAAAGGCAGGAAAGGGAACAAGAAGGAAAGGAGAGAGTAGAAGGAAGCAACAGAGACAAAAGTAAAATCGGGATACCTTCTACAGAACCGTTTCAAATGGAGATAGTCTCTATTTTGTTAAATAACAGCATTTAGAAAATGTAAACACTCCATAAGTAATTCCAACAGCATTGGCAGGAGATGGGATCTGATAAAGATGCACTGTGACTTGCTTTCACTTCAGAAGCATGCTGCTATCACCTCATGATCTAAACACAAAGGAAACGACAGTAACGCAGTTATAAATTAAAAACAAAAACACCAGTTCTGAAGGGAACTAGCTTGTTTGTGGGTGTGCTCTTTGAGAGAGCAAAGTGCAGTCCCTCATAGTGAAGTTAACCATTGACTTAAGTATGCTGCCTCACTGCCCCATGCTTTATGCATTAGTGGGCAGAAGCTAAATTTGAATGGCACAACAGACCAATGAATAAAGAGGTGGCTGAAAGAACCTTTCTGGATGTATGTTGCACATATTTTTGTAAAATCAAAAGGTCTAGGCCAATCCTAGACCCGAAACGGACTTAAAATATGGCAGTGTCAGAATTTTTAATTTAATGCCATCTGTGTACCATAGGTGACCTTTATGTCAAAAAGGACCTCAGGGCTAGCTTTTTTCTATGGTTCGCCCTCCCATATGTCCGAATTTATATCAAGAATTACCTTCATTGTGCCAATATCCCCATTTAGCCATGGTGTCCATATGCCAAGAATTTCCTCAAGTACGCCAGTATTTTTCCACAGATGCCCTGTCATGAATTACCTCTAGTATGCGGATACCAGTATTTTACCATTAGTGCCCTTTATGCCAAGAATTGCCTCCAGGGTGCCAGTATTTTATCACTGGTGCCTGCCATGCTAAGAATTGCTGCAAGAATGCCAGCATCAGTATTTTGCTCTAGGTATTTCTAGAAGACAATTACCTTCACTACAAATTTGCTCGCATCAGATCACATTCTTGGTCACAGTCAAATTCACTCACTCTCACTCATTGATTCCCACACACCCTCTTACTCACCTTACACTTTTTCCTATTAATTCGCACTTACTTGCATTCACTCTTAATCTGTCATACCGATTGACACTCCGGCCCAGGTTTAATAATGCTTTGTTCCAGATTTTCATCACTTTTGAGATGCAAACCCAACACAAGGTGTTAAGCTGAGATTTACTAACCAGCGCAAACCATGCTGCGCCTTGGACTGTATCCCAAAGTAACGCAGAGTTGTGCTGTGCAATGCTTTGCATTACTTTGTGTCAATGGGGCATGCCATGGGAGGTGCATAGACATTCCTATGCAACCACCCGTGGGTTATGACGGAAATCGTGTTATTCAAACATTGGTGGACAGGAACTTATGCCAAAATCTTATGCCTCCTCGAGGCAGGCGTAATGAGGAGAAATGTTTTCATTTTTCCTCATTTCCCTAACTTTGCATGTGTACTGCATTGCACAGCACACCTGCAAAGTGGAACGCCTTAAGGCAACATTTTTGTACTGGAAGGGGGCCCTTCGAGTACAACCCCCCCATGCTTTGGAAAACACACACCTTTGCTGCGTCACAAGGATGTGTGGTGTGACACATGACACTCTGATGCAAAGCAGCCTATCTACTTTGGTGCAGCATTGCCTTGCATCAAAGAATATCAAATCTGGGCCTTAATTTCACTCACTACCTATTACTGACCCACTCACTTCAACTCTCACAGATGCTTACACACTTGCTCACACACTTGCTCACACATACACGCTCTATCTCATTTTAACACGCTCTCACCCAACCTATATTTAAAACCATTTTTCCTTACCACAGCTGCCACCAAAGGTCCTGTTCCAGCTAAGTGTATACCATTTGTTTGTTACTCTAATAGTGAATAATAGAATATTAGTCACTATAAGTTTAAAGAGGAACATGTAGAAAATAAGAGATGAAGGCTCCCCTATGTTCTTGCCATTGATTTTGCCACTGTTAAGGCAAAGGATTGCAAATGACATGCCAGGGACCGCAACTGCAATCCCTGGCGACCTCTTTATGATGTTCATGAGATGCCCACGTACCTGGTATATCCAAGGGTCTACAACTATACTCTGGACACTATAGGGTCTGAAGAGGAAACAACGAGACACATGCCACAATAATGTAAATAAAATGTAAATCCGTATTTGTAAAGCACAAACTACTCACCCTTACGGGTCTCCAGGCGCTGGGGGCAGTTGTGGAAATTAAGTGAGCTATTGCCCAGAGTCACATGGTGCTGAGCTGCTGCCAGGGATCGAACCTTGAGCCCTGTGCTCCGAAGTCAGCTGCCCTGGCTGCTGCACCACACCTCTGTGTTGTGTCACTACTCAATACATTGGAAATACTACCCTGATGAAGCCCTATTCAGGGTGAAACGCGTTGGCTGCACAAGTTGGTGTTTTACCTCAATAATCTGAAAATAAAAAAGAAGCAACAAAGATACTGAAGACCCCATATCTTTCTGTGGAATAACAATTGTTGTTTACTTACTTGTCATTTGTGTTTGCCTCTCCGTACTTTGTTTATCTGTGCTTAAAAAATGGGGTCTCTTGGCAGTGGATCCTGGAGGTGGGCATTTAGACAAAAAATAATCTTTGTAGTGTTGGCAATTACTAGGTGACTAGAAAGTTGTTGCAGCTTTAATAATCCCTTGCTGCCTTTTCTGTATATACAGTCACCTAAACTGCTTTGCAAAGATTGAGTTTAGTTTTGTCCTTTCTGGAATTATTTTCCGTTTATGTATATCTGTTATATTGTCGGTCTCTGATAAAAAGTAAACCAATAAACAAAATTGAAAAAACGGATGTGCTTTTTGTCCGATGAGTCTGTGGGCTTGCATTGCAAGATAGTTATGGTGGGGGAGGGAGGGAGGGGGAGGGAGAGGAGTGGGGGGGAAGAGGGGGAGAAGAGGAGAGAATGAAGGACCTGTGAGGTATAGGTGGTGTTATAATAGTTTTTCACAAACCAATATTGAGTTATGAGCCGAAGTGTACTGTGATAGACGTAAGCGTGGTATTATATTTTGAATACCTAAACCTGTTACGATACAGTGAATATACTTTATAGATCGGTTCTGGGTCCTTTTTTTTTTTCTTCTTTTTTTCCATATCGGGGGCCCCCAGGCCCCCCATTTCACAAGGGAGCATCAGTGTTGTCCACTTAACTCTAGGCTGTTTGCCTCCCATGTCAGCCTGATGAGCACCTGCGTGAGCTGTTTGAAGAAAGCCTTAGACAACACCACTGGAATATTGTTAAAGAGGAAAAGGAACCTAGGCAGTACTATCATTTTCATGATGGCTATCCTGCCCATTAGGGACAACGGCAGTTTGCACCACGCGTCCACGTCCTCTACGAGCTTTGTATATGCTACACCGTAGTTTTCTCTAACCAAAACATCCGGGTCAGTGTGGAGGTGTATGCCTAGGTATCTAACTGAATCGGTGGTCCACTTCAGGGGGTACTCCATGTCAAAGGGTTGTGTCACGGGCGTCAGTGGGAAGGCAATGGATTTATCCCAGTTCACTTTTAATCCGGAGAGAGCGCCAAAGTGCACAACCTCCCGTAGGACGGCTGAGAGGTTCGCTTCAGGGTCGCGGACGTATAAGAGAGTATCATCCGCATATGTTGAGATGCCGATTTTATACGTTGGGAAACGAATACCTTCCAGGCTGTGGTATTCTCTGATTGCCCAAGCAAGCGGCTCCACAACTAACGCATACAAGAGGGGCGATAGTGGACATCCCTGTCTAGTGCCTCTGCTGATTTAGAACCGGTCCGTTACTCTGTCCCCGATCTTCAACCTCGTTGTGGGCCGGTGATACAAGGCTCCCAGCATCTGCAAGAACGGCTCTCCCAGCCCCAGCTTCCTAAGGACTCTGACCATGAAAGGCCACTCCACGGAGTCGAAGGCCTTTTCCATATCCAGAAAAACCGTTAAGGCAGTGTTTTCCTGACGCACGTGCTGCATAGTTCCTAGCACTGTGCGGATATTATATGTCAGGTTCCTGTTTGGAACGAAACCCGCTTATTCTGGGGCGACCAGGTCCGGCACTAGAAGCGCCAACCGTGTGGCTAACACTTTAGCAAATATCTTAGCGTCCACATTCAGCAGGGAAAGTGGCCTGTAGGAACTGCAAGACTCGGGGGGGGGGGTTTCCCAGGTTTCAAGATTGTGATAAGTAGGGCTTCCCTCATTGAGTGAGGCATACTGCCCTCCTCGCAGATATCATCTAAGAGGGTAATCAGATGGGGGACCAGTTTATCTTTAAATGACTTATAAAAGCCCACCGTCAGCCCGTCAGCGCCCGGGGCACTACCAGATCGCATACCCGCCAGCGCCTCCAAAATCTCATCCTCCTGTATGGGGGACATCAAGAATTCCCTGTCTGAGTCTGGTAAAAAAGGCATGGCGATATGCTCAAGATAGTCATTAATCTCTTCCTCGACTCGCAGCGATCTGGACTTGTATAACTCGGCATAGTACTGTCGAAAGGTTTGGAGGATCTCCTCCTCGTCCGTAATAACCTCACCCTCTGGCGTGAGCAGTTCATCCACCACAAGTGGCCTCCTGGAGCTGCGTATCATTCTAGCCAGTAATGCGCCCGGTCTCTCCCCCTCCCCGTACGTTCGCGCCGTAGCGTATTTGCCCATGTGGTGCACTTCCCTGTCAGCTAGGTCGTGGTATTCAGTCAGTAGGAGTTTAAGTTGAGTCAGCCCCGGCATCGGGGTCTTCCTGTAGGCGCCCCTCCAAGGCAGACAGTCGGGTTTCAAGTTGTTTCAAGTCACGTCGAATAGATTTAAGCACACTCGAGTGTTTGGACATCGCCATACCTCCGATATAAACCTTAAAAGCCTCCCACACAGTTTGGAAACTGTCTACCGTCCCCAGGTTCATAAAAAAAAATATATCTATATCTTCCGCTAATTCCGCACGAAATACGTCGTCCAGAAGTGAGTAGGGGGGGAATCTCCAGGTAAAGGGGGGGATCGTTTTCTTTGGGATCACCAAGTGCACCAGTACAGGAGAGTGGTCAGAGAGGGTACGGGGCAGCACCTTGCAGTTCTTAATACTATCTAGTAGGGCCTGGGACACTAACCAGTAATCTATTCTAGTCTGAATATTGTGGTAAGCAGATTAGTGCGTATAACCACCTTTCGTGGGGTGCCTACTTCTCCAAACGTCTACCAGATCCAATTTAAGCAGTTCCGCCTTCATGTGCAAAGCCGAGGCCACTGGCCTCCGGGCAGGTCCCGCCGACCTATCCAGGTCAGGGTCGAAGACAAAGTTGAAATCACCTCCCCACAACATTCTAGAGGAAACGTGTGTTTCTGCACTGGGCAGACAGCGTTGTGTAGAATTCAGGGCAATCATAGTTTGGCCCGTAGACATTAACCACAATCAAATCAAGCCCTCGGCCTACACATTTAGCTATAACAAACCGACCCTCCGTGTCTGACACCAGAGGCACCAGTTTTAGTTGGGAGGTTGGATTGACCCAGGTGAGTACACCTCTGGAGTGTCGTGAACCCCGCCGCCACAGTGTGTCCCCCAAGACCCCTGGTCTGCAGCATCCTGCTGGTAAGTGGAAGGTGAGTCTCCTGGAGGAGAGCAAGGTCAACATGGTGTCTGTGCAAGTAGCTGAGTACCTTTCGCAATTTACGATAATCGTTGAGCCCTCTCACGTTCCATGTCAACATCTTCAATTTCTGTAAATCTCGTGATACATTCCCGTCATTAGCATTTGTCATCTCAACAGCGGGATCAACAGGGTACCAACAGCTGTATTACTGTGCCACATTCTCCCTCTATTTTTGAAAGCAGGCAACACATTGCTCGGCATTAGTTTCAAAGCACCATAAGCAAGATAGCAATGACAGTCCCCAACATGTTTCCCCCCCCACCCAAAACCGGCCTCCCCCAACCTGGCCTGACAATTCCCAGCCCGCCCACAGCCGACCACCCCCAACCTGGTCAGACAGAACCCCATACCGCCCCCCTACACCCCAGAATTACAGACTCAAACAGTCCCTTAACAGGCCCTCTTGGGAGCCTAACAGCCGAAAGCACAAGGGCAGAGGTTGCCAGCCAAAAGTAGCAAGTCACCAATCCACCACAGCAAAGCTGGCGCGCCCTCATGCCCTACCCCAGCTTAGAGTTCAGTGCCATTGGCAAGGCCCAAGTTGATAAGTGCAAAGGTATGTTCTCCCCCCCCCCCCCCAGCCCCGCAACGCAGTTCCATACTGAAGCATCCGCGCTCCGCTCCACATCCCCATTGTACTGGTTCCTAGGCTTGAGTCTGCTGCTCAGGGTGAGACACCCTCCCAGTCCCCCCAAACACATAGAGAAAGCAGAACAATCTCACCCAGCAGGGAGTCATCAGCGTTCTTCCAGGACTCAGTCATTTGGGGGGCGGTCGTGCCGGATAGCCCCGCAGCCAGCAGCTCAGGGCGGTGCATGAGCAAACAATAGGGGGATGATAAAACAAGAACTGAGTTATGCCCTTGACTCCCCGCATCTGTACACTCAGTCTTGTTCATCCATTGGTGAGGAAACATTGGCGTCGTCATGGTTGCTCCCCCGGTCAGCCCTGCGCTCTCTGGCCCATTCCTTCAGGGATTTTTGTAGTTCCCTGGGGTCCGTAAAGAAGTGCGAGTGACCTTGTTTGTTTATCCGGAGCTTCGCAGGATACATCATGGCGTAGTCCAACCCCAAATCACGCAGCTGTTTTTTGTAAGGGGCAAACTACCTCCTTTCCTCTTGCACTTTGGCGGTGAAGTCCGGGTAGAGTGAGATATCCATGCCTTCATATTGCAGTTTGCCTTTGTCTCTGGCCAGACGGAGCGCCGTGTCTCTATCTCTGTAGTTCAGGAGTTTCGCTATTATGGGACGAGGAACACGCCTGGCTTCGGTCTAGGTCCCAGCGTGCGATGGGCCCTCTCAACAATGAACATAGGCGAGAAAGCCTCCTCTCCAAGCAGGACCTTCAAGAGTTTCTCCACGAAAAGCTCCATTTTGCCTGTCTGTGTGGTCTCCGCCACTCCCGTTATGCGAATGTTGGATCTCCGTGACCTCGCTTCCAAGTCTTCAGACTTGTCTTGAATCACCTGCAGAAGCCTGCCAAACTGCTTACGGTCTTTGTCCCACTCTGATTGCGCCTCCTCCGCTTCTGTCAGACGCCTCTCCGCCATGTCAAGACGTTCAGCATGCTTGTCGACTCGTTCCGACATGCGGTCCATGCGGTATTTATTTATTTATTTATTTATTAATGACATTTTTAGAGTGCGAACGATGGCCCGTGGGCGTCTCGGCGCTAGGACGTCTGCAGAATTCAACCAAAGAGGGGAAAAATGGGTCTACTGATTAAAAAGCCATGTATTAAGTTGTTTACGAAAAGACCAGAGTGAGTGGCTTGATTTAATTGAAGGAGGCAGTGTATTCCAAAGTCTGGGGGCTGAAACAAGAAATCTTCTGTCTCCCCATGAGACAGATTTGCTGCGTGGGACCACCAAATCATTCAGGCTGGAGGAGAGTAAGGTTCTGGACGGACAGTAAGGGATCACATTTTGAGTAAAAAAAGCAGGTCCCATGTTATGCATGGCCTTAAACACTATACAGAGAACTTTAAATTTTATTCTGTTCCTTATGGGTAGCCAGTGTAGTTCTCTGATAGTTGCAGAGGCGGAATGAAATCTGGGGATTCTGCCCAGGAGCCTAGCTGCTGAGTTCTGGATTAATTGCATTTTGTTCTAAACTCCTTCTTGAGCATTCAAGAACAGAGCATTGCAATAATCCAGGGTCGACAATACCAGAGAGGTGACCAATGTTTTGCCGGCAGAATCTGGGAGAAAAGGAAGGATTTTCTTGATTATGAAAAGCGGCAGACGTGATCTGGTTAGCATGTGGGAGAAAGGTAAGACGGTCGTTAAAAATGACTCCGAGATTCCTCACCTTGCTAACAGGCTCAGGGGGGAGGCCCAGTGACGCGGGCCACCAGCAAGAGGACCATTCCGGTGTCAGATGACCAAAAATGACTACTTCCGTCTTGTCGGAATTTAATTTTAGGCAATTGGAAGCCATCCAATTCCCAATTGCCAACATGCCTTGATTAAGGTCAACTGCTTTTTTGTGGCCATCATTCTTAATGGCAAGAACCAACTGAGTGTCGTCCGCATAGGAGGTCAGGCTCATCCCGTGTGCACGAATGGTGTTGGCAAGGTCCGACACATAAATATTAAAAAGTGTCGGACTAAGGGATGAGCCTTGAGGAACTCCACATGGCAGAGACAAAGTGGAGGAATGGAATGAGCCCATTGTAACCATCTGAGTTCTATTGGCCAAAAAGGAAGCCAGCAGTTTCTTGGCGTTATGTTGGACACCAATATTTTCGACACTGCCGATCAAAGTAACATGATCGACCGTGTCGAAAGCCGCCGACAAGTCGAGCAGTATTAGAACTGCAGTCCCCCCAGCATCCCGGATGGATCTAATATCATCCGTGGCTTTAATCAGAGCCGTCTCCGTCCCATGATATTGGCGAAAGCCAAACTGGGAATCGTCGAGGAGATGGTGTTCCTCTATAAAGGCCGACAGTTGTAAGTTCAAGGCCTTTTCGGCTATTTTTGCCAAGATTGGAAGATTGACGATCGGTCGGTAGCTCTTTAATTCCTCCATGTCGAGATGAGGTTTTTTTAACAGGGTTTTGATGAGGGTCTGTTTTAAAGTGACTGGGTAAATACCTGAGGTGAACATGGAGTTGCAAATGGAAGTGATGACAGGCAGCACCACTTCAATTACAGGAAGTAACACTTTAAAAGGACATGGATCCAGAGCTGAACCTGATTTTATGGTGGATATAAGATCCGCAACCTGAGAGCTGGAAATATCTTTGAACTGAGATAGAATAGGTCCAGTCCGAGGGATAGTCGATGAATTGGAGGGGGAGTTGGTGTTATTTGCGAAGGCAGAATAGATGTCATTAACTTTGCTATAAGAAAATTCGGCTAAGGCGTCGCATAGCGACTGAGAGGGTGGGGGGGTTAGGTTTGGAGAGCAACCGGCTAACTGCTTAGTAGTTTCGTACAGTGCCTTGCTGGAGTTTTTAGCTAGTTCAATTTTGTCGCTAAAGAACTTTTTCTTAGCCTCGTAAATCATAGATTTAGATCTGACCAGCGTTTCTTTATACTTACTTTTGGCCTCAGCAGAGTAATCTTTCCGCCAGTGCCTCTCTTTGTTCCTGCACTGTTTCTGAATTCTTAGCGCCTCTGAATACCAAGGGGCAGACGGAGCGGATCTGTTACGAGATCGTTGTTTCAGAGGGGCCAGATAAATGGCTGCGGAGCCCACCCACTCATTGAATTGTATAGTGGCAGTGTTGGGATCAGCTGAGAGAGAGGGGGTGGAGTTGGACAGAAGAGTTTTCAAGCTGGCGGCGTCAATATCACTCCAAGCCGGAAAAGACTGCCGTGGAATGTTGGAATATAGTTTGGGAGAGGCAGAATCGTTAATCGCCAGCGATGCCAGAATGACATGATGATCTGACCATGTGATGGGGAGGATTTTGGAAAGGTGTAGCTCCGGTAAATTGGTAAAGATGCCATCCAAAATATGGCCCCCCTCATGTGAGGGGGATTTGACCAACAGTGAGAGACCAAAGGTAGTCATGTCAGCCAGGATGGTTGCTGTGTCCTTGTCCTCGGTTTTATCAAAATGAAAATTGAAATCGCCGAGGACGGTTAAAGAGCTATCCAAGGCTAAAGATTCCAGGATGGCCCTAAGGTCCGACATAAATCCAATCCTTGACCCCGGGGGTCGGTATAATAAGATCCCTTTAAAATTATAGGATGGAGTCAATTTAATGGAAAATTGTAAAGCCTCACATGATGCTAAAGAAATTAGGTTACTTCTCACAGTAAGTGCATCACGTAGGATGATTGCAATTCCACTGCCTTTCTTACGCTGTCTATCCAATCTGTGGATAGAGAAGCCTTTGGGAACTGCGATCACTAAATATGGGTCGGATGAACTGTCCATCCAGGTTTCAGTCAGGAATAGTATATCAATTTTTTTGTCCTCAATCAGATCAGCTATGTCCTGTCGGTGTTTACAGAGTGACCGGACATTAATAAGAGCCATAAAATAAGTTTTAGGAGATTTAAAGGTGTTGGTAAGAGCGGGCTTAAACAAGAAGGGTATAGATGTTTTACAGCAGGAACAAGTGTGGGCAGAATCTCAAGCAAGGAGCAGAGGGTCAAGTACAGAGCATGACTGATATTGAGGGGGCCGCAGCTGGCGGAGCATACTCGAAGAGTATGATGTTCGTGGGATCATGGTGGTTGAGCCAGGGGGGGTGGCCCTGGGCCCGGTCCAGGCGCAGACGGGCCCGCATTTGGCGTGCCTTTGGTGCGCCGCCGGCGCGCCCGCTGCGCCCGCCCGCTGCGCGGACGGGCAGGTCTGTTGTTTTTATCCATGATTGAGGGGAGTGGGAGGAGGGTGGGAGGAGCGATCACCTGGACCGGCAGCCTTCCCCTACCCAAGATGGCGGCTAAAGTGGCTGTACTCGGTTGTCAGCGCCTAATAACGGCGGCGCTGTGTAGGCAGATCAAGGAAAAGCCTTGGGCGAAGCAGATCTCGCACCAAGGTGGGGACAGAGTAATTTAAAAGCTGCAATTAAAATATGTACAGGTTTAAAAAAAAAACGGGTTATTGGAAGTCAATAACTCACGTTATACACAGAATGACACAAAGTGCAGAGCTCCCCCGGCTTCCGCCTCAGGGGTTGAATAAACAGGGCGTCAGGGCGTCGATCTTAGTTCCAATGGCCGCTATACTCTCATGCAGTCCTTTTTCCATGGACACCAGCAGTTTTCGAATGTCCGCTCCCGTAGATCCGTCGGAGGTGGCACTCCTCGGAGACGATTCAGTAGCAGGCACCTCCGTTCCCTTGGTCCGGCGCTGCTCAAAGGTGAGTTTGGCTTGCGTTCTGTCATTTTTACCCATGGCCAATCTGCTGGACATCCAGACACACTATAACGCCGGCTTCAGCGGCCAGTCAGAGTGATCCGGCGATGTTCCGCGCTCTTCGATGGTATACTCTCCAGCCGCATCTGGATCCAGCCAACCCAAGGGGGCTCCCAGACTTGTGCTCCTCCGCACTTGCGTTATCGCGGTCCGCTACGCCACCATGGCCCAAAGTAGTGGTCAACCGTGGAGATCCCGCCTCAGGCGCCCAACGTCCTTAATGCGTGGCCCTGCACTCCTAGCCGATCGATTCTCCCAGCCAAATGTGCAGGCCGCGGGCACCACCCCAACAGGTCTCCTCCAGGCGCAACCCGGCTCCAAAATGGCAGCCACCACGTGGGCCGAGTATCGACAGCAGGCCACCCTCAGAAGCGGTACTCATGCACCCACACAACAGCGTTGGCTGACCAGTCCTTCAGGTAGCATGCAGAGCGCAGGGACGGGGCCGCAGTAGGCGCTATCCAATCCTGCACGCCATGGAACTGCCAGGACCCCGTGGGTGCTCACAGTTGGTGCTCCGAATATCAGTGTGGTCGCAGCAGGTCTCCCGCTGCACTCGCGAGTGTCTTTTTGCTCCGGAGCACCCTCTTTCACCAGTAGCCTGCAAAGTGTGACCTCCCGGAACCAGGTCGGCAGCTAATGGCGGACTCACCAGGGCCAAACGTTTGTGGCGTCCCCGGTTCCCCAGTACCGCCGCCTCCCACAGCGGCCAGCTAGGTTTCAGCGCTCCGCTCCTCACCACTTCCTAGGCGCTGCCCGGCGCGAGGGGGGGACACACCGGTCGCCACCTCAGGGCGCCTCAGTTTTGTCAATGGGTCCGTGTCCCCGACTCCTGCAGCTCTGTTCTGGCCGCACGACGCGAGACGGCGCTCGGCTGTTGTTTCAGGCGAGGCCGTGGATTCAGGCCTGGTCCGCTGCCGCAGATCCCTTACTACCGAGGCAGTCCGATTCACAGCAGGTCAAGCCGCCAAGTCCTCGCCGCTGGCTCCCGGGGGTACTGGGGAGTGGACAGTGTCGTCAGGGCCTGACTTGGCACAGCTTAGGATGAGTTTATCGGATATTACTGGGGCTTAGGCGAGGAGCCCAGCGCTCACACGTCCACCATAGACGCCGGCAAGCTCCGCCCTCTTCATCTGGGTCCTTTTGTTGAGATGTTAGAATTATTTGATCTGCCTAACTCTGTTTTACTTTGTGCTGCAGAAGGACTAGTAAGAGAAGTAGAAAAGGTCTCAAGCCCATGTTTCAAATACATAAAATAGCTGGAAGGGCAATGTTCAAGGCACTCTGCATTGTCCACAAAGCCTCCCATGGAAAAGGACTGCTATACCTGCAAGCTAAATGCAAGCAATACAAACCAAACCGAACACTGCACTCAAGGCTTGCCCCACTTAACTGAGCATTGTACCATAAAGCACTCCGGAAGAGGGAGGCACTGCTTTCTCAGTATAAGCTGCCAAGCTCTTGTACTCACTACTAGCCAACATTAGAAGTCCCAGGAAAATATTCACTTCTGAAGATAGTTGAAAACATGGATGGTTCCAAGATAACTGCACAGTTACACCCCTATGCACAATCCTCAGCCTTCGACCCATGAATTGCAAACAAAACCAGCAAAATGCTTTCGGTATGCAGGTAAGCTAAAATGGGCAGACCTACAGTTCACCATGGCATTATATAATTATGTATTTGCATAT
This sequence comes from Lissotriton vulgaris, assembly GCF_964263255.1. Classification (NCBI taxonomy): domain Eukaryota; kingdom Metazoa; phylum Chordata; class Amphibia; order Caudata; family Salamandridae; genus Lissotriton; species Lissotriton vulgaris. The sequence continues at coordinate 38,290,071 of NC_141694.1, read as the reverse complement.
ATAACATATATGGCCTGCAATCATACTATAACTATAACATTCACAGGCAGCAGCAAATTATAACTTCTACTTCTTGCATTCACATAAGACATATATTTCCTATGAGTGTTGTCCAACACCAGCACTGTACAGCCCAAAAAATACACCCATCACCAAAGGCATGGAATAACTGAAGGGATCTGTCGTAATTTGATGGACGATTCAAAATACTGTAATATAGTCCGTCACTGCAGGCCCCAAATATCTGTACAGTATGACTTCTTCATTACATCTCTCAAAGACACCCCAATATGGGATGCTAGAAATTCTATCCAGAGGGATCTCTTCACTTCTCCTTCCCTCCAAACATGATAGCTCATGAGCACACTCAAAATCTGAGAATGGATGTCCCAGTGCTGGAACCAGCTCTAGAGACTAAATCAAATGAAATACCATAAAGGGACCTGCAGAGCTGTTCAAAGCTACCAGTATATTGGAAACCATGAACCTGCATGTCTGTCTCAGACCTTATCATCCACAGCACTGCTACGTCCTACAAAATGATAGCAGCACCTCAGTGGTCATCACATGTTACATGGAAACACTTTCCACATTGGATCTAAACAAAGACATCCTTTCTGAGTCGCACCCTATACGGTGTAGCATGCTACCAATGTAGGCAAGTGCTTCAGCACCCCACATTTAAATGGTTCTGTACAATACAGAATGGACTTGAAATCTGGCATTAACTTGTTGCCTGTTTAAACGTGATCCTACACGGTGATCATCCCAAAACAATGACACATGCAAAGTTACCAGAAGTCTAATCCATCTAGACTACTTTAGTTAAATCGAATTTTTAATTCTGCCAACCAATGTAACTTAGGAATTTAGTCCAGTTTGTTTAGGTGAAGTGTGAAACCAGGACTACTACATTCTTAACATATTGGGTTGTGAAACAAAAGGCCAGGACTGGATAAGTGTTACTGGAGCCATATGATAACATTAGAATATATTAGTTGCGCGTTTGCACAGATTATATGGCCCAGTCAAACTAATTGTAAACAATCTCTCCTGCTTTGATGCTCCCATATTAGTTTTGGTGTGTTTATGCTTCTCTTGCTGACACCCGCAGGGTCATAGCTTGGGGTGCCTTCAAATGCAGGGCTGGTGGTCCACGAAAGAACAGTCCTACCACAAAACATGTTGGAGCTACAAGTAGTCCATCTTGCGCTGAAAGCTTTTTTGCCTTTGCTCACATCCAACTCGGTCCTGATCCAAACAGACAACACGACCAACATGTATTATCTAAACAAACTGGGTGGTACGCGCTCTCGCCCTCTCTCCCTGGAGGCTCAAGCGATCTGGCACTGGCTTCTGGCTAGGAACCTCTCCATAGTGGCAGTGCACCTTCCAGGCGAGCAGAATGTCAAAGTAGACACACTAAGTCGGCACTTCGAAGATCAGCCAGACTGGATTCTGCACAACGAGGTGGTGGCAGACATTTTCCAACAGTGGGGTCGTCCATCAATAGATTTATTTGCAGACGACAAAAACAAAAAATGCCAAGCCTTCGCATCCAGATTCCACCATCCATGGACAAGGGGGAATGTGCTTTTGATAGATTGGTCAGAGACATTTGCCTACGCCTTTCCTCCTCTGCCTATGATCCCGAAGGTGGTGTCCAAGCTCATCAGATCCAACATGAAGATGATTCTGATAGCTACAGACTGGCCACAGCAGTGGTGGTACCCGGACCTTCTTCAGTTATCGGTACTCCCCCACAGGAGGCTACCGTACAGAGCAGACCTACTGACCAAGATGGACGGGAAGATTCTCCATTCCAGCTTTCCCTCCCTGAACTTTGCAGTATGGCTCCTAAGGTCCTACAATACGGACACTTGAATCTGCCGCAGGACTGCATGCATATCCTGAAAGAGGCTAAGCGACCTTCCACAAGATCGTTATACGCTTTTAAATGGAAGAAGTTCTACCTATGGTGTGTTGAAAATCATTTTAACCCTACGAAGGGGCAGGAAGACGCCATTCTTCCTTAACTTCTATATTTAGCAAAAGCGGGTGTGAAATATGCCTCTATCGGGGTTCATTTGTCAGCCATTACGGCATACAGAAAGTCACCCAGCCAACTTTCCTTTTTCCAAATGCAGGTGGTTAAGGATTTCTTACAGGGGTTGAAGAAAGTGTATCCCCCGGTTCGAAACCCTTCTCCTCCCTGGGAGTTGAATCTGGTACCTTCTAGATTAATGGGTCCTCCTTTTTAGCCCATTCACAAAGCCTCTTTACAGCACCTGACCTGGAAGGCCGCTTTTCTGGTAGCGATAACATCCGCGCGCAGAGTAAGTGAGATCCAAGCGCTGTGTGCGAAAGAACCTTATACTGTGTTTCACCACAACAGGGTAGTGTTAAGGCTCACCCTGCTTTTTTGCCAAAGGTTATATCTGATTTCCATATTTATCAGTCAATCTCCCTACCGTCTTTTTTTCCAAACCCCGCGACTCCTGCCGAGAGGTCGCTACATTCCTTGGATCTCAAAAGAGGGCTTAAATTCTGTCTGGAGGGTACCAAGGGCATAAGGAAATCGGATCAATTGTTTCTGAATTATGGTGCCATGAGAACAGGTTTCCCAGCCTCCAAAAGATCCATTTCAAGATGGATAGTGTCCTGTATAAAATTGGCTCACCAGTTGGCGCATAAACCCTTGTTGTTTTCTCCTAAAGCACACTCCACTAGGGGAAAAGCGGCCACAGTAGCTTTCTTGCATGATGTTCCAACATCAGAAATTTGCAAGGCTGCAACCTGGAGATCGGTTCACACTTTGACAAGGCATTATTGCCTAGAATCCGATTCCAGGGCCGATACTCAAGTGGGCCAGGCCTCCTTGAGGATTCTATTCGGATACTAATCTATCTATCCAGGCGTAGTTATCTGAGCTGGGTAGGGATCCAGAGCACACTATACGTATCCAAATGATATTCTCATCTTCAAGTATTCATTCATTCGGGATAGATCAAACCAAACGTAAATTTTCAAAAGTTTTATTCATCAACAGTGTTCACCTCTTGGGAATCACTGTACCTGTCACTCAAGCCTACACGTGTTTAATTTACCGTTATGTTTTCCTTTGCCCGCAGGTGGATGAGGTGAGGCTCGCTATTCTATTCTAGTGCTTATGACTATTGAGGAGTATCCCCCGGAAGAGAAGGATTAGTTACTTATCTGTAATCCTAGTTCTCTTCCAGGGGTATCCTCATCAAAGTCATAAGCAACCCTCCCACCTCCCCGGGCAAAGGATCATTGTGTTTTTTTAATGAGGTAATGTCAACTTTGTGTCATGGCTTTTTGAGTTACTGCAAAGAACTGACCTAACTGTCACCCTTGAGGCATGATGGGAAGTTGGGGTCATGTCTGTCTTAAATGCGCGGTGCCAGTTTATCTCTATGTTGCTATGAGTTAGCTTTTCAGTCTTTTTAGACCGTTTTGTGCAATGCTGCCTGGGAGCTGTACATGCTGTCAGTCCTATGTGAGAGTTTCTTCTGACTGCTAAGCATTGAAACCGATTCAAAACCTGTTTTGCTGTTGTTTTTCCTTATTTCTAATGTATGCTTTTATGATATATTGGGGAGTCCTTACAGCATTATTCAGCTCTGGTGTGTATAAGGCTGCAGTTGCTTATTTTGTATATATACATATACATGTGTGTGTATATATGTGTATATGTATATGTGTGTATGTATATATGTGTGTATATATATATATATATATATATATATATATATATATATATAATGCATATATGTGGGGCTCACATATGATTGTGTGTCCGGGGTCCCGCGCATGGGCGGGAATATTCTAGTGCTTATGACTTTGATGAGGATACCCCTGGAAGAGAACTAGGATTACTGATAAGTAACTATTGCATCTTTCCCCAACAAGGGGAGTAGGAGTGCTTAGTCAAAGGGCACAAAAGGACAGGGGTGCTAGGCAGTGTAGCAGGCAAGGGGAGAGATTCAGGAGAGCGGGGATAGGAGCAAAGGAAGTAGACAAAGAAAGAGTACTAAATGGGAACAGACCTCATCAGTTAGGGGGACAGACTGATTTCTCTCTGTGGCCATGAGTTTGCCCCATCTCGGAGGTAAATACCTATCACAGGCCATTCCAGAAGCTTTTCCATCCAGGACGTGCAGCACACAGTTTATAATTTAAATTATTTTTCACAATTCACAGAAGTTTTATAGTATGCTGCATATCAGCAATCCAGATGTTTTCATATTAAGTTCTTGGGTGCAGAGGATGATGCTCAGAACTAACAGTGTTTAACCCATTTATCATCCAGGAGAGAGAGTTCAGAATCATGAGGCTGAGGGAGAAGATCATGAACCCAATGAAGGCCAAGTCGTGGACTGCAGGGTTCTCTGTAGAGGGCACTTATGTCAAAGGGAGCTGGCATAGGTTCTCCAGGACGTTCAGAATGAAGATAGTGGCACAAGACGTGCTAATGATGGTGTGCACTGTCTCCCGTTTCTGAGGCCAGCGCGTCCGAGATTGCTATTCCCTGGTATCCAGAGAGAGGGTAGGAGTGCTGGAGGGTCTGGTGAGATTTCCAATGATTAGTGGTTAGGGGCAGGCAGCCGCCAATTTTGGTGGTGTGATGGGGTGTGCTGCGCCTTCTTTTTCTGAGGCCAGCGTGACTAGGCGAAGTCATTGTTCGGAGACGAGTAGAAGTGTGGCAAAGGTGGAAATTGTTCAAGGGGTTGTTCTGTAGGAGGGAAATAGATTAGTGGTCAGATGGTGCCATCTAAGGGTCAGGCAGGCGGCAGTGAGCCTCACGTCTCCCGTTACTGGGGATGCGTGTCCGTTGAGATAATTCACGAAATCTCAGGTTCCGGTGAGTAGACCCTTTTGTACGCGTTGCTCTGGTACTCACCGGAATTTGGCTCTGTGGGGGTTATGCAGGGGCTCTGCTTTCCACTGAGTTTAGAGTACGATGAGCCAGCCCCACCGGACCGGAGCCGCTCAGTGATCTCCATCAGATGCGGCAGAGCTGTTGAGTATAAGAGTGGATGGGGGGGCATAAGCAGGGATATTCACAAAAGAGTGATCCCTAGCCCCGGAGCTTCTACACACAGGGCAGAAAATCAATTGAATATATGCAGGTAACAAAATACTACTACTTACAGTTGACTAATTACTTTAGCCTAGAGGCGGGCGAGCCCCTAAAAGCTCGAGCCAGGCTGGAACCAGATGCCTGGCTTTGGCTCAGTTCGAGGTTCTCTTTGATCCTCAAGATGAACACCAGCTGAGCCCTCGGGTGGCATGTCTACCCCACGCTCTACCATCATGCACCAAGATTCAAACACAGGGATGTAAAACGGGCGAGGGGCAGATACCTGTGTAGAGGCTGAGCTGCACCAGCTGAGCCCTCGGGTGGCATGTCTACCCCACGCTCTACCATCATGCACCAAGATTCAAACACAGGGATGTAAAACGGGCGAGGGGCAGATACCTGTGTAGAGGCTGAGCTGCACCAGCTGAGCCCTCGGGTGGCATGTCTACCCCACGCTCTACCATCATGCACCAAGATTCAAACACAGGGATGTAAAACGGGCGAGGGGCAGATACCTGTGTAGAGGCTGAGCTGCACCAGCTGAGCCCTCGGGTGGCATGTCTACCCCACGCTCTACCATCATGCACCAAGATTCAAACACAGGGATGTAAAACGGGCGAGGGGCAGATACCTGTGTAGAGGCTGAGCTGCACCAGCTGAGCCCTCGGGTGGCATGTCTACCCCACGCTCTACCATCATGCACCAAGATTCAAACACAGGGATGTAAAACGGGCGAGGGGCAGATACCTGTGTAGAGGCTGAGCTGCACAATGTGGAACCAGAAAATCTGAGATCAATCCTGACCATCTCTCTTTCCCCAATGTTCTAATCCTTGGATTGCATCAAGCCTTTGTTTTCTTTCTGGACACATATGATGGCGCCCTCAAATGCGGGCGTTTGGTATTTGCAGTCTACAAAAACCTCTTTAATACGCTTTGATGCATAAGAATCTAGGGTGCAAATGACCAATGACTTGCCTCTTAGTGCACCTGTGGCATTGACGACATGATTATATCTACTTAAATGTTTAAGAGCTATCCCTTGTAATAAATGCTTGTCAATATAGGGACACAATCTGATGTACTAAGGTGAAATGCGTCCAGGTGTTTGAATTTTGATGTGATTTGGTCATATTTTTATACGCATTTGTTGCATGATTTACATGCTAAAAATGTTCACTTTTTGGCTCGTGCATGGGGCTCTTAGAGCCAAGCCAGACCCCTGGTTTGGCCCTTGTGCGACTCCCTGTTAATTTCTTGGCTCGCCTACTTCTGCTTTATGAATGGGTAAAGTTGCCTCCAAAGGAGTTTGTTAAAGAACCTGAGTTGATAATTTATAGCTATTGTGTCAGGTAACTCAATTAGCCTGAATGAAGTTAATTCGTTGGCAATTCAGTATACAAGTATGAAATCAGGACTAACTAGACAGGACAAGACAAAACAAATGGAATAAAACAATTTCAAACAAAGACTATTAAGCATGTGTATAAGCAAAAAATAGATTTTATCAAAATTTTGGTAATCAAGGGAAATTACAATACAGAGGTAATGTGTAAAACAGGAATACAGGAAGAGAAATCAGAGATAAATCAAAAATCACTGTGATGCCTGTAGAACACCTATCCAAACAGATGTAGATAATTTTGCTTTGGATAAGGTTGGGGGTCGACGTTTCGGTCTTTATGGGTGACTCGTTAAGACCATCATCAGGACAAGGGTAAATTAATATTGTAGCTCCCTATTAAAAATAGAATAAAACGATTTCACTATGATATACAAATTAAATTTGACATTTTGAGTAGCTTTATACACATGCATGCACCTACTGGACTATGCTAAACAAAATTAACAAACTTGAAGACAGCAACATATACACAAAATATTACAACACATATACTACTGTACATTTAATATACATGTCACAGTTGGTGTTAATACAGCGATTTTTGAGCAATTTATGTTAAGGAAAATTCTTTAGAAACCGGTATGCTTGATACGGTTCTACTATTTGGCCTGCTCTATATGAGGGTCCAGTTGGTCAGAAATACCTATTTAGGTTGTTTACCTTAAAGCGACACGATTCTTTTCTTATGTAGAGAGGTTATAGTGCAATCAATCCAAAGAGATGATTATCTGTAGATATAGATAAGCAACGGTTGTAATCTACAATATTGAGATTATCTATGCTGATTACACACAACAAATGGAGATTTTATTACCTCTGTTGCCTCTAGGGCAACAAACAGAAAACGAAATATGTTGATGTCCCACTTATCCAGGTAAGGGATGCTTTGACGTCTTTGTGAATTGAAGATCTATTGGATGTAGAGGAAATGGGGATTTTTAAACGCTTATCGAAAATGGGACAGTATAACTAATTTGTTATATGCTGACTTAGACCATTTACCTGAAAAAATAAAAATAGTCAAAGCGGCATCTAGTTGGTTTAGCTCCCCGCTTAGTTCCGTGAGAGTCTGTAAAATAATAGTAGGCAAAACATTAGGGCTCTAGTAGCTGAAAATCTATCAGGTATTTGTGCCATGAGGCAAGGGAATGTACCTGTTTATATCCCAAAGGGTCGCTAAACACGGGGAAAGTCGGCGTGTACCGGAGTAGCCTCTTGAATTACGTAGGCGAAGAACAATCTGTAAGTTAAAGGTGGGGAGGGGAATTAGCACCAGGCATAACGAGTCTGTCTGGGTGTAGCGATAATCCATACTAGCAGCGGGTAGGTACCTGTATGAATCTTGAAGGTTCCCGAACGCGTGGAATCTCAGCCGTCACTGCGCAAGGTTTCTCTATTTGGACCGGCTGTATTTAAGGGTGTGTTAATTAATGTCATGCCGGTCATTTGGACATAGACGAAGGACTAGTTTAACAGTTTTTAGTCGCCATATTAGATTAGTCAAAAAAAGGTGCTCATTAGCCTACTTGCGTGTTAGTTGTGCTAGAAATAAAGAGAAGACTAATTCAGAAGTTTTGTAAGCGCCATATTGGACTAGTCAGAAAGTGTTCGATTGCAAAGTTCTGTTATCTAAAAACAGGGATTCTCCACTAACCAGTCAAATTTTACATACAGATGTATAACAGTTTCCACTTTGACATAATTAGAATCAATGGGCAATACAAAACGTCTATACTAAGTGAAATACAGCAAAATATTGTACAGGCGCCATGTTGGACTATTATGTTCTAAACGTTTGTTAAGAGAAATTCGACTCTTTAGCAGCATTTAAGTTCAGTTATTTGCATTTGTAATTTACCAGCAAGTGTATAGCACAATGTCGGATTTAACATTACATAGACAGTACATGCATTTTAAAACAATGGAAACATTTTGTATCAGCCATTTCTTGAAAGAAATTTAACCAAAAACATTTTTTTACTATATGGTCATGTTATACAAAATTAACACCTGTAAAACGGTATCAGTATCATATGAACATATGTATACTTCTGATGACAGAACCTATGCTATATAATTGTAACTGGGGTGTCTGTTTCAAGTTAGGCATGCCAATGCATGCCATTCAGTGGCGGAATTCAGTCCCTTGTTGACAGTATCGGTGATACAAATTAATTTGCCCTCTCTTAGAGAGAGTGTTCGTTCCAAGTTGTTGTGTCTTTTATTTGGTTTGATCACCTCAAGGACCCACCAGATCATATCAGTCTCCTTGTGACCAAAACGAAGGTAATGGTCCACAAGGGGGGCATTTTCTTTCTTACACCTGATTCGAGATTGGTGCTGCAGTATCCTTTTCTTAACTGGTTGAATAGTTTTTCCTATATAGTATAGTTGGCATGGACACTGGATGCAGTAAATTACTGTGGTGGTGTTACAGTTCGAGAAGCTTTTAGCCATGAATTTGATACCATTGATTACACAAGACTTCACTGTTAGTGTTGTTTCACAGGCTGTGCAATTATTGCACTTATAGTGGCCCAATATAGGAGTCGTCTGTAACATGGTGGTCAATGCATTTGTCTTAACTGGTTCTTCATAGGCATGGACTAATCTGTCTCCAATGTTAGTCCCTCTTTTGAAGGCAAACATTGGTTTGTTGGCTAATTCTGGAATTGATGACAGTAGAGTCCAGTGTCTAGTGATTATTTTTTTGATATCGTTGGTATGTGTACCGAAAGTAGACACACAGACAATTTCATTTTTTTGTTGACGTTCACGGGTGCTTAAAAGGGCTTCCCGGTTGTAATACCAGGCCCGTTTCAGGGATTTGCGTAATAGCCTTGAAGGGTATCCACGTGCCATTAATTTTAGTTTTAACTTATTGGCCTCAGCAAAATAATCATTTTTGAAGGTGCAATTTCTCCTTAAACGGAGAAACTGTCCAAACGGAAGCCCGTCCTTGAGGGCTTGCGGATGATGACTCTGATAGCTGAGGAGGGTATTCCTAGCAGTTTTTTTGGTGAATAGAGTTGTATACAGACAGTTATTGTCATCTATTTTTATTGTGATATCTAGGAAGGGCATTTCTGTTGTGCTATGTTCTAAGGTAAATTTTAGGTTGTTATTTCTATTGTTGAGCCATAGGTGGAATGATTCCAGTTCCTGGATACTACCGTGCCATATCATTAGGACATCGTCGATATAGCGAATCCACTTGCGAATGTTGTCAACAAATGGATTGGCTACATCGAGGACATGCTCCTCCTCAAATGCGGAGACGTAAATATTAGCAATGTCTGGGGCATAGACAGCTCCCATTGCTACCCCCTTAAGTTGCTGGAAGTAGCTGTTTTGGAAAAGGAAAAAATTCTCACAGAGTGATAGTCTAATACACTCCATGATGAAAGATGTTGGTACTGGATGCGGTCTGGGTCTTGAATCCAGGAGTTTTTTTAACAGGTCCAAAACGTCTGCTTGGGGGATATTGGTGTATAAGCTTTCTATGTCCATAGAAACTAAGATATCACCAATAGGATCAAATTTTAAATTCTCAACTGCATTAATAACAGACATGGTGTCTCTGATATAGTTAGGGTTGTCTACTGCAAATGGTCTGATAAAAAAGTCAGCATATTGTGCCAGGGGCTTCAAGATTGAATTGCACCCTGAGACAATTGGGCGGCCTGGGGGGTTCACCGGGTCTTTATGTATCTTAGGCAGTAGATAAATTACTGGAATTGTCGCTGTTTTGTTAACAAGAAATAAGGCTTCTTTTTCGTTTAGCCAGCCTCCATCTAGACCCTGTTTGCTGAGAGTTACAATCTCTTTCATTATTCTCGTGGAGGGGTTCATGCTCAGTTTTTTATAATGTGATGGGACCGACAATTGTTTGAGCATTTCATTCTCATATTTCATTTTATCCCAAATCACAATTCCGCCTCCCTTGTCTGCAGGTTTGAGTATGGCTGAGGGGAGATTTTGCAGATTTTGTAAGGCCAATTGTTGTTGTTTGGATAAATTTGGTTTGTATCCAATTGGTTTTTTAAACAGGTTTTCGATTTCTATTAGGGTCGCATTTTCAAAGGTTACAATTTCTTTCCGTACCATAGTATTAGTGGGATAAAAGGTGGAAGGGTTTCTCAAACCCGTGATTCCTTTTTTTGGGTCACTTGAGTTGATGGAAAAATAGTTACGTAACCGAATGGTCCTGAAGAAGCGATATAGTTCCAGTTTCGTATTGAATATATCGTTTCTATAGGTCGGTACATAGCTAAGTCCTTGTGAGAGGACAGATATTTCTTGTTCAGATAAAAGGTGCGAGGAGAGATTGAAAATTGGAATCGTTTGGTTGGTTTCTACCACTCGTAATATTGGTTCCGGGTTTGCCGGAATCCCGGGGTGTACTGGTTGCGGTACCATCCCCGTTTGGGTGGTTGAGGTCTCCGAGGTGGTCTGGTTGACCTCTGATCCTGAGGTAAAAAACTCTTGTTGGATGTGGATGGCTGTTGGTCGTATCGATGATAGTTAGGGTCATAAGATTTGTCACTGCCTGTTTCAGAACCTGAATCAGAGAAATTAACTCTTTTGGGTTGCTGGTGGTTGGTCCCTTGGTTGGTATAAAAGTCTTTTCTAAGATACGGATATGTACGTTCTTTATTGTATCTTTTAATATCGTTTTGTAGCTTCTCCGTTTTTTTGTGAGAATTGAATTCTTCAAATTCCTTTACTGTTTGTTTAACTTTGTCTAACAGAGCTTTGCTGTTAGTAATGGTACTGTCTCCTGTAATTTTACTTTCCAGTGTTTCAATTTCTTTAGTCAAAATTTTTATTTGTCTGAATGCTGTTTCGATGCTCAGGACCATCCAAGTTCTGGAGCACCGATTTGCAGAAAAACTAAAACCTATTTTAAACTCTTCATCATCAACAAAGATGATGGGGACGTTGCGGATCTGGAGTCCTGCCGGTATAATGTTGGAGTTTAGGCAGTCTGTTAAGAACTTGGCATGAAGCTCAGTTCTTACCAATTTCTTTTTTAGGCGTTCAAGTTGGTTAATGTCCGATTCATATGGTAGTTGTGTAACTGGACCTTTATTGCCTAGTAAGGAGGGGCCAGATGCAACTTTTAAGATGTATTCGTCTGTATAGGCTAAAGTCTCTGCCTCAGACATAGATGTTTACAGCAAAAGAAAAACCACTTAGTTAAGCGGCTCACAACAGACAACTGTCTGCGCAAGATTATGGGAATTGTAAGTGAGCGACCCAATAAACCTTTGGGGGCTTGGGTGAAGTATAGTATGAATGGGTAAAGTTGCCTCCAAAGGAGTTTGTTAAAGAACCTGAGTTGATAATTTATAGCTATTGTGTCAGGTAACTCAATTAGCCTGAATGAAGTTAATTCGTTGGCAATTCAGTATACAAGTATGAAATCAGGACTAACTAGACAGGACAAGACAAAACAAATGGAATAAAACAATTTCAAACAAAGACTATTAAGCATGTGTATAAGCAAAAAATAGATTTTATCAAAATTTTGGTAATCAAGGGAAATTACAATACAGAGGTAATGTGTAAAACAGGAATAAGCTACAATATTAATTTACCCTTGTCCTGATGATGGTCTTAACGAGTCACCCATAAAGACCGAAACGTCGACCCCCAACCTTATCCAAAGCAAAATTATCTACATCTGTTTGGATAGGTGTTCTACAGGCATCACAGTGATTTTTGATTTATCTCTGATTTCTCTTCCTGTATTCCTGTTTTACACATTACCTCTGTATTGTAATTTCCCTTGATTACCAAAATTTTGATAAAATCTATTTTTTGCTTATACACATGCTTAATAGTCTTTGTTTGAAATTGTTTTATTCCATTTGTTTTGTCTTGTCCTGTCTAGTTAGTCCTGATTTCATACTTGTATACTGAATTGCCAACGAATTAACTTCATTCAGGCTAATTGAGTTACCTGACACAATAGCTATAAATTATCAACTCAGGTTCTTTAACAAACTCCTTTGGAGGCAACTTTACCCATTCATACTATACTTCACCCAAGCCCCCAAAGGTTTATTGGGTCGCTCACTTACAATTCCCATACTTCTGCTTTAGCCAACAAAAGAAAGTACCTTTCAGTTTGCCGCGACCTCACAAAGCGGGAAGAGTGATTAGACTGCTAAGCAACAGAATCGCACCTACCATGGAATGGAGTGTGGACTGTGGAGGTGGTCAGGGTGAACGAGCGCAGAGGGGTACTGTGGTGGCAGCATCCTTATGGGCGTGGTGTTGAGGATGAGAATAGGTGCGGGTAAGTGAGTCTAAGGGAAAGTGCAAGTGGGAAGTACAGGGAGCTAGACCCGCCTCTTGGGCGAAATATTCGGAGGCGTCTGAGTGGGGTGAGTGTGTGGACCACCATGTAACTTGACAGGCGAGAGAGTGGGCCACGCTTTCCCCTCAAGTGCTGATAAAGTGAATGGTATAGGACTTGGTCCAAGACACGCTCTACAAACAGACATGCACCCCCACGGAGTTCAAAACAAGTAATGTTTTGAAACAATCACTGGCAGTATGAATTGAACTGGCTTTAAACTGAAAACCACTAGTGAATTTAGGCACTTAGTAAGTCTTCTTGAATCTACCGTGACCCTTATTCTTGCACTTATTCACCCTCTGACTTATTCTTTCATTCGCCTACTTTCCCATACATAATACCACATACACAAAAGCTCAATAAGCAAACACAAGCTATATTACAAAGACAAAATTAGAAGAAAAAAAACCTGCTGCTGCCTAAACCGTATGCTTGCAATGAAAAATGAAATGAAACATGGCTATGGTCGGCTGTCCTGCTGTGATATTGTACATAGTCCATTGTTGTTTTACAGTTCAAACATGGCTGCGACGTTTAGAAGCTATATGTTGGCCATCTTGGATAATCATTCATGTATTATAGAGCGTACCTTTCCAAGATGGCTGTCCAGTTAAAAAGCAGGGATGTGTGGGATACAGTGCATTGATGACAAAATGAGCCACTATTAAGGGCCCCTGTAGCACTGTCTGGGAAGCTGCAGGACTCTCTTAAAGAATTGTTAAAAAGTAAAGGAAAGAAATGAACGTGGACTTAACAAAACATGGAAAACTGAAGGATTGTGTCACTAGAGATCATTCTTTTTCATGCATAGGTGTATGTGTGATCAGTCAAAGAGTCATCACACACAGGGCAATAGAGCCAGTGATTGATGTGGGCTGACATTGTCTACGAGTCATAGATGGAAGAGTGAGAATGGCTGAAGTGAGCTTACCGAAATCCGCTCTATGTCTGTATAGATTTATATATTTTTTATTGTAATGTGTTTATTACTAGTTTCTGACCAAGCACCAAACCTTTCAAGTCTTCCTAAAACAATCTAGCAAGGATTGTCACAGGACAAGTCTTCTATCGTGCAAAATATTCTATATTTCCGCAGTTTGTCAGACGGCGTAACCATCACCAAAACCCTTGCCGTCTACAGTAATTTAAGAGATTCCATGTAACAAAATACCTGTGTGAAGGCTTTAATGCAGGGTAATAACAGTCCACCCTTAAATGCCTATTGACTTTACCATATGCTTCTCACAGTAAATTTCTCAGCCCTACTGCCTTTATTTTGACTTTCATAAACATTTCAGCATATAACCTTTATCATTGGCTTGCCACCATAGCAAAAACGCAGACCTACAGTGTGGAGCATAAGCTTTCCGACAGGGCAATCCCCAGGTATATCTTTCTAAAATTACCAATGCATACAAAATCACAGTGGGCAAAACAATGTAAAATTCCTCCTAAGAGTCTAATAAGGATTATTATAGTGCACATCTTCTATCCCCATGGTTCAGGTTGTTTGTCCATGTCAAAAAATACAATGGCCTACTACAGTAATCTGTGAGATTCAATGTAACAAAATACCTGCCTATTTATTTAGTTTGTAAAGCGCTACAGCTACCCATACGGGTTTCCCAGCGCTAATTGTCACAAGTAACCTGACACCCATGAAGAGAGATCTACTGATTAAAGAGCCAAGTTTTAGCAGCTCTTCGAAAACAAGCATAGTTGACCTCTGCGCGAGCAGCCAGCGGGAGGGAGTTCCAAAGTCTGGGTCCCAGGTTGGCAAATGCACTGCCCCCTATTCTGGACAACTTATACTTGGGAACACAGAATAAATATTGAGAGGAGGAACGGAGCAAGCGGGAAGGAGAATAGGGCTTGACAAGCGACTGAAGATAAAGGGGAGCCACACCCATTTTAATCTTGTGCATATAGCATAGCGCCTTGAACTTTATACTGCTTTCTATACGGAGCCAATGAAATTCCCTCAGGCGTTCTGTAATGTGGTCTGATTTACGACAACCACAAAGGAGCTGAGCGGCGGCATTTTGGACCAATTGGAGACAGCGGGTGACCGCCTTTGTGGACCCCAGATAGAGTATGTTACCATAGTCCAATCTGGAGGTCACCAAGGCGTCAACCACAGATCTCTGGGTATTCGAAGGGAGCATCCAGAAGATTTTTCCAAACCAGCTCAAAATGGTCAAGCAGGTGGCTGACACGGTTGGCTTGGTCCCTCATAGATAGCCCCCTATCGATAATCACTCCAAGGTTACGCACATACGCAGACGGAACCGGCAGTGTACCCATAGCTGAAGGCCAGTGACTCGGACTCCAGAGATCAAGTTTATTGCCCAAAACCAAGACCTCCGTCTTCCCACCATTTAATTTAAGCAAGTTCCTGTTCATCCAGTTGGCTATATCACTAAGTCCGATTTCCAAAGAAGATGGCAAGGTAGGGTCAGCTTGGGATAGGGAGAAAACAATCTGTGAATCATCAGCGTAGGTAAATAAATTAATGCCGGCCCTTTGAGCAATGTAAGCCAGAGGAGTGACATAAAGATTAAACAAAAGGGGACTCAGGATAGAACCCTGGGGTACACTGTGTGGGGACAAGTAAACTTTGGAAGTGGAAAGATGGGAAAAGATTTGAAAGGTCCGGTCCTTCAAGAAAGACGAAAGCCAATCCAAAGCCTTGCCACCAATACCGATGTGTGCGAGGGATCTGATAAGTATACTATGAGATATGTTGTCAAATGCTGCACTGAGATCGAGCAATATCAGTGCAGCAGTTTCCCTCGATCCAAATGTAGGCATAGATTTTCTGTCACACCTAAAAGAGTGGTCTCTGTAGACTTTAGCACAGTATTCTAAGAGTCTATGCCTATTGCCTTTAACACATCCTTTTCACTATAAGTAACTCTGGCCTCCTGGCTTTGTCATAACCTTTCATTATAAACCGATTATACCCATGGGAATTGCACATAACATTTCCAGTTTACTCATTTCAGCCTATCATTGGCTTGACAGCATGATCAACAGAGGCCTATTTAAATGCACTTAAATGGGCAACCATCATATACACAGTAATACAATTACAAATATGTAGAAAAATACAATGGAAGAACAATATACAACTCCTCTCAGTAAGGCTTAACAAGAATGATCATAGTGGAAGCCCCCAGGGTTTGTCAGAGTGGATTGCCAGCACCAAAACCCTTGCCTACTACAGTAATATGTGAGTGTAGAAATAACCAAGTACCGGCCAACGGCGTGTAAGGCAATGTGCTGACAACTTACTTCACAGTAAATAAGCTAGTCCTCTTGCATTTATCCCTTTTTCCAAAGCATCAATCGGGCGTATAGCTTGCAACCACAACCAACTCACGACTCTTGTTTTGAGCATAATCTTTCCCATAAGGCAGCCATCAGGCATACGGTCAAAAAATGACAAAGGTATACAAAGTTACCGCTGTCTAAGCAAAATACTCTTGCTCCAAAGAGGGCCTATTAAGGATTCTCACAGAGCAAAATACTCTACCTTCACTATTTGTCGCTGGGGGTAACCAACCTCAAAACCATTATTTTCTGCAGTAATTTATGAGATTCTGTGTTGACCTTCGACAGGCATTCACACTGCGTAATAGCAATCCACCCTTAAATGGATTGATGTTCACATATGCTTTTCACAAGAAATACATCAGGCCTACTTCCTTTAGTGTCACGTCCTAATAAATAGATCAGGCCTGGCGCTGTGATCATTAGTTTGCCACCATAGCTCAGCTCTGGTGGATTGAGGATGTGCTTTGCCACAAACCCGAAAGTACAATGCAAGCAGTCTTCACTGGAAGCCTGCAATGTTGTGCCAATCAAATCCTGTACTCTGATCAAATGTAGGTGGAACTCTCTCAGTAGTACCTTGAATGGTTTTTTTTTGTTGATCCCATAAAGTCATCCTAAAGCACAAAAAATAGTTCCATGATGTCCCATTGGAAGGCTAGACCCTAGAACAGGGGTCTTCAAACTGGGGGGCGGTCCCCCTAGGGGGGTCCGCCAGGCTCTAAGTGATCCCGGGGGAGTGGGGCACCCCAGACTCTGGCCAAAAGTAGCATTATGCTGTTAACAGTGCTTTGTTTTAAGCTGAAAGAAATCGGCAGCAGTAAGCTGCTCTGTAATGGGTTATCACAAACACCTTTTGTCATCTATATCCTGGTTGAGGGAATGTTCCAAGAGAAAGAACTCTGTATTTTCTTCAAAACCTCCCATCCCCATTTCTGTAAATCACGCTGTGAATACTTTTAGATTTTAGTAAGGCATGCCTGACCAGAAAAGTATGTTTAGCAAGCATGTATTTGATTGCATTTTCAAAACTTAATAGCAAAGTTTAAATAAGTCTTGACATATTTAAATATTACAAATTTCATAGAATAATTGTGAAAAATTCTGAGGGGGGCTCGATTTTTATTTATTTTTTCCTCCCCTCTGGGAGGGGTGCATAATTAAAAAGTGTGAAGACCAATGCTATAGAGAGTCAAACGCAAGGATTAAAGCGCTTTGATCCAGGGGAGCCACAAGCATATAATAGGGAGAAAAGTCACCAATAAAAACAAAGAAACTGAGTTTGACAAGAAATGCGCCTACCCAAGAGCACGAATTGAGACTGTGGAGTAGTGTATTCTATGCTCTCTGCACATACCGTTGGAACGGTCTGTATCGGGACCGCAAGAAGAATGGTGTAGTGGCTGTAATAGTAGTGTCAAGGTCCTGCCATGGATCCTAGAGATCAGGCCACACTGGGCTGATCCTCGCATCAGATTTGACTCTGGGAGATCCTGGTTCCACAGTGCATTAATAGGGAGTGAATCACAGGGAAGCGTGGTGCTGTGGCCTGACATTACCCTGTGGTACGCTGCTTCCTTTCCCCTGGTGATTCCCAGGGCGTTCACGAAGATTACCCGCAGTACAAGGAAGGACACATCTGTCTAATTTGCTGCCAGTGGTTTTTCCAGTTCCGTCAAATGAGTGCATCCAGCACAGAGTGAAGAAGGCTGAAGTGTGAGTGAGAAGCCAGCAAGCTGCTCCTGCCTGTCTGTTGGTAGCACCCTGAGATCCACTCTCACAAATGTGCGGGCCCCGATTCTGGGAGGGCCCACTGGGATAGTGCAGCCGATGGGTCTGATACCTCGAGTGACTGAAATGACAGCGCACCCCTAGAGTCCTGAGCCTCCTCCAACCAGCAATGCAACTCCCTCGCAACACGATGCGGAGTAGTATAATGGGGAAATGTATAGGTGCTTGCTTTGGGCACACAAATGTATTCCTGTTTCTGGAGCATATGTCCACTTAGAATTGCTTTGTGCTATTTTTAAATCACCCCCCACTGCCGCATCTTACCTCTAGAGTCCCCTGAAACCTCAGGAAGCCGATTTTCGGGCTCCTGTTGATTTTCGCCCTCACTCCCTCTTGGCGCAGACTTCGGGCGCCATCTTGGGAGAGGACAAGGACAGCGCTCTAGTGTCTGGGCAATTTGGGCCTAGACACTATAAAAGAGCATACCACACAAGGACTCCTGAGGCGGAAGCCGGGAGTTTAAGGCTCTCATCTTTAAATTTATAACTGCATTTGTTTATTTAGTGCAGATATTTACAAAACCACTTAGAATTGCTTTGTGCTATTTTTAAGTCACCCCCCCACTGCTGCATTTTGCCGCATCCTACCTCTAGAGTCCCCTGAAACCTCAGGAAGCCGATTTTAGGGCTCCTGTTGATTTCCGCCCTCACTCCCTCCAGGCGCAGACTTCGGGCGCCATCTTGGGAGAGGACAAGGACAGCGCTCTAGTGTCTGAGCGATTTGAGCCTAGACACTATAAAATGAACACCCCTTCCCGTACGCGCAGCTGGCGCGCCAGAGGCAAGCCAGTCTGTGCCCGTCCGTGGCCGAATGGGGACAGGGGCACAAATCCCTGCCCGATTTCCTCCAGACTCCCCAAGAATGATCACATATTCTAAAGAGCAGCTAGAAAGCCTCTGCCCACCTATTAGGAAAACATGTAAACACTCATGGAAGGCTAAAACGATGCCCTTAAGCTGCAGGACCTGCCCCCAATATCTTGACAAGCATTGGAAATGCAATAGGTCTCGCATTAGAAAAGTTGGAGCTATTGGTTTTGTAAATGACAAATTTTGTATTTATTTGTTGGTTTTTAAAATAGCTAAATTGATAGCTTTGTTATTTACAACGCCAATTGTTTTAACTTTTGCGAATGTGACACCTATAGCATTTGGAATGCAACAGGTTTTGTATTTACGTTACTTAGATGGCAGCTCTGGTCGTTAGGCCACATCTCTAGAGAGCAGGAGAGTGCAGCAGAGGAGAGACGCACAGCAATGCAATAGGTCTTGCATTAGGAAATTTTTATCTATTGGTATTGTAAAGGACATATTTTTTATTTATGTGCTTGTTTTGAAAGAAGCGAAATTAATAGATTTGTTATTCAGAATGCCAATAGTTTTATGTTTCGCAAATGTGACACCTATTGTAACACAAAATGTGTTGTAGCACTGAGTGGTGTGAGGGTGAGTGTTGTGAGGGTGAGGGGGTGAGTGAGGGGGTGTGAGGGTGAGGGAGGGGGTGTGAGGGTGAGGGTGTGTGACGGTGAGGGGGTGAGTGAGGGTGAGGGGGTGAGTGAGGGTGAGTGAGGGGTTGAGGGTGAGTGAGGGTGAGGGGTTGAGGGTGAGTGAGGGTGAGGGGTTGAGGGTGAGTGAGGTTGAGGGTGAGTGAGGATGAGTGAGGATGAGTGAGGGTGAGTGAGGGGTTGAGGGTGAGGGGTTGAGGGGTTGAGGGTGAGGGGTTGAGGGTGAGTGAGGGTGAGGGGTTGAGGGTGAGTGAGGGTGAGTGAGGGTGAGGGGGGTTGAGGGTGAGTGAGGGTGAGGTTGAGGGTGAGTGAGGGTGAGTGAGGGTGAGGGTGAGTGTGAGTGAGGGAGGGTGAGGGAGGGTGAGGGAGGGTGAGGGAGGGTGAGTGAGGGTGAGGGGTTGAGGGTGAGTGAGGGTGAGTGAGGGTGAGGGGTTGAGGGTGAGTGAGGGTGAGTGAGGGTGAGGGGTTGAGGGTGAGTGAGGGTGAGTGAGGGTGAGGGGTTGAGGGTGAGTGAGGGTGAGGGGTTGGGGTTGAGGGTGAGTGAGGGTGAGGGGTTGAGGGTGAGGGGTTGAGGGTGAGGGGTTGAGGGTGAGGGGTTGAGGGTGAGGGGTTGAGGGTGAGGTGTTAAGGTTGAGGGTGAGTGAGAGGGTGAGGGGTTGAGGGTGAGGGGTTGAGGGTGAGGGGTTGAGGGTGAGGGGTTGAGGGTGAGGGGTTGAGGGTGAGGGGTTGAGGGTGAGTGAGGGTGGGTGAGGGGTTGAGGGTGAGTGAGGGTGGGTGAGGGGTTGAGGGTGAGGGTGAGTGAGGGTGAGGATGAGTGAGGGTGAGGGTGAGTGAGGGAGGGTGAGGGTGAGTGAGGGTGAGGGGTTGAGGGTGAGTGAGGATGAGTGAGGGTGAGTGAGGGGTTGAGGGTGAGGGGTTGAGGGTGAGTGAGGGGTTGAGGGTGAGTGAGGGTGAGTGAGGGTGAGGGGTTGAGGGCGAGTCTGAGGGTGAGGGGTTGAGGGTGAGGGCGGGTGAGTGCTGGTGAGGGTGAGGGTGAGGGTGAGTGCGGGTGAGGGTGAGGGTGAGGGAGGGTGAGGGTGAGTGAGGGTGAGGGTGAGGGAGGGTGAGTGAGGGTGAGGGAGGGTGAGTGAGTGAGGGGTTGAGGGTGAGGGGTTTAGGGTGAGTGAGGGGTTGAGGGTGAGTGAGGGTGAGGGTGAGGGGTTGAGGGTGAGTGAGGGTGAGGGGTTGAGGGTGAGTGAGGGTGAGGGGTTGAGGGTGAGTGAGGGTGAGGGGTTGAGGGTGAGGGTGAGTGAGGGTGAGGGGTTGAGGGTGAGTGAGGATGAGGGGTTGAGGGTGAGTGAGGGTGAGGGGTTGAGGGTGAGTGAGGGTGGGTGAGGGGTTGAGGGTGAGGGGTTGAGGGTGAGTGAGGGTGGGTGAGGGGTTGAGGGTGAGTGAGGGTGGGTGAGGGGTTGAGGGTGAGTGAGGGTGAGGGGTTGAGGGTGAGGGTGAGTGAGGGTGAGTGAGGGTGAGTGAGGGTGAGTGAGGGTGAGGTTGAGGGTGAGGTTGAGGGTGAGTGAGGGTGAGTGAGGGTGAGGGGTTGAGGGTGAGTGAGGGTGAGGGGTTGAGGGTGAGTGAGGGTGAGTGAGGGTGAGGGGTTGAGGGTGAGTGAGGTTGAGGGTGAGTGAGGGTGAGGGGTTGAGGGTGAGTGAGGGTGAGGGGTTGAGGGTGAGTGAGAGGGTGAGGGGTTGAGGGTGAGTGAGAGGGTGAGGGGTTGAGGGTGAGGGGTTGAGGGTGAGGGATTGAGGGTGAGGGGTTGAGGGTGAGGGGGTGAGGGTGAGGGGTTGAGGGTGAGGGGGTGAGGGGTTGAGGGTGAGGGATTGAGGGTGAGGGATTGAGGGTGAGGGATTGAGGGTTGAGGGGGTGAGGGGTTGAGGGTGAGTGATGGTGAGGGTGAGGGATTGAGGGTGAGGGGTTGAGGGTGAGGTTGAGGGTGAGGGGTTGAGGGTGAGGGGTTGAGGGTGAGGGGTTGAGGGTGAGGGGTTGAGGGTGAGGGGTTGAGGGTGAGTGAGGGTGAGGGGTTGAGGGTGAGTGAGGATGAGTGAGGGTGAGTGAGGGGTTGAGGGTGAGGGGTTGAGGGTGAGTGAGGGGTTGAGGGTGAGTGAGGGTGAGTGAGGGTGAGGGGTTGAGGGCGAGTCTGAGGGTGAGGGGTTGAGGGTGAGGGCGGGTGAGGGCGGGTGAGTGCGGGTGAGGGTGAGGGTGAGTGCGGGTGAGGGTGAGGGAGGGTGAGGGCGGGTGAGTGAGGGTGAGGGTGAGTGCGGGTGAGGGTGAGGGTGAGGGAGGGTGAGGGTGAGTGAGGGTGAGGGAGGGTGAGGGAGGGTGAGGGTGAGTGAGGGTGAGGGAGGGTGAGTGAGGGTGAGGGAGGGTGAGTGAGTGAGGGGTTGAGGGTGAGGGGTTTAGGGTGAGTGAGGGTGAGGGGTTGAGGGCGAGTCTGAGGGTGAGGGGTTGAGGGTGAGGGCGGGTGAGGGCGGGTGAGTGCGGGTGAGGGTGAGTGCGGGTGAGGGAGGGTGAGGGAGGGTGAGGGAGGGTGAGTGAGGGTGAGGGAGGGTGAGTGAGTGAGGGGTTGAGGGTGAGGGGTTTAGGGTGAGTGAGGGTGAGGGGTTGAGGGTGAGGGTGAGGGTGAGTGAGGGTGAGGGGTTGAGGGTGAGTGAGGGTGAGGGGTTGAGGGTGAGTGAGGGTGAGGGGTTGAGGGTGAGTGAGGGTGAGTGAGGGTGAGTGAGGGTGAGGGGTTGAGGGTGAGTGAGGATGAGTGAGGGTGAGTGAGGGTGAGGGTGAGAGGGTGGGTGAGGGGTTGAGGGTGAGTGAGGGTGAGGGGTTGAGGGTGAGTGAGGGTGAGTGAGGGTGAGGGGTTGAGGGTGAGTGAGGGTGGGTGAGGGGTTGAGGGTGAGTGAGGGTGAGGGTGAGTGAGGGTGAGTGAGGGTGAGGGGTTGAGGGTGAGTGAGGATGAGGGGTTGAGGGTGAGTGAGGATGAGTGAGGGTGAGGGGTTGAGGGTGAGTGAGGGTGAGGGGTTGAGGGTGAGTGAGGGTGAGGGGTTGAGGGTGAGTGAGGGGTTGAGGGTGAGGGGTTTAGGGTGAGTGAGGGTGAGGGGTTGAGGGTGAGGGGTTGAGGGTGAGGGGTTGAGGGTGAGGGGTTGAGGGTGAGTGAGGGTGAGTAAGGGTGAGTGAGGGTGAGGGGTTGAGGGTGAGTGAGGGTGAGGGGTTGAGGGTGAGTGAGGAAGAGTGAGGGTGAGTGAGGGGTTGAGGGTGAGGGGTTGAGGGTGAGTGAGGAAGAGTGAGGGTGAGTGAGGGGTTGAGGGTGAGGGGTTGAGGGTGAGTGAGGGTGAGGGTGGGTGAGGGGTTGAGGGTGAGTGAGGGTGGTTGAGGGTGAGGGGTTGAGGGTGAGTGAGGGTGAGTGAGGGTGAGGGTGGGTGAGGGTGAGAGTGAGGGTGAGTGAGGGTGAGTGATGGTGAGGGGTTGAGGGTGAGTGAGTGAGGGGTTGAGGGTGAGGGGTTTAGGGTGAGTGAGGGTGAGGGGTTGAGGGTGAGTGAGGATGAGTGAGGGGTTGAGGGTGAGGGGTTGAGGGTGAGTGAGGGTGAGGGGTTGAGGGTGAGTGAGGGTGAGGGGTTGAGGGTGAGGGGTTGAGGGTGAGTGAGGGTGAGTGAGGGTGAGTGAGGGTGAGGGTGAGAGAGGGTGAGAGAGGGTGAGTGAGGGTGAGAGTGAGGGTGAGTGGGTGAGGGGTTGAGGGTGAGTGATGGTGAGGGTGAGGGGTTGAGGGTGAGTGAGGGTGAGGGGTTGAGGGTGAGTGAGGGGTTGAGGGTGAGGGGTTTAGGGTGAGTGAGGGTGAGGGGTTGAGGGTGAGGGGTTGAGGGTGAGGGGTTGAGGGTGAGTGAGGGTGAGTGAGGGTGAGGGGTTGAGGGTGAGGGGTTGAGGGTGAGTGAGGGTGAGTAAGGGTGAGTGAGGGTGAGGGGTTGAGGGTGAGTGAGGATGAGTGAGGATGAGTGAGGATGAGTGAGGGTGAGGGGGTGAGGGGTTGAGGGTGAGTGAGGAAGAGTGAGGGTGAGTGAGGGGTTGAGGGTGAGGGGTTGAGGGTGAGTGAGGATGAGTGAGGGTGAGGGTGGGTGAGGGTGGGTGAGGGTGAGGGGTTGAGGGTGAGTGAGGGTGAGAGAGGGTGAGTGAGGGTGAGAGTGAGGGTGAGTGGGTGAGGGGTTGAGGGTGAGGGTGAGAGTGAGGGTGAGGGGTTGAGGGAGGGTGAGGGTTTGAGGGTGAGTGAGGATGAGTGAGAGTGAGGGTGAGTGAGGGTTTGAGGGTGAGGGGTTGAGGGTGAGGGTGAGTGAGGGTGAGGGGTTGAGGGTGAGTGAGGGTGAGGGTGAGGGGTTGAGGGTGAGTGAGGATGAGTGAGGATGAGTGAGGATGAGTGAGGGTGAGGGGTTGAGGGTGAGTGAGGAAGAGTGAGGGTGAGTGAGGGGTTGAGGGTGAGGGGTTGAGGGTGAGTGAGGATGAGTGAGGGTGAGGGTGGGTGAGGGTGGGTGAGGGTGAGGGGTTGAGGGTGAGTGAGGGTGAGGGTGGGTGAGGGTGAGAGTGAGGGTGAGGGGTTGAGGGAGGGTGAGGGTTTGAGGGTGAGTGAGGATGAGTGAGAGTGAGGGTGAGTGAGGGTTTGAGGGTGAGGGGTTGAGGGTGAGGGTGAGTGAGGGTGAGGGGTTGAGGGTGAGTGAGGGTGAGGGTGAGGGGTTGAGGGTGAGTGAGGATGAGTGAGAGTGAGGGTGAGTGAGGTAGAGTGAGGGTGAGTGAGGGTTTGAGGGTGAGTGAGGGTGAGGGGTTGAGGGTGAGGGTGAGTGAGGGTGAGGGGTTGAGTGAGGGTGAGGGGTTGAGGGTGAGTGAGGGTGAGGGGTTGAGGGTGAGTGAGGATGAGTGAGAGTGAGGGTGAGTGAGGGGTTGAGGGTGAGTGAGGGTGAGGGTTTGAGGGTGAGTGAGGATGAGTGAGGGTGAGTGAGGTAGAGTGAGGGTGAGTGAGGGTTTGAGGGTGAGTGAGGGGTTGAGGGTGAGGGTGAGGGGGTGAGGGTGAGGGTGAAGGTGAGTGAGGGTGAGGGGTTGAGGGTGAGGGGTTGAGGGTGAGTGAGGGTGAGGGAGAGTGAGGGTGAGGGATTGAGGGTGGGTGAGGGTGAGGGTGGGTGAGGGGGTGAGGGTGAGGGTGAGTGAGGGGTTGAGGGTGAGGGTGAGGGGTTGAGGGTGAGGGTGAGTGAGGGTGAGGGGTTGAGGGTGAGTGAGGGTGAGGGTGAGGGGTTGAGGGTGAGTGAGGGTGAGGGGGTGAGGGTGAGGGGTTGAGGGTGAGTGAGGGTGAGGGTTTGAGGGTGAGTGAGGGTGAGTGAGGATGAGTGAGAGTGAGGTAGAGTGAGGGTGAGTGAGGGTGAGTGAGGGTTTGAGGGTGAGTGAGGGTGAGGGGTTGAGGGTGGGTGAGGGTGAGTGAGGGTGAGGGGTTGAGGGTGAGTGAGGGTGAGGGGTTGAGGGTGG
Organism: Lissotriton vulgaris; assembly: GCF_964263255.1. Classification (NCBI taxonomy): domain Eukaryota; kingdom Metazoa; phylum Chordata; class Amphibia; order Caudata; family Salamandridae; genus Lissotriton; species Lissotriton vulgaris. The sequence goes on along the minus strand of NC_141694.1, from coordinate 38,265,045 downwards.
GTGAGGGTGAGGGTGAGTGAGGGTGAGGGGTTGAGGGTGAGGGTGAGTGAGGGTGAGGGGTTGAGGGTGAGGGTGAGTGAGGGTGAGGGGTTGAGGGTGAGTGAGGGGTTGAGGGTGAGTGAGGGTGAGGGGTTGAGGGTGAGTGAGGATGAGTGAGAGTGAGGGTGAGTGAGGGGTTGAGGGTGAGGGGTTGAGGGTGAGTGAGGGTGAGGGGTTGAGGGTGAGTGAGGGGTTGAAGGTGAGGGGTTGAGGGTGAGTGAGGGGTTGAGGGTGAGTGAGGGGTTGAGGGTGAGGGGTTGAGGGTGAGTGAGGGTGAGAGGTTGAGGGTGAGTGAGGGGTTGAGGGTGAGTGAGGGGTTGAGGGTGAGTGAGGGTGAGTGAGGGTGGGTGAGGGTGGGTGAGGGTGAGTGAGGGTGAGGGTGGGTGAGGGTGGGTGAGGGTGAGTGAGGGTGAGGGAGGGTGAGTGAGTGAGGGTGAGGGGTTGAGGGTGGGTGAGGGTGAGGGGTTGAGGGTGGGTGAGGGTGAGGGTGAGGGGTTGAGGGTGGGTGAGGGTGAGTGAGTGTGAGGGGTTGAGGGTGAGGGGTTGAGGGTGAGTGAGGGTGAGGGGTTGAGGGTGAGTGAGGGTGAGGGGTTGAGGGTGAGTGAGGGTTTGAGGGTGAGTGAGGGTGAGGGGTTGAGGGTGAGTGAGGGTGAGGGTGAGTGAGGGTGAGGGTGAGTGAGGGTGAAGGTGGGTGAGTGAGGGTGAGGGTGAGTGAGGGTGAGGGGTTGAGGGTGAGGGGTTGAGGGTGAGTGAGGGAGGGTGAGGGTGAGGGTGAGGGGTTGAGGGTGGGTGAGGGTGAGGGTGGGTGAGGGGGGTGAGGGTGAGGGTGAGGGGGGGTGAGGGTGAGGGTGAGTGAGGGTGAGGGGTTGAGGGTGAGGGTGAGTGAGGGTGAGGGGTTGAGGGTGTGTGAGGGTGAGGGGTTGAGGGTGAGTGAGGGTGAGGAGTTGAGGGTGAGTGAGGGTGAGGGGGTGAGTGAGGGTGAGGGGTTGAGGGTGAGGGGTTGAGGGTGAGGGGTTGAGGGTGAGGGGTTGAGGGTGAGTGAGGGTGAGGGGTTGAGGGTGAGTGAGGGTGAGGGGTTGAGGGTGAGTGAGGGTGATGGTGAGTGAGGGTGAGTGAGGGTGAGGGGTTGAGGGTAAGTGAGGGTGAGGGTGAGGGGTTGAGGGTGGGTGAGGGGTTGAGGGTGAGTGAGGGTGAGGGGTTGAGGGTGGGTGAGGGTGAGGGGTTGAGGGTGAGGGGTTGAGGGTGAGTGAGGGTGAGGGCATGCATGGCTCCCTCGGAAGCGCTCCAAAAGAACCTCGCGTCACAGAAAACCATAGAAACTTCCACATACCTCGACAGCAAAAATAATTCACGGAGACAGGCCGGGGGCGAGTCCAGGAAACAAGTTGTGAGACCGAAAAGATGACCGTTTTCAGAGAAATAGAGGGCGTGCCTTCAAAGGGAAGGTTGTGGATTCACAAACACGGCTCACAGGTTGTGGGGGAAAGAGACGGATCTCAAGGGGCGTGGCCCACTTGGCATTGGAGGAGAAATTGCTCAGAAACAAGTTGTGAGACCGAAAAGATGACCGTTTTCTGAGAAATAGAGGGCGTGCCTTCAAAGGGAAGGTTGTGGATTCACAAACACGGCTCACAGGTTGTGGGGGAAAGAGACGGAATTCAAGGGGCGTGGCCCACTTGGCATTAGAAAGGAGAAATTGCTCAGTGTTCAGTAAAGATAAGTACATTGCATCAGGGAGCACTGTGTGTTGTTAGGAGGGCATTGCTGTGGGGAGGGGGGAGGAGAAATGCGACGTGGCGGGAAGGGGGCGGAGCGGGGGAGAGGGTGTTAAGCAGCAGGGTACAGACGGCTGAGGGAACAGACGGCGGGCAGGGGAGGGGGCGGAGCGGGGAGGGGGTGTGAAAGCAGCAGGGGCCTGGAGTGCGGCTGAGGGAACTGATGTGCACGCGCTTTTAAGCTCAATGCGCATTGAGCTTAAAAGTCACGGGCACTGCAAGGAATCGCCACGATTCCTTGCAAGTTGGTTCAAGAGTGGATAAGCCCCCATAGTCTCGCAAGCTCGATGCGCATCGATAGGCGAGACCTAAAAACAACAATGATTACAAACATAAGACGAAATCTTTGACAATGTTTCAGATCAATTGTCGCTCGCTAAGAAAACAATAATTTGAAATATTCTATTTATTAACAGAACAACCAGAAGCTCTTTTTTTAACTGAGACATGGCTAGATGAAGAGTCCACCCCAGATATTTTAGAGGCCCTACCCGACAACTATGGCATACTAAAAATCAACCAAGATAATCAAAGGGGAGGGGGTATTGCCATTATTCATAAACTCCAACTGACATGCAACCTGGAAAAGTTTACGATCAAAGATATCAAAGATGCCTTCTTCGCGATTAAATATAGACCTAATATAACTTTTAATGGCTACCTAATCTATCGCCCGCCAGGAGGGGCCACAAATTTTATAGAAAGTCTGACAGAGGCCATCACCCAATCTGCTCTACGCTACAACAAACTACTTATCCTAGGAGACTTAAACCTCCACCTTGAAGACTAAAATAATAATGATGCCCAAGGATTTCTTCCATCTTTAGAAATGTTTAAACTTAAATTACAATCCCTAAAATCTACCCATAAGGCGGGTCACCTTCTTGACCCGATCTTTGCGAACTGGGAGGGATTGGTGGTCCAACCCCCTCTCCAGGTATTATGGTCAGACCACTTCTTGATTAAATTCACAATCCCAGGAGAACATAAACAAACTCAACAAACCAAGCAGATGACATCTAAGCGCAGACAATGGGGGAAACTTAAACAAACTGATCTAGAACTCGCCCTTAAGGCAGACAGGCCCCCCACTGAAAGAAAATATAGAGGAAGCCTGGACAGACTATGAGAATTGGCTAACAAGAGCACTAGATGCAACTGCACCTTGGACTACTAAAACACCTGTAAGATGTCTTAAATCGGCACAATGGTTTGATATTGTCTTAAAAGTTATCAAATCAAAATGCAAAAAGCTAGAGCACCTCTGGCGCAATAAATATGATGAAACAGCCAAACTTGAATACAAAATCAGTATAAAAAATTATCATAAAGATTAGAACAGCCAAAAGAAACTTCTTTAGTAAAAGAATTGAATCAGCCGATAATTCTACCAAAGAACTTTGTCATTTACAAAGAGCTCACTTCAGCTGATAGGACTATAGCCCCAGATATTCACTCTACGGCAACCTGTGAAGCAATAGCGGATTTCTTCATCCAAAAAGTAGAGAATATCTACAAATCCTTTCCGAAGACAATGGATGACACGACTACTAACCATGCTACTAATGATGAACCAACTGACATCTGTCATCTAAATCAATTCTCTGCCAGATAACACGGAAGTACTGAGAATTATCCGTAGCATACAATCGAGCTCCCCCAAAGACGTGGCTCGCCCCAAGATCTTCAAAAACCAGACTGAGCTACTGGTAAATCACATAAGCCATATGGCTAAATTATCTTTCCAGACGATCTACATACCACAAGACTGGGAAACAACTTAGGTTATTCCTATAAAAAAAGGCCAATCTCAGTATAACCCAACTGGACAACTATCGTTCTATATCGCTCCTACCATTCAGCGCTAAGGTGGTGGAAAAGATAGTAAATGCCCAACTGATAAAACACCTAAAAGAAGGCCACAATTTCCATCCCTCGCAGTCCGGATTCAGAACATACCATTCTACTGAATCAGCTCTTCTTTTTTCCACTGAGCTATTAAGGGGCAAAGTAGATGAGGGGATGACAGCTGCGCTCCTTCTATTAGATCTGAACGCGGCATTTGACACCATCTCCCATCCCATACTACTTTCACGCCTTAACGAAGCTGGAATTGATGGCCTGGCTCACAAATGGATGCGCGCATTCCTGGCTAATAGACAATTCCAAATCAATTGCCCTCCTTTCAAATCGGCAGTTTGAGCACTCCGACATGGGATGCTGCAGGGCTCAATTTTGAGCCCTACACTAGTCAACCTGTACATGGCACCCCTGGCCAAGATAGTTGAGACATATGGGGTCGAGATAGTGTCATACGCGTATGACACCCAGCTAGTGGTGACACTATCTTGACCGCCCGAGGAAGCTTCTCTGCATGCCTCAGCGGCCTAGCAAGATGGATGAATACCAACTGTCTATGCCTTAATGCAAATAAAACTGAGCTTCTTGTGTTGGGGAAGACTCCGTCCATCTGGTCGTCTGCATGGTGGCCATCTGAACTTTGCGCCATACCAAAGCCCTCCGAGCAGGTGAAAACCTAGGGGTCAGATTAGACTCTACTCTGTCCCTCGAACACCACACTAGAGGAATTTCAGGCAAATGCTACGGAATCCTTAAAACTCCACGCAAAACCCTGGACTCCCTCCCGCAACTAATAGGAAAACTCTGATCCATGCTCTAGTTACACCCCATCTCGATTACAGCAACTCACTGTACATGGGTTTAAGCATAAAAGGCCTTCAGCGTCTGCAATGCGTCCAAAACGCAGCTGCCCGACTGGCACTTAACCTATCTAGAAGGTCATCAGGGAAACGTGCCTTAGCCACCCTTCACTGGCTACCCATACGTGAGCGCATTACATTTAAAACAATGTGCATGACTCACCGTATTGGCCAAGGAAAAGTACCAATATACCTCGAAAAACTAATGACCAAGGGCCATATGTATGAACACATTTTCCCATAGACACAGAATGGGTAAAAACATTTGATACATCTGGCCCTAAGTATCAACCCAAACGATTCTTAAGAGTCCAAGGCTGTATGCTCTTTCAAGTGCCCAGAATTTACTGGGCACTTATGGGCGGTAGATCTTTTAAATACTTGGCCACTAAACAATGGAACGCACTAACCACTGAACTCTGAGTGGAGCCATCAGAAAAATACTTCCGCCAAAAACTAAAAACATATTTGTTCCCGAAAGTATGAGCCCCTTCTGCCCCCTTCAAATTTTCTCTTCCATCTTCCCAATATCAGCCCAGTCCATGTTCATAAAGCGCGGGGACACACTGTTTCCTAGTGTAACCAGGCAGTATAAAAAGGCTTTTATTATGTGTCCCTTTCATGGGGCCCCACAAGAACCCCAGGAGTACCTCTGGAGATGTGCCCTGACTGTAGATCTCAGTACTCTGGTGCTCCGAATTTATCTAGGCGTAAGTTCCTTAAAGTGTAAAATTCTCTATCGGGAACTGAGCTGAACAGGTGCATCAGCACAGAACTCTGCTTTCTCTAAAGGACGAGCTCTGATTTACGATGGATGTACTCTTTTCAGTTCTTGAAGTTAGTAAGTTCTACATTTGAAGATAGTAAATGGGTGTGTGGTTCCTGGATGGGGAAACTGCAACACCAACTCTATTCAATTTCCTGGCATTCGTAAGTTTGATTTATGAGAATAAAATGTCACTAATTTTGGTTGTATAACCGAAGATAAGGTTTTAATGCAGGGTTGGCTCCTCCATTGCGGTGGAGGAGTGTCAGTCCACTACTTTCTCGCAGTGCGAGAAGCAGAAACATAAAATGGTAAAACTACCATTCCAAGTGTAAGTCCTTTAGTTGGGGGTGCACTCTTGGGTGCCAGAGATGTGGGGGAAGCGTGGTAGCAGACTGTAAGCTCTACTTGTGTTGGAAGTGTGTGGGCTCTGATGTGCGTGTTAAAATCATTCCAATCACAAACCCTGTAAAGAGGAGAATGCTGGCTCAAATGCCAAAAATAAGTGGAAAGTAGTACTGTTGTGCATTTAAATTACTTTGGTGTAATTTGTATATTTTAGAGAAATGTATATTAGACTTGTTATGGGAAGTTCTGAAAAATACGACACATTGCGGAAGTACACTAATATTTGCGGCAAAATTAGTGCTAGAACAACACAAACCACCAGAACACAAGCTGCCGTCCAGAGCACTTGTTTGATGCACTATTTTTCTAGCGTGGGATGTCCCCTGGTGCCAAAAATAGATGCAAGGAGGCCTTTTGAGCTCAAATATAGCTGTAAATGATGGATTTGCAGTTCATATAATTATGTGTAATTTTCTATAAATTTCGCTTAATTACACAAAAGCAAATTAGACTAATTATGCACACTCCCTTTGTGTCCCAAAGATACTGAACCGCAGCCTGCACTTGGGCCACGGTAGTCCGCTAGAGACAGTTGAAGGCTTTTTATAACTGCATAGCTGGTGTGAACTTGGACATGAAAAAAAATGTCCAAACTGAACCCATAAGAACTTCTTGCCTGGAAGAGCGGTCTTATTAAAAATTAAGCTAGTTTCCATAACTTCCCGGGCTGATTATTAATGGATCACGTGTGCATGAGGCTTGTAGTGCGAGCACTGCTTCAGAAACCAGGGGGTGTCAGCACGGTCCTCTGCATTCTTTGCCCGCCACCCGAAAGGCCGAGCAGGGGTTGTATTACCAATTCTTTCCTAAAGATGGGTGCCTTGGATTTACAGATTTCCTGCCAACTTGTCTGAGGTCTTACTGCAGAAAACCACGAAGGGGCCAATTGCGAGCTAATGGGTGGCGAGCAAGTGCGAGGTGTATGAGCTTTTTCAATTTTGCGTAGTGCCACTTAAGTGGTTGTACTTCCCTGCTTTCCCTCTGTGCCAAGGTTGATGCAAGGTGCTTTGCAGAGTCCAGTGCTGCTGTCGGTACTCCCAGCAGAGCGGGAGTGCAGGGAACTGCGGTCACGTTTGTTCTGAACATTGCCATGTCCTTGGCATGTCATATCTAGGACTTGGGAGTGTGCCAGCTCAGCCTGCCAGCAGGGTAATTTGCTCGCTTTTAAGTGTAAACATTAGGGAATCAAGTGGGCAGGCCTTCCCTGCAGGTGCCCATGATGACATAGTGAACATAAATGAAAAAGCATTACAAGCCGAGCGGTGAGTGGGAAGATTCACATAGATGTGTCAACTTGGGGGTGGTGACAGGGTTTTATTGTCGAGATAGATGGGCGTGGTTTCTTTATACTTTGTAGATGCTGACTTGTGCGAGATCAGATCTGAGCTGATGCCCACCAGAGGTGGGGAACTCTCCAGGTGTCACCCCGGGAGTTCTCAGCAGCTGCATCACAGGTCTCCCAGAAATGTTAAAGTGGACCAGTTCTATCTGCATTTGAATAAAGGTCCTATGTCCCAGCCAATATAAGTCTGTCAAGTTATAAAGCACGAGGAATGGAGTCGCCAATAAAAAAAGATAGGGAAGGAAAGAATATGAAAATCAAATATACTTAACATATAAGATTTAGGAGCAGATCTAAAAGTGAATAGAAGAGAGGGGCTGATCAGTGCTGTGTACCCAGTCAGCTGGTGAAATGACCTGTAATTCAAATAGAACATTAGTTTTGATTCCACACAGCGAGTCTGTATTTTTTTTTGTGAACATATGCCACAAACCTAAAACATTAAAAAGTAAAACTGCTGCGGTCTAAATGAAGCATGTATACTAGGCCAGACCTAAGAATATTTGGGACAGTGTGCATTGATTAGTGCATTTATTCCTAAAATTGTTAATTTTAATCTACTATATCTGAGGTTCTAGGCAAGTACTATATCTGGTACAGTTTCCCAGTGCTTGCATATGATCTGTAATCAGTTGTCCGCAATAAGGGCGACTTTAACTTTCAGTTATCTTATTTAGAAGCTTTATTTTATGTAATAAATGCTAAATGGAAAAATTATTCTCGACTTGCTAGTATAAGGGCCAATTTTTTTAAGGTGTTTGTACTCTGGTCAGTAGTGTGTGTCTTACAAATGCAGATACCATATGCACATGAGAAAAACATGAAGAGGTTGAGGTCAAAGGGGGAAATGGATTCGACATTACAATATTTTGTTTTAAGAAGGAATCGAAATTTGCCTAACTTACGTAACGGTAAGTTTCAATTCTATTAAGGACACGGAGGCGAGGATTATGCTATATCTTCCTTCGCTTTATTAACATAAAGACTCCACAGCAGCTTAGGAAAAGATATATAATAGTAACAAAAATGCTTTCAGACATAAAGCATAGATGGAACGTTCAACAAATCAAACAACAACTCCCAAGAGTCTCTTTGTATAACGACAGTCCATAGTCCTTCCACACTGTCCATCACCGCTATAAATCCGGTCTTCTCTTCCTCTTCCTCCTCTTTCTTCGCGCAGATCACGCTTGAACCTCATTGATCCTGTTTAGCACCCTCGTTGCCTGTCGAAAAAAGAACAGCATCAGCGAGGTGGCCCAGGAATGCAACAATAAGGCGAGGAGCATTCACTGACTAGTACAGTACCGACAATGTAAAGGAAAACGCTTTACTTACTGCCATACGGGTGGGTAGAGACACCACTGTAGCCTGGGTGGGATAATCCTCGCCTCCGTGTCCTTAATAGAATTGAAACTTACCGTTACGTAAGTTAGGCAAATTTCGATTCTAGGTCAGGACCGGAGGCTTCAGATTATGCTAGTTCAAAGCTTACTTACCACCAACTGGGCCAAATCCACCACCGGCTTAAAATAAAACCTCTTAATGGTGGAATCCGAGGACCAATCCGCCGCTCGCATTAGGTCCTCCAAGCGAGCACCCACTGAGAATGCCTTAGAGGCCATGGCCCCCCTGGCGGAGTGTGCTCCAAAGAGAGAAGTATTGATGCCCGCTTCCTGCATGACCCACCGCACCCACCGAGCAATAGTGGGAGAGGAGACAGCTTTGTGTGGCTTTCGCAGGGCAATCAGCAATTGACGCTCGCCCGGAGGGCGCAACTCCAAGGTCATATCTTCATATGCTTTGAGGCATTGCACAACACACAACTTAGGAGTGTCAAGAAAAGCTGGATAGGAAATGGAACGCGACGACGTCTTAGTGCGTCGGCCCACGGTAAAGGTCACCCCATCCGGGGAAAAAATGCGTGCAGAGACATCCAGCGCGCGCACATCAGAGACGCGTCTGCAAGAAACCAAACATAACATGGCCAACTTCGCCGACAGCTCCTTAAGAGACAGATAAGAGTTGGTCGGCCAGGACAAGAACAAGTTCAGAACCAAATTGACGTCCCAAAGGACGGAGTACCTGGGCTCAGGAGGCAACGCGAGGCGAATAGCCCGCAGAAGCCGACAAACAAAAGGATGTTCCCCTACCGGGTGGCCATCGATATTATCGTGGCCTGCCGAAATCGCCGATCGAATAGCATTGATCGTTCTATAGGCCAAGCCCTTATCGGCTAGGTGAGCGAGGAAATTCAGCACGGGAATGAGGCCTGCGACCAAGGGATCCAAATCCCTTCGAAGACACCAACGCATCCACTTAAGCCAAGCGGATCTGTAGCGCTTCGTCGTACTATCGACCCACGCTTCGGAGAGCAAGTGCTCAGCGGACCCCGAAAGGCCTGGGAGCGACCAGCGTCTCCTGAGAGCCTCCATGCCACGAGGCGGAGAGAGCCCTGCGTGATGAGAGGATGTGGTTCCCGATCCGGATTTGTCAGGAGCAGAGGAAACAGGGGGAGTAGGATTGGAAAATCCCAAGAAAGTACCAGAAGAACCGGAAACCACACTTGAGACCTCCAGAGTGGCGTAACCGTCACCAACTCCGCTCCCTGGCGGCGTATCTGGGCCGCCGCTCGCATTATCATGGAGAACGGGGGAAACGCAAACGGCCGTTCCCGACTCCAATCCTGCAGAAAGGCGTCCGTGGCCTCCGCCAGAGGGTCCGGCCTCCAGCTGAAAAAACGCGGCAGCTGGTGGTCGAGACGGGACGCAAATAGGTCCACTGAAAAAGGACCCCAGAGGGCTTGGACCCACCGGAAGACCTCCGGATCCAGCTTCCACTGGCTGGCGTCCCTGAGGTGCCGGGAGTGCCAATCTGCCACTTGGTTGGCTTGGCCCGGTAGATATTCCGCTGTCACCGCAATGTGACGTGACAGGCAATAGTCCCAGAAGTCCTTCGCCAAGTCCGCTAAAGCGCGGGACCGAGGACCCCCTAAATGGTTCACATAGCGAACCGCCGAAATGTTGTCCATCCGTAGAAGGACACAGGCCTTGACCGAGTCTTTGGTCCAACTGCGAAGGAGCCCGCCAGGAGCTCCAAACAATTGATATGCAACCGTTGTTCGTCTGAAGACCAGGCGCCGCCGGTGGAGAAATCCCCGCACCGGGCGCCCCAGCCCGACCTGCTGGCGTCGGACTCTATGACCAAGGCCGAACCGAAGATCGCCCGGCCATTCCATGCCTCCATGTGAGACAGCCACCAGGACATTTCCTCCTTCACTTCGTCCGTGAGGGGAACCCACTGATCGTAGCTCATCCCACGACGCAAGTGTTGCGCCTTCAGACGCTGGAGCGCCCTGTAATGCAGGGGGCCTGGGAAAATCGCTTGGATGGAGGACGACGGGAGCCCTACCACCTTGGCGATATGGCGCAAGGAAGTGCGATCTTTTGCGATCGTCTGCCGAAGCAGGTGTCGAATTTTTGCGACTTTCCGACCCGGCAGACTTAAGACCGCCTGCACCGAGTCTACCACGAAACCCAAGAAGGTAATCTTGTGAGTAGGAATCAAAACCGACTTGGAGCCGTTGATCACGAACCCCAGTCTCTGGAGAAGGTTTACGGCCTGCCGAAGCTGGCCCGCCAACACCTCCGGGCACTGCCCCATGAGGAGGATGTCGTCTAAGTACACCAACATTCTGACCCCCTGGCTTCTGAGGAACTCCACTACCGGATGGAGAACGTTCGTGAAGCACCAGGGGGCTGATGACAGACCGAACGGCAGCGCGGTGAACTCGAACACCCTGCCGTTCCATAGGAACTGAAGAAAACGACGATGCGGGGGATGGATGGGGATGACTAAATAGGCATCCTTGAGATCCAGTCTCACCATCCAGTCCCGAGGGAGAAGTACGTCCCGAAGGAGGTGTATACCCTCCATCTTGAAATGTCGGTAGACCAACCACCCATTGAATTCCCTGAGATTGATCACAGGTCTCTTGCCCCCATCCGTCTTATCCACCAAGAAGACGTTGCTGAGGAAACCGTGCGGGTGGCGCGTTGATAGGCGGATGGCCCCTTTGCGGAGCAAGTCCGAGACCTCCCCGTCTATCAACCGCGCGTCGGACTCTGAAAAGACCATAGGGCGCGGGGGCATCGCTTGCGTGGGCTGGTCGTAGAACTCTATGTGGAACCCACGTACCGTTTGCAAGACCCAAGCGTCGGCAGTGAGCAATTCCCACTCCTCGTAAAAGGTTGCCAGCCTCCCCCCAATTGGAACTTGATCCAAACAAAGTACACTTACCGGGGGCATTTCCTTGTCCGGCGTTCTTTCTGAACCCTCTGCCGCCGAAGCGCTGCCCTCTAGTGGGGTAGAAGTTGGTATAGTTGGCAGAGGTCTGGTATTGTCCTCTTCCGGAGCCTTGTCCCTTATTGGTGGTCTGCTGGCCACGGCCGATCGCGCGGCCCCTACCGCGACCGGCCCCTCTGGAGAAACGCTGGTGGAACACCCGTTTCATGCTCGATTGGGCCTTATCCAGCGATGTGAACGTGTTCACGAACTTGCCCAGCTCCCTGATGAAGGGTTCGCCGAAAAGGCCTCCTTGGGCCACCGCACCCGCCTCCGACGAGGCCAGGTCTCCCAACTTCGGGTCCAATTTGATTAGGAGTGAGCGCCGCCTTTCAGTAGAAAGTGCGCACTTGGCGTTGCCCAGGAACACTATCACCCTCTGGGCCCAATTCGAAAGCACCTCAGGGGAAATGACGGTGCCATTCGCCTTCGCCTCCTCCGCCATATCGAGGATCTTTGTGGCGGGTCCAACCGCATCTAGCAGTTTATCCTGGCAGGCCCGCCAGGAGCGATCGATGCCTTTCCTGGGATCCTTCATAAACTTTGCCAGGAAGGTGGCCATCTTGGGATCCAGTTCAGGTGTCATGGCCACCTTGCCGTCCAGGGTTGGCCTAGGGCACTCCCCACGCAGGCAACCCCGCGCCTCCTTCTCCAGGGATTTGCGCAGCCTGCCCGCCACAAACTTAGCCACCGTCTCTCCCGGCGTCCAAGCCGCGGAACGGGGGTGGACGATCTCGTCCGGATCCAGCATGCCCGATTCATCCTTTGGCATCTCCTTGGCAGAGGACGCCGGAAGCCAAGATCGGGTCGACTCCCCGTCGTCGTCAGTGTCTGGAGAGTCGTACACAGGGGAAGCGGGGGCTGTCGACACGTCCCCCGAGGCCCTAGGATCCGCTAAGGGGGTAGGGGGCACCGCTGTTGCCTTAGCCAGGAAGGCGTCCCGAAGGCGTTCAAACGCGCCCCTGTCCACTCCTTGGACCTCCGACGACGGCCCTTCCTTACAAGGCCTCTTCGGGGCGGGTGGCACCCCGCCGGACGTCCCCGGAAGATCGGGGCTCGGAGGCACGTGTGCCGATGCCAGCTTCGCGCACTCTTCCACGATGCGGGCGGAGAGGCGATCCTCCATAGGGCCTACCACCTCCGTCACGCAGCGGTAAATGGAATTGTCCACCGCCTGGTAGAACTCGTCGTCCTGCAGATAGGGGCAGGGCTCCTCCTCGTACTCCCCTTCCATCTCGAAGTATCGGGGTAAATCCGGGGCACCCTGTAGGGCGGCAATCGAGATAAATCTCGGATGTGGGCAGGCCAACTGGCTGCAATCACGTTTCTGCGCCAACTGGACTGGCAGGTGGGCGGCACCAATCCCCCAGCGCGCCGACCCTCCTCGCCGGGACCGGGTCACCGCACCCCTCAAGCACGCTAAGCCACACTTCTTATCCGAAAGGTGCACAAAGTTCACCCGGAGGTGTTTCACGCGGTCGGAGCCGCAATACAGACCCCAACGGGCGTCAAGAGTAGGGATGTACAGACCCGGAGCACCAGGTGTCAGAGGGGTACGCGAGGGCTGGCACCTGCGCAAGCAGACTCCACGGCGCGGCCCCTGCAACCGCGGAGGCGCGTCGGAGAGTCGGCGAGGCGTCAGGGCGCCCCCTGGCGGCCTACTTGCGCACCGCACACAAGTGGGAAAGAAAGATCGCGTAGGAACGAGAGAGCGTTCCCGCGACCGGGGACTCTGTAAGGGAATAAACCATGCAATGAGTCCCCCAACGATCGTACACACAATACAATCAAGTAGACATTGAAAGGAAAAAACATGAAAAGCACTTATCTGGCTGCGGGAGCAGCGAAGAAAGAGGAGGAAGAGAAGACCGGATTTATAGCGGTGATGGACAGTGTGGAAGGACTATGGACTGTCGTTATACAAAGAGACTCTTGGGAGTTGTTGTTTGATTTGTTGAACGTTCCATCTATGCTTTATGTCTGAAAGCATTTTTGTTACTATTATATATCTTTTCCTAAGCTGCTGTGGAGTCTTTATGTTAATAAAGCGAAGGAAGATATAGCATAATCTGAAGCCTCCGGTCCTGACATAGAATTGATGTGACCATATTGCTTCATCTAGATCCTCTTTTGCTCATATGTTCACAGAAAATACTCTAGATTATAACTCCATTGATATGTGTGGGGATCTAGCTATAAAGTTGGAAGATAGTGTTGTGTGCAAATGTTATAGTCTTAAAAGATAGGACAGCAACTCTTAACTTACCCTAAAATTGTTTTTGAAGTTTTGAATACATAAAAATAAAATATCTGCTGGCACTTTTCACTAGACTGTGAATATTGCAGAAACTTAGATTATTTCATACCTTAATCTTACCAACAAGACTCTGTACTTTTGGTTTTGAAAATACATTCTTTCTCCTTTTAAACCAATCCAGTATTACAGTTTAGGATGCTCCTGGAACACAGATGTTTGTTTAACACTTTGAATAGGTAGCCCACCTTTTATGTATGGACTACTGCTATTTTTGTAGCCTTATAGAGTTGTGTTTTAACCCGGTTTTACTGGAATGAGAACATATCCTTAAATACATGAAGATCCTGGTCAAAGCATGCAAAAGGAAACAAGCAGCTTTTGAAGGCTGACCATCTTCAAATAGTTAATTATTTTCATGATTGTATTTGATAATTGTACGCCAAATGATCTTATTTTTGCTTAATAAATGCTGGCTCTTCTGACCTACGGGAATAAAGTGATATTTAAAAATGTTAAGCAGATTTATTGGCTCAAAAATTCCCACCAATCTATCTATCCCTTGTAATTTGACTACTCTCTCTGAATTGAATGATCTCCGCACCATAACTTCGTTCTTCAACATTTTCAGTTAAACCTAAGAGGCCACCACATGACTAATATATGTAGTAATTGCAGGGAAAGCACCACATGTAACTTAGTAATGGCTGAATCACTGATTATAGAACTTCTAGCGGCTAGATTCCATAATGTAAATGCTAAGAAAAGCTGGACGAAAGGGCATTCTTTCTAACATACACTCACACACCTGAGGATAAGTAATTTGATTGATTTTTTTCAATCCTCGGATTTTAAAAAGCTGCCATAAAACTGCCCTGCTGTTGGTCAAAACATTACTAGCATCGAGCGATAACTTCTGTTAAGAGATTGTGAGCTGAAAAAATGTATAGCTGCTAGTTGATTTACCAACATTTTGGAAGCTTTATGTGCGAGTTGTTCACCAATGGAAGAGAAAACTAGAAACCTACTTTATCCTATTTGTCTTAGGAAAAAGTACTGATTTGCTCCACAATAATTGGGGTTGTTCTCCAATTTTTGTGCTTCTGTTTTCCTTTTTTCAGTGCATTCACGTGTTAAGGCGCCCTGTTTCTAGTCTGAAACTTTCTCTAAACAGTAAGCTTTAAGCAAAAACGAATTTACTGATTTTTTTTTTTTTTGCTTTGTTTTACTAAAAGCTGGTAGGATTCTAGTCAGTCTTTACTACTAGTGTGGCACACGACGGCTTGAATTCATGATAGTAAAACAAAGGGCATTAATAACATCTGTTTTGTAGTTGAAAAATAGCACGATTGTACCCCGGTGTACTCTAAAACGTGGGATCGTCACCATAAGCTGGAGGGAGACCATACTTTTATAATGTGTTAGAAAAATGGTATCTACACCGCGAAGAATCGCTGGGACTGGAATTGTATTGCGAGCACGTATTATAAAACATTTCCCTGCTCTGACTTGAAGTTTGGCTTGACTTTAGTTTCTGGGTGATTCTCTATAGCTAGTCTTTGATACTGGCCTTTTCTAATCGCAGCACCAATTGTCCTTGTAACATTTTGAGGCTTGCTTTTCTCATTATAGTACAATAAAATCATCTTGGTTTGGTTGGGGCACCTCACCAAAGTAAAATGGCTTTATATAACACGTCAAATATTCCAGGATTGCAAATGCCAATACTTGATGGATAGCCAAACAAAACAGCAGGATTTCGTTTTAGACAAAAGTATGCACATATATGCAAGTATAGCTGTGAAGGCTGCTTTGTTTTCAACATTTATGCCAGCATTTTGTGCTATTTGTATGTTCTATGAATGCTGCAAATTCTTTCGTCCGTGTTTCCTTTGAAGTTACTTAATACTAAATAATCTTCCGCTGTGCCTTGGACAGTGCAGGAGAATATTCCTGCCATATTCGTGCCCTCTGCTATCCGTTTGTGTTGGGCCTGATCTCTCCCAGCTTCTGCTGTTTGTCTATCTGTTTCCAGCTCCAGTTTGTAGTGTGAGCCTGCCCCTGGTGGGTAACTGGGATGTACACTCATGATAGAGGGGGTCATCTGTACCTTGTGTGGGACACCATCTACCGCCACGTGTTTCCTTGTTCATCATTCCACCTGTGCAGACCCCTTCTGCCGTCTTTACTGTTGCTCATACACGCTGAAGGCTGACTCTTGGGTGAAATCCTTTCTGTTGGGCCCTTTGTTGTTTCAGAAACCCCTCGAGGCTTTGCCTTCTTCTTCCACAGTGAAGTCTTACTTTCGTTATGTCTGCGTGACAGATGGTACATCTCCACTATCTACCTCGTGAAGTCTGGTTTTACTATCAGAACACATTTGGAGATAGCCTGATTTCGTGACCTGAAATTCACACCCTAACTGGGGGAAATATCCTGTATTACAGATTAGTCTGTGATGGACAGTGGAGGCCCCCTTCATTCTGCATCTATAATAAACGAAGCTAGAGATGTGGAAGGCAGAATGTTTTTGGGGTGAAACTGTAGCTGGAAACCAGGAAAATACTGCAATACTTACAGCGATCTCCAAAGAACCAATGTTTCCCTCCATGTACCACCACCCTGGCCCTCAGCGGGGAGGAGGGGTGCTCCTCGAGCTGCTTGGAGTCTTGTCACACACGGAAAGGCCCTCAGCAGCAGGTGTGGGCCACAGAAGCACTAGCAGTTCTAATTAGGGTGACCAACTGGCATTGGTGCAAATTCAGGACGGTGAGTGTAAAAATTCAGGACAAAGGGTCAAAATTCAGGACAGGAGGTCAAAATTCAGGACAAAACTTCAGGACAATAGGTACGTTTTACAGACACATCAGAGGTCGCGCAATAGTATATAAGTAAGCCCAGCCATTTCCAAACATATTCAACCGTTTGCAAACCTATCCATCATGTATCCTTCCATCTATCATTTCACTCATCCATCCCTTCATCCATCCCCTCATCCATCCTTTCACTCATCTCCATTATCCATCCATCCACCATTTCACCCTATCCATCTGTACACTTATCCATCCACTCTTTATCCCATCCATCCATTCACTCATCCATTCAGCCATTTACCCTTTCACTAATCCAGCCATCCTTTCACTTACTAATCCTTCCACCCATCCACTATTTTAGTCATCATCCATCCTCCCTTTCTCTCTCCATCGACCCTTTCACTTAGCCATCCTTCCATCCAGCCATCCATCCATCCACCCACCCATCCATCCATCTACTCATCCACTCATGAATCCATTCATTGATCTTATCACTCATCCATCTATCATTTCACTCCTTCACACATCTATCCATCCTTTTGTCCATCTACCCTCCCTTTCACTCACTCATCCATCCTCACATCCACCCTTTCACTCATACGCCCATTCATTCACCCTGGCACTTATCAATCCATCCATAATTTCACTCATCCACCTACCCACCTATCATCCACCCAACCATCCACCCACCCACCCACCATCCACCCACCCACTCATCCATCCTTTCACCCACCCATCATCCAATCCACAGATCCATCTTTTCACCCACCCACTCATCCATCCATCCTTTCACCCACCCACTCATGATCCATCCATCCTTTCACCCACCCACTCATCATCCATCCATCCTTTCACCCACCCACTCATCATCCATCCATCCTTTCACCCACCGACTCTCCATCCATCCATCCTTTCACCCACCCACCCATCATCCATCCATCCATCCATCCATCCGTCCTTCCCCTCATCATCCATCCATCCTTCCCCTCATCATCCATCCATCCTTCCCCTCATCATCCATCCATCCTTTTCCCTCATCATCCATCCATCCATCCATCCTTCTACCCACCCACTCATCATCCATCCATCCTTCCCCTCATCATCCATCCATCCTTCCCCTCATGCATCCATCTATTTACCCACCCCCTCATCATCCATCCATTCCCTAATCATCCATCCATCCATCCTTTCACGCACCCCCTCATCATCCATCCACCCTTCCCCTCATCATCCATCCTTTCACCCACCCCCTCATCATCCATCCATCCATCCATCCCCTCATCATCCATCCATCCATCCATCCATCCTTCCCCTCATCATCCATCCTTCCCCTCATCATCCATCCATCCTTTCACCCACCCATCCATCCATCCTTCCCCTCTATCCATCCCCTCATCCATCCATCCATCCATCCATCCATCCCCTCATCCATCCGTCCATCCCCTCATCCACCTATCCATACCCTCATCCATCCACCCATCCCCTCATCCATCCGTCCATCCCCAAACCCATCCATCCTTCCCCTCATCCATCCATCCCCTCATCCATCCATCCCCTCATCCATCCATCCTTCCCCTCATCCATTCTTCCTTTCATCCATCATCCATCCTTCCCCTCACCCATCCATCCCATCCATTTATCTTTATCCTTCCCCTCATCCATCCATCCATCCATCTCCTGATCCATCCATCCTTCCCCTCCATCCATCCACTCCATCAATCCATCCATCCATCCTTCCCCTCATCCATCCATCCTTCCCCTCCATCCATCCTCCCTTCCCCTCCATCCATCCATCCACCCTTCCCCTCCATCCATCCTTCTCCTCATCCATCATCCTTCCCCTCATCCATCTTTCCCCTCATCCATCATCCAGCTACCCTTCCACCCATACATCCAACTATTTACATTTTCTCTCCATCCTTTCCCTCACTCATCAATCCATCCATCCATTCTCTCTCATTAGCCATTTATTCAATCTTTCATTCATCCATTCACCCTTTCACTAATTCATCCAGCCATTCACCCATCCCTTCACTTACTTACTCGCCGACCTTTCCATATTAATTTTGAGCTGAGCCCTTTTGAGAAGAGGCCCATCAAGAACTTTACCCTCGCTGCAGGGGCCGTTCCAGGACTGGGACAGAAGCCACCCAGGGCGGAGACAGGATCCACCGCAGGAGGGGACAAGAGCCACCACAGGTGGGGGTGGACTGGAGCCACAACATGGGGGGACAGGTGCCATCACTGAGGGGAAGGCAGGAGCCATCACAGGAGAGGGAACACAGGGGTGGGCACAGGGGTGGGCATGCAGTATTCTAGTATCATCTTGGGCTCCTCTCCTGCACAAGACAAAGAGACGACAGGCTCTCTGTCCGAAATGCCATCCCCCACTGTGATGTACAGTACTTACAGGAGATACTCTAAGAGAACTGATTGTCCTCCATACTCTGTTAATCAATGTGGGTGCGATTGTGCCATTTCTTTATTTTCTTACATTATAGACTGCATGTTTGAAGAACCGAGGTTTGCTTACAATTTAGTGACAGTGATCAAGCTCTGCGAAGAGAACCACGTGCTGCCTCGGTGTAATCAGGGTGTAATCTGGCCGAGTCTTGGATGTTTGGGGCCCTGGGTAGAAATGGTATGTGTGAGCCTCCCTCTAAATAGCAGAGACATGACACATTCAGGGCTGTTTGCATGTGAATAGATGCCCCTGCTCGCTGCTCCTGAACCTGCAGCCCCTCCCTCTCAGTCACCTTCGAAGCACCTCTTAACAGCTCATCAAGGGCTGGAGGTGTGAGGGTAGCCACCCCGCTGCGCCTCTCCAATGCTGCGGGCATCTGAGGAGCTTTGGTGCAGCATCGCAGTGAAGAAAAGAGGTGGGTGCAAGCTGTGCCGGCTTTAGGGTGGAGCAACCGGTGCCCTGTTAAAATGACGGACAAATGGCGTCCGTTAAAGATTCCTACACGGACAACGGACAGACGGCCGAAATTACGGACTGTCCGTGAAATTTACGGACGGTTGGTCACCCTAGTTCTAATACATTCTCACGGGGAGAGCTGCGCAGGCTGAGCGCCTGGAGTCCCCTCAGGAGCTTCTCTCACGGGCCTCTCGTAGGTTTGTTCTGCTCTTCAGAGAGTGATCTCTTCAAATGCTTAATTGGACCAACTACGAAATGTAATTAAACCGCTCATCTTAAACACTGCACTCTTTACCCCAAATGTGAGATTTGTACTACTCTGATTTTGGACACAAAATGTGTCGAGAGCTGTTCGAATTCTGTGAGTCTGTGTCCCGTTAGCGGAAATGCTCATCTCGGCACCTCCAGCAGCAGCTCCAGGTCCCTTTGGATCTCGGCTCCGTGCTTTTTAGAGCAAAGGAGAGCTCGGGCCTGATCCAGCCATGCGACACTGGGCACTTCTCATGCCTTCATCTGTGGAGTTTCAGCAGGACTGGTAACATTGCTCACCTTCAGGTCAGAATGAGAACTTCCGTCATTTCGATGTTTTGGATACAAAAAAAGACTTTTCCTAATTTACTTATTAAGCTAATGAAAACCGTACCGGGCACTTAGCTTTGTTATTTTTTATCTCCGAATACAGATGCAAATGATAGAATACGCAATGTTCCCCCTTATCTTGTGGAGTCAGTGGGCATGTATGGTAATACCTCGTGCCAACATTGCGGTGCTGTTGGAATGAATGTGTAGGGGGGTTCTCAGTTGTGTGGCCAGGAGTGAGAGTAAGTCTGTGGTGAGTTCACATAGTAAGATGCCTTGTTGTGTGTTTGCTTTGTCTAGCACAGAATGTACACTTCGACAAGGTTTAAAGCAGGAGCTTCAGCTTGCACGCTTGGGTGCTCTGCGGGGCTGGCACTTGTTAGCACAAACTCCACAGGTTTCTGATTTGGGCCACTTGTCACTCTATTTACAGAACGCTTAGCGTGGTTGCCCGTGTGACCCTGTCCTTATGCTGGTAATGGTTCTGTTAATCTTATCGCCCAAGAGATGGTTGAGTTCAGAGGCAAACTACAGAGCTTTTTTCCTCCAACCTGTTTGTTGTCTCAGTATCCGCAGTACAGAATTCACTCCTCTGTGTGGTTGAACCTGTTTCAACATCCTTATGCCAATGCAATCTTTATTGTTTAAGTTAATTAAAACCAGAACAATGTCATACTACAGGTAAGGTATCAATATAAAATAATTAAAAATGTATATAAAAGAAGAAACCAAAAGAGAAAAGACATGTTGATTATTTAGTCCTGAAAACCAGAAGTGGTGTCCTTATTATGTGACAAATGAAAATATATTCATCATTCAGTAGCATCAGCTTGGCGGGTTACGGTTTTAGCAAATAATAACATTGAACACATTTTAAACATTTTTTTAAAACATTGCAATAAGAAATCCTAAGCATTACTGTATTGGCCGTGCCACATAGTTTTTCTCATAAAATAATAGGAATTTCATCATTTTACAGGTCAGCTTCCTGCATGACGCTGCCCAGAAATCCACAGCGCTATTATCAGTATTAGCAGTATTGCATTTAAGGCGTTCGAGCTTTTTAATTCCTTTTTCCCGTTTTGTATCTGATTTGTAATTGATTTATTTGCCCCGGTTTTTTAAATCGCCGTTTTTAACTGCTATTAGAGCGCCTACCTGTACATTAACTTGGTGATTTCCACCGCTGTTTGGGCGGGCCATTAGCTGGTTGTTGGTGAAAGTGTGTCGGCCATCTTGGATGTAGTTGGGGACGTTAGTGGCCATTCGAGTTAGCACTCTAGTGCTCACCTGGACACACGAGCTCCCTACTTAATCCTCCCATGGAAACGCGCAGCGGTGACGCGCAGCGGGCGCGCCATAATCGCGCCGGAGTCACGCCAGAGTCCAGCCCGTCTGTGCCCGTCCGGGCCCAGACGGGCCAAGGGCCAGATTCCCTGGTTCAATCTTTTGAAATGCAGATAACTTATTCGCGTGAGGATATCATGTCGCTACGCGCTCCTAAAAGACCATTATGTAAGTATGTCTATAAGGGATCTACATCTTATACTGCCTGTAGTACATGCCACATTACTCAACTGGACAAGGGAAAAAACACCCTCTCAATGGCTCTGCTTAATTGTAGATCTCTCCCGTGTCATGCACTGGAAATGAATTTCCTGATACAAGATCATGATCTGGACATCCTGTTTCTGACTGAGACTTGGATTGTTGTCAGTTCAGACGCAGACATGGTTCGAGCCCTTCCCCCAGGTTTTCTAATATACCATCTTGATAGACCTAAGGGGCGGGGAGGCGGCATTGCCATTATATATAGATACGTTTGTGTGTAGGGCGCAGAACAGTGACGTCCAGGACTGTGAGAGCTGTCAGTACTCACTACAGATATCCCCCACGGTGACTGTGTCAGGCGTCCTCATCTATCGTCCACCTGGTGGCATGGGAAGCTTTGTTAGTTCCCTGATGGAAACAGTCACGCAGTTGGCCTCTTCGACGACTAATTTTATGGTGTTAGGGGACCTGAATCTCCATTTTAATGAACCGATGGACTTAGTGGCGGCTGATCTGCTGGGTGACCTTAAAGCCTACAATCTTAGTCTAAAAAACTCAGGACCCTCGCATTCCAAGGGCCGCCTCCTTGATCCCATCTTTTCAAACATCCCATACCTTACAGCTCTGCCCGTTTGCCCTTTACCTTGGACAGATCATTTTCTGGTCCCGGTCAGTCTGCAAGTTGATCCAAGAACTGCCCCCTCTCCGAGAGTTTACACTTTGGAAAGAGCTTGGTCCAGGCTATCAGTTGATAACTGGATCGCAAAACTTGAGAGCTCGTGCCCTCCTGTAGCAGTGGACCCGGTTACGGCTGATGCGGATTTTGAGCTGTGGATAACTAACTCCCTGGATGCCATCCTCCCTAAAAAGAGAGTGGCAAAGAGGGTAAAGAGGACGGGCTCCGCCCTTTGGTATTCGCCGGAATTACGAATCCTCCGGAAAGGATGTAAGAGGCTGGAGAGGACTTGGAGAAAAAACTGGGGGGTGGCTAGCCGGGATGAATATCGCGCTGCAATAAGAGCATATAAAAATGCCCTTCGCAGTGCCAAGGCGCAATTTTTTGAGGAAAGGATAAAAAGTTCCTCCAATTCATCGAGAGAGAACTTTAAAGTGGTAAAGGAACTCCTTAAAATTCCGGAGCCCCCGCTGACTCAGGATAATCCAGCTGAGAAGTGTAGAGAGCTAGCGGAGTATTTCCACTTAAAAATAGAAAACATCATAGCTGCACTGCCTCAAGTCGTGCAGACTGCACACATAGGCAATCAGATAGGAGGAGATTGTGCCCGCATGGACACCTTTGGTCCAATCCCTGTAGCAGAGGTCTCAAAGGAGCTAGGATCCATGAAGAGTGGTTCCCCAGGGGATCCAGCCCCAATGAGATTTCTGAAACGGGTGACATCCGTGGTTGCGTCCCCCATTGCGAACCGGATTAATACATCCCTTACCCAGGGTGTGGTGCCGCCGAGCTGGAAAAGAGCAGTTGTCTGAAGAAGCCCAATCTGGATTCCTCAGATTTGGCAAACTTCAGGCCCATTTCTCTGCTGCCGGGTCTTGGTAAGATCGCAGAAAGACTGGTCAACCATCGACTGTCTGACTTTCTGGAATCCAACGGCCTGCTGCGAGAGTCACAAACGGGCTTTCGGCCAGGGCAGGGCACAGACACGGCCCTATTGGCAGTCGTTGAGGAAGCAAGGAACATTTTGTATTCAGGAGGGTCAGTGGCAGTGATCCTCCTGGACCTCAGTGCTGCCTTTGACACTGTAAACCACCAAGTGTTGATCCAACGGCTGTCCAATGCGGGGGTCACAGGAGTGGCGTTGCAGTGGCTTAGGTCATTTCTGTGTGGTCGTACCTATCAGATCTGGGAAGGCAGCGAGAAGTCTACATCTATCCCCCTCCAGTGCGGTGTGCCACAGGGCTCTTCGTTGAGCCCTATGCTGTTTAACGTTTATATGGCCCCCTGGAGGATGTGGTTGCCCCTTTCGGGATAAAAATTGTCAGCTATGCTGACGATACCCAGCTGGTGGTTGCATTATCCCAACTGGCGAAGAACCCAGACTCGCTGCGCCTATGCCTGACCAATGTACACACTTGGATGTGTGAATCGTCGCTCAAATTAAACGGTTCTAAGACAGAGATAATGCTGTTAGGGCACAAGACTCCCTCTCTTCCCTCGACCATTTGGCCCAGCTGCCTGGGTGAGCTCCCCAGCCCCAAGCAGGAGATCAAGAGTTTGGGAGTATGGTTGGAGCAAGATCTTTCTTTTAAGACCCTGGCTAAGAAAACGGCGGGGATCTGTTTTGGGCTTCTTCGCTCAGCCCGTAAAGTCTTGCCTCTCCTCCCCTTGCCATCGAGGAGGTTACTCATCCAGGGGCTAATTATCTCTAGGCTCGATTACTGTAATGCCATATTCCTTGGCGTCCCGGAAGCCACGCTCAGCAAGCTGCAGCAGGTGCAAAATGCTGCGGCCAGGATGCTGACTAACGTGCCAAGGAGGCAACCGGCTAAGCCCGCCTTGAAAACATTGCATTGGCTCCCGGTGCGAGAGAGGGTTAAGTTTAAAGCTCTCTGCACTGCCCATAAGATCCTCCAAGGCAAAGGACCCCCATCTCTAAGGAAGTTAGTGGTGCCCTGTAAAGCGAACAGAGCTCTTCGCTCTGATCAGAAACTTCTGCTTCAGGTCCCCAGAGTTTATAAGGCCCGTACTGGCGGCAGAAAATTTTCGGTGCATACAGCCACCCTCTGGAATGCGCTCCCATTGAAAATGCGTCTTGAGACATGCACTCTTCGTTTTCGGAAGCTTCTGAAAACACATCTCTTCCTGTCTTAAGATGTTGGATTTGGCTTTGCAGCGGGTTGACGGATACCTTGACAAGCGCTGGGATGCCCAAGGGTAACCACGCGCTATATAAGACTCATAATAATAATAGCTGAGGGTCTGTTGTACCAAGTCCTCTTATGATGGCAGATCTACAAGTTCAAATTCCTCTGTCATTAAAAGCCTTTTTTAGTATCGAAACGCATTCGATTTTAGGCAGGGGCAGACACATCCTTATGGGCATTAGCAGCTTGTCTCCTCTAGATTGTAGCAATCCTGTCTGTAGAGGAAGCTGCAGTCTAGGTTGTTGAAGAGTCCGTTGGCTGCTTCACCCTTGGATGTGGGAACCATGGGATGGCCACTCTGGATAGATCTGCTGATATTCAGAATTCTTTTGTTCCAACAAGCACCACACTGGCCTTAAGACGTGTTCATAATTTGAATTATTTTTCCAGTCATGCCTCAAACAATGTCGACGAAGCAATCGCTTAGAAAAGACTAGGAGCCTGGCCCCTTCCAACTATCTGCATCGGTTGGTCTTGGCTGATTCCAGTGGCCTCCTCTAACCCTGGTATTAATGTAATTATGTTGGAATCTCAGGTCTCTGTTTTTAAGAAGACTCTTTCCTTGCTTGGTCTACAAACTAAAGCTACGGGGCACCCCTTTGGTGTCACATTTGAACTACACAAAGTACTCCTGTTTTATTAGGTGTACGTTTCAGGCTCATCATCTACCAAGGCTGCAAATTACAGCAGCTTGGCATGTGTCGGGCTGGGAAATGGATGTTTTTGGGGGCGATGGATTGATCTTTTCACAGGTTAGGTTTACTTTATTTACAGAGCGCCGAGTACACCCTATAGGTTTTTGCGACAAACTGTACGGCTGTAGCAAAAAAATACTTGAATGATTTTTGGCAGCTTTCTAAGCACAAGGAGAGAAAGTTGTTTCCGCAAAGTACATGCGAGGTGTTCCACTCCTTGGCAGCAGCTGGGGATTGTTGGAACTGCCCGTTACAAAGATGCTTGGAAGATTGCTGCCTTCTCTTGGCCAAGAAAGGAGGAGTGCTGGCATAAATGGATTTTGTGAACAATGGTGAAAGATATAAAAATAATTCTGTCTTGTACTCCAAGGCAGTAAAGTTTTTTCCTCCCCGAGTGATGAAATCTAACTTTTTCGAGTTGCATAGTAGCTGAGTTGATACATAATAGACAAATAAAAGGTGGTTGTGGTGTATTTTCTTTTTAAACCGCAAAAAAGACGGAGTACCCATAGGCACTTCTTGATTAAATTGTTGTGGTGTTGGTAACTTGAATAGTTAGAGTGAATTATGAATCCATATAAATTCCAAGGTTACGAATGCAGTGACCAGTCCTGTTGGTTGCCCCATGACTATAGACCAATTTAAATTTGATGCTCATTTTACGTGAAGTCACAATCATTTCTGTCCTATGTGTGTTTAGCTTTTAGATAATTCAATGACCTCCACCATCTCAATTCCTCAAGACTTTTTTGGCATGG
Organism: Lissotriton vulgaris; assembly: GCF_964263255.1. Lineage (NCBI taxonomy): Eukaryota > Metazoa > Chordata > Amphibia > Caudata > Salamandridae > Lissotriton > Lissotriton vulgaris. The sequence goes on along the minus strand of NC_141694.1, from coordinate 38,239,198 downwards.
TTATTAGATTGATTTGCATTACACGACAGGCCAAAACTGTGTGTCATCCACATACATATAGAATCTTGTATGTAGAAGATGCAGACTGCATGCTAATGGATGCATACATTTGTTAAATAAATTGGGGAAAAGGATTGTGCTCTGAGGAATATCATATTTTATTTATTTTGAAGTTGAAAAAAATGGGGGAAATGAGACACTGTATTCCTATATTTAAAAACAACTTTACCCAGTTTAGAACTCTGTCTCTAATTCCAGCTTTCCATATTTTTTAATGTAAATTTTTGGGTTTGTAGGGTCCAATGTGGCTAAAGGATCTTTGCGAATCAAAAGTCCTGGACATCTGACACCCGCCATTGTAAGTCATTAAGAACTGAGACTACCACTAATTCTAGACGGTGTTCTTGTCTGAATCCGGCTTTATGGGTATCTAAACACTTTCAATTTTCCGCAGTGCGAATTTGAAAGAACACCATAGTTTGTAGTAGCTTTGATAAATAAGGAAGAAGACATGCCAGTAGCTACCAGGGTCTGCTGGGTTCAGTAAATGCTTTATCAGTAGGAGTTTAATAACCACATATTTTAAGCTTCGGCTACAATCCCAGGTTCTAGAGATTTTGGAAAAACTTAATTGGATGTTGTTGGACTTGGCCCTTTTGGCAGGTTCACCCCTAAACTTTTCGCCTTTTCTGTGACCTGGTGTTAGTAGTTTTTGGCCTCTGCCAATTTTAGCACTGTGGCCCAGTGTAAGATTGGCCTGCCCACCCATAGAAATGTATGGGGGATGTGTGTCCCCGGTAATTCCTGGTATGAAAGGGGTGCAGGGGCAAGTTTTATATGTGCGAACTCGTGAGAATAAATGCTGCGCAATGGTGTGCGCAGATGTATGGTGACTGGTGGAGAAATGCCACATTTAGAAGTTGATAACAAAAGTGGGTATGGCTCTAATCAGGAAGGCTGAGCCTAATAAACTTAAACAACAAGAAAAAATGCCAATACTGATACCTTATTTTGAACCAAAAACTATCAAAAATGCATAGACCACTGTTCAATGCACCCGAATGCTATTTAATAGCTGTTTATTTAGAAAATACTTATTCAATAAATCGCGTACGCGATTTCCCTTGGCGTATGCAGCTTGCTTCGCCGACTCATACTGTAACTTAGCCTCCTTCCGAAATCTACTATATACCGTCTGGTTACTAAAGTTCCAAGTACCCAGTTTCCCCGCCCGGTTATTTCGGACCCGATTGCATAGCCAAGAGGAAGTCTTATACTCCTCAGCGCCATTCGGCGGCTTTAGGCTACTACTACCCCTTTGTGGGGAGAGGGGGTCGTGCACATTATGAAGACAGCCCTTGCAGGACACTTTTGGACTTTCATTAGGAGTAGCTGGCATCTGCGCAAAAGGTTGACAAGATGTAATCATTTATACACTGATTTTGGTTGGTCCTGAGGAGAATCTCAAGAGTTAAAGGGATTCTATTTTGCTAATTAATTCCCTTTGCAATTTTTGTGGCAATAACGCACCTTACCTTGTTGTGTTTTTTTTTTTTTTTTTTTTTTTGTGAATGAGTTCAACTTTTCAAATTTAATTGGATATCGTGTATTTTAAAACCATTAATGATGTAATTAATTCTGTTGGCAGACCTAGTACTCCTCAATTGGTGCATTTACTCCCCGTTTGAGTACATTGTCGAATGAATGTGTGAGGTATGATTGTGAAATGGTTGAGTTGTGATGTTAATGTTAAAAAGTATTTATTGAGCGCACTGCCACCGGTTGGTTTCCTGGCGCTAGAATAGACAGGGAACGGAGCCTGAAAGCGTGAGGAGAAGGAGAATCAGTGATACGCTTGTCTAAAGAGCCATGTTTTTAAAGCTTTCCTAAATAACATGAGATCCAAGTAGGACCTGATCTCAAAGGGGAAGGTGTTCCCAAGGCGAGATGCAAGAACAGCAAATCTGCAGCCACCAGAGCGTTTGCGTTTGAAGGCAGGTGTCTGGAGGAGGGCTTGGTGAGCAGAACGCAGATTGCGGGAGGGGGTGTGCCTGATGATGAGATTTTCTATGAATTTAGGGCTTTTGCAATGGAGAGATTTAAAGATCATGCAGCCAGTTTTGAAGGAACAACGTTGGGCCAGAAGGAGCCAATGAAGGTCCCTGAGCAGAGCAGATGCTGAGTGCCATCTGGGTTGCGCAGTGATCAGTCTGGCTGCGTAGTTCTGGACCATCTGGAGGCGCTTCAATAGATATAGGGGTAGGCCTAGGTAAATAGAGTTCTGTAGTAGGGGATCTCTGTGTATAGTCATAATCTAGTGAATAGTCCCGCCCATGTGCGTGGACAGAACTTCACAGTATCCCAGAATGCACAGCAGGTCCCTTTTTACTTTCAGTTCTTTTTTCCGGCTCCTGCAAGCAGGACCCTGGAGCATTGAGCTCTCCCTTTTTAAGGGTTTTTGGTGATTTTTCACTATTTTTCTCATAGTTAAGTACTACTTTGGTACCTTTCTCCTTGGTTCTTGCACTCTGTTTTTTGTCGAATATGCCTGCATTATTCAATAAATGCCCGGAGTGCTCCAGGAAGAAGGCCAAATTGGATCCCCATGAGGTGTGTATCCTCTGCTTTCCATCTTCCCATGTCCCAGAGGAGTGTGTGATCTGTCAATGCTTCTCTGGCAGGACCCTGAAGGACAGAAGGAAGATCAGACTTCAGGGCCTTGAGGAAAGAAGAATGAAGGCACAAGGTGGGTCTGGAGGGGCTTCTACCCATGCTGAGGCCTCTGGGGGGGCTCCCCAGGGGCAGGAAGGCCAGCAAACGTCACCATTCTCCACCTGGGTCGATTGCGCCCACTACGGCGTCGAGAGGAATGACTACGGTCTGTTCCCCATCGTCTGAGTCGAAACGACGTCGACTATCGTCGTCGAGGGATGTTACAAGACCATGACTATTTCATCGTCGTCGGCGTCGAGCGATCGACGTTGACAGGCCAGGCGTCGGCGCTCGCCGTCGAGGCGACACCGCCGTCTGCGAAGAGGAGACCTTCATCGTCGAGGAGGTCCTTGTCGTCTAGGTCGCAGTCGAGGCGCAGGTCGCCGTCGAGCCGTAGATCGCTGTCGAGGCACAGAAGATCGCCGTCGAGGCGCAGAAGATCGCCGTCGAGGCGCAGAAGGTCGCCGTCGAGGCGCAGAAGGTCGCCGTCGAGGCGCAGAAGGTCGCCGTCTAGGCGCAGAAGGTCGCCGTCTAGGCGCAGAAGGTCGCCGTCGAGGCGCAGAAGGTCGCCGTCGAGGCGAAGGCGTTTGTCGCCGTGGAAGAGACGCTCGACGTCAAGGGGACGACGCTCGCCGTCTGGTCGCCGTTCTTCGACGTCGAAGAGAGGTGAAAGGAGGCCTGACGCCGTGGGAGGTTCACCAACGTCCCATGCTGGTAGAGAAGGAGGTTCGCCGGGCTCGGTGTATTCCGAGGTGTATACCCTTCGGGGAAGGTGACTCCCCCTCCTCCATTGCCGAGGGGTCCCCCTCCGAGAAATCCTACTCCTCCTCCGTTACCTCCACTGCAACCTGGGTTGCCAGTGAAGCTGCCGCCGATTCCACCGAGGTCGACTTCGTTGTCTATTCTTCCGAAGCCTCCCAAGGGTACGCCTAAACCGAAGGCCCCGAACAAGCCCAAGTCACCTGCTCCGGTGGAACCGGTTGATCGCCCTAGGCCGAGGGGGTCACTTTCACGCTCCGGACGGAGAGGAAGATCGAGGAATCGTCATAGATCCTCCACCAGATCAAGGCGTCGCCATAGGAGGCGGGGGTCTAGGTCCCGCACGGACTCTTCCAGGACCCATTCCTACTCGCCGACCTTATCGGACTCCCCTGAGATCAGGGTTTCTCCGGTGGACGACATTGCCACATTCCAGGAGGTTCTCCTGAGGGGGGCTGCGAAGTTGGGTATCACGGTGACGGCTCCAACACCTACGACGTCCGTGATATTCGAAACGCTTCACAAGAAGCATTTGTCTCGCCCTCTTCTACCACTAGTACCTGGATTGAAGGAGCCTGCAGAGGAGCTGTTCCTCACACCAGCGGTGGTGAAGGCCGCTCCCTCCCGACTTCTAAAGAAGTACAGGGCCCCGGATTCGGACCCTGCCTTTCTGAGAGTAGATCCGGTACCGGATTCGGTGATAGTGACGGCGGCCAGGAAATTACACTCTATCTCCCCGTCATCCACCGTGCCGCCAGATAAAGAAAGTCGATGGATCGACTCGGCTGGAAGGAAGGCGTGTGGGACCGCTTCCACAGCCATGAAGGCATCCAGTGATACAGCTCTGCTGGGGCGTTCTGACCGGGCGTTGTGGGACTCCCTGCAACATTTCATGGAACTGCTACCAAGAGACAAGAGGGAGGACTTCCAAGAGATCCTCAGGGAAGGGATGCTGGTGTCAAATCAGGTCATCAGCGCGGCTGCGGACGCCTCCCTGTTGGTTGCATATGGTTACTGCCATGGAATCAATCAGCGGCGACATGCCTGGCTCCGGCTCACGTCACTCAAGCCGGAGGCCCAGCAGCGGGTGGCCAATCTGCCCTTTTCCGGGGAAACCTTGTTCGGTAAACACGCAGATGATGAGATGGCCCGCATGAAGGCGGAGGCGGAGACCCTTACGGCTGTGGGCTTGGAGAAGCCCCAAGAGAAGAAGTCCTACCGACCGTTCCAGAGACGGTTCCGTGCACAAGGAAAATGACGGGGGCAGTCTTCGGGGCAGCAGTTCCGGAGACCCTTCCAGAAACGGAAAAAGGGTAGAGGGGGACAGCAGTCCTCTACCGTGAACAAGGGCCCGGCCGGGTCTCTACCCTGAGCGGTTACTTCCCCTTCATCCGTTACCCACTCCGGTGGGGGGGAAGCGTTCAATTTTTTCTGGCAGAGTGGAGAAAAATTACTCAGGACAAGTGGGTGCTGAATATTGTTTGCAATGGATACAGTCTTCGGTTCATCAGCCCTCCTCCAGCGATCCCTCCGGTCAGCTCGCAGTATCAACTGCGCGAGCTCCAGGCGGAGGCCGATATCCTGTTAAGGAAAAGGGCGATAGAAGACGTACCTCTGTCTCAAAGAGGAAGAGGTCTGTACTCCCGGTTCTTCCTGGTTCGCAAGAAGGACAAGAACGAGTTCAGGCCCATTCTGGACTTGCGGCAGGCAAACAAGTGGATTCGCAGAGAAAAGTTTTGCATGCTGTCGTTGCATCAGATTTACCCTCAGTTGCAACAGGGAGACTGGCTTTGTGCAATAGACCTACAGGATGCGTACTTCCATGTGCCCATTACATGCAAACACAGGAAGTTTCTGCGATTTCAAGTCAGCACCAACCATTATCAGTACACAGTGCTGCCATTCGGGCTGAAATCTGCGCCCAGAACATTTTTGAAGTGTATGGCAGTGGTAGCAGCACACCTGAGGAAGAACAAGGTGTTTGTCTAGCCGTACCTGGACGGTTGGTTGATCAAGGTCTCCTCCTTCTCGGAAGCTCAAGCACATTTCCAGAAGACGTGCGTTCTCCTGAACAAGTTGGGGTTGCATATCAACATGTCCAAGTCTGTACCGATCCCGGTCCAGTGCATTCAGTACTTGGGAGCCACCATCAATACGCTGTCAGCAAGCGTGTCTCCTTCGGAGGAACGACGGCGATCGATCCTTTGGAAGGCTCAGGCTCTTATGACCGCTCCATCTACAGCAGTGAGGACGGTGTCTTCTCTACTGGGGTCGATGGCCTCTTGTATCTTCCTCACTCCTCATGCACGGCTACAAATGAGACCTCTGCAGGAGTGCTTGGAGGACCAGTGGGATCAGAGGAAAGGATCTTGGGACGACAAAATACGACTGTCGCTGCATACTTTTCAGTCCCTGAAGTGGTGGTGTTGAGCAGAGAATCTCCTCAGAGGGGTTCCCTTCCACAAGGACATTCCTACTCAGACTATCGTGACTGATGCCTCTCTCCACGGCTGGGGAGCGCATTCGGGAGACTTACAGATTCAAGGAACGTGGTCTCCGATGGAGTCCACGTATCACATCAATTTCCTGGAACTCAGAGCTGTTCACTTGGCGCTGAATGCCTTTCATCCGTCCTTCCAGACCAACTCTTTGCTCGTACAGACGGACAATACGACCACGATGTATTACCTCAACAAGCAGGGGGGCTCGAGATCGCGCACTCTGTCTCGGGAGGTGCAGACGATCTGGCACTGGCTTCTGGCCAGGGGATTGACGATAACGGCTACCCATCTGCCAGGTGTGCAGAATGTTCAGCCAGACGCACTGAGCAGACTGATTCAGGAAAACCACGAATGGGTCATAAATGAGGAAGTACTAGGAGAAGTCTTCGAAAGGTGGGGGACTCCAGGCGTAGATCTGTTCGCCTCTGCCGAAACAGCGAATGCTGAGACTTCGCCTCCAGGTACTACCAGCAGGGGACGCTGGGGAATGCGCTATGGATCAACTGGTCGAACAGCTTTGTGCACGCTTTTCCACCCATTCCCCTGATTCCAGCGGTGCTCATCAAGCTGTCCCAGTCCAGGGCACGGATGATCCTGATTGCCCCGGAATGGCCCAGGCAGTGGTGGTTCACGGACCTGCTTCACCGGTCTCTCCTTCCGCACATACGGCTGCCGTGCAGGCCGGACCTTCTCTCGAAGTTCGGGGGGCAGATGTTGCACCCCAACCTCTCGTCTTCGAGTTTGGCGGCATGGCTCCTGAGATAGTGCAATATGGCCACTTGAATCTGCCAGACGATTGCATGGACATACTGAAGGAGTCTAAGCGACCTTCCACTCGGACATCCTATGCTTACAAGTGGAAGAGGTTTTGTATCTGGTGTGCGTCCAAGAACTTTGACCCGACGACGTGCAAGGAAGATGTCATCCTTCCTTGCCTTCTACATTTGGTGCGGTCTGGCCTTAATGTTCATTCCATTAAGGTTCATCTCGCTGCATTGACTGCCTACAGGAAATGCCCTTCACAGACTTCCTTCTTCCAGATCCCTGTGATCAAAGACTTTTTGGAAGGCTTGAAGAAAGTGTTCCCTCCTGTCAGGCTTCCTTCGCCTTCATGGGAATTGAATGTGGTGCTGTCCAGAATGATGAAGGAGCCTTTTGAACCTATTCATAAGGCTTCGTTGCAGCACCTGTCCTGCAAGGCGGCGTTCCTCATGGCCATTACAACGGCCCGCAGGGTGAGTGAAATTCAGGGGTTGTGTTGCCAAGAACCTTACACTGTATTTCATGCTGCTAAGGTTGTTATGCGTACTCACCCTAAATTTCTTCCCAAGTTTATTTCTGATTTTCATGTCAACCAGACTATAACTTTGCCTACGTTTTTTCAGAATCCTTCCTCTCCAGCGGAAAAGTCCTTACATTCCCTGGATGTTAGGAGGGTGTTGAAATTTTATCTGGATAAGACCAAAGATATTCGTAGGTCAGACCAACTGTTCATCAATTATGGATCAGTCAGGACGGGTCTTGCGACCTCTAAGCAGTCCATCTCTAGGTGGATTGTGTCCTGCATACAACTGTGTTACCAGAAAGCTATTAAGACCTTAGGAGGTAAACCTAAGGCTCATTCCACCAGGGGCAAAGCTGCCACGACGGCTTTGCTCCGTAATGTTCCTATTGCAGAAATATGCAAGGCTGCCACTTGGAAGTCAGTTCATAACTTTGCTAAGCATTACTGTCTGGACACAGATGCCAGGGCAGATGCTCAGGTTGGACAGGCTTCGCTGCGGAATTTGTTCGCACAATAGTGGTGTTACTTATTTTCTCCACCGCCGCTTTGGTGTGGGGATGGGCTTGCCATTCTTTTCACTAGATTATGACTATACACAGAGATCCCCTACTACAGAAGGAGTATTTTCTGTCCTGTAACTCCAGTTCTTGACTGAGGGTGGGTAACAGAGGCCCTTTCGAGCCGTTTAGGGTGTGGCCACACTCCACTGTGGTTAGGAGAGTCATTTCAATAACGCACTAGGGGTATCTCTGTTATAGTCATAAGCGCCTGCCCTCCTCCCCGGTGGAGAGAGATTCATGGAAGGAATGCTACAGGTCTGGCGTGTTACGCCTTCAAAAAGAACTGAAAGTAAAAGGGACCTGCAGTGCATTCTGGGATACTGTGAAGTTCTGTCCACGCACATGGGCGGGACTATTCACTAGATTATGACTATAACAGAGATACCCCTACTACAGAACTGGAGTTACAGGACAGAAACTACTCCTTTGCATAATCCAGGTGGGACAATACCGTGGTAATCACCACCTGGATCATGGACTCTGGAGTAAAAAAGCGTCGCACCTTCCGGATTTTCCTGAGCTGGAAAAAACACTTGGAGACCACTTGACCCACTTGAGTTTATAAAGAGACGTCACTGTTCAGGGTCACTCCGAGTGTCTTTGCAGCAGGAGTAGGAGTAGGGGCTTTGCCCATGTCAGATGGCCAGTAGTGAGAGCCCCAAAATTTGGCACTATCCCCTGTGAGCACCAGCTCGGTTTTTCCAGGGTTTAATTTTAAGTGGTTTTGGTTCATCCAAGTTTGGATGAACCGCATGGTAGACTGGAAATGAGAGATGGAGAGAGTGGAGTTGTCAACAGTAAAGAGCAATTGCAGGTCGTCCGCGTAGTTGAACACGGACACCTGCATGTCTCTTAAGGCCTGGATTAGAGGGAGAATGTAGATGTTAAACAAGTGGGGTGACAATGATGAGCCCTGAGGGACTCCACAGGTAATGGACCGTTTAGGGCCGACCAGGGTGCCAAGGCAGACCAACTGGGAACGATTCTCCAAAAAGGACTTCAGCCAACAGGCAGCTAGGCCCCCGATGCCAGCCTGGTTGACACGGTCGATCAATATGTCATGGTCGGCCGTGTCAAAAGCGGCCGACAGATCTAGGAGCACCAGGGCCTGAGGAGAGTGTCTGTCAGCGCAGTCACGGAGAGAGTCTAGAACCGCAACTACCACTGCCTCTGTTGAGTGGGCAGGGCGAAAGCCTGCCTGGTGGGAATCTAGACTGTTTGAGCTCTCCAAAAAGTTGGACAGGTGTTTCGCAACATGGGCTTCCAAAACTTTAGCCAAAAAAGGGAGCAAAGAGATTGGCCGATAGTTTGCCATGCAGGAGGGGTCTGCCCTAGGTTTCTTCAGGAGTGGGATGACTGTTGCCTTCTTAAATGCAAGGGGTACAATGCCGGATGTAAGAGAAGCGTTCAATAGGGTATATGCCGGCGTCGGGACGGAGGACAGACACTCTTTGAGGATGTAAGGGGGGCATTTGTCAGAGGGTGCCCCAGACTTGACTCTTGCCAGTAACTCTAAGAATTGCTCAGAGGTCATAGTCGGAAACCTGTTAAGTGTGACCTCATTGGTGGAGGTATGGTAAACAGAGGGAGCAACACTAGAGGAACTAGGAATGCTCTTTTTGATGTCCACGATTTTATCAATGAAATATGTGTTGAAGGCATCACAAAAGGTCTTGGTTGGAGCCACCTTAGGGCGGACGCTGTCTAAGTCAGTCAGCTCATTTAAGATTGAGAAGGTGTCCTTAGGTTTGTCTGCTGAGTTTAGAATACGGGAGGAAAATTAGGCAGATTTAGTGACAAGAATGGCCTTCATGTACTCATTCCTGGCCATGATGAACTCAGATTTTAAGTCCGGGGAATAACAGCGGCGCCACTTTTGCTCAAGTTGGCGCAAGGATAGTTTCTTAGCTTTTAAGTCTTGGGAGAACCAACGTTGAGCGTCAGCTCGCCGGGCCAATTTAATTTCTTTATAAGGTGCATGTATATCGCTTGTATTTTGAAGCCAGCCAGGTTGGACTCAGCAGAATTAATATCAGAGTGTGGGAGAGGGATCGTATTATTTAGTGTTTTTATGAATTCTAGTTTGTCAAGTGTTTTCAATTTCCTTGCTCTGCAACAAGTCAGAGCAGTGGGTAACTTAGTAGTAGACCAAGTAAGTTCACACTTGAGGAGAAAATGGTCTGACCATAGGCAAGGAATGGTGACTGGAGTTGTGATAGGCGGAAAGTTGGACCAAATGTGGTTGAGGATATGTCCTTTACAGTGGGTAGGCGAGAGAACTTGTTGGGAAAGATTCAGGTTTGTGAGGAGCTCAGTGAGCTCACAGGATTGAGGACCTTCCGAGGGGTCATTGAACCAGTAGTTAAAATCACCTGCCAAAAGGATCCTAGTGTGTTCCATGGCTAAGTTGGCGATTTGTTCACTAAACAAAAAGGGGAAGGATGGCATAGACTTAGGAGGTCAATACAGGAGCACACACAACATGGTAGTGTTGGGTGTTTCAAACTTTAAGACTAAGTTGTCAGTGTCTGGCAGGTTAATACAGGTGAGAGTGGTTGTTTTTAAGGAGGAATGGATGATTGCTGCCACCCCCCGCCAGACCTGCCATCGGCACGATGTGCATGGATGATGTAGTAGTTTGGGGGAAGTGCAGCTATTATATCTGGCGCAGAATCTGGAGTCAGCCAGGTCTCAGTTAATAAAAGGACGTCAGGGTGCTCTGTAATCAAGAAAAGGAAGATATCCTGTTGGTGTTTAACAAGAGAGCGGGTATTTAAATAGAAGAAGGTCAGGGAGTGAGGTTGGGGAGTAGGCTGCCCTGCTGAGACGGTCAGTGCACGGTGTGAAAGGCATTTCATCAGGACATATGCAGTCCACCAAGATCCCGAAGTTCTTAGCTTTATTGTGAGTGACTCTCGATATGTAACCTTGGCCATTGTTGTGGGATAGAAGGTCAGAACGAGAATAAGGGCAGATCCGGGCAGCATACCTCGCCCCGGGTCCCGGTTGGGCGCAGATGGGCTCGCCTTTGGCGAGCCTTCGGCGCGCCCGCTGCGCACGTCCGCTGCGCACGTCCGCTGTGCTTCCTGGGTGGAGGGACCATTTTATGGCTGAGAGGGCGGGAGGGGCCGAGCACTAGACCGCTCGCCTGCTCTTTGCCTCACCTAAGATGGCGCCTAAGTAAATACACCCCGAGCAGCACCTAATCGGCTGCGATGGGGGACAGCAACTAATTGTTTTGGTGGGTAAGTTAGCGCAGGGAGCGCGAAGGTTTGTGTGACTTTCGTTCACTTTTTGTGTTCATTTCCATTTTTTATATATAATTTTGTTGCAATTGTGTCTGAATTTCAAATGATTTATTGAATAAGTATTTTCTAAATAAACAGCTATTAAATAGCACTCGGATGCATTGAACATTTAGAAGTTGGCATTTGTGTGTGTGGTGTGTCTGCCTGCCTGATGTGAATTGCATGTCTGGCTTGTAATTGACAGGGGCTGGATGGTGTGGTTGGCTCCAGGAGCCAGGATGAGTCTGCCCAGTGGTGAATAGGGAGATATGCATGTAGATGGGAGGGAGGAGTTGCACCTGGGACCTGAATAGGGCTGTGCCTTCCCTACACAATGCTGGCTCCGCCCCCCATGGTGCGTCTGAGCACCTAGCTCCCACCTGACAAAGGAGAGAGGAGCTGAGCACAACACAGTGCTCCAAAGCTCCCCTATACCAGTTCTAACTGGATCCCAGCCCTGTGCTGTGTCAGTGTAGGGCTGTATAAATGTAGGGGCTGTGACCCCAGAGTTCTTTTGTGCTGGTCCTGACACTGGGGGCTGCTGCTGCTGGGCTCCAGGAGGAACCGCCACAAGGGACTGCCTCCCTGCTGGAGGGCCCTGTGTGCTGGCCTACCTGAGCCCAGCCTTGTGCCCCCTGAACCTAGCGCCTGGAAGAGTGCTTTACTTATCTTTGCAGAGCACTGGACCTTTGCCCCTTGGGAGCGCTGTATTTTGGCCCAGGAGGACTGCTGGTGCCCTACAGCGCGATGCTGCCTCGTGGGGGATTCCCCTGCTTAGCGTGAGGAAAGCGGGAGTCCACCCCGCGTTATTGCCGCCTTTGGGTATTGATTTTAAAAGCGGTTGCCCACCCCGCTGGGATGCTGCGGTTGCTTTAATTAGGGATTCTTCTGCATTTTTCTTTACATCGCGGGTGCCCACCCCGCTTTGATGCCAAGTTTGCATTTAATTACTTCGGGTGCCCACCCCGCTTATTTGGTGATATTTACATTGCGGGTGCCAACTCTGCAGTTGCCGCTGCATTGCTCTGATTTCACGGAGCCCACCCGGCACTGCTGCAGTTGTGTGTTCCAAGATGCTCGCAGGAGCGGGCTGCGGCTGCCACGAGTGACCTGGAAGTGAGGCGGGGGGGGGGGTGGTGGCAGGCCTGCTCACGTCTCAGAGCCTCGAGGGCTCCATTTCCGCTGTGGTCTCGAGGAGAAAGGTCCCGGCAGTGGGGGATGTGTGTCGGTGTGTCTGCAGGGCTCCCATAGTGAAGGGAGAGCCCCGCAGCCCAAGGAGATTAAAAGCGGAGGGGGCTCGAGGCACACTGTCGGTGCCTGCCCCCGCCGCGCTTGACAAGAGGAGACCGAGAGCCGCAACAGAGAAGCCCCGGTGAGTGAGGCTCAAAGGAGGCATTCTTGTAGCAGGACTATGGTGGCTCCTCGACGGAGGTCCAGTCCTGCAGTTTCCACTCTGCCCCCTCACAGTAAGCGCTGAGGTGCTGTGGTAAAGGGGATGAGAGGGAGGTGCACGCCCCTCTGTGCCAGTAACTTGATGTTGTCTAGGGTGCTGATGCTGTCCTAATGTAAAGGCAGTTGCGCACGAGGATTCCCGCCTGATTTCTGTGCCGGCCGCCCAGGAATAAAGTCCCCGGTGAGTGAGGCTCCCCAAATGTTTTAGGTGACGCTCAAGGGTTGTGGGCCTGATTGCTGCACCGTGCGGAGTCCTGGCGAGAGGGACCTGTAAAAGGCACTTTTGGAGCTAGCGATTTCTTCTGGGGGCATATTGTTGGCTTTGGAAACAATATGCACCCAGGAAGAGAGAGAGAGAGGGGGGGGGGGGGGGGGGGGTGTGTGTGTGTGTGTGTGTGTGTGTGTGTGTGTGTGTGTGTGTGTGTGTGTGTGTGTGTGTGTGTGTGTCTTTTAATATTCTGTGATTTATTAATATATGCACTTTATTTGTTCATATGATTAGAACAAACTATTTGCACAGATGCGTATTTTGCACAAAAATACGAGACCACCATTATCTGAGGATATGAAATTTGCACAGCTGCGTATTTTGCACTCAGCCTAAGATGTAGCATTATAATTTCACTTTACTGCCAACTAAATAGATAATACTGTATTGGAAATATACGTCAAACAGCGTTTTTCGAATCAAATGGAATGATGCATATATCATGGGGTATTTGACCGTGATTTTTTTTTAGTTTTGAAAACTGCCCATACAATTGCTTTTAAATCCACAAAATTTAGTTTTATTAATGCAGAGATTGAGATCACAGTATTTGACTGCAAATGTTTTTACGTTGTGTTATTTTCTGTAAAAATCGATACTGACTCATGTAATACCTCTGCTATGTCAATTCAACTCTAGTAATTTGTCCATGTCTACTATCAGCCTGATCAGGTGACGTTGTTACAACTAATTACTGGCACTTTAAATGAGCATTCTCCACACTTGAATGTTGTCATGTGAGCAAGGCTCCTCGGTGCCGAAACGTCCTGCGGCTGAATTTGCACAAATAAAATCTTCAGCACTTACTTGGTCCGTGTCCGTGCTGTCTCTGTCCTGGTGTTGCTGGTTGGAGACGCGGTTCACCGGATATATATATCGGGACACATCTCGAATAGTGACCTGGAAACACAGTTGTGAATGACATTCAATAACTCTATTTTTGAAATGATAGAAAATCAAAATTTCTGCTGATGCATCAAAGAACTCTTAATGTAATGTTATTAGGGTTGTTTCGTTATTTTCTATTTCTTGTTTTAGTTTTATTTTTAATCTTACATTTTCTTGGAATAGAAAGACAGTTACGAAAAGACTGAAGGGATGGTTTAGGTGTAACTAAATTCTATTGATTGAAGTGCTTTCATGAGTGATTAGCTTATAGTATTCCTTGGATTTAATTTTGAAAACACTTTTTTTAGTATAGGATGATAAGTATTGCGTCATTTATGTTTTCACTTACGAAGCTCTAACTTAATGTAGGCCAACTTGTTGAAGAAGCATGGATTTACTTTCTTTATAGAAAATATTTTTTTGTTTCCGAGTAGGAACCAATTAATTTAGTGTTTTTGTAATTGTGTTATGACGCACAGATTAGGACATTTAGGATCTGTAGAAATAGATGCTCTAGTACCTTGTTGCGGTGTTTATTTGACTTTTATGTTCGTATAGTCTCATAAGGTTATCAGTGCCACAGTGGGCGAAAGTTGACTGTCCACCTGATCTCCCCAGCCTTTTACAAGTGAAGATCCCTGTGCAAAGGAAAAGCTCGTCTGAATCACTGCTATGAATAATCTGTGCTTCTAATATATGTTTCTAAGTCTCCAGTAGCTGCAGCAGTTGTGTAGGAGATTGTTAGATTCCTTCCCTTCCCCCCCTTCCCCAACCTTGCTTGTGAAATGCCCAACTGCTAAATATCATAAACCTTTTACACAAAGTTTTATTTCATAACCACCTTGAAAGACTTCAATTCTTTGACTATGGCTCTTTGTAGCGAGCGCCATCAACACCTGTTCAATTCTTCTATGAAAGCTGCTCTCCTAGATGGAGTAAACTCCTATCTGTTGTGATGGACAAGAAAGCTCCTCTCTACGGGACTCTGTGTATGACGCTTATGCCCCGTCCCTTGCGTGGGTGCCCATCCTTGCCAGTTCTCCTTTAGTGCTGTGGATAGAGCCTCCCTTCTATGGATTCTGCGCCCACAGGCTTTGGCTGCTTTTAGGATTATTCATTTTAGTCCCTTGCAGTCTATACTTCAGAACTTGAGGTTTTAAGCTATGAGCCCCAAGCCAATCACGTTATCTGATCTTGTATGTTCTGCCTTTTTTGCTCGGGAACAACCATGTAATGTGTGCCCGTTTCCGGTGTGGCCATCGGCCTGAGCGACTGAGAGGCCGCCTTCCACGCAGTACTGACCCTTCAATGGGGTGATCTGGCACCTGTACTCTTCTACTTGATAACTGTCTTACTGTATTCTGATGTCAAAATACTGAAAGGGTGGGGTAAGAGTTCACTGGAAGTGAAAGTTGGATGCCGGCTAAGGTCTCTTGATCCAAGTCCAACTGTCGATCAAATTCAAAAAAGTTACCATACGCTTTAAGGGGAAACCAGTGCTACCAAAGTACATATTTTCTGGTGTACCATATTTCAATGTCAGTGAGAGACAGGGGATCTGGGACTCTGGATTGTATCCAAACAACTTATTTGGCCAATCAGGTGCTCTTTCTGGGCGTGGGGCTCTCCTCCAGCAACTCTGAGGATAGGATGCGTGGTTGGCATGTATACCACGTGGACCCTTGCATTGTTATTGGGCTTCTGTTTTGTCCAGATGTTGTTCTTGTCAGACCACAGACTGACCGGCTGGAGCTGCCTAGCCCCACTTCCTGTACAACAAAGGGTCATCATTTTTCTTGCATGGTGATCTAAACCAGGCACGGCACCTTCTGCTGCATTATCGCAGTGTTCGAACAATGCAGAAGAAGTTGTTTTGTCCAAACTGAATGTGTCTTATTAAACCCTTTAGAAGGATGAAAGGCTGAGGCTGTCCTGCTGGGGCTCATATCTGTGACGAGCAGGTCCTACGCTGTTCTCAGCAGCAAAAAGCTCATCTTCAGTGGGCTGACCCTTCACCTAGCACATGTTTACATACTTCAGTCCAGTTTTCATAGCTGAATTATGTTGACAGTATAAAAACCAAAGACAGACTGCGGCGAACAGTCGTTTGGATAGGTAGGCAGGGGGTGCTTTGCGTGCAAGGACCAGGTGATTGTGGCTGAACGGTGCCTGCTTTTCACAGGTATTGGCCCCCATTTCCTGTGTGTTTAATAGTTCAACAGGCCTACATGCCAGCAGAGGTTGTGTAGTGCCTGAAGATAACTACTTTCTGGGTAGGTGCAATCCTTTGCTCCATCACTTTATGTAATCCGAGAAACCTTGGGTTCTTATCTGCTAAAATTGGAGTACACTGTAGGTGCAATAAATGCCAGTTAATAGAGCCAGAGTGGCTTCACCTGTTCTACAGCAGCGCGTTCAATTGATGAATTGTTGTCCTTCATGCTGAATTCACGTCAAACAGGCGGTGCATGCAAACCGCATGTGTGCAGGGCTTGCGTTGGCGTATTAAACCTCACCTGTTTGCTTTGCCACTGCTTCTTGAGCAACCTATAAGGGTGCCAACCTGGCATACGTGTGCAACAAGTGTGGTGCGCTGCAAAAACACAGTGAAAAGCTGCTCCTTGTACATGATGGGCCATGAATCAGTGTAACGATTCAGTTCACTGCTGAGATGTAGAATCCCTCATTGGTTTCAATGTCAGCCCTTCATAGCAGGTGGATGATACACTAAAGATGGCGTGAGGTGCAGCGGCCTAGTCTTCAACAGGCTGGGAGGTTGAATGACCAGCATTGGGTGGGCGAGGTTGGGAGTTAAAGGAAAGTTCGGTGATTCAAACCTACCCCTTCCTTTTGTGTTGTATATGCAGAGCTTGCTGACAGGCAGACCACATCACCTGCACTTTACACGTTTCACTAGGTTATGTGCCTTCTATCGAGATCTGTGTGTAAATAATGTACACAGCTTGGTGGCAAATGCATCTGCTGCACAAGCCAAGTGTATGTGGGGTGTGTGCGCGCTCTCATGGGCCTGGGAGTGTAACCTCAAGGATGTTTTTTGTGTTTGTTGGTATTTGATATTGGCATGAAGATGCCTCCAGGCGGCAGTGGGCTGCTTTTTAGAGCACATCTTTATTCCAGCGGGAGCATCTCCAGCTCGAGGTACCGACCCTAAGGGCAGTATATTCTGCACATGGAGGCCAAAACACAATGTGACAACGTGTTCTCCCGCTCAGTTCTCCAAAATAGGGAAGCAGTCTCCCAGTATTTGACAAATTGATTTTTGTGAAATAAAGTGGATGTAACTGTGCATATCTACAGCTCAATGCCTGAAAGTCGGGATTGCTCTGCTGGAGAGCTCCGAGCTCAGATATATGCCCGGATTGAAGCCTTGGCACAGTTGCTTCTTCCTACTATGAAACAGAAGTTCAAGGGGGATGTTGTGTACCTTTGTCTTTGCTCGTCCACTCCTCATCCCTCCCCTCCCCAACACACAGAAGACCTTCTTGCACAGAGGACTGTTGGTGTCCACCCTGTTCTCTGCTTGTCCGTCATGGCTCGATGAGACTTCAGGTGAGCTCGTCTTCTCTAAGTGGCACCTTAGAAGGATGCTCCGGATCAGGTGGTGTGAGACCGCACAGCTGAAACGTTGCCTTAGTTTATGTTTGCCATGTAGTGTGTGAGACCCAGAAGAGGGGCAGTTCTGAATCAGTGTTCATTGAGAAATGGGCCTCTGCTGTGATGAGGCCAAGGGAAACCCAACACAGATCCTGCCTGATCCAGCTTTCCACTGGACCGCGCATTTATTAGCGGAGTGTTACGGCTGACCTCTCCACCCCACCCCGAATCTACCCCCTGCAGAGGTGATACATATACAGCACCGAGAGGAGCCAGAACCACTGGTTATAGTTGGTAAAGTTAGGTCGGTAGACAGCTGCACAGCCAAGCCGTATCTAAAAAATACAAGTTGTCTCAGAAAGGCTCCAGTGGCTTTACTCATTGAGGCAGTGATTGAGATCAGATCAGTTGGGCCGAAGGATCCTCAGTTGCACCGGATTGGCTTTTCCCCAGCCCAAGTGGCTTACTGATTAGGCATAAATGTAATGCAGTTATCTTGCACTGTTGCATAACGGTCATTAATCCATGCAAAAATCTTAGCAGACGAGGATTTGTATCTTTTCAGTGAGACTAAACATCCATGCACAAAGGTTCTTGCATAGGGAGGCATGCACATTTTGGGAAATTGTCCGGTAATTTACGTAGTGCACTTATTCGATTTCATGCCCTTGATTATCTTTTTTCCCTTCACTGCAAAATTGCAATGATTTAGAAAGAGGCTGTATTTCGAAATGAAGCTTTGATATTGGATGAGTGTCTGCCTTGAAATGGAGAGTTGAGTAGATAAAGAGAAGAGATTCTTCTCAAAATAAACAACCTTTACCTGTTGCAGTACCATCTTACTTGGATATTATACATGGACATCTCTTTTACTATTCTTACTAACTCCATCATCACCCTGTACGGCAAAACAATCTAAGGATGGAGTCGATGCTCATGCGCACTATCACAGAAAGGGGGAGTCCCCTACCTCGTGACTTGAAAGACTTCTTTGAAGACAAAGTGCAAACATCCGGACCCCAACACTAGATGGCGATCTATGCTAAAGCATATGATTCTACAGCTCTATCTGCCAAGAACAGATGCATACTGGGTAAGTAGCATTTTCCTTCTAAGTCATTAGCTCCAAGACTTCCTTCGGTAAAGCAATACACAGTGTGCACCTATTGACAACATTGGGAAGGTGAATGTTTTGTTCGCCCTTTGAGTTTGTATTCTACCCCTGCTTCTCCTGAGTAGTCTCAGTAGAAGTTTATATTACAGATAACTGTGTGTAGACTTGGTCTGGTGAGGCCACATTGTCTGGGGAAGCCTGTGACAGAAGGGCTATAAGGCAATCAGGATATTTCACCCACTAAGGGTAGAATGCTCTAAGCTAAAAGGAAGAAACCTCAAGATAAACATTGGAAAGTTGGAGCTCCGGCCTTATACCAGCCATTATAAGCCTGGAGCTACTTCGTGGTCTTCAATGGGGCTCAACATTTCAATGTTCTAATACTGCTTGAACCTTCGTTCCCATGTCCAGGTTTCCTTACGCTTTTAGCTGTCATTGACAGTTGGGCACATTCTAGGCTTTGAATTCCAGTTGCTTACTAACCTTGTGGCCTACTTGCTGCATGTGCTGTCTTATCCAGTGCATTCAGGCTGACCATTCACTGGACCCTTGCTTGCAGACACCATGAGCTGTCTCCCTCAAGTGTGAAGGAAGATGCACTGTGAGGACATCATCTCTAGACATCTTGTCCAGCTATCCGCTCATGAAGGTCGTGCTGCAGTTCGTAGAACGACATATCCTGGGTAACAATATCTGGACCCATACGTCTATCTGGTCTACCTAGTTAGCCCGTGACAGTCTCCCTCTAGTGTGCAGGAAGACACAGTGCATTTACAGTCAGTGCAGCGAGAGTTCAGGCCACGGCCTGGGATGATATCCTTTCTGCAGATGATACCAGAACTTGATGTGTTTATTTTGGAACCTCTCAGTGTTGTCATTCTGGTCGATCAGCTCACCTGGACCAAATGCTCACGGAACCATGACCCCCTATCACAGATCCAGGGATGTCCCCTCTGGGACCCCCGACATCTTTCATACTTGTTGCATGGCTGGTTCATTCACCAGAGCATGGGATCGTTTTCACAAGTTCTCATCTGTTGGCACAGTGTGTCACGAGAGAGCAGTAGTAGTGTAATCCCAACTGCTTTGAAATTGGTTAAAGGCAAACCCAGGCGATCGGTTTGTCCCTGACCCTTACATGGTGATTGAAAAAGGTGGTCTTGAAGGGACTAGTTCCTATTGGAACATCCAGGCTCCCAAGTCTGGCCATTCAGGAGCTGATGGGACCTTCCTTATGAAGAGATAGGTTTAAACTATTGGGGAAGTCACACCAGTGGTAGGGGTATGGCGAAAGGAAGAGAAGATGTGGACCGTGAAGGGTTTCGTTACCCTGCCGCGATGGCTTGAGGAGGCGTGCCTGTTACACAGGCTGCATGAACGTCTCACCCCCCCCCCCCCCCCCAGCCCCCCGCACCGCCCGACCCACCCATCCATTTCAAACACTATGAACCCCTTGGAAGGCCTGTTGTCTTCATTTTCTTTTTAACACCAGGACCTACATCATTAACGAAAAAGAACAGATCAGTGGATAATGGCACATTTTACAATTGAGAAATCAAATGTAAATAAATCCCTGAAGCCATGCCAGAGAGCCAGTTATGTGCATGACCCGAGGTGAAAAAGTGCTGTTTATTAATTAGAAGGCGCTTATACACTATGGGCTATAGATCTTTACCTGGCTTGTAATACTTGAAATATAACGTATGTTTTTGAGGGCTTGTACTGAAAGAATCTCCCAAAGCTATACAGGGGCGGTTCAAAAAGAGGAGACCATGAAACGATCGTCTTCGGACAACTGTAAATGCAGCAAACCAAACTCTGCACTTCGCTGAAACAAGCAAGCGTGAGTCTAGTGCCCCTGGGGGACTAGTGCATTGTACTGTTAGTGTCTGTGGAATAGTGCATTTTCTGTGCACAAGCAGAGCCTGGGGACTAGTGCAATTTATTTCTAAGCTAAACTAAAGGACTTATAAAGTGCATGGCGACCCAGAGGCATCCCAGTGCTAATTTTGGAGAGATTACGCCACCAAGTACATAAGATGAGAACAGAGTCCAAATTTAGAAAAGCCAGGTTTAAGAGCTTTCTGAAAGCACGAATCATTGTCTATAGCTCAGATAGCCAAGAGAAGAGAATTCCCAAGCTCAGCCACTGTGAAACTGAAGGACCGTGCTCCACTTCTAGCTCTTAACAGCAGGAACGGTAACCTGATGTCGTTTGGTATATCTGAGTAACCTATTAGGAACGTAGGATAGACTGACCTTGCCCATGTGCGGCTCTGTGGGTGATACACAAACTTGAATTCTATTCATTTGGCAGTGGGAAGCCACTGAATCTGTCAACACCTGCCCAGCTTACTGGAACCTGGGAATCCCAAGTAGCAGGTTAGCAGCAGCGTTTTGCACATCTTGACGTTTCCGAGTAACTACCTTGGGAGAACCCAGATATACTGAGTTGCCATAATCCAGGCAAGAGAGAATCATGGCTTGGACCACCACCTTCCTAGATGTATCGGGGTGCAAAGGCAGAATATTGCACAACATAAGCAACTGGCCGAAATGTTGGTAGCATTGTCTTCCATAGTCCGGGTACTATCAAGCCACATTGCCAAACTTTTTATAACTGCTTTGGCGGCCATGAGGAGGAGGGGGCATATATATTGGTCAGTTTTAGACTGGATGGGAGGGAAAGTTCTTCCCTAGAATCGTTAATTTTGTTTTGGCTCCATTTGAGCTTGAGACAGGATTTTTTTCATCCACTGGCTACCTGCTCCAGGCAAGGTCCAAGGGGAGGTTTTGAAGGATCTGAGTCTGGAGTGAGTGAAAAAACCATCTGGCTGTCATCTGCGTAGGAGACTATGGAAATCCTCAAGGGAGCTATGATGTCAGCCAGTGGTTACAGGCATATGTTAAATAACGGAGGACTGAGAGAGGACCCTTATGGGACCCCACTGGTGACAGCAGAATTTCAGAGGAGCACCGTTTGTCAAAAATCTGAAATATTTTCTCCTTCTAAAAGGAACCAACACAATACAGGGATTTTCCTGTGACTCTGGCCTTGCCAACCCGACTTAGAAGTGTAGGGTGGTCTACCGTGTTGAAGGCCTCACTGAGATTCAGGAGTGCAATGGCCACTGTGGCCCCTTGGTCAGGCTACTTTAGCATCCTCCACCACAAACTAGATTTGGTTCTTAAACGGGTTATACCCACACTTCGTGCTCATCATACCCTCTATGTTTGGAGCTTGAGGCGAGGGCATAAATAGGCAGCTGTGATAATGTAGACGCAGGATAATGTCCTAACTTCGCAAATGCACAAAATGTATGATCCAGGGAAAAACGTGATCACTTCACAGATCTGTACTAGTGTAGAGCACCCCCGCTCACAAGTAAATGGCGCTGAAGCCAATTCTCGCCCAAGCACCCATTTTATAGCAATCTGCTGGTAACCCTCACACAGTGACTGCTACCCCGCCTGAGGAAGGGCTCCGAATATCAGGGCTGCAGAACAGCTCCTGGCTTCTCTTACACAAGTAATTTCCCCCCACCCCCCAACCCATGCCAATAGACTGCCCTCAAACAGGGACAGCCTAGGTTGTCAGAGCTGCAGAACACCACTAAAGGCCCCGGGGCCTCCTACCTTCTCTCACACAATGAACCCCCCACCAGTCCCATGCGTACAGGCTGCTATCAGACAGGGATGTAGAGGGCCACCCGGTCGATACCCTACAATGTTGCATTGCATCAACCCTTGCAACCGGGCTTGGTCCAAGTGTATAAGTAAACGGGCCCAGGTCGCATGCGACCTTTGGCTGAGATTATACATTGTGCCTGGTGGGTGTCCCTGATGCGCACTGGCAAGGCCCTGCTGCGTACCTGAATAGGCACACCACATTAGCGACGAGGGGCTAACAGACCCTCGCGTCTTCCCCTGCACAGGAAGAGTGGCATCTGCAGCCGGCTTGTCGCCGTTTCTGCCATGGTGGCTACATGCAGCATGCGCCCTCTCCTGATAAGCGTGTCGCCGTCGCAGCACTGTATCGGGGCGCGAGTGAGTGCCACAAGTGACTGCCTGCTAGAGCACCTGCAGCGGTGTGGCGGTGAGCCGCATCCGAGCTGAAGAGCTCAACGCCAGCAAGCTGAAGAGCTCCATGCCAGCATCTCTGCACAAGGGTCCACCCGCGTACGACACGCTACGCTAGGGCAGGGCTCCAAGGCCTGCAACGAGTGGGATTCCCCTGACCCTGATACAAGGCCTGCCAACGCCTAGAGGACTCTCTAAAGGATCAACAATCCGCATGCTCGGGTGCAGGAGATGCCAAAAGAAAAAAAAAAAGGTAACAAGGGTCAGTCTCCAGGCCAACAAGGGACTCACTCAAGGCACAAGAAGGGAGAGGTCGGACCATCCCAAAAGGTAGAATTGCAAGGCCATCCCACTCTCTGCGCAGAGTAGTGCAGCCACACCAGGAGAAGATCACTCCAGTGCACCATCGGAGACCCTCCTCCACCACAGGCCCAAACACCAACTGCGCCACACACATCCATCAATGACGTCCATAACCCCGTTCTGCCAGCTCACTGACGCTGCCACAGCTATGCCCATAAGGAGGCTCTGGGTAGGTCGCCTCAATCACTATCTTACAGGGACCCGAGAAACAGATGGGAAGGTGAAACGCTCCTTGCTGATGCACTTTAGAGGGGACGAGCTCTATGAACTGTTTGAGACACTGCCCAATACCGGATCGACCCACAAGTATGATGCTGCCATTGCAGCACTCAACAGATACTTTGACCCACAGATGAACCTGGACTAAGAGCGCTTCAAGCTGCGCCAAGCCAGGCAAACCGAGGCTGAAACAGTGGGCATGTTCTATGCCCGGCTCCGGAAGTTGGCACACACATGCACAGGCATCAACCAAAACTAAGTGATCAGGCCACAAATCATTCAAGATGCAAATCTGTTGCTCTGCGTGCCAGATGCTCCGACAACCAGGGATATCCTTGAATGACATTCTGGTCCTCCCACGAACTGTCCGACAAGCGGGTCGACAAACTGGAGGCCGCCCGAGTTCGGAACACTCAGGCCGCGTCGACTCAAATAGTAGTCCAGGTCAAAGAGGAGACAGTGGAGGTTGTGCAGAGGCGACCCACACTCGGCCAGAGGAGCGGCATCGGAAGCCGGCCAAGTAGCAAGTGTGGGCATTGCGGTTTTGACCACAAAGAGGAAGATAGGTGTCCGGTGAGGGGGCAAGCCTGCGTGAAGTCCATCACTACGCCAGTGTCTGCCATAGCCGAGGAGGGCGCACACGTGGAGTCGCATCCAGAGGGCGTTCGATTACCCTGTGACACCTCGCGCTTAAAGAACACAACAACCCTGGAGCACCCCCAGAACAAAGCGTTGCCCCCTATTACGAAGACAACGACACGTTCATCATATCGTTCGCAGGAAGGCCGGGAAGGAAAAGACACCCATCCCCAATGTGCAAAATCAAGGTCAACTGAACCTCGGTACAAGCCCTAATAGAAACGGGTGCATCAGTCAACGTGATGAACTCCGACCAGTACGAACGGCTGTCATCCAAACTACGCCTAACACCCAGTGCAGCCAAGATCTACACGTATGGAGGCACGGAACCCATCCCTCTCTTCGGGATGATGGAGGTCGAAGTCTCGAGCTCAGAGTATTCTGTGACGCCGTTATATCAGCACGTTCTCCACGCACGTAGGCCTCCGGATGTATACACAGCTCAGCTTTGCCATGTCATCTGCCGCAGAGGTGTTACAGAACGCCATCAAGGAAGCCATCTCAGGCCTGGTGGGAGTCATCAGCCTAAGTGATGACCTCTTTATATACTTGCGAGGCCTCGAAGAACACCTTGTCCGGCTAAGGGCGACCCTAGAGAGGCTGGCTGACTGGACTCACGATCCATAAGAAGTGCGCTTTTTACCAAGGGTCGATAGACTTCTTTGGATATGTCTTTTCGCGAGACAGACTCTGTGTTGATATGCGCAAAGCCAAAGCCATCAGGAGTGCTACCAAACCCTCAGAATCCCACGGAAATAAGGAGCTTCCCCCGGATGGCGACATACTGCGGGAGGTTCGTCATGAATTTCGCCACCATAGTGGAGCCCCTCAGGCAGCTGACTAAGACCTGCACGCCCCACAGTAGACGCCCAGAGAGGAAGCAGAGCTTCAGGACATCAAGAAAGCCTTCTTAGATCAGATGACCATGGCATATTTTCACCCCAAAAGGAAGACTGAGCTCATGGTAGACCCCAGTTGCCACAGGACGATGCTGCATGCACAGAGGCTTTCATAAACATGGTGGAAGACCGTGCCTGTCCTCTGGCCATGATCAAAGAAGATCTTCGCAATGACGCGGATGACACCTTGAAGAGCGTGAAGGAGGCCCTGGAAAAGGGGCAGTGCCATTAGTTCTTGGATGGAATCGCTCTAACTGCCAAGGACCAGAATTTCTAACGCCAACTCTGGATAGTGCGACACGATCTAAGCGTCAGTGGATCCGGACTAATCCTAAGAGGACAGCGAATTGTCGTGCCAAAGAACTTATGCCAGTGGATGGTCGAGCTCGTCTATCAAGGCACCACCAAGACAAAGTCAAATTTTCAAAAGGGGCTGAGAGGGAAAAAGGACTGGGTCGCCCACCACTCAAACTTAGTCATACAACAAAAGACCCAGTCCACGGACGTCAAAGCATATCAGTGACTGAAAAAAGGACAGTCAATATGTACTGTTGCCTATTCCTGTCCTCTACAATTTATGAGGGGACAATTCACTGTACTCCGCCCAAATTAACATTAAAAAAGAGCCTATCCTCCTTGACAGAGACACAGAACAACAAATACTATGACCTTTCTAGGTCCATGTCAGAGGTCCACACCACCAGTGTTGGACTGGATTCTGCTTAGAAAAAATGTGTGAGAAACAAATGACACCTCACGGAAACAGCACCAATGGGGTAACTGGTATATAATTTCCAGACAAGCCCCTGTCTCATCATCGGTAGTCACTTGAATCTCAAAGAAAGTAGAAAGAAAGAAAGAGTCCAAAACAAACAACCGCCTTCACTAGTTTTTTTATTATTCTCTCACACAGGGACAGCCTTCTGTGCCTACTGACTGGTGGCACCCCTCACACGGAGACAGCCACTCGTGCCTGATGGTTCACCTCACAGGGAGACTGCCACTCGTGCCTGGTGGCGCCCCTCACACGGAGACAGCCACTCGTGCCTGGTGGCAACCCTCACACGGAGACAGCTACTCGTGCCTAGTGGCGCCCCTCACACGGAGACAGCCACTCGTGCCTGGTGGCAACCCTCACACGGAGACAGCTACTCGTGCCTGGTGGCACCCCTCACACGGAGACAGCTACTCGTGCCTAGTGGCGCCCCTCACACGGAGACAGCCACTCGTGCCTGGTGGCAACCCTCACACGGAGACAGCTACTCGTGCCTGGTGGCACCCCTCACACGGAGACAGCTACTCGTGCCTGGTGGCACCCCTCACAGGGGGACAGCTACTCGTGCCTGGTGGCACCCCTCACACGGAGACAGCTACTCGTGCCTGGTGGCAACCCTCCCTCAGAGGCAGCTTCTCTTGCCTGGTGGCACCCCTCACAGGGGGACAGCTACTCGTGCCTGGTGGCACCCCTCATAGGGGGACAGCTACTCGTGCCTGGTGGCACCTCTCACACGGAGACAGCTACTCGTGCCTGGTGGCACCCCTCACAGGGAGACAGCTACTCGTGCCTGGTGGCACCCCTCACAGGGAGACAGCTACTCGTGCCTAGTGGCGCCCCTCACACGGAGACAGCCACTCGTGCGTGGTGGCAACCCTCAGACGGAGACAGCTACTCGTGCCTGGTGGCACCCCTCACAGGGGGACAGCTACTCGTGCCTGGTGGCACCCCTCACAGGGGGACAGCTACTCGTGCCTGGTGGCACCCCTCACACGGAGACAGCTACTCGTGCCTGGTGGCACCCCTCACACGGAGACAGCTACTCGTGCCTGGTGGCACCCCTCACACGGGGACAGCTACTCGTGCCTGGTGGCACCCCTCACAGGGGGACAGCTACTCGTGCCTGGTGGCAACCCTCACTCGGAGGCAGCTTCTCTTGCCTGGTGGTTCACCTCACACAGGAACAGCCCCCAGCCCCCTCCCGAGAATAGGAAACAGCCCCTTGCAGTCGAACCTGTATCCCCCCTTCTTATTACTTTTCAGGTTATGCATGACTCTTTAGGTCTCGCACCTGCGATACAGGGCGAAAGCCCTGTCGCAGTGCGAGACCTATTGCTGTCTGCTCTGCTTACAAGGAGCCAAAAGGGAGACTAGGTGGGCATGCGCAGCCTGCCGGAATCGGATCAGGTCGCGTGCGTGAACACGCGCTCCGATTCCGGCATGCAGTTGACACTCAAAATGGATCAGGACACGCACACACACACACACTCCCCCCCCCCCCCCCCCCCCTTCTCCCCCTTCCTCCCCCCCCCTGTCCCCCCCCAACTCACCAGGCTCTTTCCGCTACAGGCGCCGTCACATCACCTGGCACACACTCTCTGCGAAAGGGCTCCATGCCTCCATCACACGGGCTACAACACGCGGGGCTCCCTCAGCTAACGTGAGCCCCGGACACTGCCGCGGGCTCCATGCCCCAGGCTAAGTTGGCCACACGCATGCGCAGTGCGTAAGGACTGCGTGTGTGTTCCTGTGAGGTCGAGCGCTGGTCCGACATGGTGGGCGTCCCTGGTCATAAAAGTAATTGCTTTTGGTTTCGCCATCGCCTTTCTCCTCCCTCTATACTCCCCTTTGGTCCCCTCCCCTCTGCCCCATCCTCTCTGCCGCTGTGCTGTAGTACTCCCTCCCCGTGCTGGACCGCCCCCGCAGGTCTCGGGAGATGCTGGGACACCGCTCACCGCCCTGCTCCCAGGTAGGAGCCTCTGCATCCGGGCCCTGTGGCCGGTGTCTGCTCTCTGCGTCTAGGGGTCGGGGGCATGGGGATGGGGGGGGCACAGGTGCAGTGTGTGCTTGTTGCCGGGTGACCCCGTCATTTCCTGCCCTCCTGCTAGCTCAGAGGGCGCTGGGAGGTTTGTGGGCGCAGGACAGTGCTGCAGGCTCCCCGTGGGAGGGGGCTGAACTCCAGGTTCCCTGCGGAGCCCCTCTGCGCCTCCTCCCTTCCCACTGAATCTAAAACTTTGCTGCAGTCAGCCGGGCTGCTCGCACCCACTCCTTGTTGCTTCAGCGCATGCATCAACTCAGGCGCGTTGCCATTTGGTGAAGCAATGCCATCCCCTCTCCCAATAAATAAACAGCGAGTGATACCAAGTACCAGACTGTTAACATCCATGGTCCATAATATGTGTCCGCACTTAACCGCCGGAGGAAATTCAAAGTTTCCGTTGGGGTAAAGAGGTACCGTCCAGTTTAGAAGGGTAGATGGACAGGCCACATGACCTACGGATGCTTGTGTATCGTCACCCCCCCCCCCCCCCCCCACCCCCATTATGGAGGAAATACTGCACGGTGTTTGGGAAGTGGAATTCAGCACGAATATGACTGCATGTTGCTGGCGTTGGGTGGATTCTTTGTGAGCCACGGCTCTGTGGCCACCACCCGAATGTGTGTGTCTGTGGAACTAGGGTGCCCGAAGTAGGAGTTGTGAAGGGTGGTGGGGATTCGACCCACCTGGCGGCAACGTCAGTGAGAGCAATGATTGCGCTCCCTGTCCTGACGTCATGCACTGCGTCACTGTGACCGCCAAATCCACAGCACGACGCCTCCCCAACCTCTGACAGTGACCTCCAGAGCACATGACTGTGGCTCTGACAGTGACACCCAGACTCACCTCGTCCTGTTGATATATTTATAAATGATGTTTTTACCCGGATTCGGCTAGTGAGATTCCAGCCCAGCCCCAACGCATGGCCTTTGACCTCTGACTGTGACCCACAGACCACAACAGCCTGACATCCGGCAGTGACCCACCCCCAGACCCACCTTACTCTATCTATTTTCACCTTGGTTACAAATAACAGGTTCAAGTATATGTTCTTAGTGCATTGTTGACACTGCATGCCATGATCGAAAGCCTTCACATTTGACACCTGACAATGACATTGCCACTCTCATATACATTATATTTACAAGCCACATGTTCGGCCCTAGGTTCTTAGATAGGATTGAGGGAGGCTGCATACCGTCCTCTAATCGTCGTCACTGACCCCTGACTACGATTTCCTGAACCCCCTAACATTTGCCAGTGACCCACATCTGTACCTCACAGTGACTGTTCGCGCCTCTCCACTAAATACTCGGGTATGACTGTGACCCGTCACCTCCTCATGACCCGATAGTGCCATTCAGCAGCACCCCATCTGATCCGACAATGACCCACTGCAGAAGCCCAACTGACCTCTGAGGGTCACCCTGAAGCACCATTTCCACCTGAACCCGACAATCCCCCCCCAAGCAGCACCCCTTCTAACTTGCCTGTGACTTCCCAGCCGTACATGACCTCTAACCGCACCACCAGCCACACCCCGCCTTGCCCATCACTCCCTCAGCTCCAGGCCTCACTGAGAACCCCCTGCCAGACTTGTTTGGGTCCGCGCCACTCGGCCAGTTCGAAGTTCTCAGGTTCCATTCCATTGGTTTATCACTTCGTGCCACTGTTGTTGTGGCCGGCTGTATGCAAATCCACCAAGGCTGCGATCCGGCCGCAGGCCGCTCATCACTCTGAACACAGCAGCCTGCACCTCTCTCCGAATGATCTCGCCGACTTCACCCCACCCTGAAATCTGACACCTCCCTTCCCCTCACCCTGAGAGCCGTCAGCCTCTCTCCCCTTTCCCCCTCATTCATATCTGACGGGATACTGCCCGACTCACACGGAGATCTGACGTAGGATTGCCCCTCCCCCCAACCGACACTGAAAAATGAGTCTGCTGCACACACACCCTCACCCTAAACCCTAACCGTGGGCAACCTTACCTCTGATACCTGACAGCGTGTCTTCGTCAGGAAAACGGACAGCCTACTGCCCTACCTCACCCATAGAACTGAGAACCCCGAGCCGCCCACCTTACCCCGAAAACCTGATGCCTCACACCTTCCCTGGTAGCAGACCGCCTGCTGGCCACCATTTATCCCGAGAACATACAGCCTGCTACCTCACCCTGGGAATTGACAGTCTGCTGCCTCATACCTCACCCTGAGGACTGACAGTCTGCTGCCTCACACCTCACCCTGAGAGCTTTCTGACTCACACAGGCTTCTGCCTCACACCTCACGCTGAGGACAGACAGCCAGCTACCTCACCCCTGACCCTGTGAACTGACAGTCTGCCACCTCACCCTGAGGACTGACAGCCTTCTGCCTCACATCGTATGCTGAGGACTGACAGCCTTCTGCCTCATGATGCTGCGAGTCTGCTGTGTTTCACGATGCTGCGGGTCTGCTGTGTTTCACGATGCTGCGGGTGTCCTGTGTTTCAGCGTGCTACGGGTCTGCTGTGTTTCAGCATGCTACGGGTCTGCTGTGTTTCAGCATGCTACGGGTCTGCTGTGTTTCAGCGTGCTACGGGTCTGCTGTGTTTCACGATGCTGCGGGACTGCTGTGTTTCACGATGCTGCGGGACTGCTGTGTTTCACGATGCTGCGGGACTGCTGTGTTTCACGATGCTGCGGGACTGCTGTGTTTCACAATGCTGCGGGACTGCTGTGTTTCACGATTCTGCGGGACTGCTGTGTTTCACAATGCTGCGGGTCTGCTGTGTTTCACAATGCTGCGGGTCTGTTGTGTTATATGATGCTGCGGGTCTGCTGCGTTTCACGATTCTGCGGGTCTGCTGTGTTTCAGCGTGCTGCTGCTACAATTCTGCTGTGTTTCAGGATGCTGCTGTCCTGCTGTGTTTCAGGGTGCTGCGGGCAGCTGTGTTTCAGGGTGCTGGGGGTCTGCTCTGTTTCAGGGGGCTGGGGGCTGCTCTGTTTCAGGGGGCTGGGGGGCTGCTCTGTTTCAGGGGGCTGGGGGTCTGCTCTGTTTCAGGGGGCTGGGGTTCTGCTCTGTTTCAGGGGGCTGGGGTTCTGCTCTGTTTCAGGGGGCTGGGGGTCTGCTCTGTTTCAGGGGGCTGCGAGTCAGTTGTGTTCCAGGGTGCTGCGGGTCATCTGTGTTTTAGGGTGCTGTGGGTCAGCTGTGTTCCAGGGTGCTGCGGGTCTGCTGTGTTTCTGGGTGCTGTGGGTCTGCTGTGTTCCAGGGTGCTGCGGGTCTGCTGTGTTTCTGTGTGCTGGGGGTCTGCTGTGTTTCTGTGAGCTGCGGGTCTGCTGTGTTTCTGTATGCTGCGGGTCTGCTGTGTTTCTGGGTGCTGTGGGTCAGCTGTGTTTCTGGGTGCTGTGGGTCAGCTGTGTTTCTGGGTGCTGTGGGTCAGCTGTGTTTCTGTGAGCTGCGGGTCAGCTGTGTTCCAGGGTGCTGCGGGTCTGCTGTGTTTCTGGGTGCTGCGGGTCTGCTGTGTTTCTGGGTGCTGTGGGTCTGCTGTGTTCCAGGGTGCTGCGGGTCAGCTGTGTTTCTGTGTGCTGCGGGTCAGCTGTGTTTCTGTGAGCTGCCGGTCAGCTGTGTTCCAGGGTGCTGCGGGTCTGCTGTGTTTCTGGGTGCTGTGGGTCTGCTGTGTTCCAGGGTGCTGCGGGTCAGCTGTGTTTCTGTGAGCTGCGGGACTGCTGTGTTTCACGATGCTGCGGGACTGCTGTGTTTCACGATTCTGCGGGACTGCTGTGTTTCACGATTCTGCGGGACTGCTGTGTTTCACAATGCTGCGGGTCTGCTGTGTTTCACAATGCTGCGGGTCTGTTGTGTTTCACGATTCTGCGGGACTGCTGTGTTTCACAATGCTGCGGGTCTGCTGTGTTCCAGGGTGCTGCGGGTCAGCTGTGTTTCTGTGAGCTGCGGGTCTGCTGTGTTTGTGTGCTGCCGGTCAGCTGTGTTCCAGGGTGCTGCGGGTCTGCTGTGTTTCTGGGTGCTGTGGGTCTGCTGTGTTTCTGGGTGCTGTGGGTCTGCTGTGTTCCAGGGTGCTGCGGGTCTGCTGTGTTTCTGTGAGCTGCGGGTCAGCTGTGTTTCTGTGAGCTGCGGGTCAGCTGTGTTCCAGGGTGCTGCCGGTCAGCTGTGTTCCAGGGTGCTGCGGGTCAGCTGTGTTTCTGTGAGCTGCGGGTCAGCTGTGTTTCTGTGAGCTGCGGGTCAGCTGTGTTTCTGTGAGCTGCGGGTCAGCTGTGTTTCTTGGTGCTGTGGGTCTGCTGTGTTCCAGGGTGCTGCCGGTCAGCTGTGTTCCAGGGTGCTGCCGGTCAGCTGTGTTCCAGGGTGCTGCGGGTCAGCTGTGTTTCTGTGAGCTGCGGGTCAGCTGTGTTTCTGTGAGCTGCGGGTCAGCTGTGTTCCAGGGTGCTGCGGGTCTGCTGTGTTTCTGGGTGCTGCGGGTCTGCTGTGTTTCTGGGTGCTGTGGGTCAGCTGTGTTTCTGTGAGCTGCGGGTCTGCTGTGTTTGTGTGCTGCCGGTCAGCTGTGTTCCAGGGTGCTGCGGGTCTGCTGTGTTTCTGGGTGCTGTGGGTCTGCTGTGTTTCTGTGTGCTGCGGGTCTGCTGTGTTTCTGTGTGCTGCGGGTCTGCTGTGTTTCTGTGAGCTGCGGGTCTGCTGTGTTTCTGTGAGCTGCGGGTCAGCTGTGTTTCTGTGAGCTGCGGGTCAGCTGTGTTTCTGTGAGCTGCCGGTCAGCTGTGTTTCTGTGAGCTGCCGGTCAGCTGTGTTCCAGGGTGCTGCCGGTCAGCTGTGTTCCTGGGTGCTGCGGGTCTGCTGTGTTTCTGGGTGCTGTGGGTCTGCTGTGTTTCTGTGTGCTGCGGGTCAGCTGTGTTCCAGGGTGCTGCCGGTCAGCTGTGTTCCAGGGTGCTGCGGGTCTGCTGTGTTTCTGTGTGCTGCGGGTCTGCTGTGTTTCTGTGAGCTGCGGGTCTGCTGTGTTTCTGTATGCTGCGGGTCTGCTGTGTTTCTGGGTGCTGTGGGTCAGCTGTGTTTCTGTGAGCTGCGGGTCAGCTGTGTTTCTCTGTGCTGCGGGTCTGCTGTGTTTCTGGGTGCTGTGGGTCAGCTGTGTTCCAGGGTGCTGCGGGTCTGCTGTGTTTCTGGGTGCTGCGGGTCTGCTGTGTTTCTGGGTGCTGTGGGTCTGCTGTGTTCCAGGGTGCTGCGGGTCTGCTGTGTTTCTGTGAGCTGCGGGTCTGCTGTGTTTCTGTGAGCTGCGGGTCTGCTGTGTTTCTGTGAGCTGCGGGTCTGCTGTGTTTCTGTGTGCTGCCGGTCAGCTGTGTTCCAGGGTGCTGCGGGTCTGCTGTGTTTCTGGGTGCTGTGGGTCTGCTGTGTTCCAGGGTGCTGCGGGTCAGCTGTGTTTCTGTGAGCTGCGGGTCTGCTGTGTTTGTGTGCTGCCGGTCAGCTGTGTTTCTGGGTGCTGTGGGTCAGCTGTGTTTCTGGGTGCTGTGGGTCTGCTGTGTTTCTGTGTGCTGCGGGTCAGCTGTGTTTCTGTGTGCTGCGGGTCAGCTGTGTTCCAGGGTGCTGCGGGTCTGCTGTGTTTCTGTGTGCTGCGGGTCTGCTGTGTTTCTGTGTGCTGCGGGTCAGCTGTGTTTCTGTGAGCTGCCGGTCAGCTGTGTTCCAGGGTGCTGCGGGTCTGCTGTGTTTCTGGGTGCTGTGGGTCTGCTGTGTTTCTGTGTGCTGCGGGTCAGCTGTGTTCCAGGGTGCTGCCGGTCAGCTGTGTTCCAGGGTGCTGCGGGTCTGCTGTGTTTCTGGGTGCTGTGGGTCTGCTGTGTTCCAGGGTGCTGCGGGTCAGCTGTGTTTCTGTGAGCTGCGGGTCTGCTGTGTTTCTGTGTGCTGCCGGTCAGCTGTGTTCCAGGGTGCTGCGGGTCTGCTGTGTTTCTGGGTGCTGCGGGTCTGCTGAGTTCCAGGGTGCTGCGGGTCTGCTGAGTTCCAGGGTGCTGCGGGTCTGCTGTGTTTCTGTGTGCTGCGGGTCAGCTGTTTTCCAGGGTGCTGCCGGTCAGCTGTGTTCCAGGGTGCTGCGGGTCTGCTGTGTTTCTGTGTGCTGCGGGTCAGCTGTGTTTCTGTGTGCTGCGGGTCTGCTGTGTTTCTGTGTGCTGCCGGTCAGCTGTGTTCCAGGGTGCTGCGGGTCTGCTGTGTTTCTGTGTGCTGCGGGTCTGCTGTGTTTCTGTGTGCTGCGGGTCTGCTGTGTTTCTGTAAGCTGCGGGTCTGCTGTGTTTCTGTAAGCTGCGGGTCTGCTGTGTTTCTGGGTGCTGTGGGTCAGCTGTGGTTCTGTGAGCTGCGGGTCAGCTGTGTTTCTCTGTGCTGCGGGTCTGCTGTGTTTCTGGGTGCTGCGGGTCTGCTGTGTTTCTGGGTGCTGCGGGTCTGCTGTGTTCCAGGGTGCTGCGGGTCTGCTGTGTTTCTGTGTGCTGCGGGTCTGCTGTGTTTCTGTGTGCTGCGGGTCAGCTGTGTTTCTGTCTGCTGTGTTTCTGTGTGCTGCGGGTCTGCTGTGTTTCTGTGTGCTGCGGGTCAGCTGTGTTTCTGTGAGCTGCTGACTTTCTGTGAGCTGCGGGTCAGCTGTGTTTCTGTGTGCTGCCGGTCTGCTGTGTTTCTGGGTGCTGCCGGTCTGCTGTGTTTCTGTGTGCTGCCGGTCAGCTGTGTTTCTGGGTGCTGTGGGTCTGCTGTGTTTCTGTGTGCTGCGGGTCAGCTGTGTTTCTGTGTGCTGCGGGTCAGCTGTGTTTCTGTGTGCTGCGGGTCAGCTGTGTTTCTGTGAGCTGAGGGTCTGCTGTGTTTCTGTGAGCTGCGGGTCAGCTGTGTTTCTGTATGCTGCGGGTCTGCTGTGTTTCTGGGTGCTGTGGGTCAGCTGTGTTTCTGTGAGCTGCGGGTCAGCTGTGTTTCTCTTTGCTGCGGGTCTGCTGTGTTTCTGGGTGCTGTGGGTCAGCTGTGTTCCAGGGTGCTGTGGGTCTGCTGTGTTTCTGGGTGCTGTGGGTCTGCTGTGTTCCAGGGTGCTGCGGGTCTGCTGTGTTTCTGTGAGCTGCGGGTCTGCTTTGTTTCTGTGAGCTGCGGGTCTGCTGTGTTTCTGTGTGCTGCCGGTCAGCTGTGTTCCAGGGTGCTGCGGGTCTGCTGTGTTTCTGGGTGCTGTGGGTCTGCTGTGTTCCAGGGTGCTGCGGGTCAGCTGTGTTTCTGTGAGCTGCGGGTCTGCTGTGTTTCTGTGAGCTGCTGACTTTCTGTGAGCTGCGGGTCAGCTGTGTTTCTGTGTGCTGCGGGTCAGCTGTGTTTCTGTGTGCTGCGGGTCAGCTGTGTTTCTGTGAGCTGAGGGTCTGCTGTGTTTCTGCGTGCTGCCGGTCAGCTGTGTTTCTGGGTGCTGTGGGTCTGCTGTGTTTCTGTGTGCTGCGGGTCAGCTGTGTTTCTGTGAGCTGCGGGTCTGCTGTGTTTCTGTATGCTGCGGGTCTGCTGTGTTTCTGGGTGCTGTGGGTCAGCTGTGTTTCTGTGAGCTGCGGGTCAGCTGTGTTTCTCTTTGCTGCGGGTCTGCTGTGTTTCTGGGTGCTGTGGGTCAGCTGTGTTCCAGGGTGCTGTGGGTCTGCTGTGTTTCTGGGTGCTGTGGGTCTGCTGTGTTCCAGGGTGCTGCGGGTCTGCTGTGTTTCTGTGAGCTGCGGGTCTGCTTTGTTTCTGTGAGCTGCGGGTCTGCTGTGTTTCTGTGTGCTGCCGGTCAGCTGTGTTCCAGGGTGCTGCGGGTCTGCTGTGTTTCTGGGTGCTGTGGGTCTGCTGTGTTCCAGGGTGCTGCGGGTCAGCTGTGTTTCTGTGAGCTGCGGGTCTGCTGTGTTTCTGTATGCTGCGGGTCTGCTGTGTTTCTGGGTGCTGTGGGTCAGCTGTGTTTCTGTGAGCTGCGGGTCTGCTGTGTTTCTGTGTGCTGCCGGTCAGCTGTGTTCCAGGGTGCTGCGGGTCTGCTGTGTTTCTGGGTGCTGTGGGTCTGCTGTGTTTCTGTGTGCTGCGGGTCAGCTGTGTTTCTGTGAGCTGCGGGTCTGCTGTGTTTCTGTATGCTGCGGGTCTGCTGTGTTTCTGGGTGCTGTGGGTCAGCTGTGTTTCTGTGAGCTGCGGGTCAGCTGTGTTTCTCTTTGCTGCGGGTCTGCTGTGTTTCTGGGTGCTGTGGGTCAGCTGTGTTCCAGGGTGCTGTGGGTCTGCTGTGTTTCTGGGTGCTGTGGGTCTGCTGTGTTTCTGTGTGCTGCGGGTCAGCTGTGTTTCTGTGTGCTGCCGGTCAGCTGTGTTTCTGGGTGCTGTGGGTCTGCTGTGTTTCTGTGTGCTGCGGGTCTGCTGTGTTTCTGTGTGCTGCCGGTCAGCTGTGTTCCAGGGTGCTGCCGGTCAGCTGTGTTCCAGGGTGCTGCGGGTCAGCTGTGTTTCTGTGAGCTGCGGGTCAGCTGTGTTTCTGTGAGCTGCGGGTCAGCTGTGTTCCAGGGTGCTGCGGGTCTGCTATGTTTCTGGGTGCTGTGGGTCTGCTGTATTTCTGGGTGCTGCGGGTCAGCTGTGTTTCTGTGTGCTGCGGGTCAGCTGTGTTTCTGTATGCTGCGGGTCTGCTGTGTTTCTGGGTGCTGTGGGTCAGCTGTGTTTCTGTGAGCTACGGGTCAGCTGTGTTTCTGTGAGCTACGGGTCAGCTGTGTTTCTCTGTGCTGCGGGTCTGCTGTGTTTCTGGGTGCTGTGGGTCAGCTGTGTTCCAGGGTGCTGCGGGTCTGCTGTGTTTCTGTGTGCTGCGGGTCTGCTGTGTTTCTGGGTGCTGTGGGTCAGCTGTGTTTCTGTGAGCTGCGGGTCAGCTGTGTTTCTCTGTGCTGCGGGTCTGCTGTGTTTCTCTGTGCTGCGGGTCTGCTGTGTTTCTGGGTGCTGCGGGTCAGCTGTGTTTCTGTGAGCTGCGGGTCTGCTGTGTTTCTGTGTGCTGCCGGTCAGCTGTGTTCCAGGGTGCTGCGGGTCTGCTGTGTTTCTGGGTGCTGTGGGTCTGCTGTGTTTCTGTGTGCTGCGGGTCTGCTGTGTTTCTGTGAGCTGCGGGTCAGCTGTGTTTCTGTGAGCTGCGGGTCTGCTGTGTTTCTGTGTGCTGCCGGTCAGCTGTGTTCCAGGGTGCTGCGGGTCTGCTGTGTTTCTGGGTGCTGTGGGTCTGCTGTGTTTGTGTGCTGCGGGTCAGCTGTGTTCCAGGGTGCTGCCAGTCAGCTGTGTTCCAGGGTGCTGCGGGTCTGCTGTGTTTCTGTGTGCTGCGGGTCTGCTGTGTTTCTGTGTGCTGCGGGTCAGCTGTGTTTCTGTGAGCTGCCGGTCTGCTGTGTTCCAGGGTGCTGCGGGTCTGCTGTGTTTCTGGGTGCTGTGGGTCTGCTGTGTTTCTGTGTGCTGCGGGTCAGCTGTGTTTCTGTGTGCTGCGGGTCAGCTGTGTTCCAGGGTGCTGCCGGTCAGCTGTGTTCCAGGGTGCTGCGGGTCTGCTGTGTTTCTGTGAGCTGCGGGTCTGCTGTGTTTCTGTGTGCTGCCGGTCAGCTGTGTTCCAGGGTGCTGCCGGTCAGCTGTGTTCCAGGGTGCTGCGGGTCTGCTGTGTTTCTGTGAGCTGCGGGTCTGCTGTGTTTCTGTGAGCTGCGGGTCTGCTGTGTTTCTGTGTGCTGCCGGTCTGCTGTGTTTCTGGGTGCTGTGGGTCTGCTGTGTTTCTGGGTGCTGTGGGTCTGCTGTGTTTCTGGGTGCTGCGGGTCTGCTGTGTTTGTGTGCTGCGGGTCTGCTGTGTTCTGCTGTGTTTCTGTGAGCTGCGGGTCTGCTGTGTTTCTGTGTGCTGCCGGTCAGCTGTGTTCCAGGGTGCTGCGGGTCTGCTGTGTTTCTGGGTGCTGTGGGTCTGCTGTGTTTCTGTGTGCTGTGGGTCTGCTGTGTTCCAGGGTGCTGCCGGTCAGCTGTGTTCCAGGGTGCTGCGGGTCTGCTGTGTTTCTGTGAGCTGCGGGTCTGCTGTGTTTCTGTGTGCTGCCGGTCAGCTGTGTTCCAGGGTGCTGCGGGTCTGCTGTGTTTCTGGGTGCTGCGGGTCTGCTGTGTTTCTGTGAGCTGCGGGTCTGCTGTGTTTCTGTGTGCTGCCGGTCAGCTGTGTTCCAGGGTGCTGCGGGTCTGCTGTGTTTCTGTGAGCTGCGGGTCTGCTGTGTTTCTGTGTGCTGCCGGTCAGCTGTGTTCCAGGGTGCTGCGGGTCTGCTGTGTTTCTGGGTGCTGCGGGTCTGCTGTGTTTCTGTGTGCTGCGGGTCTGCTGTGTTTCTGTGTGCTGCGGGTCAGCTGTTTTCCAGGGTGCTGCCGGTCAGCTGTGTTCCAGGGTGCTGCGGGTCTGCTGTGTTTCTGTGTGCTGCGTGTCTGCTGTGTTTCTGTGTGCTGCGGGTCAGCTGTGTTTCTGTGAGCTGCGGGTCTGCTGTGTTTCTGTGAGCTGCGGGTCTGCGCTGCGGGTCTGCTGTGTTTCTGTGAGCTGCGGGTCTGCTGTGTTTCTGTGTGCTGCCGGTCAGCTGTGTTTCTGGGTGCTGCGGGTCTGCTGTGTTTCTGGGTGCTGCGGGTCTGCTGTGTTCCAGGGTGCTGCGGGTCTGCTGTGTTTCTGTGTGCTGCGGGTCTGCTGTGTTTCTCTGTGCTGCGGGTCTGCTGTGTTTCTGTAAGCTGCGGGTCTGCTGTGTTTCTGTAAGCCAGAACCCACGAACCTCCTGAGGCGGAAGCCGGGAGCTAGATGTCATTGCTTTTAATATTTGAGCGTCACTTTGATTAAATTGTTGTTTTTAAACACCTATTTGCCCAGGCTCCACAGGACTCGGTCCTGAACACACCGCACAGCTGCCTCTACGCTGTTAGCGGGTTTCAAAACAATCACGGCGCCATTCCCGGCGTGCCGATAGGCCACGCCCCCTTGGAGGCCACGCCCCTTTTTCGAGCAGGTACTTAACGCTGCATACTAGTGTTGCCTGCCAGAACCCACGAACCTCCTGAGGCGGAAGCCGGGAGCTAGATGTCATTGCTTTTAATATTTGAGCGTCACTTTGATTAAATTGTTGTTTTTAAACACCTATTTGCCCAGGCTCCACAGGACTCGGTCCTGAACACACCGCACAGCTGCCTCTACGCTGTTAGCGGGTTTCAAAACAATCACGGCGCCATTCCCGGCGTGCCGATAGGCCACGCCCCCTTGGAGGCCACGCCCCTTTTTCGAGCAGGTACTTAACGCTGCATACTAGTGTTGCCTGCCAGAACCCACGAACCTCCTGAGGCGGAAGCCGGGAGCTAGATGTCATTGCTTTTAATATTTGAGCGTCACTTTGATTAAATTGTTGTTTTTAAACACCTATTTGCCCAGGCTCCACAGGACTCGGTCCTGAACACACCGCACAGCTGCCTCTACGCTGTTAGCGGGTTTCAAAACAATCACGGCGCCATTCCCGGCGTGCCGATAGGCCACGCCCCCTTGGAGGCCACGCCCCTTTTTCGAGCAGGTACTTAACGCTGCATACTAGTGTTGCCTGCCAGAACCCACGAACCTCCTGAGGCGGAAGCCGGGAGCTAGATGTCATTGCTTTTAATATTTGAGCGTCACTTAGACACGCCCACCTCACCTGGCCACGCCCCCATGACGTCCTCCCTCTTAGGTATAAATCATGTGCCTCGCCAGGAAGCGCAGCGGACGGGCGCGCCGTCAGCGCGCCGAAGGCGCGCCAAAGGCAAGCCCGTCTGGGCCCGGACCGGGCCCAGGGCCTGTCCCCCTGTCCATGCTGCTGATTCCGCACGTATGTGCTGGACCAACTCCCAGCTCCACTCTCTTAATCCCTCCCTCTGTGCGGTCACTACCTGCAACCCTACCCATCTTGAATCTGCTCCATTTCACTGCCCTCAATGCAACTTCACTCTCCCGCCCTTCCTTCCCCATTCGCTACCTGATCTCACGCCGCAACTCTCAACCTCTAATCATCGGACACTGAAAGCAGGCTTAGTCAACTGCCGGTCTCTCCCCCGTCATGCCAATGACATCTGGTTGTTGATTTCCTCCGAGGAGTGGGACATTTTATTCCTCACGGAGTCTTGGATGACTGACTCCTCTTCCCCGGACATCTATTTAGCCATTCCATCAGGCTATGACATAAAATGTGTCAATCGTGCAGGGGGAAAATCGGGAGGCGGACTAGCAATCATCTTTAAATCTTATTTCCAGCTGACCATTACCAAACTTACCAACATTGGCATTATTGAAGCACTCTACTTCTCAGTATCCGATTCCGCGGCTGTTATTCTGGCTGGCTCTTTAATCTACAACCCCCCCACGGCGGCTTCCCTGTCTCTTACCGCTCTCACCCACCAGTTAGCTGATCTAGCCTTGAAACATCAATACTTTTTAGCTTTAGGTGATTTTAACCTTCACGTCGATAATTCCCTCTGCGCAAAAGCGAATAATTTACTGGAAATCATGGATAGCCTTAATTTCACTCAACTTGTCACCGGTCCTACTCATGTGGCGGGTCACACCCTGGACCTCATTTTTGCTAATTTCCCCACTATTACTGTTTCCCCCTCCCTTCCTCTTACATGGTCTGACCATTACCTTATCCCTTTTTCTTTGGCCTTAGACCGTAAATCTATCTCTCCTATGCCCAGGAAAGAGCTGGGAAGGAAGTGGCACAAAGTTACTTGCGCTTCCCTGGACCCGATATTCCATTTCCAGACGGACCATCTATCCCCGGATATCGATTCTAATATCGCCAGGCTCAACTCCGCCCTCATCAACGCTATTGACCACATTGCCCCCCAGAAACTCATCACTTCCACTAGATCCCGTCCTTCCGCTCCCTGGTTCTCCACCTCCCTCCGCGAGGAAAAAAGTAGCTGCAAAGCACTCGAACGGAAGTGGAGGCTAAATTACGATCTTGAAGCTAAGCTTGCCTACAAGGCGGCCTTGAAAAAATTTCTCAAACATAAAAAAACAGCCATGAAAGACCACTTCTCGCTCCAAATTGCCAAGGCCAAAAACTCATCAAAAACCCTCTTCTCCATCGTTAAA
Organism: Lissotriton vulgaris; assembly: GCF_964263255.1. Classification (NCBI taxonomy): domain Eukaryota; kingdom Metazoa; phylum Chordata; class Amphibia; order Caudata; family Salamandridae; genus Lissotriton; species Lissotriton vulgaris. The sequence goes on along the minus strand of NC_141694.1, from coordinate 38,198,712 downwards.
GATTTTATTACCCCTCCGGCCAGGACCACTCAGGTCTTAGCTAGCCAGAAACTATGTGAAGGACTCTCGGACTTTTTCCTCGAAAAGATCGATAAACTCTGCGTTTCCTTCCCTAAAGGGCCAATACCTCAGCTTCCGTCTACCGATCCCCCTAACTCTCCGTCCCTTCTTGCTTTCAATAAACTTGCCCAGGAGGATGCTATCAGACTACTCATTCATTGCAAGTCTGGTGCACCCTCTGACCCCGTTCCGGCCAAAACTATGGGTGAATTGGCCCCCCTGCTAGCCGACCCGTTCCTCTCCATCTGGAATGCCTCTCTGCACCATGGCTTTTTCCCTACCACCTGGAAGGAAGCCCTGGTGATCCCAATTCTAAAAAAGGCAGATGCCGATCCCACTGTATTCTCTAACTACCGCCCTATATCCCTCCTCCCCAAACCTGCTAAGGTTTTGGAAAAAGCTGTGCAGTTGCAACTCACGGAGTACTTGGAGAACAACTTACTACTGCACGACTCGCAATCTGGATTTCGGGCGGGATACAGTACGGAGACGGCTCTGCTGGAGGTCTCGGAGACCATTCGAGAGTGCGTGGACAGAGGCGAGGAGGCCATGCTGGTCCTCCTCGACCTGTCCGCGGCATTCGATACTGTATCCCACTCCATCCTCCTTGACCGACTACGGCATATGGGCATTGGCGGCACCGCCATCAGTTGGATCGAGACCTTCCTCTCTGGAAGAAGTCAAAGGGTGCTGTTGCGGCCTTTCAGATCGGAGGAAAAACCCTTATCTTGCGGTGTGCCACAGGGCTCGGCCCTCAGCCCTCTGTTTTTTAACATATATCTTGCCCCACTGGCCGGCGTGGTGGAGTCCTACGGAGTCAGGGTGGTCTCTTATGCTGATGATACTCAGCTAGTGTTCTCCTTTAGAGGCCACTCTGACTCCGCGTTCTCCAACTTCCGCCGGTGCCTTAACAACATCAGTGATTGGATGTCTGAAAACCATCTAAGACTCAACGCAGACAAAACAGAGGTGCTGTTTTTTAACCAGAAAAATTCCATCCCCTCCTCCTGGTGGTGGCCCACGGCACTCGATCCCGCTCCCTCTCCCGTCCATTCGGCCCGCAACTTGGGCTTTCATTTCAATGACTCTCTATCATGCAAGACTCAGATTCAAAAAGTGACCTCGGCCTGCTTCCTGAAGCTACGCATGATCAGGAAAATCCTCCCCTATCTCCCTTTGGATTCCCGCCGGACAGTTACCCACGCTCTCATCACGTCCCACCTGGACTATGCTAATAGCCTTTATGCCGGAGCTCCCCAATACCTGATTGACCGGCTGCAGATTGTCCAGAATGCGGCGGCTAGGCTGATTGGTAATATTTCTTATCGTCAGTCAGTTGCCGCATATCGTAGGGAACTGCACTGGCTACCTGTGGCCAGCCGAATTCAGTTTAAGATCCTCACCCTGACTCATCGAGCCATTAATGATCGCGGACCAAACTATCTAAAAAAACGTGTTTCAATATCCCGGTCCATCAGATCTTTGAGATCCAATGACCTATGCCTTCTGATCTCTCCCCGCTTTAGACTGTCCAGAATGGGTGGCAGAGGGTTCAGTGTCATTGCTGCAAAACTATGGAACTCCCTGCCAGTCGATCTCAGATTCTGCCCTTCTGAATCTGTCTTCCGGGCCAGACTCAAAACCTGGCTCTTTTCTAGACTTTGATTTATCATGTCACTTCCCCTGTCCGTTCCTTCTTTCCCCTCTAGGATTCTGGTTCCAGCGCCGGGACACCCCTCCGGGGGTAGCTGTGCGCTTTATAAGCTACATAAAATAAATAAAATAAATAAGCTGCGGGTCTGCTGTGTTTCTGGGTGCTGTGGGTCAGCTGTGGTTCTGTGAGCTGCGGGTCAGCTGTGTTTCTCTGTGCTGCGGGTCTGCTGTGTTTCTGGGTGCTGTGGGTCTGCTGTGTTCCAGGGTGCTGCGGGTCTGCTGTGTTCCAGGGTGCTGCGGGTCTGCTGTGTTTCTGGGTGCTGCGGGTCAGCTGTGTTTCTGTGAGCTGCTGACTTTCTGTGAGCTGCGGGTCAGCTGTGTTTCTGTGAGCTGCTGACTTTCTGTGAGCTGCGGGTCAGCTGTGTTTCTGTGAGCTGCTGACTTTCTGTGAGCTGCGGGTCAGCTGTGTTTCTGTGTGCTGCCGGTCTGCTGTGTTTCTGTGTGCTGCCGGTCTGCTGTGTTTCTGGGTGCTGCGGGTCTGCTGTGTTTCTGTGTGCTGCGGGTCAGCTGTGTTTCTGTGTGCTGCGGGTCAGCTGTGTTTCTGTGAGCTGAGGGTCTGCTGTGTTTGTGTGCTGTGGGTCAGCTGTGTTTCTGGGTGCTGTGGGTCTGCTGTGTTACAGGGTGCTGCGTGTCTGCTGTGTTTCTGTGTGCCAGCTGTGTTTCTGTGTGCTGCCGGTCAGCTGTGTTCCAGGGTGCTGCTGGTCAGCTGTGTTTCTGTGTGCTGCCGGTCAGCTGTGTTTCTGTGTGCTGCCGGTCTGCTGTGTTTCTGGGTGCTGCGGGTCTGCTGTGTTTCTGTGTGCTGCGGGTCAGCTGTGTTTCTGTGTGCTGCGGGTCAGCTGTGTTTCTGTGAGCTGAGGGTCTGCTGTGTTTGTGTGCTGTGGGTCAGCTGTGTTTCTGGGTGCTGTGGGTCTGCTGTGTTACAGGGTGCTGCGTGTCTGCTGTGTTTCTGTGTGCCAGCTGTGTTTCTGTGTGCTGCCGGTCAGCTGTGTTCCAGGGTGCTGCTGGTCAGCTGTGTTTCTGTGTGCTGCCGGTCAGCTGTGTTTCTGTGTGCTGCCGGTCAGCTGTGTTTCTGGGTGCTGCCGGTCAGCTGTGTTTCTGTGAGCTGCGGGTCAGCTGTGTTCCAGGGTGCTGCCGGTCAGCTGTGTTTCTGGGTGCTGCCGGTCAGCTGTGTTTCTGGGTGCTGCCGGTCACATGTACGAGAGTTTGAGCTATTGGCATTGTAAATGACACTGCCTTTTATTTATCTGTTTAAAAAAACAACACATAAATAAAAGGCATTGCCAGTTACTATGCCAATAGCTCAAAGTCTCGTAAACGCGAGACCTATTGCATTACGAATGCTTGTTTTAGTTGTTGACTGAGTTCTAGTGTCCGTGAGCAGGAGACTGTCGTGCAGACAAACTACAGTGCAATGTGAAAGGGACCCCAGTTTAGGAGCTCTTGTTTTGCTGCCCCTCCCCCCTGCTTCTCTCGAACTCCGTGCGCAGCGGCGAAGTCGTGTCCGGTCTGCCAGCGCCACCTGTCGGATGGAAGAAGCAAATGTTGTCGGCTCATGACAAGAGACGAGCTTACTGAATGTTAGAAGTTATCATGACTTGAAATGTCCAGTCCTACTTTGCAAGTCTCGTACCCCGTTTAAAGTTCCTTCGACTGGCTTGTGGCTGAATGTTCTTATTTCATTGTAACAAAGTGTACCCTGTGCCGTGTGTTGTGGTAAAGCTTCCGAGCAGGCAGCGGAATGTGAAACAAAGGGCCAAGACGTAAGGATGCCCGTTGATGGGGGCCACTGCGAGATGCGGGGCAGGGCTTCCGATAGTGCTCTGTGAGGGGATTGCTCAGCTGGTGCTGAGCCCTTCTGATGCCCACGGTGATGCACTTCCTGATCCTTGGAGTGTGCACAAAGAGAGGCTACCTTGTGTCAAACGCTTGCAATTTGTCACTTGTGCTCAGTCCTAGTAAAGACACTTCCCGTTTATGTGACGCTGTTTCCACTTCGGACTGCTTGTTGCATTTCTCTGTGGAATCCTTTATTTAAAAACTGATTTAGATTATTGTGTACATTACGATTTATTTCAACTGCGCCTGCCTCTTGGGTCTAAAGTAATACTTTAGCTCTCGCCTGCCATTTTGTGCGCTCACCAGCAGTAAAGGGCTTAGAGCCCGCAATTTGCTTAGGTTTATTCTATCTCCACTTTGCTTGCCCTTATTCAGTGACTGGCCTTCCTCTTCTTGTGCGTGTCCAGGGCACAAGTCCTGAAAAAACAGAAGTGGGGGACTAACCAAGTTATGTAGTATGCAAGTGAAAGCATGACGCATGGCATTGCACGGGACATCACAGGAAGTGACATAAGACATTAAATTCTCACACATGTTTATCAGTTATATCTTGACTACATTTAAGCACATTATGCGATTTAACAAATGAGATTTTCAGTTGGAGGTGTGCCAAAAAAGTGGCACAATCCTGACGCAAAATCTGGCCTCAACTCCTAATTCTGTTTTTTTTTTTTTTTAAACCCTTCCACAAAGTTATTGACAACTAGGAGAAGCATGGCAGCAGATCTGTTCCGCTAAATTGGTTGCTAAGTCTGCATTTTAAAATATTTGATTGGGTTAAGGCATCTGCTTTACAGGTGCCCAGTGAATCTCGGGGAATAGTAATAATGGTGAGAACTCTGGAGGGTAACGCATTTGAGGAGAGATCTGTGTTTTATGAAATCCCACATTTGAATCATAGTAGTATAGCACAACTGGTGTATTTGTAAAGGGCACGTTCACCCCAGCAACGGGGCATCTTGGCGCTGAAATAACAGATATATATATAGAAGGTTAGTGTGCCTCCTGCTAAGCACATCATGGAACATCCAGATGACAGATATTGGCTTTGTGTAGATAGGTAAACAGGTTACTGCTTTTAACACATAGATCCTTTATATAATATATAATATATAATAATATAATCCACATTTGTAAAGCACGAACAATCACCTGTAAGGGTCTCTAGGCGCTGGGGGCCGTCTGGAAGATTAAGCAAGCTATTGCCCAGAGTCACATGGTGCTGTGCTAATCTGGCACCGGGGATCGAACTGTGATCCCCCAGATTCCGGAGTCAGTCGCCCTGGCCGCGGCGCCACACCTCTTCCTGCGGCGCCACACCTCTTCTTTGTTACCTGCAGTTCATAAATTGTAATCCTTCTAATATAGCACAGTGAGATGTGAACATGTGACTCCTACACCTTGTAACCATGTTGTGTGTCACTCATCGTGTACAGTGATTTACACACTTACATTACTTATTGTCAATGTGTATGTTTTGTAAAGAGCTCTGACACCCTGCATTGGGATGCGTAGCGCTATAAAAGAAATAGAACAGTGCTATTGAAATTATTATTTGTGTAAATACTAGGACAGACCAACACATCTGAAATTCTGAAAAGTGCATGCACTTATATACAGGGACAGAACAAAGTCAAAAGCATGCCTCTCGTAACTGTGAAGAGATAACCAGCTGTGTAAGGTTCCAGGCTGGCTCCTGTCGGCATATTCAAACCAAAGGAGCCTGATGGCTCCTTAACTTTGGCCTTCATCTAAGGCCCAGCTGGAGGTGAAAATAAAAGGCCCCTCACCGCCTGCACATTGCTGCTGGGAATGGATATCTGACAATGTACAAGTGCTGCTGAACATGTCTCGGTGTCTGAAAATGATAATGGGACAATTGGAAACCTACTTCTGTGGGGCTCAACTTCTTGGCAAGATGGACGGCGTCCACCCTCTGAAAATAGTGGGTTGACGCCGTGTACCTGCGTGTACCCACGACTTCCGCAATGTGCGTGTCCCTCTCCTGAAACTCAGCCTGTTCACCATCCTTTGCTTTGACGGTCTGTATCTTTCACTTTAAGGGAACTATTTTTTTTCTTTTTGGGTGCGCACTCTGAGGGAGTGCAATGAGGCGCAACTGGGCTTGAGGGGGCCCTCACGCTCCTGACCAAGTCAGGAGCTTTCAGGACTGTCCGTGCACAGTGCCAGAGGGGCCCTCTGGAGCTTGGTTGGCGCACTGCGGGGGCTATTGTTGAGCCACTGGAGTGCATGTTTTAAATTTAAAATTTTAAATTTAAAAATATTTATATAGCGCTCTTCTACCACGCGGTTTCTTGGCGCTTTTAGAGTGCGAGGAGTAACAGGAGCAGAGAGGGATCAGACCTTGTAGGCTTGGGAAAAGAGCAGAGTTTTGAGACCCTTCCGAAACTTAGTGTAGGAGGATGTCATCCGGAGTTCTGTCGGAAGGGAGTTCCAGAACGCAGGAGCAAGAACTGCAAATTTAGTTCCTCCGGCCTTTTTCTTTCGGAAACGGGGGGTAGTTAGCAGGGCCTGGTTGGTAGATTGAAGCTCTCTGCCAGGTATATAAGGTTTGATGGCGGAGCAAATAAACTCCGGGGCGGTGCCCATTTTGGCCTGGAAGGTGGTACAGCCAAGTTTAAACAAGGCTCGCTCTTTTACCGGCAGCCAGTGCAGTGCCTGCATTAAGGGGGTAACCCGGTGGAATTTGGGCAGGCCGTGGATCAGGCAGGCTGCCTGTTTCTACACTAGCTGCAAACGGTGAATGGCGTAGGCTGGAGCGCCATTGTAAATGATGTTGCCGTAATCAAGGCGCGAGAGCACCATGGCCATCACTATGATTTTTAACGCAGGCAGAGAGAAGAAGCGAGAAATCTTCCTGATAGTTCTCAGGGGAAAAAAAACAAGAGGAAACAACCGAGGTGATCTGTGAGTGAACAGAAAGTGAAGAATGGAGAAATATACCAAGGGTTTTGACCTTGGGAACTGGGAGCGGGGGGGGCACCGAGTGAGGAGGGCCAGTGGGAAGGGGACCAGGGACTGCAACCACCTCTGGTCAAGACTAACTCAGTCTTGTCTGGGTTGAGTTTGAGGTGGTTGCAGTTCATCCAGTCTTGGATGAACAACATGACGGACTGGACGTTCTGGGAAGAGGAAGAGGAGTGGGAAAGATTGAAAATTAGCTGGAGGTCATCGGCGTAATTAAACACCGTGGCCTCGAGCTGCTGTAACATAAAAATGAGAGGGTAGATGTATAAATTAAAAAGAAGAGGGGAAAGTGAGGAACCTTGAGGGACTCCACATACAACCTTGCGAGGGGCAGCGGTGAAGCCAGCTAGGTGAACCGCCTGAGCCCTGTCGCTCAGGAAGGACTCAAGCCAGGCGAGGGCCAGGCCCTCGATGCCCGCCGCCTTGACACGAGTGAGAAGAATGGAATGGTCCACCGTGTCAAAAGCGGCGGACAGGTCTAAAAGGATGAGGGCCTGCGGACAATTGGTGTCAATGCCCTCGCGTTTTCTAGCTCCTTCCTCAGGTTCTCCTTCTCATTTTGCAGTGTTGCGGTCACTTTTGTGTGCTCTCTCTGCCACGCCTGCCCCAGTGCTCTCCCCCTCGTGTAATGCTTTTTCTGTGCTCCCTATCACACATCTTTATTAATATGTTCAATTTTTTTTTCAAGTTACCGATCAAAGTGACATCCACCGTGCAATAAAAAAAAAGGCGCCTGTTCTTTATGCCACCGTGATGCACACTCGTGCACTGGCCTACAAAGTCACATGGCCGGAAATAGCTGCTGCGTCATGGCGCCTCTTTTTTTGTTTTGTATCTTGTGCCGCTGCTGAGCAGCTTCTGCAAAAGCATTGCCATAGTCAGTAGGTCTACAATCTTAGACCCGCAGGCCTTAATATGCTTTAATTTAAGGTTTCATGTTTTCGGTAAATACTAATGTCTGACGTTTTACTATTTTCAATCCAAATTCTGTCCTCCATTTTTGAGTGGGCCGACTTTGCTTCTGGGTCCTCTGTAGCTGTAAATGTTTTGGTGGATGGTGAGAGGTGCAACGAGTAGGACATAAATCTAAAGTATAGATGCATAAGGCAGATCTAGGAGCGACTCCTCCCTTTTCTCAACTGGCACAGACGGTAGAGAATTCAGCATCATTTCTCTGACTTTGGCAAAGAATGACATTTTCTACATGCCTTTTTCAGTGAATATTCTAACAACGCCTGCTTTGCCAAGCCAACACGAGTCTCTGGGATGGGTCTATGCAGAGCGATCGGACGGCCTTCTTTTACCCCCTTCAAATGTTTTAAAAAATGAGAGCATTACAAGCATTTCGCAGCACGTTTCCCCCAGAACGTTGCATGTGTGTTCGCTGGATGCAATCACATTAACTTTCAGGGTCCCCTCGAGGGCTGCTATTTAACGCAGCTTACCCTTTCCTGTAAACAGGTCATGGGCAGAGGAGAGGGCACCTTTGTATATTCAGTTTCTCCCCAGGAAGCTGTTGTACCCTCTGTTCATGTTGCGTGTGTCAGGCCAGTTTCCTGAGTCAGAGCAGTGAGGCAGCCCCGGTCCCAAGTATTCCTGCAGTGCTCACCGTTGAAAGACCAAACCAGACACCCTACATGCTGGCTGACATGTGGTGACGCTAATTTAGCTCCTTACCTTCCCTACTAATTTCAAGGTAGAGTGTCTTTTTTTTTTGCCGGATAAAGTGGAGGGGAGTAAAATAATTTAAAATACCACAGACTCCGAATTCCAATTTTGTAGATTTATTATAATGCCAAAAATAATTGAATATAAACACACCTCAATATCAAAGTATATAGATACATAAAAATCAATACAGAGCTGAATCTACGTCTAGCCTCTTAACTGCGACGAACGTTCAGCGCTAGTGCGGAACGTTCTATTGAGCGGGCAGGGCCGCAACGGCCAATGGACGTGCGCAGCACTACCGAGGTATTGCACACAACGGCCGTTGGCCGTCTGCAGCAGCGATGAGGCTATAATTCATTCGGCGTAAGAGGCATAATATGATTAACTCCAAAATCAAAATGCAACAAAGGATAGAAACAGGGTCCAATTCTTTTCATTTGAGAGAAAACCAAACGCATCTTTTCCTACTCTACCCTAAATGAAAGTTCTACCTATATCCCAAAGGTGTCGGCACGTGTTGACTTCCTAAGCACTACTCGCGTCAAATGGGTCTGATAGCTTAAAGCTATGGAGTTCGCTCTAAGATGCTCCTGCTCCTCTGAAATGAGCAGAAGTCTCTGGAATCTGTCCCTGCGCATAATACAAAAAGACAATGTTCAATCCACAATACGTCCCATGGTAAACTTTCCCATTTACACCATCTTTCAGTAAGTTTCCACAGAAGCTTTAATTAACTCAACTCTTCTACTAGTGACCTTTGGTTCAGAGATAGGCCAGACACGAAGGGCGTCCTCCCTTTTCGCCTTTGAGACTTATTCAAAGACATTCTGGGTATCTCCTTGAATCTAAGAATAAAGAGGTCCAATTCCTGCACCTGCAGTAGGATGAGAACATACTGTTTTCGAGCACAAAAAGATTCATTTAATTATGATTCTTGAGCAACCAAGGAGAAACTAAACTCAAAACAACCTACAGTTTGGGCCTACAATTCATTCAACTTAAACTAACTATGAATTACATTACTCAAGTATAATTTCATCCTGCAAATTACACATGCAAGAATTCTAAGTTCCTTTAATACATACAAAGGCCTACTTAAATGCATACAAAGGCCTACTTAAATGCATACAAAGGCCTACTTAAATGCATACAAAGGCCTACTTAAATGTTCACACTACATTTTGATGCTAATATAACTCAAATATATATGCATCTTAATAATCATGAAACACTGCAAATGATAAAAAAGACATGTGAGTGCGTTTAAACAATGAGTATAGTGCACCTATACAATTTAGAGTGCTATAAGCGCTCTATCACATACGAAGGCCTTTTGTGGTGGACAACCAAGTCTGACAGTGAGGCTTATTGTTTAGTCTGGGGCAGTAGGAGATGCAGGCAGCACATGGATCGCTTGCAATAAACCTGTTGTCCAAACAGTCTTGTTTTTGTGAACAGTTATAGGACTTTTATTGATCAAGGTAAAACAGTGGTTTCCAAGCTTTTTTGGCCCTTGTCTCCCTTGACTGCTTTATTGGTCATTGGTTGCGGCTCCCCATTATGTTTCTTTTTTTAAAAACATTTTTTACAGGTTGGGGGGGATGGGGGGAGGGGGGGGGGGAAGAGTTGCCTGGGGGGAATGTAAGCCCAATCTCGGAAGTACTTACATTTTTCTCCCTGAAAATAATTAGGATGAAGCCAATGAAGGTATTCTAATCATAGCAGTGATCCTATTCTACCCACTTCGGAACCCCATGCAGTATTAGACTGATTGGAGGGACATGGGGTCTCCGAGAAGTGAACTGTTAATGCATTGTGATAAGGGCTCCCTGTTTTCCGTTTTTACCGATTTATTTTATTTTTTATTTTTTTCTTTTTTTACAGATAAATACAGAACATTTATTTTCATGTCTATATTTATTTTCAAACATAAAAACTGAAATTGGGTTGTTTTTAGAGTAATTCTAAATTCTGTCTGCCATGACTGTCAAGCCAATAGCTGTGTGGGTTGATAGGAAAGGGGGCTAAAAAAAGAAAAGGATATTAGTAAAGAGGCTTTAACAGTAGATATACACAAGGCTGATACTGAAATGTGCATGTTTTCATTTAAGTGCATTGATTTAACTTCAGTGGGTGTTCACAGCACTGAAACCTAGCACGCATTCAAGCATGAGTGCATATTTATAGGTTAAATAAATGTGGAAATATACTAATTTCAGCATAATTTTTTTTTACAAATACCAAAATAAATATGGACAAATACAGACGGAAATATAAAAAAAAAAGAAACGGGACCCCTAATTGTGATGTATTACTCTTTGAGGAGGTGTGTCTTTAGCTCGCGCCTGAGCAGGGTTTCTGAGGCCCTGATAGATACAGGAATGCTGTTTCAAATCCTAGGTGCCTTGATGGAGAAGGTCTGCGCCTGCCGTCTATTTTTGTTTTTTTTTTGCACATTATTGGCTCCAGTCTAATGGTACCTGGTTAAGGTTTGTCTGGCTTGCTCCCTGTTAACTCTGTACGTGTTGTGTTCCCGCTTCTGAACTGTACCCTCATGCCTGTGGGTTATTGTGTCTGGTCTGTTCCCTCATGCCTCCTGTGTGTGCCCTCGGGCCAACCCTGGCACGTGCCCTGTCTTTGTGTCTTTCATCCTCCATCCTGGGTGCCACCAGTGTACATCTAAAGTGGGCATCTAAAGTCTCCTGTCGGCATGTGTCTGGCGCCTCGTTGTAGCTGGAGCAGGGAGCGGGCTGCTTTGTCTCGGATGCACTTTGTCCCCTGAGCTGAGTCTGCGGGCAGAGCCTAAAATCGACCATGAGAGCTCAGGGCTCCCATTAATGCACTTAACCTCTTTCTGGGGTCTGAGGTGACAGAAGCATGCTGCCGGTGCCCCCCTCAGCTTCAAGATGAGTGACATTTATTTATTTATTTATTTATTTATTTATGCAGTTTTATATAGCGCGGACTTTACCCGAAGGCGTCAAAGCGCTTTACAATAGGAACAGAAATGATACAAACTGAGAACATTACATGAACAGCAGATTGCAAAAGCATACGTTACGTTACATACTGTAAAGTGATCATTGTGAGCAAACAAAAATACATGAGGTAGTGAAAATTGTGAGCAACCAAAAATGCATGAGGTAGACAAGGTAATAGTGACACTTCTGAGCAAACAAAATACATGAGGTAGTAAAAATGTGAGCTACCAAAAATACATGAGGTAGTAAAAAGTGCACAGGAGGAAAAAGTGACAAGTGTGCAGGCTACAAGAGAAAATAGAGTATAATTTGAGGTATAATACTGCAATATATGCTAGACACTCAAGCACAAGAACACACGTTACGTAGGCGAAGGTGGCACTTGTGCAAGTATCCAAGGTAAAAAACATGTGAGAGGAAGCAAACCGTGTGTTACAGGGGCAAAGTGGTGAGTGCAAGTTGCAAGAGGGTATCAAACACAAGTACATGGATAATACTGCAATAAAAGGCAAACACTCAAACCACAAGAACACACTGGGAAGGCACTTCCATGGACATGAAAAGTAGAAATTTTCCGTAGTGGGAGGGCTTCCTTTATATAAAAGAGAGGGCGTGGATTACTTTTGGAGGTGTCTCTGGAGGAGGAGAACTTTGAGGTCCCTTTTAAAGGCCTGGGAGGAGGCGGTGGTCCGGAGCTGAGGCGGGAAAGAGTTCCAGATTCTCACTGCGTTGCCTGAAAAGGATTGGGCCATCGTTCTTTCCTTCTTGAAAGTGGGAGGTTCAAGCAGTAGATTCTCCGCATTGCGTGAAGGTCTAGAGCCTCCAGAGAGTTTCAGTTTATTCGCCAGGTAGCGAGGAGAAGAGGAGTGCAGGGCTTTGTGGGTGATACAAGCGGTCTTGTAGATAGCTCTAGCCTCAAAGGGAAGCCAGCGGAGGGTGGATAACATCGGTGTGATGTGATCGCTTCTTTTGGCCCCATAAATGAAACGAGCTGCTGAGTGGAAAACAGCCTTAAGTGGGGACAAGTGGGATTTGGGGAGGCCAGTAAGAAGAGAATTGCAGTAGTCGAGTCTGGAGAGGACCAGTGATAGCACCAGGGTTATAAGGTCCCGCTCCGGGAAGAAGCGACGGATGCCCCAAAGAAGGCGCAGTTGGTATCGAGCAGATTTTGCAATGGAATTGATGTGGGGAATTAGATTGAGTTTTTTGTCTAGTATGACACCAAGGGATTTGGCGCTGTCGACAATGATGGGTTTATTGTTTAGTAGATTCATCTGATCCATCCATGATTGAACCGGGGGAGGAGAGAGTGAGGAGGAGAAGAGGAGGAATTCAGTTTTGGAGGGATTCAGAATCAGTTGATGGGTTGACATCCAGTTTTGAATGGAGTCGAGAGTGGAGCTTAGGATGGAGAGATCGTGAGTAGAGGCAATCTTGAGGTAGAGTTGAGTGTCGTCAGCATAGAGATGATAGTGAATCCCGGATTTACTTAGGAGATTTCCCAGTGGTTCTAGATAGAGATTGAACAGTGTGGGAGCAAGTATCGAGCCTTGGGGAACACCTTGACCTACCGCCACAGGAGGTGAAAGACTGTTCGCTATTTTGATCATTTGGGATCTGCCAGAAAGGAAGGATGCAAACCATTTAAGCACAGTGCCCTCCATGCCCATTCTCTGTTGAAGAATATTGAGGAGGGTATTGTGATTGACAGTGTCAAAGGCTGCGGAGAGGTCAAGGAGAATTAGAAGACAGGACCCCCCTGAATCGAGTATCCTCAACGCGTCATCAACCACTTGCAGTAGAGCTGTTTCAGTGCTGCAGTTTTGAATGAAGCCGGACTGACAGTTGTCAAGTGTGGTGCCAGCTCCTCTCTGGGCTCCCTATTAATTCCCCCCCAGGTCTCTACCACCTCACTCTCTGCCTTTACCTATGTTTTTCCAGTCACCTTGGTTTGGGCACATTTTTAGAATTTTCTTTTGAGTTGGGCCTCTCCCTTCTGTTTAATCTGTGGCATTAGTTTACTTTATGTACATTTGTTCTTACATTTGGCGGATGTTTACCATTTACACTCGGACCTTTGAGTTTGAACTTGTGCTTCTAACCAATGCCATTTGCTTTCAGTCTTCTGCTTCTGTCTGTGACCGTTACTTATGGATATTTTCATTTGTTTTTAGTGAAATAAGCTTCAAAATATCCACTTCTTCTGCAGTCTGAATGTACCGAAACATTAACAATGCCTCTTTTATGATTATGAACACTTCAGAAGGCATGTGTTTGCTTTTATAAATTCGCGTGTAACTGGTATTTGTGAATTCATTCATTTTCTTCAGTGATAACTGGAGACAAGTACCCCATGGCATCTTAAATAACTTGACTTTGACATTTTAACTGCACACTACTGACTGAAATGCTTTCTTTCACCTGCCTCAACTGACTGGCTATTATTATTCCCTTGTCACAGACTGGTCAGTGAGAGCTGAGGGAGTGAAACTGAGCTATGTGCTTCAAAAAGACATAATTAACAGCCAAATTCATGTCAGTTCCCAACCTGTGTGCTTGGTGTGTGGTGCCCCTGGCTAGTTTTGACAGTGCACCTGGGTGCGTGTCACACAGACTGGGAACCACTGATTTATGTTCTTAGCTTACTGAGAATTCTGTATTGATGAGCTCAACTCTGTCAGACGCCTGCACACCGCCTGTTCCTTTTCTTTATATTGTTGCTCCACTAGGCACTTTCTGGCAATCAAATGCTCAGCTGACCGGGACATGGACTATGGCACTGTAAGGCAAGAGAGAAAACATGAGCTGACTAAATAAAAGATGATTGGCAGCTGAAAACCGGAAGGATACAGAGGAAAAGGTAGAGAAAAATGATGAAGATAAGAAATACAAGGAAGGAATTAAACGTAGAAAGAAGAAATTGTGAAAGGATCCCTGAAAGGGAAGACAGGAGAAAAAAAAAGAAGGGCAGGAGAGAATAAGGAGGAATGAATGAATGTATCGAAGGTCCTCAGTCCAGATGTACTCTAAAAATGTGGGGGTCTAGGTCCGATATGTATACCCCTTTTGGCCTTTGAAGTAGGTATACTTCAAAGGAAAGTTTTTGTTGTCCACCAGATCTTGCAGTGCCCAGCCTTGGTTCCAGACACACTACAGGGGCACAGAGACAGCATTGTGAGGCCAGGCACAGCCCTATTCATATCTTTGCAATAACCCCTTCCACCATTCTAGCTCAAGAAGGGCCATTGGCCTGGTGATGGGCCATCAGGATAAGCAGGGCACACCTCGGCTCCCTTTGTGTGTGACTGTTTAGGGGGAATGCACAAACAACCCAGCTGTCAGTCTAAACCAGACTTTGATTCCACAAGCAGGCAGAGGCACAGGATGGGAAAGCAAGAACATGCCCACGTTTTAAGTGACATTTTCAAACGCACAATTTAAAAAGCATCTTTCCTAAAAGATGTGTTTTAAAATCTTGAGTGTAGAGAGCCCAAACTCCAAATCTCTAGCTCTTCCCAATTGAAAGTTACACTTGTAAAATGTTGCGAGGCAGTTCCAATGGTAACCCCTGGGAGAGATATTCCTTGCAGTAGTGAACAACAAAATTAGCATTTCACTATTAGGACAGGAAAAAACCTACCAGCACATGTCTTTCACATAGACTGCACCCTGCCCATGGGACTACCTTGGGCCTACCTTAGGGGTGCTTACATGTAATAAAAGGGTAGGGTTGGACCTGGCAAGTCAACAAGCAGTTAAAATCTGTACTTGCAGACACAGCAGTGGCTGGCCTGAGACATGTTTGCAGGGCTACTCATGGAGGTGGCATAATCAGTGCTGCAGGCCCACTAATAGCATTTGATTTACAGGCCCTGGGCACACACTGTGCACTATACTAGGAAGTTACCAGTAAATCAAATATTGCAATCATGGATAAACCCATTAGCAATAAAATGTATATAGAGAGCATATGCAGTTTAGCACACTGATTAGCAGTGGTAACGTGCCAGAGTCCTAGAGCCAACAAAGAGGGTCAGAAAAATAGGAGGTAAAAATTCGAAATGTCTGGGGATAAACCTGCCAAAAGGGCCAGGTCCAACAATGGGTAGCACCAATTCCAGTGTGTTCTGTGTTAGCTAAGGCACCATCAGTGCACAGGACCAGATTTTCTTACACAATTGACTACAGTATTTTCTAATGGTCCCCATTTATTGACGTAGGGGGACACAGCACGGTAGTAGTATGAAAAGAAGACATAGGCCCTACCTCACACAGCCCTTGTCTTGAATTAACTGGCTTATGCCCGATCAGTTGCTCTCAATGAGCTATTGCGTTTAGAAAGAAATTAGGATTTTGGGGGGCCCCGGGCAAAACAGCTTGAGGGTCCCTATTCGTAGCAACTTTGAATTTATGATCAAATTTCAGCTCTTTTGTGCCTTCTTTGTCCAGGTCACTGACACTGCACAGTCAGACAGGGTTCAAATTCTAAATGTGTTTCCATCTAATATGCAGTTATAGTGATGTGTCTTTTTAGTATTCTAATGCAGGAGCAGCTCACTAATGTTGCAAATAATCTCTGCGACCTACTGCCATTTCTCATATGTGAAGTTCTGTTTTGATCTAAAAGTAACTTTGTTTATTGAGGTCACATGTTGAAAAACAAACACAGCATTCCTCTACAAAATGTCTGTAATATACTTCCTAAATATTAGACTCCCATATATTACCGGTATCAAAATAAATGAAAGAAAAATTAGATTTAAAAAAAAATGTATGTTTCAAAAATCATTCAAGGTTACCAGTGCAGAACTGTGTGGAGAACAAGACTATCTGTCAGTGGTCCCCCTGAAAGGCTGGGGCCCTGGGCCAGAGTCCACTTTGCCCATGCTGTAAAACGTCTGTGTTTGTAACGCAAGGTCACCCGCGCGTTGAGAACTGGCAGGTCTTTTGGATGTGCCCTGTGTATGGCCAACAAAATGGTTGCTTCTGACTAACTCATTTGCATTAATGTGAAGGCAGATTCCAAAGCTTTCCCGCGTGTTCCTTTGTCCTGGATTGCTGACTAGGGTTTAAAATGGCCTCCCTCCCGTTAGCTTGCCATGTGTAGTCTTCATATATGGTCAACTTCCATTTTATTCATCAAAGCATTGTGTGGCTAGTGAAGGTAGATAAGCCATATTTTGGATACAGCTATGAAAATTGTGTGAATTAAGCTTCATTCTATGTAGATGTATATTATGCAAATACTCTGTAAATACAGCAACTATTATACTTTATTGAAGGCTGTAAGACCTTAAAACAAATTGATATGAACTACATTAAATCGCAGTTTTGCACCTTTTCAGAAATACAAAACGTTACGCTTTCTTCATTTGCAACCTAGTTTTGCTGTTTCCTAATCGTGTCAAGATTGACTATGTTGTCCTTTGCTGTAACAAGACTGCTGTTTATTGGTTGCTCCATGTTCACATTAGAAGTCCTAGTAGCAGTAATGTGCTCAAGGTGCAGTCTTGGCAGTAAAACCTGTGTGTAATGTGTTTCTAATGCTTTGGTACAAGAGTAACTTCCAGGATAGGAGTGCAGCGGCTGTTAGGTCTACCTCCTTCTTGCTACTGGAGGTTACGCTGAGCATCTTTGGTATCCAATTCTTCATTTCACTGGAGTCTAAGCGTTTTTATTGGACCACTGCACATAATAAATGCACAGAGCTGAGGTTACATACTTCTCTTACCTATCTGCTCTGCGTACCCCCTAGGGTAACTCTGAACATTTTATACATGTGTTTGAAGATTCTCAGTAGTTTGGATGTCACTGAAGGTCAGGTGTTTTTGCCAGGATCAGGTGGTTTCTTCATAGGCCAAACTCTTTGGTCCTCATGCGATCTGCTTCTGCTGTTGAACTGGTCCATACTTGAATAACTTGTTCCCACTGGCTTCAGTCTAAGGAGGGAGTTGGTGATCATGTTAATGGACGAGGTGTTAAGTCTTACTATGGGTAGGTGGGAGTTTTTAGGTTTATTGTGGGAAAGGTGTGGCTAAAGATCTTGACTATTTATAATAAGTAAAACCAAAGGGGATGATGAACGGAGTGTTAAACATTGCAAGCACTCGCCTCCAGTCAACTGATCTGGGTTTAATCCATCACCGTTCTTTAGCCCACCCCGCCACCCCAGTTCAGACATGGCCATATGCAAATCAGTCTGACCCTGTGCCTCATGGAAACAGTCCAGCCCGAACTGCCAAGCCATGTCCTCCCTGGACCGGAAACAAGCATCCTGGGTCTGGTTTCTGTCTAATCGGCCGTCATCAACCGGCCTAGTTTTAATTCCGTGGCAATGTGAGCAAGGGACTCTCGTCTGGGCATACCCTGCCAACTTAGGGCGAAGAAAGCAAAACCAAAGGGGATGATGGACGGAGTGTTGAACATTGCAAGCACACACCCCCAGTCAACTTATCTGGGTTTAATCCATCATTCTATAGCTCACTCCACCACCCCATTTCAGACATGACCGTATGCAAATGAGTCTGACCCTGTGCCTCATGGGAACAGTCCAGCCCAAACTGCCAAGCCTTGTCTTCCCTGGACTGGAAACAAGGATCCTGGGACCGGTTTCTGGCTAATCAGCCCTCATCAGCCAGGCTAGCTTGAATCCAGTGGCAAAGTGAGCAAGGGACCCACGTCTGGGCATACCCTGCCAATTTAGGGCGAAAAAAGCAAGACCAAAGAATGATGATGGATTAAACCCAGATCAGTTGACTGGGGATGAGTGCTTGCAATGTTAAACACTCCTTCCATCAACCCCCTTTGGTTTTGAGGCATGGGGCCCAAGGCCCATAGATTCAGCATGGGCATAGCTGCGGCTCCATCAGGGCAAATGTTGGATAGATGTCTTCCGTTGCTTTGCGGTTAATGGAATCCTTGAATCTTCATCTCTTTGACGATAGAAAATCTAATCTGCATTCGAGAGCAGACTTACAAATTGACAGTGTGGCTGAACCTACACAAAGCCCAGCAGGTAGTGTGGACCGCTCTTGTGTGCGGTCCACTGTTAAAGGAAGCATGTTGTCTCCGTCATGGGGCAGAGCATCGGGGACTGAGTTTTCCCCTCGCTTGGAATAATCAACGCACAATGAATTATCTCGGTGTATGCAGATCATTTGAGGGACCTGAAGCCAAGCATTCTTCAAGCTTGTGCTGTCCTCTGTTAATGTCCCTCGTTCATTAAGAAGTTTTGAGGACATTAAGTGGGGCATATTTTACTTCTTGTCACTAAGGCGACTACTAAAACTCTGTTAGTGGGACGTATAGAAGATTTACTCGCCTGCTGGCTCCCATTATATAAAATGATGGTACTCCATAAAATGCATTTGCCCCATCAGTCATTCCCCGTTCATTTTTGCCGGTTGTTAAAAATGTTTTAAGCGACCAACACCACTGTTTTTCAGCATAAAGTTAAGACTTCTGAAGGGAAGCACAGAGTAATCCGTTACCTTGGGGACGGACTCACCAACCAATTTATAGCGAGATCTGTCTCAATATGTCACATAAGTCCGCATTAATCAGATGAAGTTTTCATGTCATGTGGCAGAGTGTAAATCCTGAAGAATGGGAAAATAACTCCAACATCCGTGTATGCAAAGCCATTGTGTCTGGGAAAATGCTGTGTAAGTCAGTCTGATGAAGTTTCCACAGCACAGCATGTGGTGCTGGACGTCTGCTTCAGGTCGTTGCTGCACCGTTTCGTACTGATTTAATTATGTATGCAGTCACTTATATACATGTTAAAAACAGAATAATAGATCTATCAGTAATGTGTATTTGTTAAGCCGAACTAATGAATATATATTTTTTAAATAAGTATTCTACATGTTTATACAAAGCAAAACACATACATAGGTACATATCTATAGAACAAATAAATGTTTGTATACAGAAATATATGCTGCATATTTCGATCTGTTTGCGTATGGTGGTTATGTGGGGACGAGCCAATTCATGCGTAGTTTTCTGAAGATCAGTGGATCTTATGTTGGGGGGGTGAAGAGTTGCATAGTTTAGCTGCTTGAACAAGGAATGATGTGCCACCCATTGTATTTTCTTGTACCGTGGGATTCTGAGGCGAAGTGCACCTCTAGAGCGGAGGTTTTTTTGTTGAATGCGTTTAGTGATTCTAGTATACCTCCCTCCAGCATGCCTCTCTCCAGTGCACCTCTCCTGCATCCTTCAGGCTCAGGAGCCAGAGTGGGGGCTCAGGAAGCTGGGCTGCTGCAGGTGAGCCGGGCTGGAGAGAAGTGCTCTAGAGAGGCTGTTGAAGAGTCTAGGGCTGGATTAGATGGTGTGTCCGTAGCACCTCAGTGGGAGCAACGGACACACATTTCAACATAGAGGAAACACTTGTTGGCTTAACTTTCCAGAGTTCCACCTTTTTGAAATGCGAAAAACTCATCTGCTATGAATGCAGGTGAGAACAGATTGTATGTGGGGGGTAATGTCCACCAGATGAAGGAGTGCTTCCAGGATTAAAGGCAATGAAAGGAATACCCCGTTTAAAAATACATTACTTCAGTCTCAAATGCTTGAGTTTCGGCTAATAGGTCCTGTCGCTTATCGAGGAACACTTACTAACCAGGTACAGAATGGAAAAACAACCATTTACTGTTCAAAAATAAAAACACTTCTGTAAAAGTATTGACAATTCACCAATCTGGAATTGCCGTAGCGCAGACCAGTGTTAGTGGTCATTCTATGAACTTCCCCAGAGGGCAGCACTGGGTGCTCCATGATGGAGTCAGAGTACTGGCTGGGTTTATTCAAGATGTAAGGAGCATTCTTCAGAGCCTGGAGATCTAGGTTTCAGTATTGCCCTCCCTGCTTCAGCAAAGTCTCTCGTCTCCACGACTCCGCCCCCTTTTCTGTCAAATTATCTTGAATATTTTGAGCGTACTTCGTATGCGCGGTCTGCCGTACAAGGAGATCTGTTATCTTATATTGACTCCGTACAACGCCATTAACTACTACATTCTACAGCTCGTTGGTGTGTGAGAAATCTGCACAACAGCACTGCAGTGGGAACGAGTGTTTGTTGTATGTAGTGTGTGAGGCCATCGGCACCACAGCACTGCAGTGGGAACGAGTGTTTGTTGTATGTAGTGTGTGAGGCCATCGGCACCACAGCACTGCAGTGGGAACAACTGTTGGTTTGTCATACGTAGTGTGGGACCGTCTGTACTACAGCACTGCAGTAGCAACAAGTGTTTGTTTGTTGTACGTAGTGTGAGGCCATCTGCACTGCAGTAGGAACGAGTGGTGGTTTTTCGTACGTAGTGTGAGGCTGTCTGCACCACAGCACTGCAGTAGGACCGAGTGTTGATTTGTACGTACTGTGAGGCCATCTGCACCACAACACTTCAGTAGCAACCAGTGTTGGTTTGTTGTACGTAGTGGGAGGCCATCTATTCCACAGCGCAGCAGGGGGTACGAGTGTTCGTTTGTTATACGTAGTGTGAGGCCGTCTGTACCACAGCACTGCAGTAGCAAAAAGTATTTGTTTGTTGTACGTAGTGTGAGGCCATCTGTACTGCAGTAGGAACGAGTGTTGGTTTTTCGTACGTAGTGTGAGGCTGTGTCTGCACCACAGCACTGCAGTAGCTAGTGTTCGTTCGTTTCATATAGTGGGAGCCCATCTGTACTATAGCACTGTAGTGGGAATGAGTGTTGGTTTTTATCTAGCGTGAGGCCATCTGCACCACAGCACTTCAGTAGGAACAGGTGTTGGTTTGTCGTACGTAGTGTGAGGCCGTCTGTACCACAGCACTGCAGGAGGAATGAGTTGTTTTGTATGTAGTGTGAGGCCATCTGTACCACAGCATTGCAGTAGGAACGAGTGTTGGTTTGTTGTATGTAGTGTGAGGCATCTGCACCACAGCACTGCCGTAGGACCGAGTGTTGGTTTGTATGTAGTGTGAGGCCATCTGCACCACAGCACTGCCGTAGGACCGAGTGTTGGTTTGTATGTAGTGTGAGGCCATCTGCACTGCAGTAGGAACGACTGTTGGTTTGTTATATGTAGTGTGAGGCCATCATTACCACAGCACTGCTGTAGGACCGAGTGTTGATTGGTTGTACGTAGTCTGTGAGGCCATCTGCACCACAGCAGTAGGAACGAGTGTTAGTTTGTTGTATGTAGTCTGTGAGGCCATCTGCAACACAGCACTGCCGTAGGACCGAGTGTTGGTTTGTTGTACGTAGTCTGTGAGGCCATCTGCACCACAGCACTGCCGTAGGACCGAGTGTTGGTTTGTTGTACGTAGTCTGTGAGGCCATCTGCACCACAGCACTGCCGTAGGACCGAGTGTTGGTTTGTTGTACGTAGTCTGTGAGGCCATCTGCACCACAGCACTGCAGTAGGAGCGAGTGTTGGTTTGTCGTACGTAGTGTGAGGCCATCTGCACCACAGCACTGCAGTAGGAGCGAGTGTTGGTTTGTCGTATGTAGTGTGAGGCCGTCTGCACCACAGCACTGCAGTAGGAGCGAGTGTTGGTTTGTCGTACGTAGTGTGAGGCCATCTGCACTGCAGTAGGAGCGAGTGTTGGTTTGTCGTACGTAGTGTGAGGCCATCTACGCCACAGCACTGCAGTAGGAACGTGAAGCGTTGGATGTAGATTTTCCCTTTTGCTGCTGCGCTTCAGTTTGTCCTCCGCGCTGCATCTCACGCACACTATTTAACCCCTCCCCTGCTGATGACAGAACCGCTCTGTCATCAGCTGCAGTGGCGCTGTGCTGATGACGGAGCGGTTCCGTCATGGCCCGCCCGACGCTAATGCGCGGCGCGAATTCTGCGCCTGCGCTGAGCGTTCTATTGAGCGGGTGGGGCCATGACGGAACCGCTCCGTCATAAGCACAGCGCAACTGACGCTGGTGACGGAGCGGTTCCGTCACCAGCATGCGCCCGCCGTATTTCCGCCCCGCCCCTTAGTACTGCGGCGGAATAGCCGCCGCAGTGAAGGGGTTAAAGATACCTTTGTTGTGTACAGATTCGAGCTGCAGCCTCTATTAACGTCCCCTTCTGTGTCCCTCTCTCGCTGCCTCATGCTCCTCCGCGCGGCATCTCACGCGCAGTGTTTGTTGTGTACTGACTCGAGCTGCAGCGTCTATTAATGGCCTCCCTTTTCTCTCTTCCCACAGGTCCAGCAAGACCATGAATCTCTGCTCCAAGTGCTTTGCTGGTAAGAGCCCTGGGCGCTGTGTTGTGCGTTGATGCCCCCATTGCATTGTATTTGAATGCCTGGCATTTGCGTGGCGCTGATTCCTGCCTGCTCTGGCTAGGTGCCAGCATCTCTCGTGGAGCCAGACCATGAGGCTGCAGGAATCTGTGCCACGCTTGGCTGCCAGCCATCCCAGAGTGTTCGCAGTCACTTGTAGCTCCTCTGCCTGGCTTCTTGGCACGACTGCATCTGTTCAGCTGTGTTTACTGTAACAAGTCTGATGTGACTGGAATCTGTTCACGCTGCCGCCCGCTCTCTTCCCCTGGCTTCAAAGGGGGTACTGATGGCAGGATTGGTGCTGTGACGAGCCCTTCTAGCTGAGGATCGGATGCCCTCCTGTTGGGACCCTGGCGTGCGCAGACGTCCCAGTTCTTCTGGGGTGCAGGCAATAAAGGCCCGTTTCTGCCGCAGATTATGTAGTAGTGTTCCTACTCCCAAGTGTGCCTCGGGGAGGTTGCATTGGGTAGAGTGCTATAGAAGTGGATACAATAGGCATCCTAGAGCCTGGTGGTCATGCACCTCGTTCTCGTGCCGGCCCCCGCCAGTCCTCCTGTCCAGCTTGCCTGCAGTACGCTACCCTCTGCTGCCTTAGGTTTGTGTCTCCTCTGCTTGTTTTCTGCCCTCTATTTCTGACCTGGCTGTCTGACTGAGACGTCAAATCCACAGCGCCGAGATACTGGCGAGGCGGCGCTATACTAATGCTGATTGATTGATTGGTGCGTGCTGATATTTCACCTTATCTGGACTGCATACGCACCTGTGTGTTGGACTAAAATGCTTAAAAGGGGGAAAAAGCAGGCGCAAAATACACCTATTTGACTGTTTTGCACACAAACGACCCTGATTTACCAGCTCAAGATGTGCTCGGATAAAGTGTAATGGGGGCGTCTGATGGATACTTCTATCAGCAGGTTCTTCATCTTTAGAATATCACTGTGGCGCCAGGCTGGAGCCAGAGATTTTACCAGCCGTGCTCCTGTGCCCCAGGAGGTGGCTTCTAGCGGGCCGCTCAGGCTGTGTACCACCCCAGAAGTGATGAAGCCGAGCCGCATATAAACGCTACACCTGCACACTCTAATCACAGCTCAAAATCGTATGACCATTGGACCCAAAGGCAAGCCAAGACCAGGAGGCGAAGCTGTACATCGCTGAGCAGAAGTAGTAGTTTTGGATATCGCAGGGGTCCACCTTCCAGTCTAAGTAGCGGGGCCAGCCACAAAGCTGGTCCCACTACCACTCCTCACTGTTCAACATCTTCATCTGAGTCCTCAAAGTCCAAATGTAAGCACTAGGCATCAAAACGGAAATCTGAAAGAAACACGCTAGTGATGGATACCATACCTTAAAATTACCCCCTGGCATCAGACTGGATCCGGAAAGTTTTCGTCGGCAGTACCCCTGCGTGTCGGAAGGTGGTGTCGTGCAGCTCGGTGTCCGTCGTTAGCATCGTGGTCGCCAGGATGACGTCGCGGCAGCTACTTAGACGCCACCCTCGTGTGCTGACGTCCATTCTTTCTTTTTCCGCGCCAGCAAGCGCATATCCGATAAGAGCAAGTACCCCCAGTCACTTTTTGACTGAGTTTTTTGAGATTTTTTGTCTCCATTTTGCCGAGTAGGGGGGGGGGCCCGGTTTTAAGTCCAGCGGAGCCTGTCGCCTTATGATGTCGGTGACTGACCCCCACGACGTGTGTCTCTACTGCCTGGAGCGCGACCATGACCCCAGGTCGTGCTTCGACTGTCATGGCATCGAAGACTTTGTGGGAGCGGTCCCGAAAGTTCCAGGTCCCGGTCGAGGAGGAAGTCGACCGGTCATTGCTCTCTGACTTCCCCTCACCGGTCGCACGCTGTGGCTGAAAGTGCGGGCGGTACCACCCCGGCCTACCCACCCTTTCCGATCCTGGTGCGATTCCAGCTCAGGTGCAAGAATTTCTTGCAGCCATGGCTGCCCTTTTTGGGCTGTCGGTCCCCGCTGTTGTGCCTTCGGGCCCGACTGGGGGTCCTTGCCCTGTGCTGCCGGCAATTTTGGTCCCAGCTTTGCAGGACCCCCTTGGCTCCAGGCCTGGATCCCAGTCGACGCCGGTTGACCTCACGACTCCTCCGCTGGCGTAGACTGGTCCCTCGGACGACGTCGGGCCCCAGTTTCAGCCCCGGTTCGACCCTGAACTGAACACTGTGCGGGTCCAGCTTTGTTTGTCGCAGATTCCGACACTGATGGGGGATTTCTATCCCTATGTTCAGCCTCCAGCTTTTCGACCTGTGCCTCAGGCCAGGCAGAAAGGGGGGGACTGGGAGGACTGGGAGGGGTCTGAGGAGCCTCTCACACAGCAGTGTGAGTTGGATCAGGACTGGGCAGAAGGGTTAGGGGATGCCAGTGGTCTTGACCAATTGCCTGACCATGGCTTCCTGTCTCCTCCTGTGGCTTCGGAGGAGGGATCGACCTATAGTGTGGTTTTGCGTAGGGCATCCGAGGCCCTTGGCCACGAACTCCCTACGTGGCCTTTAGGACTAACCTACTCACTGAGGTGCTCCAGCCGGCTCTTCGGAGACTCTGCTGCCGTTCAATGAAGCACTAACTGACGTTCTTATGGGCACTTGGTCCAAGTCCACCACAGGATAGGAATGTGGCCAAACGCCACCACCCGGCTCTGGGCAACCCTGCTTTTCTGTCCACCTACCCTACCACAGAGAGTCTGGTTATCCAGGCCTCTACTTCCCAGAGCGCATTCCCTACCGCCCCTCTGGATAGGGCATCTAAGAAGCTGGAGCAGTTTGGTAAGAAACTGTTTTAATCTGCCAGCTAATGGCTGCGGTTGGTCAGCACTGCATGCCTCTAGGGCCGTTATTCCCACTCTGTGTGGGATAAGATTGTGCAAGTGCTGCCTCAGTTTCCGGAGGAGGGCCCGGACAGTGCTCTCTCAGGCTGTTGCTGAGGGGAGGGATGCAGCAAAGTTCACCATACCATGTGGACTGGACATCGCGGACTCGCTGGGCAGAGCGATTTCTACGACGGTGGCACTCCGCCGCCACGCCTGGCTGGGGTCCACTGGCTTTTCAGGGATGTCCAAAACTCCCTTATGGACATGCCCTTTGATGGCCGTCACCTTTTGGCGACAAAGCAGATCATGCGCTGGAGCGCTTTAAGGACTCCGAGGTTATGGCCAAATCCTTGGGCCTTTCCACCACGCGCACGGCCACTTCAGCTTTTCGTCCCTTTCGTGGCCACAGAAGGGGCGCCCCAACACTTTCGTTCAGCCACAAGTCACAGAACCAACCTCGAGGCAGACATAGGCCACGCCATGGCTGGGCAGGGGGCCAGCAAGCAGGTCAGTTCACCTCCGCCCCCACAGCATCCGCCTCAAAGCCTTCCTAGTCTGAGCTTTCAGGCCCATCAGACGCTAGTGGGCGGCAGGATTCACCATCACCATCACCACCTCCACTGGCACACCTTCACTTCGGACAGGTGGGTGCTGCAAATTGTCCGAAGGGGCTACTCCCTCCCCTTCGAGACTACCCTTTCAGCCATGCCACCCCAGTACCACCGCATGTCTGTGGATCATCTGCAACTTCTTCGAGAGGGCCATTGAGCTCGTTCCTGTGCCAGAAGTAGGTCGTCATTGCTATTCCAACTACTTTCTGGTACCCAAAAAGGACAAGGGCCTGCGTCCTATCTTGGACCTCAGGAACGTCAACCGCTTCCTCCGGAAGGAGAAGTTTAAGATGTTGATGCTGGCTCAGGTCTTATCTGCTCTCGACCCTGGCGACTGAATGGTAGCATTGGACTTGCAAGATGCATATTCCCACATCCCCGTCCTGCCGGCCCGCCGGCGTTACCGGCGGTTCACGGTAGGCCACAAGCATTTTCAGTTCACTTTGCTCCCCTTTGCTCTTACTGCCCCTCGGGTGTTCACGAAAGTGATGGCGGTGGTCGCAGCCCATCTGCGCAGATCAGGGGTTCCAGTCTTCCCCCTATCTCGACGACTGGTTGTTGAAGACTGGTTTGCCCCAGACAGTCGTCTCCCACCTCCAGACTACAGCTGACCTCCTGCATTTGCTGTGTTTCTACATCAACATGCTGAAGTCTCACCGGATTCCCTCCCAGAAGCTCCTTTTCATCGGGGCGGTTCTGGACTCGACGCAGTTTCGGGTTTATCCTCTCGAGCAGCGAGTCAGACTTATTCAGGCTATGATTCCGATCTTTCAGCCTCTATCCTTGGTTTCGGTCAGGATGACCTTACGGCTGCTGGGCCAGATGGCCTCCGGCATCCTGTTGGTAGATCATGCCAGATGGCACATGCGGGCTCTGCAGTAGGACCTGAAGTCCCAGTGGGCACAGCATCAGGGCAACCTGTCCGATCACGTCCAGATCTTGGAGGGCACTGCACGGCAACTGCAGTGGTGGCTCACGAATCGCAATTGGGTCAATGGCAGATCCCTCTCCCTTCCCCAACTGGAGAACACAGTGGTGACTGATGCGTCCCTCCTGGGATGGGGTGCCCACATGGGAGAGGCGGAGATCAGAGGACTATGGACTCCTGCGGAGTCCGGGCTCCACATCAATCTTTTGGAGCTTTGGGCGATCCAACTTGCACTGAAGGCATTCCTTCCCTCTGTCTGGGGAAGTGTGGAGCAGGTGTTCACGGACTACACCACCACCATGTGGTACTGCAACAAACAGGGCGGGGTGGGGTCGTAGACCCTATGTCAGGAGGCTCTGCACATCTGGACATAGCTGTAACATAAGGGTATTTCCCTGGTGGTTCAACACCTGGCAGGTTCTCTGAATGCCAGGGCGGAAAAACTCAGCCGTCGGTGCATGATGGATCACGAATGGCGTCTAAACTCTGACGTGGCACAAGGTCTTATTCGACAAAGGGTAGAGCCTTGGTTCGATCTATTCGCCACCGAAGAGAACGCGCAATGTCAGCAGTTCTGCGTGTTGGAATTTCCAAGGCAGCAATCGCTTGGCGATGCTTTTAGTCACGAGTGGAGTTGCGGTCTGTTGCACGCCTTTCTGCCTATACCACTTCTGCCCAGAGTGCTGAAGATCAGGCGCGACCGGGCCCAAGTCATCCTTGTGGCTCCTTATTGGGCACGAAAATACTGGTATCCCGAGCTTCTCAGCATGACCATCGATCCCCCTATTTGACTGCCTCTTCGGGAGGATCTTCTGTCGCAGCAGCAGGGGATGGTCCTCCACCCCAACCTGTCCAGCCTCCACCTCCATGCATGGAGATTGAGTGACAACAGTTGACAGCTTTCAACCTTCCTCCCGAAGTCTGTGATGTCATCTTGGCAGCCAAGTATCAGTCCATTAAGACTGTGTACGCCTGCAGGTGGAACAAATTTGTGGCATGGTGCACAGCAAAGGCTGTAGATCACCTTTCTGTCCCTCTTTCAGAGGTTCTTCTTTTTCTTCTTTTTTTGGCCCATCAGGGCTCAGCTCTGGGCATCCTTCTCCTACCTGGCGGCCAAGACCTGGAATTCAATCCCCACTCACCTCCGTCTCACACAGAACCACATTTCCTTCAGAAAGGAACTTAAAACCTGGCTATTCGATAAATAATACACCCCTCCCACAAGCGCCTTGAGACCCTCTGGGTGAGTAGCGCGCTATACAAATTCCTGAACTTGAACTATCTGTCTGCTATTTCTGCCTTTCTCGGGCTCTCTGATCAGCCCTTTTTTTTCAAGTACCCTGTTGTAAATAGATTCCTTGAAGGCATTACGCACGTTTCCTCCTGTCCCCTTCATGATGCCTCAATGGGACTTGAATCTTGCTCTGACCTATTCGATGTGTGCTCCTTTTGAGCCACTTCACAACTGACTTCTTTGTCTTCTAACTTTAAAGACTGCCTTACTGTTTGCCATCACCTCTGCCAGAAGAGTGAGTGAGCTCCAGGCTCTTTCTTGTAAACCACCTGTTCGAGGTATATGAGCTGCTGAATTCATACTTTTGCATAGATCGCCATCTGGTGTTGGGCTCGGATGCTTGCAATTTGTTGTCTTGGAAGAAGTCTTTGCAGTCACAAGATAGGTGACTCCTCCCTTGGACGTTAGAATGTGTTTTTCTGCCATCTGGTTCGGATGCAACTTCAGCACTCCGGTTTGGTGCCATGTTTCCAGATCTTTGACGCACAAAACATCACAAATCTACGGTATTGTTTTGTTCGCGTGCCTCGATCGATAACTCAAGAATCCCCGGTTCTGGTTGTTGACGCGGGCCGCTGGACCTATCGATGCCATTCGGGCCTACAGCTAATGGAAACCACTCCATTTACAAAATGCCCCCAGTGTGGAGCTATATTTCCACACCGCGACCATCACAAGGTCTGCAACCTTTGTCTCTCGCCTGAACGCGAAGAAAAACATTGCCATGCCTGAGCCTCTTTTCGATTCAAGAAAACTATCCTTGATCGCCGGGCTCGACAACACGTCATGGCGCAACCATCGGCACCGGTGCCAGAAGATATTTTCAATGAAGGCCCAACATCCCAGAGGCAGAGGATTCAGAGGAGCTTGACATCGTACCCGAGGCCGATGACATCACTCCGGGTCATCGAGTGAGTACAACTGCCTCTGACCCTACCCCATCCAAAAAAGAAGGCTCTGGTCAAAACTTCGCCTGAAGGCCTTAGTCGCGACCGAAAGAACACTCCAGAAGCCCCGCCCCGGGCCTGGCTCAGAAGACAAAAGAAAAGCCTTCCGGCGGCTCGAGACCGGGCAAGCCGCACACCAGTGCCCCAAAAGCACCGTCAGTACTGAAAGCAGGAACATAACCCACTGTCTCTAAAAAGACCTTGGTGCCAAGTACTTCGGCACCGAAAAACCAAAAGGCCTCTGAACCGAAGACACATCAAAAACGTTTGGATCCGAAAAAGATTTCAGACTCAAAGCCGAAGGGCATATAAACCCCTTCAAAGACTGCAGACAAACCTGAACCACGTCCCGAACTGAAAAAATCAGCGCCGAAAGCTCACGCCAACGAGGAGGAACTGTTTCTACCAGATCCCATCGATCCCAAACAGAAAACACTGCATGTGGACCCTAAAACAGGCCATATTATCAGTACCCCCTCGAGCAAAAGAAAATTCGACACCCCACACATTCCTGAGGTGCCTGTTCTTCCAACTGAGCCTTTCTCTGCTCCAAAGTCTCCTATACTTCCTCCATACTCACCACCACAGGATGATGATGACCTAGGGGGTGGGGGTGGAAATAATGACCCCTTCAATGATCCTGATGGTGACCCTGTAGATCCTCCAGACCTTCCTGATCCAGAGGTATACCCAACCAGACCATCTCCCCCTGTTGACAACATTGGCTTTCAGGGGCCTGTGGTCTCCGACAGAGGGCCGGTTTCACATCAGTCTTTTGGAGTTGTGAGCCATCATTCTGGCTCTGAAGGCCTCCCTGTCTGACATCGGGGGAGGCTGGTGGAGATTCTCATGGACAACACCATTTCTGTAGTAGGGGATCTGTGTGTAAAGTCATAATCTAGTTAATAGTCCCGCCCATGTGCGTGGACCCCGGAGCAATCAAAAATAATCTTAGTGTCGAAAAATGCAGAAATGCACAGACACTTAAGAGAGAATTAAAGACAGATAATGCAGCCTATAAACCAGGCTACACCGTCCAGTACTTCAGCTAGAAATTCCACCAAAAATCCACAAACAGCAAAGCCTGTCCAGATTTTCCTTGCTTCAACAGAAAAACCCCCTGGAATGATAGAGAGGAAGACATGGACAGACAAGCCCCATAGGCTGCCATTATGTGGCTCAAAAACAGGATACTGTGCCTTTAAGAGAACTTTCCCGAACTTCGCAGTATCCCAGAATGCACTGCAGGTCCCTTTTTACTTTCAGTTTTTTTCCGGCTCCTGCAAGCAGGACCCTGGAGCATTGAGCTTTCCCTTTTCAAGGGTTTTTTTGGTGATTTTTCACTTTTGTTTCGAATTTAGTGCTTTCTGAAGTACTTTAGTGCTTTTCTTCTTGGTTTTTGCACCCTTTTGATGTCAAATATGCCTGCATTATTTGACAAATGCCCGGAGTGCTCCAGGAAGAAGGCCAAATCGGATCCCCATGAGGTGTGTATCCTCTGCCTTCCCTCTTCCCATGTCCCAGAGGAGTGTTTGATTTGTCAGGGCTTCTCTGGCAGGAACCTGAAGGAGAGAAAGAAGACCAGGCTTCAGGGCCTTGAGGAAAGAAGGCTGAAGGCGCAAGGTGGGTCTGGATGGGCTTCCTCTGCTCATGCTGAGGCCTCTGGTGGGCTCCCCAGGGGCAGGAAGACCAGCAAGCGTCCCCATTCTCTGTCTGGGATGACTACAGTCTGTTCCCCGTCTCCCCAGGGCTCTGGGTCGAAGCGACGTCGACGCTCGACGTAGAAGGAACTGAACAGACCGCCGTCGAAGTCACCTGTCACTATTTCGTCGTCGTCCTCGTCGAAGTCATCGTCGAGTGATCGACGTCGAAGGGCCCGGCGTCGAGGCGACACCGCCGTTCGCCGTCGGCGAAAAGGAGAAGATAGTCGTCGAGGGGATCCTCGTCGTCGAGGAGTAGATCACCGTCGAGGCGCAGGAGGTCGCCGTCGAGGCGCAGGAGGTCGCCGTCGAGGCGCAGGAGGTCGCCGTCGAGGCGCAAGAGGTCGCCGTCGAGGCGCAAGAGGTCGCCGTCGAGGCGCAAGAGGTCGCCGTCGAGGCGCAAGAGGTCGCCGTCGAGGCGCAAGAGGTCGCCGTCGAGGCGCAAGAGGTCGCCGTCGAGGCGTAGACGGTCGACCCAGAGGAGAAGACGCTCAATGTCGCGGGACAGACGCTCGCCGTCTGGTCGCCGTTCTTCGACGCCGAAGAGAGGTGGAAGGACACCTGACCCCATTGGAGGGTCTCAGTGAAGAATAATAAAGTAACAAAAACCTTTTGGTTACTGGGGGTTATTAGTAACCATACAAATTAAGGTGGTTTTTGTTACTTTATTATTCTTCACTGAGTCACTCAGTTTTTTGCGAAATATTACTTGGGGTACAGGAGTGCTTACTCTAGCCCTCTCTCTTGTTGATTCTCGGCCCATTGGAGGGTCTCCAACGTCCCAGGCTGGGAAGGAAGGCGGATCACCGGGCTCGGTGTACTCAGATGTGTATACCCCGTACCAGAGACCAGTTACACCTCCGCCTCCATTACAGAGGGGTCCCCCTCCGAGGGCTCCTACCCCTCCTCCGTTACCACCACTGCCACAACCCGGACCTCGACCTCAGTTGCCAGAAAAGCCACCTCCGGTCCCTCCGAGGTCGGTCTCACTACCCAGGCTTCCAACCCCTCCCAAGGGGACTCCTAAGCCGAAGGCCCCGGCAAAACCAAAGACACCTGCTCCTGGGGCACCGGCGGATAGACAGAGGCCTAGGAGATCGCGATCACGCTCCGGACGGAGAGGAAGATCGAGGAGTAGACGCAGATCCTCCCCTAGATCAAGACGTCGCCATAAGAGGCGGGGATCCAGGTCCCGCATGGACTCCTCCAGGACAAGATCCTATTCACCGACCTTGTCGGACTCCCCGGAGACAAGGGTGTCTCCAGTGGACGATATCAGCACGTTCCAGGAGGTTCTCCTGAGGGGCGCTACAAAATTGGGAATCACGGTGACGGCTCCAACACCCACGACGTCCGTGATCTTTGAAACGCTTCACAAGAAGCATTTGTCTCACCTTCTTCTATCGCTAGTGCCAGGCTTGGTAGAACCTGCAGAGGAGCTGTTCCTCACGCCAGCGGTGGTGAAGGCCGCTCCCTCCCGACTTCTGAAGAAGTACAGGGCCCCGGAGTCGGACCCGGCTTTTCTGCGGATAGATCCGGTACCTGACTCTGTGATAGTGACGGCGGCCAGGAAGTTACTCTACCTCCCGTCCTCAACCGTGCCGCCCGATAAGGAAAGCCGATGGATCGACTCGGCTGGAAGGAAGGCTTGTGGTACGGCATCCACATCCATGAAGGCCTCCAGTGATGCGGAGTTGCTGGGGCGGTACGACCGGTCCCTGTGGGACTCCCTGCAACAGTTCACGGACCTTCTGCCACGAGACAAGAGGGAGGACTTCCAAGAGATCCTCAAAGAGGGGATGCTGGTGTCAAACCATGTCATAAGCACGGCTGCGGACATTTCTCTCGTCTGCCCATGGGTACTGTCATGGGATCAACCAGCGGCGCCATGCTTTGCTCAGGCTCACATCCCTTAAGCCGGAAGCCTAGCAGCTGGTGGCCAATCTGCCCTTTTCCGGGGAAACGCTGTTCGGAAAACATGATGAGATGGCCCGCATGAAGGCGGAGGCAGAGACCCGGACGGCTGTGGGCTTGGAGAAGCCCAAAGAAAAGAAGTCCTACCACCCGTTCCAGAGACGGTTCGGTGCACAAGGAAGAGGACGAGGGCAGTCTTCGGGACAGCAGCAGCAGCAACAGCAGCAGTTCCGGAGACCCTTCCAAAAGCGTCAGAAGGGTAGAGGGGAACAGCAGTCCTCTACAGCGAACAAGGGCCCGGCCGGGTCTCGACCCTGAGCTGTTACTTCCCCTTCATCCGTTACCCGCTCCGGTGGGGGGAAGCGTTCAATTCTTTCTGGCAGAGTGGAGAAAAATTACTCGGGACAAGTGGGTGCTGAATATTGTTTGCAATGGATACAGTCTTAGTTTTACCAGCCCTCCTCCATCGATTCCTCCGGTCAGCTCACAGTATCAGCTGCGTGAGCTCCAGGCGGAGGCCGATATCCTGTTAAGGAAAAGGGCGATAGAAGACGTACCTCTGGCTCAAAGAGGAAGGGGTCTGTACTCCCGGTTCTTCCTGATTCGCAAGAAGGACAAGAACAAGTTCAGGCCCATTCTGGACTTGCGACAGGCAAACAAGTGGATTCTCAGAGAGGTTTTGCATGCTGTCGTTGCATCAGATTTATCCTCGGCTGCAACAGGGAGACTGGCTGTGTGCAATAGACCTACAGGATGCGTACTTCCATGTGCCCATTGCACACAAACACAGGGGGTTCATGCGATTTCAAGTCGGCACCAATCATTATCAATACACAGTACTGCCGTTCGGGCTGAAGTCTGCGCCCAGGACATCCTCGAAGTGCATGGCAGTGGTAGCAGCACACCGGAGGAAGAACAAGGTGTTTGTCTACCCGTACCTGGACGATTGGTTGATCAAGGCCTCATCCTTCTTGGAAGCTCAGGCGCATTTCCAGAAGACGTGCGTTCTCTTGAACAAGCTGGGGTTGCACATCATCATGTCCAAGTCTGTCCCGACTCCGGTCCAGTGCATTCAGTACTTGGGAGCCACCATCAATGCGCTGTCAACAAGCGTGTCTCGAAGATTATCACTCCTTCGGAAAGGCTCAGGCTCTTATGACCGCTCCATTTACAACAGTGAGGACGGTGTCTTCTCTACTGGGGTCGATGGCCTCTTGTATCTTCCTAACGCCACACGCACGACTGCACATGAGACCGTTGCAGGAGTGCTTGGATGATCAGTGGGATCAGAGGAGAGGGTCGTGGGATGACAAGATACGACTGTCTCTGCATGCTCTTCCGTCTCTGAAGTGGTGGTGTTCAGTGGAGAATCTCCTCAGAGGGGTTCCCTTCCACAAGGACATTCCCACTCAGACTATCGTGACGGATGCTTCTCTCCAGGGCTGGGGAGCGCACTCCGGAGACCTACAGATTCAAGGAACGTGGTCACCGATGGAGTCCACGTATCACATCAACTTCCTGGAACTCAGAGCTGTTCACTTGGCACTGAAGGCCTTTCATCCGTCCTTTCAGACCAACTCTTTGCTTGTGCAGACGGACAATACGACCACTATGTATTACCTCAACAAGCAGGGGGGCTCGAGATCACGCACTCTGTCGCAGGAGGCGCAGGCGATCTGGCACTGGCTTCTGGCCAGAGAACTGACGATAACGGCTACCCATCTACCATCTGCCAGGTGTGCAGAATGTTCAGGCGGACGCACTGAGCAGACTGATTCAGGACAACCACGAATGGGTCATAAACGACGAAGTACTAGGAGAAGTCTTCGCAAGGAGGGGGACTCCAGACGTAGATCTGTTCGCCACCGCCGAAAACAGCAAATGCCGACTTCGCCTCCAGGTACTACCAGCAGGGGACACTGGGGAATGCGTTATGGATCAACTGGTCGAACAGCTTTCTGTACGCTTTTCCACCCATTCCCCTGATTCCGGCAGTGCTCATCAAGCTGTCCCAGTCCAGGGCACGGATGATCCTGATTGCCCCGGAATGGCCCAGGCAGTGGTGGTTCTTCGGACCTGTTTCACCGGTCTCTCCTTCCTCACATACGGCTGCCGTGCAGGCCGGACCTTCTCACGAAGTTCGGGGGGCAGATGTTGCACCCCAACCTCTCGTCTTTGAGTTTGGTGGCATGGCTCCTGAGATAGTGCAATATGGCCATTTGAATCTACCAGAAGATTGTATGGACGTACTGAAGGAGGCTAAACGACCTTCCACTCGGACTTCATATGCTTACAAGTGGAAGAGGTTCTGTATCTGGTGCAAGTCCAAGAACTATGACCCGACGACGTGCAAGGAAGACGTCATCCTTCCTTACCTTCTACATTTGGCGCAGTCTGGCCTTAATGTTCATTCCATTAAGGTTCATCTCGCTGCATTGACTGCCTACAGGAAATGCCCTTCATAGACTTCCTTCTTCCAGATCCCTGGGATCAAAGATTTTTGGGAAGGATTGAAGAAAGTATTCCCTCCTGTCAGGCTTCCTTCGCCTTCATGGGAATTGAATGTGGTGCTGTCTAGATTGATGAAGGAGCCTTTTGAACCTATTCATAAGGCTTCGTTGCAGCACCTGTCCTGGAAGGAGGCGTTCCTCGTGGCCATTACATCGGCCCGCAGGGTGAGTGAAATTTAGGCGTTGTGTTGCCAAGAACCGTATACTGTATTTCATGCTGCTAAGGTTGTTATGCGTACTCACCCTAAATTTCTTCCCAAGGTTATTTCTGATTTTCATGTCAACCAGACTATAACTTTGCCTACGTTTTTTCAGAATCCTTCATCTCCAGCGGAAAGGTCTTTACATTCCCTGGATGTTAGGAGGGTGTTGAAATTTTACCTGGATAAGACCAAAGATATTCGTAGGTCGAACCAGTTGTTCATTAATTATGGATCAGTCAGGACCGGTCTTGCTACCTCTAAGCAGTCCAGCTCTAGGTGGATTGTGTCCTGCATACAACTTTGTTACCAAAAGGCTAATAAGACCTTAGGGGTACACCTAAGGCTCATTCCACCAGGGGCAAAGCTGCCACAACGGCTTTTCTCCGTAATGTTACAATTGCAGAAATCTGCAATGCCGCCACTTGGAAGTCGGTCCATACCTTTGCCAAGCATTACTGCCTGGACACTGATGCCAGGGCAGACGCTCAGGTTGGGCAGGCTTCGCTGCGAAATCTGTTCGCACAATAGTGGTGTTATTTCTCTTTCTCCACCGCCGCTTTGGTGTGGGGATGGACTTGCCATTCTATTCACTAGATTATGACTGTACACAGAGATCCTCTACTACAGAAGTAGTAGTTTCTGTCTGTAACTCCAGTTCTGTAGTAGGGGTATCTCTGTTATAGTCATAAGCGCCCACCCTTCTCCCCGGTGGAGAGAGATATTCATGTAAGGAATGCTACAGGTCTGGCGTGTTACACCTTCAAAAAGAACTGAAAGTAAAAGGGACCTGCAGTGCATTTTGGGATACTGTGAAGTTCTGGAAAGTTTTCTTAAAGGCACAGTATCCTGTTTTTGAGCCACATAATGGCAGCCTATGGGGCTTGTCTGTCCATGTCTTCCTCTCTATCATTCCAGGGGGTTTTGCTGTTGAAGCAAGGAAAATCTGGACAGGCTTTGCTGTTTGTGGATTTTTGGTGGAATTTCTAGCTGAAGTACTGGACGGTGTATCCTGGTTTATAGGCTGCATTATCCGTCTTTAATTCTCTCTTAAGTGTCTGTGCATTTCTGCATTTTTCGACACTTTAAGAGATTATTTGTGATTGCTCCGGGGTCCACGCACATGGGCGTGACTATTCACTATATTATGACTATAGCAGAGATACCCCTACTACAGAACTGAACTGGAGTTACAGGACAGAAAGTACTCCTTCCTTGTCTTACTGCAAGAAGAAGAAGCTTTGTGCCTTTAGAGCCTGGTGGTACCGCAGGGCATTTTTCTGACCATAATCACTTGGCAGGGTCTCTGAATGCCAGAGTGGAGGAACTGGGCATGCAATGTCTGGTGAACAAAGATTGTCCATCTACATCCAAGGTGGCCCAGGTAGTTATCCAACATTAGGGACAAACTGTGGTAAGATCTTTTTGCCACCCTTGAACGCGCTGTTAGACATTTTGCAAATTGGAGTTTCAGCAAGAACATTATTGCTCAGTGGCTACCACATTCAGGACCAAAGGTGAATTTTGTGATAGCTGCTTTCATCTACATCCGAGTTCTTCATAGTCTGTCCTGGAGGGCTGGATCCATGCCATATTTTTTGCATATCCTGACTTAGATAAATGCAGTTATCTTAAAAATCTGGCATGGAACTGGCTTTGGAGAATTCTGATATACCTCGATATTTGCAAGATGCTAATTTGGTTCTGTCCAGTACACTAAACAGTGGTGTGGATATGGATGCTAATAAAATCTGGTACTGCTGGAAACTTCTCTTTAGGGCTTTGCAATCAGTGCACAGCCTGAGAATCTGAAATAGCTTTACGCTGTAAGAGAAACCCTCCTGCCTCTGGAAGCACATAAAGAGCAGCAAAGGAGGTGGCTATTGCAATAGGTTATTGTCATGCTGCACATACACTTTGTTAGCCTTCTCTCAGCGCAATCTGAAGATAAGTTCGGAGTATGAGGCAGTGGGGGATTTGGTTCGCGGTCATGAGTAATGTGGCCACACTCGTTGTCCATGCTCGTAATTTTCACTAAATCAAGATGTGATTCCATACCCAACCACCAGGTGGTGGGATTCTGCACAGCATACCAGTTTGTCCGTCTGTCAGAGCGGGCCCACCGAGCTTCCCGGGTTAGCGCTCTAGCGCTAATTAACTCGGGGAGTTTAAATTTCACTCTGGGACGAACGCGCGCAGCGAGCATGCCGGCGGCGCTCCTAATGCAAGCCCGTCTGCGCCCCGGAGGCGTTAGGCGTAGGAAATGCTGTTGGAGCGCCTGCAAATACTATCACCCAACATTTTTTTCTTTAAAGAAGCTTAAGGAGCTGCGTAAGGGGGTGAGTTGTTGTTTTCCTCTCCCCCCCCCTAGCAGGGTATTTAAGGATACGCTCTGCCCTCATTGTGGCTGGGGCACCTATGCTCCCCTCAGAACCTACCGATAATTCATTAACCCCTGCTCTATTACCATTATCTAAGCCCAAGAGGGCTGCAGCAAATGGTAAACTGCTCTGCTTGCTTCTCAATACTAGATCCATGCGTAAGCACACCCTTAACTTATTTGAGTTACTGGAAGAGGTCAGTCCTGACTTTTTGTTTTTAACTGAGACCTGGCTCTGTGACTGTTCAAATCCGTTGATTACCACAGCTATTCCTGAGGGCTATCAAATGGTTAGGAAAGACCGCTTGAGGGGCAAGAGTGGAGGTATAGCTATTATTTTTAAAAGCCTTTACTCCTGCTTGCTCCCCCTTATGGAAGACGTTGTTGGTGCAGAAACTCTAGGGTTTCATCTGGTAAAACCCCCCATCAATCTATGGCCGGCATACTTGTATATCGACCTCCGGGCCCACTCTGTGTGTTTCATGAAGATATCCGTAATGCTGCTGACCCTTTCGCGATAAAGCATAAGCATTGCCTGATATTAGGGGATTTTAATGTACACATGGACAAAATCAATAATCCAGATGCTACTAGTCTAATGGATGCTCTGAATATTTTTAAACTGACCCCTTATTTTCAGGCACCAACTCACAGAAAGGGCCATATTCTTGACCAGGTATTTTCCACAAGGGACGTAGATGCCCCCCCCCAATCCTCTGGTATGGTCAGATCACTTTCTCCTGGAGTTCAGAGTCCATCAAGACCACGCCCTTAAACACCCAGGGCAAGCCCCGTATGGACAGCTTTAGACTATACCACCGTATCACTCCTGAAGCTGTGTTGGGGGCTCTTGAGTCCCACCCACTTTCTTTGAGTGGAACTGTGGAAGATGATGTGACTGCCTTGGACAGCTGGCTACTGCTCCGGGCGGCAGAGCTGGCCCCTATCTCTTCATGCTGGACTCATTATTACTGTGTTTCTGCTCCCTGGTTTACTCCTGCTCTTAAGGAAAGTAGGAGTATTTGTAAAAAACTTGAGAGCATGGCGGAAGAATTTTGACACTAGGGAGAAAATCATCTATAAATTAGCACTTAAGTCCCACCACAAACTCATTCTAGAAGAGAAAAAATCTTTCTTCTCATCGAGAATAGACGTAGTGGGAAATACTAATAAAGAGATTTTCAAAATAGTGAAGGAATTTATATCCCCCAAGGCAATAACCAGGACCTTTTCCCCCTCAGCACTCTGGGTGGATCAAATGGCCACTTTCTTTGCTGCGAAAATCAGGGAAATTCAGGATACTTGTTCTACCAGGGGCAAATAATATGGACAGGGACCCTTCTCACTCTCCCTCCGGACTCGTGGCTCCTCTTCTTACGGAGTTCCATCCTCTGCTGTTGGCGACTTCATTATGTATTCTGAGGAATCTAAAATCAGGCGCCCCATCTGACCCCTGCCCTGCGTCTATCCTGGCAGCTATAGCTATGCCTATAAATCTCTATGTGAATCAGATATTGAACTCCTCTTTTCAGCAGGGGTGTGTCCCCGGTAAGTGGAAGGAAGCACATATACTTCCCCTTTTGAAAAAAATCTAACATGGACCCTGAGACACCGGCTAATTATAGGCCCATATCTCTCCTGCCTGCCTTCTCCAAAGTATTGGAAAAATATGTTCATTCAGTCACCTCTGCCTCTGCCTTTTTAGAGACTAACAATATTTTGCATCATAGTCAATCAGG
The DNA here is from genome assembly GCF_964263255.1 of Lissotriton vulgaris. Taxonomy (NCBI): domain Eukaryota; kingdom Metazoa; phylum Chordata; class Amphibia; order Caudata; family Salamandridae; genus Lissotriton; species Lissotriton vulgaris. Next base: position 38,159,160 of record NC_141694.1, on the reverse strand, counting down.
GTTTCGCCCAAATTTTAGCACCGAAACGGTACTCCTGTAAAGTCTATTAAGGCCGTTTTGGATAGAGACGGAAAGGCTATGTTGATATTGCTTGATCTCTCTGCGGCTGTTGATACCGTCCCTCATTGCAGACTCCTACGGAGACTCCAGGAGTCTGGTTTTGAAGGGACGGTACTCAAATGGTTTGCCTCCTTTCTGTCAGGGCGCAAGCATGCTGTCTGGGCCCCCCCTTTCTCTGCACTTATTCCCCCTTTGGAGGTGGGGGTTCCTCAGGGTGCAGTCCTTAGCCCTACCTTATTCAATCTGTATATGTCTCCCCTGGCAAGTTTAGCTGAGTCACATGGGGCTAAAATAGTATTGTACGCTGACGATACTCAATTACTTTTTACATGTGACAAAGATTCAGAGTTTGAGGGAGAAGCCATTAAGACCTGTCTTTCAGCAGCATTTTCCTGGTTCCAACAGAATTAACTTAAATGCAACCATAATAAGTCTGAAATCATGTTCTTTGGTTGCCCATCGAACAACATGGGACAGAGCTGGTGGCCTCAGAATATGCACCCCCCCCGGCAAATGGGGTATTGTCCGTAAAATATCTAGGTGTAAAACTGGACAACACTTTGAATATGAAGCTACAGGTCCAGACTGTGGCTGGTCAGTGTTTTGGCTTCCTAAAAATGTTCAAACAATTTCTGCCTCTACTTCAGATCCCACACAGGAAAACTGTGGTCGAGGCCCTCATTGGCTCCATGCTGGATTATATAAACCTATATCTCGGTCTTCCAGAATACCTGCTTACCCGCCTTCAAGTGGTGCAAAATGCGGCGGCCAGGGCCATTCTCTCCCTCTGCCTGAGGACCCGGGTGTCGGAGCATCTGAACTCTCTCCACTGGTTACCGATCCGCAAGCGGATACAGTTTGAGGCCCTTGTATTGGCTTTTAAGACTTCGCATGGCTCTGTGGCCCCTTATTTAAGGAAGAAAGTCCAATTCTACCACCCCGTCGCTCTCTTTGTTCGTTAGTGTGCACTCCGGTGATCAAGCGCTCTCAAATAGGAGGACGCTTTTTTGAGTTTCAAGTGGTTAAGCTATGGAATAAATTACCACCTGCTCTGAGACTTTTACAGGATCTGATCCTTTTTAGGAAGGCTCTCAAGACATGGATTTTTCAGCAATAACTCCGCACTCTGCTTACCAACCTTTTCCCTCCCTTTTGTGCTAGTCTTCACTCATCCAGCGCCGGGACACTCAGAGTGGCTGTGCGCTTTATAAAACCCCATTTAACATAACATTAACATAACATACCCGTTGTAAATAACGTCAAAGTGCTATTGTTACAGGTTGGTTGTTTCAGCCACTCAATGTGAACTGTGTTTAGATAACCTGCTTATTTATTTCTCATTAAGCCCTCCCTAGTGCTGGAGGAAGTTGATGGTGTTTAGTTATTCTCCCTTGTGTCTTTGACTCTGTTCACTGCCTCTCCCTGCCTTGCTACTTGCTGCTATGAGAAGGGCTCCTGGTTTCCTAGAGCTTCTGTTGTGGCGTTTCATTACATTATTTTTAATCTCCTGTTGTATTCCTTGTTTCCACGAAGTGTAGCTTGTGAATGAAGACCGCAGTTCTTGATAATGTTCCTACATTTTATTGCTTAATCATATTTTTGAGAGGGCCAAGTCACTGCATGTTTTCCTACATGTATTGTAGTTGAGTGCTTGCAGACCTCGAGCCCTAAATCTCTCTGTATGCTTCTACTCCAAATAAGTGGATGTGCTCCTTTTTTACTTGTTTTTAATTAAAGACCGTAACCTACTAAGCAGTACAACGATTATAAGAAACCAGCAGATTACACATAGAATTACAGCTGTGGCCGTCTCGTTGGCAGTTAGTACAGATTGTAAGCTACCAGCGAATCACGCAAAGAATGAAGCTGTGCTTGTCTATTGGGCAGTTAGTGCGCCGATTTGTAAGCTATAAGCAGATCAGACAAAGTACTACAGCTGGGCTTGTCTATTGGGCAGTTAGTGCAACAATTGTAAGCTACAAGCGAAGCACACAAAACTACAGCTGTGCTTGTCTCATGAGCAGTTGGTACAGCAATTGTAAGCTACAAGCGGATCACACAAAGAACTGCTGCTGGGCTCGTCTCATGAGCAGTTAGTACAATTGTAAGCTACATGCGGATCACACAAAGAACTGCTGCTGGGCTCGTCTCATGTCAGTGCAACAATTGTAAGCTACAAGCGAAGCACACAAAACTACAGCTGTGCTTGTCTCATGAGCAGTTGGTACAACAATTGTAAGCTACATGCGGATCACACAAAGAACTGCTGCTGGGCTCGTCTCATGTCAGTGCAACAATTGTAAGCTACAAGCGAAGCAGACGAACTGTTGCTGGGCTAGTCTCATGAGCAGTTAGTGCAACAATTGTAAGCTACAAGCGGATCACACAAAGAACTGCTGCTGGGCTCGTCTCATGTCAGTGCAACAATTGTAAGCCAGACCCTCCAGGATATCGCGATTTCGAGATTTGCAAAAAAATCGCGAAATCAGTCGAACGCCGCAAATTTCGCGATATTTGCCCAAACGTCCGCGAAATCTGCCGTTTTGCCAGCCATTAGTACTTCAAAGTCTTATTTAAGGTCCCCGAACGCTTTGAGACGGCGTTTCGGTAAGGCTGTAATGTGCCCGTCCGTGCCTCACATTTTCCGTCCACACTGCGCATGCCTGGGTGGAGCACCCACAAAAAAGTCTGATACATCTCAAGTTGCTGTTTACATTTTACAAATGCAGCTTTGTTATCCCGGAAGTAACCGCAGCGGAAAATTCCCTAACTTGGCCATTTCACCATCCCGCTGCTCGTGTGTTCAGTAATATTGCGGCCGCTTCTTCAGGACGCTGTGCTGATTTCTCGGCACGGGCGGGCACGCTGCGCGCTGCAGGCCTTGAACTCCGTGCCGCGTTTCACCCCTAAAACAAATAGACAAGCGTTGCAATGCTCCTTCTGGGACGCCCCTAAGATTTTACATGAACTTTGTGTAGAGTTCCGCATTTAAGTGCTTGAGGAGAACTGAGACAGAGACAGAGAGCGCTATCGCCAAGGTGTGGAAAAGGAAAGGGGGTTTAACTGAGATTAGGATGACGAACGGCGGCCATGAGGCCGGCTGGATAGCTGCACACCTATCAGAGAGAAGGAGGGAGGGAGGGAGAGGGAGGGAGAGGGAGGGAGAGGGAGGGAGAGGGAGGGAGGGAGAGGGAGGGAGAGGGAGGGAGAGGGAGGGAGGGAGAGGGAGGGAGAGGGAGGGAGGGAGAGGGAGGGAGAGGGAGGGAGAGGGAGGGAGGGAGGGAGAGGGAGGGAGAGGGAGGGAGAGGGAGAGGGAGGGAGAGGGAGGGAGAGGGAGGGAGAGGGAGAGGGAGGGAGAGGGAGGGAGAGGGAGAGGGAGAGGGAGGGAGAGGGAGAGGGAGAGGGAGGGAGGGAGGGGGACAGAGATGGGGGGGACAGAGATGGGGGGGACAGAGATGGGGGGGACAGAGATGGGGGGACAGAGAGAGGGGGACAGAGAGAGGGGGACAGAGAGAGGGGGACAGGGGGACGGAGTGAGAGACGGTGAGAGAAAGGGACGGCATGAGAGATGGTGAGAGGGACGGCGTGAGAGACGGTGAGAGAGAGGGTTGAATGTTTGCATTTGGTTTGCTCTGCTTTTATGGATTTCTTGCTAAAATCAGAATAAAATTCCATTTTATTTGACTTTTACTATCTGTCAATGCGAGCCATGCAAATGGCTTCAACAAGATGTTGTGCTAACATGGAATGGTTTTAACATATAAGCTGTTGTGGTGCTGTTGAGTTAGGTTTTGCACTGATGGCCACCTTCAAATCCAGGAGCAATGATTTTTTTGCTCTCCTTGTGTTTTCTGTGTGGATGTTCACAATGTGCTTACTTTTTTGAGTACATCTGTATGTTTCAATGACTAGAACGTAAGCTACTTGGAATATCTGAAATCCAAGGGTTCCCTAGTAAGGATATAAAATGGGCTAATACATGACCCCATGAAGTCTTGTTGCATAAACGAGTTTGAAGGCGCTGCCAGCTTCCGGGGACAGGAGATGTACATGCGTATGGTAAGCACATCTCCTGTCCGTACGCGTGCACATTTCCTGTACGCTCGTGCCTTCTCTTGTCTCCCTTCGGGACAGAAAGCAGCAGCAATAGAGTCTCATAGCTTCATGTTGCTAAATAACTCAAAAACAAAGATATCTGTGTTTGTTGTAGGAAAAATGGCCCAAAAAAATGCCTCAAAATTGCCGCTAAATTTCCACATTTGTGCCGCTAAATTTCCATATTTGTGCTGCTAAATTTGCTAATCCGTGCCGCTAAATTTGCTAATCCATGCCGCTATATCCTGGGGGGTCTGGTAAGCTACAAGCGAAGCAGACGAACTGCTGCTGGGCTAGTCTCATGAGCAGTTAGTGCAACAATTGTAAGCTACAAGCGAAGCAGACGAGGAACTGCTGCTGGGCTCGCCTCATGTCAGTGCAACTATTGTAAGCTACAAGAGAAGCAGACGAGGAACTGCTGCTGGGCTCGTCTCATGTCAGTGCAACAATTGTAAGCTACAAGCGAAGCACACAAAACTACAGCTGTGCTGGTCTCATGAGCAGTTGGTACAACAATTGTAAGCTACAAGCGGATCACACAAAGAACTGCTGCTGGGCTCGTCTCATGAGCAGTTAGTACAATTGTAAGCTACAAGCGGATCACACAAAGAACTGCTGCTGGGCTCGTCTCATGAGCAGTTAGTAAAATTGTAAGCTAAAAGCGAAGCAGACAAGGAACTGCTGCTGGGCTCGTCTCATGAGCAGTTAGTACAATTGTAAGCTAAAAGCGAAGCAGACAAGGAACTGCTGCTGGGCTCGTCTCATGAGCAGTTAGTACAATTGTAAGCTAAAAGCGAAGCAGACAAGGAACTGCGGCTGGGCTCGTCTCATGAGCAGTTAGTACAATTGTAAGCTACAAGCGAAGCAGACAAGGAACTGCTGCAGGGCTCGTCTCATGAGCAACTTGTACAATTGTAAGCTACAAGCGAAGCAGACAAGGAACTGCTGCTGGGCTCGTCTCATGAGCAGTTAGTACAATTGTAAGCTAAAAGCGAAGCAGACAAGGAACTGCTGCTGGGCTCGTCTCATGAGCAGTTAGTACAATTGTAAGCTACAAGCGAAGCAGACAAGGAACTGCTGCTGGGCTCGTCTCATGAGCAACTTGTACAATTGTAAGCTACAAGCGAAGCAGACGAGGAACTGCTGCTGGGCTCGTCTCATGTCAGTGCAACAATTGTAAGCTACAAGCGAAGCACACAAATAACTGCTGCTGGGCTGAACATTAGCAGTTTGAATTCTGGGCAGTATTCAGGCTTTCCTGCGGTAAATGCGCACTTAGACTTCAAATAATGTTATGTGCTGTTCGGCGAGTAAGTGCTGCGAGACCAGAGACCGATTTCCTCTGCTCTGATGCGCGGCATGATTAGTTTGTGGGTGGGCAGGAACACTTGGGCATCCTTTAAAGCTGAAAAACCGATGCTCTTAACTTTGGGGAAATTGTAGGTTACGAAAATGATGGTGGAGAAAAAAATCTTAAAAATATCAAACTTCTGCAGAAGAAGCCAAAGTAAACAACCCTGCTCCACTGAGCCTGGGAATCGTGCTCATTGGGCCACTACTCGCATGCCTGGCATGTGCGGGGGTTGCCCATGTGCCAAGCTGCGGACTTTATTAGGGACTAGAGGGCCCCTGAACCCGCAGTTTAATGTTGCTTAATGTATCCTGGGGCTTTTGTTTTCTCTTAATGGAGGGAATCTCGAAGGGGGACTCTTGAAGCCAACTCTCGGCGGCTAGTGTTGTACCTGCAGTGTGTAAAGATATCACATGTGTTGCACTCGGTTTAAACAGCATCCGCTTTCCACGGCATTTTAGTATCGAACATTAAATCTAGTATGACGTAAGAAGTTGAGTGGGGGTGCTGTATGTGAGCACATTGACTTGTTGAGTTCAGACGCTTGGCGCGGTTTCTTCCAATGCAGCACTGTTACTTCCTCATCACTCCCTTATTGTGCATCGCTCTTGAGACGGCCTGCCAGCGCTCCTTGGGGAAGAGACGTCTGCCACGAAATGCCAGGGGGTTTCTGCCTGTCCTTCGTTGCTGTCCACAGCTTCGTGGAGCAGCCTCACACCCGTGTGCCAGGGAAGCATTGCAACCACTGCGCCATGCACACGCACCACTGTCAAATGCCAATTCTATCTGTTGCTCCCAACACAACTCCCATCTCCGCCTGCCTGTCTTCCAGGGCTGAATTCTATCTTTCCCACAAGTCACTGCATGAACTGTAACCATCAGTACCAAATGGGATCCCACTGCTGCTGAGCTGCCCCCGTAGCTCCCACTCCACTTGAGGCTCTTTGAGGCGCCCAGGGATTCATTTGTTGAACAAGACGTGCCAGTGCATATTTAGTTTTGATCTTTTCATGCTTGTTTAAGCCCACTAAAGAATTTATTGACTGACTGACTGACTGACTGACTGACTGAAGTGCTGGTGCCCGAATATTTCACAAAAGCCTGCTGCCCAATGTCTGAATTGCCCCAGACCTCTTAAATCCCCTGCCATCCACTCCTTGCCCCTTTTATCTCACTTCTTCATCCCTTTATCACAGTTTTTCTGTATTTCTCTCCCTCCATTCCCCTTTATGCGTTTCTGGTTTTCTCTTGCTTTGAAAGGTCAAAGTCTGAGAAGAAAAAAGACGTGATTCCCCAAAGAGGGCACCACCTGCCACCCCTGGCTCAAATTAAGCACTGCAGCTCTCCCACAGTATCACTTGCATGCACTAGAACTACATTATCTTGCAACAACCAGCACAAAATGCTAGAAGCAGCACAGTCCACAAACTACCACATTCAACCAGCTACACAGCACTTGACACATTCAAACAGACAAAAATACCCCACGGAATGCATGCGTTATGAACACAGCCAGTCAATCCTACACCATCTCACCCTGGTCGGCAGGTTCTCGATAGCTGTGTACTGTACAGATAGCAGGAGCTGCGCAGCAATGCACTACCCGGCACCGTGCCACAATGCACACCGGAGACAGGCTGCACCGCCTGGCACCGTGCCACAATGCACAGCAGAGACTGGATACACCACCCAGCACTTTGCCACAATGCACACCAGAGACAGGCTGCACCACCCGGCACCGTGCCACAATGCACAGCACCGTGCCACAATGCACACCGGAGACAGGCTGCACCGCCTGGCACCGTGCCACAATGCACAGCAGAGACTGGATACACCACCCAGCACTTTGCCACAATGCACACCAGAGACAGGCTGCACCACCCGGCACCGTGCCACAATGCACACCAGAGACAGGCGTTCGCTTTACTAATACCAACAATTCAGCATCCTAGCTTGTCGTGATAGGCCCTCGAATTTCACTTTAGACGATGCATTTTAAAGTAACAAGGTAGTGTTGGCTCAAGTGTGCATCTAATATCAAACGTTTCATCCAACTCAATAGGTGCTGAGGGCTAGGAGGTGTGCGCACTGGTGTGTAATACCGGTTAGTCGATCAGGTAGTTCACCCACGCTCAACTTTCAATGGTCCCACCGCCACTGGGCCACTAATCAACAAGAATTCATAACCTATCCTGGAAGGAGCACCTTGGTTCACAATGTTCACAAATCTATTATTCAACTAATGGTTTTATGAAAAAAGGTTCATGGGCAGTCTTTGATGAATTTCAAACTCTGTGGTTTATTTAAAAAATCTTCCAAATTGTTAGATCCAAACAATATAATAACAAATCAATCAGCCAACACGTTTCACTCACACTTGGACATCATCACGGCTCCAAATTATGTATTAATAATCTACTCTGAATTTCATGTTCCATCCATCCATCCCATTAATGAGGAAGTTTTCTAACTAGTAGCTCGTTCAAATCCAGTGCGCCTTTTCTCCCGGCTGGTTCAATAAATCCCGCCATCGCCATGGTTCTTCGACTTCCCACCATGCGGCTGAGGGTGGTGCCACCCCTGCGGCGGAGCCTGTGACGTAACCGCCGGCCTACTCACTCTTTCTGGGTCCGTCGGCGACGCCTGCACAGGTTCAAGAGTTTCTTGCTGCCATGGCCTGACTCTTTGGGCCGTCTGGCCCCGCCAGCGCACCTTCGGGCCCGCGGGCCCCCCTGGACCCGGGCTCGGATCCCGGGTGGCACCGGTTGACCTGATAACACCTCCACTGGTGTCGACCCCACCTCTGGCACCACCCTGTACTACCGCCGATGTCGTCCCCAGTTTCAGCCCTGAACCGGATGCGGTGCCGGAACTGCGTCACTCGACGTAGATTCTGACGCCGATGGGGCCTTTCTACCCCTAGGTCCGTCTTACTTTTTTTCACAGACTTCGGAGGAAGGAGAGGTCTGGGAGGGGTCTGAGGACCCTCTCACACAAAAGTGTGGTTATGACCCGGACTGGACAGAGGATTTGGTGGATGCCATTGGTCTAGACACCTCGCCTGACCTTGGCATGCTGTCTCCTCCTCCCGTGGCTACGGAAGAGGGCTGCAAGTTACGCAGTGGGGTTGCGTAGGGTGGCCGAGTCTCTCCACCTCGAACTCCCTACGGTGGCCATCAGGACTAACCTCCTGACAGAAGTGCTTCAACCGGCGGCAACCTCTTCGAAGCCCTTGCTGCCTTTTTAATGATGCACTGTCTAACATTCTTTTGAGCACTTGGTCCAGGCCCAACACAGGGGCTCCTGTGGACAGGAGCGTGGCCTGACGCCATCGCCCGGCTCCGGGCGACCCTCTCTTTCTCTCCCAACACCCCACCCCTGGGAGCTTAGTTGTCCAAGCCTCTGCATCCCAGAGGGCATTCCCTTCCGCACCACCGGATAGGGAATCCAAGAAGCTGGAGCAGCTTGGCAAGAAACTGTTTACATCTGCCAGCTTAGGGCTGCAGTCGGTGAACACTGCTTGCCTCTTGGGCCGTTAGTCCCACTCTGTGTGGGACACTGTTGCGCAGGTGCTGCCCAACTGTCCGGAGGAGGCCCAGACAGTACTCGCCCAGGCTATTGCAGCTGGGAGTTGGTATTGCTGGGGTATCTATTCTAAGTTTAGGAATCTATCACTACGTGTTTCTTTCAGATGCACAAGTTACTTACCTTCAGTAACGATATATCTGTAAGAAACAGTAGTGATGGATTCCTTACCACCCCACCCATCCTCCCCGTTCTGCTAACTGAATTCTAGGGTTAAGGTCATCCCTTTCAGGGCCCTAGTTTCATGGCACCAATGGTCAGTTTCTTGCAAGGCTCTGCGTTCCTGGCGCAGAAAGTAGTGTACAGTACAGAACTGACAGCGCGCGCGGGCGCATCGAAGTAGCTCTAGCGACGTCATCCCTGCGCCAATGACGCTCGCAGAGCCGCACGACGATGCCTACTGACACCCAGGGGTACTGCTGATGAAAACTTTCCGGATCCAGTATGACGCCTGGGTATAATTCTAAGGTAAGGAATCTACCACAACTAATGTTTCTTACAGATATATCGTTACCGAAGGTAACTTGTGCTTTATGAACACTGTGAACCGAGGCGCTCCTTTCAGGATAGGTTTTGAATTTTAATATCAAACTTATTTATTCTATCAATTAACTGTCAAACACGCAGGACACCGCCCAGTTGTCCAGCACAAACTGCTGCAGTATCCCTTTAATTTGCATACTCCCACCTACCTCACTTCCTGCCAGGGCCACTCTTCTTTTTCCTCTGCACCTCCACGCCCCTGCTCTCACTCTTAGCAGTGCTTTCGGGCACTGTGTCCCAAACTCGAGGGCCTGGAGCTTGGCACAGTCTTGTACTGCAGTACGGTGCATTACAGTACAGGTAGTAAATGAACCACTGAGCAGAGCTTATTTATTTATTCATTTAAAGTTTTATATAGCGCTAGCTTGACCCGTAAGTATCAGAGCGCTTTACATACACATAGTAAACAGTAGAAGGATAATACATTACGTAGTAGGCAAACCACAGAAAAAAATACAGCATGGGAAGTAAATATGAAGTGGAGTGGAGGGGGAGAGAGCAATAAAAGATAAGGCAAGAGTGATATGGTCCGGTCACCCACTATTCTAGTGTGTCCAGAGGGAGAGGAGACTACTCGAATAAAGAAGGCTAGGTTGGTTGACGTTGGTCATGATAGTCTTTGTTGAGGAGATTGAGTTTCAGGTCCCTTTTGAAACAGGGGAAGGAGGGGTTGCATCTGAGGACTCCAGGGAGAGCGTTCCATATCCTGGGAGCGTTGCCAGAAAACGATCGGTGTTGGGTGGTTTTCTTTTCCAATTTCGGAGGAATATGGAGGAGTGAGTTGGAGCTTCTTAGTGTTCTGATTGACCTGCTTTTCTCAGTTTGTTGTTTAAGTAGTTGGGGCAGGAGACTGGAGGGTTTTGTGTGTGATGCAGGCCAATTTATAGATACATCTCCCTTCCGTGGGAAGCCAATTGAGGCAGTTCAGAGCTGGAGTGATGTGATCAAATGTTTTAACTCCAGATACGAGTCGAGCGGCCATGTTCAGCACAGCTCTTAGAGGGGCTAGGTAAGCCTTAGGAGTCCCTGTCAGGATGACGTTCCCGTAGTCGATTTTAGAGAGAACTAGGGATTGGACTACTGTCTTGAAGTCATTGTGGGGTAGAAAAGGTTTCAGTTTCTTGAGGTGTTTAAGAGAGAAGAGAGCACTTTTTGCAGAGTTTTTGATGTGAACTTCCATGGATAAGTTCTTGTCAAGAGTGATGCCTAGAGACTTAACTGAGTCGGATAGGGTAAGGGGGCAGTTTAGGGCAACCAGATTCTTGAGCCACTCTTGGATTGGACGATGGTTACTTTTTGGAGAGAATAGGATTAGTACCATGTTGCCTGGGTTGAGCTTTAAGTGGTTGAGCTTCTTGAACCTTGCCACAGCCGGCAGCCTTTGGACAGCGGTGGATGGAAGGACAGGACAGGACAGGCCTGACCTGGTGTACTGACCCTTCCTCGAGCATGGCCAACAGGCTTTAGACAGCGGTGGACAGAAGGACAGGCCCAGCTGTCTGTACTTACTCCTCCCTCGTCGGAAGCCTTCAGACAGCGGTGGAAGGAGGACAGGCCCAGCCTCATGGATTGAAGGACAGGCCTGGCCATGTCTAACCCCTCCTCAGGGGACTGCTTTCAGACAGTGGTGGACAGAAGGACATACCCAGCCTCTTGAACGGAAGGACAGGCCTGGCCGTCTGTACTTACTCCTCCCTCGTCGGAAGCCTTCAGACAGCGGTGGAAGGAGGACAGGCCCAGCCTCATGGATTGAAGGACAGGCGTGGCCGTGTCTAACCCCTCCTCAGCTGACTGCTTTCAGACAGTGGTGGACAGAAGGACAGGCCCAGCCTCTTGGACAGAAGGACAGGCCCAGCCTCTTGGACGGAAGGACAGGCCCAGTCGTCTGTACTTACTCCTCAGCCGGCAGCCTTCAGACAGCGGTGGAAGGACAGGCCGGGCCCCGTGGACGGAAGGACAGGCCGGGCCCCGTGGACGGAAGGACAGGCCGGGCCCCGTGGACGGAAGGACAGGCCGGGCCCCGTGGACGGAAGGACAGGCCCGGCCCCGTGGACGGAAGGACAGGCCCGGAGGCCCGGCCCCGTGGACGGAAGGACAGGCCCGGCCCCGTGGACGGAAGGACAGGCCCGGCCCCGTGGACGGAAGGACAGGCCCGGCCCTGTGGACGGAAGGACAGGCCGGGAGGCCCGGCCCCGTGGACGGAAGGACAGGCCGGGCCTCGTGGACGGAAGGACAGGCCCGGCCCCGTGGACGGAAGGACAGGCCCGGCCCCGTGGACGGAAGGACAGGCCGGGCCTGACTCGGCCCCTGATTCCATCAGCCCGCTCCGGTCTCCGCCGTCCCCCGGGCCTTGTCGTGAGGTTTCAATCTCCTTCCTTCGTAAGTGAATCTCCACGCGTGTTTAACCTCCCACCCGCTCCCTCCGCCGCATACCGAGGCGCCATCCCGCCGCCCCCCCCCCGTCCATTTTGATTAAAGCAACAAGGGCCGCCGCCTAATTGCGCGGATGTGTGCGCGGCGCCGCCCCCAGGCGGGGTGGCCTCTTCCAGGTGCTCTCATTTGCATTGCTCGTCTCAGCCCGGCCCCAGAGCCCCCGCCCGGTGTGTCCTGGCCGTGCCCCCCCTCCGTGGCGGCTGGACTCGGGCATTTGTTCTCGGCCTCCCTGCAGATTCTCCTCGTATTACAATCTAATTCGGCGTCCGTGTCGCGGGCCCGTGCGCCGTTAATTTGTACGTTTCGAGGCAGTTTGTTGGGTCGTGTTTTTGTAATCCGAACCGAATGTAATGAGCTGTGCGCTTCGGGGACCGGCTCTGCCGCGCCAATTAGAACAAGTGCTCGCCGAGAGCGAGTGCCTTTTAAATAAAACATGGCACCGGCCCGGGGGAGGCAATCAGCGCGTCCGGCGGCCTGGCGTGCCTGCGCCGGTTTATGGCAGCATGTTCATGCCTGCGCTCTCACTTCCTGCGGTGCAGAGTGGGCTTTGCTCCCTCTTCAGGGGTGTAATAAACTTGAGGGGTTAGATGGCGTCCCTCACGCAGCCTGTGCTCTCACTTCCTGCGGTGCAGAGGGCTTTGTTCCCTCTTCAGGGGTGTAATAAACTTGAGGGGTTAGATGGCGCCTCCAAATTATGCAGCAGGGTTCAGTTAATTATTGTTTTTAATAGTATGACATAATTATTTTGAACTTCTAACACGGTCTGGGTATTGGGCGCACCTTATTAGTCCCACTTTAATACCCAAATATAGCAATAAGTAACAGAAGGTGGCCAGTCAATTGCTGCAAAAGACCTTCCATTGCACTGTAACACGTGCCTCCTGCGTTTTAGTACATTTTGAACCGTTTGAGCTAGAAGCAAATTTGTTAAAATCTGCGGATTAATGCAGCCGGTGATGGATTATGTGACAATTATGCAAAACTCGCAGCACATTCGCATAATTCCAGTGGCCCTGTGTATAGTAAACTTGAGAGTAGTGGTGGCGGCTCTCCGCGTGTGCTCTCACTTTCTTCTGTGCAGTGACCTTTGTTTCCTGTTCAGAAGTATAATAAGCTTGAGGGGAGAGCTGGTGGCTCTGAACACGTGCTCTCACTTTCTGCTGTAGTGAGTAGAGCATAGCTTCCTGTTCAACGGCGTTGCCTCTTGTTGGTAGTGTTATGCACCTGTCCCAGTAGGGAGCCTCCCTCTTGTCAGGGTAAGTAAGTTACACCCTCAAAATATCCTGTGCTCACCTCCTTTGTAGCTTGGCAAGAGCAGTCAGTCTGATCCCCAGAGGAAATGTGTAAAGTATTTGTACGTACACATACTCACACTCTTTATCCAATTAAAATAGACCAAAACGACAAAAATACAACCGACCCAAGTCAAGATAGGAATTTTCTAGGTTAAATAAAGTTATGGCTCTTTACGTATGTATTTATGTATCTAAAAAGTTTTATATAGAACGAACATGACCCCTGGGGGTATAAGAGCTCTTTACAATTGAGCGATCACGAAGGACACAGGAAGTAGTAGCACTAAACTAACAAATCAAAATACAATCATAACAATCAAATAGTAAACAAGGGTGAGGAGAGTGAGTCCTAGAGTGCCTAGAAATGAATGGCTCTGCTTGACCAGGACAAAGTACCTAAGATGCGTAAAAAATTAAAGACGATGCATTGCGCAGGCGAGGTGTTGGTTAAGTAGGTGATGTGCTGCTTCCTTACTGCTATGGCGGTCGGTGGCATGTTGTAGCTGAGGGACATTACGTTGCACAAAGGAGGTGATGCATTGGTTCTTGGAGGAGGTGCAGGGTCGTTGAGCCACTAATGCCCACAAACTATACGAGGCACAGGGGAAGTCATGCATCGCTTGCGAGTGTTATTCCTTGGTTCCTGAAGGCCATGCAGTGTCTGATGCATCAATGTCACAGCTCAATGTGCCGATTCTACGGCGTCTATCGAACCGCAGGTGCTGCGTCGGAGCAGTGCGTCAGTCGTTGGTGATGTGGTGCTCGAGACTCATGCAGTGGCGATTCCTCAGGGGCCCTGCCGCAAAGCTGGATCTTGTGTTGTAAACCGTGGTCATCTCAATCGCTCACTCGGCGAGCGGGGACCACAGCTTCGGTGCTGGCATTGGCGATTGTTGCAGGTTGCGCCAACTTCAAAGCAACCCTTGAAGTCGATGTGTGGTTTTCTTCTTCTAGCACCAGAACTCCCTTCCAAGGGCCCAGAACTGACACCATTTGGCAGAGCAGGACTCTCAGGAGAGGAGGCCAGGTGCTGGCAGATTGTCTTTGATGGACTTGAGACTTCCAACAGGAGGCAATTATTATTATTATTTCTTGCATTTATAGGGCGCACAGCTACCCAACAAAGGGTTTCCCGGCGCAGTGGATCCAATTGTTAATATGGCTTCAGAATATTAGATATTAAACAGCCACGTTTTTAAGGCCTTTCTGAATTTGATGTAGCTCAGCTCAGACCGCAGAGTGTGTGGCATTGAATTCCAAAGTGAAGGTCCAAGGAATGAGAAGGACTTGCCACCCATGCGTGACAGCTTGATCTTTGGAATTTCAAAGTGGTTGGCCGTGGAAGACCGGAGGAGCCTGGAGGGACGATAGGGGCGCACCAGGTTTTGCAGATATTTTGGAGCGGTATTGGTGGCAATCCTGTGCATAAAGCATAGAGATTTAAACTTGACTCGGTTTTCAATTTTTAACCAATGTAGCTTCCTGATATATTTAGTAGTTGGAGTGGAGATGGGAATTTTCCATAGTAGTCTAGCTGCTGCATTTTGTACTGTCTGTAGCCTGCGGACAGTGGCTTTATTTGCCCCCAGGTACAGAACGTTGCCATAGTCTAGCCTCGATGTTATTAGAGCATTGACAACAGTTTTCTTGGTGTTTTCAGGCAGCATCCAACAAATTTTTTGTTTAGCCATTTTAATATGGCGAAACAGGTAGCCGAGGTTTTCACCGCTTGCTGATGCAAATTGAGCGAGTCATCGATGATGACGCCCAAATTGCGAGCGTGCCTGACAGGGGTAGGGGGAGTGCCCATTTCAGATGGCCAATGTTGGGGTCCCCAGAGTTCTTTGTTTTTTCCCAGCACGATTAGCTCGGTTTTTTCGCCGTTGAGTTTTAAGAAGTTTTTTATGCATCCATTCAGCGATTTTACTGAGTCCAAGTTGTAGAGAGGAGGAGTTGTCGGAGTCTGCAGCTGATAAAGAAAAGAGCAGCTGAGAATCATCAGCGTAAGAAAACATTAGGAGTCCTGTTTCCTCCACTATTTTGGCAAGGGGACTCATATAAACGTTGAAGAGCAACGGGCTGAGAATAGAGCCTTATGGTACTCCGTGTTTGAATGTCATAGTGTCAGAACATGCGGGTTGTGAGAAGACTTGGAACGTTACGATTTTTCAGTAGTGACTTGATCCAGTTGAGAGCCGTACCACGGATGCCTATAGAGTGGAGTGTCTGGGCGAGGACCGCATGCGACATGGTGTCGAATGCCGCGCTGAGGTCGAGCAGCACAAGTGCCACTGTTTCGCCCTGATCCACCATACGACGGATATTTTCGGTTACGCCCAGCAAGGTAGTCTCTGTAGAGAAGCCTGCGCGGAATCCCGACTGGTGGGAAGGTAACAGGTCGTGAATGGTAATAAAATCAGTAAGGCTTCTCTAATATCTTTGCAAAGGTGGGCAGCAAGGAGATAGGGCGGAAGTTAGCTGGCAGCTTGGGGTCTGCGCCGGCTTTCTTTAAAAGCGGATGGATCATTGCATGCTTCCATTCACTGGGTACAGATTCTTCCAATAGCGAAGCATTTAGAAGATCAGTGATGGTTGCAAGGACATTGCTGTTAAGTTGCTTTAAAACTGAGCATGGCAGTGGGTCTTTTGGTGAGCCTGATTTAATTGTGTTGAGCAACCTTTGAACCATGTCGGGGTTCAGTAAGGGCCATTCATCAAGTGTGGCGAGAGATGCATCGGACAGGATGGAGCAGTCAGGAATACTTGTATCATTATCTGGAATAAATAATGCACAGTTGGATGTAGCTTCAGAGGCTGAATGGTGTTTGTTAGAAGCTTGATTAATGTCTTGGTGGATTTTGTCAACTTTGTTAATAAAAGCGGCTAAGAGGTTGCATTGTATTTTATTAAGTTCAGGCGGAGGTTGTAACGTATTAGAACCAGCCATCTCTTTTACTAATTTAAAAAGTGTTTTGGAGTGATCTAAGGCATTCGTGATTTTAGTGCAGATAAATTCTGCTTTAGCTTTGCCACACAGCTTTTGGTAGTTTATTAACTGAGTTTTATATTTTTTCTTGTCTGCTGGTGAGTAATTCCTTCTCCATTGTCGTTCAAAATTTTTACATCTGGTATTTTCGTTTTTTAAAGTTTCATTGAACCAGGGGGCAGGGCAGCGGTGGGTATTTTTTTTTAGCTTTGTTTTAGGTAGGGTGGAGACAATGGCTGCCAAGAGCCAATTTTGAACTGTAGAGGAAAGCTGCTGGACTGTTGTCTTGGTGCAAGGGCTATGCTTTTCCAGGAGAGCATTAAGACTTTCCGTGTCAAGTTGTTTCCATTTCCTTATGTACTGAGTAGGTATAGGTGTATTGTCTCTATTTGTTAAATCAACCTGAAGGGTGAATTTAATCAAGTAGTGGTCAGACCAGGGCAGGGGCAGGGCAGGATGCGTGACAATGTTGTTGAGATTAGAAAATATAGGATCTAACAGGTGACCAGCACGATGTGTTGGCCCTGAGTTCTTTAGAATCAAATTAAGAGATGCTAAGTCAGTTGTAAAATCTTTGGCCAGGGAGCAGTCCTCATCCTCTAGATGTAAGTTTATATCACCTAAGATTGTAAAGTTGGCAGTTCTCATAACTAGCGGTCCAATGAGGTCTGAGGTCTGACATATTTGTCATCCATTTGGATGGTGCCCCCGGGGGCCGATAAATGAGGACTCCGGATAGAGTGAAATTAGGGGCTAGCGTAAGTTTGAAGGTCGCGGCTTCACAACCACCACATAAGAGCGGTTTAAATTCGCAGCTGAAGATTTTTTTAAAAATAATTGCTATTCCACCACCGGGTTTCTTATCACGATCGAGTCTAGTGATAGCGTAAGTGTCCGGAAGTGCTATGGCTGTCTGGGCCCGAGCTCTTTGAGCCATGTTTCAGTTAGAAACAATGCATCAGGTGCCTCATCTAGTAATAAGTTGAATATTTCTGTTTTATGCATTGGTAAAGAGCGACTATTGAGGCTGAGGAAGGAAAAAGATTTTGACTTTGATTTCAGATGGTTCTTATTGGATTCAATCCGAGTGGATTTTATTCCTACAGGGCCAATGTGTAATTGGCAGGTTTGACAGGTGTCCTTTTACCACCCCAACTTTAGCAACCTGCAGGAGGGTAGTGTCGCCGGTTGTAAAGCCTTCAAATAGGCAGACGTGTATTTAATATGTGAGGAGGCTATTGAATTTATTGTTGCATCAGCTGTAGGCGGTACCTGTATAATGTCGGTGACTGGACCATATGGTGATGCCATGGCCCTGAGGCACGTCCGAGGCACGTCCGAGACGCGGACGGGCGCTGACGGGCTGACTCAGGCGTGACTCCGGCGCTGATGAGGCGCGACCGCTACCGCTAACGCGACCGCTAGCGCGGAGAGCAACCGTTTCCTTAAATACATGACACTAGAGCGCTCTCACCGCTCTCGCCCCCCCACTCAAGATGGCCGCCGTAGGGGATGTTATCCCCAACACTCGGTCTACAGCCCTAAGATCGCCTGGGACCGTCTGAATAAGGCGAAAGTGATGGCAAGTGAGTGCCAAGTATGCTGAGTGCAAGCAGAGTGTAAATTTACAATTTAAAATCCGTCGTTTAAAAATATACCAAGTTGCACGCTAGTAGCTCGAAAATGCTCCTTGCGTGATCAGAGGTCTGAGCAGAATGTTGGTAGAAGTGCTAGGATCTTGCGCCTGCTTTCCCTGGGGCTCCTTAAATACAGGACACTAGAGCGCTTTCACCGCTCTCGCCCCCCACTTAAGATGGCCGCCGTAGGGGATGTTATCCCTAACACTCTGTCTACAGCCCATCTCAGGCCCTTGGAGAAGTTTAGAAAGCAGGACGTAGAAAGCAAAGTAAAGTCCTTAAACTCCCAGGATAGAATCAGCAGGCCAGAACAGAAAACGGCAAAGTGACAGTCACTCCTTACAGCAACTACAGCTCTTCTTCCTGGCAGGATATCCTCAACCCTGAAGTGTTCTGAGTATATGTTGTCAGAGGTTCAGTACTTCTACCCATCTCAGCCTTTGAAGAAGGTAAACTTCAAAGAAAGGTCTTTGTGGTGCCCAAGACTGGCCATGCTCCAGACGCTACAGAGGGTGGAGAGTTCTTTGTGTTAGGGCAGGCATAGCTCTATTCAGGTGTCATTGTCAACTCCTGTCACCACTCAAGCTCAGGAAGGCCCATCAGCCTGGTGATGGGGCCATCAGGATATGCAGAGCACATCTCAGCTCCCTTTTTGTGACTGTCCAGAGTGAATTCACGAGACTCCTACTGACACCCTAACCCAGACATGTATTCAGAGACAGGATGAGGCACAGAATGGTTAAAGTAAAAAAAAGTCCACTTTCTAAAAGTGGCATTTTCAGACCTGCAAATTAAAAAAAACACCTTTACAAAAATATGTATTTTTAAATTGTGAGTCTAGAGAATACCAATTTTTAGGTCTCGCTCTCGAGACCTATTGTCGCCGAGTTGTGTCTCAATGGAGACAGAGCGGTGCACGAGCCTATTAGGGTCTGTGGACGTGCTTACGCAGGCCGGCTGAAGGCACGCGCAGACACACGCACACGCACACGCACACGCACACACACACACACACACACACACACACACACACACACACGCACACGCCACACACACGACACACACGCCACACACGCCACACACGCCACACACGACACACACGACACACACACACGACACACACACACACGCCACTCCTGACATCTGCTCCCACCGGTCCTCTGGGCCATCCACTCCGTGTGCGCGGCCTTCTCGCAAAGATGGAAGTCCCGCCCCACGACAGCCGTGAGTGTGCACATCCCGAAACCGGAAGTTCGGGAGCGTGCACGCTCACGGCTTGTTTTCTAAACATTTCTCCATTTGCTCCCCCTGCACCTTTTGGGTGCTTTGTGAAACACAACGTCCCCTTTCTGTTTAATTCTGAAAAGTCGAACCTCTTAAGAGTAGCACAAAGAAGCACACTTTCCTTTTACATACATCTGCGAAATCCGGAATTAAAGTTGTGAACCTTTTACCCCACAACCATCTGCACAACAGGAATGTAAACAAATAATGCGGACGTTGAAGGGAGGGCGGGATGCAGGTGCCTCACACTTTACAGGTACCAGATTAAAGCCACTGAAATGAACAGAGGAAAGCATTGCTGATATTATGAGGTGCTCTCCATTCACTCGGTTCAGCACCTGGAGCATGTACAGAGGCGCTGGATAATACATGGGGGTATTCGTGGCGCTGCAGAGTGCTCCTCGTGAGTAGCCGTGGGCATGTCCCCTCTGGACACTGGACAGCTCACGAGAGGAGCAGCACAGCCGAGCAGTACGTCCACTCAGCGCTGTTGTACACTGTGCGTGTGTATAAGGCACTGCACATCCCATTAGCAGTGGCATGCACTTAGCAATGAAGACACACACACAGCGCTGTATGCAGGCTGGGCACAGTACATTTACTACGCACTGAAAAGGCGATTGACACTGCACATGATTGTGGTACTGTGTATTTGCCCTCGCTGTACAAGCACTCAGTGCAGATGCACTCGGTACTGTACATGCGCTTAGCTACGTATGTATTGTATTGTAATTGCATTTATATAGCGCTTACTACCCCTGACGAGGCGTCAACGCACTTTTATGGCGAGTAGCAAGCTACTCCTGGACCCATAAAGGATTAGTGTTGAATTAGTATAGTGAAGCATGCAAGTACATTTTAAGTGGTGAATAAGTTAGTCCGTTATTTGGATTTGGAATGATAGCAAAAGGATAGAGGATATAGCGCTTGTTTCATCTGCTCCCAATTGGAAGATACACTTGTAAGATATTACAAGGCAGCTCCAATTCTAACCTATGGGAGAGGTAGGCCTTGCTGTAGCAGTTTTTCACTACCAGGACATGAAACACTCAACAGTACATGTCCTACTTTTTAAATTTATGGGGCTGCCTTGGGCCTACCTTAGAAATGACTTATATGTAATAAAAGGGAAAGTTTGAGCCTGGCAAGAGGGTACTTTTGTCAGGTGGACATGGCAGTTAAAAACTGCACTCATAGGCTCTGTAATGGCAGGCCTCAGACCTGTTTGCAGGGCGACTCGTGTGGTTGGCACAGTCAGTGCTGCAGGCCCACTAGTAGCATTTGATTTACAGACCCTGAGTGAACATGGTGCACCGTACTAGGGACTTATTTGGTAAATCATATATGCCAATTATGGAGAAACCAATTACCATCATACTTTAAACATAGAGCACATGCACTTTAGCACTGGTCAGCAGAAGTAAACTGTGCAGAGTCCTAAAACTAGCAAAAACTAAATTCAACACAGGATCAAAAACAGGAGGCCAGAGACAAAAAGACAGTGGAAACTACGCCAAAAGATGCCGGGTCTAACAAGGGGTATAACATACTTGATGGGAGAGGTGGCGGCTCTCGGCCTGTGCTCTCATTTCCTGCTGCGCCGAGTGGGCTTTGTTTCCTGTTCTGAGGTATATTAAACTTGAGAGGTGGGGGCTCTCACGCAGCCTGTGCTCTCACTTTATTGCTCTGCTGAATTGAGCAGGGATAGCTTTCCTCCTCAGAGGTATAATAAAGCAGAGCGGCGAAGAGGTGCCTCTCAATCTGTGCTCCCACTTTTTGATTTCATGCGTCCGCCTTCGTTCCTGTTAAGGGTTATAATGAACCACAGCAGTGAGGAGGTGGCTCAGAGCTTGAGCTCTCATTCCCCGCCTGCTCCATGTCCAAGCTCACAGAGCACTGGTCCCAGACAGCACCAGCTGTGGAAAGGCCGCCTATTAATCTGATTCTTCTGCTTGAGAGCCAGCTGAAGATAGAGTATAAAAGAGCATGTACCTTCTACAGTTTAATGCTACGTTCATAAAAGGCAAGAATATGTGGTTTGTGTCACTTTTTGTTGCATTAACCAAATAAAGGCATTTTCGTGGCAGTGCCTGTCCTCTCTAATAGGGGTGGGGTGGGGGGGGGGGGTTTAGAGGGAGAGGCTAGTGGAGAGAGGGAGGGATTGAGATTTGAAGGTGGACACAGACAGTACCTTTATTGAGTCCATGATGGCAGCCATGACCCCCATTAACAGTGATGGAGGGGGTCTGAGCAAACATCGGACTGGGGCACACTGAGCAGCGGGTGCAAGCAGGATACTTTTGCCCATTTCGCCCCCCAGCCCTCTCCTGGTCTTTCTGCTTGTGCTGCTTCTCCCGAACATGTCCACTTTGTGCCCCCTCTATAGCTTCATCCCATAGGCTTTAGTCTTCTGCGTGCCATTCCCGGTGTCCATAAGCGTCCACCAGCCTCTGTTTAGTTCCTATCCATTTGTTACTGCTACAAGTACAGGTGATCTTGTACCCTACTTTTCAGGCCTCTTTTTTGACAGCTTTGAGCCAAATAGCTCCCTGCGAGAATGCTTAGGAAGTCTCTGACCTGGGCAGGGCTGCAGTTTAAGATCTTGTCACTGCTGCTTCCCTTAGACTGGTCTCTCTGCTCGTTCTGGCTGCCCCATCTCCACTGTGTCCACATGCACTCCGCCTGCTCAGAACGGAGGAGAGGACACGGATGAGGAAGACCAGAGATGGCTGTGCCTCTGTAGCTGGAGATCATGGGGCCACCAGCCCAGCTTGAAGAACTAAGCAATACCAAAGGGGATGATGGACGGAGCGTTGGAGCAAATCAAACACTCACCCCAATCAACTGATCTGGGTTTAATCCATCACCATTCTTTAGCTCACTCCACCACCCCAATTCAGACATGGCCATATTCAAATCAGTCTAACCCTGTGCCTCATGGGAACAGTCCAGCCCGAACTGCCAAGCCAGGTCTTCCCTGGACCGGAAACCAGCATCCTGGGACCGGTTTCTGGGTAATCAGCTGTCATCAGCCAGGCAAACTTGAATCCAGTGGCAAAGTGAGCAAGGGACCCATGTCTGGGCATACCCTGCCAACTTAGGGTGAACAAAGCGATACCAAAGGGGATGGTGGACGGAGCGTTGGAGCAAATCAAACACTCAACCCCAGTCAACTGATCTGGTTATAATCCATCATCATTCTTTAGCTTACTCCACCACCCCAGTTCAGACATGGCCATATGCAAATCAGTCTGACCCTGTGCCTCATGGGAACAGTCCAGCCCGAACTCCAATGCTCCGTCCATCATCCCCTTTGGTATCGCTTTGTTTGCCCTAAGTTGGCAGGGTATGCCCAGACGTGGGTCCCTTGCTCACTTTACCACTGGATTCAAGCAAGCCAGGCTGAAGACGGCTGATAAGCCAGAAACCGGTCCCAAATTGATTTTTTCCGGTCCAGGGAGGACATGGCTTGGAAGTTAGGGCGGACTGGGAGGGGTCAGGTGACCCTTTGTCTGACCAGTTGGACAGTGAACAGGACTGGAGAGAGGAACTGGAGGATGCCAGTGGTCTAATGAATGTTTCAGGAAAATAATGGTTCAGGGTGGGCCTTACTATGTCCTGAATATCAGCCCCGGGAATAGGGGCAGTGTGAGATCAGTTTAGACTGGACAATTAATCAAAAGAGGAGCGAGTGTAGGGAGACATGCAATTTATTTGGGAACGATAAACCTAGAATTCTCCCGATATTATCAGGTGCTCACCTAAGTGACAAAGGTGTGTGTTGTGACAAAGTGAAGGTGAACTGAAAACCATAACATCACAATTACAACAGAAAAGGGAATCCCGCGTTAATATGTACAATGAGGAGGGGTTCCTGTTGCTGTTGTGAGGGGGGTCAACGGCGTATCGATCTTTTAATTAGTAAAGATCATCTTCAGGACAAGGGAGTGAGCAATCTAAATTTCTGATCGACCGGGATTATTGACAATAACTTGGTATGTAGCGGTAGCAATCAGATTGAAACTTAAGAATGCCTGGGACCAGTGTATAGACAGCTGGTGGCGTGGCGGTAGAGGGTGGTCATCAGGGAAACCCACTTGCAGGTAGCGTCTGTCTAGCCTGGATTAAAGAGCTGGATCCTGTGGGCAGTCTTATTCGAGTTCCCGGGTGCAGTGGATGGAAGCTAATCAGTGGGCCAGACCTGGGGCATTCAGGTGGTCCGGTTTTGGGGCTCGTTGTGAAGGTAGATCAATTGTCGAGTGCAGAACTTCATTTTTAAAGCAGTTGGGGACGGTTTCTTGTGTTGCAGTGCCGAGTCTAGACGCCTAGATTAATGTCATCGCTCGGGGAGATCAAACCGCTTATCCTTCTGTTACCTTGTGGGTCGTGACTTCAAGGGTGAGTTCGGCACGGTTCAATCATGCTAATGAAGCCCTCACCAACTTCCTTGTGGGTACCTGGATTTGTGCCCGACTCCACCGCCCGGCTCCGGGCGACCCCGCTTTCCTCTCCCAACACCCCACCCCTGAGAGCTTGGTGGTCCAAGCCTCTACCTCCAAGAGTGCATTCCCTACTGCTCCACCGGAGAGGGAATACAAGAAGCCGGATCATCTTGGGAAGAAGATTTTCTCTTCCGCCAGCTTGGGACTGCGGTCAGTAAACACTGCATGTCTATTGGGCTGTTATTCACTCTGTGTAGCATACTGTTGCGCAGGTGCTGCCTCAGTGTCCGGAGGAGGCCTGGACAGTGCTCTCCCAAGCTAGCGCCACCGGGAGGGATGTGGCGAAGTTTACCATCTGTTGTGTTCTGGATACCGCCGACTCTAAAGGCAGGAGGGCCACATCGGTAGCCCTTCGACGCTATGCCTGGATGAGATAAACTGGCTTGTCTGTTAATGTCCAGAATACTCCCATGGACATGCCCTTTGATGGCCATCGCCTTTTTGGCGACAAAGCTGACAACGCTCTAGTGCGTTTCAAGGACTCGCGGGCTACGGCCAAGTCATTGGGCCTCGCCAGCTGCCCTGCGCAGTCTGCTTTTCACCCCTTTCATGGCCACGGAAGGGGTACCCCACTATGTTTCGCCCAGAGCCACAGGCCGACGCAAGTTCCCCAACCATCGCGTGGCTGGGGACGTGGGAACCACCGTCGTGGTACAGGGGGCCGGCAGGTCAGTCAGTCCACCAACCCCCCTCTGCAGCAGCCTCAAAGCCTTCCTAGTTTGACATTCCGCCATCACCTCCCCCACTGGCGCAGCATCACGTCGAACAGGTGGGTTTTGCAGATAATCCGAAGGGTCTACTCTCTACCCTTCAAGGCTACCCCTCCAGCCATGCCACCAAAGCACCACTGCATGTCGAAGGATCACCTGGGCCGTCTCCAACAGGAAGTTACGGCTCTCCTGGCCTATGGAGCCATCGAACGCGTTCCTGTCCCAGAAGTAGGTTGTGGTTGTTACTCCCAGTACTTTCTGTAGCCCAAGAAGGACAAGGGCCTGTGTCCTATCTTGGATCTCAGGAACGTCCACCGCTTCCTCCGGAAGGAGAAGTTAAAAATGTTGATTCTTGCTTAGGTCTTGTCTGCCATTGACCCTGGAGACTGGTTGGTAGCATTGGACTTGCAGGACGCTTACTTTCACATCTCCTTCCTGCAGGCCCACAGGCGTTAATAGTGGTTCATGGTAGGCCACGAGCACTTTCAGTTTACCGTGCTCTCCTTTGGCCTTACCAGCGCCCCTCTGGTGTTCACAAAAGTAATGGCTGTGGGAGCAGCCCATCTGCGCAGATCAGGGGTTCCAGTCTTCCCCTATCTCGAAGACTGGCTGTTCAGGGCAGGCTCTCCCCAGACTGTTGTCTCCCACTTCCAGACTACGGCCGACCTCCTGCATTCGCTGGGGTTCTCCATCAATGTGCCAAAGTCACACCTGATCCCTTCTCAGAAGCTCTTCTTTATCGGAGCGGTTCTGGACAAGACGCAGTTTCGGGTTTATCCTCCCGAACATAGAGTCCGGGATATTCGGGCTATGATTTAGATCTTTCAGCCTCTATCCCGGGTTTCGGTCAGAATGACCCTGAGGCTGCTGAGCCTCATGGCCTCCTGCATCCTGCTGGTCGATCATGCCAGGCAGGTGGCCTATGCAGGCTCTATAGTGGGACCTGAAGTTCCAATGGGCGCAGCAGCAGGGGAATCTGTCCGATTGCGTCCAGATCTCGGAGGGCACTGCACATCAACTGCAGTGGTGGCTCATGAACCAGGATTGGGTCAACGGAAGATCCCTCTTCCCCCCCCCCCCTCTTCCCCAACCAGAGCACACAGTGGTGACGGGCTCATCCCTTCTGGCGATAGGGCGGCCACATGGGAGAGGCGGAGATCAGAGGCCTCTGGTCCCCCCTTTGAACCGTTACATAAATGTGAATTGCAATTCCTAACTTAGAAAGTAGTTTTCCTAGTAGCTATTACTTCTCTCAGAAGAGTTAGTGAACTACAGGCATTTACCATTCAAGAACCCTTTCTGCAAATGCATCATAATAAAGTGGTTTGACGTACTAATCCTAAATTTCTTCCAAAAGTAATTTCACCCTTCCATCTGAATCAGTCTGTTGAGCTGCCAGTATTTTTCTCACAGCCACAAACAGTCGCAGAAAGTGCTATTCACACCTTGGATTTCAAAAGAGCTTTACTACATTGAAAGGACACAAACTTTTCGTAAAACTAAACAACTTTTTGTGTCTTTTTCACCACCACATAAAGGTAATCCTTTATGTGGGCTGCGTGCCCATTCCACCAGGACGACTGCAGCCACTACTGCTTTGGGACAAGGAGTTCCTCTACATGACATCTGTCAGGCGACTACGTGGGCATCGCTGCATACGTTTACTAGACACTAATGCCTTGACAGCCAAGTCTGGAGAGACTGCTTCTTTGGCCATCCTGTTCTCCAGGACTTTCTGGTGTGAACTAGGTTTGCAGCCCCACCTCCGGGTTTGGTATTGCTGGGGTATTTATTCTAAGGCAAGGAATCTACAACTAACTGTTTCTTTCAAATGAACACGTTTCTTACCTTCGGTAACAATATATCTGTAAGAAACCTAGGTTAGTTATAGATTCCTCACACCCACCCATCCTCCACAACTGATTTCTAGGGTTACCGATATCCTTTCAGGGCCCTAGTTTTGTGCACCAGTGGTCAGTGTCTTATATGGCTCTGCGTTTCTGGTGTGGAAAGTTGTGTACAGAACTGATGTCAGCGAGCAAGGGTGGTGTCCAAGTAGCTACTGCGACGTCATCCTGGCGACACAACGCCGACGACAAACTCTTATCCGACCGCCGCCACCTTCCGATGCGCAGAGGTACTGCTGACGAAAACTTTCCAGATCCAGTTTGACGCCTGGGGGTAATTCTAAGGTAATAAATCTATAACTAACCTATGTTTCTTACAGATATGTAGTTACCAAGGGTAAGTAACTTGTTTGACATGTCAGTCTTGGTTTACAGATACCCAGAGTTACGGTACCTGGCGGAGCAGTGTGCAGTGCGAGCATGCGCACACAGTGTTAACTCTGCTCCATGGGCGCCCCCAAGTGAACACTCGTCTGTAGTGCAGCTTATGTTTGATCAACAGAAAGGGGGAAAGGGGAGCATCCCTGGTGTGCACAGAGAGGTGGTTTGTATTCTAAAATCTGATTGAAACCATGGAAATCAGTGTGGCGGACATCTCCTGATAAAGGAAGGGCTCTCCAAGAACACAGTCACCCCTTTTGAGGACCACGGAATGTCCCTTTCCATACCTGTATTGGTTGCACATGCCATACAACCTTCAACAAACCCAAATTCTGTGGGGTGTTTCCCCATGGAGTAGTCATCAGAGTTCCAGTAGATGGTCGGGAGGCAGCTAGTTCTCGGAGACTCTAGCGTCTGCTATATGTAACATTGTTTTTATTTTAAGTTTTCAATTACCATGATGCCATTAATATTCAGAGCATGTGCAGTAGCTCATGCACACTCTACATTCGAATTCTAAATAGGACCGCAGAGACATCCAGCAGCGTCATATAAATGCTTTTCTTTTTACATTTGCTGTTTGAATTTGTCAAGCATTGATTTTGCTGTTCAATTTCAACCTTTTTGCTCTGGTTAAGTTTGTAACTCTCCTCCTAAGATCCCTGTATGAGGACCATCTAGTGGTCTTTCCTATGCGCAGTAAGTGCTGACGACATACGACTAAATTAACAAAATGACTTGTTTTGTAGTACATGGGCTAGGGAAGGATTGAGGGATGCTGCTACTAATTATGACGAGCAGGTGATCTTGGACTGAGTGGTCCTCATCACTGTTGACATGGTCTAAAAGCATCTTGTACTGTCTTACCGAGGAGTGGCTGTAACTTTTAGACAGACATGTATGCCCTTCAGTAGTTGAATGCAGGGTCTTCAGGCTATTGTAACCTGTGTGGAAGTGCTGGGCACTCATTAAACGCACCATTGAAAGACTGACATCTCAGTGTATAAACTGTGTTACATGGAAGGATGCAAGGCAGGTTGTGGAGGGTCCTAGTTCATACTTCGTGTTTTATAAAGTCTGTTGACAGGTTTTGCAGCAACTTCTTATGTGTATTGCAAGGGCTGAAGGCCAGTCGTTTATGCACCTTTTATGTGTTGTAGTAGAGCTAAAGGCATGTTAACCAGTATTAGGAGTGTCTTTCATAGATTCACATGCCTGAATCATTCCCAGTCGTCGAGATGGGAGTCCCCGCTACATAAATATAGTAATGTCCTATTAGACATTTAGAGAAATAGGCCTAAGGGCCTCACCTTAGTAACATATCCTTGTCCTTTTGTAGAAAGGACCAAACTCTAGAGAAGAGCCAATCAGCTATCACCTCCCTCTAGAACCCTCCTGGAAGGAGCGTCAGTCCCTCAGATGTTCTACCGCACGTCGTGCTAATGGAGTCTCCTCTGAGCTCTGCTCAGTTTTCTCTTCTCAACTAGGTTTCCAGTGTTCTCTGGTACTATTTTGGTTTTCTGGACTAGAGTTACAAATATCTTCATGGCTGAGACACCAAAAAAGGGTCTTTTTAGGCCCTGTGTTTCCTGTGGGAAGAAAGGCTGCATATAGATGACCAACATAAAGACTGTCTATATTGCCTGTATCCAGATCATTCTTCCAAGGATTGCAAGGTATGTCTTACCTTCTCCTCTAAAACCCTCAAAGATCTTGAGGGACGTCTTCTAATCTGGCTTCAGAGATTGAAAGATAGAGACCAGCTGGAATCTTCTGAAGAAAGTGAAGGCTCTTCAGTTTCTTCCAAATCTTCTCAAAAGAGACCAAGAGTGACTTCTCCTGGCCCTTACACACAGCCTCCTCAAAAGAAGACCCTGAAAAAGTCTTCAGAGGTCCACTCGAAGGTGGTTTCATCGAAGGTGTCCTCTGAAGAAGTTCCTTCCTTCAAGAAGCCGACTTCGACTCAGTTGATGACGACATCATCGATGACTGCTGCAACGACGAAGAAAGCGGTTTCTTCAGTACAGTATGTCACTACGTCGACGACTACTGTCTCAACGTCGATGGCAACATAGTCACTGACCTCGTCGACGACTATGACCCCATCGTCGATGGCAGGTAAGACTGTGTCGTTGACGATAAGCATCAAGAAGACACTGTCTAAGACGAAGCAGCCGTCGACGCTGCGCTCGCCGACGACTGACTCGAGGACGGCACCATCAACGATAACACCAACGACTACAACATCCGTTGACGCCTCGTCGTCGACTACCACTCCGTCGACGGGCTCGTCGACGACGATGGATCCAAGTTTGAAGAGCACATATGTGCACCTTAGGATCACAAAAAAGACGCTAACGCCGGATTTAACATCACCAAGTAGAGTCTAACCGCTGCCTCCAGCATGTCTCCTTGAGGAGGAGGATTCAGATGAAGGGGACATGTTCCAAACTGCGACAAGCCCCTCTGAGCTTAATGTGAAATATCAGGAAAGTTCGGATGAAGATGAGGAACAGGAGCAAGAATATCGTCCACCTCCTCCACCAATGGTTTGCCTTCCAGCCTCTTTAGTCTCGGACTTACAACACCTCATAACAGATTACAAACAGAGGTTTCCACAGTCACCTGCACGTCAACCCTCAGCAGTATCTCTTTCACCAAGACCACGGCCTCCACCTTTAAAATTTACAGCCGGATCCAGTCAACTTATCACATCCTCCGTCTACCGATGAAGACGAGGAAGAAGACCAGCATGAAGAGGGAGAGCTTCAATCTAACCACGATGAATGGGATGACTGTCATTCCCTGCCCTGCTTCTCCAATACAGGCACAAGCGGACTCGCCACCTGGAGACATTGGAGGGTTCCATAATGTCATTGAGAGGGCAGCTCGACGTTTCCAAATCTCCATGATCTCTCTCCAGCAGGAATGCTTCTTATGATTTTAAGGAGCCCTTCAAAAAATCAGTGAAATCGATATCTGTTATAGAATACCTGTGGGGACAAGGTGTTAAAGGGATGCAGAACCCTTCCTTAGTAGCTCCGGTAGTTCCTCGCATAGACAAGAAGTATAGAGCGCCTGATACTGCACCAGCTTGTTTAATAGGACATCCCAAGCCGGACTCGGTGATTACACAGACAGCCCAAAAGAATTCCAAAAAACATTCTGTCCCGTTGTCGCTCCGCCAGATAGAAAAGGCCGAAGGCTGGACAATATTGGGAAACGTTTCTCAACAATGTCTGCTCTGACTTTAAAGGCGTCCAACGCCTTAGCGCTTTTGGAACATTACAACAGTCCGTTATGGGCAGACATAGCCCCTCATCTAATGTCCTTGCCTGAGGAATCGAAGGAAGAAAATATTACTGGAATGGGAACGCTCCGCGTCAGAAATAGACTGCGCGATGGATATCGCAACAACTGGATTTAGCCAACTTGCCGGGGCAGCTGTTATGAGACTGCAAGGTTAGCTGAAGGCAACTTCCTTTTGTCCCGAGATTCAGACGAAAATCTTGGATATGCCTTATGATGGCCAATTTCTCTTTGGACCTCATATCGATGAGGCGTTGCAGAGTATAAAAAAGGACACAGACACGGCCAGAGCGTTGGGAACTCTCTAATACAAAAGTCTGTCCTTTCGCGGCTCAAGAGGAAGAGGACAGTCCTCTTACAAGGGGGATTATCAATATCGGTCATCATACTCTTTGGGGCAGCAACATTGGCCACAGTTTCAACAGCAGCACCAACAATCTTCGTATGGCAAAACTGCCTTTTCGTTGGCCTTTACCCCGAAAGGACAAGCTCATAGACCATGACCTTTCCCTTCGGCCAGTCTCCAATTCCTCTGTGCCCTCAAAGATTGGAGGAGGAATTTCCCATTACCTAGAAAATTGGAAGAAAATTACCATGGACCGGTGGGTTCTACTATTAGTTCAATTCGGCCATTCATTGGAGTTCCTTCACATACCTCCCCGAACTCCTCCCCGACCTATGCTTCACAAAAATCTGCGTCTGCTTCTCCGAGAAGTGTCTCTTATGCTCCAGAAAGGGGCGATAGAAAAAGTCCCTCTGTCCCAACGAGGGAAAGGATTTTATTCCTGCTTCTTCCTAATTCAGAAGAAGGAAAAGAAGTCAGAGCCCTCAACAAATTCCTAAAAAAGCAGTTGTTGCGTATGGTAACGAGCCAGGAGGTCTTACAACTCCTAGATATGGAAAGATTATATGGTATCCCTGGATCTTCCGGATTTTTATTTTCCCATCCCAATTCACAAGAATCACAAAAAAATGCTAAGGTTTGCAGTAGCGGGCAGACACTTCCAGTTTTGTGTCCTTCCTTTCGGACTCCTGTCTGCACCTCGTATTTTTACAAAATGCCTCTCTCCAGTGGCTGCAAATCTCAAATAGCATCAAATTTTTCCATATCTGGACGACTGGCTGATAAAAGCTCCATCCCTAGAAGACGCTTCCAGGTCTTCCAACGCTTGTTTGCAACTTTACAATCGTCTAGGACTCACACTCAGTCGGGAAAAATCAGTCCTTCTACCTTCTCAACGTATAAATTTCCTAGGCACTACACTCTAGACAGAACTGAGAAAAGCTTTTCCATCACAGGAGCGAATGGAAAAGCTAGTAACACTGGCTGTTCTCGTAGCCTCAAAGAGGACCTTAACGGTTCGCCTTTTCAAGTCCCTACTCTGAATGATGTCTTCATGCATCCTACTGGTTCCTCATTGCCGCCTAAAGATGCGCCCTCTCCAGAAGGCACTCTCAGAGCAATGGGTCCAACGCACAGGGTCATTCGACAATCCTGTAAAGATGACTCCTCAAATTGTCAAGGCTCTTCAATGGTGGCGGTCTATTCGAAATCTTTCTCAAGGCTTGACCTTCTTACTTCCGCTTCGCCTCATGTCATCACAACTGACGCCTCTCTGGGAGGCTGGGGAGCTTTCCTCCAAGAAATGCAGATAAGCGGAAAGTGGTCCCCCTCCGAAAAAAGGCTTCATATAAATCTCCTCAAACTGCGGGCGGTCATCCTCTCCCTTCAGCGGTACAAAAGGGGGTGGTGATGGACGGCGCATCTGAATCAATCAAACACTCACACCCAGTCAAAAGATCTGGATTTAATCACCGTTCTTTAGCCCACTCTGCCACCCCAGTTCAGACATGGCTATATGCAAATCAGTCGGACCCTGTGCCTCATGGGAACAGTCCAGCCCGAACTGCTAAGCCATGTCTTCCCTGGACCGGAAACAAGCTTCCGAGGACTGGTTTCTGGCATTCCAGCCGTCTTCAGCCTGGCTTGCTTGAATCCAGTGGCAAAGTGAGCAAGGGACTCACGTCTGAGCATACCCTGCCACACTTATGGCGGCCAAAAGCCTTTCTACCAAGAATCAAGAACTCACTAGTGCTTGTACGTACGGACAATACCACGACAATGCACTATCTCAACAAACAAGGAGGGACTCGCTCTCTAACACGCTCTCGCGAATCACAGAAAATCTGGAACTGGTTAATCCTGCACAATATCTCATTTCGGGCAGGATATGTCCCAGGCATGGTTAACGTTCTAGCCGGAATATGTCCCAGACAACACACAACATCTCACGAGTGGGAGCTGGATCAATAGACCCTCAATCAAGTATTCTCTCAATGGGGTACTCCTCTGAGCGACCTATTCGCCACAAAAGACAACGCAAATGCCAACACTGCAAGCTGGCATCCCCAAAAAAGATCTCTAGGTAATGCATTTTCGATCGCATGGTGCAACGTCTTTGGGTACGCCTTTCCGCCATTTCCAATGATTCCCAGAGTCCTCAGGAAATTGAAAGCTGAGCCCTGTACACTCATTCTGATAGCCCCAATTTGGCCATGCCAACATTGGTTCACAGAACTCCACTGTCTGTCTCTAGAACCACCAATGCGATTGAAGCAGTTTCCATCCCTCCTCCCGATGAGCAACAGGCAAGTCCAGCATCCGAAACTGGCATCACTCAGATTATCCGCTGGGCTCCTGAGTTCAAGGAATTCCAGAATTTAGATATTCCGCTAGATTGTAGAGCCATTCTGGCTCGGGCAAGAGTAGATAGTACCAACAAAACATATTCTTTGAAATGGAAGAGGTTTTGTATTTGGTGTAAGACTCAGAAGATACATCCTTTTTCTTCTTCTCCAGAACAAATACTGCCTTACCTTCTCCATCTAGCAAACTCAGGCCTAGCTCATGCTTCCATCTGGGTCCACTTGGCGGCCATATCCCGTTATAGGAGATCTACTACAGGTCCTTCTCTCTGGTCTCACAGATTGATCAAACAGTTTCTTAAAGGTCTCTTCAGGACTTTTCCACCCGTGAAGACTTTACCGCCTACCTGGCAACTTAACACTGTCCTTAATCAGCTCATGAAGCATCCCTTTGAGCTGGTACACAGGGCTGATCTGAAATGCCTCTCTTGGAAGACCGCACTCCTTCTTGCACTTCGGCAAGACGAGTAAGTGAACTCCAAGCTTTCTCAATTCAGGAGCCCTTTCTCCAATTCAGGCAAGACAGGGTAATATTGCAAACAAATCCAAAATTTGTACCAAAAGTCACATTGGTCTTCCATCTCAATGAGCCTGTTCTGGTTTTGCGCTCTTACTTTCCAAATCCTCAGACTGCAGCAGAAAGAATGTTACATTCTCTGAACCTTAAACGCTGTCTGAAATTTTATATTGAGAAGACCAAATCCTTTCGTAAATCTAACCAACTTTTTGTAGCTTACAGTAGACCCAGGAAAGGTCTTCCACTCACTAAGCAAAGTATTTCTCGCTGGATCTCTGCAGCTATTGCATTCTGTCACGATCGGGCAGGACAACCCCTGCCTTCTAAAGTACGAGCCCATTCTACTAGAGCGATGTCTACATCCATGGCACTGTTCGCAGGTACCAATCATAGACATTTGCAGAGCAGCAACATGGAAGTCGCCACATACCTTCACCAGGCATTACTGCCTGGATACAGAACTCATGAAAGTACTTTGCCTTCTGTTTCAATAGAGCTGAGCCTTACTTTCATCCCACCATCCTTTTTCCATGTACGTACATTTCTTTATTGTATTGTTTGATGGCATTGCTGCTTATAGTAGAATTTTCTATTGGTCACTTGATATGTTATTATCTGATGACTTGTATATTCTATGCCATCTGAAATGTGCTTATCATTGCTTGCTACTCTAATTCAGGCATGTGAATCTATGAAAGACCCCCCTAATACTGGATAAGAAATGCGTTACTTACCTGTAACTGCAGTTATCCAGTATTGGTGTCTTTCATAGATTCACATGCAACCCTCCCGCCTCCCCTGGAAGGACTCATCTAATTCTCTGTGATGTACTTTCCTATTTATGTGGGCATTTACCTGAGGAGTCTTGTCTCTCACTCACTCTGCTGTAATTGACCTCGAGCAGAAGCCTGCAATGTCCAGTATGTGGCTGCACTGTTGGATTTTTATTCCCACTGTTGGGTTCAGAAGTGATGCTGAGAGCTCTGTTGTCAACAGATGTGGAAAGCACAGATGAATGCCAGAGACTGGTATTCTATGACACAACACTGTAGTTGCGACAAAAGCATCTTGAAACCAAAGGAGACTGTTTTTGGGGGCTTTGGCTGCAAGTAGGTTGTTTGGTGGTGGGGGGTTGGACAAGGCGTAGCTGGAGGTCAGCTCAGCTGCAAACGCATGGTCTCCAGTTTTTTTACTCCAGGGGTATAGTATGAAAGATTGTCCAAAGGGAAACCTCAAGCAAGCAATTAAAAAAAAAAGTACCTTATCGTTACGGCCGTCAGAACTTTCTAATCTCTGGGATATATAGTGTTTGTTGGTTTTCCTACGAAACGCCTTAACAGAGTCAACAATTGAGTTGCAGTGTGTAATGATTTTTTATTGTGTGCAGACCATGCAGCAATTTACATGGTAACATCTAATGAATGAAAAAGGAGTACGAAGGAAACCTATGTATTTTTGAAATGTGCGCTAGTGGCTGAGTTTAGGAATAAAGGGAATTTTTACGGATCTAAATTTGAGATTACCTGTACTATGAGTTGGAGGTCATTTTCCAAAGTGTGATCTTTCTTGCACATTGGCTTAAATTTCAAACTCCATAATGGAGAGATATTAAATTCATAGTAACAAATGTTACACTGTCATACACTCCAACACTACACACTTGTGAGACTCTGCCTAGTGCCTCTGCACAAAAGGCCCGAAAATGCTAATTGACCCTAATATGATCCATTCTGTTGCAGACACTTGGCCCAACCAAAAAGTGGAGTTGTGGTTTTATATGGTGAACTGTGGGAACACTGAGTGTTAGGAATGTTGTAGATCCTCATAGATTACTGACACTTCGTTCATAGCAATTTGAGAAAAATGCTTGATTTTAGACTAAGTTTGAGGTTTGCAGGTCATTGTGGGCAAGGAAATGTAGTGGGATCAACACAAGGCACCCCACCCTGGAATCTGCCATAATTGTCTGGGTTTGGTAGGTTTCCTGGGTGGCAGCCAAGCCCAGGCCCAAATACTGCAGCTAACCCTATTGGCTCTCCCTGGTCTAGAGGGACACATCTCCTTGTAAATAACTCTCTAGATACCGGTTATTTGCCATCCAGCCTTAAAGAGGCGCAAGTTAAGCCCCTATTAAAAAAAGCCAGGGGCAGATATAACCAAACTAAAAAACTATAGGCCGATATTCCAGTTACCCTTCCTGGCTAAAATCCTAGAACAGCACGTTCTGAAAACACTCTTGTCATTCCTGGAGGTTCACCATCTTCTCCAGGGACGCCAAGCTGGATTTCGAGCACATCATAGCACGGAGTTGGTGATGCTCTCAGTGCTTGATGAGCTTAGAGCTATGGCTGACCGTAAGAGACCCTGTGCCCTGATATTATTAGATCTAACAGTGGCATTTGATACGGTCAGCCATACTCTTCTACTGGACAGACTTACCACCTTAGGTATTCAAGACCTAGCTCACCAATGGCTTGAATCCTTTCTCTCAGGCAGGTCACAAAGGATTCAACTGGGTGATGTAACACCGACCTAGGTTCACTTGATTGCGGAGTCCCCCAGGGATCTGCACTGTCCCCACTTCTTTTTAATGTTTACTTGCAACCATTAATAACAACTCTTACAAATATGGGCTGCAAAATCTTTAATTATGCGGACGATACCCAGTTGTTGCTCAGCATTGACAACACGGTAACTGCACAGATTCAAGCTCAAAACATCCTCCGTTTTAGCGTGAGTTGGATGACTGCCAACTCACTAAAAATCAACCCGGACAAAACAGAGGTCCTGGTTATCCTGCCACGGAATCACCCTGGAGTGATCTGTTCTGGCCCCAGGACCTAGGTCCTACTCCCAGCCTATGTTCAACTGTAAAAAGTCTTGGCATAAAAATCGATCACAAACTCTCAATGGCCAACCAAATTTCATCAGTGGTGGGTACATGCACGGGACTAATTAGACCGCTCCGGAAACTGGTCCCCCTTCTTTCTACTTCCACACTCCGTACGATTGTTTCAGCGATCATAATTCCGAGACTGGATTACGGGAATGCCCTTTACCTGGGTTTCTCCCAGACGCTGGCAAGTAGATTACAAGTAGTCCTAAATGATGCAGCCAGACTGATCTTCAGGTTACCTAGATGGGCCCATGCCATGCCGCTACTGCACAAATTGCACTGGCTCCCTATGAAAGAGTGAAATTCAAGAGCCTCTGCATAGCCCATAAAGCTATACACGGCCTTGCACCTGTTTACATAGAAGAACGCCTTGAAGTTTATACGCCTGGACGCTCTCTAAGATCTTCTGAGGCACAACTGCTGTCATGTCCTCGGTACAAACTTTCCTCTAAAGGTGGGAGATCTTTTTCAGTGCTGGTCCAGCAGCTTTGGAATAAGCTACCTGAGTATCTCCGTAAAGAATCCAACTTGCTACACTTTCGGAAATTACTCAAAACTCTCCTGTTTAAAGAAGCATTAAACGTAGGCTAACTCCTTGATGATCCGTGCTGTCCACCATCTACTCAGCTAGTTGTTTCCTCTCCCCTGGTTCCAAGCGCTAAGAGACCTGTCGGTGATTTGGCGCTATATAAATCGCAGTTAACATAACATATTGGCCATGTTGCATCTTGGGGCCTTTCGTGCCGCTTACATCAGGCTTAGCCACACAAGAAATGTAGAATTTTTGTCGGGAGAGATCTAGGAATTCTGGGGGTAGTAATTTTACAGCTTACAGAAGTTTCCATCAGAAATGAGAGAAAATGTGTGATTTTAGAAAAGGTTTGCTCCGGCATAAGTAAGAAAACGTGGGATCCACTGAAGACCCACCACCCTGTACGCCCCTGGGTGTCTAGTGTCTAGAAATATCTGGGATCAGTAGGTTTCCCTGGGCTATGGTCTATCCCAGGACCAAACAGTGCAGCTATTCAGCATGGCAAGTAAAAGGACATTTGTTTTTACCCAGACTCTGGGTCCATACGTTAAAACTGTGCAGAAAAGAATCCAAATTTCTTCTTTCTTGACACAAGGATGGGGAATGCTCTGAGCCCCAGCCAGACAGAAAGATTGTTGAGGCTTTAGGGGTGGGGTCCAGCAGAAGAGGGATCCACCCACACCCCTTATTTTTTTTGTTGCTAAAACAAAAGAGCTGTCTGGTGGGCTTTTTGCCACCCCTTGATAATAGACCTGTGGTAAATGTTGGAGGGAGGGCAGAAGGACTGTTGGGCCCATTCTGGGGTAGGAGCACAGCTCGATGCCTGGGTGGCCATCACCCTTCGCCCCACCCACCCATTTTATTTGGACCATTTTCCTAGGGTCTGGTAAGCTTACTGTACATCCCCGTCTGGGTGGATTGGTGCTAACATCCCCCAATTTGTCCCTGTGTGGTAGGGTGGCAGAAAGACTGTTGCACCCATTCTGGGTTTGTGTACAGACCGATGCTTGGGGATTACACCCAACCCCTACATTTCTTTTGGTGTTGTTTCCCTGGTATCTAGTGAGCTTTCCGCCCCTCCAGGCTGGGGAGAGGGGAAGTGGTAGATTGGGGGTAAACCCCCCGCCAATTCACTCCAAAAGGGGAGGAGAAAGAATCTTGTTGCTGTGGATGATGGGGAAAATCGGGCCCATACCCAGGGGAGGTACTCGTCCAAACAGTAAATAATGATAGTCCCAGGCGGTGTAGTGGGTTTCCAGTGCAATGATGGGGTGAGGGTGGGTAGGAATTGTTTATCCCTAATCTGTCGGGGTGGGGGGGGGGGAATGGAGGGTGCAGAAAGGATTGAGGGAGCACACGTCCATTGCTAAAGAACACTCGCCACCCAAATAATAGATCAGAAATATACTCTGGTTCTGTAGTAGGTTGTGTGCCTACTTGTGGGAGGGGGAATTGGGGTAAACACCCTTTCTCCGCCCCTATGAGTCTAGAAAGTCTCTTGTTCCTGGGGTAGGGCATTGACCATGCCCAGGGGGCTGATCCCTCAGAAAACAGTAAAATATGCAATTTCGCTTTTGATTAGTGTACTTTCTAGCCCTCCGGGGAGGAGGGGTAGATTGGGGTAAACATTCTCTATCCACCCAGTCCGAGGAAAGAAGAAAGACTGTTTTGCCTGGGAGCGTGGAATGGGGAGGGGACACTGGCCAATGCCCTTGGTACCCCTTCTCACGCTCCCAAAGAAACTTTATTGCATGTTTCCTTGATTAGTGGTACCCACACCCAAGGTGGACAGAAAAACGGATTTGTCCCAGAAGTATTCAGGGTGGCGCAGTGGGTGACTGGTCTGCTGCAAGAAGATGTCGCTGTCTAGTGGAGTAGATCCTTGCTTGGGCATCGGGCACCCAGTGCTATCCCCAATCAGGGATCCAGAAGGGAGATCGTGGTGATGGAAAAGGGAATCGTACCCTTTCTAACGCTGACACTCCTGGGCACAGATCAGAAGTGAAGGCTGGACTGTACACCATGCGTGCTGCTAGTCACTGCAAAAAAGAAAAAGAAAAAAAAAATAGAACTCTGACATGGGGAAAGCTATTCCCTCGCATCCTGACTTTGATTTAGGTAAAGAAAATGTTTCTGGTGGTTTTACCAGAAACTTTTACCTTTGTAGTATTAGGGATGACCCATTGACATCCACTGCACTCTGAAGGTAGTGCGGTAAACTTCAATGGCCCACCACAGTAAAGCGGTTAATGCACCGTCTCGACTCCACGCTCTCTTACGCATCTATATGGTTATGTTTATCAGCTCCAGTTGCATACACAAGCAGAGGGGGACACTAGGAAAAGGCATTTTTCACTTTCCCATGGAATCAAAAGATTTCTACATCACCCCGTTACCCAAGTGGAGTCCCAACCTTGTCCCACCACAAATGATAAAGAATCCCCTTTGAGCCGATCAATACACATGATCCAAAGCATCTTATTCTGTGAAGAAGTTTCCTCATTGCAGTCACCTCCCGTAAAATGGTTTGCGAGCAACAGCATCTGAAAGAAACGGGTTAGTATTAGATTCCTTACCTTAGAATATCCCCAGGCGACAGACTGGATCCGGAAACTTTTGCGTAGCAGTACCCTTGCGCGTCGATAGGTGTTGTCTGCGGCTCCGCGTCCGTCGTCTGCGTCGTTGGCGCCGTGATGACGTTAATGTTAATGTTATATGGGCTTGTATAGCGCACAGCTGCCCCAGCCAAGGGGCGTCCCGGCGCTTCCTGTAAGAGACGTCGTCGGAGTACTTAGACGCCGCCCTCGCGCGCTGACGTCAGTTCTTCTATTTTCCGCGCCAGCAAGCGCTGATCCAGAAAAAGAAGTACCCTTAGTCAATTTTTACTAACTTTTTCGATCCTTTTTGATCATTTTTCTCGAAGTCTATCGACTTGACGGTGCCGGTAGGGATGCCAGGGTTTAAACCCTGCGTTGACTGCAACTGACTGATGTCGGTTACCGACCCCCATCGCCGGTGCCTTCACTGTCTGGGCCCCGACCACGACGACAAGTCCTGCTCCGACTGCCGGGCCCTGACGTCCAAAGCTAGACGGGAGCGGTCCCGCAAGCGACTCTAGCTCCGGCAGTCGACCCGCGCCGCTCGAGGTCCCGGTCCATGAGGAGGTCGAGGGACCGGTCGGAGTCATCATAGCTCCGGGAGTCGTCACCAGTTTTCGGGCTCGAAGTCCTCTGGTAAGAGGCACAAGAAGTTGAAGAAGCGTCATCGCTCTTCTGACTCCCCGACGCTCGCGCGACGCGGCCGGGGGTTCGGGCGACACTGGCCCCGCCGGAGCCTCGGGCGTCACGGCCTGCTCCATACCCGCCGGTCCCTAGGCAGAACGCGACGCCGGAGGAGATCGAGGCATTCCTCATGGCCATGAGGTCGATCACTCGTCCGTCGGGTTCCGCGGCGCCTTCGGGCCAAGCGGCCCCGACTGGGTCCCGACGCGGGCCGGGTGCTTCAGCCCCGGCGCCGTCGGGTGCTTCGGTCCCAGCGCCGTCGGCGACTGTGGTCCCGACGCCGCAGGGTCCCGCTGGATCTGGCTCTGGATCCGGGCCATCGCCGGTCAACCTTACGACCTCGCCGGCACCGGCCCCCAGGTTGTCGCCTCTGGCGCCGTCCCAGGACGACGCCGTCCCCGATCCCACCCTCGCTTCGGGTCCGACATCGGCGCGGCGCCGCTCGGCGCCTTCTTCGATGCCGCTTGGAGATTTTTATTTCTATGACTCGGCCCCATCCTTTACACCCGAGTACCAGGTGATGGGTGATGAGGAGGATTGGGAGGGCCCTCTGGCATGTGAGTGCCAGTCTTCTCAGGACTGGGCAGGTGAGCTTGGGGATGCCAGTGGTCTGTACACTTCGCCCGACACTGGTTTAGTCTCCCCTCCTACCATGGCTACGGAGGAGGAGGCTGCCTATAGTGTGGTGCTGACGCGGGCTGCCAAGGCCTTGGGCCTTGAGCTCCATGTCGCGGCCGTGAGGACTAACCTCCTCACTGAGGTCCTTAAACCGCAGGCAAGCTGGGCTGAGCCTCTGCTGCCGTTTAATGAGGCCTTGTCGGACGTTCTTCTCGGCACTTGGTCCAAGCCCGTTACAGGTTCGCCTGTAGATAGGAATGTGGCCAGGCGCCGGCCCCGGGCGACCCTTGCTTCCTGTCCACCCACCCCACTCCCGAGAGCCTGGTCATCCAGGCCTCCAACTCCCAGACCGCACTCCCGTCGGCTCCACCCGATCGGGAATCCAAGAGGTACGAACAGTATGGTAAAAGATGTTCTCCTTCATTAGTTTGGGGTTGCGGTCAGTCAACTCTGAGTGCCTCTTGGGTCGTTACACCCACTCTCTGTTGGACACCGTCGCAGACGTGCTGCAACAATGTTCGGAGGGGGTCCGGACTAAACTCGCCCAAGCCCTTGCAGAGGTTCGAGATGCATCGCGGTATTCCATCCGGTGTGGGCTGGATACCACGGACTCACTGGGCAGAGCAATGGCAACGACGGTGGCGATAAGACGCCACGCCTGGTTGAGGTCCGCCAACTTTTCAGCAGATGTCCAGAATACTCTTATGGACATGCCGTTTGATGGCCGTCGCCTCTTTGACGACAAGGCAGACCATGCGCTTGAGCGCTTTAAGGACTCCAGGGCTACGGCCAAGTCCTTGGGCCTCTCGGCCTCGCGCCAGCAAACGATCGCCTTTCGCTCCTTTCGTGGCCAAGGAAGGGGTGCCCCCCACACGTCCTGCCAGCCACGGGCCGCGGACTACCATCCAGCGCGGTGGCGGACGTGGAAACCGCCGCGGGGGCGGTCGGGGACAATGCTGAGGCCAGTCCACACCTGCCCCTGCAGCATCCGCCTTGAAACCCTCCTAGTCCGAGCTTTCAGGCCCATGTGACGCCAGTAGGGGGCAGCGTTCGCCATCACCACCACCACTGGCACACTGTCACATCGGACAGGTGGGTGCTGCTAATCGTCCGAAGGGGCTACTCCCTCCCCTTCAAGGCGACCCCTCCAGCCATGCCATCGCAGTACCACCGCATGTCGGGGGATCACTTGAAACTTCTACTAGAGGAAGTTACGGCCCTCTTGGCCAAGGGGGCCATTGAGTGTGTTCCTGGGCCAGGAGTAGGGTGTGGCTGTTACTCCCACTACTTTCTGGTACCCAAGAAGGGCAAAGGGGGCCCACGCCCTATCTTGGACCTGCGGAACTTCAACAGCTTCCTCCGGAAGGAGAAGTTCAAGATGCTGACTTTGGCTCAGGTCTTAGCTGCCCTGGACCCGGGAGACTGGATGGTAGCGTTGGACTTGCAGGACGCTTATTTCCACATTCCCGTCCTGCCGGCCCACATGCGTTACCTATCTCACGGTAGGCCACGAGCACTTTGAGTTTACCGTGCTCCCCTTTGGCCTTACCAGCGCCCCACGGGTGTTCACGAAAGTGATGGCGGTGGTCGCAGCTCATCTGCGCAGGTTAGGGATTTCAGTCTTCCCCTACCTTGACGACTGGTTAAGGCGGGCTCGCCCCAGACAGTAGTCAGCCACCTCCAGACCACGGCCGACCTCCTGCACCTGCTGGGGTTCTCCATCAATGTGCCGAAGTCACACCTGTGACCCTCTCATGAGCTCCTCTTCATCGGAGCGGTTCTAGACTCAGCGCAGTTTCGGGTTTATCCTCCCGAACAGCGGGTTCGGGATATTCAGACTATGATTCTTATCTTTCAGCCGTTATCCCGAGTCTCGATCAGGTTGACGCTGCGGCT
Source organism: Lissotriton vulgaris (assembly GCF_964263255.1). NCBI lineage: Eukaryota > Metazoa > Chordata > Amphibia > Caudata > Salamandridae > Lissotriton > Lissotriton vulgaris. The sequence continues at coordinate 38,116,636 of NC_141694.1, read as the reverse complement.
TCTGGGGCTGATGGCCTCCTGCATCCTACTGGTGCATCACGCCAGGTGGCGGATGTGGGATCTGAAGTTTCAGTGGGCCCAGCATCAGGGCAACTTGTCCGACCATGTCTTGATCTCTGAGGGCACTGCAAGACAGTTGCAGTGGTGGCTCATGGACCGCGATTGGGTCAGCGGCAGATCCCTCTCCCTACCCCAACCGGAGTACGTAGTTGTGACGTATACGTCCCTCCAGGGCTGGGGGGGCCACATGGGAGAGGCGGAGATCAGAGGCCTCCTTGTCTCCGGCGGAGTCCCGGCTCCATTTCAACCTTCTGGAGGTGCGGGCGATCCGGCTTGCACTGAAGGCATTCCTCCCCTCTGTCCGGGGGAGTGTAGTGCAGGTGTTCACGAACAACACCACCGCCAAGTGGTACTCCAACAAACAGGGCGGGGTGGGGTCGTGGACTCTATGCCAGGTGGCTCTGCGCCTCTGGCAGTGGCTGGAACATCAGGGCGTGACCCTGGTGGTTCAACACCTGGCAGGTCCCCTGAACGCCAGGGCGGACGAACTCAGCCGTCTGTGCATGATGGATCACGAATGGCGTCTTAACTCGGACATGACGCAAGGCCTCTTTCAGCAGTGGGGAGAGCCTTGGTTAGATCTATTCGCCACAGAAGAGAACGCACAATGTCATCAGTTCTGCGCCTTAGAATTTTCAAGGCGGCACTCGCTCTGAGACGCTTTTCGTTGCGAGTGGAGCTGCGGTCTGTTGTACGCCTTTCCGCCTATACCACTTCTGCCCAGAGTGCTGAAGAAGATCAGGCGCGACCGGGCCCAAGTCATCCTTGTGGCTCCGGACTGGGCACGGAGATACTGGTATCCCGAGCTACTCAGCATGTCAGCCAATCCCCCGATTCGTCTGCCTCTTCAGGAGGACAGTTGAGGCCATTTGACTTGCCTCCTGAAGTTTGTAATGTGATTCTGGTGTCCCTCCACAAAGTCAATATACGCCTGGAGGTGGAACAGATTTGTGGCATGGTGCACAGCAAAGGCTGTGGATCCACTCTCTGCCCCTCTTTCTGTGGTTCTCCTCTTCCTTATTTTTCTTGCCCAGCAGGGCTCTGCTCTGGGCACTATCAAGGGCTACCTTTCTGCCTTCTTAAGGCTACCTGATAAGCCTTCTTTGTTCAAGTTCCCGATTGTAAATAGATTCTTGAAGGGCATCACTCATATGTTTTCCCCTGTTCCTTTCGTGATGCCCCAGTGGGACTTGAACCTGGTTCTCACTTACCTGATGTGCGCTCCCTTTGAGCCGCTCAATAACTGTCCTCTCCGTCGTCTTACGCTTAAGACTGCTTTCCTGGTTGCCATCACCTCTGCCAGGAGAGTGAGTGAGCTTCAGGTTCTTTCCTCTAAACCTCCTTTCCTTTCTGTCCATCCGGACAAGGTTGTGTTACGGACAAGACCCTCTTTCCTGCCCAAGGTAGTCACAGCCTTCCACATCGGGCAGTCCATCACTTTGCCCACCTTCTTTCCGCCTCCCTCTAAAGAGGAAGAGCGGCTTCACCGTCTGGACCCAAAACGTGCGCTATCATTCTATCTGGATCGCACACGCCAGTCCTGGGTGGATGACCAACTCTTTGTTGGTCACGTGAGTGCTAAGAAGGGACGGACGGTGCACAAATGGACCATCTCTCGGTGGGTCGTGTTTTGCATCAACGCATGCTACTCTTTGGCTAAGAAGGAGCCTCCTGTTGGGTTGAGGGCCCATTCCACTCGGGCCACGGCGGCTACTACTGCCCTGGGCCGGAGAGTCCTCTTGCAGGACATCTGTCAGGCAGCTACGTGGGCCTCGCTGCACACGTTCACAAGACACAACTGTCTGGACAGCCAAGTACGGAGGGATGGTTTTTTGGCTGTTCCGTCCTCCAGGACTTTCTGGTGCAATTATTGGTTCACAGACCCACCACCGGGGTTGGTATTGCTGGGGTATCTATTCTAAGGTAAGGAATCTAATACTAACCGGTTTCTTTCAGATGCACAAGTTAGTTACCTTCGGTAACGATATATCTGTAAGAAACAGTAGTTATTTTTATTATTATTTATTTGGCGATTTATAAAGCGCCTGGTGACCCGGAGGCATCCCCGCGCTATGAGGGTTTGTATATCCAGAAGAGAGGGAAGAGGGGGACGGCATTACTTGGGAAATAGGAGAGTTTTCAGTTTTTTTCTGAACCCTAAGTAGTTGGGTTCGAGTCTGAGGGTACGTGGGAGAGAATTCCAACCCGTGGAGGCTTTAACAGAGAATCGTCGACCTCCAGTGCGAGTCTTTTTAAATTTGGGGATGTTTGCTAGATGTTCATTATCGGACCGCAGGGATCTGGAAGCTTTATAGGGCGTAACTAGGTCGCTGAGGATTGAGGGGCCGCTTCCGTTAATCAGTTTGTACGCCGTACACATGGCTTTGAATTCCACCCTTTGGCGAACAGGGAGCCAGTGCAGGGCCTTAATGGCAGGTTTCGCTGATGCTCTGGCGGGGAGATTCATGATTAGACGGGCTGCTGCATTCTGAGTACGTTGCAGTTTCGCCAGGGTGTACTCGGGGGGCCCCCAAGTAGACCATGTTGCTATAGTCCAGGCGTGATAGTATGAGCCCTTGGACTAATAGTTTCCTGGATGCAAGGGGGAGTAGGGGGAGGATCTTGCGTGTGGTGCGCATGAGCCCAAAGCAAGTACCTGCGGTTTTGGCCGCTTGTGTTTTCATTGAGAGCTCGGGTTCGATCCATACTCCCAAGGTCTTAATTTCGCGTTTCGGGATGGGAATTTCTCCGAACACTTCTGGCCAGACCGTTGAGGGAATGGTCGCCCACTGTTTCCCCATGAGCATCACTTCGGTCTTTGACCTGTTAAGTTTTAGTGATGAATCACACATCCAACCATGGATCTCTGTGAGGCAGTTAGCCAGGTTGTCTGGGTGGTCGTCTAGTTGTGATAGGGAGACGACCAGTTGTGTGTCATCGGCGTAGCTCACAATTTTTATACCGTATGGTGTTACCACGTCCTCAAGGGGGGCCATGTAGGCATTAAAGAGCGTCGGGCTCAGGGACGAACCCTGAGGGACTCCGCTCATGAGGGGAAGGATAGAAGAGCGATGGTTGCCGTCCCACACTTGGAACGTACGCCCGGCAAGGAAGGACTCCATCCATCTGAGTGCCGTTCCGGTGAGCCCTGCTGCCGCCAGCCGCTGGAGAAGGACACGGTGGTTGACAGTGTCAAAGGCAGCACTAAGATCCAGGAGGATCACTGCCACTGACCCTCCTGAATCTAGAATGCGCCTTGCCTCCTCGATGACGGCAAGAAGGGCCGTGTCTGTGCCGTGGCCCGGGCGGAACCCAGTTTGGGATTGTCGTAGGATGTTGTTGTCCTCCAGAAACTGAGACAATTGTCCGTTGATCAGTCTCTCGGCTATCTTACTAATGCCTGGGAGGAGTGAGATTGGCCGATAGTTTGCCAAATCTGCTGGGTCTAGCTGGGGTTTTTTGAGGAGTGCCTTCACCACTGCACTCTTCCAGCTGGCAGGAACAGATCCCTGAGCAAGTGAGCTATTTATGGGCTCCGTGATAGTAGGGATGATGACGGGTGCTACCGTTTTGAGGACTCTGATGGGTGCTGGGTCCAAAGGAGATCCGCTTTTCATTTTGGTTAGTGTCTTTTACCTCGTTGCAGGTTACTGGCCTAAATATTGCCAGTTGGGGGTGTGAGCCGTCATCAATCTGCCTACGGGGTGGGTCATTGTCCGTGTGACTGGAGGGGTGGGGAGGTGGAAGCGATGCTAGGATACGGGCAATTTTATCATTGAAGTAGGTGGCTAATTCATTGCTCCGGTCTACCGGGGGGGAGTTGGTGGAAGGGGTGGAAGGGACTTTCAGAAGCTCTTTTACGATTAGAAAAGATTCCCTGGCTGAGTTAGTGGATTCTTTTATCCGTGTATCGTAGTGTGCAGTTTTAGAGCGCCTAATGGCAGTTTTGTATAGTCTAACTGCATTTTGATAGGCTTCCTTGTTGGAGTGCTGCCAATTTTTTCTCCAAGATCGTTCGGCTTTCTTGCAATCTTTGCGTAGTGAGCGGAGTTCCGAGGTATACCAAGGTGCAGAGACTGGTTTGCCGGTTTTGTTCTCACGATTTCTAAGTGGGAGGACAGAGTCCAGGGAGGTGGTAATCCACTCTCTATATTTACCATCGGCGATGGCCGGGTCATCTGCGTAAGCAGGTGTAGTTGGTTTTAAGGTCCTGGCCCATTCTTCAGTGGAGAGTTTGGGCCATGCCCTGTCCCTGGAGTATGTAGGTGGTTTTTGGGGTTTCTTAAACATTCCCGGTAGTTGGAAGGAAACTAGAAAGTGGTCCGTCCAGGGGAGAGGGAGGGGTTCACTAGCATGCATAGTGTGGGTGCTCGTGAACACAGGGTCCAACAGGTGCCCTTTGTTGTGAGTGGCCCCGGAGTTTAGGAGGTGGATGTCGAGAGCCTCTAGATCGGTGATCAGGTCGACAGCCACCGAGTCTAAAGGGTCATTAAAATGGATATTAAGGTCTCCTAGTATCATGAAGTTGGTGATGGCGTGGGCCTGTGTGGCAACCGTATCCAAGAGAGCGCTAGCAAAGATGCCTGGGGAGCCCGGAGGGCGGTACACTAGGAGCCCTGTAAGTGAGATGGTCGGGTCTAACTTAATAGTGAAATGCAGGCTTTCAGATTCGGGGATCTGCGCATCATTAGTTTTGCAGAGGAAATGATCCCGGTGGATGATGGCGACACCACCACCCCTGCCTAAGGGACGCGGTAGGGATTGAATGAGGAAGCCAGGTGGAGTTGCCAGCACCATATCTGACGCCGAGTGTGGCGAAAGCCAGGTTTCCGTCAGGAACAGGACGTCTATATCAAGGTCTTCTATAAGGTGGTTAATCCGTATTGCGTGCTTGGGGAGTGAGCGACAATTTAGCGTCGCGAGTTTAAGGGCTGAGGGTTTTTGGGGTCGGGTGGGGAGTTTAAGCTGGACTGGGTGACAGTGAGTGCAGCTACTGAATGTTCCGTTTAGGTCGTGAACATATTTGCAGGAGGAAGCCCTAGGGGGTCTTAGACTGAGGAGGTCCCGACGAGAGTATCTTACCTTTGTGGCGGATTTATCAGACAGGGGTTCTGGCCCTAGGCCCGGCCGTGCGCGGACGGGCGCAGACGGGCTTGCCTTAGGCGCGCCTTCGGCGCGCAAACGGCGCTCCCGCTGCGCTCGTCCGCTGCGCTGGTATGGACGGCACATTTGTAGTGGGTATAAAGGGCGTGGTCACGCAGTGGGCGTGGCTAAGCCTTTTGACCGCGCTGGCGGTGAGGGCGTTCCCCTGTATCAGCGGTGGGCTCGCTGTATCAGGGGGGTTGGGAGGGCTGCTTTAGCGCTGACAAGCCGGCGCTGTATTCAAGGTGAGCTTCGTTCGATTTTTAAAACACAAATAACAATGAAAGTGACACTTTTAAAATCAGTGGTCAAATGTGATCGTGCAGTCCTCCGGCTTCCGCCTCAGAGGATATTCAAATGAGAGTGGATCGTTGCGCTGTCTGACAGCGTTTAAGTACTGTTTCCTGGTGGGCGTGGTCACGCAGTGGGCGTGGCTAAGCCTTTTGACCGCGCTGGCGGTGAGGGCGTTCCCCTGTATCAGCGGTGGGCTCGCTGTATCAGGGGGGTTGGGAGGGCTGCTTTAGCGCTGACAAGCCGGCGCTGTATTCAAGGTGAGCTTCGTTCGATTTTTAAAACACAAATAACAATGAAAGTGACACTTTTAAAATCAGTGGTCAAATGTGATCGTGCAGTCCTCCGGCTTCCGCCTCAGAGGATATTCAAATGAGAGTGGATCGTTGCGCTGTCTGACAGCGTTTAAGTACTGTTTCCTGGTGGGCGTGGTCACGCAGTGGGCGTAGCTAAGCCTTTTGACCGCGCTGGCGGTGAGGGCGTTCCCCTGTATCAGCGGTGGGCTCGCTGTATCAGGGGGGTTGGGAGGGCTGCTTTAGCGCTGACAAGCCGGCGCTGTATTCAAGGTGAGCTTCGTTCGATTTTTAAAACACAAATAACAATGAAAGTGACACTTTTAAAATCAGTGGTCAAATGTGATCGTGCAGTCCTCCGGCTTCCGCCTCAGAGGATATTCAAATGAGAGTGGATCGTTGCGCTGTCTGACAGCGTTTAAGTACTGTTTAAGTACTGTTAGTATTGGATTCCTTACCGCCCCACCCATCCTCCCCGTTCTGCGAACAGATATCTAGGGTTAAGGTCATCCCCTTTCAGGGCCCTAGTTTCATGGCACCAGTGTTGGTTTTTATCATGGCTCTGCGTTTCTGGCACGGAAAAGCTGTGTATAAGAATTGACGTCCGTGCGCGAGGGCGGCGTCTAAGTACTCTGACGTCATCACGGCGCCGACGACGGATGCGGAGCCTTAGACGACGCCTACCCACGCGCAAGGGTACTGCTACGCAAAAGTTTCCGGATCCAGTCTGACGCCTGGGGATATTCTAAGGTAAGGAATCTAATACGAACTACTGTTTCTAACAGATATATCGTTACCGAAGGTAAGTAACTTGTGCTTCTATTCAAGAACCCTATCTCCAGATACAGTTATTGAGGAGAAATCCGCAATTTGTTCCTACGAACGTCTCACGTTCCTGTCAATCCGTCTGTCCAAATGTAAGCCTGTTTCCAAAGTCCACCAACTCGGGTAGAAAAGGCCTTGCATGCTGTTGCTGTGAGAAGAGAAAAACTATGCAGTTTCTGCTAAAAAATACTACATCGCTGAGAAAGAAGGGACACCACTTTTGGCTCCCTCAGCTCAAAGCAGACCAGCAGTGGCGGAATATTGCTCAAATGTATTTACCAGTGGTTGGGATTCGTTCTGGCCTTTCTTTAATCACTCTGTTTTCTGTATCACCCAATGCTGAAGTGTAGGGACACTGGAGCTCTTCTCCAAACCTCACCAAACACTTTGCACACATGATGTTCTATTGAGAGCCAACACCCTTTATATCATGCATGCTGATAGGCGGCTGGGGAGCCAGTCAGGTGTATGAAACTAGATTAATGTTAAATACACTACATTATTATTAAAACGGAGTCTACTTTGTAGAAGATAAAGCTTCTGTCAGTCAGATTAGATCTTTGAGTTCTGTTTATGACGCTTATGTAATGTTTTTAGACATAACCTTTTGTTTATACAGTTAAGGTGCATTTTTTTTAGTCTTTTAAATGTCTCATCCCACCATGAAAGAGTTCATTCTTTAGCTTTCATGCTTTGAAATAGAAAGTAATAAAAAGAACAACTATTCGCATTCCCTTGGGCTCGGGTCACAGAGATTGATCTGAGCGTGTCTTACTCCTGACCTAGATGTGCTCTTCTGATAAATATCCAGCAGGAGTCGCATTGTTGAATCAAACATTGGTAAATTCCGTAGTGTGCCAACATAGGTAAATAAAGGCATTTACAAATGCTGCTTAAATGTGTTGTGTGCTCAAACGCCGCCTTACATTACTTAATGACTTTGCAGGAGCTGAGGCTAAAACTATCAAACTAGAATTGCTTTCTGTATGGAAAGCATTTAGGATGTATAGACTTGAAGGTGACCAACACTGGGCCTGGAGACACGAACATAGGTGTTATTTTCTACGAGAATGTTCACAGTTGATGGAATGTACACCTTTCCACACTAAACAACTGTGGACCGACCAGCACAAGGTCTTCAACTTTTGCCTCTCCACTCACCAAGAGGACACTAGCTGATCCTTGTGGCAAGCATTTGTCAAAGAAAACTCTGCTACCGAAGGGAATAATACTGAGCATGTATCATCTGACCTCTTGGGTGCCACAGACCTCTTGGCGCCCAGCCCGAGGAAGAAATTGGCCTGAGGGGCTTGCTCTTTCCAAATGCTCGTTCAGCCCATAGCTGCTTACTGGATCTGATGGTGAGCATCTGAAGGATATTGCCCCGGTGCCGAAGCCTGGCCCTCAGATGAAGACCAGAACCATGAGCACGCCAGGCGTTTCTCTGGCAGAGGTAGAACACCACTCCTAAGTGAGTAGGGCAATGAGCCCAGATCACACATGTCTAAACAAACCCACCCATGGTACACCGCCATCTTCTACTCCCAGTCGGCACCGACAAAACCCAGCAGAGAGCACTAATCCTCCTTCCAAGGCAGTTCATGTGCACTCCTCAACATTAGTGGTATAGCCTTCATTGGCTCCGAAACAGTCTGGCCCAGCTTCCGCCTCTTTAGCACCAAAGTCTACGTCAAGTGAGCGCCTTCGTAAATTTCCAATCCGCCCTTGGCGTCTAAAACACTTGACTCTGAAATCTGATTCACCACCAAAGCTGCATCCTTTCCCGAAACCACCAGAGGCAGCAGGAAAATGAAACAGTGCAGATCCACAACATCCCTCTCAGAAGAGGAGGTTGATGCACCTATATTGAGCAGCTTCAGCAAGAACTGAATGGTAGGCATAGCGGCTCTTTATTTATCTATCCACTTACTGTGAACATCTCCAGCATGGTTCCTCCACCATCAGGAGGAAACCTAAATTTGAGGAAGACTGCTCCATAACCATCCCCACAAATGTTTCTACCGAAGAGAGACAAATATGGCCACCAGTTCTGCTCCTCTCCCACATTTACCACCACCCATTCCACCTCCATCCCTGCTTCTATTAGACTGGGTTGACCCTATTTGACATCCCCACAGGTCAGTCTGACGGGCCCTTTGATCCCTCTGACCAACCAATAGAGGAGGGACCTACTGACGATCCTGAAAAGATTATAATGTGGACCCTGACCTATTGTCACCTGACATCATGGCTTCCCCTACAGACGACACATCTGCCTACCACCCGGTAATATAGCATGTAGCTATATACCGCCAGGTGGATATGCACATGGTCTAAGAGCAGGAAGACTTTCTCATGTAGCCACTCTCCAAATCAGTGTTCAGTCCAGTACCTTCACATTCTAAAGGGGGAATGTTAAAATCTGCCCCAGAAAATTTAAAGAGCCTGTGAAGCCAGGATTGTTACCCCAAGATTAGAAAAAGTTTAACCCCTTCCCCCACCCACTCCCATTTCCCATTTTCATGTACAAATAGGGACAGGACCCACCAGGCTCCACCAGATTTCCATACATTACACACAGCCTGGAAAACGCACCTCGGCCATGGCTACTAGCAATGCTCCCCCTCCAGATAAGGAGAGCACGATCATAGATGCGGAAGGCAAGAGAGTGGTGGATGCACAAACTAGACAGAAAAGGGTAAATGTTTTGTGGAGATTCCACAAATGGTGCAAAAGTTATTAGCAAAACAGGAAAAGCATTTCCTATGGAAACACTGACCTAGCTATAACTATCCAGTAGCAACCTCCACTAGGTAAGATATATAGATAGATCGATAGATATATTATGTAATTTAAGTGGGATCCTAGGTTGAATCTTTCCTTTACCACTGCTTCATTGATTGCTTCCATCACAGAGACTTAATATACCACGCTTAAAAATGGAATCCAACTGAAACAACATTGTTTTCGCCCAAAACCAGGTGAAAGGGGTTCAATTCTGGCTCTTGATTTTTTGTTTTGTTTTAACACCTTAACTGCTGCTGCAGTTCCGCTGCGGTGCGAGTGTTCTAAAGGGTGGGTGGGGCTGCGTCGGCCAACGGTCGTTCGCAGCCTTGTCACTTAAGCACATTGCGGATCACTATGCTTTTTATTTTGTAAAGCTGATTATCTGCAAAAACCAACTTAGGGCTTTGAGGACCCTCGCATTGCTTTAATTCTTACTCGCTATTTTTGCTGTGATCCTTGGATCTCGTGATCACACATTCTGATTGAGTTGAAAGTAGCATCGTCGATCTGAGATGCCATGAGTGCCCACTTTAGAACTTTGTCCAGCATTCATCAGCACTCTTCTTATGTGCCTCCTCACTCGGCATCACCTCGCTGCAAATAGATATTTTGCTCTACAGTTAGATCTTGGAACGTAGAGGAAGGTATTAAAGCGAGCTATGTGCTGCCCTGTTAACCAGGATATACAGTTTTACAAAAATGAACTTGTCAGGGTTTTATAGCCATATGATCTATTGTATAATATTAATCCCGCTGCAGTATAAAGTCATTTTTCATCTCCCTTTAAATTAAGGTCGACGTTCTATTACTGGATTTATACTTGTCCCAGGATTAAAACATAAAGGGAGAAATCTTCCCTGCTAGAATATTAAAATTAATTGTAGGGTAAGCAGGGCTGGCTCGTAGAAGTAGTATTCTCACCAAAAGGCGATAATGGAAAGTTACTTCTCCTTCCCGCTTCCATTCTTGCGTAAAGAGTTGTTCTCAAGTCCTTGATGAAGAGGAGTTGATTTTATAAGGAGCACTTCAAGGCAAACTATGAGTTATTTTCTTTTAGGCAGTTCTGAGTTCAGCTACTGCTGTTACCTTAATGTTCCGAACTCCATTCTTGGAGCCCATGATTTGGTGCAAAATGGGGGGATTGTGTCAGATCCTGGCAGCTTTTTCTGGCGAGACCTGGGAGCTGGCAACCCTGGGAAACATGCTGAATTTATCCTGGTGTCATTTTCCAGAACCAGGACACATTTCAGCAGCACCTGCATGTTGTCTGCATTCGTTGGGAGCAGCAACGTGCTGGTGACAAGGGGGCTTTCTTATCTACACTCCCAGCTGGGCCCAAAACAAAGACCCGATTTAAAGGGCTATCAGCCCTACTTTTATTTGAGTATTATACTGAATGTGATCTAGATGTCGGAGCAATGGAAGAAACCTAAGGCACTTGGCATGTTATCGCATCTCTACTTAAGTGTAACTAGAACTAGGTGCTCCTCCTAATCTACCGTGCTCCTCCTAATCTACCAGGGCAATTTTCCGGCTTGAAAGGGTTCCAGCAAGCTTCCCTGCACGTTGTTCTGCAGTCCTCCCGCCGCCGCGTTTGTCATCACCGCGGCCGCCCAGAGGAGGACTGCAACTCCCAGAGGGCAGAGCGCTGAAGGCGCGCAAGTGATTCCAGCGCCAGGAGGCGCTTAAAAGCGGACACACTCCCCGCGTCGCGGGATCGCGCGTGGGACGCCCGTGAGAAGCCCGAGACAAGGGCGGGGCCGTCTGTGGCCGTCCGGGGACGGAGGAGGACGGGACGGGCCACCCCTCTTTCGCCATCGCAAACCCCCAGGCTGTTGACAAGGTAGGACATAGACATTATGACTACATCAGGTGACAAATCGTTGTCTGCAGGGGGCAGTAAAGGCACTTTAGAGAATTATTTTACGAGGGCTGCCACAGAGTTGGACAAGGATATTGTGATGGCAGAGCGCAGGACAGAACGACGTCGCTCTATTGAAGCCATGAAAATCAGACCCTTGATGGGTGTATCTGTCTTGTTGGGCACTGCTTCTGTCCCCTCTAGTGAAGACCCACTGTCCTTGGACAATTTTCCTGTACTTCTTAGAGGCACTTTGCCACAAAGTGTTGATGTAAATACTGTCGCTTTACCTACTGAGGCGACCCCAAGCTTTCAGAGTACAGGTTCTGACGTCATTATTGTGCCTTCTTTTCCAGCCAGGAAGTCACTTAAAAATAAGGGCAAGCTGCCCCATGTTTCGAAAGTCCAAGGCCCCCCCCCCAGCCAAACGGAGAAGGGGGGTAGCCCAGAGGAGTAAGCTCAGTCATTCTGAGTTTGGCAAATCATTAAAACCTACCGTATCGGCTGTGCCTAAGGTTAAGGCCCCAGATATCTCAGTCGTAGTGCCATCAGTATCTGAGGTTGTAGTCCCAGCCGAAATAATTCCTGCTACTACACCATCATGTGAAACGAGGACAGCCCCTTCCCCCTTGGAGAAAGTCTTATTGTCGGACTCCTCTTGCGCTCCTATTGAGCATTTACTTAGGTCCTTTATGCAACCAATATTAGATATTTTGAAGAGGGTGGAACAACGGCTGGGGAACCTTGAGTCACTATTTGCCGATAATGTTGGGGCAGGGCCTTCTTTGTCTACTGAAAGGCCAGTTCTCCCATCGATGGTCACAGTCCAGGCTCAAATTGCTCCTGTACCTTCTCCGGCCTTGGTTAAGGGTCCCATTAAGGGCAATTCTAATGCTAACAAACCCCCTGCCAATCCCCACTCGGGAGTAGTAACAACCCAGCATTCTGCTCAACAGGCCCCATTGGTGTCAGCAGCCAACCCAGCAGCATTGGTTGCTGGAGAATCCCAGAAGGGTGGGGAAAAACCAACTACCCCGAATAAGCAAGTGGGAAGGGGAAGGTTGAGTCGACCCACTAATGATAAACGGCAGGGCCTTAATGTTGAATTGCCACCCGACGCCGTGCCCTTTGTGGTCGTGCTCACAGGAGTCCCAACCTTAGAGGCAGGTAAAAGGGAGGGGTATTCCCAGTTAAGAAACAAAACATTGCACTGGCTTGGACTTAATAGACCGCTCCCCTATTATGTTAATGGAGAGATTGTTCATGTCAGGCGTCTCTCTTGGTTGGGTAGCAGGGAGAAAAATCTGAAGGGAGATCTTATTGTAATAAACTTTAGAGACCCAGAGGCAGTCAGACTTCTATTGAATGGGTTTACGGGGAATCGGAGTAGTTCTATAGTCCAATATGACCTAACATTCTTTTACCCCCGATCCCATGTGACCCCTCCATCCCATTTGGGAGGATTAGCTGACATACAACCTGACAGATATTTGCAACCCACCAATAGTTATGCGGGGCAAGTTCTTAGACCCTTGCCCACGAGGAATGCTCTTGGGTGGAGTACAGTGCCTGCTAGAGGTTATAGTTTGCCTCTAGGGAGGCTGGACCACCAACATGGGAACAGGAGAATGGATCATTTGATCCTTTTACTCCGTTGGAAACATCTAACAGATTTAATATTTTCTCCTGTTTCGATGGGTGTGATTGACAGCCGGGGTACTCAGTCGATAGTCCCCCGGGTACAGTGACTCCAACACCTAACTCCTTATTACATTCAGCATATGAGAGTCCTTTGTTTGTACAAACTGTAGAGTCTAAAACTGTACTCCCTTCTGCTGACCTTTGTTCTTTCACTGTGGGATCCGAAAAGGGGTCATCTGGTTTAAATACTGGTTTAAATGTTGTTAAAGCTACCCCAGGTGAATCATTACCTGTTTTGCCTGTAAGTCGCCTACCCTCTTGCACCTATGTTAGCCCAACCATTTGCCCGCCCTGTCCAGTCTTAACTAGTCTTGCAGGAGTTGGGAAGGGGGCAACTGATTTGTGTTTACCGATGTTACGCATATGCTCATGGAATATTGCTGGCCTTGAATCAAAGCTTGATTTACCCGACTGGGGGTCCTTCATAGACCATTCTGATATCTGGTCCTTTCAAGAAACCTGGGCTACACGGCCTATTTTCCGTGCGGGTTTCTGAATTTTTTTTAGACCAGCTGTGAAGGGTGCAAGGGGCAGACCAGTGGGTGGTCTAGCAATATGGGTATGCCAACATGTGGGTGTAACAGTGGAGGAGCTCCCACTGGATAACCCCGATTTGTTGGCTATACAGGTAAAATCGTCTACGGGATTGTCTATGGGGATTGTAAATATCTATATGCGGGGCATCCAAGGGGGAAAATGTACTCCTGTTGCCTTGGTGTTGGAGGGTTTCTTAAGCTCTCTTCCGGTGTATACCAATAGGGTGGTGCTGAGGGACTTCAACACCTGTTTTGAACCTATGGGGCCTGACGATGGCACGCTTACAGAAGATGAGGACTCCATATGGGGCATTCCGGGGTTGGAGTTACAACCTATTAAGAAATGGTCCCAATCAGCCATTTTTTTAAAGGGTCTATGCTTGCACCAGGGAATGCGTGCTGTTAATGGGCGTTTAAAGTCTGATAGGACGGCGGCAATGACCTATGACAACGGCAGATCTGGTTCCCGTATTGATTACATCCTGGTGAATGTGGAAATGTGGCCTAGTCTGCTGGATATGGTGGTAGCAAACAGACCTGAGAGTGACCACAATCCCCTGGTCCTATCGTTCAAAGAAGGTTTCTTTTTAGAGCCCTCTGTGGTAGAGGCGTCCCTGCCGCATGTCTTATTATCCAACAATGAAAGAAGGGTCAGCTGGCCTAAAATTGCCCTGGATGAGGAGGTTCTGTCAAAGATTAGATCCATGTTGAGGGATACAATGACTCAAATTAGTGGGTTTAGCCATGAGTCGGCCCTTTTACATAATATTACTACACTACACTACACAGGGATCTTTTTCTAAAACTGAAAACCTTCTTTATTAAATCTACTGGACCTTTAAGAAATAAGCTGAAGCCCCTAACCTGGTTTAATAGTGCATGCAGGGAGTCACAAAAAGCGCTGCATGCGGCTTTAAAGTTAAGAGATCAGAGCCTAATCCGTAGTTGCAGGGCCACCTACAAAACTGTGCAGGCCACTGCTAAGAAGAACTGGGACGAGACTCGTTGGAGGCCTGCCAGACTAATATGATTAAATTCTGGCGGCAGCTTAAATGGGGAAATCGCCCACAGGATAGATACCCTTCAAACTGTGTTGAGCCAGGGGAATGGGTTGAATACTATGGGAACCAATTCAAAGCGAATGTCACTAGCTCAGCAATTTTGCTGCCCATTACTTTTAACAAACCCTTGGTTTTTTCGCCAGCTGAAGTGAGGGTAGTGTTAAGGACTATCCCAGGGGGTAAAGCTCCAGGTCCTGACTGCATTCCAGCTGATATGTTTAAGCAGGAACAGGACCTCTGGATCCCATACATTGTTCTTTTAGCCAATACTTTGGCAAGGGGTGCGAAAGTTCCTGATTCATGGCTAGGGGCGGAGATCCTCCCTATCCATAAGAAGGGTGACCGCTCAGTAACGGCTAATTATCGTCCTATTAGCCTGATCGATGCTATACAGAAGATTGTGGCTCGCCTTCTTTTGGGTAGGATTCAGACTTGGATCTCTGATCACGATGTTTTAAGTCCTCTTCAGGCGGGTTTTCGGCAACATATGGGGACTTTAGAGCAAGTTTTCAGATTCATGCTACTCTACTGGAAAGTGGTATATCTTGGTGGAGGTCTGTTGTTTGCGGCATTTGTGGATCTTAGGTCTGCGTTTGACCTAGTGCCCAGGACCAAGCTTTGGGAAGTCCTGCTGGATTTGGGCATGCCCAAAGAGCTGGTGGCGCTATTGATTAATCTGCACTCAAATACTTATGCCAAAGTAAGATGGGGCGGTCCTGGAGAGGTTACAGGCAGTTTTAAAGTTGCCAAGGGGGTTAGACAAGGGTGTGTGTTGGCCCCTACCCTTTTTTCTTTGTTTATCAATGGGGTGACTAAATACTTTTCTAATTATCCAACGGACGCGCCCTCCCTTGCTGGAAGGAAAATTCCCCTTCTTATGTTTGCGGACGACACTCTAATTATATCCAAAACGGGGCAGGGTCTTCAGTCCGCACTGGCCTTGAGTGTTTTTGCAGTGACCATGAGTTAGAAGTGAATGTCAATAAGACCAAATTCATGGACCTGCGAGGTCCTAAAACTGTGAAGGCCAAGGTGTCAATGAGTGGAGCAATTTTGGAACAAACGGAGGTCTTTACATACCTAGGTGTTACACGAAGTGAGAATCTGAGCTGGAAACCCCAGTTGGATCTTATGACTCTGAAACATGCTCAACTTGGGGGTGCCCTACTGAAGGAGCTCGCAAAATCTCTCACTAAACCCTTGGCACCGTTGGTAAAAATATATGGTTCTAAGATAATTCCTGCAATTATTTATGGCGCAGAATTGTGGGGGTATAGTGATTTAACCACTCTGAGGGTGGCTCAGAATAGGTTCCTAAGAATGGCAACTGGTCTCCCACAATCTACACCTTCCTTACCCCTGCAGCTTGATTTAGGTGTTAAATCTATCGAGGTCGCAGCAAGGTATAGACCATTGGCGTTCTGGCGTCGTCTGTGGACTACACCTGAATTAGCCCTGTTTGCTGAGGCCATCACTGAGGTGAGGGGGCTTGAAGGGTCCCATCTGGTTCCTTGGTTCTCGCATCTCGGGACGCTTTTAAAAAACTTGAGCCTGGAGGCATTGTGGGTTGATCCTGCACGTGCGACCTTTCCATCAAAAAAGGCACTTAAAGACATTTATTGGCACTGGTTTGCTGAGAGGAGATCCGCAATGGTTGTTGGTCCCACTATGACACTCGAATTTTTGGTTGTAAAGGATGTCCCTAAATATGAAGCCTACTGGGACTTAATTACAAAGCCAAACGATCGCAAACTGTATCATCAATTACGAGTAGGCTCGTTACCTGTGAGGGAGCTTACGCACTCCTGGTCAACTGGTGGTAGCGACAAGTGTCCCTTCTGTGTAACAGCAGTAGAAAATATTGAACATCTTTTTTTTTGCTGCCCTAAGTACTTGTTACCCAGGAAAGTTTGGCTTTTGCCAGTCTGTCGCCTACTAGGTACCAGATCTGCAGTGGCAGCGACTAGGATTCTTAAAACAGATACCTCAACCCCTATTGCCATTGGTGTAGCAAAATTTGTGAGCTGGGCATGGTCAATTCGTTCTCGCAACCTTGGCAAATGAAGTTCCCACAGCATATGTTTTTTATATTTTTTAGCCTGAATGTAGTATTGTTCATGTAGTAAGGGGTCTCTTTGTTTTTGTACATCATCGCCTAAAATTTAATACTTTTCTTAACTTGTTTTTAAAAATGTATGCATTTATTATCTTATATGCAAGAGTATGAATTGCTTTTTTAATAAGTATTTGTCTTTTATGATGCAAATCGAATAAATACCTCTTGATGATGATAACTAGAACTTGGAGGCTGGTTTTTAACTTTGTATGATTCCCTATGGAAGAGATGTGCTCCATCTGGAAGAATGCAAGATGTATCTGTTTGTATGAGCAATTAAACAAATACTGATGTGAATGGCACCTACTATTTTTTTTTATTTAATTCGTTTATACCACTGCTCTTCCCAGTGTAGGGTGTCCGAGGGCTGTACATCACACACACAGATACAATAAATCAAACATATGTATAATTCAGTGTACAGAAAATGTTACATAAGGCAATGAGGGCTATAACTTTTAAGATGTAGGAATCCTATATCCATACTTGTACACATTAGACGTCAAGAGTGAACCGCTGGGGAGAAGCACAAAGTCTGGATATAAAACCTAATGCAGTGATTGTGATGATCTATTCTAATAAGGCTTTATGACTTCCTAAAGGTGCCCTTCTTTGTAATCTTAGAATAAGATCAGATTGAGTAAAAAAACAATAAGCGTCTAAAGCCATGACTCCGTTTGCATGTAGCTCCTTCATTCTGGTACATAGATCAGTGTGCTATATTAGAAGGCTTGCGACGTATGAATTGGAAGTAACCAGATGATCTCCGTGTCAAAAGCATTACCTCACTTTTCTAAATAAAAAATCTGTGATCTACATGTTACACAATGTGCTTTGTGGCAGGCACATTAACTATCTATGTTACTTTGAGTTAAAACTGTGACTAGATGGAACACAGAATTCTCCCAGAACGGGTAACAACTAGTTATCTTACCTCAAAATTGCTAGGTACACATTGATCTCTGTAGCAGGTATCTTAGCCCTGTAAAATATTTGAAATTGCAGCATCCTTGTGACCAGTTTTGTAATTTAGATCAGATTTTTTTGTCATATGTATCCTTGTTGCAATTTCGTTGCAGCAGACTTGCTTCACTGTCGTTTCGCTTTTCAAGCTCTGCCCCTGTGACTCCACCATTACCTGAGCCACTCCTTGACCCACAGTTTATGGGTTTCTCGGGTAACTTTTTTCCAATTCCAGCTCTGGTGCCATTGGTGTTCTTTACTGCTCTTGATTTAACAGATTGGCCTCCGCTGCAAGCCAGGAACCATATGGAAGGAAATGGGCACTGACTGATATTATGCAGAACTGCCAAATTATGGAAATTTTGAACTGGGAGGAAAGGGCCCCCCCAAAAGCAAAAATTATTATTATTATTATAATATTTCTTATATAGCGCCAGAATCGACCCCCGAAGGGGTATCTCCGCGCTTGCCTTGGGAACCCGTCCTGGTTTTTCCCTGTGAGATAGCCCCTACAGGGCATCCCCAAGGTGAAAGCCAGGCATCCCGCCGCGGGGGGGGGGGGGGCGTTGTGGAGATTAAGCAAGCTTAATGCCCAGAGTTGCAGAGTGTGAACCCATGATTAGGTCAGGCACCGAAGCGACAATTATCGAGTCCGTGGACATTTGAGCTCAACACCCTGCCGCGTCGGGAATCGAACCCTGGTCCCGGGTCTGACCTCTGCTTCAGGGTCTGCCTGCTCTAACCAGTGAGCCACACTTCTCCACTAAAATAACCTTCGGAGGCTGCCGCCAGGTCCAGCTAATTGTCTGTACACCGTGTGATAGCTGTTCCTCACTGGGTGTCTGTGTGATGGAAGCCGATATCGCGTGACACACAGTGGCACTGTTTGAGGTGGAAGGTCTGCTTTGGTTGTTGAGCACTGTGTAGTAAGCCTTCATCGTATAATGCACACCGGTCAATTACTCTCGGTAATGCCTGTTGCGTACCAGCAGGGAGGCTGTGAAACGAGACCTAGGCGGGCCTGAAGCACGCGGTGGCGGTGGTGGTGGCGGGTGGCTTTTCGAGGACGCTCGGAGAAGAACGCATTCGGTACAAGTGAACTTGGAGCCGACCATCTCTCCAAAACCCAGGGCAGCTATATCTCTGCCGGTGTCTGGGTTTTGGATGGATGTCTATCGAGGGGGAATCCAATTCTTTTGTAAATGCTTGTTTTCACAATATTTCTGGCCATACTTTAACTTGCGGCCAGCTAAACAGACGAAAACGCTGGACGACCATGTCCCATGGCCTGTGAAACAGTCTTCTAAATATTGGGTAGTATTTGATACAATGTTTGAGAATTCTTGGACAGCGGCTTTTAATAAAGCCTTGGTGTATATGTGCATTTCTTGCATGCGCGCTTTCACAGGTTGCAAGGTCCAGGTTCTCGCCGAGTAGTATTAGACTATTAACAGACCATGGGTTTGTCCCCTTCTAAGTACTTGGCACAATTGCTGCCAAGGAAGTTCAGCCACCTTTGAACCTCAGCCTCCCCAAATTGTGGCTATTGAAATGGAATCTACTTGGGGGATCACTTGTAGATCACTGCATTCCAGCACGATCGGGTCCTATTAGGAGTTTTCGTTTAGGTTTTTAGGCCCTGCCTCCTTGTCGCACCATCCTATTGTAATAACATTCATACACAATAAGTAATATCATTGGTTCATAAAACATGTCTGCATGGGCCTTGCCATAATATGCCATGCACCACAGAGTACCATGTGGCGCCTTGATCTTTGTGGGTTCGGGAAGGAACTAGAAGAACACACAAAGGACTCATACATATACCATAGATGGATGGTTTGGGGTCAAGGGCTCATGCATGTACCATAGATGGATGGTTTGGGGTCAAGGGCTCATGCATGGACCCTAAATGGATGGTTTGGGGTCAAGGGTTCATGCAAGGACCATAGATGGATGGTTTGGGGTCAAGGGCTCATGCATGTACCATAGATGGATGGTTTGGGGGCAAGGGCTCATGCATGGACCCTAAATGGATGGTTTGGGGTCAAGGGCTCATGCATGTACCATAGATGGATGGTATGGGGTCAAGGGCTCATGCATGGACCCTAAACGGATGGTTTGGGATCTAGGGCTCATGCAAGGACCATAGAAGGATGGTTTGGGGTCAGGGGCTCATGCATGGACCCTAAATGGAGGTTTTGGGTCAAGGGCTCACGCATGGACCCTAAATGGATGGTTTGGGGTCAAGGGCTCATGCAAGGACCATAGATGGATGGTTTGAGGTCAAGGGCTCATGCATGGACCATAGATGTATTGTGCGAGGTCAGGGGCTCATGCATGGACCATAGATTTATTGGTTGGGGTCAAGGGCTCATGCAAGAACCATAGATGGATGGTTTGGGGTCAAGGGCTCTTGCATGGACCCTAAATGGATGGTTTGGGGGTCAAGGGCTCATGCATGTACCATAGATGGATGGTTTGGGGTCAAGGGCTCATGCATGGACCCTAAATGGATGGTTTGGGTTCGACAGTAACGAAACGATCGCTTTATTGGCTGACATGGAAACCATAGGGCTATGTAGTATCTTGGTATTCTCTATGCTATCCCTGTCTACCTCTATTGGAATGTTCATGTGATGCATCTATGAGAATGTTGGTGATCTGCCTGACAGATTACAGTTGGCTGGGCTGAGCACCATGTTGGATGCTCCTGGTGGGGCCTCTCCATACAACTTGGAATAAAGCATCTCTTAAATACTTCATCACTTGTGGACATTTCATCATTACATTTATGGCGACGAGGATGGGATTGGCACTATGTCAGTTGACCTGGCACTATGTCAGTTGACCACATGGCCCTCGTTTATTTTTGTTTTGTGCCCTGTTTGGTGTGCGTATTTTAGTCTCCTTCAGAGGAGCTATCCTAGGGTTATAGTCCTATAGCATCATTGTGTTTTTCTTTCACATTTGCTTGTTTACCTGTCACTTTTAAGAGTCTAGGTTTTAAGAGTTTTACATCCACATATTTAGCTCATGTTTTCTCTATTCTGTGCTTTTATGCTAAATATGTTCTGATTTAAATTTGTGCAAATTTTGATGTATTTCTATTGCAGCTTTTTGCATTGTTAACTCTTGCATTGCGTTATTGTATTTTGCTTAGAGCTAATAGTGTTTAGATGAGGTTTCACCTCTACTCTTCCTCATCTTCCTTGTTCTTGAAATGAAGGTTTCTTTTGTTCTGTCTCTTTTCTTATTGCTTTCAATTGTTTCCTTCCTTTTAAAGTTCTGTAAGAAGAGAGGATGGTTTATATGGTGTAAGAAGGGTGGATGGTTTATACGTTTTTTCCATTCTTCTCTCTTGTTCTCTTTTTAAGGGTGTTTCCTCTTTACTGTTCTTTTTTCCGCTTTTGCTCAATTTACTTGCTTTCATTTTCTCTTGTTCTCCGTTGCTGTTTTTAGCTTTTTGTTTTCTGTTTAAGGAGAGAGGATAATGTAGTGTCTTGCTATTCTCTATGCTATCCCTCTCTACCTCTATTGGAATGTTCATGTGATGCATATATGAGAATGTTGGTGATCTGCCTGACAGATTACAGTTGGCTGGGCTGAGCACTATGTTGGATGCTCCTGGTGGGGTCTCTCTATACAACTTGGAATAAAGCATCTCTTAAATACTTCATCACTTGTGGACATTTCATCATTACATTCTCCCTCAACTGGTTACCTCTCCTACACAGGAGGCTGGCCACACTCTGGATGGCATTTTCTCCAACCAAAAAGGGATTCTTATACAAGATGTTCTCCCGCTCACGTGGTCTGATCATCATGCCATCGTTTGTGCAATTTCTATCTATGATGCACCCATTAATAGACCGGCCACTTTTAGTCGTGAGCCTTTTAAGGATTGGATGAACATTAATAACGAAGATCTTAGAGGGCTTTTGCACAATACGCTCCCCGTCATCTCCACTGACCCAAATACAGCCATGATGCAATACTCACAATGGCTAGATAATGCCACGAAAATACTGGTACCATATAAAACAATATCCAGAAATAGGACGGCGCCTTCCGCCCCCTGGTTTACTGAAGAACTCAGAAAACAAAAGCAAACCTGTAGGAACCATGAGAGACATTGGCGTAAAGCCTTGGACTCTGAAAGTAAAACCAGTTATAAGGAGGCACTCGCCATTTACCCAAAAATTATTACTGAGGCTAAAAGGAATTTTTACAGCGAACAAATAGAAAGGGCCAAGAATTCAAACAAACAACTTTATGATGTAGTGAAGCAATTGGCAGGGAAAGCTCCTGATCTGCCCCCCCCCCTCCCAACTCTTCTGTGACGTCTTTGGCCAATTATTTCTTCACTAAAGTTAATGACATCTACCTAGCTTTCTCTTCTACAGATAATTCCATCACATCATCCATTTGCAATTCCCCTCCTGATTGCTCCCTAAACCAATTACAAGAAATCGCAGACGTACAATCAATGGATATTATCAAAACTATAAAAACAGGATCGGCCTTGGACCCATGCCCACCCAAAATTTTCTCCCCTGTCATGAATCTAATAACAGATGTGATTACACAAATATGTAACGCTATGTTTAAATCGTGGTTTTATCCAGATGTGTTGAAAAACACCCTGTGAGAACCACTTTTAAAAAAACCACATCTGGATAAAGACGGTCTAAAAAATTAGACCAATAGCTAGCCTTCCCTTTTTGGCAAAGGTGGCAGAGAAAGCCATGAATCATCAGTTATCTGATTACATCGAGGAACACCACCTGTTGGACAACACTCAGTTTGGGTTCCGTAAACTCCACGGCACAGAGACGGCCCATATCAAAGCCGCGGAGGACATTAGAGTCTTCAGAGATCAGGGAGGAACAGCGGTGCTTGTTCTGCTGGATTTATCCGCGGCCTTCGACGCGGTCGATCATTCCACTCTGATCGACCGTGTCGAAAAATGGGTATCCAACTGGTAGCAAAGAACTTGCTTGCCTCCTTCTTATCTGGAAGAACACAGGCTGTTACCTTGGGACAATTCCAATCGGCCCAGCTGTCCCTCCCCTGTGGGGTCCCTCAAGGCTCATCCCTCAGTCCGATACTTTTTAACATTTATGTGACGGACCTAGCAAGAGTCATCAATGCTTTTGGGATGAGCCTTACCTCTTACGCCGACGACACCCAGTTGGTGCTCGCCATTAATAACGAGAAGATGGAGGTTGTCATCTTTGGAAAGCTCTCCCCAAGTTGGTCCTCCATTTGGTGGCCGTCATCTTTTGGATCCCTGCCAACCCCTGCTTCAAAGGTTAGGAACTTGGGAGTTGTCTTTGATGATAACCTTAATTTCGCTGCACATGCCAATCAAATAGCCTCAACTGCATTCCACAAGTTAAAACTCATACGAAAAATAATACCATTCCTCCCCGATAGTGCTGGAAAAACACTGGTGAGCACATTGGTACTATCCTCTTTAGATAATTGCAATGGCCTTTTTGCCACTGCACAAACTCAGGTTGTAAACAAAATGCAATCTATACAAAATGCCGCGGCAAGATTGCTGTCCAGGACCCCCAAATTTAAACCAATTGCTCAAACAATTCGGAATTACCATTGGTTGACCATTACAAACTGTATTAAATTCAAGACGCTCTGCCTGGCATTTAAAGCTGTACACAAACAAGGTCCACAGTTCCTCATAGATCAGCTCACAGTCTATTATCCTACCAGACAACGTAGATCCAAGACATTGTATCAACTGGTAGTACCACGAACCAAGACTGTCTCCTGGGGGGACAGACGGTTCATTGTCACTGCAGCCAGACTTTGGAACACTGTTCCACTTTCTATTAGGTCAACGCAATCTCTTTTACTTTTTCGCAAAAAGTTAAAGACCTGGCTGTTTGACCAGTAAACCACAGCACGATCTAACAATGGACTGACTTTATCTTTTTAAAAGTCACGCACTAGGTCTATAGCGCCGAGACGCCCACGGGCATTTGTTCGCGTTCTACAAATTTTATAAATAAATAAATAAGGGCTCATCCAAGGACCATAGATGGATGGTTTGAGGTCAAAGGCTCATGCATGGACCATAGATATATTGTTTGGGGTCAAGGGCTCATGCATGGACCATGGATGTATTGTTTGGGGTCAAGGGCTTATGCATGGACCATGGATGCATTGTTTATGCTCAAAGGCTCATGCATGGACCGTGGATGTATTATTTGGGGTCAAGGGCTCATGCATGGACCATAGATGTATTGTTGGGGGTCAAGGGCTCATGCAAGGACTATAGATGGATGGTTTGAGGTCAAAGGCTCATGCATGGACCATAGATGTATTGTTTGGGGTCAAGGGCTCATGCAAGGACTATAGATGAATGGTTCGAGGTCAAAGGCTCATGCATGGACCATAGATGGATGGTTTGGGGTCAAGGGCTCATGCATGGACTATGGATGTATTGTTTGGGCTCAAGGGCTCATGGATGGACCATAGATGTATTGTTTGGGGTCAAGGGCTTATGCATGGACCAAAGATGGTTGGTTTGGGGTCGGGTCTCTTCCTTCATTGATGCCCTCAACTGTTAATTAAGGTTTGCTTCTGCCCACCACAGCTAACACACGGAGAAGCAGCCACTTTACACTCTCAACACTGTGCTCTCCTGCACTGAGAGTAATGTAAAGCACAATTCAGCCCCAAGGCTTTTGGGACAATATTTTTTCTTTGCCTATGATTTTTTTTCTTTCAGTTTCTTTTGCTTTTTACATATTTTAATCGTCCTTTCTGTTACAACTACTTCTTTAGGATACAGTAAAACAAATCCAACTGTTTTTCTTTATACTATTAAAAATCATATTTATGGTGAATTGCATTAAAACTTAAAAGAATTATTTTCTTTTCCTTATTATTAAAATATTTAAAACATAAGTGTTCCTCTTAAACTCTGAATACATCATTAAAATGTATTGAAAATTTAAACCTTAAACCATCACAGCAGGTTATCAGTGCTAAACCTATTGCCTTGTCAAATGTTTATTGTATGCGTGAGCCCTTTGACTCTTGTTAAATACAGTGTAGATTTAAGAAGATCCCATTGCGATCCTCCTGTCTAACTGTAAATAAATGACTATGCTCATGTCAGCTGCTCAAGTCCCAGTGACTCTGCTCCTTGTACTAAACTGCCTTAATCCTACCCTCTGGCGCACCTGTTCATCGCTCTTCAGTAGGAAAAGGTTTATTTATGTATTTAAAAGGTTTAATATAGCGCTGGCTAGACCCAGGGGGTATTGGAGCGCTTTACAGGAGTTTGAGGAGGCACCGAGATGAAACATATGCTCAAAGATATAGCATTCAGAACCATAAGTACAAAAAGAACAAATTGAAAATAACAAGGAATAAATACATTATGATTATATACTGCTTTTGCGGGTAATGAGCCATTAGGCTAGGGTCGGGGGTGAGGAATAGGAAGGGGAAGAGGAGTAGGTGGATGGAGAGACCTTGGAAATAGACGGAGGCAGGGAGGGAACTAGGGGGGGAAGGGGAGGAAAAGCTTAAGGGAGCTAGGTAAAGAGGAGGATTGGAGAGGTGAGAGACCGGATGGTAGTGGAGGGGAACCTGACAAGGGGCAGCAGAAAAGGGGTCAGTGTCGGAGGCAAGGATTATGGACCCCAATATTTGTTAAGAAGGTGCAGTTTTAGATCTTTTTGAAACTGAAGTAGGAGGGGCTACAACGCAGGGCTTTAGGGAGGGTATTCCAGATGGTTGGAGCGGTTCCGGAGAAGGAGCAAGATTGCGTGGATTTTCGATTTAGCAGAGGAGGGACTAGAACAAGAGCGTTAGTGCTCCTCATCGGTCGAGAGCAGCCCGCGTTGTGGTAATAGTTTGAGAGGTACTGAGGGGTGTTTTGCTGGAGGGCTTTGTGCATGATGCATGCAATTTTGTAGGAGGATCTGCCTTCGACGGGCAGCCATGTGGGGGCTTTAAGGGTAGGGGACATGTGGTCAAAACGTTTGCAGTCTGTGATGAGCCTAGCAGATAGGTTGAGCACAGATTTGAGTGGTGCTAGTTGTAAATGCAAGTTTATTTTCCTCTCGAGCCATAATATGTGATCTGTAGGGAGTGGAGCCTGCAGCTTGGCGCCCACCCCTACACAGAGATCAACAAGGAAGCGTGTGATGAATTGTGAATATATGTGTGATGTGTATATGCTATTCATTCACCGAGTAACCTCACAACTCTTGTTTTTTAACTACCGTGGCAATTTTAATGTGATCTCAGAAGTGTGGGGAATTATGTTTTATGGGAAAAAGTCCAGGGCAGTAGTCAGCTCCTGCTTCCGAGCCCTGTGTTCGATGCAGTGTTCTATATTCATGCTCCAGGATATTTTGAATTCCAGTCTGGCTCAGTGGCAAGCTAGACATCCTGATTATGCAGCCAACATCTCTTATTTGGAGGGACAACCTTGTTGGCAAGGGTGGGAGGACATGACCGTTCTCGCCACTTATCAAAAATAGCGAGAGAAAGCTCCTACTTGCCTTTGTTTCACTTATATAAAGTTGTATATACCACACTGTGATGTCACAGGAGGACCTAGAATTGTCTGGTGCGTGTGCAAAGATGTCCCTATCCTACAGTAAATATTGGATGTCCTAATAAAGAACAAGAGACAAATGCACAAAGTAGCTGCAGTCTTGATTTGAGCTGTGACTGAGCTCCCACACCAGACCCAAATAGTATGGTCCAAGAGATTTAAGACCAATCTTGAGACAGCTGGCTTCTGTCAGGAATTCTTCAATGCAGCAAGCACTAAAATAAATTTTCTTTTTTTTACAATCCGCTCATTGCTAAGAATGTGTCAAACCATAGAGCATTTATAAGGGCTAAACCTGTCTGAGATTCATGATGATCTTACAATGAGTAGAGCTAAAGTTCCGTGACTGTTCCATATTGACCAATAGTATGACCTATAGTATGACCTAGTTTGCAGTTTTGTGAGGTACTTTCAGGTAACATGTGTCCCTTAGGCAAGTTATCAATTGATATCAAAATGGCAAATCTCTCCTTTCCATGCATTTAACATCTCCAATCTGGAGTGACTCTTCCTCCCAATGAGCATCAAAGGACACCTCCACTTCCAAGCCACCATCTTTTTTAGCACCAATACAGCCCTTTGGGTCCCAAATTCTGAGACTGATTTACATAGTGTTGTGGGTGAGAGATTCTCAGGCAGGTATGGCCTGGAACCCTATTGTCTCATTTGCTATTCCCGGGGCCTTTTTTGAGCTTTCTTTAAAGCAAGTGTGCCTTTAGCACCTGCTTCTTGGAGAGCCAGCATTACTTTTTCCTCTACGTCTCCTGAAAGAATTTAAATTCTTATGACTTCCCAGAAGCCTCTACTAATCTAGAGCAGGACAGGTTTCTTTAGCGGATATGTCCTATATGAGTGTAAAAGGGCGAAGCAGAATTAAGGAATTATGCAGCCTGTTTCAACTGCAGTCGACTGCACAAGAGATGAGTTTCATAATGACAGCCAGTAAATTACCTATTACTTTAAATCACTAAATTAAACCTAGGCTAGTCATAGGTCAGCCCTTCATAACTTACCTGGTCCTAGAAAACAGATAGAAAATTTGTGAACATGATTGTTCCGGTCGGCTGTTACATATCTCTGGAATGTAGAGTGTACTTGAAGAAGCGGTTATTGCTCCGAAGGAATCTTGATGGTGTATTTATCTGGGAACCATATTTTTAACTCTCATATGAAATGAAAGTGCTTCTGGATACTCCAAATTTTCGGTTGGTAGACGGTTCCAGAGCTTGGTGGCTTGTACTGAGAAAGTGGTGCTTCCTATGGATTTCATGGATGGTGTGATTTACCATGCTGCAAGGTTGTTGGGCAGTGTCCTTTTTTTCTTAATATAGCTTGGGTTTAGTTTGTATGTATATTTATTTTATTTATTGAGTTTTGTATAGCGCAAACTTGACCTGAAGGTATCGGCGTGCTTTACAGAGTTGGCAAAGCAGCAGTTATAAGAGTTACATATGTAGTAAATACAAACACATAGAGAAAATACAAATAGCTAATAATTGTATGTATAAGAACTATGTAGTAGACAGTAGGGTTTGTGGATGACCTAGTTTGGAGGAAGTTATGGTAGGGTGTTGAGAAAACAGTTCTATTAGTTCCATATGGAGTTAATACAAATACATCGTAATAGTATATGCAAGAAGTATACAATGGACAGTAGGATTGTGCACAGTATAGTTCTGAGGTAGATACTGTAGGGTGTTGCGAAGGTAGGGGGGGGGAGCAGAGGCACACATTTTCCCCTGAGGTAGTGATGCTCAGATGTATTTGGAATGAATGGGGTGTGAGCAACAGGATAGTCTGAAGGCTTAGGGGGGAGGGTTGTATAGTTGTCTGTGGTAAATGAATGATGCAAAGTCCACTGTGTAAGTAATATTTTTTATTGTAAGTTTCTTCCAAGTCAAGTTGATAAGTCAAGTTAGGAAGTACAGGTAAAGAAGACCCCACCAGGAGCCAGCTGTTAGCAGCTCAGCCTGAGTTGACCAACTGCCACAGTAAGATAGCGAGAGGCACTGTGAGCCAGAGAGACACCCAGGCATTCTATTATGTCATAGGCATCATGGTATAGTCTATCCAGTGAAGAACAGTAGAGAGGACATTTACTACATTGTCCTTTTCATTGGGATGCTCTGTGGACTGTCAAAGTGCCTTGAACATTGCTCGTGTATCTGTAGGTAGCCAATAGAGTGCAAGTAGGACTGGTAATGCCTGGTTTGGTGTGGAGACGGAAACTTAGTCTTGTGGCCGTGTTTTGGGTTGGTTATACTTTGCGTTTGAATCTGGGATTGCTCAGTTATTGGCTGATGGCATATCACAGTTTGATCTTGAGTGTGATAATAGATTGTAGCGTTTGTTGTTCGGTAAGCATGTTGTCAGCTATCAGAAGTATTCCCAAGGACCATGAACAGATTCACAGCAATATGCCTAATATCTCTCGCCACCCTTCCCCCCACCCCCTACAGTCCATTGACCATTTCAATCCTATAGTAAATCTACAAAAATGAGAGGCTGAAGCAAGTCTAGTGCCAATTGTACACCAACCAAACATTGTCGTGTCAAGGTGGTAGATACTCATCTGTCTTGAGGCGCTTTCGCTTAGTTACTATTACCTTTGGAAATTTGTAAAGTGCTTGGTTACTCCAATACTGACTGTCCCCTGCTAGGATTTCTCCTAACTCTCATTCAAGTGTACCATAAGGAAGCCAAAGTCATTAAAGGACCGTGGATTGCCTGAAGAACCAGGCTTCAAATCCATACGGAACAGCACTTGTGAGGGCTGCATTCTGATGTCCACGGGAGAAGATTCCATATGTTAGCCGGTTGCAGACTAAAAGATCTTCCACCAAGATGAGCTCTTTGAACTTTAGGAATTATCAACTTGGCAGTTCCAGATGATCCAAGACTACGATTGGGCCGGTAGAGTTTAATCAGCGGAAACTAGTATCGAGGACCTTTCATGTTTATGATTCTGTGATAGAAACATAAGGTTTTGAAGGACACTCTGGCCGGCATAGGGAGCCAGTGGAGCTTCACCAAAGCTAGACCCAGAGGCGAGTGCCTAGGAATGTTAAGAAGCATACGGGCAGTGGTTTTCTGTACCCTGTGCAACATTCTCATTCTGCCCTTAGAAACTCCAAGATAAAGAACATTACAATCGTCCAGGCGAGATACTATCAGCTCCTGGATGATTGGTTTCTTAGCTGACTCTGGCAGCAACTCTAAGATTTTGCAAAGCATCTTCAAGATGCCAAAACAAGTGCCAGCCAGAGACCAAATCTGGTCATAAATGGACCGTGCTGTGTCTAACCAATCCCCCAAATTTTGAATTTTACTTTTGGGAACAGGAACCAGCCCCAGCTCAGGAGGCCTCCAGACAGAGGACCAAATGGACAGTTGCTTACCAATCATGAGAATATCAGTCTTTCCGGCATAAGTGGAGTATCATCAGCATAGGAAACCATCGTCAACCCATGGCATTCAACTACATCCGCCAAAGGATGCATATAGACATTAAGCGGGGTCAGACTCCGAGCCGAACCCTGGGGCATACCTTGCAACAAGCAGCAGGATTCGCATTTATAGAATTGTTGGATGCTTAGTGTGTTTAGTCTCAGTAAATGTCAGGTGAGACACTTTTGAAAGATTGATTAGCTATTAGAGCAGCAAAAAAAAAAACGTTACTGTACCCCAACGTTAAGAAAAACGTGATCCCATACCTTGAATGAACACTACATCGACCCAAAGAAATAGCATCTCTTAAATCGAGGAAAGTCACTAACCTGAGATGGCAACTCAACCTTCTCTGTATAGAGAGCGCGGAGAAGGCCATACTTGGAGTAAAAAGAGTACTTTCCGATAAGGCCAATAAAACAGATATTGGCTCCTTGCCTTTTGGCTAATAAAATCAAACCCAGAGTACCCAACTTTCCTTACTTGAAGGGACCAGATAATAAATTAGTAAAAGAGTAAACAAAGGGCTTTTTAGTCCTTTTTCAAACCATGCACACAGGGTGCTATGTAGATACCCCAAACTTGATAAATTCAATTAGAATGTATTGTCCTGCCATTAGATGAACAACCGATAGAGGCCACGGAGATACCCATCTCCGAGGAGAAGGCAAGAAAGATGGAAAATCTGTTAATAAAGTTCTGAATCCAAATGAGGATTTTTATATATAAACAATGGCATCACACTTTTATTAAAATAAATAAAAATGACATTGCTGTCACGAGTCCCAAATAAGATAAGACTACTACACAGAGACACTGGGCGGGGAGAAATTTTGCCTGCTTACCTGGGGACTGACACGCTGCCGCCTGGGACACCCAGCTGGTCTCCTCCGCCGCTGCACGTTACCATCGGTGCGCGGCCGCCGAGAGGGGAGACCACAACCCCCAGCGATCCCTGCGGGCGACCACGCCCACCACTTGTTTTGGCGCCAGGAGGCGCATTTAAACTTCGATAGGGCTCCCGCATAGCGGTACGCGCGCGGGCCTGCGCCGGGCTAAGCCCGGGCAAAGGGCGGGCCCTCTGAGTCCCTCAGAGGCACGACGCGGGCCTATACTCCAACGTCTTACTTAGAAAAGCAAACAGAAAATATGCACGAATAAACCTACCATGGCTGAGACACTTGACAAACCCATATCTGGAGGCATTGTTGGGAATACAAAGGGTACCCTGGACAACTATTTCTTCAAGACTGTCATTGATCCTGATAGGGAAAGTGCTTTGGCTGAACGTAGAAGCAAACAAAACAATGGCCGGGCAGATTGAATCGATACAATAATGCTCAGTCTAATAAGATCAATTGCTAGGTTGGACAACCATTTGTATTGAATCAATTCAATACAAATGGTTGTCCAACCTAGCAATTGATCTTACTAGGCTGCGCATTATTGTATCGCTTCAATCTGCCCGGCCAGTGTTTTGTTTGCTTCTTAGTAGTGGTCCAGGCCGGACAGTGACAGGACCCAAGCCTTTCCTAGTTCTCTCTTGGCTGAACGTAGGGCGGAGCGGCGTTGCTCTATTGAATGTCTGAAAAATAGATCTCTCTTGAATAGTTTGCCCTGTACTACACCATCTGGTGCTATTATCCCTACAGAAAATGAGGACATTCTATCTACTGACAATGTCCCAATACTTTTACGTGACACGCCCCCCCCACCTCATTCTTTCAACAGCTTATCCATGAATATTGTATCCCTTCCTGGCGACTCTATTGCAGGTACAGACGTGATAGCCGAGCCGCCTGCACCTATATCTGAGACCGTTAGGAAAAAAAGGTTAGGAAACCACCCATGCCTAAAGTTTATGGCCCGCCACCTAACAAGAGAAGGAAAAGGGGTGGTGAGCCGCACAGAAGTAGGATTCACCACTCTGACAAAACGTGAATGTAACATCCACATCTCCCGTGAAGGCCATTGTACCAAATGCCCAAACTACAATGGCCCCTACGAACACTGTATTAACTTTAAAGTCCCCTGCATTGACTGTATCAACTCCACCAGGTTTGGCTACTCCCCTGCACTGTCCGTTTAAGACAATAGCGTCAGCTGTTCCTCTTGAGGGTCTTGAACACTTAATCAGGTCCTTTGTTTTGCCCATAATAGAGAGGCTGAAGAGGGTGGAACAAAGGCTGGGAGCTTTAGACTTAGCCATTAGTAATAATGTTGCACCATCCAAGGGTCATGTGAAGCTAGCCTCACCCCCCGTAACAGTATTGCCATCTCCAACCCCTGCAGCCGAGATGGGTACAAACAAAGTTAGTAAGCCTACAAATACAAAAAACAGAGGGCAATACCCCTTAAACTGGCTCAACAAATTACCTCGCACAGCCAGCGAAGTTCCGAAGGCAGGGACTAAATCTCTCATGGGAAGTAAGCGAGAGGAGAGGGGACCAACTAGTCCAGCGAGGACAGAGAAGTACAGGGGACGCCAAGTTGAATTACCCCCTGAAGCGGTCCCTTTTGTGGTTGTCCTGACGGGGGTTCTGATATTAGAGGATGGTAGGAGGGAAGGGTTTTCCTAGCTAAAAAATAAAACCATGCATTGGCTCAACCAAAACCACTTCCCTTTAATGTTAATGGAGAAATCTTGCATGTTCGGCGACTTCCCTGGTTGGGAAACAGAGTGAAAAACATAAAGGGGGATTTAATTGTCATCAATTTTAGAAATCCTGGGGCTGTAAGATATATTTTGGAATGGATCCCAGGGAACATTGGTAATTCCATTGTTCCCTGTGATCTGACTTACTTTTACCCGAGATCCCTAGTGAATCCTGCATTCCATCCCGGGGTACTAGCATGCCCGCAGACTAAACCATCTATAACATTTAACAACCGGTATATGATGCAGGCACCTGACCCCATGATCGCTGAAAACGTATCTAGGTGGGAAACTGTACCTTTCAGGCGCCATATAAATGGAAACAAGAGGTTGGACCACTTTGTAGGAAATGGGAGGATGGACCATCTGTTACCCTTTACCCCGCTGGAAGTCGCAAATAGGTTTGATGCCTTCTCAGGCTTTGATGATTGCGATTGACAAGCGGGACCTCCCACTAATAAGCGATCTGCAAATGTAAACCAAGATGTAAATGTTACACCTAGCCCTCTATTACAAGTCCTGACATTAGAACAAACTATCCAACCCACCACTGATATCTCTTTTGATGACCAACCCCCACTGAACTATGAGTCTGAGTTGGGGCCAGACCCTTGCACATCTACTATCAATAATCTTTCTGGTACACTGGATTGTGAACTATTTAAGAAAGATCTGTTGGTCGCCCAGGTCAAAATCCTTTCCTGGAATGTGGCGGGTCTTAAAATCAAACTGCCCATCCCAGAGTGGGGCTCTTTTATGGCCACGCATGATATTTGTATGCTGCAAGAAACCTGGGCCTTAAAAGAAAGTGGGGTTCAGGGGTTTGCAACATACGATATCCTGGCGAGCATGGGTGAGAGGGGTAGGCCTTTGGGTGGGCTGTCTATATGGGTTGGTACACATCTTGGTGTTAAGGCTTCTCAAATTCCAACCAACTCAATGGACGTACAGTGCGTGTTGTTGACTACGTTAAATGGGCCGGACATTGCCTTGATCAATGTATATTCAAGGCCAGTTAGGCGGGGTCTTGAGTCAGAGGCCATTGAGACCTTGTTAACCTTAATGCAATCGATTGATCCTTCCACTGTGTTAATCCTGGGTGGAGACTTTAACTGCTACTTTGAGCCACTCATGGATCCGAATTTGAGCAATCCAGATGAGGTTGACTTGTTGTGGGCTGCCCCTGACCCATTGATTACTCGGGTGAAAGCATGGACCCCTCTGGTTTTACAATTGCAGTCATTCTTGTTAGCGACATCACTGCGAGCCTGTAATGGGAGGGTGAACCCTGACAGACCAGGGAAAAACACGTTTAATCGATTAAAAACTAGTACTTCAGTAATCGATTATATTTTCATCGAGGCCAGGCATTGGGACAGGCTACACGAGTTTAGGGTTGTTGAAAGATCAGACAGTGATCATAACGCTTTGGTCCTGTCACTTAAACCGGGGAGTTTTGGGTTGAAAAGTCAAACTTCGGCTGAAGACTGCACCACTGTGCCTTTAATAATAACAAACTGTTGGCGCAGGGTTAAATGGCCAGATTTTCAGATGTCCACTAGTAAACTTGCCGAACTATATGACTGTTATCCCATTCATTGAAGACATGGGGAAATCCGGCCATCTAGGTAGGGCATCTGAAATACACACTCAACTGGTAACCGCACTCAAAGACATTCTGTATCCGGTGAGAAAACCAAAACACCCTCGAACAATAATGTCTAAATGGTATAACGCCTCCTGTAGGAATGCCAAAAAGGCCCTTCTTAGAGAAATAAAAACGAACAGGGAGGAAATCAGGGCCCATCCCATTGTTTACAAAAAGACAGTTTGCGTTGCCAAGAAGGAATGGGAGGCCTTTATGTGGGAGGAATTGGGATCCGCCCTTAAAGCTAACTATTTTAAATCATTCTGGTCCATAGTTGCAACAAGACTTAGGCGTGCATACTCCTGTACTTGCCCCAAACATTTCCCCTCCAATTTGGGAAAGCCATTTCTACGATCTTTATGGCATTCCTGAGCCTGATGAAAAGCTTGTTACTATCCTGGAACCTCAGCAGCCTGTAAGCATCAGCGGGGTTGAGCGGGGACGGTTAACTACAGTTCCTTTATGCCCCACTCCAGTCTAATTTTTCACCCTGGCTGAGGTAGAGACGGCCTTAGGCAAATTGATTCCTAATGAAGCTCCCGGTTTGGACAAATTGCCAGGGGATTTGTTTAGGACGCAACCGAAAATTTGGGCCCCTTATTTGGTTGTTTTGTTTAATGGTATCCTACAGAGAGAAGACCCCCACCTACATGGTTAGGGGCTGAAATCATGCCTATCTTAAAAAAGGGTTGTCCTTTTAGTCCCTTCTAATTATAGGCCGATCAGCCTAATTGATACATCTCAAAAGTTGATGGGGAGGGTCATCCTTGATAGGATTTTAGGGTGGATTGAGGATAACTGGATATTGTCCATACTCCAGGCAGGCTTTAGGTCTGGTACCTCCACTCTAGACCAAATATTTCGCCTGCAGGTCCTTTACTGGAAGACTGCCAAGGTGGAGGGTGGCAGCCTCTACCTTGTGTTTGTCGACCTGCGGGCAGCTTTTGATCTAGTTCCACGGAAAAAACTGTGGGGTGTACTAGCAGACTTGGGCCTCCCGCCCTACCTGTTAGCCATCCTTTCTAGGCTTCATGATAATAATTTTGCCCAGGTGAGGTGTGGCATGCATGGCGAACTCGCAGATCAATTTCCTGTCGAAAAAGGAGTTCGCCAAGGGTGCGTACTGGCGCCAACGCTATTCAGCCTCAATATAAATGGCCTTGTGGAACACTTGAATGGTGTAGAAAACAATGATGCCCCTAAACTAGCCACAGGTAGAATGCCCGCTCTGATGTTCGCAGAGGACACCTTGTTGTTGTCTGGAACATCATCGGGCATTCAGAGAATACTTGACGGTCTTGTGGAGTTTTGCGACCTTCGGGGGCTGGAAATCAACTTAAGTAAAACTAAATTCATGATTTTTAACCCTCCTAAGCGTGTACGTCCAAATCCTGTTTTACACGGTACTCCCCTTGAAAGGGTTAAAACTTTTGTTTATTTGGGTGTCACGTTAACTGAGAACTTTGGTTGGAATATGCAGATCGCTAAATCCACACAAGTTATCTCAGCTAGCGGGGGGCATAAGTAAGGTTTCCAGGGCATCTACTTTTAGGCCGGCATCCCAAGCCCTAGAGATATACTGCCGGCAGGCTAGACCGGCAGTGACTTATGGGGCCGAACTTTGGGGGCACAAGCAAAAAGGGTGGAGCATTCTTTCATTAGAAACTTAGTTGGGTTACCACCTAGCACGCCTTTCATCCCTCTAAGATTTGACCTTGGCATGTTGCCATTAGAGGAGATCACTAGTGCTAGACCTATAATGTGCTGGAAGAGGTTGTGGTCAGTCCCTGAATTGGATGCGTACAAAACGGAATTTTCTGAGATTTTGCCTCTTCCTAAGAACAAAAAGATCCCCTGGCTCCAGCATATTAGAGCTGTTAGTACCCGTTTAGGTTTTCCTGAACTGTGGGAAACTCCTGAGATTTTTTGCCTCGGGATATCCAAGAATGAACTTCTTTCTCAGATACGTACGTCAAATTATCAAATATTAATGAGCTCTGCATCACTGGGTAAGCTGACATCTGAATTCCTCCTAGTCAAACCTGAACCTAAACTCGAGGAGTTTATGGATTTAATTGAACCCCCAGCTGCCCGAAAGCTTTATCTACATCTAAGACATGGCACGCTTCCAGTTAGGTCCTTTACATCTAAATGGTCAAATCCTAATAGCGAAGCTTGCCCAGCTTGCAGCTATAAAACTGAGAACGTAACCCAACGTACTGTTTTTCTGCCCTGCCTACTCTGCAATTGGAAAACGTTGGCTAATACCCATCTGCAAGAACTTGGGACTTTTGCACTTTACACAGGCATGTAGGATATGGACATATGATACACATCCACCCATCGTGTTCGCAGTCTCCTGTTATTTATTTAATATGTGGCGTAGGAGATTTACGTTTTTAACTTGATTGTTTTATATTTAATTTTGCTTAAATGTTTTGTATCATGATAACTTCTAGTTTAATTCTCTTTTTAAGATTTTATGACTATTTATTGTTTTATTGTCTTTGCTGATGTATTTCTATATATGCACTTTTTATGGTCTTTTGATCGAAATAAGTTATCCAAAAAAAAAGATAAGACTACGTTTTTATTTTGAACTTTTTTAATGTTTTTTTTATTTTATTTTTACATCATGAGATCATTCAATTCAGTTTTATAATAAGGCATGAAAGCAGTCAATAAAACACCTTATATGGTACTGAACTATCTTTGTGCCGACATAAGTCTGAAATTTTGATTGGAACAGTTGAGGTAGAATAGTGGACAGGAAAGAATCACTTAATGAAGGAAAAGGGGTCGGGGCATATACAGCCTGTTAAGTTTTTTCATTTCTTGTGAACTTGTTTCCTTGCTGCGTGCAAGTAATTTTAAATTTGTGTTTTGTGATGAATAGGTTTTATTTATTTAAAAAAAATTACATCTTGGCCCTCTAATCGGTTACTTTCCAAAGCCACTGATGCAAAACCTACATTGTGGTATTGGTCACCTTATAATTTCATACGGTATTTAGTAAAGTACCCATTCCCACTTCCCCGTGGCTATCGGAGGCACAATCTGACGGTTCACTCATGAATTTTTTATGTGAGCTACGTTTTAAATTTCTAAGCATGCATATGTGTCAGTAGCTATCGGCGTATGCAGCGAAAATCTATATGTCTATAGGAGCCGATTGGTATCTTAAGATCCAGAACGGAACATGTCCTCTGATGCGATGTAACACGCAGAAGGTCTTGCTGTGGCTATTTATTGGGTTGGAAAAAGTTACTTGCCTTATAAAATTAGTTTTTAAAAGATGTGTTCTCTGAACCTGGTCTTTGTTGTTCAATCTCGAATACCATTCAAATAATTTCCAAAAGGAGACCAACTAATGGTCCATTTGGATAGTTTTGAAGCTGTGAATATGGAGGTAAGACCGTGCTCTGAAGGGATCACTGGCCACTCGTCTCATGAGGCAGTGTGCGCGTGTGCTACGTCTCTGGCTTGGCAGCCATTGCCACCTTGCACTGCTGTGCTACCGCCTTGGAACCGTCCGGCACCCTACAGAAGCATCACTTCCCTGACATCCAAGGCTGGATTTGAGTGGGAGCCATCAGGCTGGTGTCTACCTGTGCTCCGGTGCATTGTGTGGCTACCAGGACAGAAGCAACGGTGCCAGCACATTGGGTTTGCTGTACTATGGCCAGCAGCAGTGGGCTCATTCCAATTCCTTTTGTCGAAGTGGCGTCTTGACTTTGTCAGCTTCTGGATCTGAAATATGTAGGTCTAAGTACGCTCTTTTAGGTTAGGCTTGCTTTTGTCACGAATATTCACTTATGTAGCATGCAAGCTGCTTACTGCTCTTCCTAGACATCTGTTGTTTGAAGTTTCAAATACCGAAGCATTGAGTTAAAATCTACTGTTTCGAATTTCTGGTTTCATGGAGTCGTTTTAAGCTGGTGGGTAACTGAGTTATTTTACAAGGACCTGCAATTCATAGAAGGATCTCTGGAACAAAAGCATCCTCTCACTGATACTTGTATAAAATACAAGCAGACAAGTTAGCTATCTGGGCCATTTCATGATGGCTGCAAACGTAGTAACCACCAGTTATCCTCCGAGTGCTGCATCCGGATACTTGCTTTGGCTACAGAGATCTCTGCAGACTCTTCTTTAATTCTTAAATGCCATCTATTTGGGAGCAATTGAATGGGGCCAGTCTAGTCTACTGGCGCGCTTCCAGCACTCCTGAAAAGGTAAAAGTATGTTTCTTGTATTTTACCGAGCCAAGTTGTTGTAGCTATCTTGGATTAAGTATAAACTTTTTTTTTAATTGCCCTCATGTCAATCAGTGTTTGCGTGGTGACGCATGCATGCACATAGGTCATCACGTATGCGCACACCTACTGAATGACTCCACTCCAGAAACACGACACGTATGTGCTATGTGTGCATTGTCATGACTTATTTTTCTGCATTTTTGTTTCTTTTGCCAATGCTCCATAGCATTGGCAAGGTCAATAGGTCCCACATGCATGTTCTATTGACTTTTTCAAGGATTCTATTATTTGGGAACAACCATGCTGGATGGTGCTCTATTATAGAAACTTTGCAGAAAACCACTTTTCTTATGTGTTTATTAAACAAGTGTAGCATCTACAAAAGTCACTTTTAAATAGAAACAACACTTGTACTGGTTGGCAGCGTAATACAATAAACATTGTCACTTGTGCTTAAGAGGTGCGGAGGGTGTATAGTTTATACACCACAACACCACCAGCAGGCAAGACCTCATTATTTATACAATGTGTAACTGCAACAAATGATGGACGGAATGCTGAATGATTCAAACATTCTCCCCCAGTCAGGAGATCTTATTATTTATGCAGGCATTGGTGGAAAAAACACATTCTGAATTTTTAGGTATCGCCTAGCGTTGCAGCGCACATGTGCTGCTCGCTCTGCAAGGCTTTTGGTCATTGGGATGATTTATTTTATTTATAAAAAAATGTATATAGCGCAAACTTGATCCCGAAGGATATCGGAGCGCTTTACAATTTGAGGCAAAGGTAACTAATCAGAACATTGAAAGAATTGACACAATTATACAATACTCCTGTCCATCAGCATCAATAATACGATCAATCGGGGAGTGATTAGCCCTGTCCTGCAACCGACTTGCCAGAGCCCTACCCGGTCTCCCACCCTCGCTATAAGTCCTGGCCACATGTCTTTTGGATAAATACCTTACTTCTGTCTCTGCGAGAGAGTTGTATTCTTCAATGTATTTTTGGATTTGAGCCAGTGTTTCCCTAGGTGGCACTCGTTCATATTGGGCTTCTAGATCTCCTAGTTGTTTTTCCAGTGTAGAGAGTTTCCTCCTAATGTCCCTGAGTATCCCAGCCGAAGTAGATACACATCCCCCCTAATCGTAGCCTTGAAGGCTTCGCAGAGGGTAAGCACTTTAAAATTAATTATTTACAGAGTGAAAAATTAACTTTCTTTAGCCTGAGCTGTAAGTAGTGTTTTTTTGTTGTTCTTTTTGTGACTTGCGTTACAGTGGGTGGTGGTGCACTCTGACACTCTGACCTAGAGACACGAAACAGATTACTGATTTGCTGAAAGTAGAAAAAAAGCTTATTCTGAAAACAATGTTCAGTCTTTGCCTCTGGGTCTCCGAGATAAACTTTCAGCGGCCTGTCGCCCCTCTCGAAATACAGGCTGCTATTAGTAAAGCGAGTACGCACTACAATGCCACTAAAAATAGGTAAAGTCCTGGGAACCGTCAATTCGGTCATTCCTTAATTAACATTAAACAACGGCAAACATACGGTTCTGGTTACAACAGCAGACTCGGTTATAGCTGAACGTGAGATGCAATGGAAAGCCTATTTATTTCCTCCCGCCAGTATCCAGCAAGTGTTATCACCACTAACACGTTTGGAACCAACTTGCAATGTTTGTTTTGCCCTTAAGATGGGCTCAGCCATAAAAAAAAAACACATAGAAATTCACCATCTTGATTAATGAAACGCGATTTGGTGTAATTTCACGCTCTTAAGAGAGCAATTACAAATACGAAAACTCAGTCGGGGGCACACGAGTTCAGGGCGAGGGCATTTTCTAGGTAGGCCATTTTCTTTTAAGAAGGTGAATGAATACCTGAAAACTCGCTACGTTTTTTAAATTTGCGTACCTCTTGCAGGAGGTTTCCCTCAATTAAGACCTGCAGTTCTGGCTAGAGTAAGTGCCTTTCCAGGGGGCAATAGGTAAATAACCCTCTCATATATAATGCTGCGTATAATATGATGGTGTATGGTCACCATTATTTAACTCAGTTCCACTGAGGCTATTCGCATGCAAATATATCTCCTGTAAATATCCTGAAAATCTAGTGTGGATTCAGCCCTCAATGCCACACATGATCTATGCTCATCATGGCTCAGAAACATTCGTTATTAAATGGCAGGACCAGAACTGTCTTGTTCATCTAAATTTTTATCTTGAACAGTTCGGTCTGGTTTAACAACCGGAGGTCCTATGTTTTACAACAGATGTCTCTTATTTGATTATGATTGGATCCACGTTAGGAAACTTGAGAAATGTTATAAGGGATTGGCCTGATTATATGCTATAAATTAGCTTATTCAAGTGCCTTGACAAGAGTCAAAACGATTTCTGTATTTCATAAAGCTATTATTCAAGTTTGCTCTACTGTTGGCAAAAAAACTGCTTGGCGGCTAAAACAACAAGCATTTGCCATGCAACAGGTCTTGCAGTTGTGAGAGTTTGAGCTATTGGCATTGTAAATGGCAATGCCTTTTATTTATGTGTTGTTTTTTAGAGCATAAATAAAAGGCATTGTCATTTACAATGCCAATAGCTTAAACTCTCGTAAATGCGAGACCTATTGCATTGCAAATGCTTGTTTTTTTCTGCCTCAGACTGAAGGTAAACACATGATCTTAATGCATTAGCCCTCATTCTGAGCTGCAGTCCTCTGGTGAGGCAGATATGCCAAATTGAAATTGAGTGGTATTTATATAGCGCATGGCTACCCCGAGGCCTCCTGGCGCTTAAGATAGACAGAGGCAGATGATCAGAACACGTTAAGGGAACAGCAGTGTCTTAAGGGATCTGCGAAAGGAAAAATGGTTGGGTTCGGCACAAAGATAGGGCGGGAGGCAGTTCCAGAGTTTGGCGGTGTGCAGGGAAAATTGACGACCTCCACTTCTGTTTTTTTTTTACTTTAGGAATGGATGCCAGATTAAGGGATTTGGATCGGAGGGCTCGGTTGGGCTGGTAGTGCTGGATGACGTTTCTAAGGATGGGGGGGACCTAGGTTGTGGAATGATTTATGGGCAAAGCAAAGTGATTTACATTAGATTCTTTCCTCAACGGGAAGCCATACTGTTCAAAACAATACCACAGCAAAATCCCACATGACTTGTAATGCAACCATAAGTGTTCTGACTAGGGGTGGGGCCAAAGCTTCAGAAACCATAAAGGTGGCCCCGAGTGTGTGTTTTCTCATTGCCTGGAGGCCAAGAGTAGTTCCATGTGTAGCTGGATGGCTTGCTATGTGCTTCGATGCATGTGGTTTAAGCTTCATACAGCGGAAACCTGAAAGTCTCTACTTAACAAAGCTTGCGTCTTCAAGGCTTGGAGTTATGAAGTTTCTTATGGCACACCTCTTCCACTGTACACGTCATTGTAAAATAAAAAACTCAATTTTTAACATGGATCACAGCGTGCTGGCTTTTCTATGCGTGATAGAGCCCTGATTGAAGACTTGCCCACTAAAAACTGGAAGAGCACCTTGCTCCCCCTGAAATCCAGAGGTCTCGTCTAGCTTTTTTAAGAAGTTCGGCCAAACATTATCATCTTATTGTGTAAAAGATTTGCAAGCCATACAGCGAGGTAACTGCTTCAGTCTCTCCCCAGTGTGCGCTGGTAATTCCTTTATCCGCTTGTCTGTTGCCTGTGGAAGGCGTACCTTTTGGGCTGTTTTTCACCAATATGGCGGCTGGCCTTTTGTTGGCTTTAGGTCGGCACACAACTTTATTGTGAACGCAGGTAACATGCGAAATGCGGCGAGAAAATAGGTTGGGTACAAAGCTATGTGTCTGCAAAGCACGCTCACCAAACGGAAGTAGTTCTACAGAAAATGCTGCCTGACTCGCATCAGAAATCAAAGTGACGTATATAAGTGGGAGTATAGCTACAGTGGTTCTGTCCGGGAGAAAAACAATTACATTGCAAATGACGAATCTTGTTACTAATATTTTATACAACTCTCTGCTTAACCAATATGCTGGAGAGTACTAGTGTGCTGAATCACAGCGTGCAACAAAGTGAATATTGGAACACAACAGTACAACAAAAGAAACTCCAAATTGTTTGCAAAAATTATTATTTTCTATTTTTTAGTTTTTTTCAAAACATATTAAAAATTCATTTTTCAAGGGCTGTCAAGGTGAAGCATAACTGTAAAGTGACAAGTGTTTTAAAGTGAGAATAGGTGCCCAGTGCTGATGGTGCTGTGCATATATACAAGAGTGAAGCTATATACAAATATGTACAGGTTGAAGAAAGGTCAGAACAGTCAATATCTGTGGTTGTCGCGGGCCGCTCATTAGTGTACACCCTGGGATTTGTAAAGACTGAGCCATGTATTATCATCTACGTTTCGACCCTGATAATGTGTTTGTATGGTGTCCGAGCGAGTCGTCTTCAG
This sequence comes from Lissotriton vulgaris, assembly GCF_964263255.1. Classification (NCBI taxonomy): domain Eukaryota; kingdom Metazoa; phylum Chordata; class Amphibia; order Caudata; family Salamandridae; genus Lissotriton; species Lissotriton vulgaris. The sequence goes on along the minus strand of NC_141694.1, from coordinate 38,073,931 downwards.
CCCACTTTTACTCTCCGGCATATTGGTTAAGCAGAGAGTTGTATAAAATATTAGTAACAAGATTCATCGTCATTTGCAATGTAATTGTTTTTCTCCCCGACAGAACCACTGTAGATTTACCTATACTTACTCAGGTTTAGAGGGACACAGGGTTTCCTCATTCTATCTTTATGATTGTATATAGGTGAGCAGCTATTAAAGCTTTCTCCGGCTCCCCACTCCCTTTAAAAACCCTATTTCTGCAGTTGAACCATAAAGGCGGATATTGGTAAACCACCTGATCTAGGGTAACCACCCACGAGTCTTGCACACACCTTTAAGCTCTTGCTTTTGAGAACCCAATATCTCCGGAATGCCTCATATGTGCTTCACTCTCCTGCAGTCCCACTAGTGTGCCCTCTGGGCTTGGACACTTGCCACCGAACGACGGGTGGAATCACTTGTGCTTTACTTAAATGGTGCTCCCTATTTAGACATCAGTGGGACGTGCTCAATTTGTTGACATGCCCCAAAGTGGGATATTCTGCTTCTTACTGAAACATGGCTGCAGGGATGGTGTAACCCTGCCATTGCTAATGCTATTCCTTCAGATTCAAGTATCTTGCATTTTGACAGGGCAGGCAAGCGATGGTTTGGGCGGGGAGTCCTTTTAATCTGTAAAGGCAATCTGAACTATTGATATATTCAACAAGCTTGTAAAACCCTCTTGTATACCACCCGGACCTCCTCTTCCCTCCCACTGCAGGCCCCGATATTTCTTCTTCCATTGTCTGTGTGCATTGAAAAATGCCTGAACTTCAGCAGGTTTATTGTGGCTGGGAATTTCATCTTTCATGTTGGCAGCCCTCTGAATTCATTGGCAGTTAAGTGTAAACAATCAGCGGAATTTTTTCCCTGTCCCAACTCTTTACGAAGGCTACTCATATCTGGGGTCGTACCTTCGACTCAATGTGTTGTCCTTTCTGGGCCCAAGAATTACAAAAATTATTCCTTTATAATGGACAGACCAAGTTCCCAAAGATCCTGGCTGTCGGTGTCTCTCAAAAAAATTACAATTAAACATCAGTGAAGCTGAAAACCGATGGAAGAGGTCTTATTCTAGCAGCGACAAATTAGCACATATACATTCTGAAGTATACGCTGTAAGGTGGCTGTTGCAGTTGGGTTCTACCCATTCAGTACACATGGATTATTTTGCTTTTTGGTCACCTGGTTGTGGGTAAGTCTTGCTACATGTCTCAACCACGTTAATCACATGCAAATAGACTGCATGTTTACCGCAGGTGTTCGCTTTTTACGATACGGCCACTGCAATGCAGCAAGGGTAAAGGGCACTTGGCTGGTTACACGTGAACATATATGAACATGGACATATGTGCAGGCTACACATGTGTGATTAACATCTTGACTAGCCCTGTAACTGCGCGGAGGTAGGTTGCCGCAGAGGGGACTCTACAGGATTAGATGTTGACCTGGGGAGGCCTGGAAAGGTTGGGGATGAAAATGTGCTTTTGTTAATTACTTGGCACACTGCACCAGGGTTGGGATCCGCCCAGGTCTACTGAACTAAGAAGGAAATCAAGTCAAATGGAGCCAACACACGAGGGGGCTTCTCTTTGAACTTTTGTTGGGAAAGATCCTGGCAGTGATGTCAGTCAGGGTCAAAGCTGAGACCCCAGGAGCAGATGTGACCATTGACTCCTGGATGACACAATCTTGAACTGTCTCAGCATGCTGTGCAGGAGTATTGGACAGGTGTGTAGAGGTTATGTGGCACCTCAGGATTGACCAGGTATGCATGGCTTCTAGAACATTCCACCGTTAAAAACGTTTGCACGAGGTAGAGAAAGGGCTGATGGTGTTTTTATGCTGTTCGCTTCTGGACCCTGGGACTGTTGACAGCCATGGACAGGTGGAAGGAGAAACCCCATGATTCCCAAAAGGACGAAAGAATCTGCCCCGCATTTGAACCCAGGACCATTGGGTCTCTCAAGTCCAGTGAGGGTGGCCCCTTTATGTGCCTTGAGGACCAGTTGGGGAAAAGATATATACTTATTCTCCCAAGAACAAAGACCAGGAGGAGAGCTGGCACAGGGAGCTGGTGGAACCAGCTCCATGTAGTTAAACCCACTTTAGAGGTGAGGTGACCTGGTAAAACTGCTCCTGGTGGCTAGAGCACCTTTCCAGGGGTAAAATAAGTCTTAAGATTTTTTAAATCAGTCCAACATGGCCCGAGTTATGGCCTTTTAGAGGTCCGCAACCTTTTGCCTTTTTATAAAAACTGACCGAGTGGGGCTCTGCCACATCTCTGCAAATTACCCCCGGGTGGCCCAGGGGTCTATGCAAGATTGATCTATTCAGAGAAGAGTGCATGGGACGACCTGCCCAGATTCACCTTTTTTCTGGGGACCCCATCCCCGGGCCATATATACTGTAAAGCGGGCCTGTTTTGCATCCCTGCTCCGAAGCTGAAGAGGGGGGGGGGGGCATTTTCAATGGGGTTCTTGGTTCCCAGTATGGGAAAATTGTGGACCTGGTTCTTGCGCATGCCTCACATCCTGCACAGCTAATAACCCAATTTCCTACAGTGGCAATTAAACCAACCCGTTAAGACTTAAAATGTATAACTGCGGTTCCTAGCTCAGCAGAGAGTTAAAGTCTGCTCCTCTTCTATGTTCCAGGCCACAATTATAAAAGGTATGCAAGTTTGACT